>NC_064244.1:40969563-42229563 GCF_003254725.2 Canis lupus dingo | reverse complement strand
CTCTCCTGACTTTCCTGGCATTACCACCCAAATTAACTACCTATATTCAGAATTGGCCTCTGGGAAACACCATCTAAGACATTTTGCCATTACTACATACTTTTGTCCAACTGCAGTGGTCTTAGGATGAACTCTGATCCTGGCAGCCCTAACCCTTCCATTTTCATGCACCTCCATCTGTGGTTTCCCTCTTCTCACTTTAACAATTACATCTGTACTAGAATGAGACAAAGGAAGACTCCTCTGCCCATCAACTGCTGTCCTCCCCTTGCCCCACACTGTCATATATAGAGTCCCAAAAAAACCAGGCCACAAAGGAAATGGAATGTTGTGGTAAAAAATATTCAATGTCTTTGGGGCTAGCTGCCCTGCCTAACTTCCTTCAGGCTTGTTCTGATTTCTCTTGGGGTCTGCACATATGGCATACTGCTTAGATCTGTGCCTGGGTTATGATTGCACATTAAATCTGAGATATGGGGGTGGACCCAGGTACACAGCTCTACATCCTGTTGTGATGGATAAGCATTCTCTTCCCATTTCCTCCCTAGGGCAAGGAGAGGATGGAAATGTTTTTCATGAAGACAGGAAATATCTTTACTATGCTTTGTGAACTAGATGGAATAATCCTAAAAAGCAGGCCCATTGGAGCAGGGAGAGAAGATATGTGGGCTGGATTTTCAACTGAATGATTAAACAACAGTGCTCTCTCTGGCCATATCCTGCTATTTTACACAAGGTGTTGGGGAGACTACCTGGCAAGATAAAATCAATGTTGCCTTTTTAAAAATGTGCTATCATTTCACTGTTAAATTTATGCAGGACCCAGTTCCAAGAGGCCAAAAAGATAATACAGGTAATACTTATTTTGCAGGATTCCAATATGTGTGGATTTCAGTCATACAGTTTAGTTAGTGTAGTGAAACAAAAGCAGCTTCCTTCAACAACACAGTTAAAATTTCAGTTATCATGGCATGTGAACTGTGAGTAAGTACTGGCATAGAGTATGAGCTTTGCTGCTAACTTGTCAGTATACAAATCACTTCTTAAATATGTCATCATGATTAGTTATTTATCAATTATGTCACTTCTTTCAAACACAATTGGTGATTGGTCACTGATCATCTATTATTCAGTTTACCCACCCACAGACAGCAAATTACATAGTTGTGTTGCCTCCTTGTCTTAGTGATAACCCATGTGATAGTTTACAGGTAATCAGTGGAATGAACTGGCCAACAAAAATGGAAGAGAAAAAAGAAATGGAAAGTGATAATGTAGGAAGTAAAATTCAAATTGAATGTAAATAGGGTGTAGGAAATATAACTGAGCCTGCAAAGGTTGACTTCAGAGCCATTTTAAAGATTCGAGATAAGCAACAAAAGGAACTTTGTGAACTTACCACTATAAATGAGGAAAATTGCCAAAAAATGAAGATGTTCCAGAGGACCTGATGCCAGAAAAAAAAATTCACATTAAAGGGACACATAGATATTTCACAGCATTGAAAATAAAAAGCATAAAATGGTGAAGCTAACCCAAATTTAGGAAGGAGACTGACAATTTACCAAAGCATGGAAAAGGTACTTGCTCTGTATGGTAAGTTATATGATAAGAAGGCAGGCACTACTCTAATAACTCTAGATAAGTTTTTACCAGGAAATAAAAACACTTTAATTCTCAGTATTTCAAACCAGGTAAATTACAGTGTGTTAAATAAATATTTGTTTTATTGTTTTCTTCATTTCCCTATACATTTATAATCGACAGCTTTAACTATTTTGAGAAAAATTTTTGAAAGTCATGGACCAATTGTAATTTTCCCCAGCAATTATTAAGATCATTTTATAATTTCAGCTTGCACGTCATTTTTACAGTACTGCACTACAGTGCAAGGACTGTGCACTTGAGGTTTTATCTTGTTAGGAACATGAAAACCACCTGGGCTTCAGATCCTGTGTGCTGGGGTTGCCATCCTTAAACTAACACTGAACTGCTTGCTGTCCACTGCTGGTCAAATACACCAACCTATCTGAGATTTAGTGTGCTTATTTGAAAAACAAAATAATTGTATTTACTGCATAGAGTTCTTGAGGCCAGAGATGAGAAGGCCTCTAGAAATATACTTGACATTTAGGAACCATTCAATAAGGAAGCTCTGTGAAAGTGGAGACCCTGTCTCTTTTCTTTATTATAGTACCCCTGGAATTTAGTGCAAAGCCTGACATGGAGTAGTTGCTCAGTAAATATTTGGTGCATAAAAGATTGAAGAGTCACATTTAGTATTCAAAACATGTTAGTGACTTGTCTTCCTATTTTCTTACTTTCTGGATGCTGTACAGTCTCAGAGAGTTGAAGAAATCATGTGACCAGTTCTACTGAGAACCTAGTAGGTTTGTCATTGACCTATAATATGGTCTTTCTTTTACAGTCATTTCTGCCTTGTTTGTCCCTGCCCATTTGGTTGAGGTGGCACTCGACAGGGTTAGCATTTTTCATATAAGTAAGGAACTCCTACAAATCTGTAGGGAAAACAGTAAGACTTTAAAAATGGAGAAAGAGGGGATCCCTGGGTGGCACAGCAGTTTAGCGCCTGCCTTTGGCCCAGGGCGCGATCCTGGAGACCCGGGATCGAATCCCACATCAGGCTCCCAGTGCATGGAGCCTGTTTCTCCCTCTGCCTATGTCTCTGCCTCTCTCTCTCTCTCTCTCTGTGTGACTATCATAAATAAATTTAAAAAAATTAAAAATGGAGAAAGAAAAGAATAAATAATTTGCAAATGAAGTTAAGAAATATTTGGAAAAATTCAACCTCACTAATACTCAAGGAACTATAAATCAGAACCAGAAAGTTGTTCTCTGTGATCACATTTTCACAGATTTCCATAGTAATGGAGGCAGAAACTAGTAAGAGTGAGGTGAGCAGACCCTCTTTTCCACTGCTCTTTATTGTGAGCATTGCTATAATCCTTTTAGAAAGCAATTAGAACACAAGGATCATTGGCCTTTGACTTAGTAATTCTACTTCTGGAAATTGATCCTGAGAATTCAGTGCAGATGAAACTTTAGCATGAAAATTTTAATCACCATGTTATTTGTAGGAGTGGAAGTGGTAGACTATGTATATATGTCTGACAGTGGGAATTGTTTAGGTGGAAGAAGATATATGCACTTTCTATTACGCAGTGTACATCTATAAAGAGTTTGTGTATAAAGAGTATATGTCTGTAGATGTTATAGGACATTATATATAAAAAATACTTTTAATTACATATAAAATCCAAATGACTGATGCATTAATGCTACTCTTGAAAGAAAATACTCCAAATGTGAATAATTATAATTTATTATGGCTCCACCATATTTCAAGGGCTTTGAATATTTTATCTCTAATTCTCATAACAATCCTGCATGGCAGGTATTGTTATGCCTATTTTACAGATGATGAAATGAGACTGAGAGAGCCAGGTGGCTTTTCCAAAGCCCCGGCTAGTTATGTACATCTGCCTGATAGTACTTTCCTGCCAAACAGTCTCTTTTCCTTGGTTGGAAGTTCTGTTTTGTTATTTAATGATGAGAGCAATTTTCTAAATTTTTCTAAGTTTTTATGTTTACTTAGAAGCATAGATGATTAGGGACATCTGGGTGGCTCAGTGGTTGAGTGTCTGCTTTTGACTGAGGACATGATCCCAGTGTACTGGGATCAAGTCCCACATCGGGCTCCCTGCATGGAGCCTGCTTCTCTTTCTGCTTTTGTCTCTGCCTCTCTCCGTGTCTCATAAAATCTTTAAAAAAAATAAGAAGAAGAAGAAGAAGCATAGATGATTTTAATAATGATCATAAACCTGGTTAAAAGAAAACAATCCAAACTTTCTAAGTCTTTTACTCACTGAGCTTCCATTGCAATTGAATAAATAACCCCATCCCTCTCACTTTATAGGGCTCTATATTGAAATTTATGTGCAATAGCAGACATGTATCAAACTTTTTGAAGTTATAAAAGCAAAAATACTCAAGTTTTATGTGCTCTTATCCTCACTTCTTAAATAAAAATTTTTATTTTCTTTAGTTATTTATTAACTATCATTATTATTTTAAATCTTATAAGAGCTAACGTCTTTCAATAAAAGGAGTGCTTTCTCAGTCATTGATTTTAATATCTGTCTCAGTTAAGAAGCAGGGTTGGAAGGGGGGGTCACTGTTTTGCACAGTTGATATGGAATATGTAGCACACATCCAGCATTCTTTGGGAAAGGAAGTAGAAGGCTTCCCTATCAGATGTTTTGGAAAGAAGGTAACTGTGGAATAGGCTGAAAGTGCCAATGAGGAGCTTTCCAAAAGCACTTACAGTGATTCTTGTTGAATATTCATGGACTTGAAACTTTCTGCCTCTGATTGTCCATTCTCTGTGTCTGGCACACTGCAGCCAATGGTTTTCTGGTTGTTTTCCTGAGGATTTGGTGGTGGCATTTTTGCTGCATGTTGCATTGTGTGAGTGAGTGAGTGAGTGAGTGAGTGAGTGAGTGAGTGAGTGTTGTGTGTGTGTGTGTATGTTAGAGCACAGCCAGATCCTGGGCATTTATAGAGCATTGCCTTCAGGGGCTGTTTACTCTGGACTCCCTCCAGGATGCCAGACGCCTTCTAGATGATTCCTCATGACAAAAGGACAAGGCTTGGCTCATCCTCAAAGATTATTCAGATTATGCACCTTGCCAGTTTATTTGCGTTTTGCCCCAAGGGGCATCCTGCAAGCCCCCAGAAGAATTTAGGAGATGTGAACATTTTGCTCTTTCAGTGCCCAAAGAGAGCCTCCTGAGCAGCTTCTAAGGAAGCAAGTAGAAATGGCTGGGGCAGCTACAGCTTGACCTCCCCACAAAGTTCAAAAGGTTATTTGGTCAGTGACTCCCTCCTGCAACCCGCTTGTATGCAGCCACAATTTTAACAGCAGGACTGCCTGCCACCCAGATCATTTAAAGGAAGGTGCCTTCAGAGTGCAGTGCTTTGTAGGGAACTTTCTAAAAAGAAGTGATTTTTTTTTTCTTCTTAAAGAGAGAGGGAGAGAGTGTGGCATGGAGTCAAAACATCAATTAAATATACAATTGGCTGCATTTATATGACAAGCTTTGAGTCTTGCCTTAGTCACTGAATAAGAGCTTTCTCCCTGCATGGGATGGAACCATAAAGTGGGATGCTTCAGGCTGGCCTACAGCAGACTGCTTAGGCCCTTCTCTTCCAGCTGTAATAACATTCACTGTGATGTGCATCCCATCAACCTCATTCAGCCCTGGAGGAAGTTTAGTTTGGCTGATTTAAACTTAAAAAAGGGAGAGAAAAGCTTTTTTCCTTGTTTTTCTTCTAGATTAGGCTTCAGTTTTGTATTAGTTGTTGTAATCACCTATGCAGAAAATGCAGTCTCATGTGTTGATCCTAACCTTTGGCAGACTCTGGTAAGATCACAAATGAAGTGGGAGATGATTATAAATTGTTTCCGTGAGTGTGTTATTTACTTTCTTATTGAACCCTTTATATATAACACTTGTTGTGTATGGTCAAATGACAGGTTTTAAAATTTTTATGTAAAGACAGTTTTCAGAGAATCTAGAAAAAACAATATGCAACAATAAAGGAATGGACATATTCAAGAATGGCAAGTTTCCAAACTTTTTTTGATAGAACCTGGCAGCATAATTTTAAGTTTGTAGGTCTCAGTCTCCATCAAATGACTCAATTTTATTCATGTAGTACAAAAGACAACAGTAGTCTATGCAACTGTGTTTCAATAAAACTTTATTTACAAAGCCAGGCAGTAGGCTTCAGGCCCGTAGTATGCAAATTTCTTAATTATGGTCTAATCTATTTGATGCACACATCTGGTATGTTGCTTTCAGCCAGAAGTAAGGAAAAACCCAACTAAAGATAGCCTAAAAATCACATTAACCTCACGTAAGAAGATTATATTGCATAACAAGACATCTCATGATAGGAAAGTCCCAAGGCTGGTTAGTTAAAGCAGTTTGATGATATCATCAAAGGCTTAAGGTTTTTTTCCATCTTTCTGCTCTCCCACCTTTGGCACATTGGCTTGTTCTCAGGTTGACCTAACTCATAGTCACAAGGTGGCTGCCACAGTTCTAATGTTATAGGTAGATGCAACAACATGCAGTAGAAAAATTAGACCCGTCCCCCACATCTCTTTTTCTAAGAGCAAGAAAACCTTTCCAAGAAGAGCCTTCCATTTCACAGACCAGGTCTTCTTCTTCTTCTTTCTTTCCTTTTTTTTTTTTTTTAGATATTATTTATTTATTCATGAGAGACAGAGAGAGAGAGAGAGAGACAGAGACATAGGCAGAAGCAGGCTCCATGCAGGTAGCCTGTTGTGGGTCTCAATTCCAGGACTCCAGGATCACACCCTGAGCCTAGGGTGGATGCTTAACCACTGAGCCACCCAGGCGTCCCCATAGACAATGTCTTATTGACCAGAACTGGGACAGAGCATTTCAAGAAGTGTTTGGACTTGGGTCTCTGTGTTAGTTGTCCGAAGCTTCTAAAACATCAAACTTGATGATATAAAACAATGGAAGTTTGTTCTGTCACAGTTCTGGAGTCCACAAGTCCAAAATCAGTGTCACTGGGCTAAAATTAGGGCATTGATATGGCTGTGCTCCCTCTGGAAATTCTAGGAGAGAACTCATTCCTTGTCTCTTCTACCTTCTGGGGGCTGTTGATGTTCCTTGGCATTGGCCACCTCAGTCCAGTCTTCAAATGTCTCTCCTCCATTTTCATATTGCCTTCTTCGTTGTGTGCCTATGTGAAATCTCCCTTTGCCTCTCTCTCTCTCTTTTAAATGTGGAACTTTTCACAAATTTGCTTATCATTTTTTTATGGGACCATGCTGTCTTCTCTACAGTATTCCATTTTTAGTATGTGTGCTGTGGAAGCCTCTCTCTTACAAGGATACTGATCATGGTGGTTAGGGCCACCCAGATAATCCAGCAAGATCCATAATTTAATCACTCCTGGAAAGACCCATTTTTAAAATAAGGTGACATTTACAGGTTCAGGGATTAGGACCACATAGCCCTAGGCCCACTGTTCAACTTACTATAGTCACAGAAAACTTTGTTAAAGTAAAAAACTTTGACGCTTTCGGAAAGAAACCCATTAAGTTAATTATTGGTAAGAGAAAACTACTTTGATTGTTTTATATTAATGAAGATTTACTTACATAAAATAGGGGAGGTTTGAACCAAAAAGTACTGGATTTAGCCAGCTGGGTAAATCTGGAATAAGACTGATTATTAGATAGGCAAACAGCAGTATGTGCTATGGCATATGTGTTTGGCAATTCTTGTGTTTGGCAAAAGCTTACAATGACTTCGGAAAATAATTTGTATAAAACAAGGTAGGAGAAAACTTTTATCTATAGAATGGTCACAATACAGCAAAATACTCTTGTACATAAAAATGATGAAGAGACAATAGAAACAATACACTAAAAAATTACTATGGGTTGAGGTTCCTTGCTCGCTCAGTTGAAAGAGCATGTGACTCTTCATCTTGGGGTCATGAGTTCAGGCCCCACTTTGAGTGTAAAGATTGCTAAAAAAAAAAAAGACTTAAAAAGAAATAAAATTTTAAAAAATTATTAGACATTGTGTGGAGGTGATAGGAATATGGATAACTGATTTTTTCCTCTTCTTTTTTGTTATTTCTAAAATCTTAATAAAAAGTATATATATATTGCTTAAATTAAAATATATTTTAAAAATAAATCAATAGCATTATATTGTTAGATTATAATCCTAGAGTTAAAAAATTATTTCCATTTATTTTGTATCATTTCACTAAATTTCTCTCTCAATTTACTCTATCATGAAATTATACAGAATAGCCACAGATCCTGCCCAGACAAATTTTTTGCTTTCATAGTGACCCAAACCTCTCACCTTGTCATTAGTTACCTTTCTGAAACACAGGTTGTGACATCCACTTTGCTTCTCATCAAAACGTTTAATGTCTCTCTCTTGCTTTAAAAAGTTTTTCCTTCCTTCTTCCCTTCTTCCCTCTCCTCCCTCCTTCCCTTCCTTCCTCCCTTCCTTCCTTCCTTCCTTCCTTCCTTCCTTCCTTCCTTCCTTCCTTCCTTCCTTCCTTCTCCTCTTCCTTCCTTGGCTCAGAGTTCTCTATGTCATCCACATCATCCTTTTTCCAAGTCCCTGACACAGGATGTCCACTACATTCAGCCATGGGCCTCTTGCACCCATCTTTGCCTATGCCATGCCTTTTCATGCTCTTCCCCAAGCTGTTGTCTAACTCAGGATTCTCACTGTATTCCCACAGAGGGGCAGCATCAGTTTCACCTAGGAACTAAGTAGAAACGCAAATTCCCAGGACCCACCGCACACCTACTGATTCAGACACTCTGGAGGTGAGCCTATTTACTGATGCATGTCTTAACAAGCCTTCTTGGGGGATCCCTGGGTGGCGCAGCAGTTTGGCGCCTGCCTTTGGCCCAGGGCACGATCCTGGAGACCCCGGATCGAATCCCACGTCGGGCTCCCAGTGCATGGAGCCTGCTTCTCCCTCTGCCTGTGTCTCTGCCTCTCTCTCTCTCTCTCTCTGTGTGACTATCATAAATAAATAAAAATAAAAAAAAATTAAAAAAAAAAAAAAACAAGCCTTCTTGGTAATTTTGATGTGTACTAGAGTTTGAAAGCCCCTGGGCTACCTCTCTTTGTCCTACTTTCTTCATTATTGCATTCTTGGCGACCATCATTGCTAAAATAACCACTGTATTATTCTTCCTAGAGAATTAATTTGTAAATCAATTATACAGGTGTGTATGATGCCTTCCAACAAGTAACATATCTATATTCTTATGATGTCCTTGCTATATCAGCCATTTTTTTTCTTTAGGTAAACTGTTCTTATCTGGTTTTTATGTATTTTATCCATACAAATCAATGAACCTGGGCAATAATGACATTCCTTCTTAACGATCCTCTGGATCACTTATTCTAAAGTCATCAAATGCCTGCTTTGTGCCCAGCATTGTCTGTAATTCAAAGCTATTCCTTCAGCTGTGGTCCATTGAATAGGCCTGGTAACACATCACCATCCCTCTGTTTCTTCTTTCTTCCTCAGCTAAACCAAAAACATACACAGAATAGTCACAGCCAGTGTGTCTGGAGGCCTAAGAGAACTGCTCCCCACCCCCACCATCTTCACTTGTAATTTTATTCTCTTGGGCAGATCAGCTTTCCTCAGAGTCTTGAATTCATCATTGGTAGAAGTAGAAATGGTAAGATTTTTTTTTTCTTTGCATCCATGGACTCTCATGTGCTGAAATTTATGTGATCCTACAAAGCTCTATGGTGAGAGTGGACTCAGGTCCTATTTTTTGTCCTGGCATCTGAAGAATGTGTGTTTTGACCTCTGATCAGTATCCAACCCCATGCCTGGCACATAGTAAGGGCTTAATAAACAATTACTGGATAAGTGAAAAAAATAATGGAAAGAACAGTGGAAGGATAGAAAGGAGAAAGGAAGGGAGAAAAGGGAACGAGAAGGGATTAAAAGAGGGAGGAATGAAAGGAGGAAGGAGAGTGAGGGAGGTGTGAGAATAAAGTAGTAGAAATGGCCAAGTATAGATCAGACCTAGCTCCTGCTATGAGGAAGTACTTAAGAGGAACAGGTAGCATTGGAACTCTAATACCTATCCTTTGCTAGACAGAAGGATATGCTCTAACAGTCAACTGACTATTCAGTTTGGTTCCTTCCCTAGAAGATGTTTTCAGCAGTTCCTCCCAGGTGCAAAAGGCAAGCCCTCTCTGAGAGTGTTAGAAAAGGGCTTTGTGAACTGTAAAACAGAATGCAAATGGTGATTAACTAAGACATCACAAGCAAGGGCAAGTCTCCTGAGCAATCCCAGGAGAGATTCTTTTGCCTTCTTTTTGTCATTTGAGTTCTCAAAATTGTCCCCAGCTTAGACCAAATCAACCTCAAATGTCTGTGATTAAAATTTCCACTCTGAAAATCTGAGCAATTTAGGAATTGTAGGAACTGGACCATCTGGAGATAATTTATAAATAACACTTGCATTTTAAATCGCCTGTCTTCCCAAAGAGTCCTCTGTCCTGTCAGTGGGACTGCTGCCAAGGCCCAAACTGCTAAATTGGGCCAGTAACACTGAAGTTGCTGGTGGGAGCTTCTTATCTCTGAATTGTCTAAGAATTTGGGACACTTTCTTGAAACATTTGTTTTTCCTGATGAAAAATGTAGGCTAAAAGTTATTGATTCTTATCTTTAGGTTTGGTAAGGTTTTCAGGATTTTCTTGCATGTGATTTACTCAGCTTTTACTTTGCTGCTAAAATAATTAAAACTCAAGTCAAATATTAAATAGAACCCAAAATATCCTGCCCCACATCCTGGGGGCATTAAAAAATGAGTAAGCCTCCTTTTTCATTAAATCCTGTTGATATGAAAGGGAGCCATTAATACCATCTATTTTTCTTTTCTTTCATTCAGCACAACTTTAGCCACTGCAGTGTGTTTCTGAAGAGTGGGTCCAGCTATGTTAAATCACACACTGGTAGTTTATGGCGCTAAGGCAGATAAGACCATACAGAGTTGACCAGCTTGTGTAATGATCCCTTATACCTTATGTCTATGGAGTTGTCCTATTGGTATTCTTTTCTTGCCTCCGCTAGTTGGAGCAATTGAAGTCTCATGCCTAGTCATATCCTGGGATTATGTTGTATCTTGGACCTCATTATTGCTCAGGGAGAGGCAAAGTTTAAAAATGATCATGTTCAAAGAGAGTCCTGCAACCCGTGATCTCTGGGATTCCACTCCCTACATCCAGAATACACACATATAGCCCTTCCTTGCTCCTAGCTGGGGGCTCTGAGTTCATACATATGCCTGTAGCTGGGCTGTATGGATTAGAGGTTTTTGCATTGCTTTTCAAGGATCTATTAATGGCAAATCACAAAACTGATGAGCTGGTATAGGAGAGAACACATTGCATGAGAAACAAGAAATTTATAAAGCAGGACTTTTTTGGAGTTGGGGCGAAAAATATTTTCATTTGGGCTGTATCACCTAATGAGTATGATGTGCATGTTAAGACAGAACATATACCCATTTCTGAGAACACTCTGGCCAGAAAAGCATTCTGAAAGGTAGTTTCATGATGAGACTCTTCTTTTTCTCTTTGGGTCCCACAGAGTTGTTCTTTGTGTGACCTTCACACCTTTCCTTTGTTCCCTGACATTTTATAGTGTTGATTTTCAAATGGGTAAGGTTCCTATGGATGTGTATCAGCATTTCTAGAAGGACATGTATGTATACTTTGGGGAAAAAAGGTGTTTCATGTTATAGTAGAATTCATAACTTGGTAAACAGGATAAATCTACTATACCTGTAATATAAGTGAACAAAGTAAAGTTTGACAAATGCAGCCGGAGAGAATCTGCATCAGTGAGTGAGCCTTCAAAGGGTGTGCCTGATTGGGACAGGGTCTCATCTCCCTAGGAAGGTCATGTCAAGATTTTTCTGGGTGGTTGAGCATATCATTTTTGTATATAACAGAGTAAAAGGATTTTTTTTAAAGCCTCAACCTTTAAAAACCAAAGCCTTTTTTAAAGGCTCTGGGCAAAAATAATAACAGGAAATGCCTTATTTCTCCTGTAGGATGAACTGAGACAGGAGTCCCCTTGCTAAGGTATATTCAGGACCCATGTTATAGAATCTGGAAGAGAAAGGTAAGTGTTGTATGAAGATAGCCATGGTTTCAACAAATACAGGCATTGCTTTCAATTGCATGAATGCAGTTGTCCTTGGAAAATGTAAAGAGAAGGAGGATTGAGGTCAGGGAGTCCGGCAAGGAGCCTCAGAATGGGGGTCCTAGGATCTTCAGAGCTGGTAGCTATGAAGCTACAGTAGTTTTCCTCAAGAAACATCTGTGATGCATGTGGGGAGGGATGGGGGACAGAGACTGCTTCCTAATCTCCATTGATAGTGTCCTGCATAGATGATGGGGGCAGAGGCCCCACCTGAGTTCATTCCTGAAACTCTTAGCAGAGAGAGTGCTCTCTGTAGGTGACTTTATGGTATCAATTGTACAGAGCCTTCTGAACCTATCCAAGCATGCTAGTCCCACAGTTTTCATGAGCAGTGGCTCTAGGGAACAAAAAGAGTGAGTTGGGTAAGAGTGGGGACATAGGAGACTATATCAGAATCATAGCGAGGCAGATTTTTTTTAAAGATTTTATTTATTTATTTATTTATTCATGAGGCAGTGGGAGTGGTCTCCATGCAGGGAGCCCAACATGGGACTCCATCCTGGGTCTCCAGAATCAGGCTCTGGGCCAAAGGTGGCGCTAAACCTCTGAGCCACCCGGGCTGCCCTAGGCAGATCTAACAAGTGAGTTTTAACATTAAAAGGAAGAGAGGGGGATCCCTGGGTGGCTCAGCAGTTTGGCGCCTGCCTCCGGCCCAGGGTGCAAGAGACCTGGTGATAGGGCTAAGTACATGGAATAGGGGAGAAACCATGGGGATGGGGGTTCCTAAGACATTGGGGACAATTTCGACAAGGAAAGATGTTCACTGCCAGGGGATCCAACAAGAAGCATATTCTCCAAAGACTTAGGGTATTGCTAAGTTGGCACAGAGCAGTCAGACTTCTCCCTTTTAAGGAAAACAGCTACAAATTATAAATACAAATAAATACTTTAGAAACCTCTTCCCACCTTCCTTGGATGTTGATATTTAATGGAAGGATTGCTCTGACCAGTTTGTAGACTGCCTATAAACCAAAACAGGCTGCTTCTAAGGCTCTGATTCTTTACCAGCAACCTGGATATGTTATGTAAAATACCAACCAGGCAAGAAGGACCTATGAAAATCTAGGTAGGGAGCACATTCTTCAGTGTTCTAAAATACAAGGTAAAAAGTGACAACATCCCAGGGTGGTGTTGTGACAGTGGGAGGAGCAGGAAAGAACAATAATCTCTGGCATAATTCTGGCCAAAATGCTATAACCAGCACAAATATGCAAGAGCCTGGGACAAATGAAGAAGAGAAAATGGAACACAAATAGTATTCTATTGAGAATCACAATAAATAGGCTTCTCCTAAGTTCTTACTAACTAGCTTGGGACATTTGGGAAAGTAATTTAATGTCTTAAGACTTGGTTTCTTCCCGCACATGAGAGTTGAAGCAAGTGGTCCCTGGGATCCCTTCTCATCGTGACATTCTGTGAATCTGGGATTCTGGGTAGTTTACAGACTAGAACACTCTCCCAGATTTTCCATAATGAATACTATTCCTCTGATATGGCCTCAGCCAATACTCTGACTCTTCCCATCATCCCAGGGAACTTAGAAAATACCGGGGATGGATCCTTTAGTACTGGGTAAGAGATCTCACCGAGCAGTGCCAAGTTTTCTCCTCCGCCCTGTGTTTTCAATGCATTTGACTCTCAGCATGGTCCAAGCCATTCCCACCTTATTCATTTACCAAGAAATGCAATGACATTCAGTTGGACTATGGCACTGTTGCTTAGCCAGATAAGCCAACCAGTCATTAAGGAGACCCAAACCTTGATACAAAGCCCAGCATTTCAGAGAGAGACTGCTGAGTTTTGCTTGGCTTTTTAGTCCAGTGATCAGATAAAATGTGCTGGATAGACTTTAACTGTTACATAACCCTTGTAATTACAGGGTTTCACTTTGGAGCCCAAGGGATATGGTGCTCTGGCTGAGCGCTGGGCCACCTAGGCCTCCCCTAGGCCATGCCTAGTCTCATAATCAAAAGCATAACTGTTTTTATTCTACTCACAGCAGTGGACTCCATACCAGAATTTTGGGGGTGTACTTTATTTCCTCAGTCTTTTCTAGAACCCAGTATTTGTTCATTCATGCCCTCACTGAATACTTACTGTGAAGAAGGCACTTTGTGGAATATTATGAAAATTAATCTTTTAGTGTTCCTATAAGGTTTATCTGACCCTCTAACCCAGAGGTCAGCAAACCAGAGGTCCTGTACCACATGCAGCCCTCTGCCTGTTTTTATGCAACCTTACAAGTTAAGAATAGTTTCTACATATTTAAATGGTTGGAAAAGAATTTAAAGGTGTAATATTTGAGAGATGTGAACATTTTACTCGATTCAGACTTCAGTGTCTGTAGATAAAGCTGGAGAACACAGTTGTGGTAGGCAGACTCCAAAATGACCCCCAATGGCATTCCTTCTTGTAAGATCTCCTCCCATTAAGTGCAGGCAAAACCTGTGAATACAATGAGGTTTCACTCTGGTGATTATGTTACATATGATAAGAGGGATTTTTGCAGTTGTAATTAAGGTTACTTACTAATCAATTGACTTTGGGTTAGTCTTTGGGAAGTTACTCAGATGGGCCTAAGCTAATCACATGAGCACTTTCAAAGTAAAGAGTTCTTCATGACGAGGAGTAAAAGAGGAAGTTTGAGAGATGTCCTCCAGCTGGTCTGGAAGAGAGCAAACATTCATACTATGAACAGCCTATGAGAGACCTGAGAAAGACTTCTAAAAACTGAGAATGCCCCCCTCTCCCCGACATGCAGCAAGGAAGCTGGGATAATGATTTTAAAACCTCAAGGGCCAGGATTTTCCCAATACTCTGAGTGAGCTTAGAAGCAAATTCTTCCCCAGAGCTTACAGATGAGAGCCCTTCTGGCCAACACCTTCCTGTCAGGCTTGTCAGACCCTAAGTAGAGCACTCAGCCAAGCCCACCTAGCCTTCTGACCTTTAGAACTAGAAATAATAAATAAATGTTTTATGTCACTAAGTTTGTGGTCATTTGCTATGCAGCAATAAAACAGTAATAAAACAGCCATGATCATTCACATGCATATTATTTATAACTGCTTTTCTACTGTATTAGCAGTCTTTAGTTGCAACAGAGACCATATGACCCACAAAACCTAAAATAATTACAACCTAGCTCTTTATTGGAAAAGTATATCAACCTGTGTTCTAATCAAAAATATAATGTCACATCAGATATGTTTACCCAGAGTTTTGTGCCTGACCCAAGGTTGACAAGAAATAGGACTTACATTCAGGACCACTTAGCAAGCCTTCCTTTCATCTGACTTAATTAGGCCCCAAATCTAGTAAACATGAGGCTATCCTGCAGACACATTCTCCATTCCAGTTTTTAAAAGGCTGGAGAGAGAGACAGAGACTGTTTATGTATTTAGAGAGAAAAAAGTTAGCGGAAGTTGGACCATATTGGAGATTGTCATTTTCTACATTATGAATTTCTGTAATAGTTGAATTTGTGTAGTAAGTTTTTATTAAATTAATAATAATTATAACCTTGTTATTTTTAAAGGCTGTACCATGCTTTGCTTTGTGTTCCTTGGGGCAAGTGGCCTAGAGAAGATAAGGAATGAAAACTATTACTTGGTGATCAGAAATTGAATTCACTCCATTGGTTCTTGATTTTTCGTTTCTTCATGATGTCCCTTTTACATTCACAGTGGAGCAAATCAAGACAATTCAATTCTTCATCTACTAATATTGGTTATCTAGGAGACTAATTTTCAGCCATTTAAAAATTTTAATACCCTCTAACACTGGTGCACCCACATTAAAAGATTTGTTGTATGTATTGGGTTTTTTGTTTGTTTGTTTTTTCTTTTTTTGTGTGTATGTGTGTTTCGTTTTTGTTTTTGTTTTTTTTAGAGAGAGGGAGCAACCATGTGCATGGGGCAGAGAGAGAAAGAGAATCTTAAATAGGCTCCATGCCCAGCACAGAGCCCAACATGGGGCTCAATCTCTAGGATCATGACCTGAGCTGAAATCAAGAGTTAGATGCTTAACTGACTAAGCCACCCAGGCACCCCTACCTTTTAGCTTTGGATTGAATTAAAACTCACATGATTCTGAGGATTGGAAGAAGAAGCTGAAGAGGATGTATTAGTTAGTGTCCTAGGGTTGGCTGCTGTTACAAATTATCACAAACTAAGTGGCTTAAAGACAGAAATTTATTCTTACAGTTTTGGAGGCTAGAGCCTGAAATCAAGGTATTGGCAGAGTTGGTTTTTCTGTAGGCTCAAAGGGAGAATCCGTTCCATGCCTTTCTCCTAGCTTCTGGTAGCTGCTGGCAACTCTCAAAATTCCCTTGGCTTTTAACTGAATAACTCCAGTTTATGCCTCTGTATTCACATTGCCTTCTCTTCTGTGTGTTTGTATCTCAGATCTCTCTCTGCTTTTATCTTATGAGGACACCTGTCATTGGATTTAGGCCTACCCCAAATCCAGGATGATCTCATCTTGAGATCCTTAACTTAATTATACCTGCAAAGATCCATTTGCCAAATAAGGTCACAATCACAGGTATAAGGGTTAGGACTTGTACGTACTTTTTTGGAAGCCACAATTCAATCTAGTCCAGAGGTATTTAACATGTTCCCAGAGCTGATAAGGAAGACTCTTTCTCAATCTCAAAGGTAGCAATTAAAATCAATAAATCCATCCTATATTGTAGAAAAGTTCCTTTTTTTCCTCAGGGAGCTTTATGAATAGTCCACACCTGCCCCACCATGATCCTGTGATTATACATTGGACAATTCCTCAATGATAAGGTATATGAGAGATGACAAACCTCCACACTATCCTATATGGGTGCCCCATCTTGTCTTTCCCTTTTTGTACATCTGGACAAAACCAAAGAATGAGGCAACATTAGAAGTATCAAAAGTCGGAGTAGTTATCCTCAAGTGTTAGATCCAGAATAGAACCCTGAGGAGTCTTTCTGTAAGTGGGAAGTTTTGCTCTCTAGCAGAAGAGTTTGGGTCTCTCTGGAAATGAGTCCATGCCCTTTATTGTCCATGTGGTCTTGGGAAAATCTGATGCTGTGATCTGGTTTCTCTCTCTGTAAAGAAGGCATAACAATACCTTGCTACCTTACCACGGTGTTGTGTGAATTTGCTGACACCCATAAAGCTCCCTGAAAATGAAGAGGCTTACATAAGTCTCTGGCATTATTCACACAGCAAATGTTTTCCCCTGAGAATAAAGTAATAAATGGTACCATTGTGCAGCTGGTGGAACGTGTTCAAAAGTTTCCGTTCACAACTAGTAGATCAAGTTGTGGGTGGCTGTATGGACTTTCTGTGCTCATGCCAAGCTGCATCCAAAACAGCCAGCACAATGGGCTATCCTGGAATGAAAAGCTGTACTGTAAGAGGCAGCCAGATCATGGCATCGCATCACATAGGACAATCCTGTGTAGCTGGTGACTTCGCATGCACCTTTTCCTTCCCGCACCTCTTCCAGCAGGAAGCTGGCAGAGACAGTGGCCACCTGGATATCTAACATGGCAGCAATTGAAAAGCAATTCTCTTCTTCTACCACACTAAAAAAACTTCTCAAGGCTAAGGATGGTCATGATTGTGAAGGATTATAATCATAGCTTTTCTTTTATTTGTTTGCTTTCTTGCTTGCTCACTTAATTTGGGGCCAGGAAAGAAAGTTATAAATCAAATGGAGTGTTCAGGTTAAGAACCTATTCTCTTTAAATACAGTCCATTTGAGTGGGAGTGTGTAGGAACAGTCTGGACAGAATGCCACTGGCTGACATAGTAGACAGGAAAGGATCTTCTTTCTACCATTATAAGCCCTAGAAATACTCCAGGACATGATACTATGATACAGGGAAAATGCCTTTCTTTCTTTCTTTCTTTCTTTCTTTCTTTCTTTCTTTCTTTCTTTCTTTCTTTCTTTCTTTCTTTCTTTCCTTTCTTTCTCTCTCTCTCTCTCTTCTTTCTTTCTTTCTTTCTTTCTTTCTTTCTTTCTTTCTTCTTTCGATTTATTTATGTATTTTGGTGGGGGGGGGGCGGAGGGAGGGAGAGAGAATCTCAAGCAGACTCCTTGCTGAGCATCGAGCCTAAGGCAGGCTTGATCTCACAACACTGAGATCGTGACCTTAGCCAAAATCAAGAGCCAGACATTCAGCTGACTGTGCCACCTGGGTACCCCTTTTAGCAAGGCTTGGGGCTCTAGGCTCAGATGTCACATTTAAGAAAATGACAGATATTTTAAGTAAAAGGAAGATTAGCTACTGAAGATACTACTATTACTTTTTAAAAGAAATCATGTTTAATTAGAGATATTTGGAAATTATACTAACAAGCTCTCTCCCATCAAGGTTCTTCCCCTGAATGGTAAATATTCTCACATTAAAAAGCTTAGGAAGGGGACACCTGGGTGGCTCAGTGGTTGAGCACCTGCCTTTGGCCCAGGATGTGATCCTGGAGTCTGGGGATCAAGTCCTGCATTGGGCTCCCTACATGGAGCCTGCTTGTCCATCTACCTGTGTCTCTGCCTCTCTCTCTCTGTTTCTCTCATGAATAAATAAATAAAATCTTTTAAAAATTTTTTTAAAAAATAAAAAGCTTAGGAGGAATCACAGAATAATGGAATTTTTGAACTGTGAATGATATACCTTGATATAAAACTATTTGATAACTTCTCAAATTCCATGGACAATCTGACATTTTTTTCCTTTCTTTTCAATGGCAACCATGGACAAAAAATCTTGAAGTTAATGAGCTTAGGTCAGCAAAAGTAGAAAAGAAAATCTAAGTGTCTAAGTTTGAAGTTGGGTATAATCTTTTGGTTTTAAGCAGAGGCTGTGGAGGAATGCTGTGCAGCCCACAGCGTACATGTATTTGAGGTTCCCTTGAACCCCTTCTTCCTCCCCTCCAGGCACATTCTGTTTCTAGACAATCTGTCATCCATTCATCAGTGCCCATTTGTAGAGCACCCACCATGTACTCAACAGTGCTAGAGGTAAAAGAAATACCAGGCACAGTCACTGTCCTTATGGAGCCCCTAACCTTGTGAAGAACAAAGTTACGAGTGTTGACAGAATCCAGGTGAGACCTGGAATCACCGAAGGGAATTCCATCATGATGCCCTGCTGCAGGCCTAAACATTCAAGGTCCTGGCACCTCTGTTGACTTGACTTTTCTCTCTGGAATGCCTTTTGCTACACATATCGTGAGAACCATGGCCCAAAATTGCATTACACGGTTCTCTCCTAGTTCAGATGAGTTTCAGTCACCTCCTGGAGGATGTAGAGCAACACAGGTAGGCTGGTCAGAGAAAGGCACTTATTTCTAGAAAAACCACACAGCAGGCTTGGAGAACATTGCATTAATATTTCTACTAATATTTGACTAGACCCATCTTAGGCACTTTAATTTTTGCCAGAGTTTCTTCATCAATGTGCAGTATGGGGACCCAGAGGCTGGACAGTGCTGATCATTGGTGACTGAGTTCAGAGGCTCTGAAGGTGTTATTTGCCTGCACAAGGCCAAGCGTGCTTATGAGCCTGAGAGACATAATTATTTGAACACTATAATATGCTGGCTATCTGGTAAGCTTTGAGGAAGCAGACACTAGTATCTCCGGTGAACTCCATGCCCCTGACCACAGACTGCCTGCCCCTTTCATGTTAATCCAGTGGCCTGGGGCCAGGCCATCTGGGAAAAGAACGGATGAGACACAGAGATGATTCAAGGAGAAGGTGGTGTGTTTCCACTCTGATACTAAGGCTTGGGGTCTTCCTTCAGCAGTTTCATAGCAGACTCTATTAATTACTTATTCTATACTCAACCCTGCACTCTTCCCAGGTTTCTTCAGAGAAGCAATATGCCCACTTATTGCCTTGCTTTTCTAGCCTCTCTTACTGCTGGAAGAAGCTTATGATGTTACCTGAGCCAGTAAGATATAAGCTGAAGTGAGACTGGAACTTTTGAAAAGGTTTTGTTTTCCTGCTAAGAAGGGACCCGTGTGTTTGGCATCACTCTTCCCATCTCATCTTCTTTCTGCCTTAGACATGGGCATGATGTCAGGAAAGCAACAGCCATTATGTAACCAAGAGGCAACAAAGATGAAGACAAAGACAAGACTCTAAGCAAAGTGAACAGGAAGATCCATTTATGTGTGTACTTATATATATATTTTTTAAAAATTAATTCCAGTTAGTTAATATACAGCATAATATTAGTTTCAGGTGTATAATATAACAATTCAACAATTCATACATCACCCAGTATTCATCACAAGTGCCCTCCTTAATGGCGAAATGGGAATCACCTATTTCACCTATCCCCCCCACCTGCCTCCCACCTACCTCCTCTCTGGTAACCATCTACTTGTTCTCTATAGTTAAGAGTCTGTTTCTTGGTTTGTCTCTCTTTTTCCCTTTGCTTTTTTGTTTCTTAAATTCCACATGTGTGAAATCATATGGTATTTGTCTTTCTCTGGTTGACTTATTTTACTCAGCATTATTATACCTAGCTCCATCCATGTCGTTGCAAATGGCAAGAGTTCATTCTTCTTTATGGCTGAATAATATTCCATTGTACACATATACCACATCTTCCTTATTCATCTATCAGTGGACACATAGACTGCTTCTATATCTTGGCTATTGTAGATAATGCTGCTATAAACATTGGGGTGAATGTATTCCTTTGAATTTGTGTTTTTGTATTCTTTGGGTAAATACTCAGCAGTGCTATTGCTGGATCATAGGGTTGTTCTATTTCTAACTTTGTAAGGAATCTCCATACTGTTTTCCACATTGCCCGCATAAGTTTGCATTCCCATCAACAGTATGCAAGGGTTCCTTTTCCTCCACATCCTCACCAACACTTGTTTCCTGCGTTGTTGATTTTAGCTTTTCTAACAGGTGTGAGGTGATATCTCACTGTAGTTTTGCTTTGCATTTCTCTGACAATGAGTTATGTTGTGCATCTTTTCATATGTCTGTGGGCCATGTGGATGTCTTCTTTGGAGATATATCTGTTCGTGTCTTCTACTCATTTTTTATTGGATTGTTTTTTGGGTGCTAGGTTGTACCAGTTCTTTGTATATTTTGGATACTAACCCTTGACTGGATATATCATTTGCAAATATCTTCTCCCATTCCATACATTGCCTTTCAGTTTTGTTGATTATCTCCTTTACTCTGCCAAAGCCTTGTATTTTGATGTTGTCCCAATAGTTTATTTTTATCTTTGTTTTCCTTGCCTCGGGAGACCTATCTAGAAAAAAGTTGCTACAGTCAATGTCAGAGAAGTTACTGCCTGTGTTCTCTTCTGAGATTCTTATGATTTCATGTCTCATATTTATGTCTGTAATCCACTTTGAATTTATTTTTGTGTATGTTTTAAGAAAGTAGTACAGTTTCATTCTTTTGTATGTGGCTGTCCAGTTCCCAGCACCATTTGTTGAAGAGACTATCTTTTTTCCATTGGATATTCTTTCTTGTTTAATTGGCCACATCATTGTGGGTTTATTTCTGGGTTTTTATTCTGTTCTTTTGAGCTGTATGTCTATTTTTTTTTGCCAGTACCATACTGTTTTGATTATAACAGCTTTATAATATCATTTGAAGTCTGGAATTGTGATGCCTCTAGCTTTTCTTTTCTTTGTCAAGGTTCCCTTGGCTATTTGGAGTCTTTTGTAGTTCTATAGGATTTTAGGATTGTTCATTCTAGCTCTGTGAAAAATGCTGTTGGTATTTTGGTATTTTGATAGGGATTGCATTAAATATGTAGATTACTTTGGGTTTCTTCCAATCCATAAGCATGAATACCTTTCCATTTCTGTGTGTCTTCTTCAGTTTCTTTCATCAGTGTTTTACAGTTTTCAGAGTATAGGTCTTTCACCTGTTTGGTTAGGTTTATTCCTAGATATCTTATTATTTTTGGTGCAGTTGTAATTGGGATTGATTCCTTAATTTCTCTTCCTGTGCCTCACTGTTAATGTATAGAAATGGAACAGAAAGAAAGAAGGAAGGAAGGAAGGAAGGAAGAAGAAAGAAAGAAAGAAAGAAAGAAAGAAAGAAAGAAAGAAAGAAAGAAAGAGAAAAAGGGCACAGATTTCTGTATATTGATTGTATCCTGTGACCTTTCCTGAATTCGTGCATCAGTTTTTATTTCTTTTTGTTGTCTAATCGTTGTGGCTAAGACTTCCAGTACTTTTATTTTTCTGCTATTTGAGTAAAAATGATGATATTGGACATCCCAGTCTTTTTCCTGACTGTAGGAGAAAAGCTCTCAGTTTTTTCCCATTAAGAATAGTATTAGCTGTTGGTTTTTCATAGTTGGCCTTTATTATGTGGAGGTATGTTCCCTCTAAACCTACTTTGTTGAGGACTTTTATCATGAACTGGTGTTGTACTTTGTCAAATGCTTTTTCTGCATCTATTGATGACCATATGGTTCTTATTCTTTCTCTTATTGATGTGAAGTATCACATTGATTGATTTGAAAATATCGAACCATCTTTGCAACCCAGAAATAAATCCCACTTGATCATGGTGAATTTTTTTTTAATGCATTGTTGGATTTTGCTGAGGATTTTTGCATCTATGTTCAGAAATACTGGCCTATGGTTCTCCTTTTTTTGTGGTGTTTTTATTTGGTTTCGGTATCAGGGAAAGGCTGGCCTCATAGAATGAGTTTGGAAGTTTTCCTTCATTTTTTGTTTTTTGGAGTAGTTTGATAAAAATAGATATTAACTCTTCGAATATTTGGTAGAATTTGCCTGTGAAGCCCTTGGTCCTGGACTTTTATTTGTTGGGAGTTTTTTGATTACTGATTCAATTTCTTTGCTGGTTATCAGTCTGTTCAAATTTTCTGTTTCTTCCTGTTTGAGTTCTGGAAGATTATATTTCTAGGAATTTATCCGTTTCTTCTACATTGTCCAGTTTGTTGGCATATAGTTTTTCATAATACTTTCTTTTTTAATATTTATTTATTTATTTATTTATTTATTTATTTATTTAAATTGGGGTTCAATTTGCCAACATCTATCATATCACCCAGTGCTCATCCCATCAACATAATACTTTCTTATAATTGTTTGTATTTCTGTGGTGTTGGTTGTTATTTCTCCTTTGTCATTTGTGGTTTTACTTGAGGATCCATTCATTTATTTAGCTAATATTTATTAAGTGTCTACTCTGTTTTAGTTGCTAGAGATATAAAAGTGAACAAAGCATACAAAATCTTTTGCTTCCTTGAAGTTTGCATTTTAGTGGTGATAGGAGAGAAAGATAATATTTACTATATAATAAGTGAAAGATATAGTATGTCACATAGTGATAAGTGCTATAGAGAACAGAAAAGCAGACATACACTGGGTGGGGCCTCAGATGCTTACATAAGGGCTTTGATATTCCTCTGAGCAAATCATTGTAGAGTTGTGAATAGAGATGTAATATGGTCTGACATATTTTAAGAAAATCACTCTGGCTATTGTGTTGAGGATAGATTGAAAGAAGAAAGATAGAGTCAAGGTCTCCACGGGCATCTGTGAACACTAAGCCAACACTGGTAATTGCCTGCTTCCAGAAGTCTTGTTATCTATGGAAAATAATTCATTATTTTTTCAAGCTACTTCTAGTCAACTATTCTATCACTTGCAGCCAAACTTATTTCTAACTGATACAGACAATTACCATAGTTTGTGAATACCTACTATGTGTCAGATGTTGTACTAGGTCCTAGGGGCACAAATATGAAAATATTTGTAGTTCTTATTATCAAAAAGCCTTGTAAGGTCCTTATACTCCAATTCTGGGAGAACTAATGGGCAAATGTTATAATGCAATAAGGCAATTTCTTTAGCAAAATTTTTGTAGAAGGTGGGGTGAACATAGGGTAGATAGGAGGGCACCTTAGCCAAGTGAAGAGAAGGCTTCACGAAAGCTCAGCAAGTGTTCCCCAGGTTATCAAGTTAGTGGAGGGCATTACAGCCAGAAAGAACCAACCTCATGTGCAATATAGAACATGGAGTGTTTGAGACCTCTAAATAGGTCAGTATTCTTAGGGGACTAGAGTTTGGCATGGGGGACATGATGGCAAGAAGTGATGGAAGATTAGGCTGGAGGTGGATGGGAGAGATGATGGAGGACTTTGTATGGGCTATGGAGGAATATGATTTATCCTTTAGACAACAAGGAGGCAGTGGAGCTATCACTCTGGCAGCAGGATTAACAAGTGTTTATAAGGGAGTGAGACTGGAGAATAGGCAAGTGCAGGAATCCAGCAAACAAGCAGTACAGCCGGAGCCAAGGTAGGGTTGGCATAGAGAGGAAGGAATGCAGAGCTGGTAGTTTGTATGTGGTAAAAGATAAGGAGACAATCCAGAATGACCAACATACTGCACGTACCTCTGCAAGAATAGCCAGGTAATATTTTTGGCATAGAGATTACACCAAGAGGCAGTAACTGGTCTTTTTATGGACTATATTAAAGTATGACTGGTTTTGATATAAGCCTTTGGAGATTATGTCTGCTTAGCAGGTGATTCCACATCACTAGCTTTGTGGAAACCAGAGGGTAGCCCTAATATCTAGCCCAGGCTGTGCTTGCCTCCTTCCATGTGGCTTTGTGTTCAGTACACCATTTGAATGTCTTTTATATTCTCAACATCACTGCATAGGTAATAATACTAACAATGGCCGTAGTTGGGAATTAGCATATGACAAACATATTACATATACTCTTTTAAATTTTGTAATAGCACTGCAAAGAAAGTATAACTAACTTGAGGCCCAGAGAGGTCAAATGACTACCCTAAGGCTACATAGCCAGTGAGGCTGAGCCAATTTACATCCTGGACCACCTGACAAAGCCTATATGCTGTTTTTGACGTGTTGCAAGGTAATCCACTTCATTATAACCCATTGTCCAGTCATATTCCAGGGTTCTGCATTTTGTCCACAGTCATAGAGCAGAAAAAAGTATGACATTTATAAAATACTTTCATATACACTAAAGACAAATTCTTCCAAACATGTTTTACCTGATTTCCATGAAGGAAATTGAGTCCCTTAGGGTTCCAAAGTTTCCAAAGGACTAAAAAGTATATATTGACAAAACAAATTTAAGGATCGTATTACTTATTTTTTTAAGATTTTATTTATTTATTCATGAGAGACAGAGAGAGAAAGAGAGAGGCAGAGACACAGGGAGAGGGAGAAGCAAGCTCCATGCAGGGAGCCTGACATGGGACTCCATCCCGGGTCTCCAGGATCACACCTTGGGATGAAGGCGGCGCTAAACCACTCAGCCACCAGGGCTGCCCAAGAGCATATTACTTATCTCATAAAAATACTTTACAATACAAAATAATCCAGTTGATTAATAAAAGGCACATAGTTCCTTCACAGAGAATGGAATCAGGAAGGGGTATGTCAGTTCCTTAACCATAAGAAGTATTGAGCTTCTTAGGACATGAACATTCAAGAAGTTAAATGTGATCAAGGCATAAAAATGATTATTTCACATCTGTCATGAGCACTTCATTCAGTGGTAGTGCCCTATTACTCTGTAATTAATTTAGTAAGTATCTACTGTATTTGGAGTGCTGCTTTTGTTGCTGGGAGAATGAGAAGGATGGAGACACGAGAAAAAAACAGTCATGGGTCTCATTTCTCTAGGTCTTTCAAATAGTTTTTGTCTAAAAGGTTAAAGCAACATAAGATATCTCAATGACACTACTCAGGACTACAGAGTTTAATAGCCACACCTAAGAGATCACATTGTTTAACCCTTGAAGTTCACAAATAATGAAATTAATCCCAAAAGAGTTTGTCGCTTGCTGGAGGTCACAAAGATAGCTGGTGTGAAAGCTACCTCTCCCATGAATCTGTTTATATGGCTGTAACTTTATTCAAAAATTGATTTTAGAGTAAATAGTACATTCACTTGAAAGGGGAAAAATCCTCTTCTATTTAATTTAGGAAAACAACAACAATAAAGCAAAGAAATGCCAGTTTGTCATTTGGAAGGGACCTGATCATGAAGGATTGTTACCCATCTTCCAGGATCTGCACTGTGGCTTTTAAAAAATAACAGAAAAATTTAGGAAACAACCTCAATTTCTGTCATTAGAGAACTGTATATATTAGAGTCCATCCATACAGTGGAATATAATACAGCCATTAACAAAATGAAACAGATTTATGTGTAATTGATATAGGTGTATTTTAAGTGAGAAAATAAAGATTTAGATCAATGCTATATATTCCTTTAACCAGTTTTTTACAGTCTCAGCTCCATGTGATTTAATATAAAATCATTTTTTCCAATAATAGCTATAGTGGTAGATACTCTCATTTGCATTGCTCTATATCTATTAAAATTTTTTTTACATTTTAATATTTTCCCACAATTTAAATGTTTTCCATGTAGAATAATAAACAGTACTGTATTGCAATTTCCATATCCCAAGTGAGAGGTCATATAATATAGTGTCCATAAGTAAGATATACCTGCAAAGATTTTGATTTAGAACTGTTATTTAAAAAGGCGAGACATAGAGCATCCATTTGTCCCCTCTCAGCAGAAGTAGAACTCTAATTTCTTTCATTTTCTTTCCTCACCAGCTGTTTTGTATAGACTGGGAAGAGTGGAGCTAGGATGATGGTTGCAGCAGAAGATCCAGTATTTTAGCCTCTTGAAAAATCCCAAGAGAGGTATCTAGAAATCTTCCTTAAATGCAGAGGACCCTTTGTTCTCAAGTCTGGATTTTTTTGACCAGAGGTATGGTATCAGGAAAAGCTTAGCTCATTTTCCTAATGATTTCCAGATCCAAATTTTTTATGGGAGAAATAGCCTACTTTTTTATCATAGAAACTGAACACTTAAGACAGTTACTGTCCCAATTACTTTTGCAGCTAGGGTAGAGATATATGGTCCTGCCAATCAGATTCATAAGCCATGGGCTTTGAAAAGGGAGTTAGTGATACTAGAAAGTAAGAAAAAAGATTAAGAAACAAACAAACAAACAAACAAACAAAAAGATTAAGAAACATTCTATGGGTGGCAGCAGCTGGAATGATAAAAGCCAATTTCCAGAGCCATTAGACACTTTTGGGCAGCATGGGATGTGGCCTTCAGCTGATGCAGTGGCACTCTTGAAGGACAAGAGGGAGATGTGACATTGGCTCTGGGCCTCGTTACAAGCTTCATCCTTTGTTTTTGCATGTCATGATTCTGTTTCTTCCTTTCTATTTCTGGGTTTCCCAGTAACCTTTCTAATATAAGCATTTAATGCTATACATTTCCCCCTAAGCACTGCTTTAGCTATATTTATGAATTTTGGTCTATTGTTTTTTTCATTTTCTTTCCATTCAAGATATTTTCCAATTTTCTCTGTAACTCCCTCTTTGACTCATGAGTTATTTAAAAAATATTGCTTAATTGTCAAATATTTGAGGATCTTAAAGATATTTTATTATTGATTTCTTCTTTAATATTATTATGAACAGAAATCTTAATATTTTTGAGATACTGTTGTTGAGCCAAGTGTTCTATAAATGTCAATTAGGTTAAGTTGGTTGATAGTGCTGTTTAGGTCACCTACATCCTTACTAATTCTCTATTTGTTCAGTGACCAATGTCACTGAGAAAAAAAATACTAAAGACTCTAACTGTAATTGTGGATTTGCCTCTTTGTCCTTTCAGTTGTCAATTTTTGCTTCATGTATTTTGAAGCTGTCTTGTTAATTGCATATACATCTGGGATTATTATGTCTTTTTTATGAATCTACCTCTTTATCATAATGTAATGTCCATTCATCGTTGGTAATAATTCTTTGTTCTTAAGTTTATTTTGATATTAATATAGGCACTTTGGCTTTCTTTTTATTGTTTGATTAGTGTTTATTTCTCTCTACTTTTAATTTACCTGTCTTTTTAAACTTAAAGTGGATTTCTTCTAGGTAACATATAGTTGAATCTTGCTTTGTTCTTTTAATCCAAACTGACACTGTTTTTTAATTGGTATGTTTAGAGCATTCACCTACAATGTGATTATTGATATGATCGAATTAAAAAATCCATCATATTTTTTTTTCGTGCCTGCTTTTGGATTTATGATGCCACTTTATCCTGGCTTTGATTTTTTTTTAACCATAGGCCTTATTACCTATTTAGATAGATAGATATAGGTAGGTAGGTAGATTGATAGATAATAG
This sequence comes from Canis lupus dingo, assembly GCF_003254725.2. Taxonomy (NCBI): domain Eukaryota; kingdom Metazoa; phylum Chordata; class Mammalia; order Carnivora; family Canidae; genus Canis; species Canis lupus. The sequence continues at coordinate 42,201,509 of NC_064244.1, read as the reverse complement.
AATGAATACTTGTGCCCTGCCCATTCATATGTTGAAGATTTAACCCCCAATATTTTGGAGGTATTTGGAGGTGGCATCTTTGGGGAGGTAATTAGGTTAGATGAGTCATGAGAGTAGAGCCTCCATGGTGGAATTAATGTCCTTGTAAAAAGAGGAGGAGAGTCCAGAGCTTACTCTCTCTCTATTATGTAAGGACACAGTGAGAAGGTGACAATCAGCAAGCCAGAAAGAGGACTCTCAGCAGGAATTGAATCTTATCAGCACCTTGATTTTGGAGTTTCCAGCCCCCAGAACTGTGAGAAATAAATGTCTGCTGTTTAAACCACTCAGTATAGTATTTGTTATGATAGATAGATAGATAGATAGATAGATAGATAGATAGATAGATAGATTTGATTATTGCTTTAAAGGAGCAACTATTACCCTTAAGCCTCCAAATTTCACTTCACAGACCGATGCTGGACAAAACATTAGCACAGGTGGTCAAAAAAGTATTACAAAGAGGATTCATCATAGCATTATTTGTAATACTGAAAAAAATTTAAATAATCTATCTACATTTCCATTTTTTAGAAATAATCAAGTAAACTCTACTATATATCAGTTCTGTAGAAGACTATGCTTCCATTAAAAAGAATGAGACCAATAAATGTGTACTAATATAAAAATATGTCCAACTTAAGAAAAACTAGTTGTAGTATACCGTACAGAATATGGCACAATTTAAGCATTAAACAGAAATTCTTACCAAACAAACTGTATGCTTTCTCATCTTTTAATATATATGTGAATGTGGTTAGAAAAATTCTAAAAGGATACACAGTGAATGGATGATAAGTATACACAATTGAGGAACAAAGTAGGTGAGTAGGCACAGAGAAGTTTTGTTTTGCCTGTATTGTTTTAATTTTATCAATGAGAATCTATTATGTAATTAAAAATTCATTATTATGATGAGTGGTGACTAGGATTGTGTAGCTTGGGAAAGAGAGAAAAAAGAGATACACATGAATCAGGGAATTTTTTCCCTTTAAGTCTGATGTTTTATTCATTTCATTGGAGTAGGAGATTTGGAAGTGGGGAAGCAAAAATTGTCTGCTGCCTTTTGTCATACAACAGCAACACCAAAAAAGCACAGTGAGTGTTCCGGGAGTGCATACTGTGTCTGGGGTGTGTCCCAGTGTATTTAGTTATGCTCATTCATGCTGAGACATTACTTTTGCCCTTAAAAGGAGGAATTACAACATCAAACCTGGATTATTTTCATTTCCAAACAGCCCCAAAATGTCAACGCAAGGCTGTCAATCTTTTGTTCTGTTCCTCTTTCATAAACACTTCCTGGAACCCATGCCAATAGTAGAAAACAGAAGTAGGCAGGCACTGTTTTGACAACACTGAAAACGCCTGTGATTAGGAGTCAGGAGAGAGTAAAAGTGATTAATATGCTCCTAAAAGAACAGGGAGTACATCTCTAGAAGAGATTGTTAGATGGGTGTCCCTACTTGTAGACATTCTTATACCTAAACAAGAGGACGTGTTCTCACACAGGTTTCTCCTAAGCAACCTCTTGCTAAGTGTTTCCCGTAGCAGTTGCATAATGGTAAGGTTAGGTGTGTGGAAGGTTCTTGGAGGATGGCAAAGGGAGTGAAAAAGACTCTATTGGACCATAAAATATTCTTCAAGAATAAAGTGAGTTTTGGTATCTTTTTTAAACCAACAGACAAGGATCTTCTGAATTTAGCAGCAAGCCCTGGGATGTGGCACTTGACAATACAATTACTGGTTTTTAATTTATGAGACAGAAAATCTTTGTTTAGCTCATTGCTCATAAAGTAAGGTTGCCCTTGAGTAACTTTAATTACATACCCATCTTTTTACCAAGTGGTTGTCTTTTTCCTGTAAATATCCTCAGTGGTGTGTAGTTTGAACTCCAAAGGGCTTGTGAAAAAATGAACCAGGAAAAGAAATCACACTGACCAGCACAGGGAAGCTTCTCTGTGTCTGCCAGAGGTATATGTGGAAACAAAAGTTTTCCTGATAATTTATATTCACAAACCTCCACCCTTTGAGGTTAACTATTTTTATATCATATAGTCTTAGAAACTCTAAGTGAAATATTATGTTAAATATTGGTCTTGGGTCTATGGTACACTGATATTACCTTACAGAGGTACAGGCATACTTTGGAGATATTGAGAGTTTGGTTCAGACCACTACAATAAAGCACAATAAAGCAAGTCAAATGAATTTTTTGGTTTCCCAGTGCAAGTAAAAGTTATGTTTACTGTACTGTAGTTGATTAAGTGTGCAATAGCATTATGTCTTTAAAAAACAATATACATATCCTAATTTAAAAATACTTTATTGCTAAAAAAAAAAAAGGCTAACCATCACCTGAGTTTTCAGCAAGTCATAATCTTTTTTTGCTGTGCAAGGTCTTTGCTGGTGGAAGGACTGATCAGGGTGGTGGCTGCTGAAGGTACGGTGGCTGAGGTAATTTCTTAAAATAAGAGAACAATAAAGTTTGTTGCATCAGTGGACTCTTTTCATGACTGATTTCTCTAGCATAAAATGCTGCTTGTTAGCATTTTACCCACAGTAGTACTTCTTTGAAAATTGGAGTCAGTCCTCTCAAACACTGCCACTGCTTTATCAACTAAGTTTATATAAGATTCTAAATCCTTTGTAATCATTTCAACAATCTTCACAGCATCTTCACTAGGAGTAAATTCTATCTCAAGAAACCACTTTCTTTTGTTTATCCATAAGAAACAACTCCTCATCCATTCAAGTTTTATCATGACATTGCAGCAATTCAATCACATTTTCAAGCTCTGCTTCTAATTCTCGTTCTCTGGGGGTTTCTTATTACATCTGCAATTACTTCCTCAACTAAAGTCCTAAACCCCTCGAAGTCATCCATGAAAGCTGGAATCACCTTCTTCCAAAGTCTGTTAAAGTTATTTTCACCTCTTCCCATGAATTGGAAATGTTCCTTAATGGTATCTAGAATGATGAATCCTTTCCAGAGGTGTTTAATTTACTTTGCACAGATAATCAAATGTACTTGTGGAAAATATACTTGTGGAGTGTATTTATATAATAATAATTCTTGAAAGCAGAAATTACTCCTTGATCTGCAAGCTTCAGAATAAATCTTATGTGAGCACACATGGAAACAATATTCATCTCATTGCACATCTTCATCCGATGTCTTAGGTAACAAGGCGTATTATCAATGAGCAATAATATTTTAAAGGGATTTTTTTTCTGAGCAGTAGGTCTTCACAATGGCCTTAAAATATTCAGTAAGCTGTTTTAAACAGATGTAGTGCCATCCAGGTTTTGTTGTCCCACTTATAGAATGCAGAGTAGACTTAACATAGTTCCTTAAGGGCCTTCGAATTTTCAGAATGATAAATGAGCACTGGTTTTAACTTAAAAGTTATCAGCCACATTAGCCCCTAAGAGAGTCAGCCTGTTCTTTCAAGCTTTGAAGCCAGGCATTGACCTTTCTTCTCTAGGTATGGAAGTTCTAGATGGCATCTTCTTCCAATAGAAAGCTGTTTCATTTACACTGAAAATCTGCTGTTTAGTGTAATCACTTTCATGGATTATCTTAGCCAGATCTTCTAGATAACTTGCTGCAGTTTCTACATGAGTACTTACTGCTTCACCTCGTACTTTTTTTGTTGTAGAGATGGCTTCTTTCTTCAAACTTCATGAACCAATCTCTGCTAGCTTCAAAGTTTTCTTCTGCAGCTTCCTCACTTCTCTTAGCCTTCATAGAATTATAAAGAGTCAGATCCTTCTCTGGATTAGACTTTGGTTTAAGGGAAAGTTGTGCCTGCCTTGATTTTCTATCCAGACCACTAAAACTTTATTCATCTCAGCAATAGGGCTGTTTTGGTTTCTTATCATTTATGTATGTACTGGAGTAGCACTTTTAATTATCTTCAAGAACTTTTTGCATTCACACTTTGGCTAACTGGAGCAAGAGGTCTAGCTTTCAGCTTTTCTTGGCTTGTGTCATGCCTTCCTCACTAAGCATAATCATTTCTAGCTTTTGACTTAGAGTGAGAAACATGCAACTTTTCCTTTCACTCAAACACTTAGAGGCCATTGTAGGGTTATTAATTGGCCTGATTTCGATATTGTGGTGTCTCAGGGCATAGGGAGCCCCTGAGGAGAGGAATTGTTGGTCAGTGGAGATATCAGAACATACACAATATTTATTAAGTTTGGCACTGCAAAAAAAAAGTGGCACTGCAAAAAAAAAGTTACAATAGTAACATCAAAGGTCAGTGATCACAGATACCATAATAAATGTAATATTAATGAAAAAGTTTGAAATATTAGAATTACCAAAATGTGACACAGAGACACAAAGTGAGCAAATACTATTGAAAAAAAATGGTGCCAATAAGATTTGTTCAACATAGGATAACTGTAAGCCTTCAATTTATAAGCACAATTATCTGTAAAGTATAGTAAAATGAAGCACAATAAAACAAGATATACCTTCAAAGTCCTTCTGAAGATGAGTTCACATTCTAAAATTACAAGTTGTCAGGCGACAGTCCTCCAAGGGATAGAATTAGGCACAAAACATACAGTAGGATTAGAAAATAAAAACTTCATATAACCTAATAATTTGATTAATAACTGGATTAACCTGAATCATTTTGTGATTAAGGACTGACAAAGAAAAAACCCCAAACTATTAGAAAAGAAATGACACTTACAAAAAGAAAGAGTGAGCAGAATGGAAAAGACAAAATTAGATCCCTACCTCACTCTGTATACAAAATAAATTCCAGATATATTGGGATTTAAGTGTGAAAAGCAAACTTTAAAACTTTTAGAAGAAAACATAGGGGAATTTTCACCATGGGGGTAGATTTTCAAGTAAAGGACACAAAAATAAAAAACCATAGAAGAAAGATGGATAAATTCAAGCTTTATTAAAATGAAAAAAATTCCGTGGAAAAAAAATACCACAAACAACAAAGGAAGAAAAAAATAGTCTGAGGAGGATACTTGCACCCTATATAAAAAGGAATCTTGTAACTTAATAAGAAAATGATAGTCAATACAATTAGAAAGGATATTAACAGTTCACATAGGAGGCAATATAAGTGGTTGATAAACATGTGAAAAGATGCTCCACTTCACAAGTAATTGTGAAGTTGCAAACAACAAAAATTGGCAAAGATGTCAGGAAACAGAAAGACTTATGCATGTGGGTGGGGCATACATTGGAGAGAAATCCATTGTGGAGAGAAATCTGGTAGTATCTAATAAAGCTGAAGATGTACATACCATCTCTTTCACCTATCTGCAGAAGGGAGGTAGTTGGTGAATACCAAGTGACCAACTGACTTAATCTGAGAAGTTTTTGGTTTTATTTTTTTTAAAGATATTTACATTGAGACAAGTGGAGAGGATTGTTTTTCTGAATAACTTTTTAAGTACCTGCTATGCCTGCCAACAAGAAGAGAAAGGCAACTAATTAAAATGATGTGTTTCAGAATAAATGGGCATGAGAAAAACTTCTTTGGAAGTGAAGGCACTGCTATGTAGTCCTTTGCATTTAACAACTAAAGATGACAAAATTTAGAGGTAAAAGAAAGGAACTAAGTAACTTATGAACTCACTCTAGAAAGGCAAGATAAATCCACTCCAAATGGTCTTACTCAGCATAAAATTTATTCAAAAGTACATTGAAGTCAGATTCTGCAGTGCAGACTAATCATATGGTTCTTGAGCTTTTAGCTATAAGATGAAACTCTAAAATGCTTCAGTACATTTGCAGCTATTGAATTTCCCTGATTAAAAAAAAACACAACTTTCATTCCTATTGTAGGTTTTTAAAGTAATTAACTCCTAAGCATCTTATTTATCTTGAATTGGCCCTTGTACAAAAATTTGTTCATTGCTGCCCTGAGTGTAACCATGTGTAATAGGAACAAAAATTTAAAAGGAGGAGATTCACCTAACTGAGCAATGTTGGAGACAGTGGGAAATATTTTTAAAAGCAGTGGCCTTTTCCCCACTGGAAGGCATCCACCCATTACTATCCTGCAGGTTGCAATTGGTTTGCCCCTTTATAAGACCAATCATAATAGGCACGTAGAAAATAACTTCCCCCAGTGATTTTGAGAAATGACCAAATGGAAACTATTTATTCCACCATTCCCAAACTTGTGCATATGTGTACCTTTGAATGAATATATCTTTGGTGTATGTGGCTTGCTGGAGATTTTTCAGGAGGTTTCACATTCAGGGAACAAACACACAGTCCCAAGAGTAAAGCAAACACCTTCTGTACCCCAAACATTGAGACCCGGCCCTAAGCTAAGCAGATTTAAAAATTGAATAAGGAAATAATGAGTGAGGTGGGTTTATAATGAAGGTTGACCAGGATTTATGATTTAATTTATCTACTTGTACTGCTTCTTTAGCAACTGTTTTGGGGTGTAGTGAGACTCAGCCTGGTGACTGATGAAAATGATTGCCCTATTCCAGTCTAAATTAAACTGGGTTGAGATTTTGGAGTGACAGCTACCCTTTCAGACCTAGGCTTTCAGTGTTTCCTTGGTTTTCAGAGAGGACAAGAGGAGATAATTAGGAAAAGAGAGGCTTGTTATTAGAATAATGTCAGAGTTGGGCAGAGAGGTAGATGTTCATGGGCTTTTGAAAAGAAAGCATTTGTCAACTCAGGCTCTTCAGGCTGATAGAAAACAGCGGCACGTTTTCAAGATACTAAAGGAGCCCCAGTGCTATGTACAGCACCTTTGATGATCACTTCATCAAGGGTAGCTGCTTTGGACACTGGATATGCACAGGTGGGCCTTAGCGCAAAAGAACACCTGGTGGGCATTCTAAGGGAGGAAAGTAATATGCCCTCTTAAGCCTTCCCCATCTGGTAATACTTTACAAACCCTTCATTGCCTTATCAGCTCTTGCTGCCTCCAAGTGCCTTTCCATCATAAATGCCACATGCTCTGAGCCCTGTGAACACACTCTAGGTGGAAGGATATTGACTGTTCCTTTGTACCAGTAGCTCTAGAATTTGCCTCCAAGTCATGATATCAGAGTATGTTAGAGCTGCATTCTTTGGTCAGAGGAATAATTTTGCAAATGAGAAAGTAAGGCCCAGATAGGAAAAATGACTTGCTAAACTAGTCACTGGAAGAGCCAGCTTCCAAACTAGCTGCAGACTCAGTCTTGTGCTGGATGCCTTGTCCTCGTGTCCAGAGAGAGAGTATCTGGGAGAAATCCTTCAGGAGAATGGCAGATTCCTGTCCTCCCTGTCAGATCCTCATATCCTCCCACTGTCCTCACCCCCTTGCAGTGCCCCAAGCCACTTCCATCTCATTAGAGAATACCACTGGCTTTAAACCCCAATACCAAGAGGTCTAGAAAATCCCTGGTCCGCAAAGAAGTCATGGGCAGGGACAAAACCAAGTGCCAGCCAACCTAGTACTCCAGGTGGTGAACTTACATCTCTGTGTAATTTAATCATAAAATTCTCTTTGCGACTAGAACATTGGGAGAGGGTATTCCTTTTTTTAAAGAGCCAGATTCCCCCTCTTGCTTGGTACCTCTAAGGCATGTCAACTCATGAACAGCTGCAGGTGAAATGGACCTGAAGTGTATGGCAGGAAAATGCACATGGACTTCACAAACTTTTCCACTGGCAAAGCTAATAATTCTTAGAACGGCAGCCTAGCACTGGGTTTGAGCAGATTTTCTTACTGGAAGTTCTGGTTCTCATCATGTTTTTCTCAGTTTTTGTAAAATTTGCAGATTTTATGTGTTTTCAGCTCTTTAAAAATACATTAACGCTTCAGTAGCGTTTTCTTGTGTTCCTTTAAGAGGCATATCCCTGAAAGACGGTTTCGCTAATTAAAGACAGGTTTTTGCTAATTAAAGCCAGAGAGTAGGCTGGAGGGAGTGGCTGCAGGACTCCATGCAAGAGGTGAGGAATTGGTCTTTTATTCCTGGGATCCTCCATCTCCCTTTCCCTCTACTGTCCAGATGAGTAAGGAGAAGTGGGAGATTATTTACCTATTCACCTAGTGAAGAGGTACACATGGCATACGGGGATGAAATCATCCATAGGTACCTGTAGTCATCATAAGTAAAAAGCTAATGCCCCTATATCCGACATTTGAGACATTGTGGTTAGAAAAAAGATAGACTTTTTATAGGTAATTGAATTCGAAACACTTTTTTTACAGGTTGTACTTGCCCACGCCACTTTCTTTCCCACTGCTCCCTCTTGTTGGCCCCGGGGTTCTCTTGGGCAGGCCCCGTTGCTATCCATTGCTGCAATGTGCTTGTTCTCTCTGCCTTCCTTCAGGCCTCTCTCTCCTGCCTGGAATGAGCACCCCATCTCTTCTTTGCCTCTGGCCCAGCCAAGCCTTGCCTTGACTCCAACCTGCTTCCCAGCTCATTTCCCCCACTGGATGCTCTCTTAGCTAAGTCAGTCCATGCATATATCTGAGCCCCTGATTAAGGTAAACAGCTACTGGCTGCTGTTTTATTTGTCTGATGTCCCTTACCTCCTCTCCTGATGACATCACCTGCTGCTCCTTTGAGAAAACTACACATCTCCATTCTCTATGGTTTCCCTGATATACATTCCAAGAATCCTAATTTCTAACGCTTATTACACTTTTTTCAGGGGCTTCTCTGGAGAGTGAAAACTTCTCAAGAGAGGAGACTGCCTACAGAGCTTACCTGCATGCCTACCTTGCTCCCTAACTCATAGTAGGAGCCCAAAAAATGCTTAGAGAAGGAAATGAATAATGAAGAATCAGTGCATCTTGACTAACAGAAGAAGGAAAATGCCTTCTTTAGATAATTAAGGGAAAACTTGCATTTAACCTAGACAAGTCAGTACTGTTCATATCTGCACATGACATTTTTTCTATTCTATGCTTCAGTTTGACTGCAATGATTAGATCAGAAGCTGAATCCCTTTATAGACAGACCATCTAGGAGGAAACCACCATACAGACACTGGGCAGAGATTCATTGGGAAACATAGGGAAATGCAAGGATGTTAGGGTTGCAGACAAGGGGAGAAAGGTCAGGGTGAGGAAGTGTAGATAGGGGGATAGTATTGTAATGCTCTGCAAGTGGAGTCTTGAGACAGTTAGAAATGTCTAACCTGAACCTTCAAGCCACAGTAAAACCACTCTCTGGCCTCCCTCTCAGTTGAGTAATTTTTTGTTTACCTTTATTGCATAATTTTGTATTTCCAGTTAAGGGGCTGGAATGCCAAGGGCTTCTCCTCTCCCTATTGTTTCCCTGGGGGGTTATTTGGAAGAGCTATGAATAGCAGGATAGGCTTCTCTCCCCTGACCTTCCTCTACTTGATTTCCACACCAGAGTGGCCAATTCAATCTTAATCTGAAAACATCTATACTCTTTGGGATGAAGTCTTAATTTAGCAAAATCCCAAGAAAAGCCAAGCCACAAAAGGAATAGTCAGAAAAATTACAGATCACGTGCCCTTTTAGGGACTACTGACCCTAAGCTAAAATGTGAATCACCTCAGTATCCCCCCAAACTCCTATGGGTCCCCAGTTCTTCTTCCATTTCTACCCACCTTTCTTCAGGTCCTCAGAACCTTCATGATAGCACTAATTTTCCTCTTAACTGATGGGGAAAAAATAATGTATTGCTTTTAAGTGGTACTTGGAATTTAGCAAGGGATAAATCCATAAGCCATAGGAATGATTCTCAAGAAGTAGGGTTTAGGTATCAGGGGGGATTTTTCTGGTGTAAAAAAATTTTTAGAGCTTCCAAAGTAATGCCATTTAGGTGCCTGCCAGTCAGCTTATTTTACAGCCAATCCTTCCTTATAGGTATTATTATGGGGTCTTTATTATTTATGGCTTCTCAAGCATCCTTCCCAACCCTAGCACATTAAATCTAGCAGTTTGGGGCAGAGCAATCCTATTTCTCCAACAAAATACAATAACTTCTGAAGTTTCAGGCCTTTCCCTTAAATTTTACTACCCAGGAATTGTAGATAAGAAACTATTTCTTTTTCATGTTCAAGTTCCCAGTACCTAGCATACAGCCTGGCACATAGGTGCTTAGTAAATTGAATGGAAGTGACTCTAGACATCCCCCTCAGGGGCTCCCTGAAAACATTTTCAATGTTTTTGGCCCAGGGGAGCAGTTGCTCTTCCCTGACCACTTTGACCCCAGTACCTGAGCCCAGTGGACAGAGGGGGAATGCTTTCCTGGTTAAACAACCAAAAGTGTCAGCCCAGACTCAATCATAGCAATATTCCTCTCAGGCTTTTTTCTGCAGATATAAATCCAAATTGGCTACCTCTCAAGGTAGATAGCCAGTTAATAGAGAAGAAGGAGACTTTAAGAGACCCAAGACTGTATTATTATTTTTAATCAATACATTTATAGAATTTACAGGAAGACTTGAATTATCTTGCCACAAAGCAATTTTAAGGGAAATTGTATAAAATGTTTTCATAAGGTTAAATATCCCACTCAAATTTACTTTTCCTCTTAAAAGAGAAGCATCACAAACTTTACCAGGAAGTATACTTAATCCATTTGGATGGGAATCCTTGACATTTTGACTGATAACAGACCTTTAATATTTGAGCTTATTGTTTTTTACAGTGTAATTTTTTTTTATCCCATTCTAAATTTGATAGGTGGGTATGAATGGGAAAAACATTCACTATTCTGGTTTGGTTGGGTTGGGAGGGGGAAGCAAAGGAATCCAAGTTTCAAAGCCTGATTTAGAATTTAACTTGAGGCATGCTGGGTGGCTCAGTAGTTGAGTCTCTGTCTTTGGCTCAGGGCATGATCCCAGAGTTCTGGGATTGAGTCCCACATGGGCTCCCCGTGGGGAGTCTGCTTCTCCCTCTACCTATGTCTCTGCATCTCTCATGAATACATAAATAAAATCTTTAGAATTTAACTAGAGACCTATGAGGCCATTGAGAAAACCATAGTCTCTATTACCTCTATGTGTTGCTAAAGTTGTGGAAGGAAAGGAACATGGTTCTGTGCATGTGTGTAACAATGGAATCTGACCTAGGCACTGAGGACCGGAAGGCTTCCTTCAGAAGTGATACCTGAGGTGAGATCTAAAGAAGTAAGGAAGTTGAACAAGCAATGGGTAGAGTGGGGAGGAAAGAGGCATTGCTGACAGAATGAACAGCATGTGTGAAAGTCCTGTGGTAGGAGAGGGCAGAGTGCTTCTTCAGGGATTACCTAAAGCCTGGGTGTCTGTAGTGTTGGACTGAGAAGAGAGAAGTAGGGGATGAGGGTGCAGGGATCAGATCATGTGGAGTACTTTCTGGTGTCTCTTCTTTTAAGGACACTAATCCTATCAGATCAGGACTCCACCCATATGATCTCATTTAAATTTAATTACCTCCTTATATGCCGTATCTCCAAATATAGTCATATTTGGGGTTAGGGCTTCAACATGTGAATTTGAGGTGGTGGTATACAAGTCAGTCCATAATAGCCAATAAAGGAATCCATATTAAAATATTTGGTCAGTGGATTCTCAGGGTGGTTGTAGGCCTAAAATCCAATTTTGAATTGTTTCCTATGTGCTGGGCATGAATTTCCCTCGGGATGTGAGTGAGTAAGGGTGTGTTATTAACTACAACATATAAGGTTACCTTGAGTAAGGCCAGAGTTGAATGGGACAACAAGTTATGAAATGGCTGGGATGACCCAAGTATCCAGACAAGGAGCTGCAGAAATGTCAGGTAATTATCAGAATCTCTTTCCCAGTGGATCTCAGATATAAATGGGAGGTGACTGAATTCCACCAGTCAGTGTAGAATGGGGGCCAGAATTGGTTCATTTGATTACTGAAAAAAAGAGGTAATAAAAGAAGGCCAGAAGACCAAAAGAGAGTTGAATGACAATAGTTTAGTTTCTTTGATTCTGTGACTGACTGTTTTTGGTATTTGCTGAAATATACAGTTTATAGGAGTTATTTCCTCTTGGCAGGGCAGTGGTATACATTTGGCCTTCCTTCTCTTTTAAGCATAAGCTATATATCTGGAGGCCTGGGTGGCCCAGTTGTTGAGCACCTGCCTTCAGCTCAGGGCATGATCCCGGGATTCCAGGATCGAGTCCCACATGGAGCTCCTCACAGGGAGCCTGCTTCTCTCTCTGCCTATGTCTTTGCCTCTCTCTCTATGTCTCTCAGGAATAAATAAATAAAATATTTTTTTTAAGGTATGTTCATGGAAAGGAGTTCCTGGTGTAAGAAAATGATGTGAATGTTGTGGAGTAATTATTCTGAGCCAGAAGAGGAGGCTAATTAACCTTCTAAGAGTGACCTCTCTTAGTTACAAGAGTAATAGCTATTAGTTGTAAAATGTGTTCAGGGACAGCCACTGATTGATGTCCCCAGAGGTAAAAGCTGCCATGCAGAATCAGAGCTGGTCCTGGATGGAACCTTGAGACCATGGAGGGCAGCCTTCTCCTCTGGCAACTGAGGACTATAAACTTAAGAAGGATTTGTGTTTGAGTTGAAGTCACAGTCAGTCACTGGCAGAACAGAGACAAGAGCCCTGGTCCCCTAGATCAGAGCCTCTGCTCTTTATTTCAGACTCTTTTTACCCATATCAGGTAACTGTACAGGGTCTAGGAAATCCCCATGTACATAGACTTCTTTCTTCCAGGACCCTTTTAAAATGTGGAGCTTTGGAGGTTTTCATTCCCTCTTCCAAATAACATAATGATAAAACCAAAAGATTGAACAGCGTTGTGAAACTTAGAAAGAGAGAAACTACAAATGGATAAAAGATCAGGGTGAGCTGACATTGCTATAAACTAGCTTGGGCTTCAAATGAAATCAGTCACAATTTTTGTTTTTCTCTTGGCTTCTTTTTCTTACCTCTTTTAGTAATATTATATTTTGCTTGGTTAATTGCATTTATATAAGACATTCCCAATGTTTTGTTGAGATTGAATGAAATAGGAGAAAAGAAAATACATTTGTGGACAAGGAGTAAGAAGAAATCTAGAGCAGAGAAGCAAGCCCCTTTCTGAATGCAAGCTGGATATAGACACCATAGACATCACCCTTGGGGTCAAAGATAGATACAGGAATCCTGGTTTATTTTTGGTTTCCCATTTTCTTGCCATTTATGTGGCATACAGAGTTGCTTCTCAAATCCCACACTTTCCAGCTTGTCCAGTTAAATCAGCCTTTAGGATAATGCTTCATTATAAATATACAGGAGAGAGAGAGAGAGAGAGTAGACATACTTTATATACTGTTAAAAATATGGAACTGATTCAAGATTCTAAGGTAAATAGACAAATGGAATGGAATGGAGACATCAGAGAGATTATAGACCCTATATTGGGGAACTTGACCTATGAAAATCGTGCTAATCCAAATCAATAAAAAGGACAGATTGTTTAGTGATGGTGTTAGGAAATCTAGGTCACTACATTAAAAAATAAAACAGGATCAATACTTCATGCCAATATAAAAGAAGACTTCAGCTGGATCAAATATCTAAATATGGACGCAAAACTATACAGCTAGTAAAATAAACCATAGAATATTTTTGTGGCTCAGAATGAAGGGGTTCTAAAAAGACCCAAAACCTTCAACCACAATGAGTAGATATGGATAGCAGATCGGGGGAAGGATTACCATCATCAACAAAATATTTATAATGACTTAATCAACAATGGGTTTATATGGAGAGTATACAAATGTTCCTGCAAGTCAATAAGAAGACAAAAAATTCAATAGAAAAATAGGCAAGGTATAAAATATAAAAAGTATGTCATATAAGAAGAAACTCAAATGGCTACCACATATGTGAAGACATGATTAAATGAATAGTAATCAGGGTAATGCATATTAAAGCAGCCATGATATACTACTGTATTTCCATCAAATCATAAATCATAAATTAGAAATTTCATATTGTAGGGGAAAGTAGAATATGGTGACACGAACTTTTGTATACTGCTGGTGAGAATATAGCCCAGTTCAGACATTCTGGAGAAGAATGTGGCTTTGCTTAGTCAGTTAATGTGTAGTATGTATCTTACTCTTTGCTCTTGAAAAATTCTCACACAAGTCCTTAAGCATATAAATAACATGTGTTGGGGCATGGGGAGTTGAGGGGCAAATTAGGAATCTGTAACATAACAGGGAAATGATAAAAGAGTAGTGAATTATGGAATACATTATGTATTTAGAAGCAACAAACTAGAGACACAAATAAATGATGAAAACATAATGAAGGTTGCAAAAATAAAAAAAAGAACAAAGTTTTATTTATATAATTTAACTAAAGCAAAAATACACACATGCAAAAAATACTGGACAATTTACATGGAAAAAATTTCAAAGTTAGGTGTCAAATCCATTGAAGGTATAGGTTAATGTAGGAATGGGGATTGAGGTAGTTAAGGACTACCTAGAATGCATTTTAAAATGAAACAAGAGTGGAACGTGGCATGAGTAATGGGATTAATATGTCATGAAATGAGGCTGATTCAACCAGCCCTCCATATCTAAGATCCAATACAAGTGTGTAAAATTAAAAAATATAATAAAAATAACCAATGAAAGATCTCAAATATTCACTTTAAGGAGTATAGAAAAGGTAAATATTTGATGACAGATTTATTAAATGCTCCCTCTCCTTAGTTATTTGCTTATTAGTAATACTTTGAAAAAAATCCAACATGGGAGACAGCACTTTAGCTCTCTTCTAGTATGATTTATTCTTCTATAGTAAAAGTGCCCTTTATTATAGCATTATTATAGAACATGTGGCTATCTGAAATAAAGATGACATTCAAAAGCCCCCTTGCAGTTAAGTGGCCATGGGATTAAGTTCTGGTCTGTGAGATGTGAGTAGAAAAATATCTCTCTCATCAGCTATTCATGAGGATTTTTTTTAAGTCTCCATAACCCATTCACTAATATCCAGCATTACCCATCTGTCTGGTTTTTTCAAGTCCTAAGATGTATAGATCCTGACACAGACCAGTTCCTTAGTTTTAATCACCAATAAACCTTTGTCAGCATCATAAATAGCACATATAAACTTCACAACATCAAAAATACCATATATATGACAAAACCAAAATTCACAGATTAGAATGAGCCCTTAGTGTAGGTTACCTCCACAGAGATAGGGCAAGGGGAGAAAAGAGGCGCAACAGACTTGTCCTAGGTAGTCAGTGCATGGGATTGGTCTAAAGGCACCAAAGTTGTAATTCCAGTTTAGATACTAATTCCCACTGGACCCTAAGCAGGTCAGTTCACTCCAGTCAGCAAAGCAAAGAGACTAATAATGGCCTCTCCTTGGGGCAATGGGAAGTAAAGTCTGTGAAGCATGTGGAAAGGAACACTGCTGTTACAGTTCGTAGAGAGGGAACCAATCAGAAACAGAGGCCTTAGGCTTAGCAGGGACAGAAAAGGTCAGCATATCCAGCCTATGCACTGATCTAATTAATCACTGGGCAACTCTCCCACCGGCCAAATTCAGATATCTGTCTCTCTGCATAATGTTTAGAAAGTACAAGTGAATATGAAAGAGTCTAAATTTCTACTGAGATATTAAGTGGCTGCTTTGAGTATGTGTGTATGTGTGTGTGTGCACATGTGTATGTATACATGTGCATGTATGAACACTGTAATAAAGTTGTAATATAGATCAGTATGCACCTCATTAAGGAAATCTGGATTTTTGCCTACCCTTGAAACATGCTCAGAGCAGCAGGTAGCATTATGTTAGGCCACAATAACAATAAGCACTAATAAAACAACGATTTTAACTTATGCATAATCTCCTGCCAGAGGCATCAGTCTCTTCAAGTTTATGTGGGAGTCCAGTGCTTTCTGAAAAATGTACATTCCTGTTTTTCTTACTGTAGAGTTCCACAGCCTTGCCTTATTATTTTGTTTTGTCTGGTCCAGAAATATTTAATGGACTACTGGAAACTTCCTCTTTTCATTTTCACTTAAAAAAATCATAACTGTTAAATTCTGGGTTTCTTGCAATTCTAGTTGTCTGTTCTTTGCAGGACAGACTTCCAGGGTTTTCTTCTCCAGGTGAAAAGCCTATCTTCCTTTCACCTTTGCACATAGAGAGATTTGCCAAAGCTGTTCTCTGGACAGAAGGAATTTAAGTCATGTGCAATCTGTTCCAAGGGGCATATTCTATATCATGCTAGTAGAATGACTTGTCTTTTTTTCTATAGGAAAAACAAACTAAGACATTCTGGCTTTATTCAAAGAATTTGCAAAAGGGAGACATTTATTATAGTTGCTATAGTTCTGCATTATTGAGCAAAGTGCTTTAGTGTTCATATGCTTGTGGGTGTAGTCTCATGAGCTTCCAAAGGAAACTAAATATGAAAGTGCATTATAACATTAGCTGTCCCGGGATCCCTGGGTGGCGCAGCGGTTTAGCGCCTGCCTTTGGCCCAGGGCGTGATCCTGGAGACCCGGGATCAAATCCCACGTCGGGCTCCCAGTGCATGGAGCCTGCTTCTCCCTCTGCCTATGTCTCTGCCTCTCTCTCTGTCTCTCTCTGTGTGACTATCATAAATAAAAAAATAAAAAATTAAAAAAAAATTAAAAAAAAAAAAAACATTAGCTGTCCCTAAAGTAAGGTTAAATTTGCAAAGTATGCCAGTGAGGATGGCTATCACCTGGTTATGGAAGACAGCTAATTTGTGATAAAATGTGTGTTCTAAATATGATTTTTCCCTATATTTTAAAAATTCTTTTACTTTTTTAAGATTTTCTTTATTTATTCATGAACGATACAAAAAGAGAGAGGCAGAGACATAGGCAGAGGGAGAAGCAAGCTCCATGCTGGGAGCCCGATGCGGGACTCGGTCCTGGGACTCGAGGATCGTGCCCTGGGCCAAAGGCAGGCGCCAAACCACTGAGCAACCCGGGGATCCCCAAATACTTTTCTTATTGACAGGGTGAACAAAACCAGTTCATTCACATAGCAAACATTTTTTAGAAAACTACTTTTTGTGAGATGGGGAACTTTGGCATAGAAATAAAAACTCTGTGAAAGAATCAAGTAGAAATTTTAGAGCTGTAAACTACAGTATCAGAAATGAAGAAGGAGTTCAATGTGTTTAACTATATGACTGGACACAGAAGAAGAAAGAATCAATGAATTTGAAGACAGGCCAATAGAATGATCCAAACTGAACCCACAAAGAAAAAGATTGAAAAAAATAGTGCCACCACTGACTAGAATGTTCTAGGTATGTGAGACACTACCAAATTGTGTCACAGAAGGATTGGAAAGAGATAAGGGGCAGAAGAAACACTTATAGATATAATGGCTAAAAATTGTCTGAAATTGCTGAAAGACATTGACCCACAAATAAAAGAGTATTTCAAAATCCACTAAGTGTTTCTTATTACCCCGGGGAATAAACTCTGAGTTCAGAGAGTAAAAAACTACATATGATCTGGTTCCTGCTACTTCATTATATTATTTCTTACACTAGAATGTAAGCATTCTGAAAGCAGTACATATGTATTTCTCATCCAACAGCATAATCTCATTGTTTTGAGAGTTATCTGGAACATCGTGGGAGTTCAACATATATATACACATTGTATTTAAAATGTGCATGTGTGTGCATGTATGTAAAAGAAACACTGAAGTTTCAAGAATTACTGGCCTCTGCCAAGACTGAAAAACTCAGTTCACATTTACTGAAGCAACTCATTCTTTACATATTTTCACAATATTATTACCAAGGAAGACACATAAGTTTACCCCATCCACATAGATACTCATCAAAATCAAACAGAAAAGGGAATAGGAAGCTGAGGTTATGCGGTTAATTTGTTTTAAATTTACTGCCTGACTGATGACAGACTCAGACTTCTCTTAGATTTGGAGCTAACTTTTCTAGATTTGACTCGTTCAGTCTTGTCTTTTTTCTTTCCTTTTCTTCTTTTTACTTTACCTTTTTTTTAAAAAAAATATTTTATTCATTTATTCATAACAGACACAGAGAGAGGCAGAGACTTAGGCAGAGGGAGAAGCAGGATTCCTGTCTGGAGCCTAATGTGGGACTTGATCCCTGGACACCAGGATCATGACCTGAGCCAAAGGCAGATCCTCAACCGCTAAGCCACCCAGGTGCCCCTCGGTCTTTTCTTAATGGCCACTTTTTCTACTTAGAGCTGACTTTGGACCAAAAAAGGAAAAATAAACCATTTAAATAAAATGGTAGACATTTGAATAGGTCTCTTAATTTTTGCAAGTATTTTATCTATATTAGCTCTATTCCTACAACGTTCATAAAACAATTTTAAAATATTTCTATCAAAGTTTGAAAACTTAGGTTTAGAGAGGTTAGGTGACTTTTCCAAGATCAGTAGGAAAATATCTAAGTTTTAGGTATTTAAAATTATCTCAACATTTTTTTTTGCCAATATTCATCTTATTGACATACTTTTTTTTTAAAAAAAAGTAAGCACATGAGTATAGGGAGGAGAAGGGCAGAGAGAGAGAATCCCAGTCAGGCTTTATGTTCACCAGGGAGCCAACTCAGGGCTCAGTCTCACACCCTGAGATCATTACCTGAGCTGAAATCATGAGTCAAACTCTCCCCCAACCAACTGAGCCACCCAAGTACTGCTACATTTTCAACCTCTTAGTCTTGGGTTATCTCCTATTAATGTTTTGTTTTCATATATAGGGCCTTTAAAAATCAGGCTATTTAAGATCTCTGATGGGGAAAGATGGAAATAGCAAGAAATTATCTTACCACAAGGTCAGAACTAAGACCTTAACACTCTTGAAATTCATATCTGTCCTTTGCTTCTAATATGGGTAACTTACAGCCTTGTTATCTTGCTTTCTTCCAGAAACCAAAATGCTAGTTATTCCTGTTGTATCTTACATTATGCTCATTAGATGGATTAGTGTTTTTTTTTTTTTTTTTTTAAATTTTTTGTAAGTGATTTAAAGACTTATTTATTTATTTTTATCCATGATAGGCAGAGAGAGAGAGAGAGAGAGAGAGGCAGAGACACAGGAGGAGGGAGAAGCAGGCTCCATGCACCGGGAGCCCGATGTGGGATTCGATCCCGGGTCTCCAGGATCGCGCCCTGGGCCAAAGACAGGCGCTAAACTGCTGCGCCACCCAGGGATCCCTGGATTAGTGTTTTTAACCAGCAGCCATGCATTTGGCATGTAGATGAGAAAATAATTCCTAAGTCCCCTATGAAAGGGCACAGTCCAAGAAGGCATGTTGATTAAGTGCTTGCTGTAGGTGCCATCTTAGGGTTTCTGTTTAAATATGTTTTAATATTTCTGAAACCCTCATCATAGTCATTATGAAACTGCCACCCCCAACATGAAACTTAGTTCTCCAATTTGCCCCACCTAGCAGGAAGCCTCCTGGGTTATGGCTTCAAGGAATAATGATGTGGCTACATAACATGGCATTGTCCCAGTTCATGCTTTAATCCATCCTGACTTTTTTTCCTTGGTGAGATTCAGCCAAGTGCCTTGTCTAATGAGAACAGTGCTGGGCACATGAAAAGGGAATAGTAGAAACAGCCTCCAATTACAGACCAGTAGGGGAAATAATTTAATACATGTAATGTGAAGACATTCATTCAAAAATCACTTACTGATTGCCAATGCCATACCTAGCCCTGAGCCAGATTCTAGAGATATAAATATTAATAAAACTGTCTCAAAAAAAAAAAAAAACTGTCTCCACTCAAGGAGTTCATTATGAGGAAGACCTTCTCATAGTGAGGAAGACCTTTATAAACTTACCCAAACTCTGTAAGTAGATCTTTAACTATAGAGTGCTTAATGAAAGTCCTTTGAAGCCTATAAAAATGCTATGCACATATTAAGGCATTTTAAATTCCAGAATGAATGGAAAATAACCATGAAACACTTTTAAAAATCTCTTTATTAATCAAAAGGTTATTTTGTGGTCTTTTATCCTTAATCCCTCTCCCCCTTAATCCTTTTAAAAGAGGTTTCAGATTCCTAAGATCCTGTGTGATTCTACCCAGTGGAAGGATGGCCATCTTGCATTATTAGAGTAATACCACAAACTAGCATATAGTTTCTGGATCATAATACACATGTATTTTTTGTTGAATGACTAAAAGAAGGCATGATTGAGTAAGAAACAGATGGGATGGATTAAAGGAAGGCAGAAATGGCCATGGAGTTTTGTTGAGTGTAAATATGCATGGCAGAGCTTTTCCTGCTCTCTTGGGCCCATAATCTGATGAGAAGAAGTGAAGCTCCATTATGATTACTCCAAATGTTTTATGTATCAAGCAGAGACTTTATGGTAGGTATGGTAAATTACCTTCAGAACTGATAAAAGAAGAAAAAAAAAGAACTGATAAAAGACAACTTTTTCATCTGATCTTTTTGGGAAAATACTTCTGATATTTTATTTCTTCTTGTTGTTTTTGTGTCTTAGGTATCTAATTAAATGTGTTTTCCATTCACTGTGCATAGAAATATTTGATTAGTTCAATAAATAAATCTAGAGGAATATCATCTTATTTTGGCAAAAGAAGAAAGATGAGAATGACAGTGATACTTAGGGATGATGATACGAAGAAAAGCCTCAAGAAAGGTTGGATTTGCCAAGTGATAGCCATATATGAGGAATTTAGATATGAAGACAGAGATCCCTTTTTGGACACAGTTGCTGGAATCTCCACTAGAATAGTTATAGTCATTACTGGGTATTAGTCCCCCAAATTGTAGAGATATATAGAAAGATTAGGTGATTTCAGAAAGTAACCACTAAAGCAATGAAGTCCTAGGAAGGATAAGGATTGAGGCTGGGAAAACATTTCTAGTTGTACAAGTTTAGATAATCAAGGACAAAGAAAGAACAAAACTATTTTAAAGGTCTGAAAAAATTAAATGCTCCGGAAAAAGGGTTAAGATATATCTTAAGATTTTAAAGTCCCCCAAAGCTAGTAGATTATAAAGAAAATAGTGAATTGACAGTAACAATCAGGCAAAGTTCAGCCTTGATTTGTGGTCTCTAGGTCCCAGGAGTAGGCATCACAGAAACTCCATTGCTTTTTGGTTGTGAAATGTTGAAAGCAGTGGTATAGAAAGACATTCCTGAGAAGTAGATGATAACTGGCTGTCAGATAAGAAGTGGGACCAAAGGCCCAGGCCAGTGTTCTAGTTGCACAATCTACTTCTCTGTAGAAGTGAATTGGAGGTGGGAAGGTTAGAGATAGCAGTTGGAAGATCTCTCTGTCTACAGAGAGGTAGTTTGCCCAGATTTTCCCATCAGAATGCCATGGCCTAATTGCTGCTTTCTTCTGTAGGACTATGGGCACATTTCATCAGTCTTAGAGCCTTGCTTTTGTCCTTGATAAATGTGGATAATGGTTATAGTCTTGTCTCTGTCTTGTTGGGTGATTATGCCCTGTCAGCAACCTAGGATACAGTGAATGCTTAGTAAACAGTAGTTATTTAATATTGATGTAGCTGCTGCCACAATTCAATAATATATAGGTAATCAACATATAATTACTATCAGGTTGAGGAGAGTCAGCTTTAAAAGCAGGAGAATATATCAGAGTGGCACAGTGACTGAAGAGCATCAGAGGTTCTCCAATAGCACTGCAGACAAAGGTCCACAGTGACCAACCATGAGCAAAAGGCAATTCACCTTCATTACTGAAGAACCACTTCTGGTCAGGGAACCTAGTATAAAGACTTACACTAGAATTGAAGTCTCTCATCTGCTAGAGACATTGAATGATGATTGACACCCATATCTTTTATAGTCAAAACATTAGCAGCAATTTTCTTGGAAGAGTGAATGGTAGATCCCTTAGATCCCTTGTGAGCAGAGTAGGCTGAAGCTGGAACTCCTTAGGGCCAAAGGTGATTCTAAGGGAACACAGAAACCACAGGATTCTAAGACAAGATTTTTCCCAAAAAACCTAATACAACCAACATACTGAGATTTCTTATAGGGATGCTTAAAGAAACTCAATATACAATACAAACTTTTTCTCTGTTAGAAATAGAAAGCTATTACATAGAGATAGAAAATGATCTTGAGTAATGTTTCTTTGTCTTCAGTTCTGGGTTCAAACTCTTTGTATGGTATTAGGAGCTATCAGTATTTGAACTTACTATACATTTTCAAGCTTTTTTTTTTTTTCCATTCTTTTAATACCCAAAGTGAGCTTCCCTATTCAAGTCCCACATTGTTTTACCTCTGAGCCTCGGCTCATGTTCTTCTTCTACCTACAGAGTCCCTCCCTTCGTCACTGTATATCAACATCCAACCCCTCCTTCCATGTCCAACTCACATATCTCTTTGTCCCCAAAGTGTAGCCTGATGTACCAACTAGAAGCAACATTGGCTCTCCCAGTATCCACCAAGTTCTCTATCCGTATCTCTTTCATGGAATCCACTTTCTTCTTTGTATTACAATTATTTGACTAAATGCAGCCTCTCTCATAGATTATAAACTCTCTGAAGGCAAGGCTCATTTTTGGATGAAACTCAAAAAATGAATCTTTAACTCAATTTAGTGAATGTTTATTGAATACCTGTTATATACTAGGCACTTAGTTGGTGCTCTGCCTCTTTTATAAGACCCATCAGTTCGTGGAATATGGTTGCTAAATGAATGAACAAGTGAGATATGTGACCAATCTCAGCCTATTCCCTTTGGCCGTTTTTCAGTCTGTCTTTCAAATGGTCCCTATGAAAAATCAATCCTAGCGTAGGAATCCTAACCTCATGCCCCCAAACACTCAGAAGCTATGCCTTATCCTAGGTAAGAGAAGCCATACCATATTTTATCTGGCTATAGCCCAAAGATGATCAAGATCTGCTAAGACAGAAACTATATTCTAACCACACCAAAAATGTACCCTTATGTCCTTTATACAGGGATTTTATTTGGTTATTTCCTCTCCAACTAAATTGTTAATTCCTTTTGGGTAGTCTTTTTATCAGGACTCTTGTATATGGTGGGAACTCAATAATCTTTTTTCATAGGTGTGACAAATTCAAAATTGCTTTATGTAGTGATTTCAAACCATAAAACATGTACCATATTCTATAAAGAAAGACTAATTGGATATAGGAAAAGTTTGGAAGACTTAATTCAATATTGTCAAAATCTTTTAAAGTAATCAGTTCATTGGCTAGCTTCAGGTTAATTTTAAGAAAAAAATTAATTCAGATGTTTCAAGATTCCCACAAAATATTGGTGACTAATAAAATCTTGTTTATCTTACACTGAAGGTTCATTAGACCTCACCAAAGCAAAATTACTTTTGCCTCTACAGTTGATGCCTTTCCCTAAAATCTCAGTTTTTCTTTACTTTTTTATTTGATGATGCCATGAAAATACAGAGCAGCTGAAATGAATTATGTGTCCTTTCGGAGCAGGGGGAGGGAAAAAAACTTTCCCCAGGGATACATTTTTTTAAGTTCCTCTTTCTATTTGAAATGCTTCCTGACTCGACGGCTTGCAAGAATTTCACAATCCCATGGGTGTAAGAAAGACTAGTTCTGCAGAATAGTGGAACAACATTTCTTGCAAATTAGAAAATTATTTGTTTCTGTTGCTAACCCTATTCAAAATTCAATGGTTTACAAATGTCACTTCTTTCTGGTTATCTTTTCCAAGGTTACTGTGTATCAAGATAGATAAAATACCCTATGTAAAATTATTGATGATAATTACAAGATTCAGGAGTTCTTAATATTACCAGAGATAAATCACTACCTACGTGTTTGTTAATGAGTACATTAAACCTGTAATACCAAGTCAGACTTCTAAGAGTTGTCAATCAGTTTCAAAAAGTTGAAAACATACCTTGGCTCATCTTTGTTTTTATAAGCCTGTGCTAAAGAACATGCATTCAAGTCGCCGACATAGAGACTGTTTAAGCCCAGGACGTACTCACAGAACTACAAGTAATCAACAACCACTGGGGCGGGCTTTCCTGAGGTGGGTAGCTTTTCACATTCATCCAGACTGTCTCTGCTCTCTTTTATAACTACCTGAGTCTTGGTCTCAAGACTTAAATCTCAGTTCCTTAAAAAAACTTCCAGTGGTTTTTCATCCCACAAACTCCTGTAGCTTTCATTGCATGGGTCAGCCAACTGGTACTATGCACTGTGCACTGTGATATGTTGTCTAAATTCCCTCCATGAATCATAGCTCCTGGTTGCATCTTATACTTCTTCTTATACACTAGACATCACATAAGTTCCTGAATAGAAAGAAACACAATTCAAGCATTTGAAAAATACATTGGAGAAGATTAGTTTGAAAGTAGGATGTGCATGAGTGAATGGATATATGTATCTCTTGTTGGATGACTGTAAGCCTTGCTGTAAAAATATCTAAGAAGCAAAGTTTATTGAAATCAAATTCTCCATTAAAGGCCAGTATATTATTAGAAATACATTATTGTATAAAAATAAATGAAACCAACACTAAACAAATTAAAAAACAAACCTATCATTTTATTTCCAAAACCAACACCCCAGAGATTGTACTTTGTTTCTGATATTCTGTCTTACATTTGGGGAGGGAACACTCTTCCTGCAAGGAAACCAGTGAACTTCATGTGGGTTACCACATATAAGCTAGAGGGAGCTCTGCATTCCTCAAGATTCCTACTTTTAGGTATAAGATTAGGAGCTCAATACAAATTATTTATTTGTGGCTAGGGCTGGGAAAAGAAGTGTGAAGTCTGGAAAAATGAACTGAAAATAATGAAGCAAAGGTTAGAGAGGTAGCGTACGTAGAGGAGGTTAGGAGCAACTGAGTGGAGTGTTGAGAAAAGGACCGCATCCAAGGAGAGAGAGAGTCAGCTGTAGTGGAAGGGATGGAAGGGTAGCTTGAAAGGGATCACATGAGATTAGGAGAAATATTAGGCTTACATTACTTGAGCATACACTGTCTGGTACTGTGTTAATGAGGCCTTAGTGGTGTTTAGTGAAGAAGCAAATGAGTGAGTGAATGAATGAATGAATGAATGAATAAAAAGGTTTTTTAATCTAGTCTTCCCCCAAGCTCACTAGATTTCCACCCTGAGATTAAACATTGTGTCTATCGCCTCTCTTTCTCCTTTCTCCCCTGCTCCTCCCACCCGTTGGCTTTAATTCATTTCAGTCTTGCTTTAGATGATGTTATAATCTATTTCTAAAATGTCATGAAAGTTTTAGTTTAACATAATAAACAAACAAATTTCACCATGTAAAATTGCATTAGCATATGGTTTTAACTCACAGATTGATTGCTTGTCTTTTGGTCTAATATGTAATGTGTGTACAGAGTTCTTAGAAAATACTCTCTGGATCCCTCAAACTATAAAGCTGGCTGCCCAGAGTTGGCTGACCTAAAATGGCAATCTGATTAATTACCTCGCCTTAGAGAAAAGACGCGGCCAAAACATTGTTTAGTTCTCTTTATTCCAAAGCTTAATTTAAAATAAAAAAATAAGTTAGAAAATGTTCTGAATATTATGAGGAAAAGATGTCTAAGAAAATCTGTAAGTTTTTATTTTTAATATAAGAATGTGATAAACTTTTTCTTTTTTTTCTAGTTTTACTCTAAAACTCATATATCTAAACTTCTTGGACAAGATCTGTACTTTCAGGAAAGGTCCCCAAATCTCTTAAAGTGGGAGTTAAACTACATAAAAATGGGCAAGTGTGAAAATGCTCATGTGATTGTCTGAAAATACAATTCAAAATTTGTGATTCATGGCGTGGTGATTTTTTAAAATGGCACAGATGAAGCACATTATTCAGTCAATTAAGGATGTAAAGAGGCCTGCTCCAGATCCTTTGAGCTCCTTTCTATAAAGTTTACGTTTTAATTGGTCAGAGTCAGCCTTGTGCACACTTCCAGGCAGCCTAACTGATGAATTGTCTTTGACGAAACGTATCCCTAGACACCTGGAACAATGCAGACAATGTAGGACACCCTCGATAAACATCTTGGGAAAACTGAATACATGTGATTCAAACATGGAGAAGTAGTAGAAAGAAGATTCCCAAACACTGCATGTGGAGTTGTATGCCAATTCCATGCCTTTGCTATGCTGGTGCCCTCTATGTATATGCATTCATACTCTGCCATGAATAGCAGCATTTCACATGTGCAAACCATTTCCTATCTCCTCAGTCTTCACCACCACCCCCTTTTGCAGGATCTTTGAAGTGGGGCTCCTCTCATTTCTGGCCATGCCCAGCATGCCTGGACCAGAACTGGTAAACCTGGCATATCAAGTTTGGTTCTGCCCCCTGCCAAGCCATTGGCCACCCATCCCCAAAGTCTCTCTATGGTTGTGTGATGGAGGCTGAAAGGAGGAAAGAGTCCAGGAAATTTTTTAAAAAGGGGAAGAAGTAAAGGCAGGGTGTGGTATAAATTGAGAGAAAGCAAACAGGTTAGGAGAGGTGGTCTCAGGAGGAAAAAGTTACCTGGACCGTTAAGATATAGCAAAATGAAAGTCTTTATTTTTTTCAATAGTTGAGAAAACATATTTTGGGAACAACTGTTCTTCCAGAGGTGAGAAGGGAAAGTCACACCAGAAGAATCTTTCTTAGGATGAAATTGTGTGTCCTTTTTAAACAAATTGGGCCAACATGTGTTGGCATGTGTAACCATGCAGCTAGAAAACAACGGAGAGCCACAACAACACCCCTCCACCCCCAAAAAAATGAAACCTAGCAATGCTGATACATTTCCATCCACTCATCCTTTTAGCCAACCCCCTTGCATGACAGAGTATGGGCTGCCTGGGAGAGAACACTTGAGGGAGTGGTTAAGGTTTCTCCTTTATCACTGAAGACATCAAATGGGATGGGGCAGGAGGTGAAGGCTCTTGCTTTATTTTCAAGCTCTGCACTCCTCATCTGGGTCCAGCTTTTTGGCAAAGGGAAGGACACCAGCCGGGACCTTGCAGTCCCTCCACTCAGCACAAAGCTTCCTTAGATTAGTGCCCAAACTAATTTTTATGACATGTCATTCCAGTAAGGGCACTGCTGCATTTCACAGATGGGCTTCCCCCAGATAGCGACTGTTGATTGGCCGAGTTGGGATCTGGCTGGATTAGGGAAATTTAAACTGACAGCTGGTCTTTGCATGGAGCATAAAGCGCTTGTTGTTGAAGGAAGCGATGGGGGCTGGTCAGATCCCCTGGCCAAATAGGAGGGTTGCTCTTAGCTGTCGCCAACACTTCCCAAGCTAAGATGACTTCTTAAAAAACAAGAGTTGTGCAAATACAGTTGCACTGTACATGCTCAAATGATCTCAGGCTCTGCCTAAAAGATCAGAGCAGACAAGAAAGCAGCCCAGTGGAAAGTGATGTGGGAACACAGAAACAATTTTTTAAAGAAGCCCACTTCTAGATGGAAATCCTAGAAGTCCTAATCACTGGGAACCTGGCTTCCTTGGAGCAAAGAGTCATATCTAAGTCTCTGCTGGAAGTTAGTTTAGTTTACATTAT
Organism: Canis lupus dingo; assembly: GCF_003254725.2. NCBI lineage: Eukaryota > Metazoa > Chordata > Mammalia > Carnivora > Canidae > Canis > Canis lupus. The sequence goes on along the minus strand of NC_064244.1, from coordinate 42,173,955 downwards.
CAGTATGGAGCAGGGATTTGAAAAGTTTACTTGCCTGAGGAAACACCTGAAAGTATTAGAAATAAAACCACTAATAAAAGCATGTGTGTAAACATGTGCCAGGCATTGTGCTAAGCTCTTAATGTGCATTAACTCATCCAGGCATTGTGCTAAGCTCTTAATGTGCATTAACTCATCCAATCCTCACAGCTACCCCATGAGAGGGTACCATTATTATCCTCATTTTATAGAGGAGGAAACCGAAGCATAGAGAAATTAGGTAGCCTCTGGGCTAGTCTGAGACCCTAACCTACATTAATACCAGTGTTTTCTAAACTACAAGTGACAGTCCATTAAAGATTATAAAATCCATTGAGTGGGTAGCAACTAGGTTTTCGGAAAAAAAATCAGCGTATACTACATAAAGTAGAAATAGGAATTCTTTATCCTTTCAATTCATTTATATATGTTACTTGTTGATTGCAGTATTGTAGCCTGATATGTGACAGAGTAGTTGCCTCTTTTGAACTTTGTGTAAATGAAATGATGTCATATGTGTTCTGTTGTGTCTTTGGTGTCTACCTTCTTTTGCTCAGCTCTATTTTTGAGATATATAATCATATAATATATAACATAGCTGTGATTTGCTCATTCTCAGTAGTGAATTGTATACAATATACATATTGCATAATGTATGACCACACATAATTGTTCAAACCAGTTTCTTGTGGGTGATCTTTGGGTCGTGTCCACTTTTTTTTTTTTTTTTTTTACTATTACAGAGTACTACTATGAACTTACTACGATGTGTCTTTTGGTAGACATATGTCCATGTCTCTGTTGGCCAGGGGATCTAGTGAGGAATGAAATTGCTGGGTCATTGGGTTTATGAAGCTTCAGCATTAGTAGACACTGTCTAACAGTTTCTTCAAAATTGTTGTACCAATTTAAATGTTGCTTACAGTGAATTATAGTCAAAGAAGTTTGAAAATACTTTTCCAGATACAAATACAGAAATAATACATTTACCTACCCCGATCATCTTTTCCTTCCTGTTGTATCCTCCATGTACAGCTGTGAGCAGGGCTGAGAAGGTCAGGGTAGGGGCAGAAACCACAGCTTCTGAAACAGCTTCAGAGCATAACAGAACGAGTGTGCACCTGTTAGGTGTAAAAGAGCCGGTGATCCAGTAACAGGTTCTGCTCTCTCTGACTGGAAGGAACCCTCTTGACACTTCTTTGACCTTCCCCTACTAGTTAACCGTCAGCCACCTAGGACACTTCGGGAGACTACCCTGGTCCCCTGACCACTGCCTAGTGTCCTGTCCTCAAAAGCCCACCTGGTCCATCAGAGCACTCACTTCCCTGCAGCCCTCTCCTTCCAGGAGTAAGACATCCAGTTATAGAGACTACCACCTGAAGGCAAACCAATGAGTCCCAGAGAAGACTATCTTCAGAAAAAGAGGAGAAACAGAGAGAAAAATATAACTCATACCACCCACGGAACTAAGGACTAGAGACTGCCTCTCTGCCTTTTTTATGCTAGCAGTGATGAGCACATGGAACATCATTCTCTGTCCAGAACAGTCTCCGGCTGGCACAGGACCACCCAGGACACACCTCCTGAAGGTCCTGTTCTCACTTCCCTTCTGACAGAAACACCCAGGCTGAGCCCACCTGACCTTGCCAAGTGCACACAACCAAGAACTGCGTGTAGGGTCAGTCTCTCCTGTGTGCCCTATGTTCCCAGGGAGCCCACAAAGAGTTTGAGAAGGAAATGCAGGGCCATCATGTGTGGGTGTGGAATTTGTGGCCTGAGGGGTGAGTGGAAACTGCTTCTATCAACCAGAGGGGCTTTGTCATCCTAGAGCCAGGCCTTCTTCTAACATCCATAGAGACTCCAAATAGATAGAAGGGGTCTGATTCTTCCAGTTCTCCCAGAAACCACACATTTAGAAGCTGCCTCCAACTAAAGAGAAGAGTAATACTGCAGGGCAACATACATTACTTGCAGTAAAAAGAGGATATTTAGAAAGTTGGCTCAAGATCCGTGGACGCCAGCCACATGTGGCATCAAGCACTTGAAACATGGCTAGTTCAAACTGAGATGTGCTGTAAGTGTAAAATACACAGGGGGCTTCAAGGAATTAGTTTAAAAATATAAAATATCTCATTAATAATTTTTCTGTTGTTACATGTTGAAATGATAATATTTGGGATACCCGGAACTAAAGAAAACATATTATTAAAATTAATTTCATCAATGTCAGTTTACTTTTTTTTTTTAATGTGCCCAAGATCATTTAAAATGACATATGTGCCTCACATGTACCTTTTGAATAATGCTGCTCTAAAGTCAGACCACCTGGGCTCTCGCTAATCTCTTGCTTTTGGGAAGTAGTCTAACTTCTTTGTGTCTCTGTTCCCTTGTCCATAAAATAGGAATATTCATGTGCCTCCTAACACATTGTTAGGAATAAGTGTGTTCATATCCATAAAGTGTTGAAAGCAGTGCCTGGCATGAAATAAATTTTCCCTAAATGTTAGATATTATTATTTTTAACATCATCCCTGGTCCTCTGTGAGAACAAAACTTGACAGCTTCAGTAGTTCTACCCTTGTCTCCAGGGAGGCCCAGGGTAGCCACTTCAATCAACACAGATGGAATCAATCATTTGCACTCCTGAGATGCCTACAAGATTAATGATTATATGTCTGGGAATGCCTGTCCTTTGATATAGAGGCCATACACAGACAGAATTCATGCTGTAGTTTATGATAAGCTAGATCCTGATCCTTTGATGAAAGCAGATTACGTCCTGTTCTCCCCAACCCAGAGAATGCTGGGAAGAATGTTCCCTATGGTGCCAACTGGGCCACAGACAAATAGCTGTTGTGGATGTATGCCCTTATTTCTCCTTAAATGATTACTACCAATGTTTTTAATTTATCAGAATACCAACATCTTAAAAAAAAAAAAAAGTCATGATTAAATTTGGAAATAGATATACCCTGAAGAAAGAAATTGGAATCCATCTGGAACCTAAGAATATTTAATCTAAATCTTGAAGCTTACACATAATAGTTCGTTATGGATTTTCCCCCCCTGAATTGAATATGGGACCCTTGCTTTGGGCTACAATGGTGCCTGTTGTTCCCAACTCATTGAAAAACAAGTTCTGATCTTTTCCTTTTAAAGTATTCTGTTTCCAAATGCTTGTCTTGTTAAAAAAAAAAAGCTGGGGGGGGGGTAGAAGAAAGAGAAGGAAAAAAAGCATATCCTGGTGCCTTGAATTGGAGGCCACATTTTTTCCCCCAGTTAATGGCACATTATTTATTTTCTAGATGTGTAAATGAGTAATGAATCCCTCAGGGGAAAGATAGTATTGAAGAGCAAATAAATTCCATGGATGAGGTCCACAGAATTTTAAAAAATGATTATAAACTCATGCTTTCAGCTAATAATAGTCAGGGTTTTGTTGAAGGATAAGGACACTAAATTGAATTACACAACTGGGGAAAGAGAAATACATTTTCATAATTCATTCTGAATTACAGAGGTTTGATTTCTGTATTCTGCTGTTCTGGTTTAAAAAAAATCTAAATTATAAGAAGAATGATTCTGTAGAGAAGGCAAAGTTCTTTTCTATGAGATTCATAAAGCCAGGATGTTTCTCCCTCCCACTCGGGGCATCATAAATTGCTTCTGTGATCCTGTAAAATATCCCCAGACACTTATTAGCAACAGGCATGGCTAATTAACACAGCCAGGGAATGTGGCGCCTTCCCTGGATTCCTGAGCCCTTTAATCCAGAGCAGGACCCACACTTCTTTGCATGTCCCCAAAGCCATTAAGTATTTATCAGAGATCCAATTACTTTAGATCCAGGTCAAAAGGCAAAGCCAGACAAGGAGTATTGAATTGGACACTATTCTTAAAACTTTAAAAATTAGGATGTCTGTGACCACTCTGAAAATGGTGTCATTTACACAGAATTTTGAAGGAGATAGAAAAACAAATACCTAAGGGAGATGAAGACAGACTTGGGGTTTGACTTAATCAGGGGCACAGGGATGATGAAATGACCTGTTTAAGTCCCATCCAGCTCTATACCATGAGTGGTATAGTGCCATTATCTATACTGATCCATTTTTTGGCATCACATAAATTTTAATTCATCATCCTAGACTCAGACATTTTGTCTCTATAAAGAAATGTAATAATGAGTCAGTACCTATGAGTTCTGGATCATGTAATGTTAAAATTATATGTGATGTAGAACACTAAACTGCAGATCAAAACTACAGAAGCAATATTCCTGCTTGGATAGTTTTTGAAAGTCAGAATGTTGTTATTTCAGTCAAGCATTAAAGAAATAATTTTTGGTATCTCCATTGCCAAAATAGAGAATTGTACCATTGTTCAATTTTGTAGCTGACAGTACAAGCTAACCACAGGGACTGACATAATTTTTGGGTGATCCCTAAGGTATAGTCCCTTATTCTATACTCAATCATCTCTGTCTTCTCCAGTACAGAAGGCAAGCTTACCAGATTTAAGCTGGCACAAAGTTGAGAGGGAGAATAACTATGCCAGATAACAAAATCAAAGTTTGTTTTTTTGAGGGGAGGAGGAATTAGCAAGTATAAATGCAAAAACCTTTAGAAAGCCACCTTCACAAATACCTGTTGAGGATAATCTGCCTGGCACCACTGATGTGAAAAGGACCTGGGAGCTGTTGTGTTTCAGTTGCGGACAAACCCAGTATTCATGCAAAACACACTGTGGCTGAATTAATATAAGAATAAAACTTGAATGAGGTGGCAAGACTCCCACATACTTTGTACTTGTTTTTACCACATCTGGAGTGTGGTTTTCCTTTTTGGGCACCGAATTACATGAGATACAAGCTGGGGTATGATCAAGAGGAAGTAACCAGAATGATATTATATAAGGAACAGAAAGAAGGGAAAAGAAAGGCCTTTTGGGTTGGCATGACAGTTGTCTTCAAATATTCCAAAGGATATCAAGTTGTACAGACAATACTAGGACCTCAAGTAGAATACATCTTTTGTATTTCCCTTTACTAGTGCACTAGCCATGTCTGTCCACCTGGGATTAAAAACGTCTGAGTGGCAGAGGCCTCCTATTTTGACACCCCTGAAGCTCACCTAGGCTCTCACTGGGCTTCTTTAAAGCCTTTAGCAACTTTTACCAAATTGAGCATTTTGATACCTATACATCTCACAGTAACTATAATTTAAACAATTTTTTGGAAATAGTTTTAAAAATAAAATAAATATGCTTATAAAATTATTCGGCCATGAAAAATTAATTTTCTTTACAAGTAGAATATTTGGGAATCTTTGAAGAGTGAGAGAAATCTAGGAGTGCCTGGGTGGCTTAGTCAGTTAAGTGTACAACTCTTGATTGTGGCTCAGGTCCTGATCTCAGGGTCTAAAATCAAATCTCAACATAGGGCTCTGAGCTCAGTGCAGAGTCTGCTTGTCCCTCTCCCTCTGTTCCTCCCCCTGCTGGAGCTCCCTCCTTCCCTCCCTCTCTCTCTCTCTCTCAAATAAATAAAATCTTAAAAAAAGAAAAGTGAGAAAAAATATCTATAAACTGAAATCTACCTATAAACTGCTTTTGAATGTAATGGGATTTTTTAATGTTTTAGGTTGATGTTACTGGTGGACATTTAATTAACTGTTTTATTAATTTTGTTATATATATGTATATAAGTAATTGCTATATACAATATAATATAAATATACTAGGTTTAGTATTTTCATAATCTTTTGCAAAGCTCAGAAGTCCCAGGCACAGTACCCCTGAGGACAAGTGAATAAAAGATCACTGCCTGCCACAGTGTTACATAGTAAGCACTCAGTAGGTATTTGCCAAATCAGTTAAAATACACTGATTTATCAAATAGAATACAAAAATTTCTGGTTCACTTCTCTGCTAAGAGCTTGAGAGAGGGCACTAAAAGGAGAGTAGGAATGGGAGGGAGAGCAGCTGCTGTCCTCAAATTTCTGGTGGATCCGTTTGCCAAGAAAAGATACATCCTAATTTGGTTGTTAATTGCAGGTGTGATGGTCCCCAGTGCTGCACCAGAGCCATTTCATGTTAATAGCAGGAAGTGTACTGTGATCAGAGAAGCAAACTCTTATTTGGTTCAGGAGTTGAGTCACTGCTCTTCTAAAAAGGGAGGAATCTAAATATACTGAAAGAGGGAGCTAGTCACTGGATATCAGAAAGGGTGTCTTTTTGCAGGTCTTTTTGAAAAAAAGGCAACAGATTAAGCAGTGGATCAAAATATAAGTGAAAGACTTGCCCACCAAGTTAAAAAGCAGAAAAGAACCGAAGTAAAATAAAAATAGCTCCAACCCAGAGATCAAGAGGACTATTTTGTCCAAAGAAAGAATAGAAGTAGTCCGCTTACACTCTGCCAAGCCACTAGCTTCAAGTGCATCTTTGTGCAGATAGTCGAGGGTCTGAAAGGCTTTATTATTAAGAAGTTAATGCTTGACAGCAGCCGACTCCACCACAGCAAAATTGCCCGCCTTGGAAAGACGGCCTCCTATGAGTCTTGGGTTAATTACTCAAACCTCCAAATTATCCTTCAGGGAACAAAATGAAGCATGCAAAATCAAAAGCAGATCTGTAGCTGAGATTATGAAAAGGGAGTGGGTTCCTTTCCATTTTAAAAAATGATTATTTCTATTGTAGGAACCACAAGAAGGGAAAGGGAAAGAAAAAAAAAAAAACCTGCCCATGGACCAGGAGGCAATAATAAATGGCTGGCAGCTGTACAGCCCAAGGGGAAAACAAAATCTGCTCATATAAATACTTACAAGGCAGTTTTCTCTAAATTTCCAAAACAAGTCGCCACAAATCAAATTTTTTGAGAAGAATGGAGGTGCTGAGATGGAGATACCCCAAGTTTTGTTGCTAAAGAATATTTTCAGTGGTACCATTTTTGTAAAATAGCTGAATGTGCTAAATCAAGCCACCTACTATCTACTGAAAATAAAATAACCACTTAAAAATTATTTCACCCTCTATATATACTCATATCTATTTCCTCACCCTACTTCCCATTTCAAGACATAAATTCATTTTAAAAATAATGTGTTTTGGTTGAGAATCACCATCACTACCAAAACCTTTAATTCTTTTCTCTGCTTTTTCCCCCCCATCAATCATGGCTGTCAGATACTCCCAAAACTTTTTAGAAGTATCTCTTAAACAGTGGTAGGTCCCTAAACATGTTCTTGAGCAGAGTTGGAGTGGGTTGTCCATGAATTATAAATTTTTTTTGAATTAAATTTTGTATTTTCATTACAATGGTAATTTAAAATTTTGTCTTTATCAGACGAAACGTCCTTTCTGCCTGGTAATTTGCAATTGCACAGCAGTTTCATGAAAGAAGGCTTCAGTTGTTTAAATTAGTGTTCATCACATTTTTCTTTTGATTAATTAAATGTTGAGTTTTCTTGGGGTGTCTGGGAGGTTCAGTGTGTTAAGTGGCTGACTCGATTTTGGCTCAGGTCATGATCTCAGGGTCCTGGGATTGAGATCCACATCAGGTTCTGTGCTCAGCATGGAGTCTGCTTGAGATTCCCTCTCTTCCTCTCCCTATACCCCTCCCCCTGCTCTCTCTCTCTCTTTGTCTAAAACAAACAAACAAACAAACAAATAAATAAATCAATAAATCTTTAAAAAAAATAAAATAAAATAAAATAAATAAATAAATAAATAAATTAGTGTTCATCAAACTAGGGTCTATGGATTTATTCTCAGGGGTAGGAGAAAAATTTTATTCTTTTAAAAAAATCCTTACACTTCAAAATTTGAGAACGTGACCTACACTTTTAATTACCTTTTTCACAACCAGCTGACCCAAAGTCTCACCAACACATATCTGCTACTCCTGAAGCATGTTAATCAAGTTGATTGCAAGGGTTTCAGGTATTACATGTGAATTCTTCTTAAAATCAGACTAGTAGGTATCTGCATAAATAAAATGGTAGTATGAGGCCTGGCACAGAATATTAATACTAATTTCATATTTAGTTTTACTGATCTTTTGATCTCCCAATCTTCCCTTCTCCCCCCTCAAACAGATGTAGATCCTTTATATTTATAGTGGCTGAAAGAATCTGGGTGATGCCCTAGGGAAGTGTATGAGGTTTACCAGATGCTACAACCAATATTGACCTATAAATTTCTCCAAACAAATTTGGGCCAACAGCTAATTAACTCACTCATCATGTTTTTTTTTTTTCATTTAAAAAAAATTATAGTAAAACCTACATAATATAAAGTTTACCTTTTTAACTATTTTGAAGCATACAGTTCAGTGGCATTAGGTATATTTGCATTGTTGTACATCTACCACCCTCATCCATCTCCAGAACTTTTCTCATCTTCCCAAACTAAAAGTTCATCCCCATTAAATAATAGCTCTTCATTTCCTTTTCTCTGAGGCCTTGGCACCCACGATTCTACTTCCTGTCTCTATGAATTTGGCTATTCTACCATAGTTCTTTTTGAATGCTGCTCTGATTCTTAAATCAAGGTGAACCAAGAACTCTCTGTGGTCCTTTCCTATTATCTTGTATGGACATAGGAATCACTTGAACCCCAGTTCTTAGATGCAGTTCATTAACACATTTGAAATATCCCTGCCACTAAACTCCTCATGCCTTCTAAATTCTTCTATCAGCCCAGCTGGAAGGACTGATCTGTCTACCAGGCTGCCCTGCCTGTAAATGACCCACAAAGAAGGTGCACTCTATGCTAAGACAAAAATGGAGCTGCTTTCCCTCAAATTTGTGGAGGAGCTATTTACAGTTTTTCTGCCCTGGAAGCCCTCGTTATGTCAAAGGTGCCATTTGATATGGGTGGATTTGAGATCAGAATAGGCTCTTCTTGCAGCCTAGGTTTCAAAGGATTCCTCTTGGCTCATGCCAAGAGCTGAGAACTAGTAAGGATGGCTCTGCCATGTTCTTTGCTTTGGAAATGAGCTATCAGCTGGAGTGCTTTTTGCTAATGGACAAGCAGAGAGCATCTGGAATAGCAGCAAGGATGGAATAAATGTCACTATTATTCATACTTTGCCATTGGTTGCCGAAAGTCATCCTATTCTATGCTAAGCTCTGACTTGATGAGATGGGATGTCATAATCAGCTATCAAAGTCAAGATACACTAGATGCAAACCCAGAGGTGAAAACACATTATTACAATGAAACATGAAGGAGCACAGTTTTCTTACTCTAAAAGAGCTTTCATTACTTTTTACAGCATCTGTGTGAATACACCTTTAAAGGCCCTATGCTTGATTTCTCCTATGCCTACATTACTTTTTTTCATTTGTTCTTGATTGACATGGGAAGTGATAACTGGACTTAGTTGGGGGAGTTAAATTGCTTTGGAGAGAGACTAAGCAGAGAAGGGAAACTGGAAAGGAAACAGAACTATGCATATTTTCCTTTTATTTATACATTTCATAAGTAATATGCCAGGTATAGAGAAAGAAGGGGAATCTTAGATAAATAAAATGAGCCGTTACAGAGAAAAATCTTGGGAACTAAGAAATAAGATTCCATTAGTTATGTAAAGCCTTGGATTAACTACCAGGCATCCAAGCTTAATCCCAACTTCGCTTTAAGAGCAATAGACTAGAGTTTGCAAACCTCATTCTTAGGCTACACTTGGCCACTAACTCTATTACCTTGGTCAAGTAGGAGATCATCTTTGAGCTTCAGCTTTCTTATATATGAAATGGAAAAAAATAACATCTGCCAGTCTGCCTTGAATTACTATAATGTTACTTTGCATATAAGAATTTACAACAGTATACTTGACTTATTTCTTCCAATTTTTTATTGCTCTTGTCACTTAACTTCTGCCTATTTTATAAACCCTATGATGCATTTAAAAAATTTTTGTTTTCAAAGATCGTCTTTCAAATAAACTAAGAGAAAACTGACATCATTTATATTTACTCATGTAATCATCATTTCTGTCATTTTCCATTCCTTTCTGTAGATCTGAATTTTTATTTGGTATCATTTCCCTTTGGCCTAAAGATCTTTCTCTAATTTATATATATATATATATATATATATATATATATATATATATATATATATATTATAGTGCAGGTATACTGTGACAAGTTATATCAGGTTTCATGTATCCAAAAATACCTTCAATTTCACCATCATCTTAAAATGATATATTCCTGGATATAAAATGCTAGGTTGACAGGTTTTGTTTTATTTTTTTCTTTTCAATACTTTAAAGATGTTATTTCTTTGTATTGTATTCTAAATTGCATTATTTATAATGAGACATTAACTGTCATTTACGTTGCTATTACCTTGTATGTAATGTGTCTTTTTTTTTTCTTTTCTTAATGCTTTATAAATTTTCTCTGTGGTTTTCAGAAGTTTGACTATAATATACCTAGATATAGTTTCCTTTGCATCATTCCTTTAGAGACTTTTTGAGTTTCTTGGACCACATTCTTAAATCTGTGGGTTGATAATTTTCAAAAATTTAAAAGTTTTCAGCCATATTTCCTCAAATTTTTTTTCTGCTTAATTCTTTTTCTCCACTCTTGCAAGGACTCTAATTGCTTATAGATCTTTTGGTGTTATCCCACAAATTATTGACATCCTCTTTTTTCCTTAAAATTTTCCTCTTTCATTTTTACTTTGAATAATTTCTTTTGACCAGTTTTTAAGTTTACTGATCCTTTCTTGGGCAGTTTCCCATTTAGTGTTAATTTTACCCAGTGATTTTTAACCTTTAAAGATTCTAGATTTTTGGCTCTAGAATTCCACTTGATTCTTTTTTTAGAATTTTAATTTTTATCCTTTTTTTGTATTTTAAAAGTATTTTTATCCATTTTTTATTCAACATAATCACCTTTAAGTTAATGATTTAATATATTTATAATAGTTGTTTTAAAGTCCTTCTCTGCCTATTCCAATAACTGTCATCTGCAAATCTGTTTCTAATGGCTGTTTTTTCTTAAATGTAGTTTGGTGGTTTTTTTGTTTTATTTTGTTTTGCTTTCTTGCATGAATATAATTCTGATTTTGGGACACTGTATATGAATGTTCTTATGCTGGCTCACAGCTTTAACTGTATCAAGTTCACCTGTATTTAACTCTTCCCAAATTGCTATTTGATATTGTTGGTAGTTAAGGTGGGTGAGGATTGGCTGAAGTTTCAGATATTTTTAGTTTGTTTACCTTTGGACAAAACTTTGGCAGGGCTCCAGAATGTGCAGAGTTGTACAATTTCTCTTTGTTTAACAGTCACTCCCCCAATTGCTATTTTTCTCAGCAAACTTTATGGTGGATTGTGGTGGTATCGGAAGAAGAATTTTTGATCCAAGTGTTCTGTTCTTGCCTTTGGGATTCTTCAGATTCCAGACCCTCTAGCCAGCACACATTGTTTTATAATGCTTGGCCAATTTCCCTCCATCCCTGGAAGATCTCTCCAACTGCACCCAGTTTCTGTCTATACTTATACCAGGTATCCGTAGATATAGAAGCTGTCACAGCTTTCTACTTACCTATGAAAAGCTTATTTCCCTTGGAATTAACTTCATCAAGCCTTCATTGAATGCATCCTCCTTCCCCTGCCCCATAGAAAAGTATAATTTTTATTTTTTCTGGGACTTGTTTGTTGTTACTAAAGGAGGGATACTCTTTAGCGTCCTTCTACATCCTGACCAGAAGCAGAAATCTCAAAGGAGATTGTTATTAACCCAAGTGTCTGAGAGACACTCGTTTGGGAAGACCACCTACTTTTAGCAGGAAGCTATTGAGTCTGTGTACAAATCATAGTACTACTGTCAGCTTTTTCTTGTATTGTTTGCATCTCTGGCCAAAGCTACTCCTTATATCTTTTCACATTTTTCCTTCATCTAGCCATTCTCTGACTCTTAAAGTAAGATGATTTGTAGTAAATACATAGGTTTGTCTTAGCTATAAAAACCCATAGGAAATCTGTAGATCTGTGTTCTGCTATCAGGGGGGTGCCTGGGTGACTCAGCTGGTTAACCCTCTGACTCATGATTTTGGGTCAGGTCTTGATCTCTAGGTCATGAGATCCAGTCTGCATTGGGCTCCCCACATAGCAGGGAGTCTGTTTGGGATTCTCTCTCTCCTTCTTGCTCTGCCCCCCTACTCTTGCTCTCTCTTTCAAATAAATAAATAAATAAATAAATAAATAAATAAATTTATTTATTTTAGGAAACATGTTTATTGTTATAGTGGAAAAACACATGGAATGTCTACTTTCAAAGATACTGTACTTTAGTCCAGAAGCTACCCTTAGGACATCTCACAAACTTTCTAGGTCACCGTCTCCTAGTTTCTAATATGGGAGTTTGCACTAAATTATCTCTAAATATCTTCCAGTTCTAAATTCAGATATAGGTAGCTCTCGATCCTCTTAAAGGAGGATAACTGAGTTGATAAAATTGACCAAAGTATGCACGCCATTGTCCTTTAAGTTGCCAGTTCTAATTCAGCTAACCTGTGGCTAGAATTGGCCTGACCTGGTTAGACTGGTGAGTTGTCCCACCTTTCTATTACTTTTTTTTCTCTTCCAGCCCTGTGGGTGCAGAAGAGGAAGCAGCCTCTAACTCTTGCCTCCTGGAGTCTATCAGGAGGCATCCTGATCCATTATTCTCTTCTAATTTGAACTTCTTTATCCCAGAAAACATTAACCACAATAATTTGGTATCTCTTCAAGATTAATAATATCATTTTCATTCAAATAAGCAAAATAATTTTTTTTACCATTATAGTATTCACGCTGTAGTATCCCTGAGATGTGGTATAAAAACTTAGGTAAATGCCTGGGTGACATATTCATAAGGGGCTCTTTAGGGAAGCCAGGAAATAAGAGTTCATTCTTAATATTTCAAGGAATTTGTCACTATAAATGCTTTGCTTTCCCATAGACTCCTCTTTCTCCCATGAATCTTCAGTTTTGCTGCAGCTTGAAGCTTTTAGTTATCAAATAACAAGTTTTCTGAGGTTTTTTATGAGCTTTAGATTTTAACAAGCTCATGTGTGCACCTTATCTCCTAGCCTGATGACAGCCTTATGTGTAATAGGATACTAGAACTAGCTATGAATCTGGTCCGTATTGACATCAGTCATGGAATTCAACCAACTAACCAAAAGCAAGGTTGGTTGATTTGTGCTAGAGTGAGTATGTGTGACTGAAACGAGATTTCTATTAAAATTTGACTAGCTTGATTCCTTGAGAGATATCTGCATAAAGAAAAGTCTTCCAAGGTTAAATATTTTTAGAAGATAATCATATACTCTTGAAGAGTCACAGTGGCTACTAGCGTATTTATTAATGGCTCTTCAATAAAGAAAATTATTTGCCATTTTGTTCAGTCCAGTGGTTCCCCAAATTATTTGATTATAAACATTTTTTCCTACCTTGAACACACTGGAATCCTCTGAGCTTAAGTTAACCTGACAAACATTGAGCCGGAAATCTGTGTGAGAGTGAAGCCAAGTGTGTTCTTATGATTCTATCCCACATATGAAGGTATTCTTCCTTTAAGTACAAGAGTAGGGTTGGAATAGCACAGTGGCTCTGTCAGATGGACATATGGCCAAGAGAGACTGTGATCCCTAAGCTTGCCCCCATCTCTCTTTTCTACAGTGAACCTTGGTGACATAAGCTTGGGGCTGCATTTTTCTCAGATGTATGAATTCATAGAGCCAAAATAAACAAAACTCCAAATGTAAACAAAAAAGGTCATGAGTCATGAGTCCACTGCTGCCCTGTGCCTACAGCAAGTTTTACACTTAGTCACTCCTGTAAGTAGCTATTCCTAACTGGGTTGCCTATGGGAATAGGAAGTCATTTTGTTAACTATTGTACTCTATAATTCTGAAGATATAATTTATGAACTATTCCAGAGGCCAAGAACAGAATTGTCCCCATCAGAAGCCATAGCACTTTAAGAGCAATGAAATCCCCTCTCTGTAGCAAAAGGAAAAAACAGACATTAAGAGTTTTAGAATCTATTTACAAAATATACTAAGTGCACATGTACTGAGGTGATGGCTAACTTTAATGTTGGTCTAAGATGCCTGTTGATATTTTAACTCTCCCACAGTTAACCTTGACTCTGTTGTTGACCTAACCTGAGCCTTGCATACTTTTCTGCTACATCAGGAAAAGGTTAGGAATTTATAAAGCAAAGCAAACAAGCCTCTGAGGTTGGTTACTGTAATGGTTACTTCCCTGTTGGGAATTTTGAATCTAAAACAAAATGAGGAGATCAGGCTTATATATGGCAGGCAGTTTGTGAGTCTGCAACACAGTTTATGCACAAGGCACTGCAAGGAAAGATTTGCAGAAATGGGGCCCGTTTACAGTATTCAAAGGACCAGTCTGCTTCTAACACACACATTTCTGGACATATTTTGAAATGAAACATACATTGACGGGGCATTAAGTTGCTTAAGTTGCTTAGATACAAGCAATTTGAAGAGATAGGAAATGTATCCATAAACATGGAACATTGAAAATGTATCCATAATACTATAAACAGTATTCTAAAAAGTACCAGTATAAATGTTGTATCATTATATTGTAAACCTGAAACTAACATAATTGTATGTTAGTTGGTATTGGCATAACTGGCTTAGCTTAAGTTCTCGGCAAGGTGTTATAAGATTTGCCAGGTGAAATTTGTTGGTACATTAGGGATTGTCTATTTCGATGACAGGCATCTATCTCCTTGCTTAGTGATAGGTATTCTTGATATGTAACATGACTGCAGTACTACTAAATGATTACTGGGCCTTAAGTAAAAAGCAGTGAAGTAAGCAGTCTAATTCTGCTAGAAAGTATTTTTTGTTTATAAAATTACCTCTTTCCATCAAACTGATGTCTTTAATTCTACATTAGAAATATATTGGGTTAAAAAAAAGAAATATATTGGGTTAAGGCATTAATCTCTATAGAAAGTAAAGAGCTATTACAGTATGTTAAAAATAGATTAATGTTTCACAGTAAACTCAGTTACTGAAACTCAGGGAAAATGAAGTTGTCAAATCTTTTTCTGAAATTAGACTTTGACAGGAAAGATTAGAGTAATCTTCAGAACAATAAATGCTGAGGAACTCCCAGCGGGCGATGAGAACATCCAAGACCATTTTTCCTAACTCATAGTGTTTTCTCCAACAGAGCTTCTTATAAATACCCTTTTTCTTCCATTTAAAAAGTTTTTTTTTAATAAATTAATTTTTTATTGGTGTTCAATTTACCAACATACAGAATAACACCCAGTGCTCATCCCGTCAAGTGCCCCCCTCAGTGCCCGTCACCCATTCACCCCCACCCCCCGCCCTCCTCCCTTTCCACCACCCCTAGTCCGTTTCCCAGAGTTAGGAGTCTTTATGTTCTGTCTCCCTTTCTGATATTTCCCACACATTTCTTCTCCCTTCCCTTATATTCCCTTTCACTATTATTTATATTCCCCAAATGAATGAGAACATACACTGTCCTTCTCCGATTGACTTACTTCACTCAGCATAATACCCTCCAGTTCCATCCACGTTGAAGCAAATGGCGGGTATTTGTCGTTTCTAATGGCTGAGGAATATTCCATTGTATCCATAAATCACATCTTCTTTATCCATTCATCTTTCGATGGACACCGAGGCTCCTTCCACAGTTTGGCTATTGTGGACATTGCTGCTAGAAACATCGGGGTGCAGGTGTCCCGGCGTTTCATTGCATCTGAATCTTTGGGGTAAATCCCCAACAGTGCAATTGCTGGGTCGTAGGGCAGGTCTATTTTTAACTCTTTGAGGAACCTCCACACAGTTTTCCAGAGTGGCTGCACCAGTTCACATTCCCACCAACAGTGCAAGAGGGTTCCCTTTTCTCCGCATCCTCTCCAACATTTGTGGTTTCCTGCCTTGTTAATTTTCCCCATTCTCACTGGTGTGAGGTGGTATCTCATTGTGGTTTTGATTTGTATTTCCCTGATGGCAAGTGATGCAGAGCATTTTCTCATGTGCATGTTGGCCATGTCTATGTCTTCCTCTGTGAGATTTCTGTTCATGTCTTTTGCCCATTTTATGATTGGATTGGTGTTGAGTTTAATAAGTTCTTTATAGATCTTGGATACTAGCCCTTTATCTGATACGTCATTTGCAAGTATCTTCTCCCATTCTGTAGGTTGTCTTTTAGTTTTGTTGACTGTATCCTTTGCTGTGCAAAAGCTTCTAATCTTGATAAAGTCCCAATAGTTCATTTTTGCTTTTGTTTCTTTTGCCTTCGTGGATGTATCTTGCAAGAAGTTACTGTGGCTGAGTTCAAAAAAGGTGTTGCCTGTATTCTCCTCTAGGATTTTGATGGAATCTTGTCTCACATTTAGATCTTTCATCCATTTTGAGTTTATCTTTGTGTATGGTGAAAGAGAGTGGTCTAGTTTCATTCTTCTGCATGTGGATGTCCCATTTTCCCAGCACTATTTTTTGAAGAGACTGTCTTTCTTCCAATGGACAGTCTTTCCTCCTTTATCGAATATTAGTTGACCATAAAGTTCAGGGTCCACTTCTGGGTTCTCTATTCTGTTCCATTGATCTATGTGTCTGTTTTTGTGCCAGTACCACACTGTCTTGATGACCACAGCTTTGTAGTACAACCTGAAATCCGGCATTGTGATGCCCCCAGATATGGTTTTCTTTTTTAAAATTCCCCTGGCTATTCGGGGTCTTTTCTGATTCCACACAAATCTTAAAATAATTTGTTCTAACTCTCTGAAGAAAGTCCATGGTATTTTGATAGGGATTGCATTAAACGTGTAAATTTCCCTGGGTAACATTGACATTTTCACAATATTAATTCTGCCAATCCATGAGCATGGAATATTTTTCCATCTCTTTGTGTCTTTCTCAATTTCTTTCAGAAGTGTTCTATAGTTTTTAGGGTATAGATCCTTTACCTCTTTGGTTAGGTTTATTCCTAGGTATCTTATGCTTTGGGGTGCAATTGTAAATGGGATTGACTCCTTAATTTCTCTTTCTTCAGTCTCATTGTTAGTGTATAGAAATGCCATTGATTTCTGGGCATTGATTTTGTATCCTGCCACACTACCAAATTGCTGTATGAGTTCTAGCAATCTTGGGGTGGAGACTTTTGGGTTTTCTATGTAGAGTATCATGTCATCGGCGAAGAGGGAGAGTTTGACTTCTTTGCCAATTTGAATGCCTTTAATGTCTTTATGTTGTCTGATTGCTGAGGTTAGGACTTCCAATACTATGTTGAATAGCAGTGGTGAGAGTGGACATCCCTGTCTTGTTCCTGATCTTAGGGGAAAGGCTCCCAATGCTTCCCCATTGAGAAAGATATTTGCTGTGGGCTTTTCATAGATGGCTTTTAAGATGTCGAGGAAAGTTCCCTCTATCCCTACACTCTGAAGAGTTTTGATCAGGAATGGATGCTGTATTTTGTCAAATGCTTTCTCTGCATCTAATGAGAGGATCATATGGTTCTTGGTTTTTCTCTTGCTGATATGATGAATCACATTGATTGTTTTATGAGTGTTGAACCAGCCTTGTGTCCCGGGGATAAATCCTACTTGGTCGTGGTGAATAATTTTCTTAATGTGCTGTTGGATCCTATTGGCCAGTATCTTGTTGAGAATTTTTGCATCCATGTTCATCAGGGATATTGGTCTGTAATTCTCCTTTTTGGTGAGAAATTTTGGAATTAAGGTGATGCTGGCCTCACAGAACAAATTTGGAAGTACTCCATCTCTTTCTATCTTTCCAAACAGCTTTAGTAGAATAGGTATGGTTTCTTCTTTAAACGTTTGATAGAATTCCCCTGGGAAGCCATCTGGCCCTGGACTTTTGTGTCTTGGGAGGTTTTTGATGACTGCTTCAATTTCCTCCCTGGTTATTGGCCTATTCAGGTTTTCTATTTCTTCCTGTTCCAGTTTTGGTAGTTTGTGGCTTTCCAGGAATGCGTCCATTTCTTCTAGATTGCCTAATTTATTGGCATATAGCTGTTCATAATATGTTTTTAAAATCGTTTGTATTTCCTTGGTGTTGGTAGTGATCTCTCCTTTCTCATTCATGATTTTATTAATTGAGTCTTCTCTCTCTTCTTTTTAATAAGGTTAGCTAATGGTTTATCTATCTTATTAATTCTTTCAAAGAACCAACTCCTGGTTCTGTTGATCTGTTCCACAGTTCTTCTGGTCTCGATTTCATTGAGTTCTGCTTGAATTTTAATTAACTCTCTTCTGCTGGGTGTAGGGTCCATCTGCTGTTTTTTCTCTAGCTCCTTTATGTGTAAGGTTAGCTTTTGTATTTTAGTGCTTTCCAGTTTTTGAATGGATGCTTGTATTGCAATGTATTTCCCCCTTAGGACTGCTTTTGCTTCATCCCAAAGATTTTGAATGGTTGTATCTTCATTCTCATTAGTTTCCATGAATCTTTCTAATTCTTCCTTAATTTCCTGGTTGACCCTTTCATCTTTTAGCAGGATGGTCCTTAACCTCCACGTGTTTGAGGTCCTTCCAAACTTCTTGTTGTGATTTAGTTCTAATTTCAAGGCATTATGGTCTGAGAATATGCAGGGGACGATCCCAATCTTTTGGTATCGGTTCAGACCCGATTTGTGACCCAGTATGTGGTCTATTCTGGAGAAAGTTCCATGTGCACTTGAGAAGAATGTGTATTCAGTTGAGTTTGGATGTAAAGTTCTGTAGATATCTGTGAAATCCATCGGGTCCAGTGTATCATTTAAAGCTCTCGTTTCTTTGGAGATGTTGTGCTTTGAAGACCTATCGAGGGTAGAAAGAGCTAGATTGAAGTCACCAAGTATAAGTGTATTATTATCTAAGTATTTCTTTACTTTGGTTATTAATTGGTTTAAATATTTGGCAGCTCCCACATTCGGGGCATATATATTGAGGATTGTAAAGTTCTCTTGTGGATAGATCCTTTAAGTATGAGATAGTGTCCCTCTTCATCTCTCACTAAAGTCTTCGGGGTAAATTTTAGTTTATCTGATATGAGGATGGCTACCCCTGCTTTCTTTTGAGGATCATTTGAATGGTAAATGGTTCTCCAACCTTTTATTTTCAGGTTGTAGGTGTCCTTCTGTCTAAAATGAGTCTCTTGTAGACAGCAAATAGATGGGTCCTGCTTTTTTATCCAGTCTGAAACCCTGCACCTTTTGATGGGGTCATTAAGCCCATTCATGTTCAGAGTTACTATTGACAGATAGGAGTTTAGTGTCATCATGATATCTATTCAGTCCTTGTTTTTGTGGATTGTTCCACTGGACTTCTTCTTAAAGGGGAATTTTAAGAGTCCCCCTTAAAATTTCTTGCAGAGCTGGTTTGGAGGTCACATATTCTTTCAGTTCCTGCCTGTCTTGGAAGTTCTTTATCTCTCCTTCCATTTTGAATGAGAGCCTTGCTGGATAAAGTCTTCTTGGTTGCATGTTCTTCTCATTTAGGACCCTGAATATATCCTGCCAGCCCTTTCTGGCCTGCCAGGTCTCTGTGGAGAGGTCTGCTGTTACCCTAATATTCCTCCCCATAAAGGTCAGGGATTTCTTGTCTCTTGCTGCTTTAAGGATCTTCTCTTTATCTTTGGAATTTGCAAGCTTCACTATTAAATATCGAGGTGTTGAACGGTTTTTATTGATTTTTTTGGGGGGGGAAATCTCTCTATTTCCTGGATCTGAATGCCTGTTTCCTTTCCCAGATTAGGAAAGTTTTCAGCTATGATTTGTTCAAATACATATTCTGGCCCCCTGGCCCTTTTGGCGCCCTCAGGAACCCCAATTAAACGTAGGTTTTTCTTCCTCAGGCTGTCGTTTATTTCCCTTAATCTGTCTTCATGGTCTTTTAATAGTCTGCCTCTTTTTTCCTCAGTTTCCCTCTTTGCCATCAACTTGTCTTCTATGTCACTCACTCGTTCTTCCACCTCGTTAACCCTCGTCGTTAGGACTTCTAGTTTGGATTGCATCTCATTCAATTGATTTTTAATTTCTGCCTGATTGGATCTAAATTCTGCAGTCATGAAGTCTCTTGAGTCCTTTATGCTTTTTTCTAGAGCCACCAGTAGCTGTATAATAGTGCTTCTGAATTGGCTTTCTGACATTGAATTGTAATCCAGATTTTGTAACTCTGTGGGAGAGAGGACTGTTTCTGATTCTTTCTTTTGAGGTGAGGTTTTCCTTCTAGTCATTTTGCTCAGTGCAGAGTGGCCAAAAACAAGTTGTATTGGGAAAAGGAGAAAAAGAGAGAGAAAGAAGGAAAGAAAATAGAAAAAGAAAAAAAGAATAAAGGAAGAAAAAAAGGAAAAAAGAGAAGAAAAAGAGAAAGATAAAGAAAGAAAGGGGAAAAAAAGGGTGGGGGAAGCAATCAGAAATCAAAAAGAAAAAAAAAAAACACGGGGGAGTATCTTCTGATTCTGTGTACTTTAAGTCCCTTGACTTAGCCTGGAACTTGTCCGTCTAGCTGGTCTTCTGGGGGTGGGGCCTGTTGTGCTGATTTTCAGGTGTTAGCCCTTGGGGGAGCTGCTCTGCCCCCTGCCTGGTGCAGGGCTCAGTGGGGGATGTTTACCCCGTGAGGCCCCAGGAGGAACAGCCCCAGTGGCGGGGCCAGCTCTGGAGCCCTGGGTTCAGCCCCCGCAGTAACTCCGGAGCTCTCTGTCTGCAGGGCCTGGAGGCTCCGGGCGGGGCCGCTGATCTGCTCAGCTCGGGGCAGGAGCGTCCTTGCGGTCCTGGGCCCTCCTGGCCTCTGCCTGTCCCAGGGGAGGCCGGATCCTGGGCTGTGTCCGGGCGCCCTGTGCTCCCGGCCTGCGCTGTTGGATTCGCGCTCCGGCCCGCAGCCCCCTCCACGGAGCTGCCGCCCGAGCCCCGCCGAGCTGCTCCCGGAGCCGCGCAGCCCCCTCCGCTCGGAGCCTCTTCCTCTGCCCGAGCCCCTCCGAGCTGCTCTGGGTCCCGCCGTGCGCGCTGCAGCCCTTAGGGAGCTCGGCGCACTCTCCCCGGGGCGCAGGTGTCTGTTAGTGTCCCAGGGAGCCCGAGGGCATCCCCACCCTCCTGAGTCCTGCTCCAACTCCCTGCGAGCCCCTTTCCGCCCGGGAAGGTCGGTGCAGCTCCTGTGTCTCCGGGGGGGCTCTCCTGTCCTGGGGACACTCGCCCCGGCCTCAGCCCGGCTCCTCGCGGGGCCCCTCCCCCTTGGAGGCCTTTTGTTTCTTTATTTCTTTTTTCCCCCGTCTTCCTACCTTGAGAGAAGCGTGAACTCTTCTCACTGTAGCGTTTCAGCTGTTCTCTCTTTAAATCTCAGGCCGAATTCGTAGAATTTCAGGATGATTTGAAGGTTAGCTAGGTAATTTGGTGGGGACAGGTGACTTGGGGACCCTACTCTTCCGCTGTCTTGCCCCTCCTCCCATTTAAAAAGTTAACTCTGGAAAGTCTCTGGGGCTGTGTTTACATTTTTTAAACCCTCATATTCTCAAATCTTCCCAAATCGCAGCAATTTTCTCACCCAAGAAACTGTAGTTTTCCTTAGCATCACTCAGTGCCTAAGGAGTTCTGTACTGCCAGACATTGCCATTCATTCAACAAATGCATGGGAAGACTAGGAAAGACAAAGTCGTTAGCAATGTATCACTGTCTTTATGGATTCCATATCTAGTCCTCTCTGAAATCATCATATATAACCCTTTAAATGTTTTATTTAGCTTTATTTATTTTGCTTTCAAAGTACAGTTTTAAATTAATTAGACTTTTTGTGGCTAAATGCAAAGAAAAATGCGAAGGTTTTCCTAGGATCTCTTGAACTTTCTTATTGACCATCAAATCAACAATAAGCAAATAAACGTGATTCTAAGGACGGTATTTTGAGATTTCATTGAGAGTCAAGATTAATTTACACTAATGTAACTTCACAATGAGTTGTCCTGTATGTATTGTCTGTGAAAAAGTTTTGTAAAGACCTGAAGAATTTTCTTGCCTTTTGGCTGGACATAGCCTTCTCTGGGAGGAAGCTATAGCTTTGGATTATTTGTGTGTGATGTTAGGTAGGCTGGATACAGGGGACACCTAGGAGTGTTCTTGCTAGGTTTCCTGGTTTGGAACTCATTTGACAAGTGCAATTCCCGTTTTTGGAAATAATTCACAACTGTCCTGTATTTTTTATTTTTGTAAATGTCAAAAGTCACAGAATTGAGAAGGAAGAATAAATTTGAAGCCTGTTTCATTGATGAGAAAATTAGAATTCAGGTAATTGTAGAACCAGAATCATGTACTGGGCCCAGAACTAAAAAAAGTTGCCACAACTTTAACGGAAAGGGGTGCATGTGCCCCTTCAAATCACTATGTTTGTATCCTTTGGATAAATACCTAGTAGTGCAATTGCTGGGTTGCAGGGTAGCTCTATTTCTAACTTTTTTTAAAATTTAAATTCAGTTAACCAACATACAGTAGTACACCATTAGTTTCAGATGCAAAGCTCAATAATTCCTCAGTTGTGTATAATACCATATGACCTCCTTAATGCACATCACCCAATTACCCATCCCCCCACCTACCTCCCCTTCAGTGACTCTTAGTCTGTTTCCCATAGTTAAGAGTCTCTCATGGTTTGTCTTCCTCTCTGATTATTTCCCATTAAGTTTTCCCCCCTTCCCCTCTGTGCTGTTTCTTATATCCCACAAATGAGTGACCATGTGATAATTGTCTTTCTCTGATTTATTTTTCTCAGCATAATACCACTAGTTCCATCCACGTTGATGCAAATGGTAACAAAGAGTTTCCCTTTCTCTGCATCCTTACCAGCATTTCTTGTTCCTGAGTTACTAATTTTAGCCGTTTGGACAGGTGTGAGGTTATATCTCTTTGTGGTTTTGATTTATATTTCCCTGATGCCAAGTGATGTAGAGTCTTTTCGTATGTTTATTTGCCATTTGTATGTCTTCTTTGGAAAAATGTCTGTTCGTGTCTTCAGCTCAGTTCTTGCCTGGATTTTTTGTCTTTTTGGGTGTTGAGTTTGATAAGTTCTTTATAGATTTTGGATACTAGCCCTTTATCTGATAAGGCATTTGCAAATATTTTCTCCCATTCAGTAGGTTGCCTTTTATTTTTGTTGATTGTTTCTTTTGCTGTGCAGAAGCTTTTCATCTTGATGAAGTCTCACTGGTTCATTTTTGCTTTTGTTTTGCCTGCATTTGGAGATATGTCTAGAAAGAAGTTGCTGCAGCTGAGGTCAAAGAGATTGGTGCCTGTGTTCTTCTCTAGGATTGTGATGGATTCCTGTCTCATATTTATGTCTTTCATCCATTTTAAGTTTATTTTTGTGTGTGGTATAAGAAAGTGGTCCAGTTTCCTTCTTCTGCATGTGACTGTCCAATTTTCCCAGTACCATTTATTGAGAACAATGTCTTCAACAGAGAAAGTTTTATTTTTATTTTTTTAAAGAAAGTTTAATACAAGGCCTCACTAATTCCTATAGCATTAGTAATGTGTCTCAATTTTCAAAATGAACTTATTTTTAAAAGCTTAAACTTAATCTGAAAGATTTTTTTCTTAAGATTTTATTTATTTATTCATGAGAGACACACAGAGAGGCAGAGACATAGGGGAAGAAACAGGCTCCTCGCAGGGAGCCCGATGCAGATCCCTGGACCAGGATCACATCATTAGCTGGAAGCAGACACTCAACCACTGTGCTGCCCAGGCATCCTAAGCTGAAAGATTTTAAATGAAAATAAACTAGAATGAACAAACATAAGAAATGATCCTCTTTGAATTAGGGATCTAGGACCTTGAGTTTAAAAAAAAAAAAAAACACATCTCCCCAATGTATTATGGTGAGGTGGTATAAAAGATCCATTTAATGTATTTAAAACTACCTTGACTCAGATAACATCTCTCTGAAGTACACTACCAAAATATTAACTGAGAAAAGCTGAAAATGGTTTTAGTTTACTCAATATCATATGTTAGAAGAATGTTTGCATGAGAAAACACTGAAGAAGTAATTTTTAGATACAGATTTCACAAACTCATGGTGCAAATGGGTCCCACAGCTTCCTCTAGAGTAATAATTGTTTTTCATTGCTTGTTGGCTGCCTGTGGAAATTTTATTGCAATAACTCTACAAAACTAGTCATATCCACCCATGCTGTTCTGACCACCATAGCCAGCCCTGTAACAGTGACTCACAAACTGGCTCTCCAGGCCACTGTAAGTGGACTGGGCTGACACCCCCATGCCTTGCATCATCTGGCTGCGTATTCCCTGCTTCTGGCCCCATTTGTGGAATTCAGGAAAAGTTCTATGTATCTGTGTTGCTTGTTGGCCAGGTCTTTGGTTATAGCTGGCACAGCTTCTTTATTAATGGCAAACTCAACATTGGCTTCGCCTGTCACTCTTCCATCAGGGCTAATCTCACTCAAGATAGACTGTCACAGGGTTGAGTGGAGAGAAGTTGTAAGTGTTGTTTTCTGTGGCTTTTTGTGGCAGCTCTCTTATGTGGACATAGTATCTAGTGGTACTCTGGACAGTAAAGTCTCTGTCTCCATATCTGTGATCATACATGTCCGAGAGACAGTAACTGAAGTCTTTCCCAAACAGATGAGTGGTGGCTGCTGTACTCCTCGTAGCCCCCATACCCTGTACTATAAACACCCTACCTCCTCCTTTCTAGGCCCACTTGCTTGACAGTACCAATATACCTCCTGGCTGTACCAGGGTGGTAATAAGGCCTAGTCACTATACAGACATGAACTTCAGAGGATCTGAGTATGGCCTAACTTCTTCCTGACTGCTTTTGAACACTTCAGTATACCTATGCCCTTTTCTTCCCTTCTGCTTCCCTAGGGCCTTCTCACGTAATTCCTGTGAGGCAAACTGCACAAAGAATTTCCCTGTAATCTTGCCCTTGGGGTCCACAGGCAGTGTGATCCTGCCTGGCACAATTTCCAACCTCAGGAAAAACTGAAGAATTTCTTCCTTGGTGCATCCAAATGGGAGTCCTCAAAGCCACACAAAGCCAACATTAGACACTATTTGGTACACTGTGCTTCAACACCAATCCATCTTGGTTCTGTGGAACTTGAATACCTCAATGTACTGGTATCCCATGCTTTCCTTGTCTTTCTTAAGGGTCATTTTTACATCATCTCTTCTGATTCAAGTTCAACAAAAGCTTTACCACTCCTGTTTGCCTTCTCAAGTGTTGATGAAATGGATGCCTGCATCCCCATCATGAATTGTCCAGTCAGAAAGGAAATTCAACAGAGCAGGACCAGGGCAGGCTATAGAGCTTGGCCGCAAAACCTACACCTCCCTTGAGACCCAGCATCATGAACACTTGAGAGGACAGACGTCAAACAAGCTTGGGTGCAACTTTTGTGGATTAAAGACAACCCAGGGAAGTGGGGAGGGGGATGCACACAGTCAGAGACACTTCTGGTAGCTAACAAATTGTACACTGAAGGGAGCCGGACCAATTTATAATTTCATCAAACAAGCACAATTTATGGCCAAAGGACCCCCAGTTCCATCTGACACTTAAAAACACAGAGAACTCTGTGGAAAGTCCTGGAGCATCTCCTTTTGTTACTAACTTTGGGCTCCAAGTCTCCATGCTCCCGCTCTTTTTCACATCTCGCACCTCAGTTATCCCTCTGAGCCCCTTCTTTTCCAGGAAGAC
Organism: Canis lupus dingo; assembly: GCF_003254725.2. Taxonomy (NCBI): domain Eukaryota; kingdom Metazoa; phylum Chordata; class Mammalia; order Carnivora; family Canidae; genus Canis; species Canis lupus. The sequence continues at coordinate 42,148,216 of NC_064244.1, read as the reverse complement.
ATGGTGCACTCCAAGATATCTCAATTGACTTGAGGGGGAAGTTTTCCCAACATAGTTAAACATTTAAACCAATATTTGCACACCATTTTTTTCAACTTCCATCAAATTAAGCTTGTACTCTCAACTTTAAATTGATCCTGCTGCTATTCAAAATGTCTTTATGGCAGAAGTGGACTAAAGTACTGGGCTGATTTGGGGGAAAAATAATTTTATCTCAAATGGAGAATTTGCAGCATCCTCTTCCAACATCCTTCATCCTGTCTTCACAGCCCGAATCATTCATCTCACAAATATGTTGAGAACCTAACATTTGCTGCCTGGAAATTCATGCTTTCTTAACATATAAAGATGACAGTTATTAGTCTGTCATCAAGATCTAAAACTTTCTTTCTTCTAGCCTCAATGGTAAACCGATGTGGTATTGTTTTCAAGATGGCAGTTTGAGGCCGTGAAAGAGAGAAAAGAGTGATCCATACAGCCACCTGACCTGACCTTTTTTGACTGATTCATCATGATCCAGCCAATCAGTTTTCATGTAAAAAAACACAACTTTTTTATGCAGTGCCTTTAACTGTGGTTTATCGGTAGAGATTAAATTATGGAACCACTAGCTGCATTACCAAATTTAGTCAAAGCATTTGCAATGAACTTTCTTTCTGATTCAGCAGTACTGAATTTTATTTTGTTTTTCCCAATTAAACAAAATGTCTCAACCATGACTAGAAAAGGAAAGAGAGGGGGAAATCAACCACTGAACCTTTCCAATATCTGGACAAACCTCATCTTTTCGGGTTATAACTATATATACTCCTATATATAGTTGAATTCTGTGGAAGTAGTGTGTGTGTATACATTAATGCCTGAGAACTTGGAGGAGGTGATGACAGAAAAGAAAGCATTTGTTTCAGGGATGGTCAACAATGCTTTCTCTGCTTATCCTGTATTGAGGTCTGTTCCTGGCACTTACCTCAACTATGACAAATTCTGATGGCTCAGGCTTTGATTTTACTTCAGAACTTTCACGTATCTAGTGTTGGAAATCTGTTTCCCTTGCCCATCTTCCCTCAATCTGGTTCTTTTTTTAAATTTATTTTTTATATATATATTTTTTTATTGGAGTTCCATTTGCCAACATATTGTATAACACCCAGTGCTCATACCATCAAGTGCCCCCCTCAGTGCCCATCACCCAGTCACCCCATTCCCCTGACCACCTCCCCTTCCACTTCAATCTGTTTCTAATTCCTATGTTGCAGCTTGACAGTCAGTACAGAAGATAAAATAAAAAGAGTTACACTTTTGAAGCGCTGCTGCTTAACTAGGCTTTGCAGAAGCTGGGCTGGTGGGGTGTTCTCTAGACATCACTCATAACACAGGATTGTCTCGCTGTGAATGGTCACTTGCAAAGATTGAGTCTGCCTAGAATTAGCCAAAAGGTTTATGGAGTTTCTATGTAGCTTATTTATTTTTTTATTTGGGTAAAATTCATATTCATAAAATTCACCATCTGAATTTTAACCATCTGAAAGTGTGCAATTCAGTGGTTTTTAGTACATTCACTATATTGTGCAATCATCACCACTGTCTAGTTCTAGAATATTTTCATCACTCCATAAGGAAACTCCAAGCCCCTTAGGCTGTAACTTCCCCTTCCCCTAACACCTAGCAACCACTAATCTCCTTTCTGTTTTTATGGACTTGCCTATTCTAGATATTTCAGATAAATGCAATTACATAAAATGTGGCCTTTTGTCTGGCTTTTTTCACTTGCCATAATGTTTTCAAGGTGAATTCATATTGTAACATATAGTGGTACTTCATTCCTTTTCATGGCTGTATTATATTGCATTATAAGGATATACTAGTCTTGTTTATCCGTTCATTAGTTGATGGACATTTGGGCTGTTTAGCTCTTTTGAATACTGTGGTGCTGCTGTGAATATTCACACGCCAGCTTTTGTTTGAACATCTGTTTTCATTTCCTTTGTGTCTATACCTAGGAATAGAATTGTTGTGTCATATGGTAATTCTGTTTAACTCTCTGAGGAACCTCCAAACTTTTTTCAGCAGCAGGTGCACTATTTTACAGTCCTACTAGCAATGTATGAGGGTGCCATTTTCTCTGTATGCTTACCAAAACTTTGTTAATTTCCAATTTTTTTTATTATAGACATCCTAGTGGATGTAAAGTATTTTATTGTGCTTTTGACTTGCATTTCTTAATGATTAACAATGTTAATTTTTTTTCATGTGCTTATTGACTTTGTGTGTATCTTCTTGGAGAAATGTCTCTTCAAGCCCTTTTACCCATTTTAATTTATTTTTAAAGATTTTATTTACTTATTAGACAGAGAGAGAGCATGCACAAGCAGGGGGAGCTGCAGAGGGAGAGGGAGAAGCAGGCTCCTGGGATTCCTCCCAGAACCCTGGGATCATGACCTGAGCTGAAGGCAGACACTTAAGTGACTGAGTCACCTAGGTGCACCCACTTTTATCATATTTTTAAATGCACCCAGGCCAAATGTCCATTTTTTTACCCATTTTTATTTATTTTTTAAAGATTTATTTATTTATTTGTTATATATATATATATATATATATAGAGAGAGAGAGAGAGAGAGAGGCAGAGACACAGGAGGAGGGAGAAGCAGGCTCCATGCCGGAAGCCTGACGTGGGACTCAATCCTGGGACTCCAGGATTGTGCCCTGAGCCAAAGGCTGGCGCCAAACTGCTGAGCCACCCAGGGATCCCCTTTACCCATTTTTAGATGGAGTTTTAGTTCTTCTGTTGTTGAGTTGTAAATGTTCTTTATATATTCCAGATACTAGGCCCTTATCAGATACATGATTTGCAAACATTTTCTCCCTTTCTGTGTGTTGTCTTTTCACTTTATGGACAGTGTCCTTTGCTACATCTGTGTGAGTTTTAAAGTTTTACAAAGTTGCCCCATGTGAAATTTGAAGGAATATCTTTAGTCAATCAGTGTTTCTCTCTTCTGTCTTGCCCCTTTTCATTTTTCTTCACTCTCTTCTATTGTCTTCCTTTCTCTTATCTATACCTTCTGAGGACCAGAAAAAAAGAAAGAGCTTACACCCCAATGTAAATGACTAATTAGGCCTAATGACTTACTCTCCCACCAAAGGTGTTAGCATCTCAGTAGTTGAAAAGAAAGCAAAGGAATTCATGAAATGTCAGCGTTGCTCCTGAAATTACACTAAGTTAACAACTGCAGTTTTACCTAAAATAAGGATTCTAGTCCTAGGTCTGAGGTTTTACAAAGCCAATTATGCCCTCTGTGAAACTCTCTGCTAAGCCTGGGGGCTTCTGTGGGCAGCCACTGTGCCCAGCACATTAGTAATTAAGCCTCAATGTGTTCTGTTCTTAAACAGTCAGATGCTTTTAGAAAATAGACACTTTCTTTGAGTCTCGCCTGCAGGACTCCTAAGATCACCTCTGAGTGTTCATCCTTATATAACTTCAGAGCACCACGAACTCCACTGAACATGGTTGCATTTTCTTATTCCCAAACCGTATTGTCCTGAGGTTGAAATGAATCTGTAGCCTCTTAGCCTTCCATGCCTGCTTGCGCACCCATTGCATCTTCTCAGTCTGTGGACATGATTCTTCCTTTTAGTATCACAGAGGCTGTTGACAGCTCTAATGATTATGCTTGAAGACAAAACCTAAATTACCCTAATCAGCCTGCTCTGGGGCTGGCAGGTATGTGGTGCTGTCACAGCGAGTTGGTGATATACAATCTGCCATGAATAGAGCTTTTTTTTCAGCTGCTCTGGCAGGGCCACCTGCCGTCTGTGCCCCACTTCCTGCCAGGAAGCTCTGTGACCTTCAGTGGCCAATGCCAAGTGATTAGAAAACTGGTAGCATTTGTGCCAGGACCTTGGTCTCTGTGGGTTTTGTTCACTGTGACAGAGAATCAGGAAGTTCCAGAAAAGAACTACAGAGAAGTTTTCTCCTCATCCAAAGATGCAGAGTAAGGATTCTGACTATACAAAGGTAATGAGAAGCAGCTCAGGGCAAATCGTTCCTTTCTCAGACCTGTGCAAGTAAGATTTAGTCAACAAATCTCTCAAAATACACAAGCAACTTTGAGCTGCTCACCCATTCAGCAACGAGAAAAGAGACTGGAGAATCTGATAAGATAAATGTTAAAGGTAAAAACCAGACCAGCTTAACAATGAATAATTGGAAAGCGAAAATTTTTAAAAATACCATCCAAAAATATGAAAAAATAGGGATAAGTCTGGCAAAAGATGTGTAAGATCTGTGCAAAAACAAAAAAAAAGCTAAGTAAAATTAAAAACTGAGAGATATTAAAGAAGACCAGAATAAATGGAAACATACATCATATTCATGAATCAGATGATTCAATTTGTAAACATACCAATTCTCTGTAAAATGATCTATAGACTCAGAGCAGTCCTAATCAAAATACCAGCAGATATCTTTGGAGAAGTTAATGCATTGATCCTAAAATGCAAAGACCTAAAATAACCAAGCAACTTTGAAAAAGAAGAAGAAAGTTGGAGAAGTTGGAGGGCTAATGCTACCTGATTTCAAGACTTAGAAAGCTACTATATGAAGATATTGTGGCAGTGGTATAAAGATAGATCAGTAGAATAGAATAGAGAACCTTGAAATAGACCCACTCACATATGGGCAGCTGACTTTCAACAAAGTTACAAAGCTAGTTCAGTAGATAGCAAAGACTGCTGGAATAATTGGATATCCAGATGCAAAAATATGAATCTTGATCCACATTTTGCACCATATGCAAAAGTTAACTCAAATGGATCATAGACTTAAAGTTTAAACCTACAAGAGTACAAAACATCTAGAGTAAAACACAGGAGAAAATGTTTGTGACCTTAGGTTAGGCAAAAATTTTGATCAATAAAAGAAAACACTGCCAAGTTAAACTTCATAAAAATTAAAGCCTATGCTCTTTAAAGATATCATTAACAGAATGATCAGATCAGATACAAATTGGGAGAAAATGTTTAAAATACATTTCTCTTAAAGGATTTGCATTAGAAACATGTCAAGAACACTTAGAGTCAATAATAAGAAAATAAATAATTGCAAAATGCATAGAAGATTTGAATAGATGAAGTCCAAAACATTTAAAAAGAAGACCATTATCACAATCAGTGTCAAGAGAAAACACGCCCACACTCAGCCCTTTAGTACTATTGTCTAGAACAGCTGCAGCAGGAATAGTAATGACGAGCAGCTCTGATTTGGGGAGAGTTTCCACCCAATCCATTGTTTTACCTAAAGGTTCTCAACCTTTCCAAAGAAGATACAAAGATAGAAATAAGCACATGGAAAAATATCCAACATCATTAGTCATTAAGAAAGTGCAAATTAAAACTACAGTGAAATACCACTACATATCTATAAGAATGGCTAAAATTAATAAGACTGACCATAACAAATGTTGATGAGAATGTAGAAGAATGGAAACTGTCATGCACTGTTCCTTGGGATGTAATTTGGGACAATCATTCTAGGAAATACTTTGGCAGTTACTTAAAAAGCTAAAAAATACTGGGAGATATTTTCATACCCATGTTCATAACACTATTCACAGTAGCCAAAAGTGGTAGCAACACACATGTCCTCGGCAGGTAAATAGATAAACAAAGTGCAGTCTATGCACACAATGGAATATTACTCAACCCTAAAAAGGAAGGGAATCCTGTCACATGCTACAACATGAAAGAAACTTGAGGATATTGTGCTGAGTGAGATAAGCTAGTCACACAAGGACAAATACTTAAGATTTTGCTTATCTAAAAATAGTCAAATTCATAGAAACAGAAAGTGGAATGGTGGTTACCAGGGATTGAGGCCAGGGGGAAAAGGGAGTTGTCTAGTGAATACAGAATTTGAGATTTGCGAGATAAAGTTCTGGAGATCTGTTTCACAATGTGTGACTATACTTAACACTGCTAAACTCTGCACTCAAAAGTGGTTAAGATGGCAAATTTTATGTTGTGTATTCTTAACCATAAAAATGAAGAAAAAATTAAACATACTTACTATGTGATATAGTCATTCCACTCCTAGGTATTTACTCATGAGAAATGACAGGACTTGTCCATACAAAGACTTATATAAAAATGTTCATAGCAGCCTTGTTTGTAACATCCAGACGCCAGAAACCACCCAAATATCATGAACAAATGGATGGATGCACGAATTGTGCTATAAACATAACAGTTTCTGGGCTCTCAGTTCTATTCTATTGGTTTATATCTCTGTCCTTACGCTGGTACCACATGGTCTTGATTACTGTAGCTTTGTAGTAAGTTTTAAAATTGGGAAATGTGAATCCTCTAACTTTGTTCTTTTTCAAGATAGTTGGGATTGCATTAAATCTATATATCAGTATATCACTAAAGATATAAATCCAGAAGTCTCTCCTAGAAACTTCTATAAATACTAAACATACCCTTTCATATTTGTTCATTTTACTAATACAAGCCATTCTCTTTTTACTTTGTTCTTAAACTCTGGGTAATCCCTTTAATGAATTTAAAAAATACTAAAAACAGACTTACATCTTTTTCATTTGACATTATTTATCTTAGTTACTTACATACTTCATTAAAAACCTAGCCTTTCAAGGGCACCTGGATGGCTCAGTCAGTTAATGTCCAGCTCTTGATTTTGGCTCAGGTTGTGATGTCATGGCTCATGAGATCAAGCCCAGAGTTGGGCTCTGCACTCAGCAGGGATTCTGCTTGAGATTTTCTCCCTCTGCCCCTCCCCCCACACACATGCACTCTCTCTCTCAAATACATAAATCTTTAAAAACAGAACAAAACAATAAACCTAGCCTTTCATTTTTTCAGTCCCTTTGAGTTTCCCTTGGAATCTGCCACAATCAATCCAAAAAGAAGATGGTAATATATGGTTCTGAAGCCCACTACCAGCATTTCTTCTTTGTTGCTGTGTTGCCTTCATTTGAGACCCTTGAAGATAAGAATACTATGGGATGAGGTATCAAATCCAGCTCAGATCCTGTTGTGTTACTGAAGAACATCCCAAGAATGCCAAATCTGTGTGTGCTCATCCTGAGCTTGCACAGGCTTGCTTTGGCTTCCTGGAGAAGCCTCTTGATGGCTTTGGACCTTGAAAGTCATTGAGCTGCAAAAGAGAATGGTGACACGAGGAGGCATGGACACAGGGAGACACTCTCTTAATAAAGCATTCACCTTCCCTCATCCATAAGGCCTCAGTGCCCTTATTGTTTGTCCTGTGTCAGCAAAGAACCCCAGACAAAGCAGTGTGCCTAACCAGGAAGCTGGAGTGGCAGAGAGGCAAGACCATGGGGGAGGACTGAAGGGAGCTTCAAGGACAGAAGATTAGCCTTGTGAAGCAAGTCTCTTCCCTGCCTCTGCTATGTTGGATTCCAACCCAAGCCAGGAAGCAACTGTGCAAAAATGGGAGGGCTTAGGTTGGCTAGAGGTCACCAAAAATAGAAGATTCAAAATGCTTATGTGCAAGGAATGATGAAGCAGTCCAAAACATTTAAAAAGAGGGCCATTTTCATTGTCAATATCAAGAAAGAACACACCCACACTCAGCTCTTTAGTACCGTTGTCTAGAACAACTGCAACAGGAACAGGAACAACAAGCAGTTCTGACTTTCAGGAAGATTCCACCCAATCCATTGTTTCACCTAAAGGTCTTCAACCTCTTCTCCCTACCCAGAATCTCACCATCATGCACTTATTCTTATTCTCAGCCCTTAAGGAGGGGAACTGTAGCCCAGGACATGCTGACAGCTTCACTTGGAGAAGACTTACTCAGAGCCCCCTAAAATATGTGGTTTCTGCTTTCCCTGAAGTGGTTTGCCTGCCAGGCTTCTGTGGTCCCACCACAATAGCATCTGCTAACCCTGTATTCACCTAAGGGGGCATGTTGTCTCTACTCTAGACCAACTGTCCCTGAGCAATACTCACAAGACATTTGATTTCAGTGCCTATCATGCTACCCAGCTACCTCCTGCTATTTAGGACCTCAGTTCCCTCAGTGAAGAGGTTGGCCTAAATTGGCTGAGAAGTTCTTTGCACATCATGTGTCCCATGACATTCAGAAAGTACTCAGCTTCGGAGCTAGTACCAGCTCCTACCAGAGCTTTCCCCACTTTAGCTGCTCAGGCCTCAGACATTGAAGCCATCCTTGATCCCTCTCTCTTTCTCTCTCTCTCACACACACACACCCAACACACACACACCCTTTGTCTAATCCAGCTGCTGATGCTGTCAGCTCCACCTTTAAAGTGTATCCCATATCTAAACACTTCTGACCACCTTCATCCCCCTAATCTTCATCTCTCACCTGCAATATTGTACCAGCCTCGCCATTTGGTCTTTTTACTCCTATCCCCATCACTCAGTTCTCAACTTTGCAGTCAGAGCGATCCCAATAAAGTGTGAGTCAGATCACATCACTCACCCACCAAAGCCCCCTATTTCACTCAGAATAGAAACCAAACACCTACCTTCTAGAGCTTTTAAGATTCCTACCTCAAGACCTTTGGACTTGTCTGTTTTCTCTGCTCCTACATTTTATGCCAAATGTCCACATAACTTACTTCCTTACCTCCCTGGGAATTTACTCTACTGTCACCTTCTCATTTGGGCCTATCCTGGCAACCCAACTTGAAATGGCAGTGCCTCCTACGTTCTCTATCCCTTGTCCCTGCTGTACATCCTCCATAATTCTTCCATTACACCATGTGCTGCATTTGTTTTCCTCCTGCCCCAATTAGAATGTTTGATCAATGAGAATAAGGTAAGGAATTTTGTTTGTTTTTTTTTTTTGCTATGATGTCCCCAATGCTTAGAACATAGTCTGACGTTTGGAAGGCCCTGAGAACTATTTAACTGGATTAATGAAACGAGGAATAGCAAGTTCTTTCTTGCAGGAAGTACAGAGGTATAGAGCAGTATACGCTTTCCTTCCCTCATTCCTCAGTCTCATTCCCTTCTTAGCTTACATTTGCTACTTATTTCTTATACCTGATATTTCTTGGAAGTGGCAGAAGGAGGGACCACATTCCAGTGGCAGTCTGCAAGGGTAGTCCTTGGATTAGAAGTATACCTCATATTACATAACACTACATTTCTCTAGTGGCAAATCCACTCTTCTGTGTCTTAAGCTTATTTGTCTGTCTGCCATTCTTAGCTCATGTTAGAACTTGCCTATTTGAGAAGCCAAAATTGAGATTTGGGATTCAGTATTTTGAAAGTCCATAACAAATACCCAAATAAATCCATCTAAAACTGAGCTTCCAATCCTCCTTAGTTTTGAACTTCAAGTCTAAAACATCTTTTAAACTTCCAAGTGGAGAGGTTCAATATGCAGTTAGATACATGTGCCAATGTCTGTGAGGAATGAAAAAAAAAAAAAAAGGTCTGTTAAAAGAGTCTTAAGGAGGGCCGCCTGGGTGGCTCAGTTGGTTAAGCATCTGCCTTCGGCTCAGGTGATGATCTCAGGGTCCTAGGATCAAGTCCTGCATCAGGCTCCCTGCTTAGTGGTGAATTTGCTTTTTGCTCTGCCCCTCCCCTTCACTCTTGCTCTCTCCCTCTCTCTCTCAAATAAATAAATAAAATCTTTAAAAAAAATGTATTAATGATGAGAGCCTATATGTGGAAACTTGAGGTTGAATCAGATGTAAAAAGTATTTCTTTCTCAATTACTCCCTCCTCCCTCACTTATTCACTCATTTATTGACTCAATATCCGTGTTATACAGTCTCTTCATGGAGTAACCTTCAAACAAACACAGTTAGCAACTCAAACTAAACTTAAAAATGATCTTTGCTTTTTAAAAAAAAATTCAGTTTGATTAACATATAGTGTATAATTAGTTTCAGAGGTAGAATTTAGTGATTCATCAGTTGCATATAGTACCCAGTGCTCATTCCATCAAGTGCCCTTCTTAATGCTGATCACTCAGTTACCCCATCCTCCCACCATCCTCCTCTCCAGCAACTTCAGTTTGTTTCCTAGAGTTAATAGTCTCTTGTGGTCTGATTAGAGAAGACCCAGAAGATCCATGAAGCATCTCACCACCTAGTTTCCCCCTCCTGCTCCTAGAGAGGGGACCACACACCTGGAAAATGAGTTCTTTCTCTCACATTGGGATTTCCTGGTGAACAAAATTCCCCACTTTATTATATGATATAGTGACGAAGACAGTGAACCAATATTTGCAAATAGTTTAGAACTCCTATGGAGATACAAAGAGAGTTATGCTCTAAGACAGAAGTTCTCAGCATGAGCTACATAATACCACCAGAGCTATTTTTTAAAGTACTGCTATCCATGCCCATCCTAGATAATCAAATTTAATTGATCCAGGGTGGGCCTGGTAATAAGTAGTTTTTAGAAGCTCCCCCAGGTTGTTTTTATGTGTAGCCGAGGTTAACAATGGATGGTCTAAACAAAAACTATAACCTAGTTTATCTTTTAGGCCAACAAAATGCAGTGATTTTAAGTTGAGATTGAAGTGATAATGAACTAGATGAAGTGAGAAACAGAAGGATGTGAGGGAACATTCTGGGCAATGAGAATAGCCATGAAAAACAAGTTAATATGGAAATCCTGGTTTTAGAAAGCTAAGAGCAGCCTCTACAACCATTTTAGTTGTTCTTTAGAGTGAAGGAGTTATGCCCAAAAGAAGAACATTCCTAATTTCCCACAAAGCCGTATAGGAAATGACCTAAAGAAAACACACCTTCATACAAAGCTGGTACTGCCCTGTGACTGATTGGGTATGTACATAACAACCTTTCACTTCCCTGAGTATATACAGATTTAATTTGCGATTCTTGCACATGTAACTAATGTGTTTGGGATTGATACCTCAGGAGCCCTCAAAAGGGGTACTAATGAATATAATTCCACCTTGATTATGAGTTTTCAGAGACAAAGATGCTATGGAGAGGATACTGAAACTATCCATAAAAAGGTGCTCATCCTGAATTGTTACCCTATTTGGTGAGAAAAGAGGTAAAAAATGTCATGCTAACAAAAAAAATGCAGGATTTGACTCTAATATTACTAAAAGCTACAGGAAAAAAAATGACCTTTATTACATTTCCCCCTATCTTCTGAAGGCCATATCTCAGTAATCATTTTAACCCTCACAGCCTCTGAAGAAAGTTTTGTTCATACTCTAATCATGTCTGGGGCCTAATTTGATTGGTGTTCAAATCTCCACTCCCCTAGTTCTAAACATTTTTTGTTTATTTTCCATTTTGTTCTTGTCTTCCAATTGCTAATGGTTTGGGAGAATTAATGGCCCAAGGGATAAACAGGTTTTGTTTCTAAGCATAAAGGCTTTATGGTCTTGCTAAAGAATTTTTTTCTACACTATATAATTCCCTCTTCTGCTGATGACAAAAATGGTGCTTGCAGGAAATATTTGTCTTCCCATATGCCTTATGCTAGTCATGAGGGAAACAGAAATTAGAATGACCTTAAATCCTTGCACCATATTGTGTCTTTACTTCAAGCTTTCATGGTATCAGGGGACAGGGGAGAGGGAGAGGAAAGTTGTTAAAATAACGTGAACTTGGGGTAGACTTTCCAATGTAAATATCTTTTGAATTTCTTCTTTACTCTGAAATGAATTATTTGAAACACAGCACTCTGTTGTAACAAATTTTTTGTTTTATCAGGTCAAAGACAAGAGATTTATTTTCAAACTGGAGCAGAAGTTTGGGGTCATAAACAAAACTTACAAGTGTTTAATGCCTTTCAGAACATTTGATGCCATCTCTTTAAACTCATATAGTCAATAAAATATATATATATATATCCAACTCATAGAGTGAATATATTTTAAAGAAGCTCACCTTTGTATATACCTATATGTAAGCATTAACTTCTAAGTTGCCTTGAGGGGGGATGGGATACTGATGGAGTTGTTTTCACTAGACAACATTTTCAAGGTAACTTTGCTTTGGAAGTAGTAGAAAGAAAAAGTAATTTTATTTTGCAAATATTTGGGTACCTATTATGAAACAGATACAGTGCTAGAGATTGAAGATATGTATAAGTCATGATATATGGCTTTGAAGATCTTTTACCTGAGCTGGCCCTTGGAGCATGGGCAGGAGCTAGCCAGTAGGAAAGAAGAAAAGGTAGGCCAGGTGGGGGAAATATATTCAATGACACAGAAATATGAAAAGCTCTAGAAAGTTCCAAGAGGAAGGAGATCTTCAGGGTAATTGGAACATTTTATTCACGTAGGAAAAGATGGAAGACAAGTTTAAGATGATGAATCAGAAGGCAGCAGAGTGTAGTAGTTGACAGCAAAGAGTCTGTCTGAGATCAACCCCTGTTCTCTTAACCAGGTAGCTTTACTCTCTACCTTTTCCCCTCATCTGCAAAATGAAGATGATAACAATATTTCATGGATGCTGAGAATAGTGCCTGGCATGATTTTCAAATTAAGGCAACAGTTTATCCTGAGATGGTAAGGACTAATGTTAAAATGATGTCAATGGGAAGGAAAGGCCAATTGCAAGAGATGTTTCTCAGGTATATTTAAAAGGCTTACCAAATGATTGGAATGGAGCAAGTGAAGAATAGAACAGGAAGGAAAAGGTCAAGAATGGCAATCATGTTTTTAACTTGAGAAACCCTAGATGGTAGGGCCTGTGATTGAGATCAGAATATAGAAGTTGGAGATCTGTTTTTGACATGTTGTGTTTAAGGTTCCCACATAATAACCAGGTAAAGTTTCTCAATTAGAAAATAAGTAATAGGGATCCCTGGGTGGCTTGGTGGTCCAGCGCCTGCCTTCAGCCCAGGGTGTGATCCTGGGGACCCAGGATCGAGTCCCGCGTTGGGCTCCCTGCATGAAGCCTGCTTCTCCCTCTGCCTCTGTCTCTGCCTCTCTCTCTCTCTCTCATAAATGAACGAATAAAATCTTAAAAAAAATAGGAATATTAAGTTTGAAAAATAATAAAAATAATGAATTTGACATTTGTCAGTACAGAAATGGTCATTGAAGTCAAAAAAGGAACTATAAGATGAGAATACGTAGAGCGAGTTTTCTCAGTTTTGGTGCTATTAACATTTTGGGGTGGCTAATTCTTTATAATTTGGGGAGGAGGGAGGCTAGCCTGTACATTCTAGGATGTTGAGCAATATCCCTGGCCTCCACCCACTAGATGCCAATGGCTCTTTTTCCCTTCATCAACAAAAAAGGATGGCTCCAGATATCACCAAAGCTCTCCCCTAGCCCCAGGGCAGGGAAAGTGGTGGAGAAGGGTCCCTCATTGAGAACCTCAGGTTATAGAGTAATGATGATGGAGGGGGACACTTGGGAAAATTATATTCAGTTTCTGAATATATTAATTGCAAAAAATCATCGCAGTAACATATTGTTTTAAGAGGCATTCTGAAGCAGTCAAGTGCTGAGCAAATGGTATTTCTTATGATTAACCAAGTTAAAAAGTCCTTGTGTATTATAGGTGAAATTGTGGGATTTTTTAGAGCCTTTCTTGTTATAGAAGTGGTTTGGATCATTAACAAAGGATATTCATCCATCTTCACTAGGGTCGGCAGGTCTTCCTCACCCCACACACAAATGCTCAATTTCAGATGGTGAAGCCAAGCTCCAAATCCTAGACTACTTTTACCCAAGGTTGCTCTGGCTGTTGAACTAGATGAAGTATTTCAGATCCCTCTTGATTCTCAGCTTCTCAATTCTTTCTGCTCCTCCTCTATCCCCAATAGGGGAAGCTAATGCTAATGTCAGACAACATGTCTGTGGCTGTTCATAATCTTGGTTGTCATAATTGTTGAACAAGAGATTTGTGATATCATATATCTTGGTGTTACTAGGAAACATTTTTAAAAAGGCAAACAAAAACAAAGTCAGACCCTGGGTCCTGGTTTTCAACAGCAGTAAATAATTCCCTCTATTCTCTTTCACACGAGGCCCTTTTCCACATATAGTTGAGCTATATCTTAAAGGATGTGCCTCAGGACCAAGTGGCTCCTGTAAATCAAGGAACTTGCTGTAGAAAATGGTATAATCTCTATCTAGAAACTATTCCCCACAGCCTTTTGCCTTGGGGAATAATAATTAGTGAAACTGGCATTGCTCTTTAGTTTAAGTCCGTTTCTCCTCTTGGATGTACCTGAAAGTTGTTGGTCTTTTTGTGTGTTTTTTGTTTGACTCTTTATTTTTCTCTCCCCACCCCGCAGCCAGATAATCTCAAAAAGCAAAGATTTACTGCCTGGAACTGAAAGTCACTGTTCATTCAGCCAACAAAATCTGGTCTCCAGCTAACGTTGAAGGCAACTGACTGTGAGTGCCTCAACCTGTTGAACCTGCAAAGGCCCCACCTCCCATACCACTGGCCGTGGCATGGAAAATTCCTGGGCACAGAAGGGTCAGCCTACAGACAAGGAATCAGCCAGCCATGCTCCTCTGGGCACAAGGACCTTGGCATCTAGCCAACCACTGTCATTAAAAGTGGGGGCTTTTATGTTAGTTTTTCTTAAGTTCATGTTTCGGGCAGCTTTTTATTATGATGTGATTTTTTTTTTTCCCAAGGCCAGGCCTCCACCCTCACATCTTTGGTGGAATGTGTTAATAATTTGCTCTAGGGAGATGAAAGCCTCTTTGATACAAGTAGAATAAACACATGGAACACTGCTCAAAGGTCTAATTTCCACAATAGGAGCCCAGTTTGGGGACTGAGAGTTGGATGGAGAGAACAGTCTCATTTCTGAATCACTTTTCTCCCACAGTGTCCCTCCTTTGCCTCTGCAGCTCTTTCCTGACTTATCCAACTTAGGACAATGCCAGCATGTGCTCTAGGATTCTCCAGACATTTGGCAGCCAACAAAGGCCATCACTAACTGTTGTAAATCCCTCCACAAGTCCTGAAACAGACTGTAAAGGCAATTTCCTTCTGGATGGGGTTACTTTGTGTGAGCCGAAGATCTTTCTAAGTGCTAAATTAAGACTTAACACATTAAAGTGGAAAAGACATCATTGAGTCCAATTTCTTCTTTTTATAATGAAGATGTGAATGCCCAGGAAGATCATATGCCTTGTCTAGAATCACACAGGTCTTCCAAATCCCAGCATGGATTGTCCTCAAGACCTATGCTATTACAGTCCCATGGTTCCCAAGGACTGGCAGAAGTCAAAACAAACAAAAACCCTCTTCAGGGTTTCTCTAACTGCCTCTTTCTGTGCCCATCCCCATTTTGAGGTGCTTCTCTCCATCAAACTCTAAGCACTACCTCAGGAGCCCATGAGCTCTCTAGAATCTCACTCAGTTGCTTGGTCTCAGTAGTCTGACATGTTGGAGGTGTCTTACCCATGGTTCCCCAAAGCTTTCATCCTATACCCTAAAGGCCCTGCTTTCTGAAGTCGAATGACTTCTCAAAAAGACATCCCAGCAGACAGTGAGTCAATGAGTTACCTGTCTCAGACCCCAGGTAGTTCATAGAAATTCCTCTCCATTCATAGAAATTCATTCGAACATCCTGAAGACAGCCTGGAGAAGACTTGAGCGTGGCTGTAGTTAGTATTTCTTGGTGATCTTTGTACTTGAGGCCCTTTCAAGTTTTGTTTTGATATTCATTCATCGGTAGGTTTGAGCACTTCAAAGGAATTGGTTTGGGGGCAACTTATAGTCTGGTGGAGAGTCCCAGTTAACGGGTCCAGAGACCAAGGTCTGGGAAATGCTATCAACTATACTTGACCTTATGAAGCTACATAATCTCCCTGTGCCCTGACTTCCCAACTATATAAAATGGGGATAAAACCTGCTCTAACCCATTTCTCAGGATTGATGTGAATCTAATTAGACAATAAATATTAAAGTAGTTCCTTAAGTAACTAGATGGGAAAGAGTCTTATTATTTAAGGTGGGATTTTTTTAAATCTAATAATCTTATGGATTTATAAACAATGGATAAATAATCCTACTTATAGTAGCTATTTCATTAATGGCAGACTCCTGCGTTAAGCTTCATTCCATGGAGCATGAATTCATGTGTTTTTCAACATTCTTATGATGAATTTTCTATGTGAATGTTTGCAAGATTTTTTTTTTTCAGGCACCAAATATCCACTTTTCAGCCACTCTGATCCAAAGGTTATCCTATCATTTCTTTTCCAAAATGTGAAACATGACAGTAATCAATCCTCTTTTCATCCAAATTTTGTAGCTTTGATCTTCATTATCTTAACATTCAAAATATATAGATTTTTTTTTATCATCAAAGTCATAAAATGTGTTTTGGCCCAGACACCTCAAGAGATTAAAGTTCACTTCTTCAGTTTCTGTCAGATTTTTCCTTTGTAGCAATTTTCCTCAATGTCCTGAGGCCACATTCCTCAGACGTATCCTCCTCCTCAACTGCTGTCCTCCTTATCCTTCTCCCTCTCTGCTGTACACGTAGTCCTTTCTAGAACAGACAGTTCAACAATTATTTGAGAAAAATACCACTTATTGACCAATTGTTTAATTCCTTATGGCTTCATTTCATCTCAAAAACAGCATTTTAATTTGTATTTTTAAATTGATACCCTTTCCAAAGTTGAAATGTTCCTAAGAAAAATTAACAGTGTTTTTGGTCCACTGATAATTAGTGATATCTTGCCCCGTAATACTTGGCAGCCATGACAGTTTGAAACTTCTGCCTGGAATTTCTTACTGAAATTAGCTCCTTGACCATTTATGTTCAACAAAATAGTAATATTTTTTATTCTTTCCCAAATCACACCCTTGCTACATGTACTTTGAGAATAAGCTTCCTTCCTTCCTCAGTTACCCCCATGGAGAAATGACCCATGATATGCTGCTCTTCAGAACCTTGGAAATCTTGGTGCCAAGGTGCCAAATAGGCAGGGAGAACAGAAACAAATCACCAAAAGGGCACCAGAAAGAGAGATGGGTAGCTTCTCTTGACCCAACTGTGGGGTTGCCTTTCAGGCACTGGGCAAACCATTTTTATGTGTGTGCCACCTCTACCTAAGCTGTCTCCTCCAAGCTACTAAGCAAAATGGTGTGTGGTTTCTAAATCCAACTTGGTGAACCTCAAGCTACAAATTAGTTTGTCATTAATTAGTGATCTCCCACAGAAACAGAGAAATCTCACTGACCTCCAAAGAAGTTGTGTGAATTTATTCTTGCTTTGTAGTTTGCTTAAAAGAGACAAAGCATTCTGTAAAATGTTAACAAGGTCCAGCCTTGGGGATTTACAACTGTTTACCTAGCACTGTTGCTCCCACTGCTAGTCTGTCTTGTCACTTGCCCAAGTCCTGCCCTTGTTTCATCCTCCCCTGACCTGATATAATACAAGAACATCAATATGATGACCCTAATAATGGTTCCTTTGTGTTTGTACCATTGCTTTTCACCCAAAAATCCTTCAGCCCATAAACTCACAAAGCCAGGAGCCCTGTATCAACCTGCTCTGTTTCTGGAAGGTGGAACACAGGCTTGTTAATTCATATGAGACTGAGGACAGAGTACATTTTCCATGTGTGGCATTACAGGAGTTAAGTGATTAGTCCTCAGACTAATCACCAGAGAGGGAAATAAATTGTGGCAGAATTTAGCCTGTTTCACAATAGGCTCTGTCTGTGGAGTTATCTTCAGAAGTCACCCTCTGTTAAACACTAGATTAATTGTGTTGATACTCACTATTAATTGATAACTGGCTGGGACTTTCCACTCCAAGAAAATGGCAAAACAAGAAGCATTCCTTTGACCTGTACTTTTCTTTTGAATCAAATTAACTCTGGGGCCATCCCTTTGAGGCAGTCAAGTGCCTTCATTTGTTCAATATGAATTTATTAAATATCTTCTTCCTTTGAAGTCTTATATATGAGAAAACAAAAGTACTTTCATGCCAGAAACTGGGTATCTTGCTTTTGAAAAGAGAAAAGATCCAAACGTGGAAATAGTAGTCCAGGTGGCACACGATTAAATGCCAAAACTAGTTGCTCACTCAGTGGGTGTTGTGGGGTCCCCAAGAGAGAAGAATGAATGGGAGTCAAAGAGGTCTGGAAAATTTACAGAGAGTGGACACATTTCTGGGATTTAATGAATGATTAAAAGAGTGAGCTGGAGAGCAGACCAGTGTTCTAGGCAGCAAGCACTGCTGAACGTAACATGTCTTTACAACAGCCTAAACAAAATTTGGGTAAGGTGGAAAAGAAGAGACAGAGCTTAGTGGTGGGGGTCACTTGGCTGCTCTGGTCTAAGGAGCAGGTGATCTGGTGATCTGGTCTCTCTCTCAAGTTGATCAAGGCCTGGTGTGCTCCAAGGCTGGCCCAGACTCTCCTCAGCAAGCACTGCCTGCCACCCCAGAGCCCTCTGAGCCTCTGTAGCACCTTCCATCCAAACCTAGCCTCTGCTTCATCACCTTCATGGCACCAGAGAGGGCCCCAGGAGGCTCACAGTCTTTCCACACAGAAACGGAGGCACAAAACCTCAGGGCCTCCACTGTCTGATCCTTTATGCTATAGCCTGGTTTCGTGGCAGATGGAAATTTAGTTTCTTTCTGGGATCCTAAGAAAGTGAAAGCCAGCTTTCTTTGCCATCATTCCTCCCTGTACCTATTCAAATACCACCAAGGCTACAGAGGTCTTTTTATCTGACTCTTCCCTGGGCCCCACCCCCTATATGGAACAGGGCTCTCACTTATGCCCTCTGCATCCTATCACTCCTCCACCATAAAACAGCAAATTCATGGCCTCGATGTCCTGGAAGAATGATTCTTTTCTACCCCATGGGAAGACAAGTCTCCAAATCTTGGCTTTTAAAGGGAGAAATATAAATTTTTATTCTTGAAAATCTACTCTCAAGACAATAGCCTTAAGAATAGGTTCTGTTTTGAGTACCAGAAGCTATTATCTGGATTTTCATAATTGGAAAAGTCTGTTTTGTTTTGTTTTTTATCCAACCCCTCCCATTTCCCTACTACCCCACTGAGACCCGTGCACAAAGATACCACCACTTTTGAGCATGCCTGGTCAAAAGGAGAAAATAAGTCTAAAAGCAAGAAAATAGCCCATTTATATCTTCTGGAGTTTAAAATGACATGTGAAAGGAAAGTTAACAAGACTTCTTAAACTAATCTGGCCCCAGTAAGATTTCAGAGACATGGAAACTTGGTCTATATAGTCATCCAAAACACCTGTTTGTTTTCTGTAACATGAAAGCTACATAGGAAATTATGCAAACCATTTGGAAAGAACATGTTCCTTCTGCAGAATGGGCCCTTTCCTTTCCAGATCTAACTTTTGCTTTTAGGTAACTTGTTTATGTTCCAAAAAACCCTCAGTGTTAGGAGCACAATAGCCATCAAGACTTATTTTTAGAAAGAACACCACCACCCTATATTCTGAGACTCTTTTCATTCTGCTTTACTAAGAGATCTTATCTATTACGTTTAATCTGTTCATGTACTACACAAACACCTGATTCACAGCCCTTTGACCATTACTGGTCTAGTGGTGACCACAATCTATAGAAAATTTTAATGAGTCATGAATGAGTCTCTGAAATATGTAGGCCTCTACACAAAATTCAGATTAGACTAACCAACTGCCATGGGCTAAATTGTGTCCCCCATCAAATTCCTACGTGGAAATCCTAACTCCCAATGTGACTGTAATTGGAGATAGGGCTTTTAGGAGGTGATTAAGGTTAAATGAGGCCATAAGGATAGGGGTCCTAATCTGATAAGATTTATATAGCCTTATAAGGCTCTCTTCATCCCTTCCACATGTGTCAAGGAAAGGCCCTGTGAGAACATGGTGAGAAGGCAGCCATCTACAAGCCAGGAAGAAAGCCTTCACCAGAAACCAAACCCTGCTAGAACCTTGATCTTGAACTTTCCAGCCTCTAGAACTGTGAGTAAGTACATTTCTGTTTTTCAAGCCAATCCAGCCTGTGGTGTTTTATGGCAGCCAGACTAATACACCGATTAACATGCAGGATAAGAAAGTTTTATTCAGCATCATCTTCAAAGACGGTCTTGAACACCATATTAGAGGTGTGTGTGTGTGTGTGTGTGTGTGTGTGTAGAGAAGACATTTTATTTTGCTCTGAAGTATGCTCCTGGATTTGTAAACATGTTTACTAAGAGTAAATTTCCAGTGTTTTCTGCATGTTTATTTTGATTGATTGGAAGAACACAGTGGTTTCTTGAATAAAGCTGGGAAGTAAGTACTAGCCTAGTATCAAATGTTGCTCACACCTTTTTTTTTGCAAATAATCTACATCAACTTATAGATAATTTGGGTTCAAATATAAGGAATACTGTGGGTTACTCTTACATAGGATGTTGATAGTAAAGAGGCTCATTCATTTATTTTAAAAAGAAAGAGGTAACAATTGGGGCATTTAGAAAGGGAGTTCTCCTTTCCTTGTTTTTTTTTTTTTTTTTTAAAGATTTTATTTCTTTATTCATGAGAGACACAGAAAGAGAGAGGCAGAGGGAGAAGCAGGCTCCATGCAGGGAGCCCGATATGGGACTCGATCCCAGGACCCCAGGATCACACCCTGAGCCGAAGGCAGACACTCAACCTCTGAGCCACCCAGGCGTCCCTGTTTTTGGTTTTTAAAAAGCATGTATATTGTTGTTTAGTTAGAACTAATACCTTTAGCTGCTTTACCTCTAGTAAGCCTCACAACAACCCGAGGAGGCAGATATGTTGCCTTTACCACTTTCTATTCCCTTGGGCAAGTTCTTTTAAAGAAAGAAAACTGGTTTTGCTTCAGTTTCTGCATTTGGAAAATGGGGATAATATTAATACCTTTCTGTAAGGTTGTTGTAAAAATTACATGAGATAATATATGTAAAGTCTGTAGAAGAATACCTGCTCAATACAAGTTCCAGCAGTGATAGACATGTTAGTGTTATCATTACTATTGTTTTTAGTATAATGGTTATTTTATAGATCTGAAAGCTAAGTAAGTCTCAGAGTAGTCAAGGATCATGCCTGAGATCACATAGCTAGTAAATGACAGATCCAAGATTCAAATCCAGATCCATCTGATGTCCATGTCCATGCTCTACATGCCTGCCACCTTACCCTGTCTCCAGCTAACTAGATGTGGGCATCGTGCTCTTACAAACACAGAGCTGAAGAATACTCAGTTGACTAGAACTCCTATCTTGCTCAGAAAAGGAATCCTTTTTTATTGAAAAAGAGCTGGACCTTTCTTTTCAAGGGTCAGCAGCTTGGTCACTGCCTCAGAGCAGCAGTGCAGAGTTGCCTTAATCTTTCTCTGTCTTAGAACTTCCCTTCTCCTCACCCTGCCTCCTGGATGCTGATAAATCAAAGAAATAGCAACAACATGGAAAGACTAAATAAACATTTCTTTAAGGATCATATGAGAGGGGATTTTTCTTTTTCATTAAACGTTTGATAACAACATGTTAGGCTTTTTGATGTTACTTTCCTGTATTTTGGACTGGATAAAAGTATGTGACTCATAGAAATGACCATGGAAGGAAAAGCAAATGAGTCACCTTGCCCAGCCCATCTGAATCTTCCCGTGGCCATACCCCTGGGAGCAGCATCCCTGAGGGCCAATCCAGCCAGCGCTCCTCATGCAGCAGTGGGGGCTGCATAGGACAGGAGTTTCTTCAGGAGACATTGGAATCTCAGAAAAGGAGTGAGTCAGGGAAAGTTAAACATCAGAGCCTGAAGGAGTTACCCTGTAACTTTTCCAAAAAAACATTTACTGCTATCAGCTTAGAGGTTTCTTGTCCATGTTTCATCTCTTCCAACCCCCAAGTACACCCCCACAGCAGAACACTCTCTCCTTAGTACTATGCACACTTCAAAGGGTTGCCGTCCATAGTACCCTCCTGCCCTTTTGAGCAAGCTTGAGGCACTTAGATTTGTGTATTTTTCCAACAGATAAATCTCTGTTCCCATTATTGTTTTTATTGCTCTATTGGAATTTGTCCAGCATGTATCCTTCTGGTACCAAAGTGCCCTGGTTAAGGCTTCGGTCTTCGGTCTCTGGGAGTTGGAGAGAGAATTACTATATCCCTCAGCCCACTTAGCCTCAGGTCTTTTGAAACTTCTTCCTTTTAGTCATCTAGTTGGCAAACCACATTTAAAACCTAAGCTGCTGTCCATTTTTGTGCAATCTGAGTCTCTCTCTTGGTGTGCTATTCTCTATATTCATGTCTGCTTTTCTCAATTCAGATTTTGGTGTTTGGAGACCTTGAACTTGAATTCCTACAGCCCTAATTATTTAGCTTATGGACTTTGGGCAAGTCGATCAACCTGTTTGAGCCTTAGTTTCCTGATCTGGGACAAGAGGATAATTCCCATTTCCTAACATTGGGTGGGAATCTGTAGCTGGGTGAGTGAGGACAATGCTGATCCTCTCCAGTGGGCTTCTTGCAGCCCACATCATTCAATAACTTATTTTTCTCCAGGGACAGCTTCCCTTGATAGTCCTTCAAGGTGATTAAAAAAAAATTCCTCTCATATTTTATCTCAGGAGAGAGATTTTTTTCTGTCTTCACTAGGATTTGTAATTATGCTACTGTTTATTTCCTGATACCAAGAGCTGACTTAAGCCTAAAATTGAGCAAGTAGCTTATAGCTTATTCCTCTCATCCAAATCAATAATAAAAATTAAAAATGATGTCAGTACTTCTGTTGGTGTTTTTATAAATCCACTTAAAACTTCTCTTGCTCAGAATTTATGTAAATTCTATGTAAATGCAAACATGTAAACTGAAAAGCAATAGAAAGGCTGCCATTACATACATAAGTAAATTTCCCAGGAACATTAAAACCTTCAGGTGACTCTAAAAAATAATACTTTAATCTCTGCTCCATTAAGAAAAAAGCAAACAAAAAAGATAAAGCTCTCAATATAATGTGCTTTTATTTTGTGAGTGTTAATTGGCCTTAGGTATGTTTATATTTATTTTTTTCACCTGTTCAGGGTGTTAAGAGATAATTTCTTGTAGACAGTTTGATCCATTTTAAGTTTGATAACTTATTTCCTTCTTTTTAGAATGATATACAGACTTCTGACAGTCAACCCTTAGATATTTGTGCAGAGTTCTCCAAAGAAACAATTCATTTATAATTGTCATTTAAAATTCACCCAACAATCTCCTCCTTCAAAGTAGTTAATATTCCAAACATCAATTGTGGAACAATTTTATGTTCATCTTAAAAGAAGCACAAAGGAGCTATATTGGGATCAATCTTCTATTTAAGGTAGGTTTGTTGTTTTCTTTTTTCATAGCTACACACCAAATCTACCTTACTTCACTCCTCTCCCCCAAATAGCAAATGATCAACAACCGTAAAGTAGGTTATATTTCTGTAAACTGTTCTGCTATCAACCCAAGGCTTGTTGTGTTGCCTGAGACCTGTGTGTCTGTAAAGTGCTCTTAATCCATAAAAAGGAATTGGAAATCACAAGCCCAGCAAGCATTGATCCAGAAGAAATAGGAAAGCAAAGTGTTCACATTCAACAAACTGTGCTCGTGATAGATTATCATCCTATTCAGAATATGAATTATGACTAAACAAATGATTAAGCTAAAAATAAAATATGTATCTCAATTCTTTCTTAATTGGACCATGATCTCTGTGGAGAAAGGGGGTTTCAGATAGAGTTGACTAGCAGTTTTCACCACAATTAAAGCACAGTCTAGGGCAGCCCAGGTAGCTCAGTGGTTTAGCACTGGCTTCACCCTAGGGCCTGATCCTGGAGACCAGGGATCGAGTCCCACATCAGGCTCCCTGCATGGAGCCTGCTTCTCCCTCTGCCTTTGTCTCTGCCTCTCTCTCTGTCTCTGTGTCTCTCATGAATAAATAAATAAAATCTTTAAAAAAAATAAAACACAGTCTAACAATTGCTCACCCAAATCAATCTATTGAAGTAAATTGTTGTTATTAATGTATTAATGACAAGATATAAAATATCAACAAGATGAAATCATTATGCAGACCAGAGAAAGCAAGGAGGCCAGGCAGCTGGGTGAGTGAAGCAGGCTGAAGGATAAACTGGAGAGCTGGCCTCTGGCTAAGGGGGCAGCTGCTACTTCATTCCAGCCATTTCATGTCAAGTAGAAATGTAGGTTCAGAAGTCTGTTCAATCTTTTGATTTTTCAAGAGAACCCCAAAATAATAGTTTTTTTTTAAGTGTGAACTCTACTCATATTCAAATCTTTAAACTCATTCGATTTTTTAAAGGATTGGCTACAAGCCTGAAGGAACTTCAGAACTGGGGGCAACATTCAGCTTCCGTCCTGTTAATATGTGATCTTTAATTTAAATTTATATCGCAGACACTTGCTGAATGCTGACCAAACTTGTTTCTTCTCCTTTCTGAGCACACAGCTAAATTATATTTCTCAGTCTCCCTTATAGTCTGCCTAAAAGAATGTGGGTGGAAGCAATGGCTATTACTATTAGGCTTTGTCCTCCACTCCTTCCCTCTCTTCTCTGCCAGCCCATGCCTGAGGATCCAGGGTGACCCCAGGGTCCCAGAAAATGGCATAACTTCCAGATGTAAGGACCCAAACACCCACAAGGAGGAGACTTTCCTGCTCCATTCCTCCACTTCAAAGAACCTTGCATTGGACTGTGAGAGAAGAAATAAACCTTTTTAAAAGCCCTTGAAATATTGGGGGTTTTACAACATTTAGCTGATTTTTTCTTTTTTTTTTTTTCATTTAGCTGATTTTGATATAGTTTAAGAATTTCTCCATTATGTGTCAATAAGGGGGAACTGTTAGCCCAATTTGTTCTTTAAGCAGCAAAACCTCAAAAGTAATGAAATATTTTTTGTGTGCTGACATAGTACATGAAGAAATAATGCTAATATTTTAAGTCTACTTTGGTGTTTTTTGAGATCACAAATGGGAGTATGTCTTCATAACCAAACTGCTTTCATTAAGAAACTTCACTGGTAGATATAATAAGCCTTCTCTCTGTATAAAATGCTCTGGAGCAAAGACAGGGTGAGTTAGAGATAACTGCATTCTACAACCATATCTGTAAGCCCTTTTCTTCTTCAGGTTATCTTTTGCATTTTTGGCTGACCTAAAATCTCATCACTTCTTGAATAGCCAGAATAGCCATGTGTCGAGTAGAAATTATAGTCCGTCCTCCCTCTCCCTCCTACATTTGGTTTTTCTGTCTCCACCTACATAACTCTTATTTTTAACATTCATCCCAGAGAGAAATACTAATGCATCAGAATGTTTTAACGATTCCTATTTAAAATCATTCCTTCTTTTGGAAACTTGAGTAATTTCTAAATCAGTAAGGAATGCACACATAGCAAATAGGGAAAATATTGCAGAATGAAGTTTTATGACCCCTCTCTGCTTCATTGTCAGAATGAAGAATTCCATTATCCACTGGAACATAGTGAGAGAAAAAACCTCAGCAAAGTAGCCTTTGTAATAATGATAGACATTTTCTTTTTTTTTTTAAAGACTTATTTATTTAATTCTGTGTGTGGTGTGTGTGCACAACCAAGGGGAGGGGTAGAGGGAATGAGAGCGAGAGAGAGGATCTCATGCAGCTTCCCTGCTGAGTGCAGAGCCCAATGTGGGATTCAGTCTCAGGGCTCTGAGGTCATGACTTGAACCAAAATCAAGAGTCAGAGACTCAACCAACTGAGTCACCCAGGCATCCCAATGATAGACATTTTCAAATGAATTAGTATACTGGGCATGTACATATTATATCTAAATAAAATACTTGTAGACTCAGAAAGTAGTGATGTAGTTTTGTGATTACATTGGGCACCAAATGGGGTAGTAAGAGAGCACCATAGAGCAGTGCTAATCTTTTTATAATCACCATAAGTCAGACCTTGGTAGAATGTCATATCCAGCTGTGGTTCATAGTGCAGAAGAAAATGCAGTACTTGGTGAAAGTTTAGAGGAGACTCACAAATCTGATTAAGAGAATGATAACAGGATCTACCTGAAGAAATAAAACTTAAGCCACAGTTTCCACCTGTATGAAGGGCTTTGCTTCCTTTCTTTGGAAAGGGAAAAACATACAAGAAAAAAATGGACACCAGGAGATACAGATGGCCAATAGGCATCAGAAAAGATGCTTACCATCACTAATCATCAGAGAAATGCAAATCAAAACCACAATGAGATGTCACCTCACACCCGTCAGAATGGCTAAAATCAAAAAGACTAGAAATTATAAGTGTTGGTGAGGATCTAGAGATAAAAGAACCATCATATGCTGTTGGTGGGAAATGTAAATTGATACAGCCACTATGGAAAACAGTACGGAGGTAAAAGAAAGAAAGAAAGAAGAAAGAAAGAAAAGAAAAAATACCATATGATCCAATAATTTCACTATGAGGTATTTACCCCTCAAAAAACAAAAACACTTAATTGAAAAGATACATGCACCGCTATGTTTATTACAGTATTATTTATGGTAGCTAAAATATGGAAGCAACCTAAGTATCCATTAATAAACAAATGAATAGAGCACTGGGTGTTATGCTATATGTTGGCAAATTGAACTCCAATAAAGAAGAAATAAAAAAATAAAAATAAAAAAGACCAAAAAAAATGGTCACACACACACACACACACACACACACACACACACACCATGTGCCATAAAAAAAGGATGAGATCTTGTTATTTGTAACAATATGGATGGACTTAGTGGGTATTATACCAAGTGAAATAAATCAGAGAAAGACAAATACAATATGATTTCACTTATATGTGGAATTTTTTTTAAAAAAAAGAAGAAATGAATAAGCAGACAATAAAAAATCAGGATCAGGGATGCTTGGGTGACTCAGTGGTTAAGAGGCTGCCTTTGACTCAGGGCATAATCCCAGGCTGGGGATCAAGTCCCACATCAGGTTCCCAGCATGGAGCCTGCTCCTCCCTCTGCCTGTGTCTCTGCCTCTCTCTCTGTGTCTCTCATGAATAAATAAATAAATCTTTAAAAAAACAAAACAAAAACATCAGAATCAGACCTATATATTCAGAGAACAAACTGATGACTGTCAGAGGGAAAGGGGATTAAAGGATGAGCAAAATAGGTGAAGTGGAGTGGGAGATCCAAGCTTTTGGTTATGGAATGAATAAGTCATTGATATAAAAGGCACAGCATAGGGAATATAGTCAATGATGTTGTATGATGACAGATAGTAGCTATCCTTTTGGTAAGCGTAGTATAACATATGGAGAAGAGAAACACTATATTGTATGCCTGAAACCAATGTAACATTGTGTGTCAACTATACTCAAATTAAAAATATTTTAAAAATTTTAAGTAGGCTCCATTCCTACTGTAAGCCCAATGGAGAGCTTGATCTCACAACCCTGAGATCAAATCCTGAGCTGAGATCAAGAGTTGGACACTTAACTGACTGAGCCACCCAGGTATCCCCCAATAAGAATTTTAAAAAGAAAGAAAGAAAGAAAGAAAGAAATGAGCTTAATTTTCACTTTTTGGAAATTTGAGTTAGACAGTGGGCTGGCCAGTGCTAGAGGGGCATTCCTGTAGCATTCTTGCTCACATCTGAAGAGTATATCTCTACTAATATCACTCTACTGCTCTGCTCATCACACTGTCTACCACCTAATTTAGATTATTGTCTATTTCTTTTAGGGATATGCACCCTCCCTATATCTGTGGGCATCATGAAAAATGAGTTGCCTCCTCACCTATTCAATGTTAACTCAGAGGTGAGCAAAACTGATACCTGAGGCCTGGAAAAAATTAGTGATAAAGTAGAGACAAATAGTTGTGATTCCTTAGTCTATTTTGTTTATCATCCCAATGTATACCCAACATAACCTTACAAAATAGGGCTTCTAGGTAAGCACTATCATCCTCACTTTACTGATGAGGAAATGGAAGCATGGAGAGGTTAAGTGACCTGCCCGAAGTTATAGAGCTAGCAAAAGTGGAAATAGGAGTTAAAACCAGACAGTGTGATTTTAAAATCATTTTGTCTTAACTATGAGACCATATTAACAATGCTACATAATTATTGGGAATGGAAAGCATCAACCACCACCGCATTTTAAGTCACTTTTGAACTAGGCTCATATCTCCAAGCAGACGTTGAATTAGAGACCCCTAGGAAATACAGGTGGCAGAAACATGAAAAAATTGTTTTAAGGCATTGGTTGCCAGTCTTTAGACTGAGCAAAATATGAAGGATTGTCCAAGAAGATCTAGATCAGTTTCTGAATATTAGGAAATGACCTGAGGATGACAAAGATCTGAGACAAAGCATGAAACCAAACCAAAATTGAGTATCCTAAACATAATTTTAGTCCTATCAGACCGACAAGCCAAGCTTTATAAATCGGACAGTTGTGGGATTCATTATTTTCTTGATTATTCTGCTTTTGGTTTTCATAGCTTTTAGAAGTCTTTTGCCAATTAAAAATAAGAACATTATTTAACTGGCTTGTTTTGAGGCTAAGGGGTAGAGGACCCTAGATGATGCATGAGGTAAAAGGAATAAGAAAAAGAAGAGGATTTTGGTTTTGCCCACACTTGAACTCTAGAGGGAGAAATAGTGGATTCAGGGCAGCCCGGGTGGCTCAGTGGTTTAGCGCTGCCTTCAGCCCAGGGCCTGATCCTGGAGACTCAGGATTGAGTCCCACATCAGGCTCCCTGCATGGAGCCTGCTCCTCCCCCTGCCTGTGTCTCTGTCTCTGTGTCTCTCATAAATAAATAAACAAAATCTTTAAAAAAATAGTGGATTCATAAGTGGTTATAGCAGAAAAGGTCAAAGTAGAATCCCACGGAGTGGGAGACACTCAAGTCAAGGGACTGCTTGACTCAGAAATCATTCCATGAAAGACTTTTCCCTTGGAGTGGCACTCATGTGTACCAGCCGTGAAGCGCATTGAGTTTAGTAGGTGAAGTTGTTTTCTTTTACCTTCATACACACTCAGCCTTTCATCAGAACTGCATATGTCACACAAGCTGTGGAATGAAGATCATCTCTTTCCCTGTACAAACCCATCAAGGAAATGGGTCCTTTCAAGAAGAGACTTCCTTAAAAGTCAGAATCAAGAAAGAGGAGGTCCAAAGTTTAGGAAAAATGCCAGCCAGGTGGCAGAGCCCTAAGCAGTCCAAATTGACTTTAAAATCAGTTGCTGTCAGTCTTCTAATATTGTCATTTTTTCAAGATTGTCAATTTAGGTCTTTTGCATTTCCATGCAAATTTTAGAATTAGCTTTTCAGTTTTTACATACCAAAAATATCTGATGGATTTTAGTTGAGATTATGCTAAATCTACAATTCAGGAGTTGGCAAACTTTTTCTCTAAAGGGTTAGATGGTAAATATTTTAAATTTGGCAAGGTGGGAGGGCAAAAACAGCCATACAATAGATAAATGAATAGGCATGGCCATGTTCCAATAAAACTGCTTACAAAAGCAGGCAGCTTTGGTCCATGGACCATAGGTTTTTGACCCTATAGCAGAGAAAAAAAATTTTCCTTCTACTCTTCTGGGTTCCACATCTGTGACCATGAAAAGTAACTGATAAGACTAAGATAGACTAACAACAGAAAAACAAACAAGTTTATTAACAAACAAGTAGTGCATATACATGTGGGAGAAACTTAGTGATGAATAAATGGAAGGAGTGGTTAGACCATGGGGTTTAGATAGAATTTTAACAAAAGAAAATAAATTTGTAGAGAAGTGACAAGACAGGAAAAGAAGTTTAGGCATTTAGGGGTGACATACTGTGGGAAGGTAAATATAGAGAGAAGCTAATGGATGATGAGGGCTAGTTAGTAAGTTTTGTTTGTTGTAGACTTCTAGTGGCATCTCATCTCAAAATATAAGGTTGTTCTCCCATCCTGGTAAGGAAGTGAGAGGAGGACACCTCCACAATGGGAATTTATGTTTTGCTTTCACACAATAGGAAGGGGGCAGAGAGCTCATCCTGTGTCTACTTTTTCTTAATTGCATTTAGCTCAAAATAATCTTTATTCCAGAGTGGCATATTTTGGAGTGGCATACTCTGAACCTCTTTCTTCACTATAGTGCCTTTGAACAATGTTTTCTAATCCGTAGACATAGTATATCTCTCCTACTGAATTAGATCTTCTGTACTTTAATTCAGCAATGTTTTATTGTTCTCATTGTACAAGTTCTGTACATTTTTGTCAAATATATGCAAACCTCATGAATTTTTTTGTAAATGGATTCAAATTAACTTCATATCAGTGAAATTTCTTTCTGTAAAGTCTCTTTTAGGGAATATGGGAATTTATAATTTATGCCTTGTCAAGAAAAATATTACTACTATTTTGCTTACTAAGTGATGTTCAAATATGGAAATGGAATAAAATTAAAAATCAGCATAAACCAATCTGCCCTTAAAATCACATTAATTTTTCCCTCTGATTTAGTCCTTCTTAAAAAGACTTTTTAGAAAAGGAACCGAGGAACAGAAAATATAGAATTAAAATTATAAAGAATCAACTTTCCACAAGTCACCCTTAGAGAGCATGAGAACTGCTGCATATTTTATTTTGAATAACTACTTTTAAAAAATTACTTACCACAATATAATTTGTAATTATATTTTGCTTAGAACAACCTTAAGATGAGTTTGTAGGATATGTATATGCTTTTGGGTGGCTATAAAGTTAGGACTGGGATTAAGATGTTGCCAAAACAACATCTTTGGGAAAAAATTCCCAAAGTAAAAAGCCATAAACAATGAAGAGTACTTTGTGCTGTGTGCATACATATGGTACAGTGGTAAAGAACATGAGTTTGGAATCAGAGAGCCCTGATTTCAGTCCTGGCTCTGCTACTCTCACTCTCTGAGACGTTGGGCAAGTCATTTAAAAATTCTGAGTTCGAACTTCCTCATGTATAAAATGAAAATAATATCATTACCTACTCCATGAAGTAGTGGTGAATATTGTATGAGATAATTTGTGAAACATTCTTAGACATTTCCAAGAATGTAGTAAATGATCAATAAGAGATAGAGACTATTATAATGTTCTTATTTATGAAGATGTTGGAATCCATGATGATGATGATGATGATGATGATGACAATTATTATAAAACTTACATATATGACAAATTTGTTCTGATTTCCCCCACCAAAAACCTTAATACAAGCAAGAAAAATCTCTGACAAATGTCTTCAGATTTCAGTAGTCAGCTGGAGAGGGGTGGGGATGTGAAAAGATGAGAGAGATTGATGGTATAGAAGCAAACAAACAGTAATTCCTCCTCACTGGACTTCAACCTGAGAAAGGAAGGCCTAGAAAGGAGCAAAGGCCAGTCCTGACGCTCTTTTTATTCCATAACAATAGGAAGAAACAGAATCTCTTAAGAGTCTTCACTTCTGGTCTTTTGGCTCCCAAATCCACTATTCTGTTTTATGTCAAAGCTGAAAATGAATACTAAGAGTTAAAAAAAAAATTGCAGCTAGTGGGCTTCTCAGGAATTAGGATTTCCCCAGAGAGAAGTGGTTCACCTTCAGGTAAGACCAACAATAAGCTAACTGTTGATATCCAGTGCTCAACATACAAAGACTAGAGGTTAAATCTGGAAGAGTTTAGAGAAGTCAGTCCATTTTCAGTAAGTCTTTACAGGAAAAAGCAGTGAACATGATCATGATTTATGTAGATAAATTTAGCCACTTTTAGTATGAAAAATGGTCTGCCACGCAACATAAACAGTCTTTTGTATAACTACTTTTTAAATACATCCATTCATCTTTCACCATATTTTATTACTGCTGCATTTTATTATAAACATCATGAGCAGGATCATTTACAGGGAAAAGAGTCAAGAAAGTAGCACTTACTCATGAGAGGCAGTGATGAAATGCTGATACAAATGTGTGTGTGCATGTATGCAGATTTTCATATCTCTTTTTGTCTGTCTTTCCATGTTCTAAGCTAAGGGATTTCCTCATGTAGAATTTCTATCAGAAATGTTTGTTATTGGGCAGCCCAGGTGGCTTAGCGATTTAGCGCCGCCTTCAGCCCAGGGTGGGATCCTGGAGACCCGGGATCGAGTCCCATGTCAAGTTCCCTGCATAGAGCCTACTTCTCCCTCTGCCTGTATCTCTGCCTCTCTCTCTCTCTCTCTCTCTGTGTATGTCTCTCATGAATAAATAAATAAAATCTTAAAAAAAAAAAAAAGAAATGTTTGTTGTTTTCTTCAGGATCCTCAGAATTCTTTCTTGAGTGAAGTAGTATGCCAAGAACAGTGCCAGACACATCCTACACATTTATTTCAATTTCCTTTCATTTAATTATGTTCACTTGAGTGTCTCTCTAGGAACCTTGGGAATATATCTTTTTGGTATCCACATCGTTTCATCTCACAATACTCAAGTTCAACTGAACAAAAATCTTGATAATGCCTATGAATGCTAGCTTTTTCCATACTTCCCTCTCCAACTCAAACTTCCAGGGAACCTGAAAAAAAAGGGGGGGTAATTTCAAGGTCCACACGGGAGGAAAAATCCTTCAGATTTCAAAGATGATCCTTCTAAGCATGCTATGCCCATGTTGTCTATGAATAGATCTACCTTCTCCTGTTTTCTGCTACCAGTTTAATTTCTTCTAATTCCTGCCTGCTGTATACCTTCCAGAGGTCTTTTACTCTTCTCCAAAAGCTTGGGGATTTCCCAAAAGAATCTTGGGTGTGGGCTCTTAATCTATTCTTTACTCTTACCACGTGCCATTGGCAGTTGTTTACTGACTGCCTACTATGTTGGAGGCATTATGCTAAGCATAAAGGATATTATAAGACATATTTGGGGGTGGGGAGGCATACATGAAATCAACAATATATCATAATTTCAACAACTATAATGTGATGAGGTTTTATATAGGAGTATGCATCTAAATATGGCTGGGAAAGAGGAGGTTAGAGGAATGTATCTCAGAGAAGGTGATGTTGGAGAGACAATGTTGTGAAAGATAACTAGGAATTACCCAGGTAGAGAAGAAGGAGGAGGGACAGAGGACATTATAGGCTGGGAGACCAGCATGTGCAAAATTCTGGAGGCATCAACCAGTGGGTTGATTTGAGGAACTGTAGTGACTCAACAACTGAATGAAGAGAGGTTTAAGGAGTGGATGGAGATGAGAATAACATGTAACTAAGGGGTTGACTGCATGACTTAGGAGAGGTGATTGGATACAACTTTATTTTTCCCTACCAATGACCCTTCCAATTTATTTAATGGGATAATTTTCACCTGCCTACAAAGGACATAAGGTCTGAAATCATGATTTCATTGCCTGCATATTTCTAGAATGTCCAGTCCAGTACAGGGGCTTTCAGATTCATTGAGAGGTAGGACTTCTCCCCACTCACTGTGCTAAGACCTAGTTAATGGTTGCCTGCCTCTGGCAATATGGGTGTGATTGATTCAGTTCTCTCTGCGTCCCCACTTGCTCCCCCATTTACTAGCTCTTCTTTCTGACCCAGCCAGGATTGAAAAGGATGTGAGAGAGAGAAGTAAAAGAAGAAGGCAATTCTTAGTTTACCAGGTAACATTGCACTTTTGGGTTCAGTAGATGCTCAAAATGGATCTCTCTCCATGGGAACTTATCATGAGTTCCTTTAGAGCTTACATCCTTCCTGTGTTCTCTTGACTCAGGCAGATGCATCTCTATTCTGGAGGTCATATGCAGCTCCTTCCTGAGCCCTTAGGAATTCAACAGTGACACTGGCATTGATATAGGCATATAGATCTGCAGGTTGGGACACTAGAGACCCAGAAATGACAGGTTATGTGATTTTTATGTGATCAAGGTAGTATTACAAACCAGTGGGAAAATGGTGTAAGTGACTTTTATAAAGGAAAAAAATGAAATTATATTACTGCTTAAACTATTCTTAAAAATGGGTTCCTATTAGGTTGAACATCAAATGTGGAAAACTAAACTTTAAGACAAATGTAAAAAAAAAATGGATAGGAAAGCCTTTGACTTGAAAGTAGAGAAAGATTTCTTAGGCAAGACACAAAAAATATGACTCATAAAGAACAAATCTGCTAAATCTTTAAATTGTAAAGCTCCTCTCCTTCAGAATATATCATTGTTAAGAGATACAAGGACTTATGGAAAATATTTGAACTATCGGTAAGAGACTGAGGATTAGTATTCAGAAATGTAAAGGACTACTGAAATAATAAGAAAAATATAAACAAACCAATGAACGTGTATGAAGATTATGAATAGGAAACTCACTGAGGTGGAAATTCAAGTGACCAAGAATCATACAAACATTTTCTCAACCTCACAAGTAATCAGGGAGGTGCAAATGAAATAATAATGAAATACTCTTTTATAGCTTTTGTAATAACCAAGATTTTGAACTCCAACAATATCAGCAACTGGCAAGGATGTGGGAAATGGAAAATATTATGTATTGCTGTGGAGAATATAAATTAGAATCCTCTCCAAACTCCTAAATAAGGTATAAAATATACATATTCTACGACTCCTAAGTGTAAATGCTAGAAAATGATTATGCATAGTACATTATTAGTTTCCCATAGCAGCTATAACAAATTACCACAAACTTGATGACTTAAAATAACGGAAATTTGTTCTCTCACAGTTCTGGAGGCCAGAATTTGGAAATCAAGGTGGAGGCAGCATTGTGCTCCCTTCAGAGGCCCGGGGAGAATTTCTTCCTTGCCTCTTCCAGGTTCTGGTGGCTGTTGCTCTTCCTTGGCTTGTGGCTGTGTGTGTTTATGTCTCTTTCTGCTCTGTCTTCACATCACCCTCACCTCTATGTGTGCTGTTGAATTTCCCTCTGCCTCTCTGTTACAAGGATACATATAATTGAATTTAGAGCCCACCTGGATAATCCAGGATAAGAGCTTCCTCTCAAGTCATTAACTTAAACACATATTTTGCCATATAATGTAATGTTCACAGATTCAAGGGATTAGGACATGAACAAATATTTGGGAATATCATTCATCTCACTACAGAGACATAGACAATGATGTTTATTAGGAATTGCTGTTAATAGCAAAAAAAAAAAAGGAAAGAAACATTAATGCCCTACCAATAAGATAATGGATAAAGTGTGATTTGTTAATATGATAGGATATTATATAACAATATATGGTCCATTTCCTCTTTATATCAAAACACATAGATCTCAAAGACTTGTAATAAAGCAAGTTGCGGGTACCATTTATTTAATTTTTAACATAAGAATACAGATATTTAGTAAGAATATAAAGACATGACTAAATAGATCCATACAGATATATGACAGTGTTAAAAACGGGAAAGCATCAGTGGGGTAGAAGATAGGGGGAAAAACAAACATGTTTTCATAGTAAGTTTTCTTTTTAAATAATATACCAAGTAGAAATTCCAAAATGTGAACAGTTCTTAATTCTGAGTGATAGACTCATAGGTGTTTATAATTTCATGTTTTAAAATCATTTTTTAAATGTTTCATATTTTATGTTTTCAATATAAAAAGAGAAAACATTTAATAGTTACTCTGATAAAAGTACAGAGGATAGATTAGAACAGGCAGGAAACAGAGATAAAGAGATCAGTTGGAGACTACTAAAAATAGATAAGATGTTTGAAGATTTAGCCTAAGAGAGGGACCACGAGAATAGCAAGGAAAGAGTGATTATGAATAACTCTAAAAGGTGGAATCTGGGGGCGCCTGGGTGGCTCAATCCATTAAATGTCTGCCTTCAGCTCAGGTCATGATCCCAGGGTCCTGGGATCAAACCCCATGTCAGGCTTTCTGCTCACTGGGGAGCCTGCTTCTCCTTTTCCCTCTGCCTTCCCCCCTACTCATTCTCTCTCTCTCTCTCTCTCTCTCTCTCTCAAATAAATACATAAAATCTTAAAGAAAAAAAAAAGGTGGAATCTATGGGACCTGTAACTGAGTTGATTGCTTGGGGTTCAAGGGTGATGCCAAGTCACTTACTAGAGGAAACAGATGAATGGTGGTCCTCCAGTCACAAGCAACTTCTGATCTGCTTCCTATCACAAAAGATTAATTTTTACTTTTAATTTTTACTCTTAGATATGGAGAACTGTATGTAAATGGAATACAGTATGTAGTCTTTTTGCCTGACTTCTTTGTCTCTATATAATTATTTTGATATTCATCCCTATTATATATAAAAGTAGTTCTTTTTTATAGCTTTGTAGATATAAAGTTTTATTGATTGCCAGTTGCCCTAGACTGTCCCTTCCTTGCTGATTGGCTCCCTGGATTGTCACCACACAAGATTTATCCCCCTTTCCCTCACCTACCCACTGCCCTACCATATCAAAATCTGCAGCTTTCCGAAATCTTCTTGTCACCGTTTGATGGGCAATGATAATTGTAGAGGGATTTCTTGGTAGATTGCAAAATGTTGCATTAATGTAATATTAAATGAATAATATTCTCAAGGGGGTTGGATGAGGTAATCCTCAAAAGTCCCATTCTGAAAAATTCTCTAATTTTGCTACATTTCTGCCTTAGTACATGATCCTACAAATGAACCATCATTTCTAATATGGATTTGCTAAGGACACAAAGCCAGTGCTGGTAAGATAAGACTAAGTGAACACTCCAGTTACCATGTTTGGAGTTGCCCCCCACATTCATCTTTTGGTTGGCCCATGCAGAAAATAAACTAGTAAGTAAATAGCAGGAGACTAAGTTCCACATAACCATCATTTTGTGATTCTCAGGGCTACCATATGGAGCAAATTCAATTGGTATCCCAAGGATTCCAGTGCTGTCTTGGAAAAATAATTAGTCTGGCATACCAACATCTAGGCAGTCAGCTGAAGCCTAATTCCAGGAAATAGGCACTTTGACAGAGTAACAAGCATGGATGCCCAAGGGAAGGAGAAGCCCTGAAAGAGTTGTTTTAAGTAGCTGTTTAATGATTGAGCACCTTGAAATGCTTTCACTTGGCAGGGTGAAATTATACTACCTAGAGACGTCTGGGGGGCATTTAAAGCTAACAGGCAGTAATGAGTGCTGGTTTTAAAAAAAAAAAATGTATTTTATTGCTCTAGCAATTGGTAGACCTCCTGAAACATCTCTATTCTTTACACCTGTATGAAGAAAAAAGACAAAGCAAAGAAGAAGGAAGGAAGAAAAGGTATTTCTACCTTGCATGCCTTTTCCCAAAGATTCCTATAACACTTTAAAAGCTAACAGTAATTGATCTCTTAAAACTCGCCAGGCTTTGTGCTCAGTGCTTTACAAATACTAGCTTATTTAACCTTCACAATGGTGCGTGAAGCATGATTTCTCCTTTTTTTAAGTGCTAAAACCAGAGAAATTCAAGGAAAAAGGTACAAAAGTTACTTTACAAGAATAGAAGAAGAAGAAGAAGAAGAAGAAGAAGAAGAAGAAGAAGAAGAAGAAGAAGAAAGAAAGAAAGAAAGAAAGAAAGAAGAAAGAAGAAGAAAGAAAGAAAGAAAGAAAGAAAGAAAGAAAGAAAGAAAGAAGAAAGAAAGAAAGAAAAAGAAAGAAAGAAAAGAAAAGAAAGAAAGAAAGAAAGAAAGAAAGAAAGAAAGAAAGAAAGAAAGAAAAGAAAGAAAGAATCTTTCTCTTCTCTTTCAGAAAGCTTCTCCAAGTTAGGTGAAGGAACATTATAGTGTATAAAGAGACAAAGCAGGCAGCCCAGGTAGCTCTGCAGTTTAGCACTGCCTTCCGCCCAGGGCGTGATCCTGGAGACCCCGGATCGAGTCCCACGTCAGGCTCCCTGCATGGAGCCTGCTTCTCCCTCTGCCTGTGTCTCTGCCTTTCTCTCTCTCGCTCTGTGTCTCTAATGAATAAATAAATAAAATCTTAAAAAAAAGAGAGAGAGAGAGAGAGACAAAGCACTCCACTGAGTCCTCAGTTCCACTGCTAATAGCAGCCAAAAGACCTTGGACAAGTCACATGACCTCTCTGGGCTTCAGTTCCTTCCTTCTTAAAAGGATGGGTAAACAGTCCCCACCTTAGCTGCACACTAGAATTACCTGATGAACTTTGAAAAACTGCCAGTCCCAACCCTGTCTCTGCCCTTATTTCTGACTAACTGAATCTTAGAATATCAGCAGTTGGGGTAAAGTATCTGGCTTTATTGCTGGGAACAAAGTATATATGTCCCTACCTCTTTGAGCTAACAATTTAGTGGGAGAGCAAAAAGGCAAACAGAAATCATATGCATTTATATATAAAAAATGTATATGGAACACTTATATTTCATATATATATATATATATCTCACACTTGTGGTGAAAAGGAGAAAGAATAATGTTATTTCAAGACAGAGTAACAGAGAGAACATGATTAAAATAGAGGAGGAGGGGTCTGGGAAGATCTTACTGTGTGTTGGAAGAACAGGAAGTGGGTGTTGGTCATGCGCAGGGCAAGAGAAAGAGCTCCCTAGGCAAAGAGAATATATCTCACTTGGTTAGATACATATTACATTTGGTTGTCTGTTTCCATTACATATGCATAAATATACATAGACACACAGACATATTCCTATATGTACAAAAAAATAACCTATTTGAAGACCCTGAGCCAGAAAAGAAAAGTGCAAAGGACAAGACAAAGTGACAGGGAGTGCTGCACAAGGTTGGCCTTGGGGAGGTCAGCAGCGACTGGAACATATGGTGGGTTGTACTGAGGATCTTAGATTTTATTTAAGTATGCACTAGCAATAGCAAGCCAGTGATGATTTTAGGCAGGAAAGTTACGCATTGAAATTTGTCTTTTAAAAAAGGTATGGAAGTATGGAGGTATGGAGGAAGGTTTGGTTGGAGCTAAAGAGAAAAGAGGAGAAAGTTAGAAGATACTGTAATAACCTGAGTGAAGTTTTTGTTCCTTAATGATGCCAAGTTTAAGTAGAATTCTAGGTACCTGCAGAGACTGAATAAAGAGTGGAAGAAACAGAGGCAAGAAGTTTGACATAATGCAAGTGACAGAATTTATTAAAAATCATGAATTTGCTTTGTACTGAATTTAGAGTAGTGCCTTTGATTTACATGCTCTTCTCTCCCATCTGGGCTTATTCTGTTCCCATACAAGCACACCGAGTTGCCCTGCCCCCATTCCTATTCTCTCCCCCATTGTGTTTCTTCTTCCTTGTCATTGTTTATATTTCTATTCCAAGGCTTAGGGTGCCATTCAACCTTATAGCTCCCATTTTCCATCCTTGCAAGGGTTTCCATTGTGCAGTAGAGCATGGTTGGGGGAAGACACTTAATTGTGCAGGGTTTGGCCACACATTGATCATTTAGCTTTTTGTGCCCTGCTTGAGTGGCTGGTCCCCTGGCTGTAGCCCATTTCCTAATGGAGAGGTGTCAGCTTCACAAAAACATCACCCCGATTGGTACTAATTACCACCTTTCAGAGCCATCATCACCCAAAGGCTCAGAAATGAAAGATCAGCAGGAAAATGAACCTCCACTCACACCTTCTGTGGTAGCCCCTGGCTTCTGATCATGCAGAGAGCATGGGCTTTGGGGGAACAGGGTCTCTGCCTTTCTGCTCTTACAGCAAATGTCTCTTGAGAAGCCAGCCAGCCTTATGACGCTAATCTTCAGCTCACGCAATGACTGAACTCTGTCTTGCTGCATTTCTGGCCCTGTCCTAGTTTCCCCATGATTTCCATTCTCTCCCTTCCCTGCCTTGAGAGGATTCAAACTGCTGATGGTCTTGGAGAACGAAGTGGCAGTAGCATGCCCATGCCCAGCAGGTATATGTTCACAGCGCCCACATCCTTATCCAGGCAGTGATTGAGCTGTCACATGAAGACTTCTTAAGTAAAAATAGCTCCGAGTCAAAGGGAACTTCTCAGTATAGAAAGTACAATCACATGAGTTATTTCCTTTTGATCGTTGTAACACCTTGTGAAGGGCACAGGGTAGGCATTGTTATTAGCCCCATTTTACAAATAAAGGGATAGAGGACAGAGGCTGGTGACTTGCACGAGGTCCTACAGTCATTTGCTGGTGGAGCTGGCTCACCAAACTCAACCATTATGAAGTGTAGGGGCATGTGGATTAAATGAGATCACATATACCAAAGCACTTTGAAAGCTGGAAAGCACTATATATTTGTATTCATTTCTGGAGGCCGCAGTAATAAATTACCACAAAATGAGTGGTTTAAAATAA
This sequence comes from Canis lupus dingo, assembly GCF_003254725.2. Classification (NCBI taxonomy): domain Eukaryota; kingdom Metazoa; phylum Chordata; class Mammalia; order Carnivora; family Canidae; genus Canis; species Canis lupus. The sequence continues at coordinate 42,108,003 of NC_064244.1, read as the reverse complement.
CAAACTTCTTCTCTCACAGCTCTGAAGGCTAGAAGTCTGAAATCCAGCAGGACCTCTCCTCCCCTGGGGAGCTTTAGGGGAAATCTGTTCTTTGCTGCTTTCAGCTTCTGGTGGTTGTCACCATTTCTTTACTTGAGGCCACTTTGCTCCAACCTCTACCTGCATGGCTGTGTTCCCTCTTTCAGGTCTCTTTGTGTTCTCCTTGTCTCAAATCTTCCTCTGCCTTTCTCTTAGAAGGATACTTGTTATTGAATTTAGACTCTACTCTCTAATCCAGGGTGCTCTCCTCATCTCAAGATCCCTCATTTAATTCCATTTGCAAAGACCTTTTTTTTCCAAACAGAGTAACATTCATAGTTCAGCAATTAGGACATGGATATGTATACAGTATTTAGGACTGTTGCTGGTGGTGGCGGTGGTGGTAGCTGCTGGGGATGTGTCAGAGCCCTGGCACTGTCCAGTAGTCCAGATATCCCCTTTTCCATCTTTGACAATCAAGTCGAGGCAACATAACCTAGTAGTTAAGAACACAGACTCTAGAGCCAGCCTGCCTAAGGTTCAAATCCTAGTTCTACCACTTGATGATTTTGTGACATTGAACAGCTTCCTCAATCTCTCTGGGTCTCCTTTTCTTCCCCTGTAACAGGAAGGCAACAAAGTCTTTTCTCACAAGGTTGTTGCAAAGACCAGATGATTTAATTATGTGTAAAGTGCTTAGACTAGTGTCTACACTACAGAAATGTTACCTATAATTATTCCTGAGGTGGCACTATGACTCATGGTAACTACTCTCACCTCACTTGTTTATCATTTAGTAATGATTTGGGTAAATAATGAACTTGCTCCTCTAGAGAAGCATTTTTTAATCAGTCACTGATTCTGAGCATTTCTGGGTATGTTTTCTTTTTTTTTTTTTTTTAGGATTTGATTTTTTATTTATTCATGAGAGACACAGAGCAAGAGAGAGAGGCAGAGACACAGGCAGAGGGAGAAGCAGGTCCTATGCAGGGAGCCTGATGTGGGACTCGATCCCGGTCTCCAGGATCACGCCACAGGCTGCAGGCGGTGCTAAACCGCTGCGCCACCGGGGCTGCCCTCTGGGTATGTTTTCTAAACAGGAACATTCTAGATTAAGTGTAGAAAAAAAACCTAAATGTAATGAGAAGGGATCATTGTTGTATGTATGTATGTATGTATTTATTTAAGATTTTATTTATTCATGAGAGACACAGAGAGGCAGAGACACAGGCAGGAGAAGCAGGGAGCCTGATGTGGCACTCAGTTGTGGATCCAGGATCATACCTGAGCCAAAGGCAGATGCTCAACTGCTGAGCCACCCAGGCATCCTGGGATCATTGTTTAAAGTCTTACATTAGCTTCTCATTTGATCCTGAAGGTTCTGATGTCTTTTGAGCTCATTATTCAATCAAAAACTTCAGTTTGTCTTACTAGGATTTGGAAGAGTTCTGCAGGCTGACATGTCCTTAAAATATTAGATAGAGACATTTAATAGAATGCAGTTTGTTTTTAGGAAGGATTAAATGTTTGAGCAAAAGGTTACAAATTGGGATGATGTTAGATTGACTCACTTGTGTAGCTTCAACCCAAACAAATAATGTTAGGTTTCCTGGACTAGAGCTGAGTACTATTGTGCTTCTTTTGGCTTTTATTTATAATAAACTCTATTGTTTTTCCTAGAATTTGCCCAGTTTCTCCTACTTTAGTCTCAGCCAGAGGCATAATGTCAGAAGAGAAGTAAAGAATGATATTTTGCTCCTGAAACTAGGCTTACCAAGACAAGCATTAAGTTTGGCATCTCATTAGTGTATCCAACAGAAAATGATGGGGGAACCTAAGCACTGTCATAAAAATAAATGTTCACAGAGAATAGACAAGCTGGAAGGAACCTTGGGTATTAATTTATATAATTCCCATAAATTTATTTTTAAAACTCTTTCATTGTGCAAGTATATTCATCAAAAATTTTGGAAACTGTAGAGAAGTGCCCCCCAAAACTAAATAAAACTATTTGCAGTAGTTTTACGATCCAGAGATAAATACTACTAATATTTTTATTTATTTTCTTCCAATATAAGATACAGTTTTCTTTCCATGGTTGGAACCATGCTACTGAAATTAAAAATGCTCCTCCTCTCTAGAAAGACAGTATTTTGATCCTTTTTTATTATAACAAGGTGATAACTTGTATTATAAAGTTAGGGATGGATCAAAAGAGTCTCCTTCTCCTTCGAATCCTATCTCATTATAGTGACAAGGAGTGCCCAGTTGTCCACACTAATTCTGTCTTCTGCCCCAAAACGGGACTGTGCAACTGTCCTCAGTTCCACATAACCCCTTGAGTGGATAGCTCAAGGGGCTATGTGGATTGTCTTCTGCCAACTGAACAGCAGTCCTAGAAGGGAGTCATAGATGCATCTCTTTTTCTAGGACAGCTGAAAACATTATTAATAATAATACTTACAATTAACTGAGATCTTTCAATCTAAATACTTTGAATCTAGTTACTTATTTAATCCTGAAAATATTCCACTTAGGAGATTAACCACCTTAGAAGAACTGTAGAGATGCTGACAGTGTGATGGTGATACCAAAGCTGCAGAACATTCTAGTGATGAAGAGAAACTGGAGGAGATTCCAAATTGAAAATCTGCAAGTGAGTGGGAAATTCAGAAGCTATTAAACTGTGAGACATTATCCTACTTAGAGAAATTGAGTTGAATTAATGACACTGGGAAATGTTTCATTTTGTTTTAAAATTAGTCATCCACTGAAGTGACATTGTAATATTATATAATACTTAGGTTTACTCTCTTTTATATTTTATGATTGAAAAACAGTCCACTAGAGAAGTCTAGCCTGATTTTGACTCAGTGAACTCTCCCAAGGGAAGGCCATAGCTCAGATGAGAGGCTCCCACCTACTAGGGAGAGTCAAGCAGTGGGAAGACTGTGGGACTTCAGATTCTAATTCCTGCTACACTATTTGCTAGCTAGCTAGCTAGCTAAGGTCTTTACTAGGTGCTCCTTATTTATCTTTAAAAAAAAATTTATTAAAAATTTTTTTTGTTTTTAATTCCAGTATAGTTAACCTACAGTGTTACATTAGTTTTAGGTGTACAGTATAGTGATTCAACAATTTCATACATCACCCAGGGTTATCATGACTAGTGCCCTCTTTCATCCCCATCACCTATTTCCCCCATCTCGCCACCCACCTCCCCTCTGGTGACTGTCACTTCGTTCTCTGTAGTTAAGAGTCTGTATCTAAGAAAGAGTTTTAAAAGTCTGTTTGTCTCTTTTTATTTTCCTTTGCTCTTTTATTTCTTAAATTCTACATATAAGTGAAATCACATGGTATTTGTCTTTCTCTGGCTTGTTTCACTTAGCATTTTACTCTCTAGCTCCATCCATGCCGTTGGAAATGGCAAGATTTCATTCTTTTTATGGCTGAATAATATTCCATTGTATATGTACCACATCTTCTTTATCCATTCATCTATCTTTGGACACTGGGGCTGTTTCCATAATTTGGCTATAGTAAATAATGCTGCTATACACATAGTGGTGGATGTATCCCTTTGAGTTCATGTTTTTGTATTCTTTGGGTAACTATCCATAAGTGCAGTTACTGGATCGTAGGGTAGTTCTATTTTAACTTTTTGAGGAATCTCCATGCTGTTTTCCAGAGTGGCTGTACCAGTTTGCATTTTCACCAACAGTGTACAAAGGTTCCTTTTTCTCCACATCCTCACCAACACTTGCTGTTTCTGTGGTTTTTTATTTTAGCCATTCTGAAAGGTATGAGGTGATATCTCATTGTGATTTTCATTTGCATTTCCCTGATGATGAATGATGTTAAGCATCTTTCATGTGTCTGTTTGTCATTTGTATGTCTTCTTTGGAGAAATGTCTGTTCATGTCTTCTGCTCATTTTTAATTGGATTATTTGAATGTTGAATTGTATCAATTCTTTATATACTTTGGATACTAACCCTTTATTGGTTATGCCATTTGCAAATATCTTCTTCCATTCAGTAGGTTGCCTTTCAGTTTTGTTGATTGTTTCCTTCACTCTGCAGAAGCTTTTCATTTTGATGTGGTCTCAGTATTTTTGGTTTCATTTCCCTTGCTTTAGGATACATATCTAGAAAAATTTGCTGCAGCCTATGCTAGACATCCTTGCTCATCCTTAATTTCCTAGAGAAATGGAATAAAATCTCCTTTGCAGTGTTTTTATAAGGATTATAAATAAGACCCTGTATGTAAAGTTCCTGGCAACAGAAGTTAGTTAAAAAATAAGTAATTTTTATTACCTGTGCTTTCTCCTGACAGTTCATTGTTTTCAAAACATAGTATAACCAAAGGGGAAAGTACATCTGGATACATTCTAGCCTTGGCAATGCAAAGCCTACCACCAGTGGATATGGTAATCAGGCAGGATGGATGCAGAGGTAAGAGAGAAATAGTATATACCCCTCCCCTATACAATGCCCCTACTTATCCAAATGGGGGCAACAGCTGGGCCAGGAGGCTGGGAGCTGGCTGGCCTTCTGAGGCCAACTGGGATCAGATGAAAAGAAAAGCAAAGAGGGGAAGAGAATCTCTCCCAAATGCTATGCTAATCAGCAACTTTTAAAGCCCCTGAACCTTCCCAGGCTCATCCTGAGTCTTTAGTCTGTGCTCCCTATGGGGATGCAGATGAAGATAAAATTGTTAGAAATATGACTCAGCTACATTATAATATTACATACGAAAGGATGGTTGAGAATAAAATAATTACCCCCACAGGATCCTGCCTTTGACATACCTTCTTTGAAGAGTCCAAACAGCCTTGCCAATAATAAACTCATCCTTGCTCCCAACATTGCTAAGAAAAGGAAAAGGGACAAAAGGAACAGAACGACTGTTCCAGGGCCCTAGTCAGTGAACACCAGTTTATTGGGCTCTCAGGAGTACTAACAGCCGTGGAGGGCCTCACAAACTTCAAGTTGTTTGTGGGGCCAAAATTAGTGTAAGAGCTAAGTGGCAGAAGTGAAGGAACAGTGAAGTAGTTCCCCCTGAGAATCGAGTTTTGATTGTAGCAGGGTGAGGTGAAGTTTGATTTTTTAAAAAAGACCGTTGTGAAGTGAGAGTGGTGGAAGCAAATTTGCCTGAGAAGTCCAGGGATCTTCTGTGGGGGAAGAAACTAAAGCCCCAATCCCTCTTCCATATGATTCAAAGTGACTGAAATCTCTTGAGGTGAACTAAAGGTCAGTCGGTGAGCATGGCCACCACTTGGAAACAAGAAAGGAAAGGAAATCCCTGAAATAAAACTACTTTGAGGGAAGAATGAGATGAGAGGGAGGACACCAGTGAGAATGGGGAAAATTAACAAGGCAGGAAACAACAAATGTTGGAGAGGATGTGGTGAAAAGGGAACCCTCTTACACTGTTGGTGGGAATGTGAACTGGTGCAGCCACTCTGGAAAACTGTGTGGAGGTTCCTCAAACAGTTAAAAATATACCTGCCCTACGACCCAGCAATTGCACTGCTGGGGATTTACCCCAAAGATACAGATGCAATGAAACGCCGGGACACCTGCACCCCGATGTTTATAGCAGCAATGGCCACAATAGCCAAACTGTGGAAGGAGCCTCGGTGTCCAACGAAAGATGAATGGATAAAGAAGATGTGGTCTATGTATACAATGGAATATTACTCAGCCATTAGAAACGACAAATACCCACCATTTGCTTCAACGTGGATGGAACTGGAGGGTATTATGCTGAGTGAAGTAAGTCAGTCGGAGAAGGACAAACATTATATGTTCTCATTCATTTGGGGAATATAAATAATAGTGAAAGGGAATATAAGGGAAGGAAGAAGAAATGTGTGGGAAATATCAGAAAGGGAGACAGAACGTAAAGACTGCTAACTCTGGGAAACGAACTAGGGGTGGTAGAAGGGGAGGAGGGCGGGGGGTGGGAGTGAATGGGTGACGGGCACTGGGGGTTATTCTGTATGTTAGTAAATTGAACACCAATAAAAAATAAATTAAAAAAAAAAAAAAAGAGATGAGAGGGAGGGGCTGGGTCCTGCCATGAGCCAGCTGGTTGAAAGGAGAGCAGCGGAGGAACCTGTTCTCCATGGGGCAGACTGGAGCCTCAGGACATGACTGGGAGTGAATCTGAGCCAGTTTCAAACTTCAAGTCAGGCCAGGGTTGGTGTGGAAACCTCTTGACCGAGAGTAGCACCAAAGGGTGGGGATGAGGAATTATCTTCTTTTCCTCCTGAAGAACTGTTGCAGCTGATCTCTGAAGAAGACTGCATTGAATTATGGGGGATGGGCAGCAGAGCCCAGCCACGCCACCACCAGGAAGCACTCTTGGCTGTGTTCAGGAAGACTCTGCAGACCCACAGCTCACTGGGCTTCATTCAGCTGCCTCCAGCTTCCATAGAAGCAGCTGGAAAGGTGTTTGTTCTGCATGAGGGGCTCAGCTAAGAAAAGAGATTGGTTTTCCTGCTGATCCGAATGGCAGTGGGCTTGAGAGTTGTATTTTCCAAGGCAAACTGGGTGGCGATCATTTCTGTCCCCAAATTGCAAAATAGTTTAAACTTAAACTCATTAAACATTAAACTCAATCAGCAAAGGAGGAGATGGTGAGAATGCCATAGCTCTGAGCTGGGGCTCTGAGGTCACACACACCTGAGTTAGAGGGCTGCTTCTGTCACTCAGTCCTCAAGCCTTTGGCTTAAATTTCCTCAGCTCATTTCCCATGTATTCTTATTTTCAAATGGGGACACTAATGATGCCTATCTCATAGAGTTGTTATGAAAATTAAATGAGATAACACATGTAACATGCTTGGCACCTATAAACCTCAATAAATGTTCAATTAAACAAAGACCAAATAGGCCCCAGGCCCATTCCATGGGAAGAGAACTGCATTTGGCAAGCATCTCGGATGGATATAGCAAGTTGTGTGTGAACAACGGCGAGCAGTATACTTTGCTAAGACGGAGAGATTGTGCTGAGAAATCACGAGCAATTTGGTAAGAAAAGGGCAAGTTAGTTTGGGACAGGCCCAGAGCAGGCAGAAGAAGGGCTTGGATGATGAGTGGACTCAGACAAGAATCAAGGCATCCTGAATCGAAAACAACTGCGGCATTTCTGGTATAATTTTTTTTCTCCCTAAAGATTTTCAGTTTTTTACAAGGACGTTCCCTATTTTAGTATTTCCTCCACTTGTTTCTCCCTTCCCCCAAATCTCTCGAGGATTCTACTTCCATCGTTTTGTTACATGTTTGGATTTCAATTCTTGTTTGAAAATAATACGTGTGCTATTATTCATTTGGTGTTTTGGTCAAACATGCTCTACGGAGGACGTGAGAATGCACTCCCCTGAAACATTTGGAGGTGATGAACAAATGGTGCCTCTCAGGACGGTGGTGGAAGAGTCATAAAACTTCATACGTCAGGAATCTTCTTGACAGGCCTTCCTAGGCCTGAGTCCAAGATGAAGCTGAGAAAAATGAAAAGGGATTTGGCTGACAAAGCAGATGACAGGCAGGGAGAGCCAGTGAAAGGGAATTGGCCAATGGCAAAAGGGGAATTGGCAAGGCTTTGTGAAACCCCTTGCTGGAAAACCATAAACCTCAGATTGTCCGTCTGGCGCATCAGTCCTCAGAGGCAAATCATTTTTGCCTGTGGAAGGTGCCTGCCAGGAAGCTGCACCTCAGGGGGCGCCTTTGGAAAAGGGGATCGTGTCTGGATCACTGCCCAACATTAAGTGGATGGGGATGAGAAGAAACGGCTCACAATGAGATCTCTGAGGGCTGGGAAATGGGGAGCCGCTCCAGTGGCTGACACTTGTGAGTCACAACGATGGGAAAAGAGGTTGAGAAACAGAGGAAGAGGACAGGATGCTGGGGAGGGAGGAGGTGGGAAGCAGCTTTGTTTCGTCAGTTGGAGGTTGTCAGGGCCTGTCTTCTTCTGTGACGGGTCTCCACTGGAAATTACTCATCGACCCTTTCGAAACTCCAGTCTGCCTTCCTCCAGGTGAATAAGTCACTTCTACGGGTCTCCCAAATGAGTGCTTCCAATGTGAAAAATCTCTCTTAGAAGTAAAATATGTGTGTGTGTACATGATCCCACAGACCCGGAGCAGGGCAGATCCTTGACAGGAGGGAGAGCAGGGCTTTCATTCAGAGCCCTCTTCATTCCTCAGAGTGTCCTTTTCTCATGTCTTTATGTCATACCTTTGGCTTTCAGGCTATCCGGATTCTTGTTTCTGGTCTTCTCCTATGGCCTCCCACTCAATTCTTTCCTTCCTAAGAGTGTGGTTTATGACCCATATTTCCCTTATTTTCCCTACCAAGATTTCCTTTACTTTGAGAACTGGGGGGGGAGTGGGCGGGGGGAGTTCACACTTAAAGGATTAATAACCAGTAGTATTTAGTATGACAACCTCCATCAGAGCACACTGTTCTAGCTTAGTTCTCCCCAACCTATTTTCATGTCTGGCACATAGAGCAAAGCTTTCCATACACTGTAATACATGAAAGAGAGAGGCAATAGGCCACAGAGGGCTCAAAGGGATCAATATTTCTCGACTTGTAGAATCCTTCTGTGCACATCAGTTGGAAACTTTGTCTTAACCCAGCGCTTTTGCAAATGAGCTTCAGTGAGCTGTAGCAGTCTGCAGATGTGTCTCAGAAAGTGAGTAGGCATGATTCAAAAGGTCTTCTACTTCAACTACAGCATCTCTGCTTTTATGTTTTATTTATGAGCCCTCTGAATACAATTTTATGGAAAGGAAGAGGGTTGACAATGTAAAGGGGTTAGAAAATCACTATTTTATCCAACAAATAAAATCTTTCATGGTAGAAGCTCAAGCAACCATAACAGAGGAAGATATTCTGAAGACAGGGGTTTTCTGGGGGCTGATATGATAGAAATCATATCATTCAGGCAATAAAGTTTACTCCACACAGACCTCCATGTAGGCAGGCCCTGCACATGATCTGTGGATATCTTGCCCCTCTGGTTACAGAGGTTTTGTTTCTTTAAAAACTGTGATGCAAGGGGTGTCTGGGTGGCTTAGGCAGTTGAGCATCCAACTCTTGGTTTTGGCTCAGGCTATGATCTCAGGGTGTGGGATCAAGCCCCACATTGGACTCTGAATTCAGCACAGAGTCTGCTTAGGCTTCTTTCTCTCATTCTGTCCCTCCTGCTTGTGTGTGCTGCACTCTCCCTCTCTCTCAAATGAATAAATAAATCTTAAGAAAAAAATTTAAAAATTAGAAACTCTGATGCTTGAAAAGGTTATCCCAGCACCAGCAGGTAGATTAATGCCAGAGCATACTAGTGTCTTAATTCAGTGAAATCAAAGACACAATCACTGTTCTTGTCTTTGGTACCTTTTGTATTGCATTTTCATTTATTTCCGCCACTTTTCAGAAGCCATACAGCATCTAGGAGATCAAAGCTGCTGAAAGAAAGCCGAGCAAGACAAAGTGTTTATAGGTTGGCCGAGCTATTTCCTAAGCCTGAGGCATTGATCTATTTACTATTATTTTATAGTTTTCATAGTATCTATTTCCACCCCACTTTGTTCCAAAAAGGACTCAAATTGGGAAAGATTCATTGAATTGTGTTCTGGTAGAAGAGATTTCATCTCAAATTTCAGGTACTTGGCACTTGATGGTACATAATTTCAAAACTATCATGGTTTAATGTGAAATTATTGTAGAACTTTCATTGCCTGATTTTCATCTTAGACCTTATATTAAAATAGCATATCAGTGACAGTTACAAGAATGTGTGTGTGCATGTGACCATGTGTGTTTTTCATTTATATTCCATGTTCCATAAGGATTTGAATTACCATACAAAGGATTTGAGGCAGCAAGAACACTGGTTTTACAGATTAAGGTAAATGTCTTAAAATACTGGCAAAGTGTTACCTTTCAACCAGGATTCACTAGTAACATTTTTCTATTTATCAGTGGAATTTTGATAACACAGTTGAAACTTGCTACTTCATCTTGAGATGTCTTTCTACTAGAGTTTTTAAAAATTGCTTTTCAGAAGCAACAGGGGAGAGTAGTGATGCCCAATTGGTTAGAACAGACTCATTTCCGTGACCTTTGTCTCACATTCTCTTTCTAAATTTCTGAAAGCTCTAAATACAGTTATCTGATTTATTCTGAATAGTGCTGGGCCAGTGGAATTCTCATCTTCAAAATAAAAAAAATTCAGGCCAATTAAGGTCTATTTCTTATCAAATAAATCAAACTTCAGCAAAGAAAACCCTGTGCTTACATGAGACTCATCATCTACTGAAACAGATTCATGCTCTTAAAAACAAAGGAGAGAGTCAGCTAGTCAAGAATGTTTCTCTTGCTTCCAATTCTAGCCTACTGTCCGTTGCCCTGTTACTATTCTCACGTGTTCTACTGTCTGTGTGGCATTTTATTTTAAAATATTCAGGGCAGCCCAGGTGGCTCAGTGATTTAGCGCCGCCTTCAGCCCAGGGTGTGATCCTGGAGACCTGGGATTGAGTCCCACGTTGGGCTCCCTGCGTGGAGCCTGCTTCTCCCTCTGCCTGTGTCTCTGCCTCTCTCTCTCTCTCTCTCTCTCTCTCTGTCTTTCATGAATAAATACAATCTTTTTAAAAAAAATAAATAAATAATAAAAAATAAATAAAATATTTCAATATGAACATAGTGAGGTAGTCGTACTTACAGGTTAACTCTAGCCTATCCTCCAAGTGCAGTTAGCCAGCCTTTATAGAAGCTATCAGGGAGCTACCCTGTGGAAGTGGTTAACCAACAGACGAAGTACCCTAGCTAAAACGCACATCTTCTAAGATGGTCACTTAGCATTGTAAATATAATTAGGCAAACCTATGTTCGAAGGCTTACCAATTAGCATAAGGGATGTTTAAAATAGTTTTTAATTGGTGAAAAAAGTATTCAAAAAGGGTGGTTGGATAGTAGCGTCATGAAGTAACCACCGCCCTTATGTGAATGAATACAAATGGTTCAGACTTGAGGTCTAGACCTCTGAATTGGCCCTGCATTCCTCCCCTTCCCAGAGCACCTTGTGCCTGACACAGCACAAAGCTGGCCAAACCTGCCATCAGAATATGCTTGCCTCAAATTCAGTTAAGCCTTTTTATGGGAAAGGCTAAATAGAAGGCCCAGGTAAGAGAGGGCCCGAGGGTAAAGGGTGGGACTTCTCAGCTACACAGCAGGCTTCAGAGTATTTTTGAGCCCATCTAGGTGTTGTCAGAATAATGTCTAAAACTTGTTTTCATTAAATTACAACTCCTGGTAGCACGACTGTGGGGAAAAGAACATATAAGCTCCCCCAGTCTTCCACCCTTCTAAATGGCTGGAGGCTATTGACAATAACTAGAAAAACTTTATATTTCCCAGAAAGCCAGTTTGGCTTGGGTGATTTGCTGTGGCATGCAAATTTCAAATCTATATTCCAAAGTCCAGAAAGGACTCACTTAAAGATATGAAAGGTTTATTTAGATAAAGATGTTTAGCGTAAGGTTGTATTTTTTCCTTGGAATTTTGGGACTCTGATTGTATTCCGTAAATATCCCTTTCTCAATTGTTAGAACTGCTTGGGGGCCTTTATACTTGTTGCTAATCACTATGTTTCTGTGATTTCTGGGATACTTTCTGAACTCCTTTAAATTCTGGGGCCCTGCCAGTTTGCTTCTTGAGCAGTAATTATGCTCCTTTTCTGTGGCATTTCGTTATAAAACACTGGATCCTGAACAGGTTGCAAATCCAAAGCCACTAAGGCAAGGGTACAAGCTTGGTAGAATGTTCCTTCATCTTGTGCTGGCTGTGATAGGCAAGCACTGCCCAGCAGTCAGGGAGAGACCCGCTGAGGACCCTAGGCTTCATGCCGCAGGATTTCCTTTGAGATTTAATGCCTATCAAGTTCACCTTCAAAGAACACAATGCCCATCTGATTTTTTTAAAAATATTGTTTGAATGAGAGTCGACCACTGACTAATTGTGTCTGGAACCTGTCAGGCCAGAATCTGTCTTAATGGAAAAAGTTAGACAAGATGATTGGGACCATGAGGGGAAATTGAGAGACACACACCCCCCCCACCCCACCATGGAAGCATCAGGGTAGAAAAAGATAGCAAAATTTGGTATTAGTAATGGATTTTCTTTTATTCTGCTCTCTGAACTATTTGAACCCCTGGGAGCCATGGAGGCAACCGGTTGGCCTAGAGTGGGTCAGCACACTCCAGAGGGCTGCAAGGCTATGCAGCAGGGAGCCCCTGGGGGGCAGCACTCGGTACAGATCTTAGTGAGACTCCCAGCTGCAACCTTGGGCAGGCATCCAGGGGCCACTCTGTCCTGCCTCTCACGGAAAGTGCACAGGCAAAAGATAAGGAACATTTTCCAAGCAGTAATAATATTTTTGTCTTGAATACAAGAAAGCAGTGAGCCAGAGCACATCAGCATGAAACAAGAACAGACTGGTGTGTCCAAAGGAATACAAGCCAGGTTTCACCAAATTTTTATTGAGAACAAACTGGATGTTTATATGAGAATCCTAAGGTATAATAATCATAACTAGATAATTATGCTTAACATTTGGTCCTCATTTCATATGGGGATTCAGTAATTCTCTGTGATTTTATTACTTTCATGTCATCTGGAGTTCTATAACCATCTTGTTTTTATTACAGATCATGACCTGGAATGGTTGGCTTCTCCCTGCTTATGGAAGTGACAGTTCTAGGGCCACTAGCTGAATATAGCTATAAGCCATTTATTTCTGGGTCTCTGTCACATCCCACACTGACCAGTTTTAACTGTATTCAAAGAATGATTGTCACGGTCCTGACTAGACTGAGAAATAAATCATCAGTCACTTAAAATATTGTGTGAATTTTAAATAAGAAGATGAATCTTTAGATTGCCTTTGATAAAGCTTCAAGTTGGGTTATTTCTGACAAACTGGTTCTTCTCCCTGCAGTACCTGAAAACTATTCTAGAACCTAGCAATGTTTCTGCCCTCACTTGAGCTGCCAATATTTCAGATGTGAACTGGTACTCCCATGGTATCAGTTGTCTGTGTAAATTCACCAGTTCTACATCTGTGAAGAACCTACACCCGGCCCTAGATTTCTGCTGATTCTTGAAGGAGAATCAGTACACTCTCGTGGACCTTCCTATCTCTGACTTCTGGGACCATGTTTGCTCTCCCTGCATCAGCCTCTGTCAATCCAGTTGCAATTGCCATATATATATATATATATATATATATATATATATATATATATATGTTATATATACACACACACACACACACACACACACACACAAATCACTCTGTGTTTCATGAATAATACATTGTACTGAAGGCTTGCAACCCAAGGGTCAGAGTATTTGGATGGGTCTTATCACATAACAAGGACGCACAAGGTCCTATTGCCTCTCTATCCTGTTCCCCAGCCTCCCTTATTGTCCTTGGGAGCTCCATGATCCTTTCCCTCTGTTAAGCAAATGAACGCAGTTCCCTTGACTCCTACCTGTACCCTTCTATCAGTGACCTTACAGAACTAAGTGTCCTCTATATAATGAGATCCATGCTCCTGAGAAAATAGCTAGAAATATGGAAATTCAGTTGCATGTATCTATTAGTTGATTGAAATCAAGGCTGAGTCTCTGCCTTCATTAAAAGGCAGCATGATATTTTAGAAAAGGAGCTGAATTTAGAGTCAGCCCATTGGGGTTTCGAGCCAGTAACTCCCCTCACTAGTCACATGAAAAAGCTAGCAATCCATTTGGACTCTCAGTTCATCATCTAAAGAGTAAAGATGGTGCTAATTAATATTTTACATCTTTATACTGATCCAAGAAAATGATTTTGCCATGCACTCTGAAATATTAGAGCAATGGTTCTCAGGACATTTTTAACTTGACACAACTGAGCAGTGCTGTTGGCATTTAGGAATGCTGGCCTTCCTGCAGTGTGGGGACATTCTGCATAACACAGGACTGTCACATTAGCAGTAGCAGCCCTATGGAGAAACACTGTTTTTTGAGCACAGCATAAGCAAAGCTATGTTACCTCTGATCTGCCTTTCACACAAAATACAGATGGATGTATACATGGCATAGATAATTCTTTAAAAAAGGTTTTCCTCATTCTGGATTATTTTACCATTATCTTTGTTCCAAGGTGATAGGTTCTCTGGGAGTTCCAACATCTGTAGAGCAGGCTCCTAATGTGCTGCTCTGGCCATGGTGACCCATCTGTACTCTCCCTTTTTCTTTACTTGGCGACTTGGGGGCAGAACACAAGAGCAGGGAGAGGAGAATTGGCATGTGTCATCCTTGGGCCAGGAGCTAGATGAGTATTTGCATTCGTCTCACTGACTCTGCATCTGTTGGTTTGATGAGCTGCTTTGGAGGATGTTTGATGAACTGATACTTCTTCATGGATATTTTGTCATTTATGTAAGCAGAAGGCATAACCTTGTTTTTAAGGGCTTAAAAGGAATGTGCTTCAGATGAAGGTGAGAGGGCCTAACTGGCTGGGAATTCAGAACCTGTAAGCTAGTTGTAATTCCACTTCCAGTCAATGGGCTCAACCTTAAGTTTTTGTTCTTAGATCACATGTCTGATTAGTTTGACCATGTCACTTCTCCCTCTGAAGCTTTTGATGGTTTTGTGTGCTGATAGGAATCTTAGTTTTCTTAACCTTTCATCCATAATCTATAATGTATCCATAATCTAAGTGCAACCTACTTTTCAAGTCCTCTCTTTTATAACTCCCTTCACAAATCTTACACCTTCAGGTCCCTTCAGGGGGGAAAAAATGCTTGTTCTTCCCTGAAAAGAGGTTCTCCAGCTGGTTCAACTGCTAAAATTAATGAGCAGTGTGACCCTGGTTAATCATTAACATCTCCAAGCCCTGGGAGCCTGGCTTGTAAAATCCAGGGGTGAGGCCTAAACTGATGAATTGTTCACAGGCTGCCCAGGTGGATCCAACACACATCAAAGTTTGTGAACATCTGGACCTAAAACTCCCTCCAACTCTGATTTTCCCACACATTCCCCATGCACTGCAATTCTGTGTCTCCATGTGTTTTAACATATCTTTTCCTGGAATGTTTCACTTTCCTTCTAGTTTACCCCTGTAAACCTGTGTGTACATGCACACATGCACGCGCAAACATACAAGTCAAGGTCCTGCAAGATCACCTCCAGCACCACGTCCTCCAGAAAAGCTTGCCTGAGGGCTGAGCTTGCCTTTCTAGAATTTCTTTCTTCAAACACCTCTACCACAACACTTAACCACAACCAGTCTTAGTTCTTGGAGGTTTTTGTTTAGCTCACCATATAGACTATAAAATTCCTGAGCATAAATATTCCTTCTTAGTTCATCTTTTGTAATCCACAATATCCATGTGTGTAGCTCGTGAGAGTTGGTAGAGTTGAGTTAAATTGACTTGACATGAATTAACGGAGAGACATCTTGGTGAAGGTGACAAGTTAGAGGGTCTTGGGAAGATTGCTGATAGGATGGAGGGCTTGTATCACTCTTACTATTATGGAACATTTCCTATCTATCTCTATCCACAAATGATTGTAGACTGAATAAGAAAAGCTGTGGCTGTTTTTTGTCAAAATCAGATGATTTTATATCTGTAATCTTGCAGGCAGAGCAGTTGAGCTGATATATTTAATGACTCACTCTAGACAGACGAAAGTCTGTTCTTGAGAAGTGAGGAGGGGGAGCCATTAATCTTTTCTAAAATAAACAGACTTATGACTCTTTAATCTGAAGAGTAGAGATCCTGAGCTGGAAAACAACACCCAAGTGCCCACCAATTTCCCTGACTAGTGCAGAGCACCCGGATGATAATTGATTGTGGGGCCATTTTCCCTGTGGTCTCTGAGGGACATTCACAGTACCACTAGCATTTAAAGGGGCCTTATCAACGTAGCTGCTCCAACTTCATGAGAAAAAACAGCTTGTCATCATCTGTGGCCTTTGGGGCAACTTGCTTTTCAAGCCTGCTTCAAAGCTTTGCGGTGCTCACTCAGTCAGCATTTTGCTTTTAGTTGCCTACCCCTATGTCCTATCCAGGCCCTTCTCTTCCCATCCACAGGAGCTCCTGCTTCTGCCAGAGGCATGGGGAAGTGAGATTCTCTCTTCTACTTTACCAGTACTCACTTATTCCCTAATCTCTGAAATTGGGCCAATGCCCCCCTCAAGGTCATGGAACATTACCTTTCTTTGCTGCCAGCCAGCCTTAGCAGTCTGTCTCTCATGTATTCTGCTCAGCTTCTCAAGAGCTTGTCAGACTGCTGGATTCTCTGTGCTGCCTTGCCTTCCAACCTGATTCACCTCTGTGCTCCTCTAATTTTCTCACATGCCTCTTCCTTGCCTGTCATTTAACTCTTGGCATCCTCAAACTCCGTTCTCCAATCAGACGCTTTTTTCCTTTTGTATCATCTTCCCTGACAATGTCATTTATTTCCACAGAATTTGATGCCAAGGGCTCTAAAGCCCACAGCCCTCTCCCAGGCTATAAACACATTTCTTAAATGCCCTGATGGACATCATTTGGACTTTTTATTGGTATTCATTTGCCATTTCCAAATCTAATAGACTATATATCTTGTCTCCAGCTCCTCTTCAAATAAACTCCAGTGCTAATTTTCCATTTTCCCATTTCCTACAGTAACCCCAGAATCATCCCGACCACCTTGTTTCTAAATCCTGGAATGTGACTCCTAACCTCTTTTCCATTCCTCTCTGTGGCGTGTCACTATTTACCAAATTCTTAGAGTTCATTCTTATAGATTCTTTGTCTGAATTGTTTCTAGTAAGTCTCTTCTTTCCACATCCACAACCATAGTTTAGGCTCTCACTAATTTTTGTCTCATAACAGCTTGGTTGCTGGAGATCCTACTTCAAACACCATTCATACCTAGATACCAAGGCTTGGGGAGCTTCCCTGCTGGCAGCACTTTGTGTTCTCACACATCATTGCTAGAAAATGAAGCACACATCCATGTGACTCCACTGGGAGGGGACGTCTGGCAGCTTGTACCTGGTTTCGCCTTGCCTTTACTCTATGCTTCTTTCCCTTTGCTGATTTTAATCTGTGTCCTTTCACTTTAATAAACCATAACTGTGAGCATAACAGTTTCTGAGCTTTGTGAGTCCTAACAGACTTCATGAAGCCTTGGAGTAATCTTGGGGACCCCTCACACAACACATCATTCACATACTTCAGAACTTTAATTTTGAAGTTATCAATTGTTAGTGATGACTTCATAACTGATTACAACCCACCACCAAATCCTAACACAAGGATTGTACTTTGTGAGGGGAGGGAATGTGTCTTCCTCATTGTTTCATCCCCTGTTATGCTTTGCACAAGTGCAAGCTTACAGCAGGTACTCAGATAACATTGAATTGTAAACATTAAGAGCAACATGTTGAGCAAATATTAGAAAGTATCTCCCTAGTTTGTATGTCATTCACAAGCCCAAGAATCACTATATAAGACTAAACTGCATAACAAAGGGACTCAAATATACAGTGGCTTAAGTAAGTCACACTGTTTGTTTTCCTCATAAACCAGGCTTGAGGTAAACAGTCCAGGTTGTGGTTTTTCCCCATGTGGTCATTCAAGTTCCTTTTCTGTGTTACTTAGCCATCTCCTAAGGCAGAGGTCAGCAACTTACAGCCCTTAGGTCAACCCTGTCCTGCCACCTACTTTAGTAAACAGAGTCTTATTGGAATACAGCCATGCTCACTTCTTTATGTGTTGTCTACCGCTGCTTTTGTGCTCCAAGAGCAGAGCTGAGTAGTGGCAACAGAGACTTGATGGCCCACAAATTCTAAAGTATTTACACTCTGGCCCTTCACTGAAAAAGTTTGTTAAGCTGACAGGAAGAGGAAAGAGTATTGGAAGAATACACAGTTGATATTTTAAAGCCAAGCATAACAGTGGTATGTGTCACTTTCACTCATAGCTCCTCGGATGACATGATCTTACCTAGCTACAAGGGAGGCCAGAAAATACCATCTTCCACTCAGGAGTCTGCAAGATTTTTCTATAAAGAGCCAAGTAGGAAATCTTTTCAGCTTTGAGAGCTGCATAGTTTCTGGCGCAATTACCTGTCAGTGGAGTGTGAAAGTGGCCCTAGACAATATGGAAATAAGTGAGAGTGGCTATGTTGCAATAGAACTGCATTTACATGATGAGGCAGTGTCTGGTTTGACCCATTGGCTATCATTTGCCAACTCCTTCACTAGCTGGATGGCCATGTGTCTGTTTACGTATTTATGTTTAACGATAGGTGTTCCTATTATTAAAAAGAAGGAAAAAAGAGGATGGATGGGAAGGGGGTAGGGTGTCAGTCTCTGACACAAATACTTTTTGTGCCCAGGCAAGTCTTGAAAATAGTTATCTTTGATTTATGTGTTGATGTGTATTGCATGCCTACTCTTGTTGCAAAAGTTACGTGTGTTGGAAAAAGTGACCCATTTACCCTTTTTAAAAAATAGTCTCCCCTTGGCCTGAGTTCAGCTCCATACTAAAGAAACATGACAATCTTCTCTGCTCAGAGTTTCCAGTGGTCTTCAGCTGATTCATTCTCCTGGTTAAGATCCATAAAACCCAAGGCATAATGGTGCTAGATATGGTTTATTGGCACTTTGAATTGATTCCACCTCTTTCTATGTGCCTTCCTGTACTGGACAGTTGGAACACTAAAAGCTGTATTTTCCAGACTCTTGCATCTAGGGTTCTAGATGCAAACTAGTTTTCACCAGCTGGACACATGTGGACAAAATCTGAACCACAGAGGTGAGAGAGAAGCTATCTCCCTGCTGCTAATCCTGTTGGGAAGCAGGTTCTGGGGATGTGTCAGAATAGTTGAGGCACTGGATTCAGCCAGCATTCTGTGATTTTGTCACCAGCTCTCTTAAGTCTTAAGAAGCAGTGTGGCTGTCAACCTGGAAGCCAAGATCGGGAAATTGCTGCTGGCCCTGGAGCAAGCAGAGAGCATCTCAGCAGACAGCCACATCAGTGTTAGAAATGAATATATCAGATGGACGCTCCAGGATTCAAGGAAAGAAGTCACCAGAGGTGAATGACCAATTGGCAGGACCATAAGTAGGCCTTCTTCCATGAGTGTATTTTCTGGCCACAAGGCAGACAGTGTGTTTTATTCTGATTTTATAAACAAGAATATGTATGCAAAGTCAGTTCTGACAAACTTCTGACTATATGCCTCACCCTTGGGTTATTTATTATGTTGTCTCATAATTATACAGATTTGGGGATGTCATATCACAACTTGGGCCTTAGTTTCTTAATCTGTCAAATGATAGCATAACATGAACTTCCAGAGGACCTGTTCTATTCTAAAATACTGTGTGCTATTTGTGTAATTAAATCTTGTGACCTACATCGTTCTTTTCTTTTTTTAGCCCTACAGCACTGAGCCAGCCACAGATTCATCTTAGTTGTATTTGTGAATGTTATGGGCTGACATGTGTCCCCCTACTCCCAAATTCATATATGGAGGCCCTAACCCCCAATACCTCTGAATATGACTATATTTAGAGGTAAAGCCTTTAAAGATGTGCTTAAGATAAAATGAGGCCTTTAAAGATGTGCTTAAGATAAAATGAGGCCAATCCACTATGATGGGTTTCCTTAGAGAAGGAGAGGAGATTAGGAAACATACATAGACTGGGGCAAGAGCATGTATGGACCCAATGAGAAGATGGTCATCTGCAAGCCAAGGACACAGGCCTCAGAAGAAACCAACCCTCGTCAACACCTAGGTCACAGATATCTAGCCTCCAGAATTATGAGAAAGTAAATAAATCTCTGTTGCTTAAGCCACCCAGTATATGATACATTATTGTGGCAGCTCTAGCAAACCAATATAGTTATATTAAAATAAAACTTTCTAGAAAGTTTTTGACAGAAATATAGGATAGCACTGAGGAAGCCACCCACATTGTAATCCCACAAGAGGCCTTGGCTTCTGCCTCTGTAGTCAGCAGGCCCACAGCTGGAACCACTTAGCTTCGACCTACAGGCTCAGCACTGCCCTCACTCAAGGGTGAAGCCTATTTCGGGCTCAGGTGCTCTGGTCTGAATTCTTGTGGTCTCCAACAAACCCTTATGTCGAAACCTAATGCCCAATGTGATGTTATTAGGAGGTGGAGTCTTTGGAGGGTACAGCCTTCATGAATGGAATTAGTGCTCTTTTTTTTTTTTAAGATTTTATTTATTCATGAAAGACAGAGAGAGACAGAGACAGAGACATAGGCAGAGGGAGAAGCAGGCTCCAGGCAGGGAGCCTGATGTGGGACTCGATCCTGAGACTGGGGACTGCCAGGGGCAGGTGCTCAACCGCTGAGCCACCCAGGCATCCCTGGAATTAGTGCTCTTATAAAAAGACCCTACAGATCACCTTAATTCCCTTCTCCTTTGTGAAGTTATAGTGAAAAGATGACTGTGTATAAACCAAGAACTGGAACCTAGATCTATAAGCAACCTTGATCTTGGACTTCCCAGCTTCAAAAACTGTGAGAAACAAGCTTCTGATGTTCAGAAGTCACTCAGTTTATGGTATTTTTGTTACAATAGCCTGAACAGACTAAGACACCAAGTGAGTGTAAGTAACCTTGTTAGTTTAGCATCAAGTAAATTTTTAGTCAGATATTAGGCTACTGAGAGAGATTAGGAAGTAGTGGGTAGTGACCTGCCTGGGGCTACTCACACAGCTAGTGGTGCCCTGATTTCAGGACCATTACACTGCACTATGGGTTCCCAGCCTTTTTGATATTTTGACACATATGAAAATTATAATAGTTTATAATAGAGTGCTGTGGGAAGAGAACAACCCAATGGCTCCAGGCACCCAGGACATGCCTGTATTCCCAAGAGTTTTGACAGTCAATTACTTGGGCACACATGTAACTCATTCCGGTGGAGACACACAAGTTGAGGACTGTGATGCTGTATCCCACTACACCCATTAATGGCAGTGGGTAGAACTGCAGCTATACCTTGTTGTCTATACCATGCTAGTACTTAACAGATGACCATGAGATGCCTGCTAAGAATTGAGAAATACGTGAAATGATATTGCCTTCTGCACATTAAATGTTAAGATAAATTTGTATTAGGCCAGAAGAAGGATATACAATCATTTGAAAAAAATAACATGTTGCCCAGGTACATTGTTGATTATAACTTGACTAAGAACAGGAGATATAAAGAAATAATCATCAGCAAAGAAATCTGAAAAATGGTGGAATGGATATCAGCAAAGACTAGTTAGGGATGGAAGGACTTTGTTTTTAGACTTCCATTCCTCCCTTTATCAGGACTCTGCCAGTAGTGAGATGGATATGCCCAGCTATCTCAGCCTGATGCTGTTAGTATACATTTATCTAAATCTTCTAAGCATCCTTCTCATTTTAATTGTGTCTGCCATGTTTTTTAGGGGGCAAAATGAACTTATTTTAGGGACTTTCAAGTGTTTTGGTTCCTGAAATAGGGAGGTCTCCTGATAAATCAGTGAGATGACTTCTGATTATGACTTGGGTTCCCAGGAAGCTTCTTACAAGGAAGAATTTCTCTGGACCACGCCAACGAGAGCTTTCTTGTCCATTTGATATCTATACATTATTTCATTTAAATACATTTTTTGACATCCTTGAGTCTCATGCAAACTAATGTTTATTTTTACTGGCATGGATAACGCTTTTAAAATTTTTTTAAAGATTTTATTTACTTGACAGAGAAAGAGAGCACAAGCAGGGGGAGCAGCAGGCAGAGGGCAAGGGAGAAGCAGGCTCCCTGATAAGCAAGGAGCCTGATATGGGTCTCTATCCCAGGACCCTGGGATCATAACCTGAGCTAAAGACAAACACTTGACTGACTGAGCCACCCAAGTGCTCCTGGTATGGATAACTCTTAAAGCTTGATTACCAGGCACTGCCAATAATGATTCTGAGTCTTCAGGGAAATGGATGGACCCTCGCATGAAGTGATCTAATTGAAGGCCTGTAATGTGAGGAGGTATCTAAATGCAGTGGACCCTTCCTTAGACCATACCACTATCTCTGTATAACTCATGTCTCTTATAGAAATAAGATATAGAAGCTATAGTCTTAGGACGTCTGGCTGGCTCAGTCCCTAGGGCATGTGACTCTTGATCTCAGGGTCATGAGTTCGAGCCTCACATAGGGTGTAAAGTTTACTAAAAAAGAAAAAATAGTATAATCTTGAAACATGTGAGGTGAGTTGTGCTAAATAGTTCTGGTCTCTGTTTTCAGATGACTCTGAAAGAATTATATTTATTTATTCAATAAATCTAGTCTACTCCAAATCTCTGTCAGATAAAATGACGATATGAGATGTTTTTCTTATAACATTATGCCTTGCTTTGTCATCTAATAGGAGAAAATTGAGCTTTTTTTCTAACTCTAGCAATTCCGTGTCCTCTGGAGCCGTGCTTCTCAAACCTGAATGTGCTTATGAATCACTTGGAGATCTTAGTTAAGATAAAGGTTCTGATTGAGTAGATATAGGCCAGGGCATGAGATTTTTGCATTTTTCCAAGTCCACAAGCGCTACTAGTCCTGCTGGTAGGCCACATTTTGAGTTAAAAGCTCTGGGAAACATGCCTAAGTAGACCAGGTGACCACTTATACCCTAGGCTTGAAGGGGCAGAAATCAGGGCTCCCCGTCCTTTGCAAAGTATCAGTTCCACAGCCTGTCATTCTACCATCATGGTTTTATGCTTTTTTTCTGGAAATTTTTCTCATCCCAGGAATTCTTTGTTAAAATGCAAATATCTTTGATGAAATCATGCCATGCCCAGCTAATACCATGATCTTCAGGAATTAGCAGGGTTCCTTAGAAGCCGTTTAGAAACAAAAATGGCAGTTGGGCTATAAGGAGGGTTGCAGTATGACCCTTCAGAAAAGAATACTGTTCAAAAGAAAGGAATATTAAATAAGAATGCTTCTAGTTGCAAGCATCAGAAAACTCAATTAAAGTGATTTAAGCAATAAAAATATTTATTCATCTCTCCTAATAAGAAGTTTAGCAGTTCACAGCTCTATAATATCATGGAGAACCCAGATTCTTTCTGTCTTCTTTCTGTCCTATCCCTGCAATCTCCATCTTTGGTTATTGGCTTTTTATTCTTGTGCTTATTGCCTCATGGCCCCAAGCTGGCTGCTGCAATTTCAGGCATCATTCCCACTTTGAAAATGGAAGGAAAATGAATGAGCTTCACAAGCCTTGTCTGTGCCTTTTACTCGGAAAGTGAAATTCTTAGCAGAAGCTGCAAAAAGACCTTTCCTTGCATCTTATTGTCAGAACTGGATAATTTCCCTTCCCTTAAGCCAATCACTGACAGAGGGGAATAAGGTTACCCTATGTTTAGAGTAACCATGACTCATTCTTCTGAGGTTAGAGGAGGCCTACCCTTCATAATAACAAAGCAAATTCACCTACTACAAAAATCAGGTAGTGAAATGTGGAGTGAATGGCACTGAATAGACTATGAATACCTTCCCTGGGAAGAAAGAAGCTCATATTTATAAGGGAGACAGCAGAATGCCAAAGACCATTTCCAGTTGTACATCGCTTTGAGCCAAGTACAGTCCTAGCACCCACCCCCTGATATCTCCCCCGACAAACATTGGTTTGTTTACCTTGAGTTCAGGAAGGCTGGGGGGCTACAGAATGTATCATGGGTTCTTAGTCAATATTTGCTGGTTGGTCAAAAAGGAAATGGTAGAAGAATAATTTGAGGTGTTGAGAGAGACCTGGAAAAAGATGCTCAGAAGAAATGGGTCTAGTTCTTTGAATGAAACAAAACTTCTAATAAAAACATTATTTTATTTACATCTCAAAACAATCCTGTGAAGTAAGGATTTACTTTTAAATCCTTTAAAGATCACACATTTTAAAGATCAGAACTGAGAGAAACTAAGAATCTTGCCCAAATCCACATAGTTTGTCATTGGAAGATTTGGGATTCCAAAGGGCTTTCTGATTCCAAAGCTGTGAACCCTCTCACCACAGCTTAGACATTCACGTGAGGGTCTCACCCAGAGTGGTTTTATCATCTTGTTTAAAGGCTCTGCTTTGCTGCAAAAGCCGTTATACCCCTGCCACATGTACCACACACAGAGAGAAAAAAACGGTATTACTTTCATGTAATTATATCTCAAAACTCTGAAGTTCCAAATCTACGGTATTAAATATACAGCTCTAACTCAGAACACATCTTACTTCTCCTCTCTGCCTCTGTCTCTGCTCCACCAGTCATTGTTATTGTCTTTCTGTTACAAAATCATTACAGATTTATTGAAGGAAACACAGAATTTTGGAACAGAAACAAAAATATTCACTCGAGGACTACATTAAAATTTCAGCATTTTATTTGCCTTCCTTGATTTTCTAGTAGTTTTCCTGCACTGGATTTCTATTCAGTCCAGATATAAAAAGCTTTCCACTATCTTACTAAATATCTGTTCTGATGGAAATCCAACTCAGGCAACTAGAGAATTCTAGTGGAGGGCATTTCCGTTGAGCCAGCTTGTCTACTGATTTGTTTCTGCCTTCTACTGACTGAATTTCTTTTGAGTTGCCTCCAGCAATGAGGCATTCAGATCCTTGAAGCAAAGATCAGCGCTGTGGCCCCAAGAGAAACGGATGTCTAGGAAACGTCCTGCTCTTTTAACCTCTTGGTTCTACCTGGTGAGGAAATCCTGAGGCTTCTGTTAGTGTCTTTTCTCTTCCTTGGCCTGCATTTCGCTGGGCCAAGCTGTCTATCTCCTTTTCTGGTAAACAAGTGTTTGGATAGGAAGAGGCTGTCCTATTCCTTGGTATGGTTCTCATAAGCATTTATCTCCTAAGCATCATCAACTTAAGATGCTAAATTTACACAGCCTTTTCAGGAGAAATAAAAAGCAGATAATGCCTTTTGTTTCTCTGTTGCTTTTTTTTTTTTTTTTCACAGTGCTAATTTGAACTATAACAAAAGGGAAAAAGAAGGAATGAGTATGCAGAGGACAGAGAAGGGGAAGGAAACCAACTCTCACACTCCTAGGAACAAATCGAGCCATTTTGGCACACATTCTATCATTTCAGCCTCACAAGCCTGGGAAGGAGGCATTATTTTTCACATTTTACAAGATAAGGATGTTGAGGCTCACAGAGGCTGTGAAATTTGGCCAAGGACAAATTGTAAATGGAAAATAGGGGATTTGAATAATCTCTCTGAGTCCTGAGCCTCTTGCCATAACAATTTGATGTTTTGGCCACAGAGGACACTTTTAGAAAAGGCATGAAAAAGAGAGACTCCATCCTGCTATTTCTGCTACAGATTTCAAATTGTCTGTGTCTCCCCAGCAATAACACATAGATGATGGTCACTGGGATAAAACCACTGCCCAAACATGCTGTAGAAAGCCAAGACATAGCATTTCAATCCTTTGGCCACAAAGATTAGAGCATAGGAATATAATATCCAGGAACACATAGGACTAAGATGAATGAAGATAGCCATGGAGATACCTATGGTATGCTAAAGTCCATCTAAATCAACTTCCCAGGCTTGAAACTCTAAAAATCCCTTTTCCTTAGCATTTGAGAGATGCAGTCTCTAATCTGGCCAGACCTCTGGCCCAGCTTCAGGGTCCTTCCTCCTGCATAAAGGCCAAAAGCTGGAGCTCTACTGGGCTGGGAGTTACAAAACTGGGAACTGACAGGCCTTTGTCCACTAGCTGCCTCTCACATACTTGGGACCATCCTTCTCCTTTCTTATGTTACCTCCCTTTCAATTCCATCTTCTGACTCTATGTGGACATAACCCCAGTAAAGCTTTCAAAAACAGAAACAATGCAGCTTTGCCTTTGGGTCCCATGGTAGGTACCCAGTTTACCTTTGAGAGAGCAAAGCAATATCTGCATAGCTGTCTAAGTCTGGTACAGGAGATACTTGATCAAGAGTGGATGGGAAGGAGGGATCTCCTAGGGATTCAAAACTGTTCACTGGTAATGCTATCAGAAAGCATTTTTTCCTGTCCCAACCTCCTCCTTCCCATATCGTTCCACTAAATGGCCTGAAAGGTGAGGTACAGTTCTGTGGTCAAGAAACAAAGGGACTTGGACTAGGAACTGAGCTTAAAGCACCCTCTACACTTTTCCAGCCCAGCACTAGCAGTCTCCTTGGTGATGGGGAGAGAGGGTCCCACAGAATCCACACCCATGGCAAAGAAAGGAGAGAGGCTGCTGGCACAGACACAGAGGATCTTGTGGAGGTGTCAGACCTTACCAGGGTGTGCCCCACTGCCAGCCACTTTTAGGGACTCTGAATTCAATATCAAAAAGCAGCTCTAGAACATCTGGCCAGAAAATACACAGCTCCTCCATGGTTCACCCACACAAGCGATATGTAGCTACGAGGACCAAGACAAGCCAGTTACTTTGGCTAGGACAGAGTTTACACCAAAGACCAAAGGACACATGCAGACACAGCACCGCTGGCTGGAACAGGATCCTGTGCCTTCTGTTCCCACATTGTAGGAAGTATGGAAAGCTCCAAATTTCCAGGTGGGAGAGGCTAGGCTTTGTTTCAAGGAGATTAATGTCTGGTGCCTACCTTCTGTCTTTTCCATACTGCAGTTGAACACATATCTGCTGTTCTCTGAATTGAAAAAAAGGAGAGTCTCAAGAACAAGACAAAGAATAATGCTTCAGATGCATCCTTAGAACCCCACAGAAGCCCCTGAAAATAAACTTTAGTCTTAATCTATTTAGGGAGATAAAAATTATAAGACATAAATGCCCGTCTGAGGACAGACATTTCCAAAGTAAAATAATGAGTAGGGAATGCACAGAAAATAAAAATAATTGGGCAAATCAAGCTGAGAGTCATTTTGCCCAACAATTAGCCAAAACACTTAAAAAATTTCAGTGTCATGAAAGACAGCTGAAGAGTATCCTAGATTAGAGGAACCAAAGAACATGATGACTAAATGCCATACTTGGTTCTGTACTTGCTCCTGGATTAAAAAAAGAAGAAGGTACAGTATTTTTTTTAGATTTTATTTATTTATTCATGAGAAACACAGAGAGAGAGAGGCAGAGACACAGGCAGAGGGAGAAGCAGGCACCATGCAGGGAGCCCGATGTTGGACTCGATCCTGGGTCTCCAGGATCATGCCCTTGGCCGAAGGCGGTGCTAAACTGCTGGGCCACCGGGGTTGCCCGGAGCTACAGTATTTTTAAAAAGATTTTATTTATTTGAGAGAGAGAGAGAAAGTGAGAGAATGAGCAGGGGGTGGTGAGTAGAAGAAGAGGGAGAAGCAGGGAACCTGCTGAGCAGAGAGCCCGACATCGGGCTCAATCCCAGGACCACAGGATCATGACCTGAGTTGAAGGCAGATGCTTAACTGACTGAGCCACCCAGGTGCCCCAAGAAGCTACATTATTATTAGGACACTATTAGCACAG
Source organism: Canis lupus dingo (assembly GCF_003254725.2). Taxonomy (NCBI): domain Eukaryota; kingdom Metazoa; phylum Chordata; class Mammalia; order Carnivora; family Canidae; genus Canis; species Canis lupus. Next base: position 42,080,426 of record NC_064244.1, on the reverse strand, counting down.
TACTAGGACAAGTGGAGAAATCTGAATATAGAATGAATAATAGATAATACTGTGTTAGTGTCAAATTTCTTCCATGTGACATTTATAATGTAACTTTGTAGGAGAATGACTTTATTCTTATGGGAAAAGCATTGAAATATTTAAAGATAAAGTGTCATGATGTCTGCACCTCAGTAATGGTTCAGCACAAAAAACAAACAAACAAACAAACAAACAACCTAACATACACATAAAAGAAAGAGAGAATTAAGCAAATATATCAAACATAAAGGTGAATGAATCTTCATTGCTTTTTGTTTCGCAACTTTTCTGTTTCATTTCCAAATAAAATAAGGAGGGAGATGACAAGGAAATTGTTATAGATTAAAACATGCTTAAGAGACATAAATGTAATGTCTGTGCAGTGTCTTAATCTTAATTGGAACAAACCAGCTATAAAAAAGGATATTTTAAAGATAATCTGGAGCATTGAAAATGGATTGGGTATTAGATAATGTTAAGGAATTGTTAATTCTGTTGGAGATAATGCTGCAGTATGGTTATAGGGGACAAAAAGCCTTTTTCTGTTGAAGAAAGTAAACCTTCATCTTTTACAAGTGAAATGATATGTTGTCTGGGATTTTCTCTAACATAATCCAGAAAAGGGAAAAAAAAAAAATAGAGCTAAGTGAGATGAAAGAACACTGACAGAATGTGGATAAGAGTCAAAGCTGGATAATATATATGTGGGTATTCTTTACATTAGTAGCATCTCCGCTTTGTGTCTCAAAATCTTCATAATAAGAAGTTATTTTTAAAAATTAAAATACATACAAAGGGGTGCTTGAAAATAAAATAATTCTAAAGGGACAAATCATCATTTATATAGATTTGTAAATTGTAGCTTTTATGTCTTAGTTTTAAGAAATTGAAGTACACATACACATACTTTTTTTAAATACCCAAAACACTGTTGCCCACATTTCATGCCCAGAGGTGATACTGTGATAAGTAGTCACTTCCCATTTGTCAGTGGATTACTTAGCAGGTCAACAAAGCCTTCCAAGTTCAATATTTTCTTAAATCTATTTTATGTCAGAATCTCTCTCTCTCTCTCTCATTCCCAATTCTTCTATTTCACCCACTCCTCTAAAAACAAAATATATAGGGCAGCCCAGGTGGCTCAGCGGTTTAGCGCCGCCTTCAGTCCAGGTCGAGATCCTGGAGACCCGGGATCAAATCCTACATTGGGCTCCCTACATGGAGACTGCTTCTCCCTCTGCCTGTGTCTCTTCCTCTCTCTCTCTGTGTCTCTCATGAATAAATAAATAAAATCTAAAAAAAAAAAAAAATTTTATATATATATATATCAGTCCTCAGAGAGTTCCAGCAAAGATATTTTTCACTCCTGCTTAGTTAGGCAAGATTGTAGCACAGAGCCTAAGTGAGACAGGCTCACAGTGAGTGTGTGGTTGGGCTAAGATTAGGACCTTGGACCTTAGACCTCTGCTCTAACCATTAGTCAACATGTCCTCTCTTGACCATCCATAATTAAGGTGGCTCTAGTCTCTATAGTAACCAATCTGCCTAAAATAGGAATTATGTGAGGAACAAAACATCTGAAGCCAATTGGATCCATTCATACTCAAACAATGTCGATTTAAAGGCTGTTACCCAAGTTTGTTGGCTTTTTGAATGTTCTCCCACCATGGGCTCAACGAAAGGAAGTGGAGGGGGCTCCATATCGTCCATTCCATAAAGAAACTCACATGCTGTTATCCCTTTTCCTTCTTCAAACATTTCTTTATGTCCTCAAGTCATAAGCCCTTAAAACAAACTTTTCGTCAAGGCAGTTTTATGACCACAAGACTGAAACAAAAGTGTAAGTCTGAGAATCCTTTATAGGCAAAGAAAGCTTCCCAAAGAAGAAATGGGACTCAGTCCAAATCCCTCACAGAAACCTGGCAACTTCATGCATTATTTTCCGTTTATAAGGTGGGGCTTTGAACACTTCTCCTACTGAATCAGTTCCCCTGGGTGTCTTTGGGAAGGAAGTGAAACAGTGTTTGGTACCAGAGCTAACGGGGCACTAAACTTGAAAGCAAAAGGGTCCAGCCCCTCACAGTGACCACTTGCCTCATAGGATCTGTGAGAATTCATTGGGGATGCCCAGGAAGTATATTGGCATGTGTTCCATATAACTAACATTATTTAGTCATCATTATTATTTTTACATCTGTACATTAGGCATAACTTCTGGCTTCCATGCTAGAAAATATCTATCCACCCTGTCCCTATTTTTTTCATGCCTCATTTTGGAACAGTTTTTGACTTCTGAAACACTGCTAAGTACAAGGAGCCCTATGATCTGTACTAATCAAGTCACCCAAAGGTGGTGGTGGTGGTGGTGGTGGTGGTAGTGGTTGTTGTTTTTAATTTTCCTAAGTGGGAAAAGACAAGCAGTGACATTTCTTTTTTGACCTTTCTTTTTCTTCTTTATTCAAGTAACATTTATTGAATAGGAGCTTGGTGCCAGGCCTGGAGTCTAGCTTCTCACTTAGATACAAATGCCTCAAAGGAGCTCATGGGGCAGAATAAGGAAAGAAAGTTGTACACAGTTGAATTACAGCACAGCTAGGCTTTCCAGACTCAGCAAACAAACATCAAGATGCAGAGTTCAATTTGAAATTCAGTAAGTAACAAATAATTGTTATGGAATATTGTATGGGACCTATGAATTCTTTATTATTTATCTGAAAGTCAAATGTAACTGGGCATCCTGTCTTGTATTTGATAGCCCCAGCATCCACAACACAATAGCTGCTGTCGATGAATGTAAGCAGGAAGGGCTGTGGAAGCCCAAAGGCCTGAACAAACATCTAAAACGTTTATAGAGGAGGTGACATAAAGGAGACCTTCAAATAAGGAAAAACATTCGCCAGGTAACAAAACCAGGGAGGACCTGCATCTACCAGTGGCTTAAAGAATAAGTCAGGTCAAATGCATGGGAAATTGTGAAAAGTTTATGAAAGCTTGACCACAGGGGTCCATGTGGGTAGTGGCTTGAGGTCTTCTAGGTAGGTTGGATATTACACAATAAGCAGTGTGGGTCCTCAGAAGGTTTTATGCTGGGGAGTGACAAGGTCAGACTTGTTTTTAGGGTGAGAAAGGATGAACCATAGGGAGAGAAAAAGCTTAAAATGAGTCGTTGGACGGCTGTTAAAGTCGTTCAAGGAGAGTTCCCGATAAGGACTGAAACTAAGCCAGTGCCTCTGCAGATAACAGAAGAAGGCAAATTGGAGAGATGATTAATCAGTTAGGCTTGTCAGAATCTGTTGATGGGCAAGGCAGTTGGGCATGACACGCATGCCTCTGTGGTGTCTAGGTTGGGAGGTGGGGAGAATAGCGATGCTGTATTTGGCTGCAAATAGTGTGATGTATATATATTTAAGTTTAGCAATTTAGCAGCATCTGGTTAACATTCAAGTAACTAATGAGCACTATACCCTTTAGAGGTAGTTAAAACATTTGAGGACCCCAGCTGGGAATCAATACCTTTCAGAACTATTGCTTAGCAGTTCATATAATTTGTCTTAATCTACCCCAGTGGGTTTCTTACTTAGCATTAAAAGATAGGGGATCAGTTAGGAGTAAGAGTCTGACACATGCCCAGTGTCATATCTCAAATCAAAAAGATTTAAGATGCATCTTTTAACTTCATAAAGAGCATGACCCTCTTACAAGGCTGGCCCATTCTGCCTTTGAAATATCTCTGCATTTGTTTTTCAGACTTATGAATTAAATAGTAATGTATCTCCCAGAATTGGATCACTATCATTTTAACATACCATACTCTCTGGTAGTGGGGTTGTCAGTAAGGGATTATATACTTCTTCCTATACTTGCGTCTTACACTGGATGCTATAATAACATGAATGTATATCAAAAGAACATTAGATAATTTGCTGATGATCAAACTGGTTTATGTCTGTTCAAAATAGGTGCCATTGGAAATTGACTATAAGTGAGGATATTTCTTTAAAAATCATGGATCTCAACTTACATCCCAGCCTGTAGGTTTTAGATCCATCCAGAATATGCTGTTAATGCCATCCCACCCTCACTGAGTCAGATTTAATCGATGGAGTTCAGCTGAAGAAACATGATTATACATGATTACTTTCTTAAAAGTCTGGAAGGACTTAAAAAATAAAATAAAATGTACTCAGGCATCCCATCACAAATGTGGGCTCCAAATAGAAGATTTTATTGTAAACCTTCCAGACGTTCAGACTCCACTGTTATTTTTGAAAAGACATTCCAATAACAGATGCCCCTTCAGTTGGGGCATGGTTTGATACAAAGCAGCAGGCATTATTTAAAAGAAAAAAATAGGTCTCTTGAGACACGTCAAAACAAATTAGCTGTTATGCTAAAATTATTTCCTGTTGGGTTTAATAAAGTTAACAAGATAAGTAAAATGAAAAACAGCATTAGGAAGCAGGGAATAATTTCCTCCCAAGCATGGAGCTCTTGCAGACATTGATAACAATAGATAAGAAATTTAATTTGTCTATTTTTATTTACCACAATGCCCTCATTCCATTTCTGTTTTTCAAAATCTCCTTCAAGATTTCTTTGGAGATGAAGTTATTTATGTGATTCTATGCCTCTATTTTGAAACTCAGAAACCCGTGATTCAAGCTGGTTTTCATGTTCGGTTTCCACATTTAATGTAGTACCTCCAATGAATTGATAGACAGTAATTGAGGAAAAAGCTAAAGCTGTTATTTAAATGGTCTTTGGACACTATGAGTTCCTTCCATTTAACCAAGTTTCCTTGGTCCCAACTAGCATACATAATTAAGATTTGACAGCAAGCAAAAGAGACATAGTGCCTTCCCCCAGTAATGATGTAAAAATAGGCTTCTCCAAAGACAGTTTTCTTACTGTTTCTATTACTCCCTTAGCTTATGTATAAAGAGCCTTAAGATTCATGAAGACACACAGGTCTTAAAGTTATCAGACTGGTTCCTAGTTCCAACTCTTTCAAGTATTATTTAATCACTTTTACCTTTCTGGTCCTTAGTTTCACCATCTGAAAAATAAAGAGGTGGAATTCTTGATAATAATTACCATTCACTGAGCATTTAATAAGTGCTAAGTCCTTGACTAATAACATTACACCCATCATCTAAGTGATGCTAACAATAACTTTTAAAGGTAACCAAGGCAAAGAGGAGTTAAGTAACTCCCCAAAGGTCACTCAGCAAGCAAAAGACTAAGCCAGTATTCAAATACAGATCCATTCCAGTCCAAAGACCATACCTGCTTCCATTTTAAAGGAAGTGGAAGAACAGGATTCTTATCAGATATGTCATTTGCAAATATCCTCTTTCATTCCATGTGCTGCCTTTTAGTTTTGTTCATAAATTACATATAACCAATGCTCAACACGAGTACCCTCCTTAATACCCATCACCCATTTAGCCCACCTCCTGCCCACCTCCCCTCCATCAGCCCTCAGTTTGTTTCCAATAGCTAAGAGTCTCTTATGATTTGCGTCCCTCTCTTATTTTCTTCCCCTGTGTTTATCTGGTTTTTTTAAAAGATTTTATTTATTTATTCATGAGAGACACAGGCAGAGGGAGAAGCAGGCTCCATGCAGGGAGCCCAATGTGGGATTCAGTCCTGGGACTCCAGGATCATGCCCTGAGCCAAAGGCGCACGCTTAAACGCTGAGCCATCCAAGCAGCCCTATCTGTTTTGTTTCCAAAATTCCACATATGAGTGAAATCATGTGGTATTTTTCTTTTTTTGACTGACTTGTTTCACTTAGCATAATACTCTCTAGCTCCATCCATATCGTTGCAAATGGCAAGATTTCATTCTTTTTGATGGCTGAGTAGTATTCTTTCTTTATCCATTCATTAGTCATGGACATTTGGGCCCTTTCCATAATTTGCCTATTGTTGATAATTACTGCTATAAACATTGGGTGCATGTGCCCCATTTGAATCAGTATTTTTGTATCTTTTGGGTAAATACCTAGTAGGGCAATTTCTGGGTTATAAGATATTTTGATTTTTAACTTTTTGAGGAGCCTTCATACTGTTTTCCAAGTGACTGCACCAGTTTGCATTCCTACCAACAGTGTGAATGGTTCCCCTTTCTCCACATCCTCGCCAACATCTGTTGTTTCCTATGTTATTAGTTTCATTTTCTCCACATCCTCGCCAACATCTGTTGTTTCCTATGTTATTAGTTTCAGATATTCTGACAGGTGTGAGGTGGCATCTTATCCTGGTTTTGATTTGTATTTCCCTGATGATGAGTGATGTTGAGCATCTTTTCAGGTGTGGGTTGGCCATCTGGATGTCTTTTTTGGAAAAATGCCTATTGTGTTGTCTGCCCATTTCTTATCTTGAATGTTGTTTTTTAGGTGTTGAGTTTGATGAGTTCTTTTTAGATTCCACATACAAACCCTTTATCAAATATGTCATTTGCAAATATCTTCTTTCATTCTATGTGCTGCCTTTTAGTTTTGTTGATTGTTTCCTTTACTGTGCAGAGCTTTTTATCTTGATGAAGTCCCAGTAGTTCATCTTTGCTTTTATTTCCCTTGCCTCCAGAGACATGTCTAGTAAGAAGTTGCTAATAGCTGAGGTCAAAGAGGTTTCTGCCTGTGTTTTCTTCTAGGATTGATGTTTTCCTGTCTCGCATTAGGTCTTTTATCCATTTTGAATTAATTTGTGTGTATGCTGTAAGGAAGTGGTACAGTTTCAGTCTTCTCCATGTTAGCATTCCATTTTGATATAAACTTGATATGTTGGTAGGTATGTCCACAGGTATTTGGAAAGTTAGTCTAAAGCAAGGGACAAAAGTCAAAGCTAAAGATAAAGAACTAAATCCCCTGATTGAAACTATGCAAAGGAAAGAGAATGCCAAGAGACGAAGTGTGGAAAGAGGAAGGGGAGGCCGCTAAGTGTAGATCCTTATGGTAGGGGATCCAGAGAAGGACATAGAGAGGAGAAGTAGGGCAATCTCAAAAGTGGTGTTGCTGAAGGCAAAATCTGGGGAGGGGATGGCCCACAGTGCCAGATGCCATTCTTCCCAAAGTCAAGAAGATTAAGAACAGTTAATAAGTCCACTCAATCACCGTTTAGTGATCCATTTGGTAATGGGGAATCTAGAATCAAGAAATATATGATTACCTTAATTTGGGGCCCAGAGTTTTTTCTTTATTACCATACTATTTCCATATCAGTAAAACCTTTTTCAACTTTCTTTCAAATAAATAATCCATTAGGTTTTGTGATATGTGTAGAGGAAGGGAGGATTTGATTTGTCTAACTTTATGAGATTAATATTTCCATTTTCCTCATTTATGTTATGCTCATCATATTTTGCTTCACTGTCACCTTGCTAAGGCCGAAAAGCTGCTTGAAGCAAAAGCTTACTTGAAGAAGCTTATTCAGGAAACAACTTGCTAAATTAATACAAGACTAGTTGAATCATTGATCTTGCAACCCCTGGATATCCTTAAAGCCAGAACTCTAGTGATCTTCAGCTGCCCACTCACATGGCAGTACTTTAGGCTCAGTCATTACCTAGAACTTCCCTCATGAACCTCTGATCTTGACCACTCCCATCCTTATCCTGACATACCTGTTCTTCCACTTCATGGGGACCATAAATCCTTCATCTTCTGCCTTTTTTTCACATCCATCAGTCTGTTCCAGTCTGAACTCTTCTCTCATAGACTCCTCAGCTCCCTGGCTCTGTAGTATTTCCATTGCACTTGCCTAGCAAAACCCAAGAGTTGACCAGAAACACAACAATCTGCCTTGGGGGCTCTTTTTACCCTGACTGCTAATGCCACTGCAGCATCATGGTTTCCAGTGCTCCTTTACCCATCAGTCCTTGGATTTATCTGGGACTATGCTCCTTCACAATCTCTAAGCCCCAGCTCAGTGTACAGATGTCTTCTTTCTCCTTCCCTTATGTCCTAACTGGCCTCCTACTGGACAGAGAGAAATCAAGGTAATCAGGAATGATCTCCTTCAACTTCCTGCCCCCTTCACTATCAATATATTAGTATCTGCATTCATCCTTTTTTCCTTTTCTCTAACTTGTAAGGCTGAGATCTCCCTCTTCTTGTTCAAAGTTTGACTTCTGCCATGAATGACATACTATTCTTCCCACCTCTCTCTGCTATACCCTTAACCTCTCCCTCTCTCTGGGCTACTTCCCCTCAGCTTCTGACTATGAAAACACTTCTCCAATCCTGAAAGACCCACTCCTTGAGCAGGGGCTCCTCTAGCTTCTGTTGAATCTATTTCTTCCCCTTATTACCTAAACTTCTAAAAAATGTAGCCTACCTCTTTCTTCACTCCCAGTTCCTTAGCCCACTGCAATATGCCTTCTGTCCTTCTTTCACAACTTAAACAGATCTCCCAGGCCATCAGTGACCTCCTGCCTGCCAACCCAGTGGATACTTGCTCCTCCCTACCCATCCAATCCCTCTGCTTTGGCTACATGGATGATTACTCACTCCTCAAAACTCTCTTGACTTCTGTGATTCTAAACTTCCATGATTCTTTTCCTAACTTTCACTAATCCATGTATTCATTCCAAAAAAACATTTATTTGGTACATGCCATAGTGGGATTAATCCAGGGGATTGCAAGAATCAAGAAGTGAGGAAAACATGATGCCTACCTTCATGGAGTATACTGTCCAGTGAGAGGGACAATATAAATAGGCAAAAACAAAAAACAAAAAGCCAAAAACAAAAAACCCATACAGTCAGTTCTCATGATTCACGGTCATTATGTTCTATAAAGTCACTACAAACGCTGAATCAGCAAGTATTAAGCTATGGCTCCTTGAGGAAATTCAGGGTCAGATTCCTACAAGCCTCTGTTCACATTTTTGTCAACTGATCAATACATAGTCTTGTTTTATGTGTGTTTTGTTTAAAGACCCCTTATTCAATAATTCTTACTAATAATAAATTCTATACAGTATTTCTTTACAATAAAACATGAAATGAGAAAAGTTTAGGGTTTTCCTAATTCTGGGTATTCCTTTGAGGCCAGAGTCTCTGTTTATTAAAATCATTCCCTGAGCTGCTCTCTCACTGTGCTCCAGCATTTGGGACCACTCGCCCTACACTGATGCTTTTATTAATGTGCTGAGCTTGTTTATTTCTGTCTCTCATACACTCACACAGACTTAACATCTTTCAACTCAGGTCAAATTATCAGAGCTTATGTCTCATCCTATAAATCATCTTGACACATTTATTTCTGCTTCTCTAACTATAATTTATAGGATGTTGTGATTAAATTTGAACCTGACACATCAGATTTCCTTGAGCATCAAGATGACATTGCATCAGCCAGAGGTGGATGTGAAGATTACTGTGGAGTCAGTAAGATGCCAAAGTGTGGAAACAAGAGTGAGCTCCAGATTCAGACAAATGTGGGGAAGGTTATGACTGTCATTTGCTAACTGAGTCTTTAGCTTAGGTACTTAACTTCTCTGAGCCATAATTTGCTCACCAGTACAATAGGAGTAAAAGGATCTCATAAGAGTACTGTGAGGACTACATATACATTGCATATAAATTCCCTGGCCTGCAGTCAGGGCTCAATTGATGCCATTCTTTCTTTCTTGAGACTTGTTCAGTTTTTCTCGATATCCACTCACCTTGGGTGATTCGCTGTGCCCACCGGAGTACAATCTGGTATTCAGAGCATCCTATGGCACCACAGAGGAGGAAATCCTCATGGCTTACCTACAGAGGAAAGACTTAGAAGAGAAGGCAAGGATCTTGGGAAAGGAAGATAGGTGCAAAGGGACAACAAGGCTGTCTTTAGGATCTTAAAAGGGGGAGGAAGAGATGATGAAGAGTCAAGTAACGGGAAGAAAGGGCTAGAAACAATAAAAGGAGTAGGTCTAGCAAGACCATCAGTCAAAGTGGAGTAAGCAAATGGACTGTCACTGTGAGTCACTGTCCCTTGATACCCAGAGAAGCCAAGTACTGCTTCAGATTCAGCTCCAAGAGGATTAACATTGAGGGGGAAGGCCCAGGCAGGCCATATCTGCCTACTGCTGGTAGGCCCTAGGCAGAGGGGAGGAAGCTGCTCTGTGGTTTGTTCCCACAGCTAGGCTGCTGAATCCCAAGTGTGGAGAGAGATGGGGCATCTCTCCAGAGATGGAGAGATGGAGAGAGATGTCTGGAGAAATGGAGACTCAGCGATTAGGCCTGGCTGCAGTGGGTCTGAATCCAACTGATTTGAATACAAGGACCCAGATAGTAAGTCAAAAGTCCTCTTTGAAAGCACTTGAACTTAAAGTTCCATAGTACACAAATACTGCTGAGTAGAAATGTAGATTTTGAGGGCCCCTTTCAATGATGTCAGCAGCCTGCCCAAGGATTCAGAGGCCCTGGTTCAGCATAAGGTCCAACTCTGAAAGAGAGAAGAAGAACCCCAAACATCTTTTATAGTCATCTCTTCTTTAGTTTTCCAAAGGGAGAACTGAGGTCGCTTCAGCTCTTCTAAGGGAAAGGACCATCTCCTCCCCTCTTCCTCTGTGCTCCAGAATGGTGGAATCTGACCCTCATAATTACATTCTGGCCTCACTCAGTTTCATCTCATTCATTCCCCACCCCAATCCTGCTTTTGCCAAATTCCTCTTCCTGATGAGTCAGGGATTAAAAATGCTTGGCATCCTTGCTGAGTAAATAGTATTTGTCCACAGTGATACTGGTCAGTGGCAAACTGCCTTTGCTCTGTGATGAGAAGGTATAAGCACACAATTAGCAAGTTGACTCTTTAGAACTGACAGGGCAAAGACAAGGAGCAGGAATGTGGCCCTATATAAGCATCACACTTATCATGCCCTTGGCCTTGTTTTGTACTCTGCTCTAACTAGGCTGACTTGCACAAAAGAGAAGGAGAGAAGGAAGGAGGGAGAGAGGACAGGTTGGGAGGGGAAATAAATATGCTGATTTAATAAATCAACTATTTGATCATTCCGATTTTACAGATCCAGAGAAATCAAGTCACTTGTCAAGTTTGTAAGTGTCAGGAAAGCTAGAATTTGAACTCCTGTATTCTTAGTGGGAGCCTGTTGTCCTTCCCACCACATCAGGCTACTGATGGAAGTAAGCAGGCAATTGACTAAAATTGAATCTGCCTGCCTTGGGGCCTTTAGGAGATGGTCTGCCCCAGATATAATGGAGGTTCCAGTGGGCATCAGAAACATCTGCTCTTACCCCTTGACCTGGCATCAGACTGCTCCAAAGGGGATTTTTTGTGTGTGTGTTTCGGGGGATCTGTTGTGTTTGAGCTAGCTGTGGAAGAGGCACTTCTCCTGGAGTGGTGAACGCTGCAGTCTCCTGCTGCCCCTGCAGATTCCCCTGGGGTGGGTGGGGGTGGGGGTGAGAGGAGCAGCCCTGGCAGGAATTGTTTACTTCCTTTAGCAGGTTCTGACCATCTCAGGTGGTCAAGCTAGCTCAGGAAGCTGCAGTGTTCTCTGACATGTAGGTTTTTTGTATTTTTTTCCTTTTCACAGCTTCACGAACCTCTTTCAGGGCTCTTTAAAACTCAGGAACTGATGGGCCATTCACTCCCAAAGATTCCATTTGTATTCAAACCCAACGTTTTATTCACAGGATGACCAAAGTTCAGAGAAGGGAGTTCCTCAAGGTCATACAGCTAGTGAATGACAGAACCAGGGCCAGAAACAAGACAACTGACTATGATTTAGTGTCATTCAACAGAAATTCCTTGAGTGCTAATTATCCACTAGTATTAGGCCCTGAGCTAGGTGCTTGGGTGCCCAATGTTTTAGTAAAAACATGCTGTGGTGTTACTGTCACTGGTGCTTCCCTGCTCCTCCCTTCTGGATGTTTTCCATTCCCAGCCCCAGTCTAACCCCAAGACTCCCAGGGCCACTCACCACAGCATTCCTAAAGACTTAGAAGAGGTGCCTTTGTGTGCGCTTTTTCCTCCAAGACCCTGGAATGCACGTTACGGGACTTGCTGATTTATAGCCATGTTGCCTTTCAAAGAATTCCCTGGTCTGCGTTAAGTCAACAGATATGAGAAAAGGCTTGTTAAAAGTTCTGTCACGGGAGCCAGTTGCTCCTTGTGTTAGCAGGATGCTTTCTTTAACCCTGGGCCCCTCAGGCCTTCAACAGCACACCCAGGTCCTACAATAACTGCTCAGAATCTACATGGAAGATTTGGAAACTCCCTGAAATATAAATGTCTTCGATGCCATATCCAGCCTTACCATTCTTTCCAGAAGTCCTATGCATCTCTTCTCCCATTTGCTGGTTTTGTTTTATACTGATTGTCTTAAAGGTTTCTCTGTTCACATTGGCCTATTTTCTCTTTTTACACTGTTGTCATTCTGCTTGTCAACTGAGACTAGTGGCCACATCCTGTCTGTGCATGCTGACCTTTTGGGTAAGGAATTCATTCATTCATTTGTTCATTTATTCATGTACTCACCCATCTGGTCAACAATTCTGGCCCTCTTCTGGGAGCTGGGGATACAGTAGTAATAGACAAAGATCCTGCTGTAGTAGCTACTGTTAGGGTGCACTGCCCAGATTCCCCATTCAGGATCACACTGCTCATTTCCTAGGTTCCAGGAGTGTTTCCAGCTGCTGATCCATGACTGACTCCTCCTAGGAATTGCCCTTGGCCAAAGGGAACTGTGTTACCCAAGGTAATTCCCCTTCGCTGATGCACCCTGCTTCCAATGACTGATTGCTATGGGGGTGCAAAGGCCCAGCCCCTTTTGTTTCAGTTCAGGATAGCCAGAAGCCCTACCCCAGCTTCAGAGCTCCCCTGGGGATCTGCTGAGAACTATATTCTCTACCCAGCCCTGTTTCCTCAGTCCATTATGGCTGCTCTTCCTGGGAGCACCACCCACCCCCATAAGCATCCTGCACACAAATCTCCAGAGGTTTTTCCCAAGGAACTTGTCCTACACCTGCTTATATACTAGAAAAGGGAGATAGGAAATAAACACAATAAATAGTAGCACAGTGTGTGGAAAGTGACATTGCTATGGAAGAAAGTACAGTGGGGTCAAGAATATGGAATGAAAAAAAAAGAATATGGAATGCAGAGATAATTAATTTTCATTTTCAATACAGTGATAGACCTCTATGAGAATGTGACATTTGAGCAGAAACTTAAAATAAGCAAACTGAATGATCAAAAGCTTCTGAATCCAAACTTGTTACTGTTATCAGGAAGGATTTTCCAGAGAAACAGAACTAATAGTGTGTGTGTGTGCGCGCGCGCGCGTGTGTGTGTGTACATGTGCACCCTCTTAAGGAGATTTATTTCAAGAAATGGCTCTTGTTTTATACTTCCTCATGATTAAATTAAAGTGAAATTTATGCATTCTGGACAGGAATACCACAGATGTAGTGTTTTCATGGCATCCCATAACATAACATATGATGTTGGTTTTATCCCATTACTGGTGATGTAGACTTTGAGCTCTTGAAATAGCATCATATCTACCAGGGCTCTCTATTGTACAGTTACTCTTTTTCTCTTTTGAAATTAATAAAGGTTTTATGGGCAGTTATTTTGAGGTCATGTAAATACTCCAACTTTTATCCACTAGTTTTAGAATCTATTGATACTTTTTGCCTAAAATAATGATCACTATGGATCTCAAGCTATGCTTTTCTAATTCCATAAGTTCTTGAACATTTGTTAGCTGGCATTATACTATAGGGAAGATTATTATTTTTCCCTTACATACTCATTTACTTATTAATATCAGGAAAATCTAATGGATGCCCATTTCAGTCAGTGATATTTAATCTGATGCTATGATTTCATTCATATTAAATCATTCCAAAATGGACCACTTGGCACCACTTTGAGCAATCTTCTGTGTCCTTTGGATATGTCTCCATCACTCTTTGATTACTTGCTTATTCTGGAATTATGAGATGTTCTAAACATGTCTTATTTTTTTCCTGTTTCAGCCCTGAAATCAATACTGTTCCCTTTTAATGGAGGCTGATGTTGAGAAACCAAGGTCTGGGCTCTAGGTAGACTCTTCATTATTGGGGTTTCATTACTCCCAAGCTCTCTCAGGGATAGAGCTAGGAAATAAATGTATTTATGTGTGATGTACATGTGTATGCATATGCATACATATGGAGATACAGATGTGTTTGCATGCATACACAGAAATGTAGATCAGTATTGTTCCTGTATCTAATTCTGCATATTGAGAACTCTACTTATACAGAACTTCCAATTGTAATTCTAAGCCACATAGTTCATTCCAGCTCTCTCCCTTAATTTATTACCCCCTTCTCTAGTGAGAAACCTAGTTCTCATCACCTTATTATATTGACTTATTTTCTAAAATCCTCTTTATCCTCTGTTTTTAATCTGTCTCCCAAACCCAATGAGCTGCTACCCCTGTTTGGGCATCCTCTTTGGGTTGCCAGAGTTCTAGCAGACCACTACTCTCATTTAAACATTCGATTACAATGATAATAATATAGGCTGTGCACTAATAGCCTGAACACATTTCCTTTGTAGAAAATGCTACAAAAATTATGGTACTACAGAGTCTGAATATGTTTGTTTCTTCAGGTAATTTTGATTGATGGGTTAAGGTGAAAGCCTTGTGGCTCTGAAAAGTGTTTTCTCTAAGAAAAGCTGACTACTTTGTGGGTTTTTTTTTTAAGATTTTATTTATTTATTCATGACAGACACAGAGAGAGAGAGAGGCAGAGACACAGGCAGAGGGAGAAGCAGACTCCATGCAGGGAGCCTGATGCGGGACTCGATCCTTGATCCCGGGATCACACCCTGGCTGAAGGCAGGCACCCAACCACTGAGTCACTCAGGTGTCCCTACTTTGTGGGTTTAAATCTGTGAGTTGTGGAATGCCTGGGTGGCTCCGCGGATGAGCATCTGCCTTCGGCTCAGGGCGTGATCCTGGGGTTCCAGATCAAATTCCACATCGGACTCCCTGCATGGAGCCTGCTTCTCCCTCTGCCTGTGTCTCTCATGAATAAATAAATAAAATCTTTAAAAAATTTTTTTAAATAAATCTGTGATTTGTACAGTGAATGTATAATACGACCCATGGTTCAGTGGCTCCTGGTGTGCCACAAAAGAGAGACAGTTTTCTTCCAGATTTTCAGTTTGTAGAAACAAAGTTGGATATTATCGACTTTCTAACGAGGCTCACATTTTCCCCAAGGACCAAAGTTAGAAAGGGAAAAAGCATACATGTGGTCATGGGTGCACCTCTTGGCATTGCAATTCAATGTTAAAAACTATTTAGGAATATGTTATTTAATTTCTTGCTAGCCCTTGATAGGAAAGATATCTTCATTAGAATTGTTGACCATAGTTTCAGGAATGGCTCATACTGGAAGATCGTCTAGCTAATCAGATATTGTTCCTTTTTCTCTTTACTACATGCATTCTGGTCTGAGCATGATAGATTAGATAGTGCTAAATGATTTACTCTTAAACCTGCCCTGGAATCATTGATGTGCTTATATGTTTAACAAAGTCAGCTTTCCAGGAGAAAAAGCCCTGATTTGCAGTATTTGCTCTTTTCTGTGGTATAAATACTCTCACCATGGCCACTATGAAGCTACCAACATGACATCATTAAGTAAGTGGTAGGAAGAGATGTACACAGTTGGCTCTCATGAGTAAGCACCTCCAGTCTGGTGTCTGTGTAGCCTATAAACCAGTTAGATCTACCCATCCACTTAAGCAGTCTTCAAACTGCTGTGGAAGGAAAAGTTCTTAGAAGGAAAGTTCTGTGCTCTGAAAAGATACGGGTTAGGGATGTAGACTAGAGGCAATGCTTCAGTGTGTTTACATGCTTGACTCTGAGAGATGACCGCCCTTTGTCCGTGTCCAGCAGAAGGGTTGTTGCTGGAAGAAGCAGGGTCGGAAGAGAACAAATGCAAAAAAAACCAAAATAAGCAAATTGCTTTGAGGTCAAAATTAATCTGTATGGTGAAGCATCTGAAATCAGCTGCCTCCTATGTTTTCATGGTTCTGTTCCTCCTGAAGACAAGTGTGAACTCAGAGGGAGTTCCAGCCAGGTTCCTGTTAGCAGGATTTGTAGGTCTTGAGGTTAAAGGTGCCACACTGTAGACTCAGCCTGGACTCTGTCTCAGACATAGAGCACCTCTGACCCCCACTGGCTGCTGGCAAGTGTTGCATCTTGGGGGATGGCCAGGTCTCTTGAGAATACTGCTGGTTCCCTAACTACACATGCAGATGAAGGAGCAGTAGCATGAGTTCTCCTCATGTTGCCAAACTGATTTATTTTTGGCTCTATTGTCAGTATTTCTTACATGGTGCTATCTTTTTCTCATCGGTTTTCTTTAAATTTTTAAAACTCTTCATCTGTATCTCCTCTGGAGTGGTATGTAATGTCTGCTATCATTATATTGTATATAGATTTCATTCCACATGATCATAAAATGAGCCAAGAGAAGGTTTGAGGTTGTTACATTTGGTTTTGGGTTTTCTTGTTTTGGTCCTTTGGGTGACAGACACCAGGTATTGCTTCTTTGTGAGAAGCCCTTTGGCTGGGTCAGTCCTGAGCCCATTGCTCTCTTGTGCTCCCTGTGGGAGAGCGAAAGCACTGGCCACAGACACAAAACACTCGCTAAATCTCTGTAGAGAGCCAGGGCAAGGGTGGTTAACAAAAGCTGGGGTCAGAGGGCCACAGAGCCCAGTCTGTAATCAGGGTGCCTCACCTACTAAGCACATTTGAGTGTCTGATTCCATCTATTCATTTTGGTATTTCTATGGCATCTGTCACTGTGATACCTTGGTAATCTAATGCATGCGTTAAAGCAAGCCCAGGGAAAGGCAGAGTGTTGGTGGGTAAGGAGCATACTTTCCAGTAGATTTACTCAAACCAATTTAGCAAACTCTACTGATTGCTGACTCTGTACTAAAAACAAAACAATCGTACATTACATGTATCCCCAATAGGATATTTTTTATTACTCTGTATTAAATTAATTTTGATTTTTGAATTGACACCTGAATCTGGTTGTTAATCCTCTTTCTAGAAGGAGGTTTTTACTGCTCTTTCTAGCTTAGTCTTCTCTCGCTGTTTTATATCATAATCCAAATGTGACTATTCCTGCTGAACAGCAATATTCTGGTCTCTGTGTGTATTACTCTCAAAGACAAAATTAATGACTTCTTATCCTAAGAACTGCTTTCTGTCTTATTTCTCATGGCTGACCAGCAGAGGGCCCCAGGGTAAGTGTGTGAGATTAGGCTACTCTGAAGTGGTGAAAGATCCCCTACCTCTCCAGAGAATTGACATTTCACCAGAGGGTTTCCCAGCATACAACAAAAGGCTTGAGAAATAGAGCCGCATCTCCTGGAACCATGGGTAAAGTACTCTTGATTTGGGGCCGAGAAGAGCTTTGCAACCGTATCCACCCCTGGCAAGGTGAGAGAAAGCAGGTTAGTGCTTCTTTTGAGAATCGTAAAAATGAAAAGAGAAAACAGCAGAACACTGGACCTGGGCCATTATTTATCATCATCATCATCACAAAATTCAGGGCTGGGGTGTGGGGAGCAGAGATATTCAGGAGATCAGGGACCAACTCAAGCTCATGGTGGTTGATAAACTTTATATGGATGTTATTTGGTCACCTGTCACATTTTTCGCTGTTCTGTTTCTTCCTATCCTGTAGATAATCCCCAAATTGTATAAAAGTATTCTCTTCAACTTAACAAAATGTGTATTATAGTCATACAAACTACTCTGTGAGTTTTGAATGGCCAGCATCCAATGATCAGAAAACTATAAAGTTTCCTGGCATGTTGCAGTGGCGTCTTCCACCAGTGTCTTATATAGCTTTGCTAAAAATTAACTTGTGGGTCAGTTTTGGTTCTTAATACTGGGTAAGACTGAGGAATAAAAAGCTGTAATATACATACCATGTTCAGGGAGTGCACAAGGCAATGGCAAGGGCTATAAATAAACACAAAATATGGTCCTTGAACACAACAGGCTACTTGGAAGAGGCAAAAACCAACAACGAAGTATCAAATAATCTAATGATAATGATGGTAGTAATACTAACCACTGTATATTGAGTGCTTACTCTTCCAGTCATTTTGCTAAATGCTTTATATGTTTTCTAATTAAATCCTCAAAACATCTTTATGAGGTAGGTATTATTATTATTTTCATTTTAAGGATAAAGTAACTGAGGCACACAAAGTTTAAGTAACTTGCCAAGATTTGATTCCAGCCTGTCTGACACCCAATACCATGCCTTTAGCTATCCAGCGATCTATACTGCCTCATGAGAGCAATGGGAGTTCTAAGGTAGGAGATCAATATGGGCGAGAGGAGGCTTTTTGGAGGAAGAGTCAGCAAGAGTGACGAGTGTGGTTCGGGAGGACATCGTGGAGAAGGAGAGGGAGTGAGAGTATACACAGGCAGAGAACTGAAGATGCTCAAGGCAGGTCGGGTTTCCAGGAGTAAACCTGCCACCTGCTATAGATGCTTTGTGCAGGTACATGAGTGGCAAATGGTCCCTTGGGAAAAACAGATTGAAGGCAGGTAATGGAAGGACTTCTTTGAATAACACTTTTAGAAACGGGTTGAAAAAGGTAGAATTGGAGCCAAGACAGACAATAAGTAGATAACTTCAGTGATTCTCCATGTGAGGTTATGAAGGTAAGTTCTTGAGCTGTGGGCAGGAAATGACAACCAGAGATGAGATGTCCCCAGTGGGACCTGGCTAAATTCTGGCCCAGGCACTTTATATTCTAACCCTATCAGGAAGTATCAACCACTAGTATATTTTACAACCTTGGCACATTCACCTAAAAAAACTAAAGTATTTCTGACAGGTACTTTATTAGGTCTTTTTCATATACCTGTCACTGTCAAACAAATGAGCTTAGGAATTATCATCATCATCATCATCATCATCTCATCGTCGTTCTCCTCCTCCTCATCATCATCACCACCATGTTACTGATGGGGGAAATGAGGCTCAGAGAGCACATGATTGAGAATCTCCCAAATAGGAAATAACCAAGACAAAGCTCAAACCCAGATCACCCCACTCCAGGACATTCACAAACACACACTGCAAATATTGACTGAGTAGTCACAGGACACCGTGTGCCTCATGTTGGTTGTCCAGAGATAAGTCACTCTATCCACCACGTTAGGGACCTCACAGCATTTAAGTAAATAAAGCAATACAATTGATAATGATAGTGAGAAAGTCTGTTCTAAGCATCTCAACATTCATAATTGGCAAGAATGTGTATATAAAAATGAGAGCACTTTTTAAAAGTAAAAAGGTTAATTCACATGCAGTTTATTTCATCTCTCACTTCATGCCTGGAAATAGCTGAAAAAGGCCAGCTGCCCTTCCTACAGAGTAGGATCAAAAAGTGATGAGTCTGATTTGTACAGTTCGCCAAGAAAGTCTTTCTCACCGCTTCAGTCTCTTCCAAGTGGAGGAGGCAAGTGCTGATACCACCCCGCCACCTGCTGGAGCCAAGCAGAACTAACCTGAAGTTCCAGGGAAGCAGCTGGAGTGGGCAGTCTTAACAAGATTGTTCTCTTCTTTAGACATTAGAGTGTGAGTTGACACGCCATAGTTGATCCCAGCCACCCCTCGTTAATAGGTTAAGCTTGGTGACATGAGACTCTGAGGAGGCTTATGGGAAAGGAAGTCATAGAGGTTTTTCAAACTGTGGAGTCAGACAGACCTAACACGTATCTAACTTGGCCACTTGCTGTGTCATTTTTAAAGATACTAGTCAGCTTCTCTAAACCGGTTGCATTGTCTGTAAGATGAGATTCTTGGCAATCACATATGTGTTGAATGAATGAATAAAGAGAATGCATGAATACATATTTGGTGGTTGGATTAGAAAAAATATATATAAAGCACCTAGTGTAGCATCTGACACCAAGACAAAAATTAATGGTAGCTAGGAAATATTACGGATAGAGCAGAATTGTAACCAAACCTAAGTTAATATGCCTGACATGCAGCAAAGCTAATCGCTGAGACATCAAGTATGCAGCAAGGCAAGGGTTATCTCGAGAAACAAGCCATATGAGAAGATGGAAGGGCAAGCCTCAAATCCTCCCCTGACTGAGACTAGAACAAGTTTTACAATCATAAGGGTTGGGATTATATACATATTAAAGAAAAGGGTGAGGGAAATTTAATACTATTCATGAGGAAAGAAAACATACCTCCCATGTTCACTTTGAGGTAGAGATTTAACATTAAAATGAGGCAAAATTTGGCTCCTGACATCAGGAGGTGATCTGTAAGACAAGGAGAGGGCTGTGTACATGCCTCCACAAGTTAGTATAAACTGGATGGGACCTAGGGCTCCTTATTTCTGGGAAGGAATGCAGAGCCTAGCTTGTTCATAGGCTAGAACTGTATCAGTGACCTTCATTTGTGGCAGACCAGGCCTCTGTGGAGACAGCTAGTGGATTTGTTAGTGGGATCTGAAAAGAAACAGTAGCTGATTAAGAAGAAACAAATCTCAGAAAAACAAGCCTTAAATTTTGTTAGTCTCGACCTCCTTAAAACTCTATGGGGCATGGTTTCAGAAGTTATATAGGATATATATACTATATCCCCACAAGTCTAGTGGGAATTTTTGGAGCAATAACCCATGGGTTCTTATATTTACTTACTTACTTACTTTCTTATTATTTTATTTATTATTTTATTCATTTATTCATGAGAGAGAGAGAGAGAGAGAGGCAGAGACAGAGGGAGAAGGCAGGCAGAGGGAGAAGCAGGCTCCATGCAGAGAGCCCGACACGGGACTTGATCCCGGGACTCCAGGATCACGCCCTGGGCCGAAGGCGTTGCTAAACCGCTGAGCCACTCGGGCTGCCCGGGTTCTTACATTTAATCTTTATAACAGTCCTAAAAGCCAAATACTATTATCTCTTCATGTTGCAGATAAAGTAAATAAGGCTCAGCAAATTCAAGTATAGTGGACACCAGTGGTTATCTACCTAATACCCTCCTTCCTTGTGGGTAGAGTTCACTTTTATTCAAATGCCCATCTCTCCCCAGGTGGCTTTGGCTTGTGTACAGATTCTGGAGGCCAGTCACAGGAATCACATTCTTCTTCTGGAGATTAGCTTAGGCAGGAACAAGAGACCTAGTTATGTTCAATAAATCATGAAATGATGTCTGCCGGGGGGGGGGGGCGGGGATCCTGGGAAAAGATCACTAGCTAATAAAAAGAGATTCACAGGAAGGAAATTTACCATTTTTTTCCTTCAGTTATTGTGCCTGGATGTAACTCAGGAAACCAAATAGCTAAAGGCAATACCAATACATAAGATGGCTGAGTAGAAAGATGGACAGAACCTGGGTTCTTCCTGACATTTTCAAGCTATTAAATCAACCAATCCTAAAGGAGTTCTATCCCAGACTTCTTAATATATGAGATAGCGAGTTACTCTTCTTTCTAAGCCCTTGAGGCTTAGATTCCTATTGTTTGCAGTAAAAAGCTTCTTAACAGTTTGATTAAATAACTTGGTGAACTTCACACATCCAGCAAATAGCAGATCTACCTCTTAATTTCCCCACCTCCTACCCCATCCTCATCCCCAGTTCAGGTCCTCTGGACAGGCCTGGGGACACAGGAGTGGGAACCCTGGGTGACATCAGGACCCTGATACCTCTGAAGAGTCACTGACTAGAAGAGGAGGAGACACAGAAAACTGAATTGGATCATTCCTGAGATAACTCTTATAGCCATGCCTATTCCTTATACCAGTGCTCTTCCAGATCTGAGAAGCCCACCTCCTTAAGAATTTTCTATCTACTCTTGGGATACCTGGGGGTGGCTCAGTTGGTTAAGTGTCTGCCTTCAGCTCAGGTCATGATCTTGGGGTCCTGGGATCAAGCTCCACAGAGCCCTCATCGGGCTCTCTCCCTCTGCCCTTCTCCACTGCTCACGCTCTCATTTGCTCATGCTCTCTCTCTCTCTCTCAAATAAAGAAATAAAGTCTTTAAAATAATTTTTTAAAAAGAATTTCTTATCTGCTTTTTTTCCCTCTGATTCTTCCTCCCTGCATTGCTTATAAAATCATCTTGCCATGAATTCTTACGAGTTGACTGTTGTGAATTACTTTTATCACAAAAATTCTAAGACAATTATGGTTATAAATGCTTTTACTTTTGACCAACACTGAACACTGTGGATATGCCCAACTAAGAAATAAAAACATGACAACTTATTTCTAAAAACAATTTTCAGAGGAAAGTTCTGGAGCCATATATGGCCTCATCATTTTTTCCTTTGAAAACGAGTATGAAGAAGCATGAGTTTTGATTCATTAAAGTCATCAGGGTTAATCCTTTAAATATAATTTACGACATGTTTTCAAAGGTTAGGAAGCTATTTATGCATTATCTAATCTCCATTTTCCAGCACAGTTCATCCTGAATGAATAACAATTGATCTTTCTTATTTCTCCCTACATCCCACCCCGACCTCCAATCTTAGATGAGTTGGTACCATCTGAGAAAGGGAATTAGCACAAGTTTTGTTTTGTTTTCCTGCAAAAATAGCTGGCATCATACTAATAGGGTCTTCAAAATCAACTTAAATATTGCACAAAATATTTAAAGCAATTGTCTGAAGGCACGGGATACAACAAATACAGACCAGACTTGAAGGAAAGCCCATGATGTGAGGTCCACATTCCTCCCAGGTATTTTTCTAAAGACATTTACAAATTGCAGAACAAGGGCATACAACCGTTGTCTCATTGGACTGAAGAGGCAGATGTCAGAGTCTGAAGTAGCTTGGATTTTGTTACTTAGGGAGCAAAGTCTGGAGGAAGGAGGTCAGTAGAGAAGGACACTGAAATTCTGCATACACATTACCTTAAGCTGGTGACCTAAAGAGCTGATCAGAGATTTCAGTACAACTAGGGAGCCAAAAGTCATAATTAAAGCCTACGAAGGTGGAGATAGCTTGGTACAAATCCCAGGCTTTGAACTAATACCCTAGAAAAGTCATGTCCTAAGAATAAGAGCCATACTTATAGGAATAAGGACCAATCCATAAGTAGGGAAAAAAAACCCTGAAATCTAGTCTACTAGCCCCAAAAAGCATAAAATCAAGTTTTCTCAAGATCTTAACTATCTACTGCCAGAAGAAAACTTAACTTTGGAGGAGGATAACTTGATAATCATCTCAAGTCTTTATGATTTTTCATTGATGACATCTGACATTTAACCAAAAATTATTATGCTCGTGAAAATATAAGAAATAAAAGGGATCAAACTACCGAAACCAAGTAAAAAATATAGATAATAGGAAAAGAATTATAGGTGATTCAGATATTCACATTAGCCCACAGGTAATTTAAAATAATCATGATTATTAATATGTTCAAGAAAATGTAGGAAATGGCAGCCAGAAGAGAAATTGGAGAATTTCAACAGAGAAATAAATCTATTTTTAAAAAGAAGCAAAGGGGGGATCCCTGGGTGGCTCAGCGGTTTGGCACCTGCCTTTGGCCCAGGGCACTATCCTGGAATCCCGGGATCGAATCCCGCCTCAGGCTCCTGGCATGGAGCCTGCTTCTCCCTCCTCCTGTGTCTCTGCCTCAATCTCTCTCACTATGTCTATCATAAAATAAATAAATAAATAAATAAATAATAAAAAGAAGCAAACAGGCATGCCTAGTGGCTCAGTGCTTGAGTGTCTGCCGTTGACTGAGGGCATGATCCCAGGGTCTGGGATTGAGTTCCACATAGGCTTTTCACAGGGAGCCTGCTTCTCCCTCTGCCTATGTCTCTACCTCTCTCTGTGTGTCTCTCATGAATAAATAAATAAAATCTTTTTAAAATATATAAATAAATAAATAGAAGCAAACAATTAGACAATAAAATTTTTAAAGCACCAAAAACATCAATTATAGTATAGCTCTAATGAACGATATACAATACTTCTACACTTAAAACTACAAAAAAAAGTACTGAGAAAAGTAAAAGAAAAAAAGATAAGTAAAAGAAAACCTAAATCGATGAAGGAATATAACATTAACATATGACTCAAGGATGTAACATTGTTAAGATATTCTCTCTCATATTCATCTCTGGAGTCAGTGCAATCCCAGTAAACACCTTAGCAGCTTTTTTAAATTGGTGAACATTGACAAGCTACTTGTAATCTGTATTTGGAAATACAAAGGATCTAGAAGAACTGAGGCAATCTTGAAGGAGAAAAACAAAACCAGATATCAAAGTTAGAGTTAGAGTGATTAAAAGTGTGGTATTAATATAAGAATAGACAGTAGACAGTGGAATAGAATAGAGTTTAATAGATCCACACCCATATGATTAGTCATTTCATTCATGACACCACCACAGCAATTCAGTGGAAGAAAGATGGATGGTCTTTTCAATAAACAGTGCTGGCTCAAGTGGAAAAAAAAAAGAAGCTTGGCCCTTATTTCAAACCATACACAAAAATTAATACAAGATGGTTCATCCTAAAGGTGAAAATGTAGAACAACAAAACTTATAAAAGAAAACATAAAAAATAGTTTCAGGACCTCAGGGGAGGCCACAGCTTAAATAGGACATAGGCAATGCTGATAAATTTTATTTAATTAAATTAAGAAATCCCATTCAATAAATGATGCTGTTAAGAAAATGGAAAATGAAACCTTAGATTGGCGTGTACACACACACACACACACACACTCACTCACATACATCTAACAAAGGATTTATATCAAGAACATCTTGTTAGGGGTGCCTGGGTGGTTTAGTCAGTTAAGCGTCTGCCTTCGGCTCAGTTTATGATCCCAGGGTCCTGGAATCAAGCCCTGCATCGGGCTCCCTGCTCAAGTGGAGAGCCTGCTTCTCCCTCTCCTGCTGCAGCTCTCCCTGCTTGTGCTCTCTCTTTCTCATTCTCTCTATCTCAAATAAATAAATAAAACCTTAAAAAATAAATATCTTTTTAAACATTCTATAAATCCATAAGAAAACAATAGCACAGTTTTAAAAACTGGACAAGAATCCTGACCAGGCACTATGCAAAAGAGGGTATCAAAATGGTCAAATAGCAAATGAAAAGGTGCTCCGCATCATGACTCACAAGGGAAATGCAAATTAAAACCACATCTTGATACCATATGTTGCTCATAGTCCAGAAACACCAGTATTTCTCCTTGAAAAAACAATTGCAAAACCATCGCTCTAAATACCAGAAAGTGAATTAGAATAAGCGTTAACAGTTATAAACAGCCTAGTTTAATTCAAAGAGTGAGGTTTCTCTAAAAGGTTTTCATGTTGCAGTGAAATGAATTTTAATTCCCCATTGTAATTACATAAACTTTTGCCAGCCTAGTACAAAAAGTGAAAACCTGTAACAGAAACCTCACTCTTGGAATTAAATGTGACTGTTTGCAATTACTGAAATCTTTCCAAGTTCATTTCTTGATACTTAAAACTGTGGTTTTAAAATTGCTTTTTGATGAAGAAAACATTGGAGAAACCTAGCTACACCATCTTTTAAAATCCCTCTCTGAGTTGTGGGACTTTAGCATCAATAGATGTGATAACAGGGCAAGAATGTGTCTACTTAGTGAGCTGTGAGAAAATCTGTTATAGACTGGTGAGAAAAACACGTGGACATGCATAGCAAAATGAAAATACAGTTTACAATCTCTGGGAATGAAGCATAGGGTTAGGTGAGCTGTTAGAGATATGAAAAGCAGTTTGGACCCACATCCACTTGGTTTCCTCTAGCTCTGGCCCCTCCATGTCACTGGTTCTCAAAATGATGATGTTTATGATGTATTAGTATAGAAGCTTATATACCATTACATGACAACATTTTAATACTTTCTGTGCTATGTTGTTACGTAACTAGTGTCTTTTGCAATCTGTCCTTTTTTATTTTATGCATTTCTCCTGATAAGGAGTCCATAGGTTTTACCAGACTGCCAAAGAGGTCCCTGGCACACACACACTGAAAACAAAGATTAAGCTCCCATCCTACCTAGCTTATTATTGGCTTATTACTTACTATGTATTATCACATAATATGTTGCTAAACATGTTTTCATATGTCCAGACCACCTCATCTAGGCTAGAAGCCTCATCCTTCATAGACCCTTGCTGAATGGTTTGCATATAGTCAATGTTCAAAGTATTGAGTTGGTTTATTAATAGTATAAGTCAGTGCTTAGGCCTGAAGTTAGACTACCTCTATTCAAAATCTAGCTCTTCGACTTTGGGCAAGTGACTTAACCTCTCCGAACCTGAATTTTCTCATCTGCAAGTGAAGCTATCAATACTACCTACCTCATTGGGCTCCTGTGAGAATTAAAAGAAGAAAATACACATAAAGAGCTTGCCATAGCATCTGCCCCATAATGAACTGTTAATGCAGATTATCTGTTAATTGTGAACATATTATTATCCATGAAAGTTTTGAGTGAAACACTGTGGCCAGATAGCAACTAGGGATCATGGGAGTTAAAGGGAATTGAAAAGGTGGTGGGAGAGTCAAAGGGTCAGTTTAGCCCCTTCAAGGCAAATTCAGACTTAGGGGCCCAATGAGATAATCAGGGCTGACCCAGACCTAGTAGTGACCTATCTTTGTGTTGAAAAGTATGATAAATTATCCTTGTCCCTCACATTGCCCATTCAAGTTGCAAGTCCTTGGCTAGGAGATCATCCCCAGAAGCCACCTGTGATAGTAAATCAATGTTGATTTCACAAAGCAAGAGGCAGCATGGAGCAGTGGAGAAAGTGCTGGCCTGGGTCAACACAGCTCTGTGGCCTTGGTTTTCTCTTTTGTAAAATCAGGATGTTTGACTGGATGTCTTCCTGGTGTCAGGCTATCTGAAAGAATCTGTTTATTTGGGAGGGTGAATATATTGTAACCATAGAGCTGGGTCTTAGACTAGATAATCCTGGCACCTGACTCACAGAGGCTGGCCTTGAACAGTAAGTATAACCAACCAAGGGGCAAGAGAGGTTTTGAACACACAGGACTTGCTCTGGAAAGTGGTCTAAAGGGGTCATATGTGAGACTCCTGAGCCAGCAGAAGGGACAAAATGTATACTTAGTTTATACCTATCCATGCCGAGAAAAGTGGACTTAAAAATACTTCTTTCTGATTGTTAGGAGTTTATTTATTTATTTATTTATTTATTTATTTATTTATTTATTTATTTATTTTGATTGTTAGGAGTTTAGGGGTATAGTAGGTCTGAGAATAGGCAGCTCATTGATGAAGTATGTTGAGATAGTAATGGCACCAAACATCAGGCCAGGCACTCAGTGAGTATCCAATACATACTTCTTGATCAGTAGTCAATGAATGATTTTTTCTAGTACATCATTCTAATTCAGCTGTTTGGTTTTTAACTCAAAAAACTTAAGAATTCTGATTTGGATCTCTATTTGTGCATAGTAAGCATAGCATTTAACACCCAGAAGTATGTTTCCATGCAAACAGAAAATTACATGAATAGCACTTAAACAGGCTGATTTCCTCTTGTGGAGCCCATCATTGCCAGAGAAGGATTCAGAGATCATCATAGCCACCTCTTATTCCCATCAATTATTAGTTGCCTGATAATGAAAATCACTTTTCTCACATCTCAGTCTATCAAGCAGAAAGCTAGAGTCTCTCCCTATATGTTCTTTGTATCTTAAGTTATAACAAAGAGAGTATATAATCAAATGACAATTGTATTCCTATGCCCGTAGAATTTCAGTTTGTTTGCTTAACTGGATGAAAGAAAGGTTAAGCCTGTTGTCTGATTGGAGATTCAGAGATTAATTCAGATTTAGCTCTTAAAAATTATTGTTTTGCTTCCTTAAACCTGATCGTGCCTAAAATCCCATGCTGCAAATTAAGATCTTTTTTTCCTCCTATTTCTCTATTTGGATTTCAATAGAATTTCTTTCCCTGAGGGAAGGAAGGGGAAATGTCAGAATATAAGCTCTGGAAGCTTCAATATTGCAAGCAGATGAAATGTTCCACTAAGCAAAAGTTGCCTAAAGGCTGATATATTGCTGCCTGTATAACTTCAACAGCACGTCTCTCACTGACAAATAGGACAAATAAGGCCAAAGAAGGACTCGGGCATTGTTTCAAGCAGAAACATGCAGCCTAGATCTATACAATACCAAAAAGATGGTTACTTTAGGGACTCAAAGCCTATCAAACTAGTTACTTAGCATAATTTAGACCAAATAAAATACATGATGGTTTGGCTAAAGTTTTAATTTTCTGCTTTATAAGCTTAATATAAATCTATTTGCTCCAATGCCACTTTCAGTGGAGAAGAAAACAGATGTGTCTTACAAAAATGTTGTGAAATCAAAAAAAGGATTGCTGGATATCAGCTCAGCATTTCAAAACTGTTATCTGGCACAAGCTCATGTGAAAACATCCTTTTGGACTATGTGTAAAGGAAACCCCCAAATCCTTGATGTCATTAAATTGTTGATGCTGTATTCATGCAATGGGAGTGTCGCCTCAACTGGCTGAGCAATAACCCAAACTTCCTTATTTTTCTTCCTACAAATGCAAGAAAATTATTTTCTCGATGATTATTGGTTTAGTTATCAATTCTCTGAGTCTGTTTGTAAAATGAGGATGGTTAAGATAACTTTTTGCTCTACTGTATTTTCTGATTCTCTGAACATTCAGAATTTTTTTCAAGACATGTGACAGGAGGAATTCTAGGGTTAAGATTCTCCTGAGAGGAAAAAAAGAGATTAGAGGCAGAGCTAGAAAGAGAGAAGGTACATTAGAAATGATATACCAGAGAAAGACCAGACTGGCTTCAAGCAGGAGAGGATTTCATCTGAGCCCCATTTCTTTATTTAAAGGGTCAGATCTGGGTCCTGTGACCAATTTCATCTTCCTGCCTTAATCTTCCTTCAGAGAGAAAATCCTTTCAAAGCCCCTGGGTTTATTCACTCTTGCGCATAGAAGCCTGACTTATAGGCTCAGACACACAGCCTCCGTTCAGGCTCTGTCAGAGTCAGACCCAACCTGGATAACTGATACATTAGCATAAAAATAGGAAGGCAAGAGTCCTGAGTGATTCGCTGGAAATAATTCACTGCAGCAGCTATAATGATTTACAATGTGTAGAACAGAATGAGAACTTGAGCCCAGGTCTTGTGATAACAAAGTTCATCCTTCTTTCCACCATACCACATTGCCTAGGCTAAACTGCCAAGAGCCTGCCTCTACCCCCAAAATAATCCTGGATACTTAAGTGGTAGAAGCCTAGAGATGTGTGGAAAATATTATTTAAGCCTGTTTTTCATAGCAGGCATTACCGATCATCTCCACCAGTCATAGGTGCAGCCCTAGGTAAAGCGAATCTTTACAGTTCCATCAGAACCCGTATCCAGTCAACAGAGTACCTGCACATTAGGGCCTATGCTGAGCAGCTATGGAACTGAAATTTAAACAGACCAAGGAAAGATTGGGTGGTCAGGAAGGAAAAAGGCTTTATTCCCCGCCCCCCCCCCGCAAGGTACAGTGGGAAAGAAAAAGTAAACCTGTTGGAAGAAACATCACAGTTCTGTTTCATATTGTTGCAGTTTGTTTTGTAAGGATGGAAAGATGTGAGCCTACATGTAAGACTAAGGAAAAGGATCTTGAGGGAAAAGGATGAAGTTGTAAAAGGGATGGAATAATGGGTGGAAATAATAGTAAATGTATATAAGAATTGCTTATATATATTTATAATGTATATTGCTTATATACATTATAAGAATTGCATATTTAAATTATTTTAATTCACTCAGAAACCTTATGGGAAGTAACTATTATGATTCTGACTTTGTAGATGAGGAAAATAAGGCATAGCTTAAACAGCATCATGTTGCAAGACTTGAACCCAGCTAGTCAGGCTCCAGTCAAGCTCTTAATGGTTGTGCACATCTGCTCTCTAGGGAAAGTTTTTACATAGGATGAGATACACTAAGGGTGGCCTCACATTCTCACAGAGAAAAGACACTTCTTTCTTTATAGCAGAAGGAATTGACAAGAGGCTAGAGGGAGGAATAGAGAAATTTGGAGGAATAAGAGAGGATAGCTGAGGGCATTCACATTAGATAACTCGGCTGATTCTTAAGACCTCTTACGTTCAGATCTATGTTGTTGGCACAAATACACAGAGGGACATTACCTCTCTATTTACTGTGGCAGGTTCCATTTCCCAGTTAGTCTACCAGCTATGATTATCTTAACAAATGTGTGAAAACTTGTGACTGGGACACAGACCTATTTTATAGCACTCTGTTTCTCCCTGTTTTAACTTTCACTTATTGTTGGACGAACTTTGAAGAAACATTAATATTCTTGGGATCTATCCTGACACCATACAGCTTGGACTCTGATTTTTCCTGTGAAAGGAATCAAAGCTGTTGGAGTAATGAACTCCAAAAATTCTGAACTTATGCTCAGTAGTTTCCTTGGAGAAGTCAAAAAGCAAGGCATTGACCAATCATGGCATATGGCAGAGTATGGTCATACCTCTGAAGCCTCCAGTTTCAAAAGACCCAGTCTTAGAAGAACCCAATTATAGAGTTTGCTGAAAAGGAAACTGTTATAAAATATCCAGTGCTAAATGATGTGTTTCAAACCACAAGTGCTAGAATTCAGATAAGGTAGCTAAGATAGTATTCATATTTATCAAGCTCTTTAGGCACTAGGTAATTTACACAAAGTGATATGTTGGTAAAGCAGCTCTCAAAAAAACAAAAAATAGCCTCTACTAGTAGCATGTGCCAGTTTCCATGGTGTAAATATTCCCACCATTGCTAATTTCAAGGTACCAAAGCACCTCACAAAATTCCTTGGTACCTAATGGTTAGCTCTAGAGAGCCAGTATGTGCTGACTTCAGCACACCACTGTGTTTGGTTACCCCATTTCATCCAACAGCCTTTTAAGGTGAGGACCACTATTATCTCCAGTGTACATATTAGGAGAAATATAATTTGCCTAAGAGCACAGAACTAGAATGGGGACAGAACTCTGAAGGAATCTGAGGCCCTAATAACATGACCCTATATGACCCTAATAACATCTAGCTATAGGCCTGTATACCTCTTTAACCTAAAAAACAGCCACAGAGGGATCCCTGGGTGGTGCAGTGGTTTAGCACCTGCCTTTGGCCCAGGGCGTGATCCTGGAGACCCGGGATCGAATTCCACGTCGGGCTCCCAGTGCTTGGAGCTTGCTTCTCCCTCTGCCTATGTCTCTGCCTCTCTCTCTCTCTCTCTCTCTCTCTCTCTCTCTCTCTCTGTGACTATCATAAATAAATAAAAATTAAAAAAAAAAAACAGCCACAGATATTCAAGGTGGTAACCATTCCTGCCTCTGGCTGGCTTCTTTTACAAATGCATTTTTCTGCTGCCCCTTGGGTCTTAGTTACTGTTTCTAGGTCTTTACTGTCCAGTAGAGAACCTTGGTGTAAAAGTCCACTAAGTGTATATTTTACTTAGTCTTTGAAATATGTTCTGGCCCCTTGCCATGTAAGGAATGGACCAGCTAGCAGCACCATCTGGGAACTTGGTAGAAATCTAGATTCTTTTTTTCTTTTTTTTTTTTTTTTTTTGCCCAGATCTACTAAGTCAGAATCTGCTCCATAAGATGATCCCCAGGTGATATATATGCTCATTAAAATTCAAGAAGCTTTGCCTTAGCCTACAACGATGATATTGGGGCTTTCATGTACCAAGAATGTGTCATGTTATATGTTGTTTTTGCAGTTGGCAGTGACTGGCACTGATATAACACACTCTGTCATATCCCATCCCCTTTGTGGTTGTTAAGGGTAAAGTCTGTGGTCACAAAACAGAGTGACTCTACAGAGTGAGACTTGTCCCATTAGCAACTATTCTGAGCAAACAGCGACAGGGTTCTCTTCCATTAACCAGCTTAGTAACCTCAAATTTTGTTTTTCTAATTCTACAAGAAACTTTGGAGAGCCAAGTTCAACTAGATTCCTCACAAGGATTTCCTCTCAGAAAAATTAATGCAAAGAAAAATAACTTCTAAACACTTGAGAGTTTGTCAGGAAGTGGTGGGGAGGAGTGAGCTTGCTGGAGCCAGACCTCTTTGACATGCTAACTTAATTCAAACCACAGGACTTCATTTGAACTTGGCCAATCATTCATGAGTTGAAAATAGAAGGGAAGGATATGTGGCCAAAGTTAGAACTTTTAAAAACATTTTTGAGATGTTCAGTAAATTCTCCATCTGCACAGACATTCATTTTTTAAATTTTTTTTATTTTTTATAAATTTTTATTTATTTATGATAGTCACAGAGAGAGAGAGAGAGAGGCAGAGACACAGGCAGAGGGAGAAGCAGGCTCCATGCACCGGGAGCCCGACGTGGGATTCGATCCCGGGTCTTCAGGATCGCGCCCTGAGCCAAAGGCAGGCGCCAAACTGCTGCGCCACCCAGGGATCCCCTGCACAGACATTTACAAAGCATCATGGTTTGGGTTCCTGTTATGTTTTGTTTTCTGTATTTTCCCAAACCATCAAGTTGCTGAGGAAATGGTCACAACCCAGATGTAATTGAAGGTAAATCCCCACGGTTTCCAGTTGAGATGGAAATCTAAATGAAACAAATGCAGTTCAGAGGAAAAAAAATTAAAAACATCTATTTGGGATTTTAAAATAAAGGCCAAGATTATTCTAATCTGTGGACATCCGTGGTAATATGAGTGCTTATCATCGAGTACTAGGCTAAATATATCCAACTGGAATACTAAGGTGAAAAATCCTTTAGCATTTTTCATCTGGCCAAAGAACAGTAGCAAACATGCTTTCTAGAGGCCAGAAGAGCGGCATTATTCAACAGAAGGATAGAAGGAAAAGCATTCTGTCTGCTGTGGGGAGGGTTACTGTGTTTTTCAGAAGGTGGTCATTCAGAGATATTTCTTCAGGCTTCTAGTGACTAAGAATAGCATCCATGGACTCTGAGGTGCCAGGAAGCCATGAAAGGTAGCCTCCTAAATCATCCCTAAACTGAAAGCTTTTTACGAATGGGAACCACATGCCTATTTTGGTCACCACCATGCCCCTGGCACCAGCACCATTGCCTGGCACATAATTAGTGTTCATTAAATATTTATCATATGATGGGTGAATGAATAAAGCTGTTTCTCCAGATTAGCCTCCAGGTAATGCTAGAAATGACAGGTATATACTCAGCAACTTCCCATCATGATATGTATGAAGGTAAAATGTTAGGTAACCTGGAACACCTGGGTGACTCAGTTGGTTAAACATGCGATGCTTGATTTCAGTTCAGGTCGTGATCTCAGGGTCCTGGGATCAAGCCTGCCATTAGCCCCGCCCCCTTGCTCAGGCTCAGCAGGGAGTCTGCTTCTACCTTTACCTCTGCCCCTCCTCCTGCTTGTGCTTTCTCTGTCTCTGGAGAATAGGGGCACCCACTGTGGGGTCAGAAGGCTCCATCACCTAACTCATCATTTTGCCCAAAGTTGGATTTGTCCATTTGGGCATTTAGCATTTGGCATTTAACAAACCAGAAGAGCGACGAAAGACCTATCACTCAGCTCAAACCTTCTGGGAACTTAGAATTTAGTTGTGAAAGTAAGTCTAACATGATTATATAACAAATTTTCTAATGCAGTGCAAAATATCAGTCTTTTATGATTAAGTGCAAATTAGGGTAATGAATGTTAAATGATCAAAGAAGTCTTTGCAAGGGAGATATAATTTAAGCTCTAAGAGTCCCAGGCACTTAGTAAGTGCTAAATGTTTATTTGTATGGATGAATAAGAAGATGAGTGTTAAAAGGTACAAGTTATAAGATCAAAGTAACATGAAAATTGTTTTAAGAATAATGTATATATACATATAAAGTATATATATATAAAGTATACTGCATATTTTATAAGGACAAAGTTCATATTACAGCTTCATGAAATGAGTAGGTAGAGTATAAATAAATAGTTGGAGACCCAAAGTGATAGAAAGCATCAATTTTCAGTTCTTCCAGGATTTCAGACAAGAATATAGTTCTGAGTAAAACACTGGGAACTCTTAAGTGTATGATTATCCTTAGGAAAGGTTAGATAAGCTTCTAGATACTAAGACAGTATCTACTGATTTCAGAAGTAGTGTAAGAAACCCCTTGACTCCAGGGATAGCAGCAAAGACTCTTTTGTCCTATGGTCCACAGTTCTTTTCCACAGCTGATAATATTCTTTTTTTTTAATTTCTTTTTTTAAAATTTTTATTTATTTATGATAGTCACACAGAGAGAGAGAGAGAGAGAGAGAGAGGCAGAGACACAGGCAGAGGGAGAAGCAGGCTCCATGCACTGGGAGCCCGACGTGGGATTCGATCCCGGGTCTCCAGGATCACGCCCCGGGCCAAAGGCAGGCGCCAAACCACTGCGCCACCCAGGGATCCCCAAGCTGATAATATTCTTGAGCAGCCACTGCTTCTTCATCCCCAACTCTGCTGGTTCACAGAAGCATCTAATCAAGGATCCAGCAGGGGAGTGATATCAGGGAGAGAAGTGGTGCAGGATGGGAGTGGTGGGGGTGGGAAGGGAGCATCTGGGAGTGGTAAAGAGAAACACCAAGAAGCAACCCCAATTCCACAGGGACATAAACTAAAGCAGCCTGTAGACTGATACCATAGGAAGGTAATGCTCATGTTATATAACTATAATGGTACTAATGAAAATGATGATAGCTTCTTGGGGCTCTTCAGTGCTCCGTGTTCTTCAGTGTAGTTCTATTTCTTCTCCTCCTCTACCCTCTTCCAAACTGTGCCCCTTCAGTCCTGCTGGAAATCAGTGATATAGCTGAGCCAGTCGGTTAAACAGCTTTTCCTTAAGATTATATGGAGCCCTATAAAATAGCAATGTCTGGTAGAAATAAAATGCAAGCCACATGTGTAATATTAATTTTCTGGTAGGCATATTCAAATATAAGTAAACAGAAACAGGTGAAATTAAGTTAATGATATACTATGTCTAATCCAGTGTGTCTAAAATATTATCATAATGTAAAGTTTTATAAAAATTATTGGCTCACCTGGGTGGCTCAGTTGGTTAAGTGTCTGCCTTTGGCTTAGGTCATGATCCCAAGGTCCTGGGATCCAGTCCCACATCAGACTCTCTGTTAGGTAGGGAGCTTCCTTCTCCCTCTCCCTCTGCCTGCCACACCGCCTGCTTGTGCGTGCTTTCTCTCTCTCTCTCTCTCTGTCAAATAAATAAATAAAATCTTTTACAAAAATTATTAAGGAGACATTTTAGATTATCTTTTTCAGATAAGGCTTCAAAATTGTAGACTTCCAATACATCTCACTTTGGACTAGCCATATTTCAAGTGCTAAATAGCCAGATGTATTAGCTGATAGCTACTGTATTGGACACTGAAGCTCTAGAAGCTCTGAAATGATTGCTTATAAGGATCCATTAAAATCTCAAAAAAAAAAGTCCTTACAAGAACATTAGTCCTACTCCTGACACCTCCACTCTCATGACCTAATCATGTCCCAAAAGCCCCCTACCTCCAAATGCCATCATACTGGGGACTAGATTTCAACACATGAATTTGGGGGAAAAAAACCCACATTCATCTACAATGAGTACTGTGGAAAAAATTATGAAAGAAATTTGAATTATTTAAGTCAGTATTAATTAAAATTATAATTGAAACTACACACCATGAGTCATAATGGAAAGTTTTAAAGAAGTTGTTGACCTGAGTACTTTAAGAATGCAAGTGCCATGGGACGCCTGGGTGGCTTAGTGGTTGGGCATCTGCCTTCAGCCCAGGGCGTGATCCTGGAGTCCCAGGGTCGAGTCCCACATTGGGCTCCCTGCATGGAGCCTGCTTCTCCCTCTGCCTGTGTCTCTGCCTCTCTCTTCTGTGTCTCTCATGAATAAATAAATAAAATCTTAAAAAAAAAAAAAAAAAAAAAAAGAATGCAAGTGCTAGTTAGTTTTCACCTCTAAGTAGATTTTAAAATAACAAGGTCAAAAAAATTATGTGCCAATTTTCATAAAATTTAAGTTTAATCTACACTTAGGTGTCATATTGGCATTATAAAGTTGAATTTGCTTACTAAGGGGAGAAAGAGATACATTATTGAAAGTTTTATTTAAAAGATCCAAGGATTTTTGACTTCATAACATTTTATTTGTTACAAGAAACTGCAGGATTTAGCAAGTTTATGGTGGAGAGCTGTAATTGCTCATTTAAAGTTAAAACCATGTTCATTTTGAGAGGTTAATTTTTCATCAGACTTAGGAATAATTAACCTACTAATGGATTTCTTTGGCCTAGTTTTAATTAACCCAACCAGGAAAAAAAGATTATGTGTATTCTTCTAAAATCAGAAACAAACCTAAAGGCATTTTTTAGTAATATAGGTAAGTGACTTAAACAAATTTCTTTACAACCAGGGCATGATTTCTATTTCCCATAATATTATTTTACATACATTATTGGGTCCTAATTCTTACAACACTGGGTATTTTTTTTAATCCTCATTGATTAAATGATTTGCTCAGTATCACAAATGAGCTAGAAATGTGCTTGAACTGGGACCTAAACTCGAGGCTGGCTGACGCCCAAGGCCCTAAAGCCTGCCTGTGCTGCTACCGTTACAGCTCTCACTTCCCAAACCTGAGCACGTTGCAGGGGAAGCTCTGGTTTTGCCTGGATAAAATGTAGAACTATCTAATATTTTTCTGAGAGTTCACCTTTGGTTTACAACACAATCAGAAATCATTAAAATCAATAAAAGTACTTATTATGGAATTTCCCCCAATGAGTGATTGTTAATTGGGTTTTATTATAACATTATCAGCTTTGGCAGGGAGAGTCATTTGATGATGTTCTTCATTCTCAAAGTGTATTCAGTGAAGTCCTTCGTTCACTAAATGTTTATTGAGCACCTCCTCTGTGTCCTGCTCTGTGTTAGACTATAGGGACACAAAATGGACAAAGCAGACAAGGGCCCTGCCCTTATGAAGTTTACCCTCTAGTGGTGAAATGTCTTATTTTGGGTTTCCTTAGGAGCAGACCCAAAGACAATGATTCCAATGCAAGTGGCTTACTGAAAAGCATAGGAAATACCAGTAGGAAAATGAGGAAGTCATATGGGGAGGGACCAGGAGCCCATAAAAAGTGTGTTGTTAAACCAATTAACACAAGAAGCAACGGAGCTTAGTCCTAAAAGGGAAACTCAGGAAAATGGCATAAAACAGCAGGCCTCAGGATCACTATATCCAAAGGCAACACAGCTGGTAGGTGTACACCAGCTCCCAAGAGTCATTGGTCAAGGGCCACTATTGGTTGGGGGAGGGCGTGATTAAGGCCCTGGAACTTCTGACCTACCCTGAGAGCTGGCAGGGCGGCCTTCTGAATCCCAGAAAATTCCCTCTGACCAAAAATACAGAAATGGGCATTTGAAATTTGAAACTGAAGCACATTGAAAAGTCTGGGGACTGACAGGATCAGCTCCAGGGAGATAGATAATGAAGACATACTGAAGTATAAGTTAATTACAGGTAGTGATAATTATAAAAGGGAAAATGAGCTCGTTGTATTAATTGTAACTGGGATGGTGCAGGGATGTGGCTGCTACTTTAGGTAAAATATGGAAGTCAGTAAGGCCTCTGAGCTAAGACCTTAGGATAAGAAGAAGCCCGCTATGGAAGGGTCAGGGGAAGAGAAATTAGACCAGCCCTAGGCAAAATATGGGGCATGGCTAGTGCCAGTCCAGGAACTGCTTGTCATCAGTTGGAGACAAGGTAAGTACAAAAATTGAGAGCACTTTTAAATGTAACCATTTAGAATTGGATATAACAGTTCGATGTTGCCACAACTTCTAAGCCTAAGATGATGGATTTGTCTCATTGAACATTGTGCAGACTTGTTTGGGCATTGTCAAGCTTGCATGGAAAGTTATGCACCGTTGGATAATGTTACACATGTGACATTTTAAGGTTAGTTCATCAACTATAATCTAAAAGTGTACAAATATCTAATAGAAACGCTTATTTATAAAACTTGCTATTTTCAGTTTAATTTTTGACAAATATGTTTCATAATTTAGGATGACATTATTAAACTATAGAGGTAAATTTGTATTGTTAACTCTTTCAGTTTTATTGAGGTAGGATATACATAATCACCCCTTTGAGGTGTTAGGTTATAGGAATTTGACAAGGGAATATAGAGCAGGTAACCATTACCATGATCAAGATATAGAGTATTTCTATCACCACGAAAGTTCTCTCCATTCCCTTGATAGTCCATTCCCTGCCTCCTGGAAAGCACTCCCTCGATTTCTATCTCTGTATTTTTTGCAAGAATGCCTTATCAGTGGAGCCATGCAGCGTGTAGGGTTTTGTGCCCGGCTTCTTTCCCTCGCCTAACGCCATGAAGATTCATCCACATGCTCCAGGCAGCAGTATGTCTGTCTTTCCTTTGTATTGCTGAGTAGTGTTCCGTCATCATGTGCACCACGGTCTGTTCCTTCACCAGCGATGAACATGCAAACTGTTGCCAGTTTTGAGTGATAATGAGGCTGCTATAAACATTCATAAACATTCTTTCGTATTATGAAAACAGATGTTTCCATTTTTCTTCAGTGAATGCCAGGCAGTTGGATCACTGGGCCATATTTATGTTGAACTGTCTAAGGAATGGGTGACCTGTTTTCCAAGGTGGCCATCTGCAGTCCTCCAGACTCCCCACCCTTGTCTATTGTTAGCTTTCTTAAAGCTATTCCAATAGGTATGTGGTGATATTTCTTTGTGATTTTAATTTACACTTTTCTAATAATTGATAATGTTGAGCAGCTTCCCGTGTATTTATTTATTTGTTTATTTATTTATTTAAATTTTTATTTATTTATGATAGTCACACAGAGAGAGAGAGAGGCAGAGACACAGGCAGAGGGAGAAGCAGGCTCCATGCACCAGGAGCCCGACGTGGGATTCGATCCGGGGTCTCCAGGATCACGCCCTGGGCCAAAGGCAGGCGCTAAACCGCTGCGCCACCCAGGGATCCCCACTTCCCGTGTATTTATTTGCCATCCGTGTCTCTTCTTTGGTGACATGCCTTTTCAAATTTTTGCCCTTTTTAAAATCGGATTATCTTTTATTACTAAGTTTTGAGACTTCTTTGTGTATTCTTGATACAAGTCCTTTAACAGGTATATTTTATAAATATTTTCTCCCTCTCTGTGGTTTGTCTTTTCATTTTCTTACAGGCATTTCTCAAAGAGCAGAAGTTTTTAATTATGGCAAGATACAATCCAGTGGCCATAGTGATTGAAGAAATAGATTTTTCATTTTAATTGTTATTAAATTTATGCAGCCACATATGGCTAGGGGCTACCATAATTAATGGACAGTGCAGTGTATTGATACCTAAATGTACTTTCAGTGAACAGTGGGTACACTTTTTATAATTCTTTTTTTATTCTATGTTTGTTTTGATTAATTTTTTAAAGATTTATTTATATATATATTTATTTGACAGAGAATGAGAGAGAGCGTGAGAGAGGGTGCAGAGGGAGGAGCAAACTCCCCACTGATCAGGGAGCCCAATGTGGGGCTCCATCCCAGGACCCTGTGATCATGACCTGAGCCAAAGGCAGACACTTAACCAACTGAGCCACCCAGGCATCCCTGTTTCAATGATCTCTTATTGACATATAACCTTATACCTGCTGAATCTAATAATAAAAATTTGGGCTGGCATTCTGTAAACTTTTCTTTTTATTTTTCTATTATTAACTATCATATTTTACTAATGTATCAACCCATGATGCTTTGGAAATTTAAAAACTTGGCCCTTTGGCACAGGTAGTCTGAGAAACACTGTGGCCCAATCCCCCTAACAGGGGTATTTCTCATCATAAATCCACTGAATAGCATTCTGGAGAAGGAAGTAACTGGTAGGGTGAAGGACTAGAGGACTATTTTAGATAATGTGTTCAGGCAAAGTCTCTCTGAAATGGTGACATTTGAGCTAGAGAAAGCCATTCCAAATGGAGGGGCACAATGGCAGTTTTGCAAGGTTAGGGGAAGACCTGGCATGTTCAGGGACCAGAAAGGAGAACGGTGTGGCTGGATGTGAGAACTGAGAAAAGTGGAGAGAGATGAGCTGCAGGGGAAGCCAGCAGCCAGGTTTTGCAATCATAGAGACCTCTTCTCTCTTCCCCTCCTACAGAATAGATAATAGTTAATGAACCACAGGCACCCCATATGTCTGAATAAGGGCCTTATTTGAAATATACTTGAAGAAAGAACCAACTGTTATCTTACTCTTGGCTTTAGTTGGATAGCAAGAATTTTCTCTATATTTGAAGCCCGGGAAGCAGACTTAACTATAATAGGTTTCATAAGAAGCTAGGGGGTGGAGTTTTCTTGCCACAGATTAAGACACTGAGGCTCAGAAAGTTCTATAACTTGCTTAAATTACAGCTCAGGAGAAGCAAGCTCAAAGTCATATCCTTTCACTCTATTTGACTGCCCTTCTTCAAAATGAGCCCCAAATAGCCCTTTTACCCACATGAAATTGTTTATATTTGAATTTGGTTTTTGGTAATGTTATAAATGGGTGCAAGAATGTAACAATTATAGAGATTTTGCATTTATTTT
This sequence comes from Canis lupus dingo, assembly GCF_003254725.2. Taxonomy (NCBI): domain Eukaryota; kingdom Metazoa; phylum Chordata; class Mammalia; order Carnivora; family Canidae; genus Canis; species Canis lupus. The sequence continues at coordinate 42,039,676 of NC_064244.1, read as the reverse complement.
GAGAGTTCCTCCTCTGTGTTCATTTCTTGAAGCTGCTGTGACAAATTAGCACAAACTTGCCTGAAAACACAGAAATTATTCTCCCACATTTCTGGAGGCCAGAAGTTCAAAATCAATCATCAGTGAATGTATTGAACTCCCTCTGAAGTCCCAGGGGACAATCTGTTTCTTGCCTCTTGCAATTTCTAGCGGCTCCAAGTATACCTGGTTTGTGGCTGCATCATTCCAATCTCTAGTCATATGACTTCTCTTTGTGTGGCTCTACTAAGGACGCTTATTGTTAGACTTGGGGCCCACTCAGTAGGATGATTTCTACTTGAGATCCTTAGCTTAATTACATATGCAGAAACCCCTTTTCCAAATAAGGTCACTTTCACGGGTTCTGAGGAATAAGATGTGGATGTGTCTTTGGGGGCCCACCATTGAGCCTACTATACCTTCCCTGCATTTAACCTTAGAACTCTAGGCAGTCTGCTGGGGACTTACCAGACTCTGCTTATTTGTGGACTACCAGGGATCTTTAACCAATATCTGAAAACCATTGTTTCAGATATTTTGCCCAGTTTTCTAGTTGTTTACATAGGAGGTAAATTCAGTTCCTATGACTCCAGCATGGCCAGAAGCAGATGCTGCACCCAAGAGTGTTAAGTTCATTGAGTGTAGAGAACTTGCTCACATCTGCATCATCAGAGCCTATAGGAATGACTGGAGTGTGGTAATCCTTCCACAGCAATTGATGAATCAATGAGCAAATGAATGAGAAGGAAGTTAATCTAAATCCTTTTGCCTCATTTGGGCAAGCTTGAGCCATCTTTCTCTAGCTGAGTATTTGCTAGCATGAGTCACTTTATTTGCCAATCCACTGAGCCTTCTTGTTTCAGCTTTTATGGCTAATGCAAAACAAAAACAAACAAAACAAAACAAAACAAAAAAACAGCATCAGGAAATATAAGAGATTTACCTATGGAGCACATTTTGCATAACGATTTATAGGAAGTAGGTTCTGCCCATGTTTTAAATAAAAAGAATGCAGGACATTTTGGGGAGAGGGACTAAAGTGGGGAAGGTAAATGAGTAGCAGTATTGCCACAGGGAATTGAGGCCAGATGATGCATTTAATGGAAAACAAATGGTAAGGCAGTAAGAAAATAGGCGGAGCAAAAAATAAGAAAGAAACTTGCTTATCGAAGAACACATGTCCTAAATTATATCAGTCCATTAACAAAACAAATTATGGTCATACATATGAAGGAAAACGGTTTCTGCTTTCATTTCCAGATGCACACACAAGGTTAAAAAGAAAATACTATCATTATTAAGAGCATTTATGTGAGCATCTGGTATATGGCTGTGTGACTTACCCAAAAATCTGATTGAGTATAGAGTTCTCTTAGTTTGCTTTGAATTTATTACATCAGATTTTTAATGACAAAAATAAAATAATAGGCGTTTGTTATAATAAGACTAAAACTACAAAGGTGGATGGAGTTAGAAATCTACTACTTTAACCCCTTGAGGTAATCAATATTAACAGTTTAGTGGATATCTTTCTACATCTTCCTTGATGTTCCTTAGAACATATATAAACATATTTACATATAGAGTGGGTGGTTTTCGGTTTTATAAAAATGTGAACAAATGAAGTATATAACTGTTTTTTCATTTAACAATAGATGAGAGACATCCCACCAGGTGAATATAGAGATTTACCTCACATTTTTAAAATCTTGAGTATGAATGGACTATCTTTTATTCAGCTGTACCTCAAATGATACACATTCTGCTCTTTTCTGGTTTTATCGTCCACCACATATAATACTGCACTGAACGCCCTTGTGATTGCAGACTGTTTGAATTTCATTGTCTTCGGTATCTGAGCCTTGAAATCTAACCTTTCAAATGCTACTTGCTTCCCCTTATCCTCCCTGTCATTTGGAGAATGAAGCTGAAGGGGGAGACTGCAGATGAGCTAGGAGAGCCAATAATCACTCCATACAGCACATGGCCAGCAGCTTCCTGCTACACTATTTACATCCTATTCCATTGAGATGGCACTCTCTGCTCACATGACCCAAATGCAGCTCTCACTCCACCAAGAACAGCTGAATCCAACTGCATTGGCAGCTTTGCACATGCTCCGTCTAGCCCTGTGAATCCTCACTCACCCATTGAGATTTCTGTAGGTTTAAAGCAACATTCCAGCTGCTGAAGCTCCGTGACCTCCAGTGTTTTCCTGGCTCAAATCCAAGGCAGGTGGCCCCCTGCAAATGGTGTTTATTTTAGAATTTGAGCTTTTTTGTTTATTTGTTGGGGGTCGGAAGGTATATAATAAATACCCACAAGCATAGCTGATGAATGGAGCCACAAGAAGTAACTCTTTTTCTGGCAGGTATAGGAATAACGTTTACCTATTGCCATCATTTGCCTTGACAACAACCTGCAGCTCTCATGCATGTTTCATTCTCAAACAGAGGTCTTGGCAAGTGATGCTGTATCTGACTGATGTGTTGACTGTAGCATGTGAGATGGTGTTTTTTTCCTCTCTAGAAACCTGGATGCTTTTTGCCATTCTGATGGTAAATGATGAGACAGGCAACCATGGATTTCAGCACTCCATCTGTGTTTGATCAGCAGAAAGGTAAAAATGCTTTAATTCATCCTTTGGTTCTTCGCATCTTCATCTCAGTAGTAGAGATTTTGCAATTCTAAGGGAAAAGAGAGATGTGTGTGTTTGGGTGTGTGTGTAATATGGAAAGAAAATTTCACATAGAAAACAAACCTGTTCTAAACGTTCACTTCTCATTTGATAAGCATTTGGAAGGGAAAAATAAGCTTATGGTTTGCTTGTCTTGTTAAAATATTTTAATCTACAAATTTTAAGAACTGGGTTCCGAGCACACCAGCTATTTCAAATACAATCATCTTTATTCTCATTTGATTTTTTTCAGATCTTCTAAAATAATGTTATAGTAAGTAATATAAAAAGAACAAATTACATGTCTCTTTTCAATCTATTAACCCAATATCTCATTGCTACAGTTTTATAAATACTTCTTGATTCCCTTTTAAGAATAGATGTTACCTAGATTTATGCTCTAGTAGATTATTATCTCATCTGGGGTTGTATGATTTATCACTATGTTATTATTTGTAATGACAGGATAGATTTCCTACTCATAATTTGCAGAGTAGAGGTCATTTTCCACGTGAAAAGATTGCTGTGAAATCAACTCATCCTCATAAAAAGCATGTATTCAGCCAGATAGTTTACATGTAGACATTTTGCCTGTGAAGTGTTTACATATTCATAATACTTTTGTGCAACTGTGCATCTTTTCTGTGGATGTACAGGAAATTTCCACTCTGTAAATGTCATAAATATTTTTTAGAATATTTTTAAAAATACCTGCTATCTAAACCACTTTCTGTCATCTGTGAGTATTCTTCAGGATCTTCAAGTCCTTTGGTCATTTACTTGTTTTGGCTACAGCATGAAAATGGTGATTTGTGAAAGCCTCATTAAGAAAATTCACTGCTTCTCTCTTTTTCCCTTTTCCTGCTCTAGGCCATACTGTGTTTACTATCCTTCAAGCTACATCTGGTTTCATGGGTGAATTATTTTAGTTCAGTGCTTTCTCAAATATTAGATCTACATTTACATCTCTGAGTAACTGTATGTACAGGGACACACACACACACACACACACAGGTAGATTGATCTCCACATCTTAACTCACTTTGAAATGTGTGTGTATGTGTGTGTGTGTGTGTGTGTGTGTGTATGTGTGTACCTTCAGAATGTGTTGGTTCAAACTGCATTTGAAGATGAACACCGTAGAGAAAGTGATTGTTACGCTATGCCTACTGCCATCCAAAAGTGAAAATATGCCTAAATCCAAGACCTAATACTGTCTAAAAAATGACATTGTTGAGTTATGCAAAATAAGACTGTTAACATATTAATTTGTAATATTTATTTTCTTATAGTACCTTTCATGTGAACAATTCACAGCATTTCCTCCATCCCAGTCCTAACTCTCCCTCATCGAAGTTAACCTTCTCCCTACCATCTCTATCTCTAGTTCTCAATCCTTTCTTTAAGAGATGCTGTGGTATGGTGGAAATAGCATAGGTTGGAATGGCAGATCGACTTCTTAGCGAAGTGACCTTAGAACATTACCTAACCTCTCTGGGCCTTACTTTCCTCAGCAATAAAATGGAGGAAATGATGCTGGCTTAGCAAAGTTGCTTTGAGAATATAAAATAATATACAAAAAGCAGCAGTCACATTGCCTAACGTGCCATAAGTACTTCAAAATTGTGGCTGCTTTTGTTACTATTATTGCTATTATAATTATTACTATGGGGACTATGAGTTCTTCGAATGTAAAAGGCTCTTCACTTCTCTATCTCCAGCTTGAATTTAGCAGTCCTCAGAACAAATAATTTAGTTAATACTAGTTGACTAGAAAACTTTATTTTTTTTCAGAATTCCAGTGTACCATTCAGAGCATCCCCTAGAATAGTAATTAATTAAATGATACCTGAATAGTTCTATTATCACATTAACCCTTCCATCCTCTTAAAAGCATGAAAGGCCATAATGGTTTAGACCATTATATAGATTTTAAATACCAATATGGTGGTGTTGGGCAAACCATGACAAACTGACTTTCTCTCTAAAAGTTAAATGTGGGCTTTATTTGAAGGCTTTCCATGAATCCTGAATATTTAGAAAATCAAAATTCTAGTAGATGCAGATGTTTAGGAAAGACATGATATCTGGAAGGATCTTAGAAGTCATGTAACCCATTGGTTCTCAAGCTTAGCTGCACATGAGAATCACATGGACGGGTTTTGAAAATGCTTATGCTTAGATCTCCAGTTTAATTGGTATGGGTGTGGCCTAACAGAATCTCCCCAGGAAGATCCCATGTACAACATAAACTGAGTAGCATGCATCCAACCCATCTCCCTAAAGTCTCAGATGGGAAGAGTAAAGCACCGAGAAGTTAAAAGATGGACCCTGTTTGTACTAATACACCCAGCTAACAAGTCATAGAGGGGAGTGAGGCCCAGGTGTTCTCTATCTAGACAACAGAACAATGAGAAACTTCTTTTCATGGGTGGTCTCTGGCCTCCATAGCTACAATGGAGTGGTGGTAGGACTCAAGCAACTCTGGTTTATGAGTTCCCAGAGAATGGTTAGCATTATGCACTTGAAAAATATGACACAGAATGACCATCAGGGCTCAAATGATGTAGATGTGCTAAGTCTGAATCCCTCCACTGGCATTTTTCTTTATTTCTCTTTGGTATGGGTAATGAGGCATCCTTATGCTAGGGGCATAGGGAAGGATGGCATTTGCTCATATTCTGTCTCAGTTTTCTTGCCATTTGTATGCACCTGGGCAAGCTGATCTCTGTCTGTAAAATGTGCAGGGTTGCTGGGAGCCTTAAAGATCTGGTTATCTGACTGGCCAAAGGCATTAGAGCTGTGTTTCTGGCTTGCTTTGTGAAATTGTGACGCAGGAAGCCTGGGTCTGCAGAGCTCTCCACTCCTGCTTTGTGCTCTTTGCTTTCACCATAGCAACATTGCTTCTGGTCCCACGTGCTCTTCCTGGCTGTCTTCCCTCTCAAAGCCCACATGCAGGAAGGGACCTGTAGTAAACTCACTTACTACAGAACACAAAGGTTCCTACTGCAGTGGAGATGTTATGTAACTGAAGATATTTGCATTTTAAGCTTTGTCTCTAATTGTGGGAAGAAAAGCTTTGCTGTGCCTGAAGGAGGAACCCAAGACCTCAGAGAGAGAATGGGAGCTAGACAAGTGGTCCCAAGGATGTTGCCCACACCTGGCCCTGCCTGGGGTCTAGGAGGCAACATGTTTGATGAGCAGTGTGTTTGTGGGCACCTGAGGGGGCTGGGGCCCACCCCACAGGCTTTTTTACTGGTAGAGTTGCTGAGACAGTAAGTGGAGGGCCGGGCCTTTCAGTGCAGATTAAATCACTGCAGTAGTGTCGTAGGGCTGCATAACAAAGTACCATAGGTTGGGTGACTTAAAACAACAGAAATGCATTGTTTCACAGTTCTGGAGGGCAGAAGTATGAAATCAAAATGTTGACACCTGCTCATTCTGGACTCTCTAGGGGAAAAATCCTTCCTTAGTTTTTCCAGCTTCTGGCTGCTTGTGCCTCCACTCTGGTCTGTGCCCCATCTTCACATGGCCTTGTCCTCTGCCTGTGTCTCTCTTGTGTGCATCTGTCTTAGAATTCTCTCTGCCTCTCTCTCATGGTAACAATGCATATATCACATCTAGGGCCACCTACATAATCTAGGAAGAAACGTCTATTCTCAACATCCTTAACCTGATCACATCTTTTGATGTATAAGGCGACATCTACCTTTTTGGCCATATACAGTAAAATTCACAGGTTCCAGAGATTAGGACATGAATGTATCTTCAGGGCCACCATTCAGCCTGCTACATGGCATGAAAAGGTATCAAATCTCAAGTCCCTTGACAGAAAGTATAATGACTGGGGTTTGGGTAAAATCCATTCTTATTTAAGGTAGAGGGATATTTAGTCTTTGGGAGGGAAAGATGGGAAGGACATCTATTTGATACAGACTCTGCAGGTACTTTACATAGATCACATTTGATAGGAATAAATGTTTTTTGAGCATTTAGCAGAGCCAGGCTCTGTGCCCAGGACTGAATACAGACTAGCTTATTTATTTATTTATTTATTTATTTATTTATTTATTTATTTTATTTTTAAATTTTTTTTTATTTATGATAGTCACACAGAGAGAGAGAGGCAGAGACATAGGCAGAGGGAGAAGCAGGCTCCATGCATCTGGAGCCCGATCAGGATCGCGCCATGGGCCAAAGGCAGGCACCAAACTGCTGCGCCACCCAGGGATCCCCAGACTAGATCATTTAATCCTCACAACTGCCCCACTGTTATTTTCCCTCCATTTACCAATGAGGGAATTTTAAAAGGTTATGACTGACTCAAGGTTACCACAGACAAAATGGCAATGCTGAGATTCAAGTATAAATCTGCTCGACTTCAAAAGCCATGTTCGATCTAGACAGTACTATTCCTTCATCAATCATATATTTTAATGAAGAAGTAGAGATTAATGAAAATTCAAATTAATGAAGTGGTATTTTCACAATCCAGCTGTTCTTCTATTGTGTTGTGAATTTTTAAATGTCATACACACAGATGTGATGGTTTTAATTTCTAACTTTTCATCTAAAATGGGAACATAAAACAAAAAGAATTAAGCGTGTGCATATTTGCACTTTGCTGAAAAAGCAAAAGTGAAAATTCTGTGTGACAACCAGATGCCTCCAAAGGAAGAATAAGCAAATTTTCGAAGAGGTTTGGGAAGAGAACAGAGAAAAGTCAGGCAAAGGAGAGACAAATTGGAGAGGGAATAATTTGGGCTCATTTGATGATTTTAGGTTGAAAAACCTTGAAGGGGTACCTAGAATGAAACTCAGGAACACTGAGGAGAATACTGTAATTAGTTCTCAGATTGATGGTCCAGATAAAGGAAGATTAGCTGGTAAATCACCAATCTGCAGGTTTAGAAGCAGAATATCTGTTGCCTCTGAGAAATGCTTGGTCTTTCTCTCTCTTTTTGTAAAGAAAGAGAAGCGAAAAAATAAAAAATAAAAATAAAAAATAAAAAAATAAAAAAAAAAAGAAAGAGAAGAGGAGGGAAAATGAGAGATGAGAGAATTTTTTTTTCCAGTGCCCTCTCAAGACCAAGTTTAGTCAAACAAGTTTTCTGGAAGCCTACCCCTCAACCTTACTTGCTTCCTTGTTGTCTCTTTGGCACAGGAAAGTCCTTCCCATCAACCAAACTCCTGGGAAAGGTTGTGACAAAGCAGTCCACTCCTGGCTCCTCTTGTGAGTCTAGCTGAAGGGAAGCCCTCGACTAACTTACCCAAACAATTACCATTCACAGTTTTAGGCATGAAAATGCAAGTGATTCAGTGGGTTGGGGATTAGGAGAGTGGTGTCATTATCACTATTCTCCACCATAGAACAGCCCTACTGCCCTTGGGAATGGGGCCTCTTGCCCTAGTATATATTCCAAGGAGAATCCAGGAGTGGTAGCCAGAGGGAATGGAGGTACACAGGGTCCCATAGGTCTCCTGAGTCAACCCTAATGTTATGTCTGGCAACTTAGCCAGATCAATTTCAGGAAGCCAACCCTCTGTTCAACCCCTTATTCAGAAATCGTCTGGGTCACCACACTGAGCTTTTCTTGCCACCTCTATTGATTAACTCCACATTTCCTTAACAATTATTAAGCAACTGTGTTGAGTAATTGATATTCATGTATCTTCTCTTTGATCCAACCATTTGGATGCAAGGATATTTTAATGGAATCTGAAAGAAAAATTACTACCTGTGTAGCTATGTTTATTACCAGACACATACGAAACAAACATTTCACCTGTCGCCAAGACAGAGAAGACAAGATGAGAAGATGAGGGTCTAGCTGCACATACATGCAAGGTTGGTGTAAAAGATGTATATAGTTATATACCATCTTGCAGAAAGACCACATCCAACCAGGAGTCATATTTAGTACTTGTAACTATCAGGAAGCCCATCAAGCAGTCAGTGCAAAGTGTTAGCTGATTCTGAGAATCCACTCACATCAAGAATGACCTACATCTTAGCTTTTCTGATTTATCTCTTAAAATCATAGTGGTTTTACCTCAGACTTATTAGCTTTCAACTAATAAATAGATTGTATGTTTAGTAAGGGCCCTTAGTTTTCTCTTTTTATTTTTATTTTTATTTTTTTTAAAAAAAAATTTTTTTTTTTTATTTTTTTATTTTATGATAGTCACAGAGAGAGAGAGAGAGAGGCAGAGACACAGGCAGAGGGAGAAGCAGGCTCCATGCACCGGGAGCCCGACGTGGGATTCGATCCCGGGTCTCCAGGATCGCGCCCTGGGCCAAAGGCAGGCGCCAAACCGCTGCGCCACCCAGGGATCCCAGTTTTCTCTTTTTAAAACTTAAAAATGTCACTTGCTCATCAGTGATCTTGTTTTATCGGATCTGTTGGGGAGGAAAAAAACGGGAAGGCTGTCCTTTTACATAGAAATATTTCTATTTCTAAATGTTCCTCAGAATTTAAAAATACACATGTACAATATTTAATAGCATTCTAATCCTTTGTAAACTTTTTGTTTGAAAATAATTTCAAATTTAATGAAATGTTGTAAAAATGGTATAAAGAACACTTGACTGTCTTTTTACTCAGATTCACCTAATGTTAACGTTTTGCCCCATTTACTTTATTGTTGGCTTTCTTCTGTTTCTCTCTGTCCTGTGTCTCCTTATCTCTGCCTCTCTCTGTATATGTATATATGTGTGTGTGTGTGTGTATTTTTATCTAATCTGTCTGCATTCCGATTTTGTCTAGTGAGCCAGTAGCATCTTTCATAGCATTTCCTCCAGTACTTGATCCAGTCTAAGTTAGGTATTACATTTAGTTGTCATGTGTCTTTAGTCTCCTTTCTTCTGGAACATTTCTGCACACTTTCTTTGTCTTTTATGACGTTGACATTTTGAAATTACAGTCTCTCTCTATCTCTCTCTCTTTTAATACTGAGTTCCTCTTTCTGAGTTTGTCTGATGCTCCCTCATGATTAGATTTAGACAATACATTCCCAGCCAAGGTACCATAGGGTGATGTCTCCATCTCAGGTTATCATAATATCATTTAAATCTTTTTAAATGGTAATTTGAAGTGACAGGTGTTATACTATTACATATCAACCAGTTCTTACAATGTTTTTTAAAATATATTGAGATTTTTTCCTATTGTAAAATTAATATCACCTTCTTCAAAGTAGTCAAGCAATACAAAAAGGATTTCAGCATAAAACTGTTGTATTCTAGCAAAATGAGTGTTGTATAGCTAGCAAATGGCCTGTTCTTCAGTCTGTGAGCCTAGCCTGTCCTCAGCTTGTCAGCCACCAAGATGGACTTATAATAAAATCACTCTCCATGTGGAGTCTGAGCAGTAGCTTCCAAAAGGAAATAAAGGAGATCAAGCCAAGAGTATTAACCAGTATCATTAATCAGAAGAGCAATAAATGGTTTATTAAGCAGTTCCCATGTGATGGCGCTGTGTTAAACTTTTTACTCCTGTTATGTCACTTAAACCTCAACAGAACCTATGAGATACGTTGCATCTTTAGTTGTCTGAGGTTACACGACCTGTCCAGGGCCACATAGGACAAGAGCAGCTGCCATTTTAACTCTAGCTTCTAAAACCCAAGCCCTTCTCATACTCTCCTTCCCCACAGTTATACTTTGTGGGTTCTGATAGCCTACCCCATCTACCACTCATGAATCCTAGCACAAGAAGGAAAAGAGAGGTAGTGACACCTCAAGTGGGACTGGCAGGAACTGATAACCCTGAAGTGGCTACCCCACACTGAACTTTCAGTTGCAATGAGCTCTGCCCAGTGAGTCTACTCATGGTGACAGCCTGACCTCTTCCTGGGTAGTGATGGATCCAGTCTCGAATGCAGGCTGCCTTTGGAGCAGAGAAGGGCACTAGGATCCTAGGAGAGGAGTCAGTGGCTAACAGGTTGGGGTTACATTGAAATGTGACCTGCGGAGCTGATATGATAGAAGCTGGGTATCATTCGCAAGGTCCAGGCTTGGGTTTCATCACAGAAGCTTCAGAAGCCAGGTTCTTTATTATACTCCTACTGAACACATTTGTTCTGTGCAGCAACCTGTGAATGTTTTCTCCAAAAGACCATTTAGGGAGCTCAGGCCAATAAACAAGGCCACTCATAAACAGCATTTGATAAAAACAAAAAAAGAATTATTTTGACATCGATACCCTATGGTTTGATTGTGAGTAACCTTGAGACCATTTCTCTGTTCTGTAACTCACCATAGTAAATCAGAGCACAGTCTGCTGTTTTTTTTTTTTTTTTAGAAAAAAAAAACAAAAACAAACAAATCTTATTTTTAAGAACTGTGAGAGGGACACCTGAAATTCATCTGAATTGACACTTTTGTCCTTCTGATTACTTAGTGCTATTTAAAAATAGTGTTCTAGAGTTTTGGCCACAACTTGGCCAACACATGACCACTGATCTAAGGAAGAGTTAAGATAGGTTCACAAGCTTCTGATTTCAGGTAGTCAGAGCAGAAAACAATTTCAGGATAGATCCTGCAAGTGTTTTGACTTAGAATAGCAGTATTTTGGAATTAGAAGGCACCTCACTGAGTGTGTAATCCAATTCCCTCACTTTTTACATGTGAAGACTGAAACACAGAGGTATTGAAGGGGATAGAGTGTAATGCTGTAATGGCCAGTGGAGCCAAACTGAAGAGTTCAATGCCAGTTCCACCTCTTACTGTGTGACCCAGCTGTTTAACATCTCTACACCTTACTTTCCTACCTTGTAAACTAAGATGAAGCTACTCTAAAGGATTGCTTATATAGATGGAATTAATGATTACATACAAAGCCCCTGCAACCATGCCTGGCTCATAATTCAGTGAGTGCTAATTGTGGTTATAGGATTGTTATAAAGATAGTTATAACAAGGATTATTGTAAAGATTTAATGAAGTAATACATACAAAGCAGTTGGAACTATGCATGGCCCAGAGTAATCACTCAGTGAATACCGATGATTCTTAACATGATTCACATAATGTCACATGGACAACTGGTCTTCCCAGGTCAAGAAAACATCTACCCTTTAAGTTGGATCCTCCTTGGTAATGAATACATGGCATATCACCACTGTTTTTTTGTGGAAATTGGAAGGGGCAGGAAAACCACGTCAGAAGGAAATGAATTCTCCAGGAAAGCTCACACAACCTGGAGTACTTCTACTTTGCCTGTCCTCTGTTTCTGGTGTTCTGTCCTTTAAGACTTGCCTTCCAGATAAAACTCTTCCCTTTGCTCAAAAGCCCAGTCTACCTTTTAGCTTTCAGTGTCCATGCTGGTGCCGGGCAGGCTTCTAGGCTCTCTATAAGGTTCTGGGAATCTAGACAGAATCTCATTTTTAAAAATTTAATAATTTTATCATATTTTACTATTTGATAGAGGAAAATTGCCTCAGTACTTTTTTTTCAATTTTATTGGATCTCCTTAGTCATTTTTCTGTTTCCTTTTTTTAAATTTTTGCTTTTGAAAGACAATACATTAATATGTGTTCAAGATGTAAAACAATATCCAATAAATAATCTCCCACCCTGCCATACTCTCTAGCCATCCAATTCCCCTCCCTGGAAGCAAAACAATGTAAGCAGTTTCTTATGTACTCTTCCAGAGAGATTCTATGTATAGATAAGCAAATAGTTTAATATTTTTTTCTTCTTTAAAGTATAAAGTTACCCATTTGTTTTTACAAATAAAAAGTTGAATCATTTGTAAAAATCCCACCTCCCAGAAAACTATTGAAATGTTTATTAAAATCACATTAAACATACAAAAGAATCTGTGTAATAATTAAAATGTATTATTCTATTTAGTTGTTCTTTCTGGGACTATGACAGATATCTCCATCAATTCAACTTTTCTGTTATATTGCTCAACAAAAATCTGGGGGCAGCCCGGGTAGCTCAACAGTTTAGTGCTGTCTTCAGCCCAGGGCATGATCCTGGAGACCCAGGATTGAGTCCCACGTCAGGCGCCCTGCATGGAGCCTGCTTCTCCTTCTGCCTGTCTCTCTCTCTCTCTCTCTCTGTCTCTAATAAATAAATAAATAAAATCTTTTTTAAAAATCCGTAGTTTTCCTCAGATTTTAAATATTTATTCCTGAGCATTTTATATTTTCATTGTAATGAGTTATTTTCTGTTTATATTATTTATTACAGAGAACTATCTAGTTTTATTTTTCTTTTAAAATCTAACTTAATCAAATCTTACTACTTCTAATGAGTTTGTCATTAATTCTTTTATGCCATCATTGTGCACAGGATAAAACCAGATGGAGTGTTTTCAAATTCTGTTCTGCTACTTAATAGCTGTGCAACTATGGGGAAATAATTAAACTTCTCTATGTTTCAATTTCCTCTTCTATAAATTGGAATAAAGATATGACTTCATAAAATTGTTGAGGCAAATAAATAGCCTAATTCAAATGATACTGTTAGGACAGTACATGGAACATGAATCATCTGTAAAAGTTAGCTATTATTAAAATTATGATAATTTTGCTCTCCCTTTGTGATTATTATCTCTATCTCTCTCTCTGTCTTTTGCTTCATACTTATTGCATTAGGTAAAGTTTGTCCTCTTTCATCCTCTACTGTTTTACTGTTAAATATGATATTTAGAATTGATTAGAAATAAAGTGCTTAACCATACTTGGAATGTAAACCTTTAGCTGTTAAGCATTTTTTTAGATTCTTTACTCACATTATCATGTATTTCTCCTTTGTTCTAGTGGTGTGATATATTTTATTAATAGATGTCAAGAAATCAAAACATCTTTATAAATGATAAACTATTTGATCATGATGCATTATTCTTTCAATATCCAACTGAAGTTGATCTGGTAAAATTTAATTTAAAACTTAGAACTCTGTATTCACAAATTGAATTCTTCTGTAGGTGCCTCTGTGTGTGTATGTATGTGTGTGTGTGTGTGTGTGTTATTGGTTTTGCTGGCATTAGAAAATAAATTAGAGGGGGTACCTGACTGGCTCAATTGGTAGAGCATCCAATTCTTGATCTTGGGGCATGAGTTCAAGTCCCATGTTGGGTGTAGAGGTTATTTAAAAATAAAATATTTTTTAAAAAAAGAAATTAGCAAAATTTCATGCTTTTTCTGTGTTTCAGTTTAAGAATTATTTTTCCTTGATCATTTGATATTTATCTTAACATGATAAAAGAATTCAGTCAACATCACTTTAGAATCTTTATGCTATTACCACAAACTTTAGTTCTCTCCCTGGTGTACAACCAACTAGATACATTTCCAATTTTCAGTTAATGTGTAAATTTTATTTTTGCTACAAATGAATTTAAACTCCAGGACAGTGGTGTCTGTTAGAATGCTGAGCCATGCAGCTTGTACAGCAGAGTGGAGAGCCAGGCATAGGCTCTGTTAGAGAGAATGGAACATAGAATGACCATCTAGTGCCAAAGAAAGGTCACAAGTTCGTTTGCTGGAATACGTGAGAGCTTTGCCTTCTGAGTCAAAGGGCAGTTATATACAATAGTGCACATGGATCAGACAGTGGAATCTGAGGCCTGACAGCCTGCAGCCTTTTCTGAGTTTCACCAGTTACTACTTGCATGACTTTGGGTAAATCACTTTCCTGCCCTATGTCTCAGTTTCCCCATCTGTAAAATGGGGATAATTTGTAGTACCTACTTCATAAGGTGAAAGTTAAATTAATTGATTTCTAGAAAGGGTTTAGTACATTGCCTGATACATAATAAAAATGATGTAACTAGTTATTAGTTAATAGGTTAATAGTTATTAACCATCATTATGATTGTTCTTCAGACAGTGACAGAGACATGAAGAGTACATTGACAGTGGATACTATCATAGGGACTGGGAGACATTGTTGTCCTGTAGAAGTGATTGTAGCATAGGTTTTGCTAACTCTAGGGTTGCTCTAAGTTTTTTAATTCCTTCAAAAATTCTAGAATTCAAAACTCTGCTGGAAACACAAAAAAGCTCAGAACTTTGACTGTGGACTAACCACAAGACTCTGTGGAATGTGCCTGAGGTGCACTTTGGCTATATCCCCAAGTTCATGTGTACACCACTTGCAGAGAGGGCAGTTCTGGATTCCTGCTTTCCAAGCCACCATTTCAGTGAATAGGAGGTAGGAAGAGCCTCCTGTAGGGAGTTAGTAATGATTTAGTGTATGATAAGGTTGCCATTACAAATTAGCAAGGAAAGAGAAAATTATTCAATAATTGGCTATTGGGGGGAAAACCTGTAGCATATAAAAATAAAGTTTAGAAATTCCTTATTAGGGCAGCCCCGGTGGCTCAGTGGTTTAGCACTGCCTGCAGCCTGGGGTGTGACCTGAAGACCCAGAATCGAGTCCCACATCAGGCTCCCTGCATGGAGCCTGCTTCTCCCTCTGTCTGTGTCTCTGCCTCTCTCTCTCTCTCTGTGTCTCTCATGAATAAATAAATAAAATAAAATAAAAAAAAATGAAAACCCATGCTTTAAAAAAAAAAGAAATTTCTTATTAGTTATACTTAAGTGTTAAATATAATTTAAATATATATAAGCCAAAGGTCCCACAAATTCTGACCTCTCTAATCATAAAAGTAATGAAATAAATTTTGTAAAAGCAATATCCATAAATTTTGAAGATGTGGTTTTCAAAAACCAACAAAATACCTGAAAACTTAAGTGGCAAACAGGGAAAATAACTGAAACACAGATAACAGGTGGAAAATTGGTGTACCTACTGTATATAAAGGTATTTCAAATCAATCAGAAAAAAATAAATGCCTTGAAATAAGAAGATATAAGGAGACTAATAAGTAATTCATAAAATGGCCATAAACAGATGAAAAAAACTTTTAGGAAGAATAAAAGAAATAGCCATTGAAAAGTATATACTATTTTCTTGCTTTCACAACAACATTAATTTAAAAAAATGATGTATGGTATCATTAAGAAAGTTGAAGTATATGCTCACAAGGCCTGCTTGGGGAGATTATAATGGTTTAAACTTTCTGGAGGCCAACTTGACAAAGAGTCAAATGCATTGACTCCCATATTCACTTCTAGGAATACATCCACAGGAAACAGCCAAAAATGTGGAAAAATATATGCAATATTATAGCATTATTTAGAATAGCCACAAAACTTGTGATTCTCCAAAAAAAAAAAAAAAAAAAAAGAGAGAAAACATGTAAATGTCTGGTAATAAGAAAATGATGAAATCAGTTGTGCTAATAAGTTCAGTCAATGGGATTTTATGCCACCTTTTATAAATAACATTTTAAAAATCTTACCTTACGGCTTGGGAAGACATTTATGATCATATATTAAATGAAAAAGGGCAAAAATAAAAATTATGTGTACAACATGATCTTATTTTTGTAAAGAATAAATAGATATGTATAATTCCAGCACTATACTCAGAACTGTTAATCATTTATTGTTACAATATTAAAACGTTTCTATATCTTCAGATCAATAGAGACCACCCATCCTCCTGTATCAGTCATTCCCCAGGAACACATGCATATTATGAACAATTTAGTAGCTGAAAAGTTACAGATACCACTCCAGTTGTGGGGCATGCCTCCACTGATGGAAGCTCTGATAAACCAGTTGTTAGATCTTCTTAATATCACCCTTGACCTGGTCCTTTATCATGGAAGGGGACTTTGGGGTGGGGTGAGATACAGAGATTCACTTAGTAAAAAGCAACAAAATGCCCTTACTATTAACCAAACTCATGCTGGATCTTCGAAAAGTTTAGTCATTTTTTTCAGGTTCTATCATTGTATTCTAATCCATGGAAAGATCACAGTGTGAGAGATTTAAGATTTGCATCAGTAGCTTGGTCAGCTAGTCTTGCTGCACCAGCAGCCCCAGGCACAAAGCCACTGGCCTTATCCCTGAGGCTCAGCACCTCAGGGTGCTGTTGCACCTTCCAGAACTTTTTCCCTCCTGATTTTTGCCTCCTCACAGCTTTTTGGATCTTTTATCCCCTCTGCTTGCTCCTCAGAAACTTGCCTTCTCATTTATACAGCCTGTGAGTTACCACTCATTTTCAGTCACCTCCATTTTGAGTACAGAATGGAGGGCAGGAGACAGTTCAGATTTTGAAGAATAAGGTGGAAAGGGCAGAGGTTCACAACTGCTCATTCTGAAGCAACCAGATCCTTCAGGCTTCCAGGTTTCAACTGCTAGCATTTTTTCCATGCTTCCTTATTACTTTACATAGACAGGTAGAGGAACAGATGTTCCAGGAAGGAAGCAGGTGGGGAGGAAGCCCATGGTGCCACATAAGTTAAGTACATACAACACACCAACATCTTAACAGTGATTATCTTTGAGGATATATTTTCCTCTTTTTATCTCTATTTTTGTAATTTTTATAGAGCAAGAATTATAAATAAAATAACATATAAAATGACAAATCCAATGACTTAAAATATCTGGGGATAGTATTTGGGCATCCGTGTGTGTGTGTGTGTGTGTGTGTGTGTTTTAAGCTACCAAGGTGATTCTAATGTATAGCCAGTGTTGAGATCCAGGTATATAGTCAACCTCTCATTTTACAAAATACACAGCTGAACCCATAGTGGTTCACCATAACATACTTGGCTAATATGCTCATTGTTCAAAAAGAGGATTCTTTATGAGATTTAGATTTAACTGAGAAGTCAGATCTCTTAATTACTGAGAAGTCATTTCTGCTGTCAGTCTTTTAGACCTCATAGTATTACATGCTGCAAAGTTCTAATAATATAGTTTAAACACTCTTACTTTAACCATATATCCATAATATATGACAGTTGATGGAAGCTGTTCATTTACCTCAACTCTACTTAAAATCTTAGTGATATGTCTTATAAAATTGTTTAAAGGAGTGGAAGACTCCTTCTTCTACCATTTTTCCTAACTCTGTTCCCAGGGATTATGAAAAATGAGACTTCAGTTTGTATATCTACTCTCTTCAATTTGCCAATTGGAAAAGAATATGCTGATTAAATCAGTAAGCATGTATTTATCAAGTATCTACAATATATCCAATGCTACTCTAGCTTCTACTATATAATGTGAGAGATTCTTTTTCCTATAATGAAGACAAAGCTATACAGCCAAAATTCTAATGCAATCACATGAAGAGTGATTATTCACTAGGTTTGGTCTTATTCTCTGCCTTTTATAAAGTAGTAATGAAACTATGGCAGGAACTCTGCCACTCTTCCATTTCCATTCCTTCAAATATCTTTAGAAACAAATGAGGCAGCTATTGAGGAACTTATTGTCCATCTGTGACTGTGGACTGAAAGCAAGTATGGACATTTTCAGGGACAGTGCAATTTTTAAAAAAGATTTTATTTATTTATTCATGAGAGACACACACACACAGAGAGAGAGAGAGAGAGAGAAGCAGAGACACAGGCAGAGGGAGAAGCAGGCTTCACACAGGGTGCCTGATGTGGGACTCGATCCTGGGGCTCCAGGATCATGCCCTGGGCTGAAGGCAGGTGCTAAACCGCTGAGCCACCCAGCCATCCCGGGACAATGCAATTTTAAAGAAAATTTAAAGAAGTAAGGAATCATATCCAATCTGGGAATTATTGATAAAGGGGGAGAAAACAGAATCAAGACAACAAGAACAGCCGTGGTAGGCCAGCTGACAGAATGTGTCTGCAGCAGGGCTTCAGGAGAAATACATAGCAAAGGGAATGATTGACTTGTTTGGTCTTTGGCAATGGACCAGCCACTCAAACTATATTTGTTTTCTTAAACTTTTCTCAGTGGATCAAGGCACTAGGAGCATTTTTATAAGTGGCCACAGTAGAGGGCCATTCAAAGCATGCCTTTTAGAGGACCCAAGGAAAATCCCCTTCTCCAGATCCCTTCTAGCCCAATAGTCATTATTCATCAACAAAAGGTTATTTGGTTCTCCACAGATGTGAGAAAGACACGTAGAATATCAGTCATGAAAGGAATCTTAGAGGTCAACTTTCTACTCAACACAGTTGTTTAATCAACAGCATCCCAAGCTATGTTTGGTCAGAACCCATTCAGATCAATAGAGGATCCAGGATCCAGGATCAAACATCAGCAGTGATAAGAAGCACACTTAGCTCACAAGATAATCTCTTCAAGTTCTAAATAACTCTAGTCATTTAAAGTCTTAATTAATTCAATTTCTACCCATCAGGACTAGTTTTCCCTGTGCATCTACAGAAAACAAGTCCAAACTGTCTTCCAGTTTTTCCAGTATTTGAAAACAGTTTTCATGTCTTCTCCTAGCTAACAAATCCTATCTCCTCACCTGTTCCTCAGCTTCTAGAGTCCCCAGTTAAAATAGCAAATACTTGATGTGGAAATCTGTCAGTTCTGGGAAGTGTAAGATGAAGGTGGAGTGATATATTTGATCCAGAAGAAAGTTAGGAAGATTGGAAGAAGTGTGGTTGAAATAACAACACTTGGCTTCCTTTGCAATTTCCAAAGACCAACTAGGCTAGTACAGCCCTTCATAAAATTCATTTAAAATTTATACCTGCCTAATTGCCAAAGAACTTATTGACACAGTATTTTAACATCAAGAGATTTCCACAAGATTCCAGTGGATGAGAAAGCCCATTGAACATGCATGCTAAATCAATCAATCCATTCATTGTACATATACTCAAAGCCCTATGCATTAAATATTGAGATCTCGGGGATCCCTGGGTGGCTCAGTGGTTTAGCACCTGCCTTCAGCCCAGGGTGTGATCCTGGTCCCAGGATCGAGTCCTACATCAGGCTCCCTGCATGGAGCCTGCTTCTCCCTCTGCCTGTGCCTCTGCCTCTCTCTCTCTCTGTGTCTCACATGAAGAAATAAATAAAATCTAAAAAAAAGAATTAGTATTATTAAAATGAAGTTCATTTTATGAAAATACATTCTAGAGTGGCATCATTACTGAAGTTCAACATAGACATGCTTCTTAAAATGGCAAATTCCATTTCCCAGCACCCTCACCCCCCACCCCACTACCACCTGATGTCCAGTAGAGATGCCAACTGTGGAATGGCATTCACAAATCAGAAGAAGCCCCCTGAGGAACACAGTGATGCTGAGATTCAAAGAAATACAACATGTGCTACATCACAAATCCAGTTATTAAGAAAGGTCTGATTGTGGCCAGATATTTACCCAGAGATAATATTGTTGCAAGACTTCTTCCCCAGAGAATGAAATCCCCTTTTCCACTCCCAGGGCATGAAAGTTCCTTTGAGTACTTGTTCTCTCAGCTGGTATATGCAGAAAGCTTGGAGCTATTTTTCTCTTTAAAATGTTAGAAAGAAACTCTTTTTCCTCCTCACATATGACTAGCACTTTATAAAATACTCTTAAAGCCTCAGCCAATATACCCTGAGGGACTGGAGGAGAAAACAGGAGAAATAGCAAAATGTTTCAGCTCACAAGATCTCCGTAGCCTGCTCAGCAATGCAAAGGGGGTCTCATTAAGGACAAAGACAGAGAGCCCTATCTATGTCAAAGAAGTAATATTCATAATAATTGGCTTGGTTTGAATACTTACTCTGTACAGGCATTACTCTAAGCACTTTTCATGGATTAACTCATTTAGCTCTCAAAACAGCCCTAGGTAGTTACTGTTCTTATCCTATTTGACAAGTGATGAAAAGGAATAGAGAAGTTAAATAACTCACCCAGGATCACACAGCTACCAGGTAAGTGGCAGTGCCAGGATTCAAACGCTGGATGTTGCGTCTATGCTCTTAGCATTTTTCTACATTGCCTCCAAGTATGTATGCAATGTGTCACATGATGGATCATATGAAACGACTTTTGTTTCAATGCCAGCCAACTGTATCAATGACCTTAAACTTGTTTCTGCACTGCCAGAGACTTCCAGACTGGCTTTTAATCCTAACCAGCAGAACTGGTACCATCCTGGTCTGGGGACCAAGTCAAGGCCCACAGGGACTCTTCATCACCAGCGGGTGGCAATATTGTCACATGGTGCCATCAAGGTACAGTGTAGGCTTGGTATCCTCCCTAAAAGTAGAAGGCCTCGCTACCTTATGGAGAGGTCATTCCAAGCAACCCCTGAAATGGAATTTCTCTACTGTCTCTGAGACACCTAGGATAATCCTGGGGGAGGACAGAGAGATCAGAATTAAGAGAATACCCAGGGAACTATTCATTTAAGTGATTCTTCCTCTGCCCTGCCATATCCCTGGTATATTTCTTTTTTTTTTTTTAATTTTTTTATTTATTTATGATAGTCACAGAGAGAGAGAGAGAGTCAGAGACATAGGCAGAGGGAGAAGCAGGCTCCATGCACCGGGAGCCCGATGTGGGATTCGATCCCGGGTCGCCAGGATCGCGCCTTGGGCCAAAGGCAGGCGCCAAACCGCTGCGCCACCCAAGGACCCCTCCCTGGTATATTTCAATTGTCAATACACATTTTGTCTTCCCACTAGGGTATGTCTTTCTTAAAGACAGAGACTCTGCAACTTTTGCCCTCACAATTTCACTAGCATACAGTAGATGTTGAGTAAATGGATGAATCGTTAAACTTCAGCTCTTCACAGGCAATCGGTTCCACTGCAAGAAACAGTCTAAGAAAGATCCACAAAGTCCTCTGTTTCTTATATCTTAATGGCCCCATTGTTTAGTATAATAGCTAAGGACTAGTAGGAACTCTGAAGTAGATTTTGTTCTGCCTCACTCATCTTCTGGTCCCGCTATGCTCTGCCCTGTGCTGTGTGAATTCCTTCTATAATACATTACATTCCATAAATGTAAATCAACTGATTTTCAACAAGAGTGCTATGACCATTCAACGGGGAAGAATACTGATGGAACAATTAGATAGCCATGTGCAAAAGAATAAAAATCAGACCCTTACCTTAACACCATATATAAAAATTAACTCAAGATGGATCAAAGATCTAAGCCAAAGACCTAAAACTATAAAACTCCTAGAAGAAACCTAGGAGAGAAGCTTTGTGACATTAAATTTGACAATGATTTCTTGGACTTGATGACAAAAGGACAGACAACAAAAGGAAAAATTGGCAAATTGAGCTACATCAGAGTTAAAATCTTTTGTGTACCAGCAGAATGAAAAGGCAGCCCACAGAATGGGAGAAAATATAGGTAAATCATATGTCTATCTAATAGAGGGCTAATATCCAGAGTATATAAAGAATTTCTATAACTTAACACCAAAAATCAAACCACCTGTTTAAAAATGGTTAAAGGACTTAAGGAGATATTTCTCTTAAGATGATATATAACTAGCCAGTAAGTACATGAAAAGATACTCAACATGCCTAATCATTGAGCCATGGGAATCAAAACCATGAGATACCACTTCACATCTATTAAACTACCACCTATTATTAGAACAAACACATGAAACAATAACAGGAAATAACAAGTATCTGTAAGGACATGGAAATATTGGAACCCTCATGTGCTGTTGGCAGGAATATAAAATGGTGCAACTGCTATGGGAAACATTTTGGTGGCTCTTAAACAATTAAAAATAGAATTATTTATTATTATTGTATGATCCAGGAATTCCACTTTTAAGTTTATAGCAAAAAGAATTAAAAGCAGGGTATCAAAGCAGTTTTTTTTTAATTTATTTATTCATGAGAGACAGAAAGAGAGAGAGAGACAGAGACACAGGCTGAGGGAGAAGCAGGCTCCCTACAAGGAGGCTGATGTGGGACTCAATCCAGGATCCCGGGATCACACCCTGGGCCAAAGGCAGATGCTCAATCACTGAGCCATCGAGGCATTCCTCCAAGCTCAAAGCAGTTTTTGAGTACCATGTTCATGATAACATTATTCAAAATTGACAAAAGGTAGAAACAGCCCAAGTATCTATCACTGGATGAATAGATAAACCACATGTGGTATAAACATACAATAGGATATTATTCAACCTTAAAAAGGAATGAAATTGTGACAAATGCCACAACATGAATGAACCTTAGGACATTATGCTAAGTAAAATAAGACCAAAGCACACTGTTAATTCCACTTACATAACATTCCTTAGAGTAGTCAAATTCATAGAGGCTGAAAGTGGTATAGTGATTTCTAGGGACTGTAGGAGGGAATAATGGACAGTTACTATCTAGTAGGTACAGAGTTTGAGCTCTGGAAGATAAAGAGTTCTGGAAATGATTGATGGTGATGATTGCACAACAAGGTGATTGTATAAAATGCCCCTGAACTATATACTTAAAAAGGGTTGAAATGGTAAAGTTTATGTTGTATACATTTCATTACAAGTTTTTAATTAAAAAAAAAAAAGGGTCTTCAAATATCTGAAGGCTGCTGCTATCATGGTCCCATAGAATAATCTCTGGAGTTAACACATCTATTTCTTCAGTTGTTCCTCAGGTGACACAAATGGGATCTATCCTGGTCTCTCTGAGTGTTCTCCAGCCACTGAGAGCCCATTAAATCTGCAGGCCATAGACCTCAACATGACACTGACCAGTTAAGAACAGAAAAGGCCTATCACCTCTTTCAGTCTGTTTACTAAACAAATAATGCAGCCAAAGTTCCTACTAGTACACAGCAGGAGGGAATAGGGTGGAGAATACATCAGGAGAACAGAAAATAACGCAATATCTCTATCAGAGTTAAGTAAACTGAGTCACTGAGAGGAAAAGTTTAATATATTTCAGACCAAAGAGGGAAACCTAAAACCAACATAAGGGTCCCATTTTCCACTCTGGTCTCACCAATTTTGAGTAGCCTGAAAGCCTACACAGATTCATAAAATCTCAGAGGACATCTAGTCCTTCCAATTTCTTCGTAATAAATGGTGATGTTACAACATGGCCCACAGGGGTCCACCTTTCTTAAGAAGCATTTAGGGTGCTTGTGAGGAGGATGACTCAGCCTCCTGCCCAGATTCATCAGAGAAGTCATGAGTCACTTGTATGGGTGATGTTATGGGTGTTATTCTTTCAGCGAATTTGGTACACACACTAAGAGTATCTCTGTTTGATTCATGAAGGTGACTCATCTGAGGAAGTTGACCTGACTATGGTTTATCAAGCAGCTTCTAATGGAGATGTCAATGCTCTGACTTCAGTAATTCGGGAAGACCCTTCCATCCTGGAATGCTGTGACAGTGAAGGTGAGCTATTTATGCATTTTGAATCCTGCAGGTTCCTGAAGGTTCTGCTCTATTCTTTTAGAGATGGCCTTCAGAGGTGAGCAATATTTATAAAATTGCATATGACAAATCATTTTGATACTAGAGGGCCAAGGAGTATCCTGCCTGAGGCTGAAGGTCCCTTAGTAGTTTTTTTTTTTTTAAGATTTATTTATTCATGAGAGACAGAGAGAGAGAGAGGGGAGCAGAGACACAGGCAGAGGGAGAAGCAGGCTCCGTGCAGGAAGCCCGATGCGGGACTCGATCCCAGGACTCCAGGATCACACCCTGGGCCAAAGGCAGGCGCTAAACCACTGAGCCACCCAGGGATCCCCTCTTAGTAGTTTTTTAAACGATGGTCTTGGACATAAATCTTCTAATTCTTCTATATCACTTGTATAATGAAGCCAGTTGGTTTGGTTTTCTTTCAACTTCTTTGTATGAATGACTAAAGTAGATAGGCCAAGTAGTTAAAAAAAGAAGTATGGAAAGAGGGCTATTTTTGGTAGCATTGGATGTTGGGAAAGTGTTACTATTAAAGCCAGAAAGCAAAGATTTGCTTCTCAGAAGGTGGAGTAGATGTACTGTTCCTACTGCTAAATATAACTAAAAATCTTGGATGTTGTATATAATATAAACATAAGAACACACTGGAAAGTGGAAAGAAAATGACAGACTGGCTAGGACCATGGGACCTAAGGAATGACATGTTGGTAAGTTTCCTCGGTTTTTTTTATTGCTTCTTATATCTCGTACTTGGAGTTGAAGAATCTAACAGCTCAGAAAGGCCAATAGTCACACACACACACACACACACAGCCCCCAACAAAAGCCTGCTCTCTAGCCAAAGAACCAGGAATGGGACCACATAGCAAGACCGAAAACTTTTAGACAATAATGAGTCCGCTCCAACCAAACATCACACAAATACAAACAAGCAAATAAAAACTTATGGTCCTAGCCCTACCATTCCAACAAAGACCAAGTAGAGATCTTGGACCTCCACTCCAACTACTGAGCCTCCATCCCCATACCTGTCGGGGTGGTGTCAGAGGAAGCCTTTCTACAAATTAGTATTTTTACCACCACCCAGTAATGAAGAGTCTTCTCCCTTAGATGTCAATGGTAGCCAAATAGGGCACCTGAACTTCTGATCCCACCTAGCAATAATAAGGTGACACATGCACCCCTACTTCCCCTTTGGAGCAGTGTCAGAGAATGTCAGATAAAATAGAAGGTTTAAGTAAGATTAGGCAACTCCACACAATACCCCCAAATGTCCAGGTTTCAATAGCAAATCATTTGTCATATCAAGGAGCACTGGGTGTTATTCTGTATGTTGGCAAATTGAACACCAATAAAAAATAAATTTATTATTTAAAAAAAAAAGAAACAGGAATGAATGAAAAAAGACAATACCTACCAATACTGAAATAACAGATGTTAGAATTATCTGAAAGATTTTGAAGAGGCTATGAAAAAAGAAATGCTTCGACGAGCAATTACAAATGTGCTTGAACCAAATGAAAAAAAAGGAATCCTCAACAAAGAAATAACAGACATAAAGAAGAACAAATTGGAATATTTTGAAACTAAGAAATACAATAATTATAATTAAAAATTCAATAGATGGGATCCCTGGGTGGCGCAGAGGTTTGGCGCCTGCCTTTGGCCCAGGGCGCGATTCTGGAGACCCGGAATCGAATCCCACGTCGGGCTCCCGGTGCATGGAGCCTGCTTCTCCCTCTGCCTGTGTCTCTGCCTCTCTCTCTCTCTCTGTGACTATCATAAATAAATAAAAATTTTAAAAAAATTCAATAGATAAGCTCAGCAGCAGAATGAGGAAGCAGAGGAAAGGATCAAGAAACTTGAAAATAGAATGACAGGAATCAGCCAGTCTGAATGAACAATTGAAAGAAAATGGGCTTTAAAAAAAAAAAAAGAATATCAAGAACCCGTGGGACTGTAACAAAAGTTCTCTCATTGTTTTTTCTGTCCTAGTACTTGTGGAAAGTCATTAACGATTTTTAACCAGTGTACTTGTACCAATAAGAGCTGGGAGTCCCTTAAAATGACAGCAAAATGTTTCATAAATGTATATAAAATGTTTTATAAAGTGAGTAGTTGCCCCTAATTATCCATAGTAGTTTTATTTGTTTGTTTGTTTTTAAATCAGACTTACTTGTACATATGTTTTGGGGCTAGAAATGGAAAATGAGGAGAGATGAATGTTACCACTTGTATGATAATGCAAGATCCAGACTCTGGGTTCAATCCTAGCTTGTGGCCCTTGAGTAGAAATGAATGTATGAAATCTTAAAATTTGTGGGGCACAGCTAAAGCAGTGTATGGCATTGAATATATTCATTAGAAAAAAGGAAAAGTATCAGTCAATAATCTAAGTTCTTACCCCAAGAATTTAGAAAAACAACAAAATAAACCCAAAGAAAGAAAGAATAAAGAAAGAATAGAAATCAATGGAATTAAAAACAGAAAACAATAAAGAATATCAATGAAGGAACTGATTCTTTGAAAAAAATCAATAAAATTGACAAAATTCTAGCAGTACTGACACAAAATGAAAAAAGTCACAAACTACCACTATCAAGAGTGAAACCAAAGATATCACTATAGACCCTGTGGACATCTAACCAATAAAAAGAAACTACAACAACAAAAAAAAACTCTACGCACATAAATTTGACTATTTAGATGAATGGCTCGATTCCTCAAAAAAGGTAAACAACCACAATTCATCCTGTAGGAAATAGACTATTTGAATGTCCCTATAACTATTAAGGAAAGTATATTCATAATTTTTAAATTCCCAGAAAAAGAAAGGTTTAGGCCTAGATGGTTTCTCTGGAAACTTCAAACTTTTAAATAATAATTAATATTGATTTTAAATAACCTCTTCCAGAAAAAATGAGAAGGAAACTCTTCTCAGTTACATTTATGAAGCTAATTATTACCCTGACATTGAAAACAGGTGATATAAAAAGATGATATAAAAAAATGAACCTAAAGACCAATACTCCTTATGAATGTAGATATAAAAAACCTTAGCAAAATGTTAGCAAATTTAAGTCAGTAATTTAGAACTAGAATTATATACCATGACCAAGTGG
Source organism: Canis lupus dingo (assembly GCF_003254725.2). Classification (NCBI taxonomy): domain Eukaryota; kingdom Metazoa; phylum Chordata; class Mammalia; order Carnivora; family Canidae; genus Canis; species Canis lupus. The sequence continues at coordinate 42,012,657 of NC_064244.1, read as the reverse complement.
GATTTGTTATATGAATGTGTGATTTGGTATTTCAAAATCAATCGATGTAACCCATCATATTAACTAGCTAAAGAAGAAAAATCATATGATCATATCAATGAATGCAGAAAAGCATTTGAAAAAATTTTACACACATTGATGATCAAAAACTCAGAAAAATGGGAATAAAGGGGCACTTCCCCCATTTGATCTACAAAAGAAGATAAAACCCCTAGAATTAACATTTTATTTAGTGGTAAAAAAGACTGAATACTTTGCCTCTAAAATCAGGAACAAAGCAAAGATGTCCACTCTTAATTATATTCAGCATAATAATGGAAGTTCTAGCCAGTGCAAAAAAAAAGGCAAGAAAATGAAATAAAAAGCATATCTATTGAAAATGAAAAAAAACAAAACTTTCCCCTTTTGCACAGCTTGATTTTCCACGTAGAAAATCCTGAGAAGCTACCAAAAAAACGTCTACAACTCAATGAGTTCAGCAAGGTCACAGTGTGTAAGATCAATCCAGAAAAACAAATTATATTCCTGTATACTAGAAGTGAATACATGGATATCACAATTAAAACTATAATACAGTTTGGGATGCCTGGGTGGCTCAGTTGGTTAAGCGTCCAATTCTTGATTTCAGCTTAGGGCATTATCTTAGGGTCACAGGATCAAGCTCTGCATCTGGGTTCACACTCAGTGTGGAGCCTACTTAAGTTTTTCTCTTTCTCTCCCTCTGCCCCCCCCCAAAACAAAACAAAAAAAACTACAATACCATTTAAAATTGCTCAACCAAAGAATACTTAAGTGTGAATATAACAAAATATGTACCAGATTTTATACCAAAAACTATAAAATGCTGATGACAGAAATCAAAAGAGATCTAAATAAATGGAGAGACATATCATGCTCATGGATTAGAAGGCTCAAGGTAGTAAATATTCAGTGCTTTTCAAATTCATATACAGGTTTAATTCAATTTCTATCAAACCCCAGCAAGATTTTTGTGTAGATATACACAAAATTATCTAAAATGTATATAGAAAGGCCAAAGAATTAGTAGAGTTAAATCAATTTTGAAAAAGAATAAAGTGGAAAGGAGAATTTAGGAAGATGGAAGAGTAAAGGAACCTTAGTTCATGCATCGCATGTTTACAACTAGATATCATCCACATCCAAGTCAATAAACTGGAGAGTGATCCAAAGGCTGGCATAACAAACTCCACAACTAAATATAGAGAAACTGCGTCTGAAAGGTTAGGAAGGTCAGAAAGGCAGATGGAGCCTACCTGCAGGAGGGAGGGAGCTGCACATGGAGAGGACAGAGAAACAGGCCCTTACACGGGGAGCCACTCATGGAAGTCTGATCCCCATAACATTTTTTCCTTAAAAACCAGAGGGACTGGATTCTGCGAGTTTTTAAAACCAGTGGGTCTTGGAGCCTAAAGCTTTAAAAGTCAGCTGACTCAGCTCTGGGTGAGCCAGGAGGGTGAGTGATAGCTGGGTTGCCACCCTTAAAGAATCAGCAGATTATATGGAGAAGGAACAACAACAACAACAAAAACGGCACTTTACATAACAGCAGGCGCAAGTGAAAGATCAGTTCATAGTGATTTCTGAAAATGAGAAAACTGGCAGCACCATTCCCCACCCCCCCGCCCCGCCCCTCAGTATAAACACAGAGCCACCTGTGGGAGGTGGGGCTACATAGACACTTGTAGCCTTGGCCCAGAGCTCAAGGCAAATTTTGTTAAAGTTGTGCACATGCTCTGCCCAGTGGCCAGGTACACAACTGCCACCCTGTGCCCCACCCAGCCACAGCACTACACCCAGCCAGCCACTTGCCTCCTGGTGCCAGGGCACAGCTTCCAGCCACCACAGCACTTCAGGACATCCAGATATGACTAATGGCCCAACACGAATTTTGCTAACACTGTCACCCCACTCCCAAGTTCCCCAATGGGCATGCCCCCTCAGGGCTACCCTGCCTGGGTCCCACTAATACCACAGAGAGTCATTGCAGACAACGGTACTGAAAGGAAAATTAACTCAGACACAATACTCAAGGTATGAAGAGCACACACAGGATAGTGGTAACAGGGGACACTACACTGCAGGGCACTCCAGGATCTCCTTTTCATAAAGTTACTAGTTTCTTTTTTTTTTTAAGATTTTTTAATTTTATTATTTACTTATGAGACACAGAGAGAGAGAGAGAGAGAGAGAGAGAGAGGCAGAGATACAGGCAGAGGGAGAAGCAGGGAACCCAACGTGGGATTTGATCCCTGGTCTCCAGGATCAGGCCCTGGGCTGAAGGCAGCGCTAAACCACTGAGCCACCTGGGCTGCCCAAAGTTAACTACTTTTAAAAACAAAAAACATAGCTGACTTTCTTAACACAGAGAGACAGACACAGGCAGACAAAACAAAGACAGAAATTTATCCTAACTGAAAGAATAGGAAAAAGCTATGGCCAGAGATCTAAGTGAAACAAATTTAAGTAACATGACTGATAGTTTAAAGCAATGATCATAAGGAGACTCACTGAACTTGAGAAAAGAGTGTAAGACATGAGTGAGACCCTTAATACAAAGATAAGGAATAAATCACAGACATAAAGGACTCATTAAATGAAATGAAAAATGCTCTTAATGGAATGAATAGCAGAATGGAAAAAACAGAGGAAGTAATTAGTGACCTAGAAGACAGTAATTAAAAGTAATCAAGCTGAACAAAAGAGAGAAAAAAGAATTGAACAAAACATAAATAGGCATAGGAACTCAGTGACTCCATTAAACATAAGTAACATTTGTACTACAGGAGTCCCAGAAGAGAGAGAAAAGGGGGCAGAAATTTTATTTGAAGAAATAATAGCTGAAAACTTCTCTGAGGAACAGATATCCAGATCCAGGACAGACAGAGAACTCCCAACAAAATCAAGAAAAGCAGACCCACACCTAAACATATTGTAAATAAACTTGCAAGATATAGTGATAAAGAAAAAATCTTAAAAGCAGTAAGACAAAAGAAGCCAGTAACTTACAAGTGAAAGCCTATAAGGCTATCAGGAAATTTTTCAACAGCAACTTCCAGAAGGGAGTGGCATGATATATTCAGTATTGAATGCGAAAAAGCTGCAGCCAAGAATGCTCTATCCAGCAAAGTTATCATTCAGAATAGAAGGAGAGATAAAGATTTTTCCCCTGTAAGAAATATTAAAGGGAAAAAAAAGAAATATTAAAGGGGACTCTGTATGAAAAGGAGAGACCAAAAGTGACACTATAATGACAGGAAACACAAAAGCAGTAAAAATGAATATTTCTATTAAAAAAAATCAGTCAACAAACTCATAAAAAAAAGATGTAAAACATAATAAAATGTGGAGAGAAGAAGAGAAAGGAATAGGTTCAAACTGAAATGACCATCAACTTAATATATACTGCTATATGCAGAAGAGGTTATATACAAACCTAGATGTCAAACCATATGTCAAAAACCACTAATAAACATGCAAAGAATAAAGAGAAAGAAATCCAAATATAGTATAAAGAAAATCAGCAAAACATGAAAGACAAGAAAGGATCAGAGAAAATCTTCAGAAACAACCACAAAACAAGTAATGAAATGGCAATAAATGCATATCTATCAATAATAACTTTGAATGTAAATGGACTAAACACTCCAATCAAAAGGCATAAGGTGACAGAATGGATAAAAAAATAAGACCCGGGGATCCCTGGGTGGCTCAGTGGTTTGGCACCTGCCTTCGGCCCAGGGTGTGATCCTGGAGTCCCAGGATCGAGTCCCGTGTTAGGCTCCCGGCATGGAGCCTGTTTCTCCCTCCTCCTGTGTCTCTGCCTCTCTCTCTCTCTCTCTCTCTCTCTCACACACACACACATAAATAAATAAATAAATAAATAAATAAATAAATAAATAAATCTTTTAAAAAAAAATAAGACCCATCTATATGCTTCCTCTGAGAGACTCATTTCATACCTAAAGAAATCTGAAGTTTGAAAGTGAGGGGATGGAGAAACATCTATCATGCAAACTGACATCAAAAGAAAGCCAGAGGAGCATCTGGGTACCTCAGTTGGTTAAGCATCTGCCTTTGGCTCAGGTCATGATCTCAGGGTCCTGGGATAGAGCCCTGCATCAGACTCTGCTCAGTAGGCAGTCTGCTTCTCCCTCTCACTCTCCTTCTTTGCTCTCCCTTTCTCTCAGATAAATAAAATCTTTTTCAAAAAAGGCCAAAATAGCTATATATATATATATATATATATATATATATATATATATATCAGACAAATGAGACTTTGAAACAAAGACTGTTAACAACAAAGAAGGAAACTATATAATAATAAAGGGTACAGTCCAGCAAGAAGATTCAACAATTATAAATATTTATGCACCCACCATAGAAGCACCTATTAATAACAAACTGAAAGGAAATGATCAATAATATAATAATAGGAAGGAACTTTAACACCCCACTTACATCAGTGATTAGATTATTTAAACAGAAAATCAACAATGGCTTTGAATGACATACTGGACCAGAAGGATTTAACAGATATATTTAGAACATTCCATCCTAAAACAGCAGAATACCCATTCTTCTTCAAGTGCACATGGAACATTCTCTGTACTATGCATCTTTTCTGACCACAATGCCATGAAACTAGAAGAAGACATCTGGAAAGACCACAAATAATTGGAAGTTAAGTAACACAGTATTAAACAATAAATGTGCCAACCAGGAAATAAGTGAAAAATTAAAAAGGACATGGAAACAAATAAAAATGAAAACACAATGGGCCGAAACTTTTGTGATGCAACAAAAGTGGCTCAAAGAGGGAAGCTTAGAGCAATGTAGGCCTACCTCAAGAAGCAAGAAAAATCTCAAATAAACAACCTAACCTTACGCCTGAAGGAGCTAGAAAAAGAACAAAAAACAAAACCTAAAGTCAGCAGAAAGAAGAAAATAATAAATATTAGAGCAAAAATAAATGATATAGAAACTAAAAAAAAAAAACTAACAGAATAGATCAATGAAACTAGGAGCTGGTTCTTTGGGGGAAAAAATCAATAAAATTGATAAACCTCTAGCCAGACTTATCAAGAAAAAAAGAAAAAGGACTCAAATAAATAAAATCACAAATGAGAGAGGAGAAATAACAGCCAACACCACAGAAATACAAACAATTATAAAAGAATATTATGAAAAACTATATGTCAACAAATTGGACAACTTGGAAGAAGTGGATAGATTCCTAGAAACATATAAACTACAAAAACTGAAACAAGAAGAAATAGAAAATTTGAACAGACCAATAAACCAGAAAAGAAATTGAATCAGTATTCAAAAAATTCCCAAGAAACAAAAATCCAGGACCAGATGGCTTCACAAGTGAATTCTACCAAACATTTAAAAAAGAGTTAATACCTATTCTCCTAAAAATGAGTGGGAAATATCAGAAAGGGAGACAGAACATGAGAGACTCCTAACTCTAGGAAACAAACTAGGGGTGGTGGAAGGGGAGGTGGGCGAGGGGTGGGGGTGACTGGGTGACGGGCACTGAGGGGGGCACGTGATGAGATGAACACTGGATATTATTCTATATGTTGGCAAATTGAACACCAATAAAAAATAAATTTATAACAAAATAAACTAAAAAAATACCTATTCTCCTCAAACTATTCCAAAAACTAGAAAAGGAAGGAAAACTTCCAAATTCATTCTATGAAGCCAGCATTATCCTGATACCAAAACCTGATAAAGACACCACTAAAAAAGAGAACTACAGGCCAAAATCCCTGATAAACATAGATGCAAAAATCCTCAATAAAATACAGTAAACCAAGGGTACCTGGGTAGCTCAGTGGTTGAGTGTTTCTGCCTTCAGCTCAGTGCTTGATCCTGGAGTCCTGGGATTGAGTCCCAGATGGGCTCCCTGTGGGGACCCTGTTCCTCCCTCTGCCTGTGTCTCTGCCTCTCTCTCTGTGTCTCTCATGGATAAGTAAAATCTTAAAAAAAAAATACTAGTAAACCAAATTCAACAATATTTTAAAAAATCATCCACAATTAAGTGGATTTATTCCTGGGTTGCAAGGGTGGTTCAATATTCACAAATCAATCAATGTGATACATCACGTCAATAAGAGAAAGTATAAGAACCATATGATCATTTCATTAGATGCAGAAAAAGCATTTGACAAAGTACCATTCATGATAAAAATCCTCAAAAAAGTAGGTTTAGAGGGAACATACCTCAACATAATAAAGGCCATCTATGGGAAATCCTAAACATCATCTTCAATGGGGAAAAGCTGAGTTTTTCCTCTAAGGTCAGAAATAAGACAAGTATGTCCATTCTCACCACTTCTCTTGCACACAGTACTAAAAGTCTCAACTACAGCAATCATATGAGAAAAAGGAATGTAGGTTATCCAAATCAGTAAGGAAGAAGTAAAAATGTTCCCTATTTGCAGATGACATCATAGTATATATAGAAAGCTCTACCAAAGACTCCACCAAAAAAACTGTCAAAACTGTTACATGAATTCAGTAAAGTTGCAGAGTACAAAATCAATGGACAGAAATCTGGTGCATTTCTCTACACCAATAATGAAACACCCAGAAAGAGAAATTAAGGTAGCAGTCCCATTTACAATTGTACCAAAAACAGTGAGATACCTAGGAATAAACCTAACCAAAGAAGTAAAAGACCTGTGGTCTGAAAACCGTTAAACACTGATGAAGGAAATTGAAGATGACACATAGAAATGGAAAGCCATTCCATGCTCATGGATGGGAAGAAAAAATATTGTTTAAATGTTCACACTACCCAATACAGTCTACACATTTAATGCAATCCTTATCAAAATAGCAACAGCATTTTTCACAGAACTAGAACAAATAATTCTAAAATTTATATGGAACCACAAAAGACCCTGAATAGCCAAAGCAATCTGGAAAACGAAAAAACAAAGCTGGAGGCATCATAATTCTTGACTTCAAGTTATATTACAAAGCTATAGTCATCAAAATAGTCTGGTACTGGCACAAAAATAGATATATATCTCAACAGAACAGAATAGAAAATCCAGAAATGGACCCACAACTATGTGGTCAGTTAATCTTTGACAAAGCAGGAAAGAATATCCAATGGGAATGGGATAGTCTCTTCAACAAATGGTATTGGAGGAACGCCTGGATGGCTCAGCAGTTGAGCGTCTGCCTTTGGCTCAGGGCATGACCCCGGGGTCCCGGGATAGAGTCCCACATCAGGTTCCCTGCATGGAGCCTGCTTCTCCTCTCTCTTCCTATGTTTCTGCCTCTCTCTGTGTGTCTCTCATGAATAAATAAATAAATTCTTTTAAAAATAAAAAACCAAATGGTGTTGGAAACACTAGATAGTAACACGCAAAAGAAAGAAGCTGGATCACTTTCTTATACCATACACAAAAATATATTCAAAATGGATTAAAAACCAAAATGTAAATTGTTGAAGATAGGCAATAACCTTTTTGACATTGGCTGTAGCAACTTTTTCCTAGGTAGGTCTCCTTTGACAAGGGAAACAAAAGCAAAAATAAACTATTAGGACCATATCAAAATAAAAACTTTTGCACAGTGAATCAACAAAACTGAAAGGAAGCCTATGAATGGGAAAGATATTTGCAAATGACATATCTGATAAAGGGTTAGTATACAAAATATATAAAGAACTTATAAAACTCAGCACCTAAAAAAGAAATAATCCAATTTAAAAACGAGAAGAAGACATGAACAGACATTTCTCCAAAGAAGACTTAGACATGGCCAACTGACAGATGAAAAGCTGTTCATCTTCGCTTATCATCAGGGAAATACAAACCAAAACTACAATGCAATATCACCTCACACCTTTCAGAATGGCTAAAATCAACAACAGAAGATACAACAGATATTGGTGAGGATGTGGAGAAAAAGGACTCTCATGTACTGTTGGTAGAAATGCAAAGTGATGCAGCCACTATGAAGCAAAGTATGGAGGTTGGTTCATTCTAGGCCTTTTTCGGTTCATTTGTCCCTCAAAAAAGTTAAAATTAGAACTACCCTATGATCTGCAAAAATGCAAAAACACTAATTCAAAGGAATACATGCCCCTATGTTTATAGCAACATTATTACAGTAGCCAAGATATGGAAGCAGCCCAAGTTTCCATCAATAGATGAATGGATAGAGAAGATGTGGTGTGTTTGTGTGTGTGTGTGTGTGTATACACATATATATGTGTATATATATATATATTTTTTATTATTGAATTTTGATTTGCCAACATATAACACCCAGTGCTCATCCCATCAAGTGCCCTCTTCAGTGCCCATCACCCAGTTACCCCATCCCCCTACCCGCCTCCCCTTCCACTACCCTTTGTTCATTTCCCAGAGTTAGGAATCTCTCATGTTTTGCCACCCTCTCTAATTTTTCCCACTCATTTTCTCTCCTTTCCCTTATAATCCCTTTCACTATTTCTTATATTCCCCGTATGAGTGAAACCATATAATGATTGTCCTTCTCCAATTGACTTACTTCACTCAGCCTAATACTATGTATGTATATATATATATATATATATATATATATATATATATATATGTCACATCTTCTCTACCCATTCATCTCTGTATATATAATATGTATATATATGAATATTATTCAGCTGTAAAAAAGAATGAAATCTTGCCATTTGCAACAATATGGACAGAGCTAGAGAATATAATGCTAAGTGAAATAAGTCAGTTAGAGAAAGACTAATACCATATGATTTCACTCATATGTGGAATTTAAGAAACAAAAGAAATGAGCAAAGGGGGGGAAAAGAGAGACAAATCAAGAAACAGACTCTTAAATACAGAGAATACACTGATGGTTACCAGAGGAGAGCTGGGTGGGGGGATGGGTTAAAAAGGTGATGATGATTAAGGATGCACTGATTGTGATGGGCACCAAGTGAAGTGTTGAATCACTATACTATACACCTGCGTCTAATATCACACTGTATCTTAACTAGCTGGAATTAAAATAAAAAAATTTTTTTTAAAAAAAGAATAAAGCAGGAGAAATCAGTCTGCCAAATTTCAAGACTTATTATATAGCTAAGGAATCAAGACTATGTGGTAATGGCTGAGGGATACACACATAGATTAATGGAAAAGAAGAAAAAATCAGAAATAAACTCATACAAATATACTCAACTGATTACTGACAACAGTGCAGATGTAATTCAGAGTGGAAGAAAGCCTCTTCAACAAATGGTGCTAGAGCAATTCAACACTGGCAAACAAAAAAAAAAAAAAAAAAAGAAAGAGAGAGAGAGAAGGAGGGAGGGTGGGAGAGAGGGAGGAAAGGGGGAAAAAGGAGAGGAAGAAATAAAGAAGGAACTGTCACAACTTTTTAAGACAAAAGTTTCACTGCTGCTTTTACTCAAAGAGCATTAGAAGGGGGCGATTTGCAGATAAACTGGATTAGTCTTTCGGGGAAAACAGCAGTCCTGCCATTTGTCCATTTTCAGGGATCTCCTAGGGTCCTAGCTTGCAGTTCACTGGAAGAAGGTGGAACCACCAATGATAAGACACGTAAACAAGTCTCAGCTTAGCAAGGGACTGTGTGTGAGATTTGGTTTCTTCACCTGAAAGAGTGGGAAGCCCCTGGATTCTGTCTCATCAGGCAGGCCTACGAGTTAATCAGAATGTGTAATTTCAGCTCTGTTTTTATTCATAAAGAAAACACATGAGGAACCAAATGCTTTGGCCTATATTAATAACCAAAACAGAAGTATTTCAACAAAGGTAGACCCTTTTCTCAATAATGTGTACAAGCCAAAGCTAGACTGCCATCACTGCCCTTTATCATCCACCACCTCTAATAAAAGTCTGTTGGACCTGTCTGCCTGGCTGGAGTTGCTTTCTAGATACTTTCAGATTCTACATTGTTCAGGCCAAGCCAGGATAAAACTGCCTGTTATGTCCCAAATTGTGCTAATTCTCAAGGTAGTAAAGAGGAATTTTTTAAATCATTGGTACAAAATGTTTTAATCAACCGATTACTGCAAAATTATGGAAGATTTAATAGAGCCAGAAAAAAATACATAGTTTTTATAAATGTAGCAACAATGATTTTCATTTCTCCCGAGTCCCGTGTAGCTCAACAGCTGGGTTTGTGTTGAGGACAGCTCATTTATCTATAAAGAACATAATAAGTGAACAGGTAAATAAAGTTTGCCCATAAATTTCACAAATCAAATATTAAAAGCTGATGAAATATCTCATTCCAGGATGTACACCCTTGATGCATGCAGTTTCTGGACGTCAAGTGGACACAGTGAAGCTGCTGTTGAAGATGGGTGCCAATATTAACATGCAGGATGCTTATGGCCGCACGAGTCTATGCCTGGCAACCTATCTGGTACCCACAATGTTTCTGTGGTGGTCAAGGAGTGGGGAGGGCAGAATGTGTTGTTATGGGGTCCCCCTTTGCAGAAAAGTATTCTTGGATTTATGCACCTAGCCAGCGGAAGTAGAAGTTGAAGCTTTGCTCCAATCATTTCTGACAATTACAGCACTACAAAGATTTGGTTTTGTGGATCTCAGTCATTTTGGATCTTCCTAACAATCCTTCAAGATAGAGGTGACATTGCCATTACGGATATATTATTATTTTCCATCTTGATTGCATCAGAATTTGCCTTGGGGCATTTCTGGACCTACTTGGTACTACTTCTAAGAATGCAGTCTGCTAATACGCAGAGTGAGTGGTGGCCCTTGAAGCTGAAGTAACATTGCAGAGTAAGATGAGTTGAGTGGTAGCTGGAGAATATGGGGATATTGAGAGCTGGGAAAAGTGAGGGGTGGCAGTAGGGGAGAAATATCAGACTATTAAGGGGCAATACCAAGCATAGGACTCCATCTACAATCAGTACTCACTATGAAAATTGTATAGAGTGTGTCTTCATCAAGAGATTTCAGTTCAGCATTTCCCAACATTAGAGCAAGCTTGGTAATCCTTGCTGGAAATCTTCAAGCCCCTCTCTTTTCAGATCCTCCGTGCAATCATTCTAGGGAACTCCATGGCTACATTAAGTCTAGGGCAAGCAAGTTCTTAGCACCACACATGGATCATCATTCTCCTTCACCTCCAGTGAGGCTCCTGGAAACCCTTGCCATAACTATTGTTGCTACCAAAGCAGATTCTTGGATTTGCTATTGCTTCCCATTGACAGTGGTGGGTTTGCCCTGGACAAGCCCCACTGTGTCCTGCAGCTGCCCTGCTGAAGTAGGCACATGTCCTTTCCCCATACGCCACACCTTCCTGCCATGATGTAGCATAGATTACATTGAGCCATTGCCTAATTCTTACAGAGACTTTCTTTAGAAACTACTTTTTCTTTTTCTATTTGCATGTCCCCTTTCTCCAGGACTTAGACATGAAACTGGGAAGAATTTTTCAAAGTATTGCAATACTTGTTTCAAATACACTTTCCAGGAGTACACCGTAGACTTCCTGAGTCAGACACCGTGAGCAGACATGGGTAGAGGGTGGGAAGGAGGTGTCTGCAAGTTAAACAAACCTCCCTGGGTATTTTTATACCCAATCAAGTTTGAAAGCCACTGGCCTATGAGTATTAGATGGAATCTCATATCTCAGAGAGACACAGGAATGCCCTCTCAGCCCCTTTCCCAATAGCCCAGCATGCCCTAATAACTGCTCCTGCTATGGATTTTATTTGTTTGTTGTTTTCCTGGTATCTGAGCTGAGGAAAGACAAATTTTGGATCAAGCATGGAGAAAGAGAATAGTGATGGTTTCTAGAGTTGACTGCTACTTGTGTAGAGAATAGACTGAAACCAAGGTGCACTTCATTCAAAATTCTGAAGTTTCAGGACTGAGAAGAGGTATCCTGTAGATCGCCTAGATCTGTAGTGAGCCTAAAGAGAGAGGTGCTACCTTTGCAGACAACTCTTTCTAAGGAGCTACCTGAGGGAAGTATGCCTGCACGACAGGATGTAGTATCACTCTCTTAATGATGCCCCCTCTTCTTTGTGGTAACCCAAGGAAGGACCCCACCCTGTTTCTTCTGTGGCTCCCTGGGAAGGGTGAGGGTTGGTCCTGAGGATTGCACCATGGAGCCCACCACTCCCTTCTAGCAGCGTTTGAATTCAAGTATTAAAGAGAAACTTGGCAAAAAGGGCACTTAGAAATTGTCTGTCACAGCTCCAAACTTAGTATACAAATATACTTACCGTGGATGTGTAAGCTTAGGCAAATCACTTCACTTCCTTGTACCTCCTTCCTCATTTGTAAAATGTAGTAAAAATAATATCCCACATTTATCACAAGAGAAAGAGAAACACATGTGGAACTACCCAGCACACAGTGAGTAAAAAATGTACTTGTTGGTTCTGAACAGTGACCATTGGTTTCAATTGTATTCAGTGATTTTCTGATTTCTGAAGAAAAAAAGAAAACCACATACACATAGTTCCAGGAAATGTTGCAAAATGATTAAAATGTTTCAAACCCTCCCCCATGAGAAGATCTGTTTTTCAAAAACTGTAAAACTTAGGCAACTCTCAAATTTGTCCAGCATGCCTTTCTTGTGGGTCTCCGGGTCATATTTTTTCCTTTTAATCAGAGATCTTGATGACTCGGACCTTAGAAACTAAAACCAGATTTAATACATTATTGAACTGTAACTCAAGGCTGAAAAACATTTGCTTCTATTTAAGACCTAGATATTATTAGCCAATTTAAAACAATATTCAATATTAGAACCTATGAGAATGTGCTTTTACTGAAAGATTTGTTTTCCAGACTTTCCAGAACCATAAGTTTCTTTTCTTACTATCTCTCTTCTCCGTTAATTTAGTAACACTTTCATTGTTTCCGGTATTGTGAGGGAAAATCAGTAATTTTTTTCATCTGACTGCGTAGTCTTGATGCTTAACTATATAGGAATGGAGAATGGCAGGAGAGAGAGATAATATATTATTCTTCATAATAATAGCCTCATCTACTTAATATGTCTACTTACAATTGAATAAGTAACTCCAATGGCTCTAGATGAATGTAGGAGGCATACTTCTTGGCCAAGTTGGTTATCAGTAGGGTTGAGTCCATTAAGGTAGTAAAGAACAGAAAGAGAGTGAGAACTAGCCTGCCATTTTACCTGCTCTTTGAAATGAGACAAGCATGAGGTGCAGTAATACTATTCTCAATCTGGAGAATTAGTGGACAGAAGAGAGTTCGCATAAAGTTTCTTGAGAAATTCATAGTGAGTGAAACACAGCAATAGGGAACCCTTAAAGGATCCTGGTGATACCCCCATATTCAGCATCAGAAAAATTGGTCAACAAGATGGCAGGGTCCCAGCCATTGAACTAGGGCTCAGGTTAGGATTCTAGACATTGGGAAAAGACATACTAGAATAAGCAAAATATTATGCTTGTGGTTAATAGAAAGGGAACTTGGAAAAGTGGACCAAAGCTTGTTTATCAGATATAGATAAACTGAGGCACAGAGTAAAGGCTAGAACTCAAGAATGACATAGGAGCCCAATTTTTGGAATTGGATCATGGCACCTGTGTCAGACCATTGACAAGCATCATTTGGAGCTAAACCCATAGAATGAGAAGGCTAGAGGTACCATGTGCCACATTTAGCCCCAGCAACTCAGTATAAAAGTGAAAAACAGCAAGTAAGAAATGGGGAATGGGAGACAGATAAGGGAATCTAGGAAACTCAGGAATCCACACCTCAAGACCGTTAGTCCTCTGTTGAAGTGCCTAAATTGGAATTGTTGTGATCCTGAGCCACCTCAAATAAAATAAAATATGTTTTTAGCCATACCAAAGAAAAAAGAGAAAGAAAATTAGAGAAAGCTTGTTGGTCTATGTTATACCAAGCTGTGTTATATAATGACACAGTTGCTCTTGTATTTCAGGGTTGGCTGGAAGGCTGTGTGAGTCTGCTTAGAAATGGTGCCAAGCACAATATCCCAGATAAAAATGGCCGTCTGCCACTGCACGCTGCCACTGCTGAGCCTGATGTGAGGTAAGTAGCCAGGTTCACACAATGTTCACATTGGGAGGGACTTAACTTGGATTAAAATGTCACTTAATCAACCCTCTGCAGTGAATAAAAACAAAACCCATCCAGTTTTATTGACATTGTAGTGGACAGGACCACATCTCGGTAAATCAAAATACCCTGGAAGATTCTTAAGCTCTACTCTCATTCCCCTCCTATTGAATAAAACCCTTTTCTTCTAATCTCTGATTTAAGAAATCCTATTTTTCATCATCTGAATTCTTATATTCATTCATTTAATCAGGCATTTATTGATTCAATTAATGTTGAGTGCTTATCATGGACCAACTGCTATTGTATGCCCTAGGGGTTCCCAGTAAGCATTATAGCATCTCTGACCTCACAGAGCTTACATTCTAGTGAAGGAGCTGAGTGGCACACTAGTAAACAAATAAATAGGATAATCTCAAAATGAATAGGATAATTTCAAATAGTGAGGAGGGGAGTGGAAGAACACTGACTGGACTCTGAAGTCAGAGTCATGCCAACATTCATTTTTAATATTCATTTATTTATTTTAGAGAGAGTGAGCAGAGGAAGAGGCAGAGAGAGAAGGAGAGAACCCCCAAGGAGACTCTCCACTGAGTATGGAGCCTGATGTAGGGCTTATGCCAGGACCCTGAGATCATGACCTCAAAATCAAGAGTTGGATGCTTAACCAACTGAGGCACCCAGATGCCCTAAAGTCATGCCAATATTTGTTGGTTGGAAGGAGGCAAGGGACCCAGCAAAGTAGAGTGATACAGGGAAATGAGTGAGTTAGAAAGAAAACCAGGTCAGTGAGTTGCAGGGAGCTGTATGAAGAAATATATTCAAGTAAGTTAGATGATCAAGAGGGTCACATTTTTGTAAGACAATTGAGCAATATAGGAAAAAGTTTTGTCCAGACTAAGTGTAGCTTCCCCAATTCTGTATCTAAAAGGCCTCAGTCTACAATCTTTCAAAAGCCCCTTGGAGCACCTAATAACAGCATTTCCCACTGTGGCATCAGCAACATTCTGGGCACTTCCTTAATCTCTGTAGCACAGAACATGCCTCTGATAGGAATTTAGGATTCCCCAGAGCTTGGTGCAGGCCAGTACCACAGGGGTGCATTCTGGGAGCCTCATCCTCTAGACCCTGTGTCCAAAACTAAACCTAAGGCTCTGCGGGGGTTCATGAGACCAAGGTTGAGAGGTAACTTGATTTCTTCATTTCACTCTGTTTTACACTAAAAGGCTCTGGGAAATTCCAGAACTATTCCCAACTAAGCATTGCCTCTTATTATCATTGGATTATATCCAGGAATAATAAAAAACTAGGATTTACTCAAAGCCAACAAAACAAGGAAGTTTGGAGAAGAAATAGCAAGCTCAGAGCTAACAATCAATAGACATCATAAAGGGATGACTCTCTTTTGATGAACTGGGAAAAAGAAAGAATGAATTTTCTGGACAATCCACAAAAATAGTCACAAAATCACACTGTTTTCCCAAGAATAATCTTTTAAAAATATATTTAAAATGTAACTTTAAGACTGTTCTGCCTTGATTGGCTCTATTTGGTCTTACTTGCCTCACTGAGCGGTCATTTCAAAATTTGCCTGATTCTAGAAGATAAATGCCTTTCTTGTGGTGATTATAGCATTTGTAACAAATTAAACCCAAAGCTTCCATATTTTAACACAAGAAATTCTTTGTCCAATGTAGGTGTTCCTGGTTTGGGGTGGCTCCCCTCCACATGGTAACTCAGGGATCTAAGTTTCTTCCATCTTATGGCTCCACCATCCTCTAGGATCACAGAATCCTCTTTGTTCAGCCTGGAAACGTGGAAATAGTAGTGTGGAGAAGCCCTCCTTGTTTCTTTAAAATCTCAGCCTTTGATATCATTCACTTTAGATCATATTCTTTTAATAAGGACTAGTCTCTTACCACACTGGTCCTATGCCACACCTGGGTATAAGGAACACTTGGGAATATAGAATCCATCTCCTGGCAATGGCTCCAATACAAGAAATGGGGTAATGAATTTTGGTGGAAAGCTGACTCTGTCATGCCATTGCAACCGACGGGTAAACTAAGCTTTGTCAGTCAAAATCACACTCAAGGTCAATTTGGTCAGTTGATTAGGCTCATCATCTCGAATCACTGCAGTAATAAATTGAAAACCAATCCAATTGTACTTCCTCTTTTGTGGACATATTAATATTGCTTATTACTCCCAGCAGTGGCCCTAGACTCTCTAGGATCTACATTACATCACTATAACAGAGATAACACAGAGTTGCAGTTTCCCCTTCTCTTGAAATTATACCTAGTGACCCAGCCACCACCTTCGGAAGAGCTGAAGCCAGAAAAATAAACATCCTTCTATGTGCTGATGATATAGTTTTATTGTCCTAAATGGACACTTAGCTGATTCTGGAAGATAATATTCTGCTTGAGTTATGATAATACTAACTGTGGTAACTAGGAAAACCCAAAGGTTAATGTTAAGTATTCCAAAATCAAAATAATCATTTCTGATAAATGTTCTCCAGAAATGAATTGGGTTAAACCTCAACAACCCATATAGCAAAGCAATTGGCTTTGTTACCTAGAGAACGTTTAGAAACTAGCTTGCCTTAAAGAATTCCCTATGGAATTACATTGCTTAAAATTAGATATTTTATCATTGTTTTATGAGAAATGTTATAGCCATGGCAGTGTTTGATAGCATCTGCATTCAGTGTTTTAAGCAGAAAGTAGTTAAGCCATGCTCTCTGGCACAAATGTTGGCCTTCTTTATTCCACTTGTTTGTGGAATTGTAATTGTAATAGTTTTCTAAAATATATATATATATATATTTTTTTTAATATATATATAAATATATTAAAATATATATATATATGTCTCGCTTGTGGGTACTCTTAACCTGATAGGCATAATGCAGAGGGAGTGACCTTCCATTAGGCCATGAAAACTTGTCTGTTTAATTTTCCTAAATGGATACAACTTTAGGCTGGTTTGGCTAACCACAAAGTATATAAGCAGCATTTGCAATGATGAGGAAAAGGAGAACACACAGCACATAATTTACCATGTTCTACACAGAGTTCTGAGTGCTTTCCATGTATTATCTAATCTTGACCACATGTTTATGTGATAGGTATTTCTATCCCCATTTTACAGATAAGGAAGCTGAGGTACCAAAAAGATAACTTACTGCCCTGGTGCATGTGTGAGGATAAGTAACCTGCCCTGTGGGCCTGATATGCTCCTAGGATCCACTGTTGTGGACCCTATAGGATGTACTTTAATGGCCACATTCTGTCATTAAGCCCTACCTTTACAAAACTCCTTACTGTCTCATTGTCAGAAAATACTTCGTCACAGCATCTAAAAAATGAGAAACAGCAAAAAAATATTTCTCCTAAAGGAGGAATTGCTGTGCTGCTCCTGATAATTATTTATTTGTACTATGTGAACACTGTGACTTAGGATTATGTTTTTCTCTCTGTATAAAACTCAAAGCCCAACTTATGTCCCACCTTTGGTACACATGTAGGAAGGATCATAATCACATCTTCTTTGTCCTGCCCTTGTTTTCTTTGCCTGGTTTCTTCACTTGTAACCTTGTTTTACTATATGTACCTGAAAACTAATGAAACTTCTTTTTGGATTGAGGTAAAGGGTGGCCAGGAGTGCCAGCTCTGGAGTCAGACCAACTGGATTTGAGTCTGGTCTTCCTCTTAATGACCATATTAACTTGTCAAAGCTCAGCTAGCTTTCATTCTCTACAAAGTATGAATAATACAGTATTTATCTCAGAATAAATAGGCAGAAGTAAATGAGAAAACATGTGAAAAGCATGGAACACTGCTAATCATCAGTGTTCAATAAATGTTGGTGATAATGATGGCAGTAGTAGTGATTATGATGGAAGGTAGATAGAAATTAAAAAAAAAAATACCACAGATCAGTGCTAAAGAATGAATCCCTGCTCCTACCACCGCACCAACTCTCACCCCAGCTTTCCTCACTTTAGCATACACAAGTCTAGAAAAAATATGTCACCCATACAGATGTGTTGGGGAGGAGGAGTTTCCTCTAAGCTTCAAGATTCTTCTGGATGGTCTAAGCAGCAAATTGACATGAGACAGGAGACAATTCACAGGAAAAAAATTAAATTTAGTAGCGTATGTACTGGGAACCCACACAGACATGGAAATTCCAGACATAGTAAGGTAACATGAGGCTTATCTGGGCTAAGGAGAAGGGTTGGGGTCTGAGAATACCAAGGGGAGGAAGGCCATTAGAAGGAAGGTGAGAGGAGATGTTTGAAAAACAAAGATTACCCTATTAGGCAGGTAAGTTTCTTAGGTAAAAGGGAATCTCTGTTAATAGTTCTCTTCCTGGTAGAGGCAGGCAGTTGAGGGGGAGATAAAAAGCTTTTTCTGAATCTACTAAGTTTTGATTACTTTTAACTCAAAATAATTCCATACCAAAGCAGCCCATCTTGGGGTGGCCTGCCATTGGCCCCTACAAGACTGTTGCTAGACTTTAGAATCCAATGAACATCAAACTCGACCGTTCAGTTCCCCTGAAACTTCCTTCCCTACCTTGCTAGTGCAAAAAAATCTCTACTTGTCCCCTAATTATAATTATAAGGCCACATTGTATCCCTGTACTTGGGTATTCATACTCATTTTAAAATCTACTAACTCTTGTATTTCTGAATAGTATGCTCCTTCTACTCAGGGCTCAACTGGGGGGTTTTAAGAGTGAAGCCCCAAACTGTAGCTGCTTAAAAACAAGCCAAGGGGACACCTCAATTAGCCCTTTGCACCCAGCAAGATTCTGTGATGGAAACAACTCACAGACAAACTAGCCAGTTCCAATACACAGCCTAAGCTAAGCTGCAGCTCAGTGGGGACTTAAGCTGATACAAGAATAAAGGATTTCTTATTATGAACAGGAAAGCAAGTTGGATGTACAAAAGGAAAGTGCACAGGTTTCCCTTTCTGCTTTGAACCCTCAGCTTCTCAGCAGGTCTAGGTTGTCTCCCTTTCAGTTCCTCATGGCATTTCTTGCTTCCTTGGCTTGGACATTCAGGGGGCACCAGTGTGAAAGAGGGGACATGATCATTACGATGAAGCTCCAAAGAGGAAGGAGTTGTGTTTGTACAATGCTTCACATGCTAGCATTGGAAGGCGAGCAGCGATTTCTTCTGAAGGCAGCCACCGGGCTCTCTGCAGATCTTTTTCATAGTCTCCATAGTTACTGGCAGATTCTTTTTTTTTTCCCCCTGCCAGAGTGCCAGTGGATCTGCCTCTTTTCATGGCTTTTAATGACAGAGTGGGGAAGGAAATTTTATTTCTTTGAGGTTCTGCTCTCTAGTTACCAGGTGATGTATTCTAACCTGTGTATGGATGTTATATTACAGTATTACAGGATACTCTCACATCAGCAGCTTCAGGAATAGAAGGGCAGACAACTAGCTTAGGGACCCTTTTCCCCAACCATCACTGTGCTGGCCAGATCCAAGGCTGTGAGCCCAAGGAGCCAGTAAAACTGAGAAGCCAACAGAAACAAACTCCCCTCCACTCTACCCCCCAGCACACATCTAGCTGATCTCTCTCTCTCTCTCTCTCTGACCTACCAATCACCTTATGGAGATCAGGGAATCTCCAAATATAAAGAGTAAGAGCTTTTTTAAAAAAAATATTAAATTAGGGATGCCTGGGCAGCTCAGTTGGTTAAGAGTCTGACTCTTGGGGCACCTGGGTGGCTCAGCAGTTGAGCATCTGTCTTTGGCTCAGATCATGATCCCAGGGTCCTGGAATCAAGTCTCACATCAGGCTCCCCTCGGGGTGCCTGCCTCTCCCTCTGCCTATGTCTCTGCCTGTCTGTGTGTCTCTCATGAATAAATAAATAGAATCTTAAAAATTAAAAAAAAAGAATCCTACTCTTGGTTTTGGTGCAGGTCATGATCTCAGGGTCATAAGATTGAGCCCCATATTGGGCTTTGCATTGGGTGTGGAGCCTGCTTGAGATTTTCTGTCTCCTCCTCCCCCTCCCCACCTCTGCCCCCATGCTCTCTGTCTAAAAGAAAAATTATTAAATTACACAGAACTTACTGTGACATATAAATGTCATTCTAATTGCTTTGTATGTATTAACACATTTAAAATCACAACAGATCTTTAATAAATAGCTGCTATTATTATTTCTATTTCAAAGATAAGAAAATAGGGGCACTGAGTTTCCTAGCTTGCCTTAGCTTACTGGCTGGTTGGTAATGAAGCAGGGATTCTAATGGAAGTAGTCGGGCCCCAGCATCTGTTGTCTTACCACTCACCATGCTGCCTGTCTGTGAATGCTCCTGCTGGGCATCTGTGCCTGCTGTCCTGCTACTTGGGATAAGGTAGGCTTTGTGCCTAGAGAGCTGAGAACAGGACAGAGCTGATGCTAAAAAGAGACTAAGCTGGAGGTTGTGGAAGAAATACTACTGAGCCACCTCAGCACAGAACAAGGACTGTGAAAAAACAAAACTAAGAGGTTTGCAAGTCCCTTGGTAATTAAGACAGATGGGGAACAAGCATCTGGCAGGTTAGTCATGTACCATGGAACAGCATGGAAGTCCCAGCCTAGAATCCAAACACCTGCTTTCTAGTCCAGTCTGGATCACCACCAAGGCAATACATGATGGCCCTGCAAGCAAGATAGTGGTTCACGTCATTTGCTGACGTGAAGAAAGAGAATAAAGAGAAAAAGAGAGAGATCATATTTATCTGTAAATTTGTGTCTATCTTTGGAGACTGACAAATCTGAGACACAAGAATCAAAGGGAATCAAGGAGTATCGATTGGCATATATCAATCAGGGTCATAACAGGGAACTAATGGAATAATAGAAGATAACTGTAGCAAGCTTAATGGAAGACTATTGAAAATTAATAAGAGATGGTGAAATAATTTCCCACATCCACTCCCCCACCTTAAAAAGAAAAAACAAAACAGGAAAATGTTCCACCCCTAGGCTGGAGGGGCAAGGAAGGGAGCTATTATTGGAACTTGTTGAGAGCTCTGGCTGTAGAAGAGGATCCACCTGCAGGAGCCATGGCCTTTGGTAAAAGTCATAGTCAGAAAAGGAAGTGGCTTCCCTCCGTTCTCCTGCCAGTTCTCCTGGCCAAACCCAGAAAGAAGTCAGAGGGCAAGGGAGCCTGCATGATAAAGATATTGTGGGTCAACCTCAAAGCAGAACATTGCAGGGCAGTGAATGGATTTGAGAAGAAAATAAATATCCAGATACAGGATTCATCCCATGACCATTTGAAGGCATCCGCAGGATGTGACAAGAGGTCTTGCTCTTCCTCCCTCATTCCCATCTGGTCAGAGCCCGACTTCCCTCAATGTGATCACTGCCCTAGAGCAGCCCCCAGAAGATGCTGTCTGGCTACATATGATCTCAGTCTACTCAGGGTTAGCCGAGGATAACCAGATTGGACCACAACTGACCTCTTGCCTTTGCCTCCCACTCCCTCCATATTTCAGACCAAATGAGCCTTGAGATTAAACAGTGGCCAGTAAAGAGAGAGAAGAAAGTCAGTTGCCAGTTGCGCTCCAGCCTTATAAAACAACTCTAAGGGCAAATATATCCAGTAGCGAAATATAATTACAAAGATAAAAACAGTGTTATCCAAAAGTGCAATTATTTTTATAGCCTCCTCCCTCTAGATGGAGGAATTTTAGAATTCAGAAAGCTTGCATTCAGAGCCACTGTTCTTTTCAAGTCTGTGTGCTAGGAGCTTTACGCCTGCTATGGTATTCCGTTCTTACCACCTGTTACCCCATCCTGTTACACCCATGAGAAATGTAAGGATACAGAAGCTCAGAGAGGTCACACAGCAGTGAGGGCAGAATGAAATCCGAGCATTATCCTGGCTCCCCAAAGGACAGTGATAAAACTAGATTAAAAAAAAAAAAACTAGATTTAAACCTTTGGCTTCCTGGTTATTTTACCTCCACAGCAAATAACCAAAGTGCTTCCTTAGTTAAGCTCTCTTTGTGTTACATTTACCACTAATGCCACATGACCACTTTCTTTTCTTCTATTGTCCCACTTTCTTTTCTTCTATCGTAGGTAGCAGTTTAACACTCAGGACTACAGGTCATCTAAGCTGAGAGACAATGATCTGTCTGGGGGAAAGGCTAAGCCATTTCATTTTTTTCAAATAATTCTTCCCAAAAATAATTTCCTTCATTGTCGCCCCATAGACAATCCTTTATCATCTTGATGAGTATATTAGTTTGCGAGGGCTGCCATAACAAAATAGCACAGACTGGATGGCTTAAGCAACAACAATTTATTTTTTCAAATTTCTGGAGGCTAGAAGTTCACAAGCAAGGTGTCAGTAGGATTGGTTTCCTCTGAGTCTTCAGTCCTGGGCTTGCAGATGGTCACCTTCTTGCTGCCTTTTCACATGGTCTTTCCTCTGGAAGCCTGCACCTGTGGTATGTTCATGTGTGCCCTAATTTCTTCTGAGAACATCAGTCAAATTGGGTTAGGGCTCGCCCTAATGGCTCATTTTAACTTAATTACCTCTTTACCTCTTTAAAGGCTTAGTCTCCAAATATAGTCACATTCTAAAGCTCTGGAGACCAGAGTCATATGAATTTGGAGGTTGGAGGGGGTGGACACAAGTTAGTTCATAGCAATGAGTATCCACTAGTTAATTTATTCAATACCTTTCTCAGTGGTTTTCAGACCTGTTTACCAGAATTTCCTGAACAGCCCTTTTAAACTGTGAAAGCTGAGCTTCTCTCCAGACCTACTGAGTCAGAAACACTGAATAAAGGATCCAGGTATTTGTGGTTTAAAAAAAAAAATTCCCCTGGACATTCTGGGATGGAGCCAGGGTTAAAACTTCTAGGGTTAAGTGTTCTACAAATAACATTTGCTGTGTTACGCTTTAATCCTCATACTGAGCTATAAGGTGAGCACTTTTTACTACCCCCATTTTACAGATGAGAAGATGTAGGCACAGAGAGATTAAGGTACTTGCCTTCCGTCACAAAGCTGCTTAGCAGCAAGGCTGGGATGTGAACCCATGCAGTCTCGCTTCCTAACCACTACACTCAACCACTTCTCTCCCACAGTGTTGACTTCCGTCAACCAAGTGTGGGACCCAAGTGAGATAAAGAACTTGAATTTGAGAATCATTGATAGTTGCTTCACACTGATGAGTATCATTTCATGCTTAGATATTTGTATGTTTTACAAAAAAAAAAAAAATAAGCCAAGTTGTAAATGCTGTCTCCTAATATAAGCTATACATTTAAAAAGTGTGACACGTGTACTGAGCGGTGAAGCAATTCGAAAGCATCGCATACATTTATGTGAAAGAATAAAGAATAAGTACTAGAGGACTTCAGTTCTTTAAGTGCAATCATAGATACACAGATCTGGTGAATCAGATGAGCCTAAAGACACACTTTCTCCATTCCCTTTGTGCTCACCCGCACCCGAGGCACTGAGATGGAGAGGAGGTGGAAGAAGAGATAGAGCAACCCTGCCAGGTGACTTCTCATGGATCACACTGTCTTCTTTTCTATGACTCTTTCCCCTAGATAAACAGAAAGGGCCCGTCTTCATTTGGAGTCCTTCAAGATACTATCTTTCTAATGTTATTTTTTCATACGGATTCTGTTCCTTTGAGCCTCTTCTCCAATTTTTCTTCACAGGCTTCTAACAGTCTTGGTGCAACAGTCAAACCTCAGCGAGATTAATCACCAGGACAATGAGGTGAGCCTGCCCTTTCAAGGAATGGTTGGCCATTGCACCTGTTAGGGTAGGAGGAAGGGCTTTTCTCAACCAGCGCTTCCTATCATAAAGGTTCAGAAAGGGATGGAGCACATTTTGGGGCTCCTATCCTGACAGGGGAGCTGTGTCTTTACTATTGACCCTCAGGCAGAAATTTATCCCCACCCTGGGTATGGGTAGCTTCAACTAGGGAATAATTTCTTGGATTAAGTACTTAAGTGTCTATCATACCACTGAAATTTTGTAATTTCCCTCTGGATATTGAGAAACAAATTGTTGTTCTTTCCTGTCTTCTTGAGTCCCAGAAACTTCAAGGGCAAGCTGTTACTGCCACTGCTCTTCTTTTGAGGGAAAGATGATAGGTGATAATTCCAGGCTCCATGCTCCGGAGGCCACATTATTAACACCAGTGATCCCAATTGCTGTTTCTTCCATGCTGCAGAGACAACATAAGGCCTCCAAGAAGACAATACAGCACTCTCAAACAAAATTCCTGCAGGAGTGTTACCAGATACCAGGCAGAGCTGCCCCAGAATAACTTAGGATCTTATTCTAGCTACTTAACTCTTTTAAAAAGCAGGACTGATTTTCATTACCTAGCCTGTTTTCTTTAGCAAGCTTCTTTAAACTGATTTAAATACCTGGTTTTTTAGCTTTTTTTTTTTTTTTTTTTAATATATAATTATGTGCTTGGTTTGGCTGCACTTTACTAAGCATGTCTGGTCACTTTGACAAAGTGTGATAGCATTGAAAATGCATATGCACCCAAATCCCAGATTACAGTGTTTTCAAGGAAGCCAGGTAGCCATAGACAACAGTGTGGGAGGAAGTCCCCTAACAAGGGCTGGGCCCCTTGTTTCTTGAGCTTTCTGGTTCCTCCCAGCTAGCTTGGCATTAATGACCACACTGAAAAAGCCCCTTCTTCACAACCTCAATCTGAGGTTGGACACCACCCTGACTCAGTGGTCACACGCTGCTTTCACTCTCCATGTCTTCAGGGGTTTAAAGCAAAGAGAGGAAAGAGAGAATTGCACTGTTTTAAACTTCTGCTTTAAAAATGAGAACCAGTGATGAGAGCGCACACTCTGACCACTCTGCCCATAGTGTGAAAAAAAGGAGCTTTAGTGGTGCAGTTTATGTCAACAGATCACAAACTCCTTAGAGTTTGGCAAAGTTGACAAATGCTTCATCCACCTCCAACTCCCACCCTCACCCAGAAAGGGCACAAATTTAGTCATTTATACCCGAAAGCTTGACTCCTCTTATAGACCTCTAACTCTGTTCAGCCTTCAGCTGAAAGAATATGCTCCACCAAAGTGATAGTTCCTTGTTCTTCCTCACCCTGGGAGGCCCCTGGCTGCTGGGGACAGTGAAAGTAGACCCAGATCTAACAGTGCTGATTGTTACACTTTTCAGATAATATGCACTGAATATTAGAAATGTCTCCAGTTCCTTCGCATGCAAAGTAGCCTCTCAGAGGAGATTGTTCCCACTCTTACACCAGCGTTGTGGCCCAGTGACTTTTGTGTGCAGAGAGCAGGACCTCAAATAGGACACTTACATACAATGTTGCAGCTTCCTCTTGGGGACATGTCACAGCTCGTCTGAAACCCACCTAAGCCTACTGCTAATACTTGCCTGTGTTTTTAAAATACACACACACACAACAATGATGTAGATATCATTGCTAGTATGAGTCAATCAGTATAAATGTATAGGGGCTAGAAGCCCTTTACCCCTGGGAAATAAGGATAATTCGGACATGGAAAGAACACAGCCAAGGCGTTTTTTTCATTCACCACCTTGGTAGATTTCCTGCCTACGACTTCTGAGTGTTCTGAGCAAGCGATGGCCTGCTCTCCCCCTTCCTTAATCACTTTGCCAATAAGCTCCAGGCACAATGCAGTTTCCATTATGTATGATGGAATAACAAAGTGTAGGCATAGGCACACACCCTGTGTCTGCTAAAAACAGGAAAGAGAAAAGATCAAAGGCAAAAGAAATGAGGGAAAAGGTAAGTTAATGCTGCTAGTGAAGCATTAGGGTTTTCTAATACAAGAGGAAAGAGCAAGGCATACCTCTACATAGTCTGAATAAATTATATTCCCAGAATAACTGAAGGACTCCCAAGCTTATCACAATATTGATTAAAGATTAGAGGATCAATGAGTAGAAATCTAACTTTGTTAAAAGATAGATTAGATTATAATTGAAACTACAGAATAGAGAAAGAAGAAAGAAAGCCTGTCTCCTATAACTATTCAAGTAAAATAAAACATGATGTAGTACTTTGTATCAGGGAAGTGATTATCGCTTTAGCACCTGTCCTGATCCGAGCTCAGGGACTTAAAACAATGTTTTTACATTATTAGTTTTTACTTGTATGAGTAATATGTGAACACATTTGCTTTTAAAAAATGTAAATATTACAAGTAATGATAGTAAGTCCTTGATTACTTCCACCCTCCCACCTTAGCCCCCAGCTAATTACTGATGCGTCTCCTTCCCAATGTCTTGTATATATTCACAGACACTGTGGACTGTACCGTAGAAGGTATCACACTCCATATGTTGCTCTACAACTTTGTTTTTTCACCTAACAGTATGTCTTAGAGCTCTATTCATGTCGATACATATAGATTTGGCTTATTTCTTTTAATGGGTTCATGATGTTTCACACAATGGAAATACCTCCCTTTAGTTTGCTGTTCTCCTGTGAATGTATATTTAGGTTGTCTCCAGTTTTTCATCATCACAAACACTCCTCTAAAGAGTGTTCTTACACAAGCCTCCTTGAGTATTTTATACAATCATTTCTCTAGAAAACCAATGTTGGGCACCAGGGTGTACATTTTAATTTTTAATACACATGCCTGGTGCTTCTCTAAGATGGCTATATCAATTTATAGCTCCACCTGCAGTTGAATAGTGTGCTGGTCATGTTTTCTTGTTTTAATTTGCATTTCCCTGATAGCTAATGAGATTGAGCACCATTTCACAGGCATAATGGCCATTTTTATATCTTCCTTTTGTGACTTGCCTATATAGATCTTTTGTCCATTCATCTATGGGTTTACTTTGTCATTTTTGTATGGATTCATAGTTTATTTTCCATTCTGAACATTAATCCTTTGTCTGCTGTTGGGTCACAAATAGTTTTTCACAGTCCATTGCTCATTTTAGAGCTGCTTGTGATGTCTTTTCTAGTACGGAAATTTTAAAATATGATATAATCAAAGTGATCATTCTTGTTCCTTACTGCTTTTGCCTTTGATGTCTTTTTAAAGAAGGCCCTCCCTAACCCCACAAGACATAACTACATTATGCTAAGTTTTCTTTTAATTGTTCTGTTCTAACGATCTGTTTATTTTTCCTGTTTCATTGACTACAGAGCTTAATTGTAAAGTGACTTATTTACAAGCTATCCACACTACAGAGTTTAATACTGTGGGAAAGGCAAAATGGGTCAGATTGTCCTTTGTGCCTTTGTTCTTCCGGACCTCAGAGGAATCACTGACATAGAGAGAAGCAGTCTATTATAGTTACAGGGAGTTAAGAAGTTGCTAAACTCCTAGAATCTAACCTCTCTTGCTGGCATTTTAGCTTTGACAGAAAGATTGTCCCATCAAAAGGGGCTATAAACTAATGGCATCTGGGTTAGAACTTTGAACACATTTACCCAGAGAAGCACTGTTTTTTATTGTATTTAGGATATATTGTTGATCCTATATTGAATGCAAATTCTGATATAAGTAGATTTATGTGAGTGACCTGACAACTAAACTTTCATTATTACAGTACTGTGAGAAAATAAATCCAAGTTGTGAAAACAGATATGAACCTTTGGATATAATTCTTAACACTAAATTCTCTTACAGCATCCCTAAGATAACCGTAAGTAGAGACGGTGCACTGTAAAGGCAAAATCAATAGAAACAGTGCCTGACTCTAGAAATCATTTTACCTTATAGTTAGCAAAAGGTAAAATTATGAAGTAAAAATTTTTTAATGCTCTAGAATTTTTATCCTAAAAATGAACACCTTAAAAAAAATGGAGTAGAGTCACTGCTACTTAGGGAACCTTCACGTTCCCCTTTCCCTGTGAATGTCTAGAGGCAGACCATATCTTTTTTATCTTTGGATCCCTATACTCTAGCTCAGTAACTTGCACATAGTAGAGGCCTCACTCCAAATATAGACTTGTGTATATGTGTATATATTATAGTTAGAGAATTACTAAATTTCAGGAAAAGTCCTATTTTATTTTTTTGGCCCTTTCTCTTTGTTTTGTTGATCCAACTCAGTTACCCATTTTATTTATCAGACTTGGCTCTGCAGGTGACTTTTAATTATTGCCAAAATCTACTCTCAAAAAAAAAAAAGATTTTATATTATTTGGGATCTTCAAAAAATGTACTCTAGATTCTAGGCCAGGATCCCTCATTCATTTTTATGACATGGACACCTCTGATGTGCTGGCGAAGCCAATGGATCCCTCTGCAGAAAAATGTTTGAAACAAAATAAAATACGTAGGATTACAAAAGAAACCAGTATTTTGACAATTACCAAAATATTATAAAGATCAGGTTTGTAAAGGTAATATGCAAGCTTGTTTGCTAATGCATTAAATAAGATTTAGTGGTAGGACCAGTAACTACTGTGCTAGTGACACATACAAACAATATTTTGAGGTATCTGCACTAATTAATGCAATATGAAAATATCTGTGATTTATATCATTGGCAAAGTCACAGGTATTGTTAACAGTACTGTGTGTTGTTGCCTAAATTCATATTTAAAGAAGATGCTAAATTTCACTTTGAAGTTAGTGACAGTAAAGATGTAATTTATTTCTCTGATCTAAGCTCACACAAAGCTTGTTTTCTGTCAGTGGCTAGAACCCCTGCTGTAGTGGTAATTCGAAAAAAGGATCTTCCAAAACCTTTTCATCAACAAATGAAATAATTATAGGTCTCCCAAGGTGATCTCCTTGAAATGGGAAAATAGTCATTTTATTCATTAAAAAATATTTAAGTACCTACCTTGTCTCATATAGGCTGGATTCTTGCTCAAATAGTTCACAATTTAATGCAGAATGTAGATGTTCTGTTTAGTTGAAAAATAAATACAACTTAGGTCTCTATTCCAAAGGCTTTGTTTAGAAGTTTGTTCTTGTTAAAATTTGCTCTTCTACTTCCATGGCCTAAATTAATCTATATTGCTTTTCTTGTGTTAGTATCTCATTTAAATTATAAAAATCTCCACCCTAAAGATTTTTGTTTTTGTTAGATACATTGTTTTTATCTTTATTACAGGAAGAGAGTGAGCATTTTTAAAGTATTTCATCATTAGTGGCCATTCTTACCATCCTAAAATCCAACATCTAATTATTTTTAGTCTTCAGTTATAATCTTTGGCTGTTACTATGTGCACAACTTGTCTGGATTGGAAAACTCTAAAACAAAGACAATGAAATAATTTGTTAATCTTTTTGATCTATGATTGTAAAATATTTCCAAAATAAAAATTAAAGAAAATAGCTTTCATTCCTGCACTTCTAACCATCTATTTTTAAAAAATCTTTTAAAGCACATCGTGTATTCCTATTTTTTGTCTAGAGGAGACAACGTTTGTGGAAGTAGTCATATGTGATTGGGAGATTAATAGTAGTATGTGAATTCTAAAATGTCAATGAGAGCCAAGCTGGACTTCTCTGAAATTCTAAATCCTTTAGAAGATCAAGATTTCCTTGCTGACATTTCAGCACTTGCTATAATTTTATCCTCCAGGGTACCAAAATGAGGGATGCAGCAAGCACCTGGCCATATCACACATTTCTCTCTGCCTTTCAGTGTCTGCTGGAGCCAATCTAAAGTTCCCATTCTGAGCACTTAACCAGATTTCTGGTTCATAAAACACACAAGTTACAGTGGTTTGGCTGGTGTGGGGTGGGGAGTTCTGAGACATTGATGGGTCTTGTATGCCCTTAAAATTTCGTCGACACAGACTCAAGGCACAGAATTACTCATCTGAATAAGACCGCTGTTTCAAAGCAACCCTGATAGGCACCCAACAGTTATGACATACACTTAGTCCCATCAGCAATCTTGAAATGGATTCTAAGCCAGCTAAAACTGAACATTTCCCTTCAAAACATTCTGGAGAGCTGTGGTCTTAACTGAATGTGGGTTACTTTTCAGTCTTGAACCAGTATTTTTTGTTTTCCAAAAAGGTGGAGTTCTGTCACCAGGGCCATCTGAGTGTTTGCTGCAACATGTCTGCAAATGACTCTTAGGGTTTCAGCCCCTCGATGCTTCAAAGGCCCAATTGAGTCCTAAATGAAATTTCAGGGAGTAAGCTGGTAGAAAAGATCTCCACAGTTTGGACACAGAGGGCTGCCCTGCATTGGACAGACTCTGGTAGTTTATACTCTCCATGAGTCCAGGGGAGCCCTGATAACCTGTAATTCACGAATTCTTCCTGTGAGTATTTCTTGAACACTTACTGTGCGCTCACTGCTGTGGACATACCACGTCAAATAAGTCACAGTGTCTACCTTTAAGTGCATCACAGCTGAATACCTGCCACCACTCAGTGGCAGATACCAGTCTCAGAGCCCGAAGTCAGCCCCTTAAATGGCCACTGGTCTTAACATAACACAACTAGGATGCCTTCCGGCTCCACAGAAGCTGGAGGAAAGAGAAGGAGACACTTGAAAAAAAAGTCTAATTTCCTAAACAAAGTATGTTGTGCAATACCAGCGGCTGCACTGAAGCTGATTTTGAAAGTTTTGGTTTTCATATTACTAACCCTAAGGGGATTTATTTTTATTTCTCACTAGCCCAATTGAAAAAACAGCAACATTAAAGTTCCCTTGACTTGACTGATGGTTTGCAACCTGCTCTAGTGTAATATAAACAATGTGTGTGTGTTTATAATTATTATTTCAAGAAAGAATGA
This sequence comes from Canis lupus dingo, assembly GCF_003254725.2. Lineage (NCBI taxonomy): Eukaryota > Metazoa > Chordata > Mammalia > Carnivora > Canidae > Canis > Canis lupus. The sequence continues at coordinate 41,981,796 of NC_064244.1, read as the reverse complement.
ATGATTCAAGTCTTGATTTAGGAACACATGATCACCCAAATTCTAGGGTGCGGGGTGGGAGGAAATATATAGTTCAATACCTTACAAAAATAAATACTTGCCAGCTGTGTTTTTAGTGAAAGCCTAGAGGCAATGCCAAATAAAACAAATAATAATATAGGATGGCAACCCTTACACTAATAAAAACTACCATTCCATGAGAGTTAGAGGACCTGAATCTAGTTAAAATCACAAAGAATTCTCCAGCATTTGAGCTCATTTCCAAAATGAAAGCCTACCAGCATGATGTCTGGGAAGAATGTTATTCTCCAGTGCTGGAGAGACCTGGACTTGAATCTCAACTATGGCATGTATCCTTGGCCTCAGGCAAATTACTTAACCTGTGTTTCAGTTTCCCTATCTGTATGGGCCTAAAAATGGGCCTAAAAATGCCTGCCACTTAAGATTGTGTAGGTATATAAATATTCAATGAGATGATATATATATATATATAAATTTATTGACAGAAAGTAGGTATACAAAAAATGATAGTGCTCCTCCCCCACCCCACCACTTCACCAAAGCATACAGAAGTTGGATTTGGTAGGGGGTGGGGTTGTTTTAAGGAAATAGCTCTTGAAGCTTAGTGGTTGTGTTTAGGAGATAAGGATTAGCAGTGCATAATCATAATTTAATTCATAAACATATTTTCACACTGAGTTCTCATATCAGTAAATCATACCTAGGCATATAGTATTGCCATATACCTATTTGGAGAACTCATCAAAATTTCTTTCAGGTTTCAGTTGAAGAGTTGCTAGTAATGACCATATCTGACAAATTGATTTTCTATAAAGGAGAAGTCATGTTTTGCCTTTTTTTAAATTTATGTGTTTTTTTAAAAAGTGAAGCTAGATTTTACAAAAGCAAAAAAGTTCAATCAAGGATAGTTAAGAAGTTATTCATTTTTAGTAACTACTTACTTAGCACCTATAGTGTTCCTGGCACTGTTCTAAGCTCCACGGCTTCAGACAGCAAACAAGAACCTACCTTCATGAAGTTTACATGGCAGTGACTTCAGATTTTCTTTGATGTCTTTAACCCTGGATACTGGTAGCACTCCATGATGAAGCCAGTGAGTCTGAAGCAAATGGGACTCAGCATTGGGAAGGGGAAATCCATACATAATTAAAAGAATCTGATTCCCTTGAGTCCAGATTTCTAGTTCCAATGGGCCAAATTTGTAATGAAGAGGACTTATTGAAATACATTGAGTTATTCTGAATCCCCAGTAAATATTCAGCTGTCAGAATAAGATGTTGTATCAGCATTATTTTCCATATGGAACCAATTTCTTAAAATATACCCAAGAGTATATCTCACTTATATGACACTTCCAACTTGAAAGCAGACCATAATATAATGATTTAGAATTTTCAAACTAGTCAAAGGAATTAACATTCTAATCCCAGTGCCTCATAAACCTCAAACCCTAGATTCAGTTCTGTGCTCACTCACAGACTTGGGAGTTTCTCTAGAGCTCAGCTTCCTCTTCTATAAAAAGAAGGACAGCAGTACCTGTCAGAATTGGCCAACTGTTATAGCAATCAACTCAAAATCTCAGTGGCCTGACACAGTAAAAGCTTATATCTTACTAGAGTCATAGTCCAATATTTGTTGATGGAGTAGCCTTATCTTCATCAGTCAGAGTCCCAGGCTTCATAATTACATGGTTCCAGCATCTTCTTCAGTCTTGTTCTCTGCATTCACTTGTTGGATGAGGAAAGAGAGAAGGTGTGAAAGACCATGTGGGTTTTGTTTTCTAGGCAGGCCTGCTAGGGGCTTCCACGCCTCATGTCTACAATGTGGTCAGTCTCCTGACCACATCTCTCTGCTGGGAGGCTAGGAAATGTACCCTGTATGCCCTGGAGGAAGAGGAAATAGAGTTTGGTGAACTCATAGTGGACTTCAACACAGTACCTTGTTCAGAAGACTGTTTGGAGGATTCCGTCAAATAATCTACATAACAACTCATAACTCAACTCATTGGATTGATCAATATTAGACTCTTACCTTTATGTTATCTGCAGAGAGGACTATGAAAACAACTTTAAAGCTGCCCATACTCTTTACATCTTAATCTAGAGTCATCTTAATCTAGAGTCATTTTAGAGATATTTTGTGTAATTGAGAGGTGTGAGCAAGGAGAAGAGGCCACCCTTTCATAGTACACTCCCAAATAATGCTGGGTCTTCGTGGTTACTGTTTCCCAGCATAAGCTCATTTTATTATTGAATGATGCCTAAAGCTGTGGCCGCTTGAATGAGTCCGTCTGGTGAAACCCAACTTCTTTCAGAGTTTAAGGTCACACACTTTAGATTGTGTCAACATCTACTTAAAACCCTTCACTCTCTTTCCATTGACTTTAGAATAAAATCTAAATGCTTTATTCAGAGTTTGTATCCCTCCATCCCACATTCTCAGGATCAGCCCTGCTTTCCTCTCCAGACTCATCTCACATGGCACTCTCTCCCTCTGCATTCATTCTTTCTTTCAACAGCTATTTATCTAGTCTCTGTTGTAGTCGCTGGGGATACTGTGGACAATGCATCTCCCCTCGTGGTGGGATATGGCAGCTTAGCGTGACCCCAGTCACAAGTGGTTGCCTCTGTGGCTTGGCACTTGCTGCCCTGTTCCCCCAGCCGGCTCAGGGAGGCCCATGTAGAATAGTGATTAAACCCACAATTTCTCTCTCACAGCACCCCGAATGCATTCTTTATAGCATCGCACAATCTGGAAAATCCTTTTGCTCATTTGCATTTGTTATCTGTCTTCCTCTACCACACTGCAGTTCCCATGAGGGCAAGGATCTTGTTTATCTAATTCTCTACAGTATTCTCCATACCTATTTTCCTGGCACAAAGCGGAACCTCAATGGATGTCTGTTAATTGAATGGCTTAAGGAATAAATGAACTGACAGGCAGCGACCAACGTATCTGGTGATGACCCTCGGGTCTGGGGGAGAGTGAGCTCCATTTTCCTTCCTGATAGCCTGTGTTCACCTCTCCCCTTTCCTACTGGTTTTGTAGGGAATGACACCACTCCACTGGGCAGCGTTCCACAACCGGCCTCAACACACTCAAATGCTGCTGAAGAAGGGAGCAGACCCCACCCTTGTGGATAAAGACTTTAAGACAGCTCTCCACTGGGCAGTCCAGGTGAGAAATTGGTCAGTAAACTTGTCTTAAGTGTAGATGGCATAAAGCAATGTTACAAGTTCTCTGAGTGTATCAGACCTGAAAGATGGAATTATCAAAGGTGTAGCCACTTGCACTGATATGGAGATGCTATGTGTGCTAGAGCAAATAAGATTCACACTGCCCTCCTCTGGTCCCTTCACATCCAAAGGGCAACAGCAAATCTGTCACTTCGGAGGTTTTGGGTACATCAGTTGTGGAGAAGGAAACCCTGCCAAGATACAGAGGGGGAAGAGAGCCTGCTTTGGCTGTCATACACGCATGCACACGTGCATGCACCCGGGAGCGCGCACACACACATAACACTTCTCTCGATTGCTCTCTTTCTCTCTCTGTCCCCATGCTTGCCAAGTAGCTCATGGTGCACCAGGATAAACCTTCAAAGTTTTACTATGAAAATACCTTTAAAGTCTTTGGACCATACTTCTCTTCTTCCAAATCCTGCAAAACAGAGTTCTTCCGGGTGACCATGAGTTCTGTGCTGAACACTGAAAATCATGATCCCATGATCACAGACGGGAGTCTCTGTCTGTATACATGACCAAATAAGTCAGAATAGGCCCAAGAAATCTCTAGCCCCAAGAGAAGGAAAGTGAGGACAAGGTGAAAGAATGCCCATAGCTAACGTCGATTGACAGGCTTTCTATTTTCGGGAGGAATGATTAATTAAGAGACATCTACTACATCCTTCAGAGGAGAGTGCTACTATGCATCAAGCTTGCTAGCCCATTCTGTCTTTTGAGAGCCAAGCACAGACACCTCCACTGTTGATCTTTATCACCCCAGTAAAGGCATCCTTGCTGAACTGCTGCCAGGATCCTTGTAAGAGGTTCCTGCCTGCCCTGCTGGCGGTTTCGCCCACTTGTTTCACGTGCAGAGTATACCAGAGACGGGCACCTGGCACTTTCAGGCCTGAGGTAAAATTGTAACAGAAGTGATTTGGAAACTGCTCTGGTTTTGTGCCTCTTTGACTTCAGTTACTCTGTATCAGAACTAGCCCTGAGCAAAACCATGAAGTGAGCAAAACTTGTTTTGTCTTCCCCACCTGCCTGTAGCATCCTCCTATGTACTTTCAGTATCTAATCTCTGCTTCTGCCTCCCAGATGCCAGTCCCTGCCCAGTCCTCTGGCTGGACAACCATGTGTGTTGGTGCTCAGTGGAGGTGGGAGTGGAATCCAAATCAGGCATTTCTTGTTTTCACCCTCATCACCCTTGCATTCTGTTTGCACAGATCTGGGATGGGGCTCACGTCTCTGTTCACACATCCTCCACCCCACCCCCAGTTTTGAGCTGCTGCTCTAATCCTGACTTTGCAATGAAATCAGCCACAGTGCTTATAAAGTGCTAGGTTCCCAGACCCCGCTCCAGACCTACCAGTTTGGACTCTTCAGGGGTGGGAACACCTGCCCTTATCCTCCAAGAGGTCATTTGGCAAAATGAAAAGAACACTCAGTACTCAACTCAGAATATCTGTTTGCATTGACAGACCTGGTTTTGATCTGAGAAAAATCACCAATCTCTTCTTGGCTTAACTATCAATGTATCTTTGGTGGATGAATGAAGTGTGCATATGACAGCAATATGTCATGTGCTAGGTAATTAGCATAGATAACCATTTTTATTATGGTTCCTGATTTCCTCCACAACAGCTGAGTTATCATACCCACATCTTCTTATTCTTTCTCTCCACTAAATAGGGCTTTTAACCTGCGACATTGATTTCAGTCCTGTCTGCACTTTAAAACCATCTGAAGAGCTTTTAAATAGTACTGATACACAGGCCCCACACCCTTAGATTTCAGCCATCTATTCTGGGGTAGAGCCCAGGCATCCATATTTTTTAAAGCTTCCTTCACCCCAGGAGATTGTAATGTGCGGCAAGAGTTGAAAACTGCTATGATCAATGAATTCATATCAATGGGTGCTAAAACCTTATCTACTCCTACCTAAACATATTTGCATTTTGACCATGATTTGGCATAAGCCTACTATGTCATTCATTTATTTACTCAACTGCTTAATATACATTTCTTGAGTATCTGGCATTGGGGGTAAAGAGGATTAACAAGACAGGCCCCTTCTAAAACCCCTACAATTGTATGAAATATGCTATGTGTGAGTGTGTGAATATGTTAGCATACATTTTTCTGAAAAAGTCATCCATGAGTTTCTTCAATTCCTCAGTGAGGATCGGTAACAACCTCTAAAAAATGGAAGAACCGTGCACCCTCTCTGTCCTTGTGGTTAGCAATACACTTCAGAAGTGGTGTGTCCTGCCCTTTACTTTGCAGAGAAGACTAGGTAATTCCAAATGTCAGCTGAAACCATGATTATGCTTGCCGCCTTTAGCCTTCGTGTTCATTTATGGCACAGCACCAGCATTATGCTCCCTTTACAGTTTTTCCACATGAATGAGTCTATTTCCTGGTGTCATTTATTCCTTTTCCCAAACTTCCTGCTTTTCTCTTGGACCACATGAGACCATGTTTAAAGCTATAGCACTTTAAAATAATAAAGCCTCTGTATTTGACCCAGATAACTAAGGCAGGAAAGATTGGAAACATTTGGCTCTTGAAGTGATTTGAAACTGGGCTTCTCCCCATCTCTCAGGTGCCTTGGTAGCTAGCTGGTGGTAGCCTCCTGTGGACCTATTGCCCTCATTCACCTCCCTCATCTGTCCATGAGACCCTGCAGAAGTTCAGTCCCCAGGCTTTTTCTTCCTCTCTGCCTCAAAAAGTCCATTACTTCAACTATCATTCTATCGAGAAGATTCTCAGATCTGATCTCTGGAGTTCTGGACTCATATTTCTGGCCTTTCTGGGCATCTCCACATCATTTCTCAGACACTTCAAACTGGACATGTCCAAACTCAGCCCATGGCCTTCCCTTCCCATCACATTCCTGTCCTCCTCATAGCCCAAGCCAAAAGCCTCTGCATGATAACACTCCTTCCTTATCACCTTTCATGTCTAGTTGGTTATTGAGATCCCTCAATTCTATCTGCTCAGCTTTCACATCTCTGTCATCTCCTCTCTATCCCCACCAGTACAGGTCAGGGTCACAGCAGGAAACATAGCCTATTCATGATGTGATAAATTGGGCAGAGATTTATGAAGAGGCTATTAACACACCATAGCAGGTTGCCACTAGGGCATCTGGGCCTAAGAGGGCATGGGAAGGGGGAGTTACAAAGACAGCAAAAGCTGGAGCTGTAGGAGAGGGCCCACGACAGTAGGTGTCGCCTTTGGTGGAATGACCAAACCATAGCTAGCATGGAAAAGACTGAACTATAAACACTCTTATCTCTGTCCTCCCACACCCATCTCCTGTCAGTGCCACTCAGAAGCCAAAGAGCAAGGGAGCCCATTTGATGCAATTTATACAGGTTAACGCTTGAAGAGCAGGATGGAAAAAGATGAAAGAGTAAACCTGGAAGAGCATATTCTGCTGTACAATATGGGGATCATAGGAGTATCTACCCCACAGGGTTGTTGTCAAGATTAAATGAACTGGTAAGTGAAAATGCTTGGAACAGTGCCAGGCACACGATGTTCACTTAGGGAAGGTAGCTGTCCCCATTATTCCTTGGAGTATCTTCTTATCAGAGAAAAAGAAATACAGTGACAATGTTGTATAAGTGAGAGCTGGGTATGGAGACAAGTTGCCTGGAAAACTCAATACAGAGGGCATTTGGGAGCAAAAGGATAAGGGGCTGGAGTTCTGGAGTGTGTGACACTTCAGCCCCCAGGCGAAACTGCTGAGTGGGTTATTGGCAGGTGCAGAGGTCCCAGGAAGCCACCCGGGTTTCTGTGTGCCACTTCCACATGGCTGCTCCGAGGGTCAGGCGGAGAGGGAAGAGGACAAGGAATGAGGAGATGGGTTTTGTTTCTTCTATCTGTCCTTAATGCTCACTCTTCCACTCAAAGGGAGAATCGTCACAGGGCATTTTGCCCTTTGAATCACCTTGGCAACCCGAATTCCTTTGCTTTTCCAGGAAATTGTAAACAGAATAAATTCATTGAACTGACAACTCTTTGCTTCTGTTTTCCTTCTCATATGGTTGGTAGCTTTTTAAGAGGTGTGTGTGTTGGCAATGCAGGTGGACGGCTCTTGATTGTTTCAAGTGTACTTTAGACTCCTTCGAAATGTTTAGGTAACAGCAGCTGAAAGAATTTTAGAAAAGTTGATAGAGCAAGCACAAAAGCTTGGATGTGTTCAGTGTAGCAGACTTCTGGTAAAAGGCATGCCAAAGAACTTCACCAATTGATCCAAATAATTTAAAAGTCATTAGGCAAAGGAAGGATGGAGGGTGGAAGCAGAAAGAGGGGCTGCGAGTGGAAAAGAAGGGAGAAGCTTGTGGGTAGGAACCGCTTAATGGGCATGGGACCAGTGAGCCCCATGCCCAAAGGGAGACCTGTACATGGGGTATAATGCTCTGTGGTCGCCATCTGGAAATTCTCATTAATTTTATCTTTGAATTTTTATTTCATGAGTAAAGTCGGATAGGACAATGGCACCATGGCCCACACAGTCCTGCCTCCCTCCCTCCTTAGGAAAATTCTCGGCCCACAGACAAGGGATCTGGGCACAAACCTGGCGAGGGCCAGCATCAAGCATGTGCCTGGTTGCAAGAGGGGCCCCAGGGACCCGTGAGGGTTTCGCTAGTGGTGAGACTCTCCGGCCCAAAGGAGCACAGCCCTAAATAACAAATAAAAATCACCGTGATGTGTCAAGAAAAACAAGGAAGGGAATAAGCTTGTTTCCTGGCATGTAAATAGGGGGCTCCAGAGGCACCTGGGTGGCCAAGTGGGTGAGTATTTCTGCCTTTGGCTCAGGTCATGATCGAGTTCCACATCAGGCTCCCCACAGGGAGCCTGCTTCTCCCTCTGCCTGTGTCTCTGCCTCTCTCTATGTGTCTCTCATGAATAAATAGAATGTTAAAAAAAATAGGGGCCCTCTCACATTTTCATTTTGTCCTGAGCCTCAGACATTTTATATCTGGCCCTGGTTGTAATGTTTAACACCCACTCGGCAGTCTTCCTACACCTCAAAGTTGAGAGCTGTGAGGGCTCCTGGCTCTTGGTCCTGCAAGAGGTTTCAGAACTGGTATCAGCTGCTGTCCCCTCATGCCCTGGAAGCACACCCCAGGGTTCACTGTGCAATGGCTCATTGTGAAGCCAGCAGCAAGCTGAGTAATGGGAAATCCGGAGAGCCAGAGAGCCAAGGGTACAAACAGAGGCAAGGGAGGGAAAGGAAGAAGAAAGGTGAAATACATAAGTGCTGTTCCATGGAATTGTGTAAAACTGACTCAAGTCCTAGAACACAACCCTGGGGTCACATAAACAGGGTAACACAGTGGGAAGAAGACCAACAGGAAATTTTACATGGAAAAATGTATCAGGAGGTAGCTGTTGAACAGCATTTGAAGCATGTCAGAATTGCAGCTTTGTAAAAATCCAACTATCTTGCCCAGGTCTCTGACCCTAGCACGTGGCCCAACACTCGGCTTCCAGAACAACAACCTGCTTCTCCTATTTCCTTAACTTGCTCTGCATGCCTCTGAGGGACCTCCATTCCACCCATGAGTCCTAGTGCATAGAGTTACAGGGTCTCTCTGTGGATTCACTGAGAAAATTAAAATGTTAGTGGATTATTTGGATTGTTTTATGATCTTCCCAGAGATATCAGGAGAATCTGAAAGATAAGACTACCTGTTGTGTGTTATAAAATGAGAATTTCTTTTACTCCTAAAGATTTATTGCCATCTTACATTGCAAATGTTCATGCAATGGTTTTGGGGGGTTTGTTGGGTTTTCCTTCAGGTCAATAAAAGATATTCCACACCAGTAATACACACAGATTTTACTCACCTATTTGGGCAAGTTGAAGAGATATAGGACATTCAGGGAAGAATTGGTGGCTTTTAAGGCTGGGACAGAGTGTAGATAGAAAAGCCTCCTTTCGGGATCCCTGGGTGGTGCAGCGGTTTGGCGCCTGCCTTTGGCCCAGGGCGTGATCCTGGAGACCCAGGATCGAGTCCCACATCGGGCTCCTGGTGCATGGAGCCTGCTTCTCCCTCTGCCTGTGTCTCTGACTCTCTCTCTCTCTCTCTCTCTCTCTGTGACTATCATAAATAAATAAAAAATTTTTTTAAAAGAAAGCCTCCTTTCAAAGATAAGATGAAAAGTTTGTTACAGATCTACACAGAGAGATAGACCCAGTTTATGTGGTTGTCTGAAGTTCTTTCTTTCACGTATTTGTTGATTTTTTTATTGATTAGCTACTAAATTATGATCCATCTCCTGTCACCAAAGATTTTTGAAGATTACATTTCATGTAATTTATAGGCATTTGACCATTACCAGGTCATCTTGTTCATCATTATGCCACCACTGAGTACTTATCATGGTCATTTTGTTAACATTAAAATTCAGTTCAGCTTCTCAGTGGTCAGCCTCTGGAGCAGTCAGGGAAGGAAAGTACAGAGATGTGATCAGCAAGCTACTGTGTAGGTAAACTCTGCGTGTGCCAGCTCCAATGTTGATCAACTATACCTGTATTTAACTTAAGTCCTCCTTAGTTGGTTAATCATAGAAGACAATTTAGCTCTTCTGGGAAACAAAGATCCCTGCAGTGACAAGAGACAAATGGGAATTTGTCAGAGGGTTTGATAAAATGTGGTTACTTCCTTTTTCTCTTTTGGATTTTTTCCCCCTTGTATTTTATCTCAACCTGCATAGACAGGGAGGAGTCCTGGGCTGTACATAATGAGCTTCCTTTGACCCCTCTTCTCCAGAGTGGAAATAGAATTCTGTGTTCGATCATCCTGAGCCACCACCAGGGTCCGTCCATAATCAACTATGATGACGAGAGTGGGAAGACGTGCGTGCACATCGCTGCAGCAGCGGGCTTCAGTGACATTATTAACGAGTTAGCAAGAGTGCCTGAATGTAACCTGCAGGCTCTGGATGTGGATGACAGGTACTCATGGCGACTCTAAAAGCGTTGGGGACTACCAGACCTCTTCTCCGAAAGTTAGTCTTAAGATAAAGAACATGGTTAAGGGGTTATCCTATATGACTATATCCTTACTGCTAGTAATGTTTACACATGTACTTGTGACAATAAAAACTACTCTATTTTAGTCAGGGCAGGAAAAATCATTGTTATGGAGAGACACGCTGTGACTGTACAGTATTGTCAGATTTTCCACTTTTTGCTAAACATTCTCAGAAGGCTTTCTGTATGTCAACTTCCTGCTATACGCACTTTTTTTTTTGGTTTTTTTTTTATACGCACTTTTATTCTTAACAGTAACTCTTATTTTTTTCTTCATTCCTGGATTATATCATAAAGTCAACAATTTCTTGTTATCCAGACAAGAGTATAATAGAGGTTTTGTATTCAGAACTAGATATGACTTTATCAAGGTTTTTTACCCAATCATTAAAAATATATCAGCATAGAAAAGGAGGGTGGATTCAGAAAGGGGAAGAGAGTTATCTCAGAGGTAGTTAGCAATTAGAGGAAGACTTGTACCCTTGTCCTCCAAACATAGAACTTTTCATCTAAATTGCTTTTCACCCATAATCAACTATTGGAGTTTTTCAATTATACTGTATATCTAATCTTAGTTTAGGTTAGGCATTGATTCAATGGAAATACAAGAATAATATAACAACAAACAAGACTATTGAAAATAAGTAAAAGGCTTACACACTACGTATGTTTTTTTTTTTAAACTCTCTTCTGTTGAGGTGCAAAATTAGCCACCTATTATTCCTAACTTTAGATAAACTCCAAGAAGCACCTCCTACTCCCTGATACCTGAAATCCTAATAACACAGGGGGAGAATCTTGTGTTGCTCATTAGTCTCAGGAGCTGGAGATGGTTAACCTGATGACTGTAATTAAAATTAAAGTATAGATCCTTGAAAGTAGACCTTTTCCTAACAGCAGATGTTGATCCTTAGCAGGTAAGACAGTAGCAAGACTAAAGTTACATGAAGAGAAAAGGTGAATAATCCAAAAAGAGTAAGAAAAAAAAAAAAAGCAACACATTTTTAAAAAGGAGGCCAGGTGAAAAGTTTGCCTAATTCAAAATACTTTTAGAACCAACTCTGAATGGGCTGTTTCCCATTCTGCATGATCACACACTTAGCAAAGAAAATCCCGTTCCACAAGCCTCAGGGAAGGAAGTAAGATCAAGGGGAGAGAAAAATAAAAATACAGAAGATAAGGTCCTAGGAGAGTTCAAATTGAAGTAAATCAAGAAGAATCTAGTTCCTACTCCAAAGCTCAGCTCACCAGTTGCCTGCACTGACAAATTCTGTCCTCCGTTTTGTTTCACGTTTCCTGCTTCATGCACCTGTGCCTTTACACTGAAACTGTGAGCTTGTCTTAGTAGTAGAATTCTTCAAAATTTTCATAGGTGTAAGTGCTTTGAGAATTTATAGTAACTGATTTCCTATCTTTTCTTTCTTAGTGGAGAGAAAGCACTTAAAGCAAAGAAAGAAAGAAAATAAGGCAATGGTAAAAAAGAGAGAGAGAGAGGAGTAGAGGGAAAATGTGGGGGCCCTAGTCCTCCTAGGTATTAAAGTACTTTGTAGATCTATGATGTTCAAAACATGGTGTAAATTAGCCTAAGATGGATGGCACAGCACACGAAACCCAGAAGTAGTGTAAATATCCCAAGTTTCATCAGCCCGTGAAGTCAGACTTGACTTTAATATCCAACCCATTCCATCTTCAGGAAATACAGTCTTTTATCAAGTTCTCCTCCCTACATAGTTCTGGGAATTCTCTAGGGAATGTTTACATGTCCTATAAATCATTTCTTAGCTATGGATACCTCAACCATTGCCGCATGCTTATACTCATCATTTTCTGCCATTCAGAGACTACCTCCTCAGCCATCTCTAATGAATTTCTTTGAATCATAAACTCCTACCCCTGAACCCTGAACTGTGATAGCTGAAACCAATCTGCTGTGTTTGCTGTGTTTCTTTATCTTTAAAGATAAAGAAAGGAATTATAGCCAAGATAATTTGAGATTGGATACTACAGATTGTCCACAAAGGCTCTATGTATACTAGTTAAGAATTACTCATATATTCCCCCTTGTTTCTCTGCAAAACAATTTAAGTTTCCCTCCTGTTCTTCTGGACCTCTTTTTTCCATGTTGGTAGTCAGAAGAATTAAAACAGTCTTCACAATTGTTGTGAAGAAATATTTCACACTGCTCCAAAGTGGGTTGTCATGTGTTAGTAAACCTGACAAAATTGATGTCCAGCCCTTCATCTACTGAATTTATTGGCAATATATCCTCTCAACAGGATGGCATAATCTGACTGGTGCCTCGTCCTGTTTCATAATAAATATTGTCTGGAGACCTCTCTCAAGGAGAGTGGAATGAATCACATCTGACACATATTCAAATAAGCACCGTGATTGATCACTATATTGAAAAAAAAAGACATGGTCCTAGTAAGTGTTCTCAAATTGCTGCCCATAGCGTAACCTGAGGAGAAGAATGCTTGATTGACCAGAGACACAATCCATACATCGGGGTGCTGGCCACAATGGGGACAAGGCTACTCTGCAAATATTAAGGACAGATAACCCCAACTGAGCCCTCATCTGTGCAGCCCCTTAGCTGCCTCCTGAGAGACTACTTGGCTGCCCTTCTTTCTGCCCAAGGTTGAGGCCCCAGCATAAAGCCAAGAGCTTTCCGTGCCCTCCTTTCCTGCCTCAGGATCAAGCCTTTCCCAGGACAATTTACAAATTACAGTATTTTCTCCCAGTCTCTTGCTTTCTTTTCCTGAGAAAATCCTGGTTTTACAATTTAATAAAGGCTTAGGTACTGATGAATATGTATCTACCTTCTGGCTGATGAAGGACTTTCTACACATAAAATTATGAAAGAAAAGTGAAGAGATAATTAAATGTGGTAATTTTTAAAAAACTTTTATGGAAAATCACTAAAACATTAAAAGTCAAGTAACAAATTAGAGAAAATATTTGCAAAAAGATCGATACCTTTAATTTCTAAAGAGCCTATATAAATTAGTAAGAAACACTAACAATCTAAAAGAAAAATAGCATTAAGAGACGGCATTAAGAGTCATTTCAGTGAGGAGACTCCAATGGCAAAAATATATTTCAAAAGTTCAGCCTTGCTATTAAAGAAATGCAAAAGAAAACAACACTGGAGTATCATTTTGCCTACCAGATTGGCAGAGATTTTTAAAGGTGATAATAACACTCAGTTGAGGGAAGGAATAGGGACACAGCTGGTAGGTGGATAAATTGAGTCAGTGTTCTTAGAAGACAGTTTGGCACTAAGAATAAAGAGCCTTAAAATTATCCATAGCCTTTGCCCCACTACTTCCTCTTCTAGGACATTCTCAGGAAGTCCAGAGAAGGCAAAAGGTCAAGGAATGCTTAGAGCTTAGAGGACAGGCTCCAATGAGGCTCCACCATCACCCCCAAAGCCCCGTCTAATACTTACCACCTTCACAGTGTAAATAGCAACATGTTTTGCAGGCCAGGCCCAGACTTTGAGTGGGAGCTGTCACTGGCTAAGCAACCTGGGCCATTTCTGTGCTCTGACCCTTGTGTTGTTCCCCTGTGGTGCCCCAGGACCCCTCTGCACTGGGCTGCAGCTGCAGGGAAGGCAGACTGTGTGCAGTCACTGTTGGAGCTGGGCATAGACAGCAACCTGCGAGACACCAAGGAGAGCACACCCCTGGCCTACGCCCTGTACTGCGGCCACGCAGCCTGCATCAGACTCCTCTCCCAAGAGAGCAGGTGAGTGTACCAGGAGGCACTCATTGTTTTCTTCCTCTCAGGGAATTTATAAAATCAGTTGACATTCTTTAACTTACTGATACACAAAGCCAGCACTAACTTAATATTGTGTTTGCCGTTGTCTAGTGTATCTAATGGGACATGTTCTCTCTACCTTGTGGAGCAAAATGGTAGTAGTGAGCCCAAATCCATCAGCCTAACGTCCACTGGACTTTCATTTCTGCTTTCTGTTTTCTTCTTCTTTTCTTCTTCCCTTTATGCCATGTTCTCTTAATCTTTTTTCCTTTTTTTCCATAATCAACAATTCTCAAACTTTTTATGCTCAGTGCTGTTTTACACTTTCAGAACTCACGAAACCCAAAGTGCTTCTGTGTATGTGAGCTACCCCTATCAATATTTATGGCATTAGAAGTTAAAACAAAATTTTAATAAAATATTTAATTAGTTATTCCTTTAAAGCAACAATAACCCATGACATTTACATGTTGACACAAGTACCATAGTTTTAGTTAAGAATAACCTATTCTCTGAAACCAAAAAAAGTTGTAATGAGAAGAACAGCATAGCTCTACATTATTTTTGCAAATCTCTTTGATATCTTCATAGGAACCTACTACAATAAATACAGCTGAATTCTCACATCTGCTCTTGCATTCAGTCTGTTGCAATACATTATTTTGATGGAAGTGTTTGAAAAAATCTTGCTTTGCATAGACATGTAGTTGGAGAAGGGAATATTTCAGTAACATTTTCAGATTATTATGAATACGTTTCCTTTGATATTACACCAAAACTTGACAAGTGTTAATTTCCTAAAAGTTAGTTGCAATGTGGACTATCAGCATATCAATGAACTTTTTTTACCCTGTTGTATTAAAATCAATTGGTCTATTGCACTTTATTTCTTTTAAGATTTTATTTATTTATTCATGAGAGACACAGAAAGGAGGCAGAGACATAGGCAGAGGGAGAAGCAGGCTCCATGTACGGAGCCCGATGTGGGACTTGATCCTGGGACTCCAGGATCACGCCCTGAGTCAAAGGCAGACACTCAACCACTGAGCCACCCAGGCATCCCAGTCTATTGCACTTTAAATGAGTTTCATACCTGTGCATAATCATTCGGAAAATACTGGTTCATTCAGTTATGAATATTTTCCAAATGACACATCTCATTATACAATTTCTTAAAATTGCATTTGCTAATATCACCACTGATCCTATCAGAAAAGCCTTTATGTATCAGGAAGTAGTCAAGCTTATGGTATACAGGTTTTTCAAACTTTTAATTTTGCTTGAGAACTGGACTTTTGTCATTGGCAGCAGTTACTGTCAATTGTTTACCTTGAAATGACAGGTTTATTTTATTCATTTTCGTGAAAATTTCTGCAAATATCTAACTTTAACCAAATTACCATAGTTTGTCTGTGAGTCATAAAAATTGTGTTCTGTGGGGAAAAAAATGTCTGAGTTAGCTGGCAACTCAAACAATTACACAAGTGTTTTGCCTGAAGACAACTGTCAACCCTCATTATATAGTGGAAGTGCTTATGAGTATTTCCTGTTTTGTCAAAAAATGTATACTCAAAGGTTAATATTTAACAAAATTAATAACATTTACTGGGCATTAATAAGTCAGATGACAATTTTTTAAATGTAAGTCCATTGATGCTGCTATCGTGATTTGTACCAAGGGGCCATATTCACCCCACTATCTCTATTGTACCCTTAGAGCAAAAAGCAGCACAGTGAAAAAGACATCTTGATATTATTGTTATTAATATAGTTTTAACCTCATGGAACCGCTGAACACCGTTAGGGGCCCCACCTGCAGGGTTCAATGGGCCACACTCTGAGAACCCACTGGCCTAAATCACAATGTGTAACAGAAGGATGAGAGATTGTAGAAGTACTCAAGTAGGATTAAATCACACCAGGGCATATCCTATACAGGTCAACTTGAAAGAATGTTAGAGATTCCCCTGGGGCTCTCTGGTAGTATCAGGGATTCAGAAGTTGTGTTCAGTAGTTCAGAAAGCCTATTGAAAGGTGAAAGAAGGAAGATAAAAATACATCACGGAAATACATCACTGAATCTTATTCAGTTACACACTGTGTGGCCTGTGAAGAACAACATTAATTATAGGCCGTCAAGTGGTGATGTTTTTCAAATTACAGATGACAATATCTCACTCCGAAGAGGAATGTTGCAATCTGGCTTTTAGGACGCGCACATGGGTCAGGTTTCATCAGGTTTCATCATTAACTCGTTACCACAGAAAGCAAAGTCAATTTTGGCCTCAAAAGGGAATAACAGAATTTTCCAAGGAACAAAAACAGAATGGTGCCTCAGGGAAACTCTCCACACAAGAGGAGCTAGCCGGACAACTGCTGACCTTTATTTCTTTAGAATTTGCCTGCCCATTGGGCACTGCTCGCTTTTCTTGCGCTGCCACGCCCGATCTCTGGCATACACACTTCCTCTTGTGCAGCTGAAGCCCAGACTGAAGCTTCTTCCCTTGGTTTCCTTTAGTACAATTTTTTTTAAAAGCATTTTTTTCAATGGGAGATTTAGTAAAAATTAAAAGGGAAGTGAAGAACATTCAAGTAGCAAAAAATAGGCCGGCTTCCCGACGTAGATAATGTCCGAGCTCTGCCGGGATCTGCTGGGATCTCTTTCAGAGAAAGCCTGAAACCACACATCCCCCACCTCTACAAGCACCACCCTACTTCTAGTTGAAGCCTCACCTCACTCTTGGCCTTCATCTCTGTGACATAATAAAACTTACAGGCCTACTGACTGTCCTTGAGAAGTGAGAACAGTGTTTTAAGCTATTTTAGTTTAGTTTACTAAACCCTTGGTGAAAATAGATTATCTAGAGGTAAATTTTGAAAGGACAGCTCCTGTGGGGCCAAGAGGGATCTAAGAAATAGTCTACCTGGACAAAGAGTTGACCATAGCAAGGAAGGGAGTCACAAAGGGTGTTGGAAGTTCCTCTACATCCTTTGACTTGAGACAGCTTTGGGGTGTCTTTGGATGACCTCAGACAACCTTCTCAAGCAGATAGAACACAAGGAAGTCTTTTTTTAGGGGAGGGAGAGGTTGGGGATCGTCTCCATTTCCTATCCTCTCATAGCATCCTTGTTATTTTATATTCCCATAGGACAGAGCCTACTCGACCCCTTCCTTCCCAGAACAGCAGACCCCAGAAGAAGGAGGGACGATTCAGCATGCTCAACCAAATCTTCTGCAAAAACAAAAAGGAAGAGCAGGGGGCCTATCACAAGGATCCCAGCAAGGACCGACCTAGAGGAGAGCGCACCTCGGAAGTCGATGACATCATCACCACCTTTGACAGCATCGTGGATACCAACTGCCAAGAAGAGCCTGGTGACCAGGTGGCTATGATTGACTTTAAGAAGCGGACCTCAGACAATTCAAAATATCTCTTGCCAGAAAAGAAGCCTGTGGCCCATAAGGGGCTTCCACCAATCAGAACGCAGAGCCTCCCACCCATCACCCTGGGCAATAACTTCCTGACGGCTTCCCAGGGGGCCACTTCCCATGCCGGCCTGAGCTCCGGTACCCATCATATGGCCCATCGATCTCAGAAAAGCCGAAGTGAGCAGGACTTACTGCATAACAGAACTGGCTGCCAAGCATTGCTAGATAACCCCTGGAGAGGTGATTCCAACCAGGTGTTCTGCAAGGCTTGGACTGTTTCTTCTTCTGATAAGCTGCTGGACAGATTGCTCACCAGCAGGTCTGGGCACCAGGAGGGCTTGGGGCTGCCCCATCTTCCTCATCTACACAATCCTTCATCAGGTATTGTCCTTGCTTCCTTCTCTCATTCTGGGCAGGCTCTGTATGAGAAATGTTTCATAGGGTTCTAGATGAGGAACTGGAGCGGCAGTAGCCCAGAGGGCAGGGCCAGAACAAAATGGATGATTAAGGCCCATTATTTCCCTTGAATCTAGTGGATTCAAGATCTCCAGCCTGTGGAAACATTCGGCTTTTCCACCCTGAAAGCAATCATCAAGTTAAAGTATGTGCCTTCTCATCTACCTAGCAAATATGTGCAGTGACTGGCAGATTAGCGCAGGAACATTGGTATTTCCGGTAGCAAAGATTCTTAACCGGGGTAAGTGGCAATATGAGAAAGGGTCAAAATGTTTATGTGATGGCTTGTTTTTAAAATCAGGTGTTCAATCCCTACTCCAAACATACCGAAACAAAATCTTGGTGAGGGAGACAGGAGAATGGCAATGCCTTCTATGTATATGCGTAGGAAGGAAATATATTCACACATTAATGGTTCGAGTTTCCACACATTCCAAAGGCTTACACTACATTTCTCCCTCCTGTTTCTTCTCCCAGATACACAGCGCCGCCACTCATCCAAATCTACTGATGTTATTTTTTATTTATTCTTCCAGTGATGTTTTATGCACATGTATGTACACACACACACACACACTCACATGAAATATATATACACCAACAAATATCCCCCATTTAAAATAAATGTATCTCACTAAAGAATTTGTTTTTATACACATACAAGCAATATATATGTATCTGATTCCCCCTTTTTAAATAAATGTATCACACTAAAACTTGTTTTTCATTTTTTAAATGTCCCACAGGTAGTTCTGATGCACCCCAGAGAATGGGAACTATTGTTCTAAAACAGAGGTTACAAAACAGCTTCCAGAATCAGTTCATTACCATAGTATCTTGTTTTGTCTTCAAGCGAGTTAATTGCTAATATTTAAAAATCATGAAGTTTTACAAAAAAATGGAAGATTCAGCTTCTCTTGAGAAATTAAAACTCCTGGCAGCACTGAACCCAAATTCTACTTGGTAATAATGGACTGGTTAGGAATAACCACAGCCCCCTTGACGCCAGTTGGACATCACGGTCCCCAGGTCAACGCCATCCACAACACTTTCCAGTGTCTCTCTGTGTCATGTCAGTTGTTTGTGATCAATGTGTTTCTGTTGTTTTTCTTATGGTAGGGTTAAGGGGGGGGGGGAATGATGTATCTTGAACCCCTATTTCTGTCAAACACAGAATGAAAGACCAAGAGAGCTATGTGTATGGTAAGAAGTGGAGGAGGAATATATGTATTTGAAAAGGTAGAGTATTCCTTCCTGTTTAAAACAGCATGAATCTGGCTCTCTTCCCCCATTTCTGTTTGCCTGGTGTCTGAAACATGTGAGTATGGCTCCCCGCGTATAAATTTATATGTATTTAAGCACAGGATAAATATGGATAAGCACAGGAAGGCTATTTCCCGGTGTCTGAGAATAACTCCACCCAACATTTACTTCCCCCGCAAAGCACTAAAGTGTGTGGTCAGTGGCATAGGTAGTGTTTTTGCTTTTATTCAACAGAAGGATAAAGGAAGGAAAGATATTAATCTTCTTTTTTTTTTTTTTAATTTTAGTGGCCTCCAGGGCCTCAAAGCAGTCTTCTTTCTGGATTTGGTCCTGTCCTGGCTAATACCTTCTCTTCTGAAAATCTTTTGAAATTTGTGAAAATCTCCTTCTTTTTCTTTTCCCAAAACAGTCTTAGTCTGTCTCTTCTCCATCAGTTACGATTGAGTTCAGCTGCCTATGACAGAAAGCAAAGCAACAATGGCTCGAACAACATTGAAATTCAGTGCTGCTGTAGGAAAGAAGTCTGAAGTAGGTAGTTCCCAGGTGCTTGGTAGCTCCAGCATCACCAAAGACTTAGGTTCCTTCCATTTGTGTGCTCCACAGCTCACCATATGATAACATTGTTCAGCTTAGTTCACAGTGCATTATGGCTAACAGACAAGGAGGAAAGGAGCACAGAGAGGCCAAAAAAATGGATATGCCCCAGCTGAGTCAGCTCCCATTAAGATGTCATCTCCACTAAGTACCCATGTCTCTCTTACATCTCATTGGCCAGAACTCTAGTCACATGGTCATGCCTCACTACAAGGGAGACTGTGAATTGTAGTATTTTAAATCTCAGCACATAGCTGTCCCTCAAAAATTGAATTTTTGTTTCTAAGAGAGAAGAATTTTTGTTTCTAAGAGAGTAGATATTGGATGAAGAACTAGTACGCTCTGTCACTGGAACCATCTAAACTTGCTATATTACTGGAAATAAAAGGAAACTCAATAAACTTGCTTCATTTGAAATTTTGCTTCATTTGCCAGTGAAATAATTTGAATAGTCAGTCCTGGGGTGGCAGAAAAGAAGAAGCAAAATTCTCCAAGAAAACCTTGAATAATTAGCTGTGGCACATCAAAGCATTTCTTTTTCCAACCAATGTTTTTAAGCGCTGATAATAACTAGGAGCCATCCTAGGCAACTGAGTTGTGATAAGATAAATCTCCCAAGAATCTTCAGCCTATAAATGAACTTTTTAAAGATATAGATTTGCTCGAATGATTCTGCAACTGACTTTAAAGCAACTTTCTTCTCATGTTTAGATACAAGATTATAGGGTCTTTAAATAGAGAGGACTTTAGCAATCCAGTCATTCATTAAATGGTTAGAGGGTCTTTGGAATCTGTCAAGACGCAGAATCATCCAGCGGTTAAGACACCGGGATTCAGATTCTGGCTCTCCCACTTATTTGCTGTTGCTTAATCTCTCTGGGTTTTTGTTTCTTCACCTGAAAAAAAAACTGAGAGGAAATATCTAACTCATAGGATTGTGAGTTGCCGTTAAGATTTAAAGAGGTGATACATGCAGAGTACTTAGAACAGTGGTTCGAACACAATGTTATACACATACAAAAGTTTTGTTTTTTTTTTTTTTAAAGAACCATGTGCCAGGCTGTATGCTTTAGACAGAAACTAGAAGTGACCTTGCTTTAAAGACGAAATTTAAGTACCTGTTGCTAGTCAACTGCTTGCTTGCTCTCACATCTCCTCTTTTCCCCCCAGGTCCATTCTGTCTCTAAGGAAACGACACTTCTTAGGCTCCCTTGCAGCTGCTTCCAGGTACTTTAGGCCAAGTACCAGGAGGCACTTGGCAGAAGAGGAAGAGTAGGAGAACGAAGGAAAGCTGTGTAGTTGTACACAGTGTCCCTCTGCTTCTTCTGGAAGCCCCAACAGTGCTTCTAACTCCTCCCACTTCTTCACACAGCTGCTCACTGTGGCTCTGGCTTTTACTAGCTTGTAGGCCTTCATAACACCATCTCTTCCTCTTATCTCTCCAGCCTAGGGGTGGTTGCCTTTTTTTTTTTTTTTTTTTTTTTTTTTTTTGCAACAGCTAATCTCTGGATTGTCCTACTCTCTCTTAGTTTTGGCTTCTTAGCTTTTCTATCACAAATATATGTAGGGAATTCCCTCTGTTTGAAAGACCAAGAGAGGTCTCTTTTTTTCTTGGATGAGCCCTGATTGATAAAGCAAGACATGTCGTCTCTCTGAGCCAGTTTCTTACTCACGCAGAGGCTGGGGCCATTATGTCTCATGAGGCCCTTTTCAGTTATAATTCACATGGCCTAGAATAGTTAAAATGGTTTACTCAAAGTCTTACAACTAATTAGTGACATTCTCAGCACTCCAACCCACATCCCCTAAATAGCAAGGTATCACTGTGGCAATGTGTTTCTCTCCTTAAATCTCAAAGTCAAGTTTGTTAGTATACTTACCAATTACCCACACTGCAATTTTCTTAGAAATGACATTGTCCTTCCCAAAACAAAAAGATTTCCCTGCCTTATAGATTTTATTTTTGTGGACATTTTTAACCCAATTTGAAATGTTTTTAGAACTACTGAGGCTTCTGGACTACAATTAGGAGGGTTCATTTAAGTGGTTTAAGTTGTTAGTCTAGCAGATTTCTAGATTGAGCGCCCATATTTGATATGGAAGTATAATACGGTAAAGCAATTAGATACTGCAAATCATACCACAGCACTGCTGGTCTGAACTTGGATAGTCCCTTTAGCAGTGGATTTTCTCTTTTCCTGCCCTGGGTTTAGTAGAAATAATAGGGCTAGCAGTACTACTGTTTGAATTCCTGGCAGCCAATATCCTGTGCTTACATCAGCAACCCTGAACATTTAGCCGTAATGATTATTGCTTAACATTCATTGAGACCTGTCAGTGGGCTAGATGGAGAGATGCGGGATGAGGCACTTAACCTAATGAGGAAATTTGGAGCACATCAGCTTAATTCATTGCGAGCAGCTTTCAGAGAAAATGGAACAGAAAGCTCTGTGGTGTTTGCAACCAGCCTGGTTATTTTCAAGCCATCACAAAAGTAAGAAAGTGCTCGCTTCCCTTCTTCCTCAAGAGAGAACTCCCTTCTCCCCAATTTGCTAGACTATCCCAGCAGCAATGTGCTCTCCTTCCTGTGTAGGTCTGATCCTGTGACCCCTCTGATTAAACTCATCAGAGGTGCTACATCTTTTCCAGGACAAAGACCAGACTCCTGAGCTGATAAACAAAATGCTCCCACATGGCTGGGCCTCAAAATGCTCCCAGCATGGCTGGGCTCCATTCTCAGCATCTGGGCCTTACATCTCCAATCCTTTCCCCCATCCCCTTGAACACTTCCTTGAATATGTCTCAGGGCCCCAACACCCCATACCTTTCGCTCTATGGCATCAGTGCCCGTGTTATTTTTACCTTCTGTCTACTGTGTGCTTGGCAGATTTGTACAATCTTTTGAGAACCAGCTCAAAAGCCACCTTGCCTGGAAGTCCCCCTGACTTCTCTAGGAGCTGAGACTCTTTCTTACTGTGAACCATAGAATGGCTCCACTTGCTGAGCCTCCTGAGAGGCAGATAACAAAGCGCGTACTTCCCTTTTGCCAGCACTGCTGGAGAGGAGTTTTTAATCCCTATTCTGGAAATGAGGAAATTGAGGCATAGAGAGATTATACCACCTGCTTAAGGTCACAGAGCTGGGCAGGAAGTGATGAAGCAGAAGTTCGAGTGCTGTGGGATTCAAGACACACCTCTCCACATCCCTTTCCTATGTGATACCCTCACACCACTGCTCTTAGGCTTCAAAATAGAAGTTAACCTGTTTTTCCTCCAACATACAGTTATCCCTTCCTGAGCACCTTGCCTTGTCCTCTTTGCGCTCTAGGCTCAGGAATACGGTGATACACAATAGATGAATGCTGAATTTATTTAATTGCTTGACTGAATTCCATTGTTGAACTGTGAAAACCCTTCCGCCTTTGAATCTAGGACAGTGGTCCTTGATCCTATCCTGATGGGCTGACACTCCCTGAGATGCCTGCAGCACACATAACAGAGCTTTGGGCTGCGCACAGATCCACCTTGTCCTTCAAAACTGAGCCCAATGCCAGTGCAGAATGAAGTTGGGCTCTCCTCCCATCTCCCAAATCACCACCCACCCCTTTCTGCCCATGTCTCATCTTGTCAAAATTGCTTTGACTGCTAGGGAGGCAGGATGAGTTTTATGTCAGACCAAAGTTGGAGCCCAAGCTCTGTCACTTTCCATTATGTAACCTTGAGCACATTTGAGAACTCTTCCAAGCCAGTGTCTTCATTTGCATAATGTGGATGATAATGGCATCTATGTCACAAGGAAAAGTGATTGTTAAGATTAAATGAAATTATGCCCATAGCATCCAGCCCAGTCCCTACAATAGTAAGTTCTCAGTAAACTTTAGCCATAATTATCATTATCTCATTTCTTGGTTTTGCAAATTTCTGCTCAAATGTTCATGGATAAATAAGGTATGAGTTGATATGGGTACTTACTGTAATTACTTACTGTTATTCTACTCAGGGATGTTTTCTTTTTAAATAGTAGCTTATGAGGTTATTTGACCTTTAGAATACAAAGGAATAAAAACATAATATCCACCAGAGAGACTGTAAATTTTGCTCAATTTTCATCAAATGGCAATGCTCAGAGGGCTGCCCTTATAATGCCCTATGCAGATAGACAGTGGATCTTGGCTAATCTTTTTTTCTCCCTTATTCTAAGGACTGTCTGGCCCAAGCAGAAGAATTAAGCCTATCAGCAGTTCCTATAGTTGTTCTGATTCTTACAAAATTATGAGGCAAAAGATCAAATGAATACTTTCCCCACTCTCTGGGAGATTGTGTTAAACACTCCACAGAATAAAACTGTCATAATAACTAATGTTTATTAGGTGTTCACCTTGTAAGCTAAATGCTTTACATTTGGTCTCTTATTTAATTTTTATGACAAGTGAAAAGGACAGATACAATTACTTTCACCATTTTGTATTTCAGGAAATTGAGGTTTAGAGAGGGAGCATCTCTTACCCAAGTTGGCAGACAAGTCTACTCCTGTCCCAGGAGTTGACCAAATGGTCAACTATTTAAAGGGACATAAATAACTTGGGTATTCCTTTCTATTTTCAGACATTTAGGTCTATCTCTTGTAATTGGTGGTATATTGATAAATATTTAACCGCTGACTCAGTGCTTGCTGATTTCCATGGTGTAAATACTTCTATGACCGACGCCAAGCCACCACTGTGATGTCAAGAGCTCACTAAATTCCTGAAATTTTAACCATCAGTTCCCAAGAGCCAGTACACATGGCTCCAGCATAGCACTGCTTATAGCCTAAATTAGAGAATAGCCACATGCCAGGTGACTTCACCCAGATCCCATCTTCTAGGTCAATGATACTCAATCCTACAGCACATTAGAATACCTTGGGAAGTGATAAAAATCTGATGCCCTATTCCAGCCCCAGAGATTCTCTTTTAATTGATCTGGAGTTTGGCTGGGCTACAGTGTTTTTTTTAAACTCCTGAGATAATTCAATTCCTATGTGCAACCAGCATTGAAAAACACTGATCGAGAAGAATATATCCTACTTATGTGTCATTCACCACAGATTTGACTGATATATTTTATTGTATACCCTATTTTACTTTTTCAAACTTTTAAGTTGGTTTTTTTAAAGATTTTATTTATTCATGAGAGACACAGAGAGAAGATAGAGACACAGGCAGAGGGAGAAGCAGGCTCCTTGCAGGGAGCCCGATGTGGGACTCGATTCCGAACTCCGGGATCATGCCCTGAGCCGAAGGCAGATGCTCAGCCCCTGAGCCACCCAGGCATCCCTCAAACTTTTAAGTTTTATAGAGTGAGTGGCCAACTGTGCTTGTTTATAAAATTTTATTTCAACTCATTTATTCAAGAAATGACTTCCGATGTCTTTTTATTTCATTAAAACAGTGACTGGTATATAATAGAAACTCAAAGAAGTGTAGCTATTATGATTTTTGTTGTTGTTAGCATCTTAAACTGAGTGATCTCTAACAACTTTATGATTCTCTTATCCACTGGATTTTATAATTTGCACTTGGTTATGCTCAGATAATTGACACAATTTTGTTTGTCCCTAGGACAAAATTTTCAGCATGTCTCCCCAAATAGACCCCAGATCAGGGATCTTCCTTTCACCCGGAACAACCTAGCTCCCCTACCAGACCAAAAATGTAAGTATTATGAATCTTCTTCAGCTTCCTTTGCAAGTTAACATGTCTAGACACAACTAACTGTTATTTCAGTTTACTTTCATTTTTCAAGGGAACATCAGGCGCCAAAACTTGTAAATTACAGGAAAATAGAATAGAGACAGTCTTTAAAGTTTTGTCCAACTTGGTAATGCTTGTTTAGGGTAAAAAAAAAAAATACTCCCTCCCTTGAGGAATTTTTGTGTTTGGATTATAAAAACAATAACCAATGTTTATTTTGTTATGTTCTATTTAATGTGTGTAAGAAAGTGCTTTAAAATTTTTTCTCTTAAGATTGGTCTTTTGACGTTGGTTTCCTGACTATGATGAACAGGTACAAATATGTGTCATCCCTCTACTCAGAGGCTATGCATCCCTAAACGGAAAGGAATAATTATGTAGATGCTGTTCACCCATGTTACTTTTGACATTATTGATTTATTAAATAATATTTTGTACAAAAATTTCTCACAACATAAAATATTAAATATATTCTATTAGTCAGTGATCTTTAAGTTTGAGTGTACTTCAAGTATTACCTGGGGTGATTGTTATAAAGTAGATTTCTGGGCTCCACACCCAGAAATTCCGAGTTTGCATATCCTCATATCTGTGCTAGGAGGCAGATTTTATTATTATTTCCATTGTACAGATGAGAAAACTGATCTCACAGAGGTTGCATGATTTGCCCAGCATTACTTGGGTAGTAAGTAGCAGAGCCAGGAGCAAAACTATAAGACACTGAGTCAGCTGCCTCATGGAAACAAGCAATTCTTACTGGATTCTAATTTCCTTCCATCCTTCTCTTTCTATCCCAGCCCTGTCATTTATAACATGTATGTAAGCATGCACATACTCTCTCATTCTCTCTCTCTCTCTCTCTCTCTCTCTCTCTCTCTCCATATCCCCTTAATTGCAGAGGTTGAATGATTTAGGAGCTGCCTGGTTTCAGACAAGTTTCTTAACCTTCAGTTTCCTCCCTTAGCCTATAAGAACAGTGCCAGCCTAAAAAGGTTGTTTGAAGGATTACATGGTAATATATGGAAATATATTTATACATCCAATATAGGTAATATATGGAAAACACTGGCAACTGTTTGCACAGAATAAATACCCAGTATGTCTTTTCAGCCCCAGGCTGTAGTGTGGAAGGGACCAATCAAGAGTTCTAGGATTTCTTAGGTAAAAACAGTGAATCACAGGGTCTTAGTATAACCCTGTCATTTTGCAAATAAGGAAAGGGAGAGATGCAGATTTATTTCCAAACTCACACAAGGAATTAGTAGCAAAAAACAAAATCTCTTCCTTAACAGATCCATTCCTCTGCTTTTACTGATTTGTATAAAGTGAGAGTTTGGGATGGTGTGAATTCAATCACTGATGAAATTCAAGCCCGACCCTGTCTTTAAGCAGAAATGACTCACAAAGTTATCTAATGAAGTAGTTTCTCAGCCTTGAATCCTGGTGGGGTTTGGAGAAGCCAGAGAGGGGATTTTCATAGGCAGAGCCCAGGAGCTTTGCTCTTCACAACTAAATTTAAGGAGAGAAGGGAAGATAAAGATCTTTGATCAACTTTAGCTCTATGAAAAAGAAATGCGAAGGTACACAGGGCTTTTCCTAAAAGAAACTCAATTGCCTTTTGAGGATCGCATAAAAAGGCAGTACAGATGTCTTGGGGCTCATTTAGAGCACTGTGCTGACTTGGCCATCAACAGCTACTCCACCCCAGGAAAAGAGAGCTGTGCCAGGCAAGCATAGTCCAATCATGTTTTGATCAAACTTGGCCCCGTCTTGTATTTGTGCGTATTTGACATCCTGATGACATGTGATAAGCCTGAGTAGATACAGACACAACTTTTTCCTGCAGCTGAGCTCTCACCAAGACAAGCTCCGTAGAAATGCCTCCACTCCTTTAGAGATAACATCATTCTCCCAACACCATTCCTCCTGGGACTCTGAGAGAAGCAACCCTTGAAAGGCTTTCATTCTGTTCTTTCTCCCCAGTTCTATCTGGAGGACCTCTGCGGACAAACCGAGTGCTTCCTGCTATTCCAAGCCAACGGGGGCAGAGCATGCCAGCTGAAGACAGTGAAAACTTTGCCAATCCCACCAATGAAGAAAATTAACTGTGGGTCGCTGACTGTAAAAATATAGATTATATATATTTTCAACTGTCAAAGGATGAGAGTACTCTAGTTTGTGAGAACCAAGACTGATTTAGTAAATTGCATTATAGAAGCCATTCACGGTTTTATAACTCCTTATTCCAATGATATTTCCCAAATAAGCACTTAGAATCTTTGATTGTATATATATTTTAAGTCTGTGAGTTTCTGTAACGTCTCCATGCCAAAATAAAAAGTCAGGATTTGTTATCAGCAGGGAAACTCTGCTATGTTTGGTTTGCGTTGTGACATCAACAGAGGTTTTTGTCTTTGTTTTGTTTTGTTTTTCCTGAATGATTTTGTCTTAAAAAATGTATGCTTAGCTGAATAAAAAAAACAACAGAAAAGCATATTCCATACTTTCTCTTCACATTTATTATAATTCTACCCTAGGTTCATGAAACTTAAGTAAAATTAAAGTAGCAAATTCCTTTAATCAGTCACAGTTAATAGCTTTTAAATGTATAAGCTTCTGTAAAGTATTTTCCAACATCTTCTGATTCTGGCTACAGCCCAAATTATTTGCCAATGTTTATGTATCTTCTTTGTTATTTGATTATTTCCACTTATTGTCATTTCCAGATGTGGTTGTTCTAATAGTGAGAAGATCATGTAAGTTGGAAGCATCTACATCCTGGCCTAACAGAATGAGATAGGCATTTCTCATACATTCCTCAAATACTCTGTGTGTTTAATCATTCTTTTTTCTGTTTGAAATAATGGTCTCCGCCTACTCAAGACATTCCCAAACTTATGATGTAGTAAAGTTCAAAAGACTACTACTAACTGTAGATCTTAAGTCACTAAGATGTTTATGTGTTATTTGGACTGATTTAAATTTCAAGGCCTAGATGTATAAGATCATAGTCATTCTGTGTTATTTCTAAGCCTATATGTCATTCTGTAATTATCTCAAGTACAACACTTAGCATTTTGTATTAGCATTATTTGTTGAGAGAGATCAGACTGTGCCATTAACTAAATAGAAGCTCCTCTGAGCCCAAATCATAGTTCTTTGGCTTTGCACTTCCAGAAATGTGTACAGTGCCTGGCACATAACAGGCACTCAGTCTTTTTTTTTTTTTTTTCCAGGAAAGAAGGAAGGGAAGAAAGTAGGGATGTAGAGAGGAAGGTGGCAAGGTAGAGAGACATAGGAAGTGATAGTAAAGAGGTCCACAGTCTCATTTTGACAATGATAGTAGTCTGAATTAAAGATTATAGAAGAGAAAGCCCATGGCCAGTCATCCAAGCTAGACAGTAGCTGGTAGGGAGGACAAATCCTGGTGCAAATGGGAGAGCTCTCAGGACATAGATTCTGAGGGGTTTTCTGTTATGTTTTGTTTTGTTCTCTTTTCTTTTGTTTGTGCACTGCATATTTGAAAAATCATTCCCTGTGAGAATGATTTAGGTGAATCATTCATAATCATATTAATTAGGTGGTTCTATTATGTCACCTGGTTACTTCTGAATCTCTGTTCACCTGCAGGAGATACCTGGCCATCTACTGTTTGGCTTAATCAGGATAGGACAGCCTCTACTTCAATAATAAACAACCCCAAAAATCTCACCGGCTGACAGTTCTCATTCACAATACATGTCCCACACCAGCTGGCAGAGTTGGCTGATGTAGATTCTACTTCAGCATCCACCTCCTTGGTGACGAGAACAGAGGAAGTGCAAGGTAAGTCTCACACTACCTTTCACATTTCATTTGCCAAATCAAGTCGTATGGACATGCCTAAGTCCAAATGAGGTAAGCAAATGCAATCCTTCCATGGGCAGGAAAGGGGAGAATTGGAATATTTATGAATTATCCAAAAGATTACCACACTAACCAAAGCTCAGTCCCTAAGTGATCATTTAAGGTCCCTTTACCAAGTAGATAGCTAAGAGGCCAAAGCAATTAAAAAGACAAATAAGCAAACCATACCTGTTATAGCTAGGGGAAAAACCCACCATCCCCCAGCACTTGTACTTCTTTTCTTTTCTTTTTTTTTTTTTTTTAAGATTTATTTATTTTATTTTAGAGAGTGGGAGAGAGAGCACAGGGAGGAGGGACAGAGGGGGAGGGAGAGAGAGAGAGAAAAAAAAAATCATGAGCAGACTCTGCTGAGCAGGGAGCCTGATGTGGGGCTCAATCCCATGACCCTAAGATCATGACCTGAGCTGAAACCGAGTTGGACACTCAACCAACTAAGCCACTCAGGTGCCCCCACACATAGCGTTTTCTAGTGTTAGGCCTTTCCCCTGAAGTGGATTTAAGGATCTTTTGTTAGATATGAAGAAGTAATTTCTACCAATCACCACCTTTTAAAATTAGAGCAGTTACCCTTTTGCCACCAAGAAAAGTTGCTTGTTTGGGGTGGATTTATCCTCAAGCCAATATTTTACTGATGAAATCAGATATTAGGTAATCACTGATTTGTGCCCAACTTAAAAAAATGTCAAGCGAGTTTTTCTTCTAAAATGACAGTTCTCTTATTTGACCTCTTATATTCCCCTTCCCTGCTAAGAACATATCATTTATTTACACACGAATCATAACTTTTCATTCATTATTTCATCGGGACTATTACATCAATTTATATTCTCCAAGTACAGACAAGGAATCCAGGGCAAAGAAAGAAGTTAACTAATTTGCCTGAAGTCACACAGCTAATGGCAGTCTTTCTAGTCACATAGTCCACATACATAATTCCCATATCTTGTTTTCCTGTTCCACAAGTTTCAATGGTGTGATACACCTTTGGCAAAGTGTCACTTTCTGAATTTATTCATTCAGCCTAAAAGCTGTAGAGGCATAATGGAGCTAATATTAATATTTGTGGCAAGAGTCCACCAGTTCAGTAATTTGTGCTAACCAATTAGAGTTGTTGGAAGGTAGGGTTTCCCCCCCATTTTTCTTACTTCCTTTTGGTGATCACCTGGTGTAACACAGGTGTTCTTTCTCCCCATAAACACTAAACGCTAATGTTCTCATTTCATAGATTCAGCCAACATAAATAGCTTTCTGTGGCTCTAGCTTATTATCCTTTCCAACTCTATTAAATCACAGCTTGATACAAAATTTTAGAAAGCCTCACCAAGTGACCAATTAGAAACAGTGCCTCCCAGAAAGACAAACATAACTAGTGATTTTGCTTTTGCCCCTACTCTTTGAAGTTTACCAACGCATGTCTCTAAGCAAGGGTATCCTGGCATTTTAAAGGTAGTCTTTTGAAAACAACCCCTTGGAATCTACCATAGGGCTCAAATGGGGGTAATTAAGAAGGAACATATTTGACCTTACCATAAAATACAACACTCAAGTTAAAAATCAAATTAATAATAAATAAAAAACATGAAAGCAGCTATCACATGTAGTAGTTAGCCTCTCTTACTGCCTTCAGGGAAAATGATCTTTCTCCTTAGGGGCACCTGGGTGGCTCAGCTGGGATAAGCAACCAACTTGATTTCTGCTCAGGTTATGATCTCAGGGTCCTGGGATTGAGTTCCGCATTGGGCTCCACACTCAGCATGGAGTCTGCTTGTCTCTCTCCCTCTACTCTTCCCTTAGTGCACACTTGCCTGTGCTCTCTCTCAAATCAATAAAATCTTTTTTTAAAAAAATAAAATAAAATCAGGAAATTCTATCAGATTCACATGTTTCCTAGATATTGGCATAGAAATATTAATACTGATAGGTGAAGACTGTCAACAAACGTTTCCATCAAAACTATTCTTTTCAAAGAAAATGCTTTCCCATTCCAACCTCGATTTTAATCCATCCAATCTTGGTCTTTTAGGCAGCTGAGCTCCAAGAAATCCCCAAAGTCCAAATACGAAAAGTCAATGAAGAAATAATATCAAAAGCTCAGGAGCATCACTATTGAGCCAAACACTAACCATGTTTGAAAGTATAACTTATTCAAGCTGCAAAGCTAGACAAGAAAAAGTATCTTGAAAGTATGTAAGAGAATAACAAATAGATGGTGAGGATAATCAGCATTGTGGTTTACAGCGAAACAGAGGCTACCAGAGGAGTTTTCTCAAGTATCTATGACAAAGCCAAGCAAGCCTTTGAATTCCAGAGAAGTTAATGTTCTCCTGTGTCAAAATAGCTCGCTCTAAGATATCTACCCCCATGTTCTCTGAATAAGTGACTTTGAGGAGGAAAAAATAGAAATGCAAAGAAAAGGGAAAAGATTTAAAGAATCTCCCTTCCACTGAATGTTGAGTTCCTGAGTTTCTGAGAGCCAGGCCATTCAGTCTCCATTAGTGGAGCTGCCACACTGCACCAGTGAAGGATGAAGAGTCAAATTTCCATAAAGCCCTTTGTACTGTTCTAACAAAGACTTATGTAATAAATAAGATTTTGCTTCCTTGGATATGCTGGAGCCAGCTCTTACCAGCCTGTAAGAGTTGATTGTTAAATCCAGAATTCAAGAATTCTGTGAACTGGTTGTTCAACCGTTGATGGCTTGATATTGGCCCTGGTAGGAACATTTCCACCATGGAAACTGGAAAACACTGCAAATCAGGGCTTTTATTTGAGATCTGGTTTACAAGCATACCACTGGGTGTAACATTCTGGGGGGTAATCTTCCAGATTTAAGAGCACTTCAATTTTGCTTTCTGCAAAAGCTTCACTGTTTCCATTTGGCCTGTGGCCTGCGAGGGGGCTCCCGGTAGGCCGGGGAAGGGGCTCAGGCCGGAGCCCCGAGGGGCCTGAGGGGCCGAGGAGACGCCGTCCCGCCCCGCCCGGGCCGCCCGCGGGGTCGCCAGGCCACCGGCTCCTCCGGGCGGCACCTGCGCGAGGCGAGCTCCGGGCGCCCGGGGGGGGGGGGGGGGGTGTCGGCGTGGGCGGGGGCCAGGCTTGCACCCCGGGGGGGGATGGGGGACCTGCCTCGGGCTCCCCCCGGCGCGGCCGCCCGCTCGGTGCGCACCTTCAAGGGCGCGGGGGACCCGGGGCTTCCCGGTGGCGGCGGAGCACGTGCTCCCGGGGAAGGGCGGCCCCGAGACTGGGGGGGGGAGGGCAGGGGGGGAGGCGAGGTGGAGAGTGGGGGGGGGCAGGTGGCAGTGGCGGGGAGGGGATGGGCCAGGTGGGGCAGAGGGGGTGAGGGGCCGGTGGCAGGGCATGGGTCCCCAGGGGGGGAGGGGCTGGGCGGCTGTGGGGGGGGAGGCGCGGGGCCAGGTGGGCCGGGAGGGGTGAGGGGCCAGGGGAGGCAGAGGGTGGTGAGGGGCCAGGTGGCAGGGGGTGGGGCGAGGGGTCCCCGGGCCAGGTGGGCCGGGTGGGGAGGAGGGGGGAGGGGCCAGATGGACGGGGTGGGGCGGGGAGTGAGGGGCTGGGCGGCCGTGGGGGGGCGGGGAGGGGGCGGGGCCGGGGGGCGGGGGGGGTGGTGAGAGACTGGGCTGCCATGGGGGTGTGCGGGGGCGCGGGGCCAGGTGGGCCTGGCGAGGGGCCCGCAGGGTGGGGGCTGCGGCCGGCCCGGGGCGAGAGGGGGGCGCGGCCTGCCCCCGGGGGGGAGTAACCGCGGGCCACGGGAGCCCCGCTCTGCGGGCCGCCGGGGTTAGTGCTGGGGACACAGGGTGGCGCTCCGGGAGGCGGGGCACCCCGAGAAGGTTGCCACGGGAAAGGAGGTTGCAGGGTGTGGGAAGCCGGAGGAAGGGGCGTCCCGGGCCTGTTCCTTCCAAACACTGTTGAAGCGAGAGACATACCTGGACCTGTGCAGCAGACTGCGATATTTTTAAAATATATCCCTTTGCAAACACTGATGCTGAGGCACGGGAATCATGCCTAGGTTTTACTGTATTAAATTGTAATATTTTATGGGATAGGATATAATCCAGGGGCTAATGAAACCCGTGTAATACGTGTATGCATGACTCAACACTGCACCAAAATGGGATTTCCTCTGAGAGCTCCTCCTGAGCCCGAGCACACCTTTATGAGTATTCATGGGCGAATGCTGTTTCTCCGCCCTACCTTGTGAGCCTATTAACAGTTCACAGCTCAATTTAGTCCATTTTTCTATTCAAGGTGCGTAGCCTGTGGTAATGTAGGCAGCAACTCTCTATAACTTCATGTCTGATCTTATAGTTACCCCCTATAATCCTCGAGAAATGCATAGTTTCCCCCTTAACTGCCCTCCTAGCTCAGAGATCAATACTAGCCAAGGTAAGGGGTGAAAGGCAGGTAGGAAATGAATGTGACCGTGCCTTTCCTTAGGCCACCTCTCCTAGAATCAAGGGAATAAACAAGGTTCTCCTTATATATGTGCGCCAGGCAAATTATCCATCTTTTGTGAAGAAATGGATATACATGGGTCTGAATTGTTTGGCTGGTTGCATAACCCGTCACTTTTGTTGGTAAAGAGAAAGGTTAGTTTGAACCATGTGACCTGAGAACTCAGACATCACTCAGAGGCAGGAAGGCCTCTCCTGTATTCAGTTCTAATATCAACACCTGGAAATTATCTCCATTTCCAGCACCTATTCTCTGTTCTTGCCTTAGCTTGTTTTGGATCAGAAGCAGATGCTTGTAACGCGTTTATGCTGTCATTCATGCTCTCAGCGAGCATTTATGGACTGTTTGCCCTGTAGTAGATGCTGTAGGAAAAAAATGTATAAAGTATAAAGGCTAAAGCAGATTTATATGAGGTTAAGTTATGAGGATTTTCCTGCATTTGTTAGAAGAAAAAAGCCATTTAAACTGTGCACTCTCTGTTTTGCTCATTTTAAAACTTTGGAGCCAATACATTATCTCTTAATATGTGAACCTTAAAAAAAACTATCCAGTTTAGCAGTAAAAAGAGTTTATTTGGGAATAGAAGAATTGCAGTTCTGAACATAAAAACTATGGCAACCATAGGCAAGTCCAGGGAACTAAGGAGAGGAGGGTTCTTTTGTAGGAATGGGTAGGGTGTTGGGAAGACCTGTCAGGAATAAAAGTCCATTGGAAGAGGGCAAGAGTTCCCGGTTGGGGCAGCTTCTCATTGGCTAAATTGCTATAGTTGTCACTGACTGGACTGTTCTGGGCCAGGATAAAACTTCCTTCTTCCTACAGGGTGGTAAAGTAAGCTTCAGCCATGCTTGCTTCTAGTGGGGTCTGCAAACAGGGGCAAGTGGTAGTGTGTGACAGCTCCCCCTTCAGGGTTTCCCAACTCCAGTTTAAATGAGGTGTCCTTTATTCTTTTCACAAGTAAAACCAAATGTTATCTCTTAAATTGCTTTTCTACTTTTATTTTTTAATTAATATATAGCATGTTATTTATTTATTTATCTACCTATTTATTATTTTTTTAAAGATTTTATTTATTTATTCATGAGAGACACAGAGATAGAGAGGCAGAGACACAGAAGCAAGCTCCATGTGGGGAGCCCGATGCAGGACTTGATCCTGGAGTCCCATGATCCTGCCCTGAACCGAAGGCAGATGCTTAACCGCTGAGCCACCCAGGCATCCCCTATTCATTTATTTTAAAGATTTTATTATTAAGTAAGCTCTACACCCAACATGGGGCTCGAACTCACAGCTCCCAGATCGAGAGTCGCACGCTCCACTGTCAGAGCCAGCTGGGTTCCTCTATAGCATTTTAGTTTTTTTAAGAAAATGTTTATGTTCATAGAATACATTTTCATGTTAAAGATTCCCATAGTGGGAAAGTAACAATTTAATGAAATGATAATCCAGAGTATTAATGCTGTACCTCTTCAAGATCCCAAAGATGAAAGCCAGAGTCTTTTTGTAAAGCTGGTACAAGGTCAGAGTATAGGAAATCTGAACCGGATCTTATAAAATGGTAACCTTACTGGCTAGGAAAAAAAGAAAGAAAGAAAAAAACCTGACATACTTGATAAAGCTGTGCTGCTCTGAAAAGTGTTGGCATTGCCAAGTATTTCTTTCTCAGAATGATACTTCGAGCTAATTTGACCTCATTTCCTCATCAGTAGATCTATTCAGGAAAGGATAGCCAACTGCTGAGACTCTGTAGGAAGTGAGAAAAGGATGGTGGAGGGGGTGGGGGTGGACTTTGAAGCTAATGCTTTCACCATCCCGTCTCTGCCATGCCCAGCCTAACCCAAGGGCCAAGATGAGATTCTCCAGGTGAGGGATAGGAGAAGCAATGGTAGTTACCCCAGCAAAGAGTAGGGAGGTGTTTCTGATACTCCTGAGGCCCACTTTTTTAATGGTTTATCCATTATCTCTCTCTCGAAGCAAACTGTTTTAACACAGCTGCTCTCGCAAGAGGCAAACAACTGATTTCTGTGATCCCATTTCTCTTAACCTCTTAGCCATTCTGTGGGTGCGTTCATAAACTATGGGAAAGAGAAGGAAAGAGGCCTGCAAGACCTGTCAACGTCCAAAGCAGTCCCCCGATGATAGAGAACTGGCTCTGAGTAGCATAGACCCAAGTATGTGTACATATAGACATCAAGCATAAAGTTAAAAATCATCTGCCTCTTCTGTGTTTTCAATGTGATGCTGGTTCTTTTGAGAAAAGAAACTTAGAACAAAATGTCAGGAAGCTTCTCAAGTGTGTTTTATCATCAACATTTGAAAGCTAACTGTACAAACCATTTTAAAATCAGGATTAAACCTAATAGAACATAATGCTTTGCTCTGAGGGTTTTTTTTTTTTTTTTTTTTTTTTTTACTTTATAATCTTCCTGGTAAGAACATATGGGTAATTGCCTTTTTTCAATTAAAGTGAATCTGGAGTAGGTGTCTTTTTGACAGCTTTTAAGAGAATATGAATAATGTGATGAAGAAGAATGGCCATTTAGATCCTAAGACATACATTTTTATAAAATGTGCTGGCCCTTCTAACACTACTAATATATTTTTTGATACAAAGAAGATTACTTCTTAGTAATGACTTTGGTCTTGTAATTAAGAATTCCATAAAAAGTTGTGGCAGAGAATATCAGAAGAAACTATGCAGTCTTTTATAAATGCCTCCTTGTTTTCATTTACCAGTTACCTTCTGCTGCTAACTCTCCCTTCTCCAGACAAAGATTGATTATTTCAGCAAAAAACGTTGTGCACACTCATTATGCACATCATTCTAGGGTGAGGAAGCTACAGTTGTGAATAAAACAAAATGGCTGCTTTTTGTAAAGCTCATTGTCAATGAGGATGCCAACCAAAATTCCCCAGATTGCATTTATATGGGCAAGACGGTGACAAAGACTGTTAATTATCTCAGGTTCTGTTTTCTGACTTTGTCCCATCAGTGTCCAAGGAAATCCACCAAATCTGATTGCCAAATACTGGCATAGCTGCTGCCAATAGCCCTATTCCTCCTGGGGTATATTGCCTGTGCAAATTGACAAAATATACAGGGAGAAAAGTAGAAAACCAGTGGGGACTACGCCACTTAATTTAGAAAGCTTCTCTTTCTCTAAAACGTTGCATTTCTTTAAACAGGCAATAAAGACAAAGTTCCATTAAGAGGAGGTTTTCAGGAGGTATTTGATAGTGGGGAGGGAACTGGAGGCCAGAGGATGGAGTTGAAGCAAAGGGGGCTTTTGCAGCCGGAGGGTGCCTGATGGAGGAGATAAGAATCCCGAACAGAAACAGCCATCCAAAGCAGCAGCAAAGAAGAAAAGAGGAAAGAAAAGGAGAAGTAGATGGAAGTCAGTGAAGGATCTCAAAGATTAGAAAAGAATATTTTTAGGGGAGCCCAGGTAGTTCAGTGGGCTAAGCACCTCACTCTTGATCTCTGCTCAGGGTCGTGAGTTCAAGCCCCATGTGGGCTCCATACTGGGCATGGAACCTACTTTAAAAACAGAAAGAAAAAAAAGAAAACATTTTTAGTTGAAGCTGTCAATAAGAGAGAGGAGAAACAATGGCAGCTCATGTTCTTCTGTTAGGCCTGGTTTAAAGTGCTTCCCATTCATAAATAGCTACTACCCATTAGTCCCTACTATGGTATAGCCACTGTCCTAAGTCCAGAACTCATGGGAAGCCTCTTGGGTAACCCTCCCAACAATCCCAGTAGACAAGGACCATTACTCTGCCTTACAGTTGTCAACTGCAAAACTACCTGTCCCGTGCCCTTGCAGCAGAGTGAGGCATGGGGTAGTTCTGAAAGTGAGTGGCTGTGATGTGTTTGAACTCCCTAAAACCTCTCATGGGTCCATTCATGTTCTCGCTGAGACTAAGATGTGGAGGACCCAGTGGAGAACTCTGAGGCCATAGAAGATGGTGAAACCACTCCCTGGAAGTGGTCTGAGTCCAAATGCCAAAGACCCAAAGGGACTTCAGTGTTTTCAAGAAATAACTTGTCTAGTCTTAAATCACTGAGATTTGGGAGTTGCTACAATAGTGGCTTTTTGCTGTGAAGACTCCTTTTATTTCACGGAAAAGCTCTTTGTCATCTTGAATAGGGAATCTCAACAAACTAGCGGACTGGCTGTTGGCTTTGCTTGTAGAGCTAACACTTCAGAATTCTTGGTGACCAACAACCCGGGAAATATACTCTGGAAACCTGTACACTCTGGGAGGCCAAGGAGGCTTGTTAGCCAGAGCTGGTACCTGCATCTTTTAAGAGAGTCAACCTGAACTGGTGCCAGAGGATCCCCAAGGCCAAAAGAGAAGTCTTGCAGTTCAGGCCTCCTCCTCTTACAGTCTGCCAGGTCATTGAGACACCGTTGGGTTCTATCTGTGCATTGCCCAAGAGGTTTCTCAGGGAAAGTTCCACACATTCCTCACTACCCTCAGTATTTTTCTGAATATCCAAGGTCCTGACACACAGCTACCAACAATTGCCTCTTTCCTCTGATATTTTAACCACTCAATCACTGCATCTACTTCTAGACCTTCCAGACCTAAGAAGGAAAGTGGGGTTGGGATTTTTGGTGCTTTGGCAACCACAGAATGCTTGCCAAGCTACAAAAGAAGGTACTCGTATCTTCCCAATCCCGCCAATCACCATAGTACACATGGTAAGTGGTGGTTCATGAGTGGTAAAGGAGAGAATTTGCTGATATTAAAGGGACAACTCAGAAGGAATGAGATTAATGAACTATGGTCATTGTCTGCTCTTCTGTTTTCCTAAAGATCTTTGAAATATCTTTCCACCTTTGCCTCTGCAATTGGAGTGGGGAGAAAACCTCAGGGATGCAGAAGCAACATTCTGTGGAAAGACTGCCATCTTATAAGCCAGCAAGCCTAAATCTCTAAGCAGGCAGGACCCAAATGCTCTCTGAATACTTGGGTCAACTGATCTTATCTAAAACAAGGGCAATTTTGGACTCTGTTTTTGGATGCCCAGGCTTGGCTGTTGGTCAGATATTGCAGTTATTCATAGGCTGACAGATCCCTAGTCTATTAAAAGAAAAAGAAAAAGAAAAAGCAAGCATCCTTGCATCTCCTGCAGAAGCAGTGAACCAGCTGGTGTCTGGAGTGCCTCTCCGACACCAGAGATTACTTCACTCTGTTTTAAGATAGTCTATCCATATCCGTAAGAAAAAAAGTTTGGTTTATTTCAATAACTTCTGTAAGTGGCTGTCAATATTGTAAAATCAGAACCTTGGAACTGAAAGAGATCTTAACGAAATTTAATTTTCCTGATTTATGAAATGAGCATGTTAGACTAGAACATCCTTAAATATACTTCCAACTGTAGAAGTCTATGATTATGTATGTATGATATGTATATACATACATACCCACATCCACATAAAAAGAAGCCATTAAGTATCAAATTGATTTTTTTTTTTTTTTTAGCAAAGATTCCCAAATGCCTTTGAGACCCATTTCTTTTAAGAAGTCTCAGGGTGCCTGGGTGGGCTCAGTCAGTTAAGCATCTGCCTTCAACTCAGGTCATGATTCCCAGGGTCCTGGGATCAAGTCCAGATGCTTCTCCCTCTCCCTCTGCCATGCCCCTTGCTTGTGCTCTCTCACTCTCTCTCTCTCTCTGTAGAAGAAATAAAATTTAAAAAAAAAAAAGTAAGTCTCAATCAACAGTGAATATGAAATCAATTTTAATGTTGCCCATCACTTCCTAGTAGACAGAGACCATTTTTCTAGGCTCTAGATAAAATCTCTGGCAGGTCCCATAGGTTTTCAGGCGTAAGAACAGTCTGTCATGTTCAAGGATCAGAGCAGTTTAACATCTTAACTCCAACCTAATCCTCATCTGAAGTTCTAGTGCAAGTTGGCTTTAGGTTTGGAGGCCTGCTGTGGAGAAGTAGATGCCGTTAGCTTCTTCCCTCCTCCTTTATCTATCTCTTCTCCAACCTCCTGGCCCATGTATTGGACCACTCAGGGTCACCTTATGGAGAGAGGAGGGAGCAAAGATCCTAACTGCCCACCTTTCTTTTGGGGTCCCCTCTCTACTCTAAGAAGTTCTCTTCGGCAAGATCCATTTGTCTTAGTCTGTTCAGACCAAGAAAGGTGTAAGAAATAGATTTCTGTTGTTCTAACAGTCTCTGGGACTTGGTATAGGAGCCCAATTGGGTGAAGACAACACCTCTCCTCCCAGTCTGAATAGTAGTATAAGGAAGCCTGAAATATAACAATTTCTCCTCTCTGAAGATGAAATGGAATAATTTCATCCAGGAATGGCCTGGCTTTCCCTGTTAGGGCGTTGCAACTGTTTTATAACAAATGTGGGTGAAGACTCTGGAGATGGCAATCGCCAGCCAGGAGCAGATGTGTAAGTTACAATACTATTTATGGTTTCTGCCAGATATGCTCAAAGCTTCAGATGTAGGAATGTCTCTTTGCTCTAGGAGATCATCAGAAATTCCACTAACTCATAAATAGTGACCTCATTGTGCTTCACAATGACCTCCTTTTTCCCATATTAGCCATTAATATTAGCATATCATGTTAGCAACTGCATTTCTACAAGCAAACCAAAAGATGGCTTTGGTTTATTAATTATTTATGAGAATGAGAGATGGGAAACATGTGGTCCAGGTCAAACAGTTGAAAAACAAACCCTAAACAAGTATATTTTTAAGAGGTGATGATTTGGCCTTAGCATTTCTCAGCTTCTCCTAAATAGTTAGATGTACATGGTCAAAATATCATGGATAGCTGGGAAATCTATCCCCCTGAGGTTAGTGTTGCTTAAGGTCAGTGATTAGTTCTTTGGGCTTCCATACACTGGCCCCTACAAGGATGATCTCAGTTGTAATCACCACTGAAATAAAAAATGAAAGTGACTTTATTTAAATACCATTTCAATGGAATAAATAAGGAAGTCGTCTGGCTATTTTCCCTGCCCTTGGAAAATAGCATGACCTGTATTTAGCGTTCAGTGAATATTATTTTTGATGACGAAAGGAGCATGAGAACAATAATGTTAGTGTTCTCAGGACAGGCCATCTCACTGAACCACTCTTGCCCACAAGCATTGGTTGGAATCACAGTCATTTATTAAGCAAGCATTTTTGTCAGCACTGTGCAAGGTGTTAGAAATGGTATAGTCAGCCAGAGATGGGCTTGCCCTCAAGGTGCTTACCACTATCAGACACTGACAGGAATGTGGTAAGACTTTTGATCTTTGAGGTACTCTGTTGGCTCTGGAGCCACCTAAAAATCAGAAAAGGCTTTAAGAGGTGGGATTCATATCTCTAACCTGGGATCTGATAATGAGCTAGAGTGCGCCAGGAACAGGAGAAGGAAAGAGAATCCATGGAACTGCACAGACAAAGGCTAAGAGATGAGAAAGGGCATTTAAGACACTGCCAACAGTTCCATATGATGGGGTAACAGCAGGGATGATAGGAAATGAGACAAGAGAAGCACTCTTCTTGAGAAGAACTCAAGAAGAAAGTCCTTGGCGGTCATGTGGAGAAATGTGGCCTTTATCCCAAGGGTAATGAGGCACAATCAAAGGGGTACAAAGTCTCCACAAAGCGGTTGTGTATTCTGATGCACATGTATAGAGAGCGCGCTGGCTGCAATGTGAAAAATGGAAGAAAGGGACAAAACTGGAGTCAGAGAAACTATTAGCGACCATGGAGATAGACGGAAATAAATAGATTGGAAAAACTGAAGAAGTAAAACTGATAGGCCTCAGTGACTAACTAGATGTGGGGAATGTGGCAGAGGGAGGAGCCAGGGACGCCATCGAGACTCTGTCTGGAACCACAACAGGGAGGACAGTGCCCTTCACTGAGAAAGGGAGTACAGTGGGGAGGGGGCGTGGGGTGGAGCTGTGATCTCAGTTTAGGATGTCCCCATTCTAAAATGCAGTAGATATCCACGTGGAGATGACAAGTATACTATTGAATTCTCTATGGATTCTGCAGTAAACAGATAAACAGAAATGGAACCCACAAAAGATTCTAAGAAACTGTGGTAAAAAAGATAGATATCACTAAAGCCAAAGGAAAGCAGTTTCAAGAGAACAGTGATTACCCGTATCAGATGCTGCTTAGAGCTTAAATCAAACAATGCCAGAAAAGTTACCTTACATTTTAGCAACACGATTATTCGTGATCTTGACAGGAGCAGTATTAGAGGAGTGCTGGAAGAGAAGCTAAACTTCAGGAGATTTTCAGAGCAGAGGGTAAGGAGGTGGTGAAGGTGAGTATAGACACCTGTTTCAATATACTTGACAGAAACCAAAAATAAACAGATAAGGAAGCAGGCTGATATTTTAAAATTAGAAAATGAAGTTTCATTATTATTCCAGTAATGGGGAGTTAGCAGATCAGGAGATGGAAACATGGAATACATAGTTTGTTACAGTTCCCAAGAGGAGGGGCACACCGGGCCACACAGGGCCACTTGGGGGGAGCACCAGGAGGCAGGGCGGTGGTGGGGGGAAACATGGACAGAAGACTTGATTGTGGATTTTACAGGGACCAAAGGCAAGGTGGGGTGAACAGGCTTAGGATTGGCTAGTGGGAATGATTCCCGCAGGCTCTGGGCAGAGGGGCTGTCTGTAGTTGTCTGATATCTGGCCCTGGGATGGTTAGGGTAGGAAGAAGTGGGCCAAGTACAGTGGTTCTGTGAGAGCTACATAAAAGAGGTGGTTAGGGTATGGGTTCCTAACTGGCTAGTTTGCACAGGACAGACACACTCTCAGGTGAGTTGTTTTATGTCTCTAGGAGTTAGCTAAGCTGAAGAGAGGCAAACCCCCGCCCCTCTGGTCAACAAGGCCTCAGATCCTAGAGCATCAAGAATGCAGAATTACAAAAATATAGTTAATACACTGGAAAGGAATGTGGCCACAAAGGAGGGCATTGTTTGGGGGCTGGGAGAAACTTAAGCTGGTTTAAATGCTGATGAAATGAAGCAGTAGCAAGAGGCAGCAGGAAGGGGAAGGGACTAGAAGGGAGCCAAATCCATCAGGCTACCAGGGAAACTGACCGTGGCAATGAGCAATCTCTTCAGCTGCGGTGGAGGGAGCAGACGAAGGGAAGGGCGGAAGAAAGGTGTGTGGCAAGAACCTGAGGGAGTTTCTCTCCAATGGCTTTTATTTTCTCTTAAAAAGTAGAGAGAAAATCCCCCAACAGGCCACTGACTAAAAAAACCCAGATAGATAGATGCCAACTTTACGGTCACAAATTTTCTCCGAACGTGGTTTCACTTATAAGTAGAAAACATGACAAAACAGACCTTGTCATCCAGTCATCCTCTTTCCTTCCTTTAAAAGGTGGGTCTTAGCTCCCAGCCACCCACTGGAGGACCGGGCCAGCCCCCCGCCTGGGGCCCCGGGGACCAGTCCTGGCGCCGCCTCAGGTCCTGGAGCTCGGGAAGCAGAGGCTAAGGGGAAGGAAGAAAGAACCTAGCGGTAGAAGTGCAGCAGCGGTGCAGTCCGCTCTCAGACCTGCACAGTCAAGCGGTGCGGTGCGTCCAGATTTTGAAGATGCACGCTTGCTTTTCTCTCTCCCTCCTCCTCCCTCAGCTTTCTGTTTGTTTTAGGATCCTTGAGACCATTTTCTGCACTTAGTGGCTTCAATCAAGCGCCAATCTGCTGTACAGCTCAAGTGATTATTTCATGTCATTTAGTTGCTTTCATAATATGGTCTCAGAAAGCCGGAGCCACCTGAGATCCACCCCCCCACCGTCCCCCCACCAGTGCAGCTTTCCACAGGAAGGGGACTGTCCACCCCACACAGCTGATCCCAGAAGACCAGGTACCCCTGCGGGCACAGGTGCCCGAGACCCCATCCGGGAGTGTCGTCAGGACACCTAAAAGCTGTTTTCAAGGCTCTGCCCGCCTTTGACACTCTCTGCAATCTGCTTTCCAGATCAGCCACATAATAAAGTGGTGGCGATGAGCCACCATTATTTGCCAAAATGACCAGGCCTCCTGCTGGCTCCTGGGGAGGAAGCAGAGGAGCTTTTCCCATGTCCATGCTCTGCTCTTACTCTGAGGATCAGGGTTTTTTCTCTACCACAAGGAGGGGAGTCCTTGAGAGGTCCCCTGGTCTGTCTCCAGCACCAACCCCTCCCCCAACACACATAGGCTCCACAAACTGTTGCCAAAAAAAAGAGAGGCTCCCACCCGCTTTAGTAAAACCTGTGGATAAAGAGATTTCATAAATTTCCGCAGTGACGATTTCAAAACCAAATAACGTTCTGATTTTGCCAGCCACTGAAATGAAAGTAGAGAAAGGGAGTGGAGGGGAGTGGGAAGCAGAAGGGCAGAAGGAAGAGCACCACTGCCAACAGGGAAAACAGGAAACAGAATTCTTCAGAGGAAGAACCAAATAATAAAACGGTTTAACCGACCCCTACATTAAGAATTTTGGATAGAAGTCTAAAGTCGTCTCTTTTCTCCCCTTTGTTGCCTATCAACCCTGTTCGGGAAGAATGAAATGTGACCTACTGCAGCACTAGAAATGTAGCTGTTGGAGAGATTTTCCTTGTTAAAAAAACAAAACAAAGCCCAAAACCCTAAAACACAAATGGAGCCAAAGCCAACAGATGTTCA
This sequence comes from Canis lupus dingo, assembly GCF_003254725.2. Lineage (NCBI taxonomy): Eukaryota > Metazoa > Chordata > Mammalia > Carnivora > Canidae > Canis > Canis lupus. Next base: position 41,937,228 of record NC_064244.1, on the reverse strand, counting down.
TATCAGAGTGGAGAAGACTGTCCCCTCAGGATTTCCAGCTCACATGCCCTGCTTTCATGACTCCTTGTCCAATTCCCTCTTTGCCTAAAGAGGGGTCAACAGTCTTAGGATTCCTCTCTGTTGAAAGCCTGAAATGTTCACGTTCTCTGGCTGCCTTTGGCCCAGGGACTCTTAAACACCCAGCTGTCCCAAAACTTCCCACCAACTCAATTCTCTCCCTTCCCCAAGCAGCCCACCTCTTCCTCTTCCTCTGAAATGAAAAGTAGATCCTGTTCTTCCTGGATGATTTGCTGGAGTGTCTCAGCCAAGACAATTCCCTGCAGACATTATGGCGGAGACTATGGACAAAACCCCTCCTATTTCTCAGTTCAATCAATGGAAATGTCTTTTTTCTTTTCTTCTACTTTTTCTTTTCCGCCAGGAGCAGCCAGTGTGAATGATTTACTGCCTGGAGACAGACCATCTGTCTGGAGCAAGAGGGTCGGGGGTGGCGCTGCTGGACCTTATATCACTTAGGAAACAGGGATGGGGGTGCCTGGATGGCTCAGTGGTTGAGCGTCTGCCTTTGGCTCAGGGCGTGATCCCGGGGTACTGGGATCGAGTCCCACATCAGGTTCCTGATGGAGCCTGCTTCTCCCTCTGTCTATGTCTCTGCCTCTCTCTGTGTGTCTCTTGTGAATAAATAAATACAATCTTTAAAAAAAAAAAAAAAGGAAACGAGGGATGGATTTGAGAGGCCATTGAGTTCATGGAAGTTAGGAGGAGAGAATTTAATTTCATTTAAAAACGGTGGCCCCTGAGTGCTGCTACCCATAATGAAGACTCAGAGCCCCAAGGTCAAGGACTCTGTCCTCAGCATGTTTTATGGACTCTGGGTCTTCATGTGGCTGTGCTGGCAGCTATAGAGGGAGCTGTGCAGGTTCCCTGCCTGATTGGAAGGTGCACACCCCCTGGGGCATGCCCACATGGAGGCCAGGGTGCCAGGAGAACAGTGGTGGGCCGAATCACCCCACTGTTCAGTCGCCCCTTCTCCTCTCTCACTTTTTTCTAGGGCACAAATCAAATATTTGATTTTTGAGAAGTTAAAAATGCTGATGACATAATTCCAGGCAGAGGTTTAAAGAGTTTGATTTGCATTAGTCCAATTTCTTGTTCTACTACAAGAAATTGTAGGATTGTAGGATCCCTACAACCACTCTCATGGAGCTAAAACTTTTTTTTTTTAATAATAAACCAATTGTTTATTGCACACTTAATGTTTGCCAGGCATTATGACCAAGCATTAAAAATAGCGTCTTTGCTCTCTGCCAGTGACAGCAACATTGGAAGAGAAGATTCTAGAATACTTGCAAGCAGATACCTCTTGGTTCATGATGAGAAGTGTTAAGGCCGTCCCCAGAGGAGTGAAATCACTACAAGCTGGGGATATAGGAGGGCTTTGTGGTGTGCGTGTGTCCCAGCAGGGAGGCAAGGGCCTCAGATGAGGGTGTCCTGGCTGAGCGCTGCCTCTGCCACTTACTAGCTGTGTGACTTTCGAAGTCTCAGTTTCACTTCTGTTAACGAGGACAACGATAGTGCATACCTCGTAGAACTTTCATGAGGATTAGAGAAGATGGAGTATGTGAGAGCCTGGCACACAGTAAGCACTCAATAAATGCTTGTAGGGTTATCCTGAGCAGGGCCCTGAAGGATGGCTAGGATTTGGACAAGCAGATGGGGGAGAGGGGAAAGTCCAGGCTTTGAGGCCATCTGCAGTGAGGATAATGGGAAGGAAGTACAGCCGTGATAAAACGGATGTGAGTTCTCATCCCGGTTCTCCTATTTTCTTGTGATCTGGGGCAAGTACGCTCTGTGCCACAGCTTCCTCGTCGATTAACGAAGAGAGTAATCGTAGTCGCCGTGTAAGGTTGTAGTGAGGATTAACTGTGGTGATGCTCTTTAAATGCTCAGCACACCACCTTGGAAGGCAAACAAACACTGGGGACTGGTGAGCTGCGGTGACTCTGGGCAGAATGTTTCGGGAACACAAATGGAAGACTTACCTTATGGACGTCTCACTCTGTGCACTCCAGTTTCTTTTCAGTGTTCAGTGTTTTAGTGGATGGAGACTGCCAATTCTTAAGAAAACCTCAAAAAGCAGATGCAAAAAGAGATCATCAATAAGGAGCCTGGTCTATAGTAAGTACAAAACGGGAACCAGCATTATGCGATTACTGCTGCAATACTAACATACTCCACATGGGACAAAACCACATTCTTCCTCACCTGCAAAAAAGAAAAAGTGCAGAAAAAGCTCAAGAGATAGACTCCATCAAAGCAATATTTTGAAAAACAAGATTTGCAAAACAAATGCTAAAATCATGTTTAGCCTCCTGAAGGAAACAAACTGTGCTCAAGTACTTAAAGTGATTTTAACATCTATTTTATAACACTTAATTGACCCAATTGCATCCCCCACCCCCAGCAGATAAACACTCCCTGGAGGATTTCTACTTGCTTCCTCAGCTCTTTAACTCCTAAAGAACATGCCTTAAAATAATAACTTTATGTTTATTTTAAAAATTAACACATAATTTATGTTTTTATCCACATCAGACTTCTTTGACGCTATTCTGAGTTACTGAGAGCTCACTGTATGCTCCAGAGCTGTCCATCAGTATTTCTTCTCCAGCTTTGGCTTGAACTTCTATTTGCTTCCTTTTCCTGCCTCTTTTTCCTTCTTATGCCTCATTTCCCATTCTTTTCCCCGTGCACAGAGATCCTGTGGATCAGCTTGGTAGGTTCTCCTTGGCAGCTCTACAGCCTTTTAAGCAAAGACGTCAATTCTAAAAGGCTTCCCTAATTTCTCCAAAGCCCCCTGGGCCAGGAGGTTGACTAATGAGCTCTGAGAACCCCAGGCTTTGCTTTCCAGGCTTGGCTCAGAGCCCGGCCTCCCCCTGGGCACTCACACTCACCCAGTTTCCCATCACACACACCTGCAGAGGATCTGTAGGGAATCACTGACATTCAGCGACGGCCAGGAGCCCAGTTACTCAAAGGCGCCACACATGCATGTAAGAGAACCTTCCTGTGTTAAACCATTTGTTGACTTTCTAAAAATCCGACCACTTTACATTTTGTGTTAATCATTAGAGGGCCTGTGTCTTCCTTCAGTTAAACTCAACCTATGACTCTTTCCTCTTACTACCGGAAATCTATTGTGTAGCAAATATGCTAACAGTGCTTAAATTCCAGATTAAAAGTACAAGAAGCAAAGAGGAAACAATCTCAGCAAAACCTGTGTCCTTGAGGTTTCATTTTTGAATTCTAATTTTTCTGAGTCATAGGCAATATTTGTCTTGAAGTAGATTTTAGATTTTAGATTGGAGATTGTTTTTCCATCTGGCTTTTCCACTTAGAAAATTCATCAGGAACAAAGCTGAAGTCAAAATTCTCACAGCTCTGCAGTGGCAGCTTGATTATAGCTCTTCATCCAAGAAAAAAAAGTAAAATTGATTTGAACAGAGGACAAGACGTACAGAAAATACGCTTGGAAATATCAGACTTTCCCAACTTCCTGCTGTTTGCCTCACAGAGGAGAACAGATCTCACATTCCTCCTCTTTGGCCCCAAACACTTCTCTGGAAATTCTGCTGCATGAGAGCCAAGGATACCCCATATTTAGAGCCTGACATGTGATTAAGGGCAAATGATCAGTTTAAAAAGAGCAAGACTAGAGCTATTATTTCTTCCAGATGGATAGGGAGTCATTTTTAAAGAAATAAAGGCATTGATTTCTTTGGGGTCTTGTCAATAACAGTTCACAGTTTGCATTATCAGAGGAGGAGAGAAGCTTCCTCTTCTAGGAAAAGCTGGTAGACTTAGTGATGGGAACTCTGAAGACTTTTCTATAAAGCCATGAATTAATGAAGGTTAAGCTGCAGGGCCCCTCACTTGCCCAGGCCCCTGCAAGTGCTGGGAGTTCATTGCTTGTGGGAAGGGGAGGGCAGTTTGCAATCAGGAAGCTTTTCTTTGTAAGCATTTCTGGTAAATTACCTAATCTCAGAAGAAAAGGATTCAAATCTCCATGGCGCCAGTAATTTGTTGTGATTTATTTTCATTTTACGTATATTTATTTTCACACAATTTTATATTCATAATTTTGTATTATTTTCCTTAAAGAGAGCTCCCCAACATTGTATAAGCTCCAGGACCCACAAAATCTGATTTACTATTATATAAGAGTGAATCACTTTTCACTATAATTTATTGCCTGGTTTCCTTAATTGGTAGCTTCTTTTTAATTTTAAAAAGAGTTATTATAGTATTATCTTTCTTTCATCCAGCCAAGCCATGGAATGAGAATTTAGAGAAGTCTGTGTGTGTGCATGTGTTTGTGTGTGTGTTGATGGAGGAGGGGAACAGTGAGAGGAGGGCTTCTGAAGACAGGACTTTCTTTTTCTTCTAGAAGGTAGACTCTTAGGTTTTGTTCTCACTGAAACATCGAAATTTCTTAACTTGCCAATATGTTTCTGGCTTTCCAAAGTTATGAACACACACTGACGTTTCAAAGAAACAACCACCACCCACCCTTCCCCTCAGTAGATTTGCTATAAAGAAAGATGCTATTAGAAAGAACTTATCATTGGATCTCCTGTAAAGATATGGTTGACCACAGTGTTCAGCATTTCACTGTCCTGTTACAGGGGACTCTCTAAAGCATTTGTCTAGTCTTAGTACCAAGAATGATTTACTTGTTTGGGGCCACTGACCTGTTCATCTTATCAGCTACATGAACTGTATGTATAACCAGCAGTACTCTCCAATCTGAGTTGGTTGCTGGGAAGCCTGGAGTTCACTTTGCAGCTGAATCATGCCTAGTGCTTATGACATGCTTTTATAATCATGTTCTTGTCTCTGTTTAATGTTGTCTTTCCCCCCTTTATTTCCAATAATTATTCATGCTATACAATTGGATTTTCTATCTCCTTTCTCTAGAGAATAGGGATATGAATTAATAAAAGATTCTCTCCAAAGCATTCTGGTTACAGTTTTGGTACAGGTATATGAATTTGAAGCAAAAATTCTTTACTAACCACACCAGAAAATACAAGGATTTCAAAGGGAAAGTAATTGAGATATGAAGCATTCTTCTCGTTTGTTCCCACTTCCACCTCTGCTCATTCATACTTCTGCTTGCTCACCAAGAGTGGCAGGTGTGCTTTTTGCATCATCCCAGTGTTCTGTTATTGAACATCCAGGGGCACTAATGGTGGCACTTTTTCTGATTCCTCCTTGCCACACTCAGAATTTATTCCTGCCCCCCCCCCCCCCCAGGCGCACCATCCCATTCCTGGAAGCTCCCTGATGCTTCGAGAGTAGTTACCAAGATCCAAATTGTACCCACGATATCAATCAAATGTACTCAGAGCAGATGGATACAAAAGAAGTTTCAGGGAAAGTTCTCCAAAGTCTGAAAAAGGGTGTGAGGGCATTCTGGCTCTAGGAAGAACATCACAAATAAACCAGACAGGAAAGAGATCTGACTGAGGGACCGGTAGGCCCAACCTCCTACAACTCCCTGCAAGACTTTAGCTACTGTTGTAGACATGCTGGCCCTCCTGGAAGATGCAGGCAAAGATTGATACACCCTGGTGGCCTGAAGGTGGAGAGAGCTGCTGCTTGACAAGGACGGGAGTTAAGTCTGCTAGGGTTAACCCAGGCCAGGACAGTCTTCCTCTGGACCAGTCTGAAGAATTTAGTAGTCTCCATCTTTTTCTTTTCTATTTCTTTTTCTTTTTCTTTTTTTAATTTTTAATTTTTTTTTTTTTGAGAGAAAGAGAGAGCAGGTGGGGAGGGGCAGAGGAGTATCAGCAGGCTCCATACCCAGCCCAGAGCCCAACATGGATCTTGAGCTCATGACCCTGAGATCATGACCTGAACCGAAATCACGAGTCGGAAGCTTAACCAGCTGAGCCACCCAGACACCCCCAATAGCTTCCATCTGAAACTTCTAATCACTCAGGATTTCAGATTCAGCTGAGAGTGTCCACTGAATCTAAAGGAGAGAGAGGCATAACCGTTACTCCAGATTTCCTGTTCTGATGGCCTTTGCCCCAAGTGTACCCACCATATAGGTATTCAGCTTTCAGATCCCCCTCCTGCAGCATCCCCCACCCATCTCATTGATAACACTGACCTCTTTCCTCTGTTTCAATCAGACATACCTTTCTCAGACTTTTCCTCCTATTCCTAAAAAGGGGGTGGGTTGACTGTGGGTAAATTTGAAAGTCTTCATGAATCAGGATGATGTAAGTGTTTTATTTCCACCCACAAATTGAGATGACTAGTACTGAGTTCTGTCACCTAAGAAAGGAAGTCACCATTCAAAAGTACTCTAAGACTGAGATGGTGAGCAATGTTGAATGATGTCTTGGTCACTTTGGGCTGCTAAGCCATAGATGCAGTGGCTTATAAACAACAGGAATTCATTTCTCATAGTTCTGGAGACTGGAAAGTCCAAGATCAAGGTGTTGGCAGATCTGATGTCTGGTGAAATCCCACTTCCTGGTTCATCCACTCCACAACGAAGGTTGTAGACACCCGAACTAAATGACAGACATATCTGTTACCTCCCAGTATTCACACTCCCACACTCCCACACTCCCTTTGCTGATGAAGTCCCCTTTGGTCCACATATTAGATGACCACATGTTTCAGAAACACAGGACTCTTCTCCATCCCAGGGATGAATTCTGATTAGTCTAGGCTAGTCATGGTATTCTCTTCTTACCAAGGCTAGTGTAGGATTATGAAGCAACTGAGGAAGGGAGTCTGTCAGGGGACTTCTGCAAGAGTTTACATCATCCTTACAATGGCACATGGAAGGGACATGCCTCTTCCCCTCTTCCAACCTTAGGACACAGTGAGCTATGGCAGCCATGTTGAGAACATGAGGGGGTGTGCCTGAAAATAAACTGAGGATGGCAGAACAGAAAAGTGGAAAGAACCTGGCTCCTTGATTACATCTTAAAGCCTTTGAACTAGTCAACTCTGGAGTCCCTGTGTTTCTCACATTTTAATGAAAGATAATACAATTTTCCTATTATTTAAACTACATTCAGTTCTGTTTTCTGTTACTTAAATCAAAAGCATATTCATTGGTATAATGACAAAAAATATAAGAACCAATAAAAAAAAATACCAGTACTCAACACTCACCCTGGTGAGAAGAGCTAAGAGTATGTATGTTGGGAACAATTAAGATTCCCAGCAAGGCCAAATAACACCAACTTACATTTTATAAATACAACCTTGACAATTTATCATTTTCATTATGATTCATTTGCCTAAAGTTATGCATATTATTCAGTGGCTTTCTCCCAAGTTATTTTACACTCACTGCTTTTTTTTTTTTTTTTTTTTTGGAGGTGGGGGCAGCTAATTACACTCTAGAACAGGAGTCAGTAAGTTTTTCTGTGAAGGGCCAGGTAGTAAATATTTTATGCTTTGTGGGCCATATGTCTTTGTCCCAACTCCTTAACTCTGCCACCGTAGCTATAAAAGTAGATATAGACATTATGCAAATCCATGAGTGTGGCTGTGTTCCAATCAAACTGTATTTATGGATGCTGAAATTTGAATTATGTATACTTTTCACTTGTCACACATTATTATTCTTTTGATTGTTTTCAAACATTTAAAAAACGTAAAAACTGCACAAATGAGTACATGGAAAACAGGGCAAATCTGAACAAAATCAGTGGATTATACCAATGTCAACTTCCTGGTTATATGATGTATAGTTTTTTTTTTTTTTGATGTATAGTTTTTAAGATGATACCACACTTACCTCAGAAGAAACTGGAGTATACATGGGATCTCTTTGTATTCCTTTTTTTCAAATCTTGGTAAAATACACATAACATAAAATGTATCATTTTAACCATTTTTAAGTTTATTATTTAATGGAGTTTAGTGGCATTATAGAGTTATATAGCTATCACCACTACCCATCTCCAGAACGTTATCATTCCAAAATGAAACAGTAGCCACTTAAAAACAATTCCTCATTCTTCTTTTCCTGCAACTCTCTTTCAGTCTTTATGAATGTGACTATTCTAGATACCTTAGAATAAGTGGTATCACGCAGTATTTGTCCTTTAGTGTCTGGTTAATTTTGCTTAGCATATTTTTTTAGGTTCATTTGTGTTTTACCATGTATGAGAATTTCATTCCCTTTTAAAGATTTTATTGGGGATCCCTGGGTGGCGCAGCGGTTTGGCACCTGCCTTTGGCCCAGGGCGCGATCCTGGAGACCCGGGATCGAATCCTACATCAGGCTCCCTGCATGGAGCCTGCTTCTCCCTCTGCCTGTGTCTCCGCCTCTCTTTCTCTCTCTCTGTGACTATCATAAATAAATAAATAAATAAATAAATAAATAAATGCCATTTAAAAAAATAATAATAAAATAAAGATTTTATTTATTTATTTATGAGAGAAAGAGAGAGAGAGAGAGAGTGCATGAGTGGGGAAAGGAGCAGAGCAGAGGAAGAAGCAGAGAATCCCAAGCATACTCTGTGTTGTACACAGAGCTAACACAGAGCTTGATCCCATGACCCTGAGATCATGACCTGAGTTGAAACTAAGAGTCCGATGCTTAACCGATTGAGCTACCCAGGTACTCCCAGAATTTCATTCCTTTGTAAAGCTGAATAATGGTCCATGGTATGTATATACCACATTTTGCTTATCTTTTTATCCATTTAATGGACATTTGAGCTGTCTTGGCTATTGTGAATAATACTGCTGTGATCCTAAGTGTACTTATATATGGTTAAGTCCTTGCTTCTCATCCTTTTGTATATATAACTAAAAGTGCAATTGCTGGATCATATGGTAGCTCTGGATTTTTGTTTGTTTGTTTGTTTTTAAGATTTTATTTATTCATGAGAGACGGAGAGAGAGAGAGAGGCAGAGACACAGGCAGGGGGAAAAGCAGGCTCTCTGCAGAAGCCTATTGTGGGACTCCATCCCAGACCCTGGGATCATGCCCTGAGCCAAAGGCAGACACTTAATTGCTGAACCACCCAGGAGTCCCTGTTTTTAATTTTTAGAACAGCCACCATAATGTTTTCCATGGCAGCTACACTATCCTACATTGTTACCGGCAGTGTGTAAGAGTTTCAGTTTCTCCACATTCTTGCCAGCATTTGCTATCTTCTGAAGTTTTTTTTTTCCCTGATTTCTCATAGCCATCCTAATGATTGTAGGTGGTCTCTTGCTGTTTTTTTTTTTTTTCTTGGTGTGGTTTTGATTTGCATTTCCCTAATGATTATTGATGTTGGCCATCTTTTCAAGGGCTTATTAGCCATTTTATATCTTCTTTGGAGAAATGTTTATTGAAGTCCTTGCCCCCCTCCCCTTTTTTAGAGAGAAGGAGTGGGAGAGGGGTAGAAGGAGAGAGAGAATCCCAAGCAGGCTTAACCCCCAGCACGGAGCTGGATGGGGGGAGGTGTTCAATCTTCCTACCCTGAAATCATAACCTAAGCTGAAATCAAGAGTTGAATACTCAACTGACCAAGCCACCCAGATGCCCCATCTTTTGCCCATGTTTTTAATAGGATTGTCTGGGGATTTTTGTTGTTGAGTAAGAACGTATATTTTAGATATTAATCACTTATCAAGTATATGATTTGCAAGTATTTTCCCCATTTCTGTGAGTTGCCTTTTCACACTTTTGATAGTCCTTTAATGCACAAAAATTTTAAATTTAAATAAATCCAGTTTATCAACTTTTTTCTGTATTCTTATAACTGTGTGCAAATCTACAACTATCTCAAATTTAAAAGTTGAGTCAGTCAGACAAAAGGTACACACCAGGGGATCCCTGGATGGCTCAGTATTTTGGTGCCTGCCTTTGGCCCAGGGCATGATCTTGGAGTCCTGGGATTGAGTCCCGCATGGGGCTCCCTGCCTGGAGCTTGCTTCTCCCTCTGCCTGTGTGTCTCTGCCTCTCTCTCTGTGTCTCTCATGAATAAATAAATTAAATCTTTTAAAAAACAAAACAAAACACAAAATGTACAAGCCATCCTTAGCTCATGGAACAAAAACAATCATCATTTGGCCCAAAAGCAGTCATGTGCCAATCCATGCTACAGAATAGGAATTGGAGTTATTGCCACTGTTTCTTTGAATTCAAAACACTAACCCCTCATTCTGCTCCTAACTCACTACTTCAAGGGCTCAAGAACTCAAAATACCTCAGCCACATAAATTGCTATGTATTTGAATTTATGTATGCACATGGTTCCATCTTATTTCAAATATCAAGGAATTATCCAAAAAACAGCCGTACTTCCACATTTACTCTAAGAAGCCACACCCAAGGTTTTTAAATGCTCCCTTGAAAGCTTTGCTCCTAATATATTTATTCTATTCATTGGCATTGAAATTTTTAGGATTCTTAGAATTTGAATATTTTAGGATTGGCACCTTTGCCAAGTCACTACCAGCTTTCCTACCCTCCCTGGACACTTTCCCCCACACCCTGACACAGGCTGCCCCTTGGCCTCCCTGGGCCTTCCATGGCCTCCCAAGGCAGCCTCTCCTATTGTGTAAAAGCTCTGATTATTAGAAAATCCTGATATCACTGCATTCCAAGGAAAGTTTGAATCCCCTTTTAAAATTGAGCACACAGTTATTTTGTTAAATTAACTAGAGTTGTGGTCCTTGTTTAAAGAGGGTTTTCATAATGATAATGTTCTAGTCCTGAAATAAGGAGATGCCTGTGGATTTTTCCTTATAATTTAATGTTACATGAATTCTTTTTTATCTATTGAGTATTTTTATAACAACAAATTTTAAGAGGAACCATTCATCATTCTTGTTTCTATTAGAAATATTGTTATATAAAAGGCATCAGTGCAAACTATCTCGGGATAAAAGAGAATATCTTCAGGACACCTGGGTGGCTCAGTGGTTGAGCATCTGCCTTTGGCTCAGGCGTGATTCTGGGTCTGGGGATAGAATCATGCATCAGGCCCCCTGCAGGGAGCCTGTTTCTCCCTCTGTCTATGTCTCTCTGCCTCTCTCTTTTTGTGTCTCTCATGAATAAATAAATAAAATCTTAAAAAAAAAAAAAAGAAAAGAGAATATCTTCAAGCCTACAGACCAGCCCATGGCAATCCAACTGGCTTCCCACAGTCATACATGCCTCCCTCTGGTGCCTTCTCCACCCTGCAGCCAGACTTCTCTTTAAAGGTCCTATCTGAGTATGCCCCTCTCCTGCATAAAACATTTTAATAGTCTCTCATCAGTCTCAGAAGAGTAAAATGCCTACCATGGCCCACAAAACCCAGCACTGAATATGCCTCTAGCCTCGTCTCGTTGCCTTCTCCTGCCCTCGCTGCTCCACATCCTCAGTCTTCCAACCTATCATGCTCTTGAAGGTGCCATTTCATCTGCCTGAATGCTCTGTTTCCACCACAGGTACCACTCCCCACCAGGGGTATGTGTTTTCATTTCCCTTAGGTAAATACCTAAGAATGAGATTGTTATTTTCTATGCTAAGTGTGTGTTTAACTTTGTAAGAAACCACCCAGTTGTTTTCCAAAGTAGCTGTACCAGGAATGTAGAGCAACGTATGAAGGTTCCAGTTGCTTCAAGTCCTTGCTAGCACTTGGCATTGGTAGCCTTTGTTATATGCTATATTTTTAATAAAGCATAGAATGATACCTGATGATGAGGTTCCACGGAAATGCATACAAGATGAGTAACTCCTCTGAATTCGCTTCAGCGAGAGCACTCGGTCTCCCCCTCTGAGCCTTCATAGTAGTAACCTTTAGCCAAGCTGCTGTGAAAGCACAAGGGGATTTAACATGCTTAACCACAGAGATTGTTTTTCAGACTGAATTGATGATGTACAGCAGCTTCAAAGTCTTACCTTACCATCTCTATAAAACCCTGACCACGACTTGTCTGTTGGAATCAACGTGGTGAGTGTGAAGGTCACATGTGTGGAAATGTCACAAAAGGCATAGTCACAAAGGGTGTGAAGACTTCCGGGAACGGAAATACTTTTGAAGACTGGTTAACATATTTTCCAGATCTACTTCTGGTTTAACTCCTCAGAAGATTACCAGTGAATTCTTTTTTTCTTTTTTCTTTAACACAAAATCTAAATGTTGGTAAACGCTGGGAGACGCAGGTGCCTTTGACAACTGTAGTTTACAATACTGAGTGTAAGTGTGGCTAATATTACACCAACTTAAAAAGGCTGACGCGCAAATTGCTTGGGGCTTTTTACAGACAATTTGCTTTTTATGTCATCAGAATATTCCAGTGAGAATGTTTTTGACTCAGAGGTAATAGAAGCCTGGCTCTGGAGCTAGCCTTTGCTAAGGTAACATATTAATGAGTCATCAGAAGCTATAAATAGAACTCACCGTGAACTTCTGTCCACAAGTACACCACTGTTCCCACAAAAAGAGCTTTTACTAATGACAGAACATGGTCTGCTCACCACCGTTACAACCAAGGGGGGGTGTGGACCCAGATAACCACAACCTTGTGGGAAATGTTCCTTGAGGTATGATTTGCCAAGATGTCATTATGTACTCTCTTGGTCTCCCTTATAGGCAGTGAAGCACTTGTATTGTTTTCCTTAGGGATCATCATTGTGTGCACCAGACAAGATGTTCAATCTCTCTCGCATGAATCCCAGATGTTAACTACCTTAAGGCAGTTATTTATCTCCCTTCTCTTTGTCTCTTCCTCCTCTCCTTTCCAGCATATGGTATAGTAATCATATAGAACAATAGTGGGTGCATAGGAAGGCTCCATAAATATTTATTGAATGCATAGACGGATGTATAAGCGTGTTAACTTTATGCTTCCATATAAATACTCCAGAATTTTGACCTTTCATGTATACAAGTCGATAGAGTCAAGTCAGTTTCCTATGTAATACACATTATGTTCCCGCATCCAAAAATATATCTCCACCAAAATCACTACCATGTTTCCTCACACTTCTGCCCTGCTTGTTTCTTCGGGTAATAGTGAGGGTAGAAGAAAATATCACGTGGAAGCAGAGAGAGAGTGAACATCTTAAGATTGTGCCATTTGCCACACCTTCAGCCCAATTTCATACCAGTTCTAAAGGGAAGAGATGATACAAGAAAAATAAGATTGAGGAAAGAAGAGTGATCAGAAATGGTGAAGTACCTAAAGTCTTGCTGAGGTAGACAGCCCCAGAGCTCTCCACCCTAGGAGTCTCTAAAGACACTGAGTTCTGGGGGAAGAAGTCCAGGAAGGAAGATAAAAAGTCAGCCAAACAAATGGTCTTGCCTACAAGTTTTCCTGATTGTCCCTCATCCCCATGACCAATCTGTAGTAACCGCTCCCGGGCAAGAAAGTCAAGGTGTGGGGGCGGGGGAGGGCTGTAAATTCATTTTTTCTCATGATCAGATGCAGTCTAGGTAGACAGGAAGCTGAGTCAGTGATCTCTTCCTCACCGGTTCCAGACTGAACTGTGACCTCCTTGTGATACTACCCCCCCTCCCAATCTCTCTTTTTCCTTCCCCCACATCATACAAAGCACCCCCTTCTCCAGGCCATCCTTCCACCTCTGCTTTATCTCAAGTACAGTCTTATCTGCCTTTCTCCCCTTCATGTTTCAGCTCATGAAACTTAATAGGGAAAAGGCAATGATGGCCAGACGAGTAAAAGACAAGTGTCAAAAATTCTGCAGTATTGAGACCAATCTATCTATCCATTCTATCCAATCTATCTTTCTATTTCAGGGAGAAAGGAAAAGGTAGAGAAAGGACTCCCCTGACATACTAGACAGGGTTCTTTGGAGCTAGTAAGAAAAAGGCCAAAGTGTGTCTTTTTCAGATTCTAAGATTCAGTCCTCCCAGAGATGCATGGAGCTTGGGATGACGCCTGCCTTTCGGAAGGACTTTCCACAGTTCACTGGGGCTTAGGGAAACCCTGAGGGATTGAGTTCGACTCTGAGCTCCAGTTCCCAACTATCTTCTCTCTCTGCTTGTCCCCTCATTGACGAAACAGCTGGGAACACACAAATCCCAGAAGAAGATGTTCATGTAGGATGATCCTCTGGTTTCAAAGGTGGCTAGAAACACAAGTGATACAGAAAAACAAAAACAGAAAGCATAAGGATATAGGGATTTTGAGGGAAACAGAGTCTGTAGACTCTGGATTTGAATAGGAAATGGAGGACCCAAGAGACCCAGAGAATCTATTCTTTGTCCCTCCACTTCAGTCTTTCCAGCAAAAGAAAAATCCAGAACTAAGACTAAGGTCACTCATTTCATTGTCCTATGCTTTTTTTTTTTTTTTTTTTTTTTTTAATCTCATACCCTGTCTGACTGGTTTGGCTCATATCTGCAGGGCTAGACATACTCGAGCACAGTCAGGGCTATGAATGTAAGGTTATCTTGTGCCAGTGTAATGAGGTGTGGTCTATTCATCTGTTGCAGTAAGCAGCTCTATCTCTGCTGATGAAAAGTAAAAACCCCAGGGGGATGGGAATTGATAGGCAGCCAATCGCAAGCATCCACAGTTATTCTGTAAAATGTCTCAACAGACTCTAGAGCTGGCATGTCCCTGGTAACCTTCCGTGAGAAGAATGCCAGCCACACAGCTCTGCTCCAGGAGAAGCTGGACCCGGGCTTAATGCCAATTCCTTAGAGCTCTGCTTACACCAAAGCAGAATTGTGGTGACCTAGAATTCTAGATCCGTTCCAACCAGGAGCACCCTCCAAGAGCACTTAAACTACAGGTTTACCTTCTAACCACCAAAAGTTATTAAGACTCCCCAAACTTTCTAAAGAAAATTCCTTTTGTTACAGATCCATGAGTTGAAGATAGGGCCCACTTCCGAGGCTGTTATCTTGAGGCCAGCGTCTAACAAATACAGACAACTTGAATATGAAAGCCTCCTAAGATCAGGACTTCCCAACATCAGAATCACCTGGGAAGCATCGCTTTTAGTTGAGGTAAAATTTATATACTATAATATTAACTATTAATCATTTTAAAGCGTACAGTTCAGTGGCATTTCATACATTCACAGTGCTGTGTATCCATAACCTATATCTCTTTCTAAGACCTTTTCATCACCCTGAAAGGACACTCTGCACCCATTAAGAATTCATACCTGCGGAGCATTTTAAAAGTATATATTCCAAGGCCTCACACCCAAGTGATTGTAATTCAGTGAGTATAGAAATGTTTTCTACAAGTTTCCAGGTATCCCATTCCTAGATATTCTGTTCCCAGAAGAAATGATAATGTGTGTCCACCAGAGATCTATATATGAATGATTATAGCAGCTTTACTCATAATCATCCAAACTTGGGAATAACTGAAGTATCTCTCAGTTGGAGATATAAAACAAACTGTGATAAATCCCTATAATGGAATGGTACTCAGCAATTAAAATGGGATAAGTTTTTGAACAAAAATGAGGATGAGGGGCTTCTGGGTGGCTCAGGGCATTAAGTGCCCAATTCTTGATTTTGGCTCATGTCAGAATCTCATAGTCATGAGATCAAGTCCCATGTTGGGCTGCATGCTGAGCATGGGGTTTGCTCAAGCTTCTCTCTCTCCCTCTGCCCTTCCCCCTGCTCACACATGTTTTCTCAAAAACAAAAACAAAAAAAACAAGGATGAACCTTTAGTGGAGGAATCCACTTTCCATACTGTATTCCACTTATATGACATTCTGGAAAATGCAGATTCATTGTTTTTTAGAGTGTAAGGGCGGAGGGTAGGTAGTTTTGGGTAAAAAGAGATAGCATAGGGTGCTGGAGTGACTTAGTTATTGAGCATCTGCCTTTGGCTCAGGGCATGAGTCCTGGGTCTTGGGATCAAGTCTTGCTTCAGGTTCCCCATAGGGAGCCTGCTTCTCCCTCTGCCTATGTCTCTGTGTCTCTCATGAATTAAAAAAATAAAATCTTCTTTTAAAAAAAAGAAGGGGGGGGAAAATAGCACAGGGAATTTGGGGAGGCGTGATGAAACAGTTTTGGATCTTGACTGTGATGACAGTAACGAGCCTTTGTCCCAATGCATAGAACTTGACACTGAAAAGTGACTTTTACTCTACTTAAAGATTTTTATTTATTTATTTATTTTTGAGAGAGAGAGAGAGAACTCTGTGCAGGAGCATACACATGAGCAGGGGGAGGGACAGGGCAGATGGAGAGAGAAAATCCCAAGCAGTCTCCACTGCAGAGCTCAGAATCCCATGTGAAGCTGGATCCCATGACTCTGAGATCATGACCTGAGCTGAAATCACAAGTTGTACACTTAACCGACAGAACCACCCAGGTGCCCCTTACTCCATTTAAATTTAAAAATAAACTGGGAAACATTTTATTTTATTTTTTTTCTAGGAAACATTTTAAACATTTTAAACCTCTCTAGGTGTTTATGATGTGTAGCCTGTTTGGGAAATGAGTACATAGATAATGCTGGACAACCTAGTTATTCTATAACCCAGTTGAGTTGCACTTTGGACACCTGGGACCAGCCAACTTACCATTACTATTTCTCTGGTTATTATCACAGTATTTGGATTTTGCACAGACTAAAAGTACAGGAGTAAGTCGCCATGCCCAGGAGTATGGTATATATCTGAGTATTAGCAGATCACAGGACACGGGCTATGCAGTGATTTTATAACAGTGTTTGCCAAACTAAAACCACCACAGCAAATGTGGTGACTTTAGAGCTTTCTTTAAAAATATGAGTTCTACTTTCTCTCTTAGATTAATTATAATCAGAGTAATATGGAAATCATTTACAGTGATGGAGATTAGAATACAACCTATGAATTTCCAAAAACATCACATGTAACAGCTGAAACATCATGTTTAACAATTTATTTTTAAAATCAATCCCAAATCAGAAACCAAAAACAAGTTTTTATATGATAAACCCAATGATCCTAACCAACACCAATGTAAGTCATTTTGGTTATTTTCCTAAAATTTGATTTTCAAATTTCACATAGAGGAAAATAAGACTGACATATTTGACAGTAGCCTCCTCACAGAGCCCTGGATCCCTTTATTTGTGAAAATCTGTGGAAAACAAATGAAAATCATGGGCAGATGTTTATGTGGGACACCAGCCCCCCTTGGTTATGGGGCTAGACTTGTGCTCAGTCTCACTTGAAAAAAAAAAAAAAAACCACCCATATCCTGCTGTGGCTGATCATCTATCTACTCAAACAAGGTGGCTAAAATACAAATAGAAACTCCCAGGTATAAGAAGAAAAAAGCAAGAAGCAGGCAATGGTTAGATGCAAAGATAATGCTAATTTCAACTGTGAGACAAAGGAAGGAAAAACATCACAAAACAAAACATGTAGTGAGGTAGATCCTATCTGATGTTTCTGTCCCTGTAGAATATATTTTCTAATTTGCCAATCTCTTTGCTTGCCCTAATCTCAAACTATTTCTAACACTATTGCTTCCTCATCAGTTTGCAAACCCTAGCTACAGCTCTCTCTCAGGCATTCTGTTCACATTGCTTCTTTTTTTAGAGCTGCTTGTGCCCAAGAGGGAGGAAATGGAGCTACAAGTGTTTCCTTTCCATTCAAGACTGGCACTTGTAGTGGGGGAGGTAGGTAGCTGAGAACTAGCAGCTTGCTCCCAGCAGCTTGAGATAGCACTGAGTTTTCTTTCCTATAAGCCTCTCTTGAAGTCCTTGTGTTGTAAATTATTTATAAATTTTATCACAACCTCCAGGAAGCAAACAGGACCAGTTTTCCTGACGCCACATGGCTCAGCAGACTTTTCAGATGTATACTCCATTGTATATCCCAGCTTCTATTGCCCCACTCCCCAAAAGTCCATCCAGCTAGAAAGCGCATTAAAGGCTCATTATGTCATGGGTCCCCAGGCAAAACTTCTTCCATGAAGGAGTTAGACCCTTCCTCAAACTGAGAATAGGGTGTGTTCTTCATCTTTGCTATCTAAGCACCTCTAAGTGAGGAGGAGTATGTACAGAACTGGGCATCTAGCTATAGGCAGGTGTTCTTTTTTTTTTTTCAAGATTTTATTTATTTATTCATCAGAGACACAGAAAGAGAGGCAGAGACACAGGCAGAGGGAGAAGCAGGCTCCATGCTGGGAGCCCGATGGCGGACTCAGTCCCAGGACCCCAGGATCATGCCCTGAGCCAAAGGCAGACGCTCAACCACTGAGCCACCCAGGCATCCCTAGGCAGGGTTCTATCCAATTTTACACACGTATATAATATATTATATATATTACATATTTATATATATATGATTTAAAATAAAAATAATGTTTGGGGGGTTGTACAAATTTGTCCTTTTTTTTTTTTTTTAGATTTTATTTATTTATTCATGAGAGATACAGAGAGAGAGAGAGAGAGAGAGGCAGAGATACAGGCAGAGGGAGAAGCAGGCTCCATGCAGGGAGCCTGACGTGGGACTCGATCCCAGGTCTCCGGGATTAGGCCCTGGGCTGAAGGCAGGGGCTAAACCGCTGAGCCACCTGGGCTGCCCGGTTGTACAAATTTGATAGCAAACAATGACTCTTCAGGAAAATTGCCACATATGGTCTGTAAGTGACAGATATATGTGCACTAGGTCAGAGAGGGAAGGGCACCTATTGGCTCATATAACCAGGAAGGACCAGGAAAAGAGTGACTGAGGGGCCCCAAACCCCTAGTTCACTTTTCCTCTCTGCCTCTTGCTTCTGCTTCTGTCTGCAAGTGGAGGACATGGCAGGATTTGGGGACCCACAGTTCAGTTTCACCAGCAAAGAGAAAAGAAAGAATGTAACATGCTTGTACACACACACACACCAATCATATTTGTAGGATTTAGGCAGCATATTGGAGAAATGGGGTACAAAGGAACTCTTCCCCCAAAAGAAGAAGGAGAGCACAGAGGTGGCTCCTGTGGGAATTGTCCTGAGCCAGAAGTAGATTATTTTTATCTTGAGGCTTCATATTCTCCAGAATACATTTAAGTCCGTTTGAAAAGCAGACACACATGTGGTATCTCAGATGCTTCGAATTCGATGGCCCATGGAGTTCCCCAGTGAAACACTTCTTTCTCCGATAGGACATTTGATGGTTGGTGAGAGCTTCAGGAATCTGTGGGAGATCGAGGCGATGAGAAAGAGTTACAAAACTTTTTTAGAAAAAAAAATTAATTAATTAGTGTTGGGTTAGGGATGAGAGAAAAGGGTAGAAGGAAGGAAGGGAGAGAGAAGAATGTCAGCGTGAGGCTCGACGTTACATTAAAAACTCCCCAGTAGTGAAAAGGCCAAGGAATTCCTAAACTTAGGCGATGTAACATTAAATTTGAAGTTGTGTTTCCGCGGCGCAGGTCCTGTGACAGGGACAGATCAGGTGCTCTACCAAACCCGTTTTCTTCATGGGCTGGAAACTGGACTACGTTTCCCAGCGTCCCTTGCAGTTAGGTACAGTCACGTGGCTAGTTCTAGCCAATGGGATCCGGCAGGGGTGGGGCCGCCCCCTCCAGGCCTGGCTTACACAGCTACCCCTGTAACCTCCACTCTCTTCCCTCTCCTGCAGGCTGGCCGTAGAAGACCAAGTGGAGGGCGCCATGACCCCAGCTGAACTTAGAGCCACCAGATGCACGAAGGCTCTGTCTGTCCCCTTGCCACCTCCATGGGACAATGATATGAGTAAGAGAATATCCTTTTGCTATTGCTAAGTTATTGCCGTTGAGGCTTGATTGTTATAGCAGTTGACTTATGCTGACAAATGCAAACTTTTTCACCCCTACCCCCTCAGATCTTCAAAATACACACAAATGTCCTGTGAGAGTGGGAGTCCTGTAGCAATCATAAAGGAGGCTGAATTCCACAGCTGGGTTCACATGGCGTGGAACAGAAACCACATTTACAGGGAGTAATATATTCAATAATCTAAACCGACGGCAAAAGCAGGAGTTTGAGGCCAGAGGTGACCATGAGGCCATAAACTCCTTGGGAATTTGCAAAGTGTTGGAATGGACTTTGGCTTCTGCAGAGCATGGAATAAGGGAGGTTTCAGGAACCTTATCAAGATCTGAAGGGAATGGCATATGGATTGCGTTGTTATTTTTTTGTGGTACAGAGTGCTAGGAGTGAAAAAAGTTTTTGACTCACATGTCAAGGATGGAAATTGAATAATGCTTCTGACCACAAAATCCTTAAATAATACTTAAATGACTTGGATGCTTACAGAATTATTTTGCTTGGAGAAATCCTTGATAGACAGCTGAATGGAATCTGTTTAACTGGCAGTGAGAGAGAAACTAGGAGATCTATACTTCCCCTGGCTGTCCAGCCTAAATTACATTCTCCCCATTTTTTGTCTCCCATAGCATGCTGTGGTTTCCCTTTAAGGCATTAATTAGATATTTATTATGGCATTTATTTTTTAGATGTGTCCCCCCTGCTAGAATCTAAGCTCAATGAGGACAAGGACTGTGTCTCTTTCATCCCCCAATTTACACCCGGCATCTGGCATAGTGCCTGGCACCCACTTCATGCATATTTGTTGCAACAAAATGAAATCTGTACCTGTGAGAGCCTCACATGAGCACCTTTTAGCCTCAGAGAATTCATCTCCTAACTTAGGTTTGAAAGATCATATATTTCTTAGCTATCTGATGATTTGAAAATGCATTATTACCTTTATGTAAAGAGAAAGATGGCATTTATCATATATGAATATGGTAGGAGTTCTCATCCGTGAATCTTATAACCCCAGTAGCTATGTAGGGTTGTTATTATTATTGATGACATCTGCTTCTCCCTAGAAAATGTGTGAATCCTTTTCCCATGGGTTATAGTTTCGGTTGAGTTTCAAAATAAGAGTGTCTCTTTCCCTTCAATCCCGGCAGCACACTGTTAAGTAAATAGCCTTCCTGGCTGAACCTCAGCTGACCTGCCTACTGGAACCTTTCTTATCAGAGTTCCAGGAATGATTACTTTTGTTTTTTAAGAACAAGATATTGAAAGAGCATAGTGGTATCCTTTTTTTTCCCCCCCTGATGACTTTGTATGCCTCTGGCAGTTCTTCCTCACACAGTACAGCTTAAACTCATAATTATGCTTTTCCTCACCATTTCCCACCCTCTCCCAGCCACTGGAATGCAAAGTCGAAACTTCAACCTTCACACCCTTTTAGGAGGTTTTAATCATTTTGTGCATATTTATGTCGAATATATACTTACCTCTTTTTCATCATTTGCTTATAAGCTTATTGGGGCAGATTTGGCAAATACCTACTGATTTTCTTTATTCCTTCATTCTGACAATATGTCCCTGAGATTCTTTCTCAGAATGGTAGGAAAAAAATGAAGAAGAATATCTTGGTTCCTGAGACAAAGAAGAAAATGCAGATCTGTTGTTAGAATGACTAGGATTTAATTCTGAGGTGACACTTGATTGGATGTTCAGCACATAGTTAGTCCACAGTAAATATTAGCATACTGCTTACTTCTCTCAGTGACTTTCTAGAGCCTAGTAGTGAGAAAGATTATAAAGCCACTTCTAAGCTTAGAGAGGAAGAAAATGCCATGATCTATTATCCCTGTCACCTTGGGTACAATAAACAAGCTCAGAATAATTTACTGAATTAGTGAAGTTCACAGAGACGCTGCACATAAGTGAACTTTTGATGACTCTAAACATTGGTAGAGTATCCAGATGTCATTTACTGCCAATAACTGCCCTGTGCAAACCAGGAGCCACTAGCAAGACATGGCAATTTGAATTCATTAAAACTAAATGAAAATTGGGGTGCTTGGCTGGCTCAGTCATAAGAGCGTGAGACTCTTGATCTTAGGGTCATGATTTTGAGCCCCACATTGGATGTAGAACTTACTAAGAATAAATAAGTAAGCTTTTTAAAAAACTAAATGAAATAAAAAATGCAATTTCTTGCATTTTAAGTGCTTGGTAGTCCCATGTACTGTTGGCTACTCTATTGGATAGCGCAGACCTAGGACATTCTCATCATTTCAGAAAGTTCTGTTGGACGGAGATGCTCTCTAGGAATAGTTAGAAAATGGTGCTAATGCTTAAAGGACATACACTTATATGTAGCCCACAGTAACAGTGTTTTACAAATTTGTTCAATTAGTGTGTACACTTTTTTGCTTTGTTTAGTGAGCACACTTTTTAGTCCTTGAAGAATAATGAATTAAACTGTCCCTCAGCTAGCCACTGAATATTTAAAGAAGTCTCAGTGGTTGACAACACTATGGCTGGTTTCACTTGCTGGGGAATAAAGCTCAGAAGATGAAAATCAAAAGATTAACTCTTATTTTCTTGCAAGTGATAAAAAGGAGTCATCATAGTTAGGGTTTTTGAGGCTGAGTAGGTGTTTGGGGTTTGAGAGCTAGTCACTACCACATGACCAACCTCACTATAAAATATTGATACCACTTGAACTAAGTCATCCCAAATGTTTCACACTCAGACTATAATACCATAGAGGGATTTTCTGAAGATTGAGTAGCCTGTGAGAACGGATTGGCGGGGCGGGGAGTGGCGGCATTTTGAAAGCTATGGTAGGAATCAAAGTGGGCATTGCTGGCGGCTCTGAGGAAGGTGGGAGCAGAAAAGATGAAGAGGAGGGAGGAGATTCATCTTCATTCATCTAGTACAGGCAAGATGTACTAAGGGCCTCTGCATGTGATACGAGGTCCCATCTTTTGACCAAAGACCGACAAGTTCCTACTGGAACAAGAAGCATGTTAGCAACTTCTCTCCTCAGTGTAGAGGCTTTGGCCACTGCCATGTCCTCAAGGAGGGAGGAGGAAGGGAAAGGATCAGGACTCGGGCAGAGGAAAAGGAAAGAAGGAAGGTTGCAGACGATTGACCACAACCCAGCCAGAGCCAGCACTCAGAGCTACAGAAACCATTACCCAGAGCCCTCCTTCACCTGTTCTTAGATAAGCATCATCTCTCTCCACTCTCCACTCCCTACCTCCACTTGGCCTCTGCTCTGGTTGTTGTCAGAGCGGAGGGAACAAGGAAGGACAGATTGCTTTAGACTTTGGCATCTTCCACATATTTTCAGCAACTGACAGTATCCGTGAAATAGAAATAAGAGATAAATTTATTTGGAGAAGATTAACATTACTTCCAATGGATCTGATTAGGTACCCAGTTGACTCAACCAGAAACCAGAAACCTTCTGGAATTCCTAAGAAAGGGACCACACCTCTGTTCTTCTGGAAATTAAAGAAAGACAGCCGAGGACCACCTAAACTGCCCAAACCGTGAGCAAGGGATGTCCACACTTACAGCCCTTTTGAGAGAAAACAAAGTAGTTTTACTTCCTTAGTGCAGCCAAGCCCAAGTAAGATAGATTTATATTCTGGCTGTTTTATTTTTAACGCATGCTACAGAGGAATTGGAGCCAGAAGACATGAATTCAACTCTTCTTTTATCAGCTTTATGACTTTAGGCCAAGCGTTTAATTAGGCTCTCTGAATCTTAATATGGTCGCTTTTCAAATAGGATTAATAAAAGTGCATGGCAAGTCGACTCAAATGTGCTCCAATGTGTAGGAGTCATTTGAAATTGAAAATAGCCAGAGAGAGGGAAATTCTGATATAATTAGACCGTGGTCTGTGCCTGGAAGGACTATCACTGTGGAACTGCTAGTCCATTGTCCCAGGACGCACAGAAGCCGCAGGGAAGTACAGGTGTGCTAGAGAGCAACACCGCGTCCGTGGGCTGATCTTGTGAAGCCCACCAGCCCTTCTCCCGGAGCCGTAGGCCCTCAGGGATGTGAGAGCATATGAGCTCCATTCCTGAGCCACAGTTTGGTCACTTTTGCCTGGTTTCAAAGTGCTTCCTTCATGTGACCTGAATAGACTTTTAAGGCAAATAAACATTGTGTTTGAGCCTCAGAGGACTGTATTTGCTGTTAGTCATATGTTTGTCTCATTGGGGTGAATAACAGCCTGTAAATATCTAAAGCTTCACCCTACAAGTGTTATTGTGCACTTCTTCTTTAGTTACTAAGTGTGAAGAGAAACATACCTACAAGGCGGCTATGTGTGTTTTTTAACCAAAGGTTTGTGCCTTATAAGCCAGGCAGAGCAAGATCGAGGCTGCACTGAGGCAAGAATTCCTAAAGCATTCTCCAGAGTTGTCCTGGCACATTCAGGAGGCCTCCAGCAATTAATCCACAAATTGGGAGACATATTAACCTAACTAATAAAAGGGTATATGCCCAAGATTTTAGACAGCCAAGGTTTCAGCAAAGTTTTATGTAACCTGTGGAAAGTCTGTAGACCTCAGTTTCTCCAACTGTAAAATGAGGGTTAGGTAACCCTTAGGGACCTAAATTCCCCACACCAAATCTCTCTATCTGGACCAGTACTACAAAAAATTTCAATTTCTCCACTTTTTCCTGAGTTCCTTTGGGGAAAGGTGACCATCCTTGGAGCTCAAGGGGATCCTTGCCCCAAGGATGTCTCTTTAGAGGGACTCTAGCTTTTCTCTGGATGCCTTGCTCCACACAGATCAAGGAGTCAGCAGGCCAAGGGATATGCCCACCAGGAGCCCACTCTACACTCCCTGTATTAGGGACTTGGACTATCCAAGGGACTTGGACTATCAGCTTGGACTATTGTAACAGAATACTACAGACTCAGGGGTGCTTAAACAACAGAAATTTATTTTTTCACAGCTCTAGAGACTAGAATTCTGCAATCAGTAGTGTGCCAATAAGGACAATTTCTGGTGAGAACTCTATTTCTTGCTTGCAGATGGGCACCTTCTGTCTTCACATGGCCTTTCCTCCGTGCAAAGACAGGGAGAGAGCAAGCTCTCTGTTGTCTCTTTTCATAAGGACACCAATCCCATCGGATCAGGGACCCAGCCCACTAACCTTATTCAACCTTACTTATTTTCTTAGAGGTCCCATTTCTAAATAAGCCATATTGGGAGTTAGAACTTCAATAAATGAATTTGGGAGTTGGAGGCAGAGGACACAGATATTCAGTGTATAACACTCCCCTTCCTGAATAGTTCATGGTACCCAAGACAATGGAATTTTCTGCCCAAAGAGCTCAGGCCACATTGCACAATATCTGCCTGAGATTTCCCTGAGCGAGGTGGCACATTGCCATCACTGGGATGTATATGGGGTGGGAGTTCTGGGCTTGACCTTGGACACTGAAGCAGGAAGAAGAAGAAGGCAAGAAGGGAAGAGGGTAGAGGCCAGGGCCTGGAGACCAGGGGCTGGACACTGGCTCTCTCTGTCCCTCCAGCTTCTTCTGGCATGCAACTCTGAGAATTCTGCATCCCAACCTGAATTTCCAGGTTGTTGAGAGGTGTATTTGTCAAGATAGGAGGATAGAAAACGTTTAACAGATTTTAACTTGATATATAACTTCTAAATATTTAAAATATGGTAGGTGGGCTACATTTATTACATTCTCTCCCAGTACCCTCCAAATGTGAGTGCAGACCTGGTGGCAGGTTGTCCCAGTTTCTTTGGACTCTCTTTTCAACTCCTACTCTGATGAATTAGCCAGTGTTAATCAGGTAATGAAGTTAAGGAGAGTAATATTAGTCTAATTCTACCTGAGATCAGGTTCTTGACTCACTACTATTCCTGACAGGAATTCTGTTAATGATTCTTACATCATAATATTAACTAATACTTACTTAATCCAGACTTGCCATGTGCCAGTTATTGTTCTAAGCCCTTTATATATATTAACTCACTTGATCTGACAAATTATAAAATAATGTTATTATCTTCATTTTACACACAAAGACATAGAAACACAGAGGGATTAGGAAACTTGCCTCTAAAGATTTGAACCGACAGTTTGGCCTTAAAATCCTGCTCCTAGGGATCCCTGGGTGGCGCAGCGGTTTAGCGCCTGCCTTTGGCCCAGGGCGCGATCCTGGAGACCCAGGATCGAATCCCACGTCAGTCTCCCGGTGCATGGAGCCTGCTTCTCCCTCTGCCTATGTCTCTGCCTCTCTCTCTCTGTGTGTGACTATCATAAAAAAAAAAAAAAAAAAAAAAAAAATCCTGCTCCTAACCATTATGCTATAGCCTCCTCAAATAAAAACTAATATTTAGTGAGCACTCCCTGTAGACCAGACCCTGTACTAGTACTATGAGGTTGGTACTATTATTTCCCCATTTTATAGGTAAAGAAACTGTACTTTAGGAAGGTAAAAAAAAATGCATCCAGATATACACTCCTAACAAGATATGTTGGTTGACTTGAACATGGGTATTCTGGTCCCAAGCACATGCCCTTAACTAGACCCATTCTGCTTGCTTGATGACCTTTCCTTGAAGGAGAACACACAGGTGGTGAGCCTGGACATATCACTGGGTCAAATGGTGACGGTTACCACAGAGGAAATCCATCTCTACTCAACAAAGAAATAGGGTGTTTTGAGTAATAGGGTTTGAGGAAGTTAAATGGATTCAGATTGCAGGTCATGTTAAACATTGGGAAATATACTTGCATTTTTAGTTCCTGTGGCTTTGATATGAAATCTCAGAGTGAATCATTACCATCACATTCTGACTTTAAGCATGTCTTTAGTCCCAGTAACAGTGATTTATTCCTCAGGAATTTATGAGCAACTTGAAAGAGGTGGGCTCTGAAGCAACCTCACCTTTGGGTTTCTGATAGTAAACTGGCTTTCTCCACAAGGAAGAATTTTGAATCTACGTTTGGGTTTGTCAACTACAAGGCTTTTCTTATGACATCTCAGCTCTACTTTGGGACATTGTTCACATCCTCATTGATGTGCTCGAAAGCTGGAAATAAGATGATATGAAGAATGTCCAAAACCACATTGTCATCCCTCCTTCATAGACTCATATCTAAAGGTTCTCTCAAAGCCACAGGGGTCATTGAGGGACAAAATGGGTAGCAACACCTCACTCTTCTGCCCCAACTCTCATGACCACAGTGGTCTGGCATGACATCATCTGTTATTGTTGTAATTGAGAACCCAACAGATTCCTAGCAGGCGTCTTGGGTCAGGTGGCTTTGGATGTTTTTCAGCCCCTTTGTCTAGTGTAGGGCCTTATTGATCTTCATTGTCTTTGAGAACATTATTTGATTATGGGGAAGAGCCTGCCTATAGTAGGTTAAAATATAAACTCCTAGGCAATACAAAAAGAGCTTTAGCTCAATGGGAAAAGATGGCTGCCCATAAGATATGATTTCCTGAGAAGGAGCCTATATCTCAAAAAAAAAAAAAAAAAAATACAACTTCTGCTCTCACACCTAGAGTCCCCCCTAGTTAATGTCTGACATTTCTGTTGCCACACTTAACATTTTAAGCTAAATGGAGCCCTCCCTATGCTCATGTTTATAACTAGAATGTTCTCTTCATCAGAAAGGACAAGTATCTAACTCAGTTATATTCAAGTTACAAGTTTAGAATGCTATACATTAAGTTAGGATTGCATATTTTACTATGCATCAGAATCACCTGGAGGGCTTTAAAAAATATTTTATTTATTTATTCATGAGACACACACACACAGAGAGAGAGAGAGAGAGGGAGAGAGAGAGGCAGAGACACAAGCAGAAGGAGAGGCAGGCTCCCTGCAGGGAACCTGACTTGGGACTCAATCCCAAGACTCCAGGAACACACCTTGGGCCGAAGGCAGGTGCTAAACCGCTGAGCCACCCAGGCTGCCCCTGGAGGGCTTTTTAAAACAGGTTTGTGGACTATACCCTTGAGAGTATGTCTAGAGTTAGGCCTGAGAATTTGAATTTCTTTTTTTTTTTTTTTGAGAATTTGAATTTCTTTTTTTTTAATAAATTTATTTTTTTATTGGTGTTCAATTTACCAACATACAGAATAACTCCCAGTGCTCATCCCATCAAGTGCCCCCCTCAGTGCCCGTCACCCATTCACCCCCATCCCCCGCCCTCCTCCCCTTCCACCACCCCTAGTTCGTTTCCCAGAGTTAGGGGTCTTTATGTTCTGTCTCCCTTTCTGATATTTCCCACACACTTCTTCTCCCTTCCCTTATATTCCCTTTCACTATTATTTATATTCCCCAAATGAATGAGAACATATAATATTTGTCCTTCTCCGACTGACTTACTTCACTCAGCATAATACCCTCCAGTTCCATCCACGTTGAAGCAAATGGTGGGTATTTGTCGTTTCTAATGGCTGAGGAATATTCCATTGTATACATAAACCACATCTTCTTTATCCATTCATCTTTCGATGGACACCGAGTCTCCTTCCACAGTTTGGCTATTGTGGACATTGCTGCTATAAACATTGGGGTGCAGGTGTCCTGGCGTTTCATTGCATCTGTATCTTTGGGGTAAATCCCCAACAGTGCATTTGCTGGGTCGTAGGGCAGGTCTATTTTTAACTCTTTGAGGAACCTCCACACAGTTTTCAGAGTGGCTGCACCAGTTCACATTCCCACCAACAGTGTAAGAGGGTTCCCTTTTCTCTGCATCCCCTCCAACATTTGTGGTTTCCTGCCTTGTTAATTTTCCCCATTCTCACTGGTGTGAGGTGGTATCTCATTGTGGTTTTGATTTGTATTTCCCTGATGGCAAGCGATGCAGAGCATTTTCTCATGTGCGTGTTGGCCATGTCTGTGTCTTCCTTTGTGAGATTTCTGTTCATGTCTTTTGCCCATTTCATGATTGGATTGTTTGTTTCTTTGGTGTTGAGTTTAAGAAGTTCTTTATAGATCTTGGAAACTAGCCCTTATCTGATACGTCATTTGCAAATATCTTCTCCCATTCTGTAGGTTGTCTTTTAGTTTTGTTGACTGTATCCTTTGCTGTGCAAAAGCTTCTTATCTTGATGAAGTTCCAATAGTTCATTTTTGCTTTTGTTTCTTTTGCCTTCGTGGATGTATCTTGCAAGAAGTTACTGTGGCCGAGTTCAAAAAGGGTGTTGCCTGTGTTCTTCTCTAGGATTTTGATGGAATCTTGTCTCACATTTAGATCTTTCATCCATTTTGAGTTTATCTTTGTGTATGGTGTAAGAGAATGGTCTGGTTTCATTCTTCTGCATGTGGATGTCCAATTTTCCCAGCACCATTTGTTGAAGAGACTGTCTTTCTTCCAATGGATAGTTTTTCCTCCTTTATCGAATATTAGTTGACCATAAAGTTCAGGGTCCACTTCTGGGTTCTCTATTCTGTTCCACTGATCTATGTGTCTGTTTTTGTGCCAGTACCACACTGTCTTGATGACCACAGCTTTGTAGTACAACCTGAAATCTGGCATTGTGATGCCCCCAGATATGGTTTTCTTTTTTAAAATTCCCCTGGCTGGGCAGCCCTGGTGGCGCAGTGGTTTGGCGCTGCCTGCAGCCCGGGATGTGATCCTGGAGACCGGGGATCGAGTCCCGCATCCGGCTTCCTGCATGGAGCCTGCTTGCTTCTCCCTCTGCCTGTGTCTCTGCCTCTCTCTTCTCTCTCTCTGAATGAATAAATAAATAAATCTTTAAAAAAAAAATTCCCCTGGCTATTCGGGGTCTTTTCTGATTCCACACAAATCTTAAAATAATTTGTTCTAACTCTCTGAAGAAAGTCCATGGTATTTTGATAGGGATTGCATTAAATGTGTATATTGCCCTGGGTAACATTGACATTTTCACAATATTAGAGAATTTGAATTTCTAATAAGTTCCCAGGTGATACTGATGCTGCTGGTGTGTGAAACACCTTGAGAATGACTGGACTGATGGTTCTCATGCTTTCTTCGCCACATTAACACTACTGGTGGTAGGACACTGGGGATGGTGGGATGCTGTCCTGTCAGTAATAGGGGATCACCAGGGCAGTGATCCTAGCTGCATATTAAAAGCACACGGGGGGATCCCTGGGTGGCTCAGCGGTTTGGCACCTGCCTTTGGCCCAGAGTGCGATCCTGGAGTCCCAGGATCGAGTCCCACGTTGGGCTCCCGGCATGGAGCCTGCTTCTCCCTCTGCCTGTGTCTCTGCCTCTCTGTCTCTCTCTCTGTCTATCATAAATAAATAAATAAATCTTTAAAAAATAAAAATTGAAAATTAAAAAAAATTTTAAAAAAATTAAAGCACATGGGGTTTTTAAAAAAATATATCAATCAGGATTGTACCTCAGACCAAAAAATTAAGAATGCCTAGAGGTGGGACCCGGGTCTGGGTAATTTCTAAAAATTCCACAAGTAATTTTATTTTATTATTTTTAAAAAGATTTATTTATTTGTTTGTTTGTTTATTTATTTGAGAGAAAGAGCACTAACAGTGGGGGGCAGAGGGAGAGGGAGAAGTAGACTTCCCAGTGAGCAAAGGGTCTAACACTGGGCTAGTCCCAGGATGCTGGTGTCATGACAAATGCAGATGCTTAACCCACTGAGCCACCCAGGTGCCCCTCCACAGATAATTTTAATGTGTAGTCAGGGTTAAGAACCTTTGCTCAGGTGAGATCCTTTGGTGGGGGCAGGGGCGGGGGTGTGAGGGTCTAGGCAGAGATTCATGGTTTAACACCCTCCTCGCACATAGTTTTGATACATTTCTATAGGGTAAGACTCCTTCTGCCTGTTTTGTAACCAGGTTGAAAATCTCCAGACAAAATGTCCACATGACATTCCTAAAAGTGAAATGGTCAGGGTCACATATCTAGAATTCTTTTGTGATTATCATTTTCCTTCCCCCACCCCTCCGTATAATCACATAGGAGATGGCCACATAGCAAGTTGAGAGCCACAGTAAGGTAAAGGAGCTGAAATAAACATGGTTGATTCCTTCTTTGGCCTCTTCTCCTGCCCCCACTTTTACCCATATACCCTCCTTTGTACCTGCTGATACCTGGACCAGAGGGAGGGCTGAACCCCAATAGCAAAGACAAGCCGATAGCACCCTGAGAACTCACAGCTGAGTCCTTTTGACATCAAGGATGTGGACCCCAGAAACAGGTGAGATCTGAGTGGGTGTTACAGTGAAAGCCTCCTGGCTCACAAGAAGGCCTGGAGCCAAAAGTTTCCATTCTAGTATTAACACTCCATCAGTGACTAAGGATAAGCCATTGATCTTCCCAGAATCTCAATTCCCCCACGTATACAGTTAGAAAACATGCTAAGTTATCTAATAGAGAAGTCTTGTCAGACCAACTACATGTTCTTATATAATCATAAAGCAAAAAAAAAAAAAAGAGAGAAGAAAAGAAAGAAGAGAAAAGAAAAATGCTCATGCTGTATTCTTTGGATTAGAAAATACTGCCATTTTCACTCCATGGTATTTCCGCATATCTAATTCCACCTTTATAAACACCGAGGAATTCTAGAGTTCATAATTCTGTAGCAATACTTTAATACATGTACATATGATTCAGACTTCTGCACAGAGAGCAGTTCATAAATATTTGTTGACTAAATGACAGGTGATGAATCAATTGATTAAATGAAGGCATTTTCAAAATCAGATGTACCACTAATAAAATCACAAGCTGTTATTCTAAATGAATAACTCAATGAATACTTCCTAAGCTGAATTAATCACCATGGTCTACAATGATTCTACATTAGAGATATTAAATATGTAAAATATGTAGTAAATTTCCAAGTTAATCAGTTTACTCATGGCTAGGCTAAAACAGGGTGAGGTACTTAGAGTTGAGACAGCAGAAATCAAAGAAGGGACAACCATGTTAATGAGATCAGTGATTCCTGCCATGTTGTGACCAGAAGAATGTAGTCCCAGCACCCCCTATCCTGCTTTACTTTTTCTTGATTTTCATAGCATTTAGCACCTGCCAATATAGTATATATATAGCTGACTTTATATTATGTAAGCCAACCAATGCTTCAAGTTCACATTTGTATAGTGAAATATCATTATTTCTTTATTATTCTACATTTTTCCATATGATTTCATATTTGGTAACTTAAAAGTCTTCTGGATTACAGGACCTGGAAAGAAGCTCATCTAAAAAGAAAAAAATGCAGATTTTAGAGGACCTCAAGTTTAACTGGCATACAATGTGTTTCTGAAAAACCAAAGCCAATATTATATTCCATGTGGCCTACAAGGACATATAGAATCCAGCTCACAGAAAATAATGTCTCAATGTATTCTGCATTGGTCTGAATGAACTTAGGATATTCTATGCTCTGTTCTAGACAACATTATTTTGATGAGACAGGCACATGCTGGAGTGATCTCAAAATGGGCAGGCTAAGGGCACATGGGTGGCTCAGTGGTTGAGTGTCTGTCTTCGGCTCAGGTCATGATCCTGGGGTCCTGGGATTGAGTCCTGTCTTGGGCTCCCTGCAAAGAACCTGCTTCTCCATCTGCCTGTGTCTCTGCCTCTTTCTCTTTGTCTCTCATGAGTAAATAAAATCTTTTTTAAAAAATGGGGGGGGGGGCTAGACAGTGATCTGGAAATTTTATCAGATAAAGAAAAATGGAACTCACTGTGAATTTTCATTTTAAAGACTAAGTGTTAGAGTGCTCATAATAGTTGACAGTTCTGGTATAGAAAAGTCAGTACACATATTCTTAGCTCAGGCTTCTAGAACAAAATATCATAGATTAGATGGCTTAATTAACAGAAATTTATTTCTCACAGTTCCAGAGGCCAGAAGTCCAACATCAAGGTGCCAGCCTATTCAGTTTCTGCAGCATTCTCTCCCTGGCTTGCAGAGTGCTCACTGTGTGCTCACATGGCCTTTTCTCAGTGCTTGCAGGGCTTGCTCCCTCTCTTCCTTTTCTTATAAGGACATCAACCCTATCAGATTAGGACCCCACCTGTATAACCTCATTTAACCTTAATTAACCTCCCAAAACCCCTCTCTCCAAATTCAGTCACATTGGGGGTTAGGGCTCAAACATACAAATTTTGGGAGGACACAATTTAATCCACAGTAGTCTGTAGCCCTCTAAAGTAAATATATTGGGAGGGGGATCCCTGGGTGGCTCAGCGGTTTCGCGCCTGCCTTTGGCTCAGGGCGTGATCCTGGAGTCCCGGGATCGAGTCCTGTGTCGGGCTCCTGGCATGGGGCCTGCTTCTCCCTCTGCCTGTGTCTCTGCCTCTCCCTCTCTCTCTCTGTGTCTATCATG
Source organism: Canis lupus dingo (assembly GCF_003254725.2). Classification (NCBI taxonomy): domain Eukaryota; kingdom Metazoa; phylum Chordata; class Mammalia; order Carnivora; family Canidae; genus Canis; species Canis lupus. Next base: position 41,904,132 of record NC_064244.1, on the reverse strand, counting down.
AATAAATAAAAATAAATCTTTAAAAAATAAATAAATAAAGTAAATATATTTGGAGGCATATTGTAACCAGTGTAAAAAAACTTTCTAGCTGAAGCTGTTCAACCATGAAGCCAATTGCCAACCCTCTGAAACTGCGGTCTTCCTATCACTGGAAGTCATAATTCAGCTCAAAGAACCATCTCTCAGTGATGTTGGAGCGGAGATTCCTACTGTGAATGGAAGTTTAGAACAGAAGATTACTAGGGTCTCTGCAGCTCAAAAATTCTACCATATTTAAACTTTTAAAATGTTGCTATTTTACTGGATACACCCTTATTTGTCCTTCTCTCAAAGGATTGAAACCATATGTGGTTATTTTGGCATAAGAAGAGAAGTTCAGTAAAAGGCTTAAAACAACAAAATTCAAACAATTTTGGATTAAGTAAAATTTCACAATTCTTGGTTTTGCAGAGAGCAACGATATATCTATGATTCTCATCTGGACTTGCTCGGGGTTATGATTTTGTGTGGGGTTGGGAGGAAGTGGTTTAAGAAAATTCTTAAACTGCATCCCAAACACTGCTAGTTTTCAGTTGCTTTCTTAAGAAACTCGGAGAGGTCAGACTGGATTCCATGAACAAGATTGGAGGTGTCTAATATGTAAGATCATTTCATACCTAGTGTTTGGTAACCTTTAGGTAGAAAAAGCCAAGAAAAAGAAACTAGATTAAGAAAGAAAAATAGGAATATTTTTTCACTACTTTTCTTCCAGAAATTACATGGCATCCTAGCATGACTGCCAGATGTAGTAAATATTCAATAAAAACTTTTAGTTCTGGATGAACCAAAACTGCTTGGCAACCAACACTGTTTATTAATTCTGAACTCTCTCTTATTGTGAGTTGCATTATGGTCAAAGTTTTAAAAATATGATAGTTTAGTTTAATACAAAATATGCTTTGAATTTTCCTAAAAATTATGTCAATGAGCCTAAGACAAAAGGAGTTAGTTGCAGTTGATGCCTTACTATTTAGTAAAATGAGTTATACTCTTACAAATGCTTAGCAAAAAGAATATCAAAAGCTGTATTTATGATTAGTAGAGAATAGTTTCCATACAAATTAAGAGCAGTGCTTCCAAAAGACAACAGTCAAGATCCAACAGCATAAAATATGGTTCGTAGTGATGGCTTGCTCTCTCTCTCTCTCTCTCTCTCTCTCTCTTTCTTTCTTCCTTTATTTTAGGTCCTTGAACACAGGACAAAGAAGAGATCTCCAAGTTGGTCCACATATTTTATTGATGAATCTTAGTATGAACTAGGATTTATAAGCCTGTGCTGACTTATAAAGAGGAGTCTTTGACTTGAACTCATAGTTTACTATAGTAAGATAATCATGTAATTTATATGTGAAGATGACCAAGGCACTTTTGAAAGTGAAAGGGAGCATAATTATATTAGCTTAATAGGCATAAACAGAAACTGTCCCAGGCAAACCAGGATATTTGGTGGCCATATCATCGGACACATTACAGTTGATGCTCCAACCTCCATTTCACCCCAAATGATATTCGAGGATGGTAGTCCTCAAAGTCTGGTCCCAGACCAGCAGTGCCAGCATCACATGGCAACTTATTAGAAATGTAACTTCTGACCCCCAGACCTATGGAATCAGAAACTCTGAGGTAGGCAGGGCAGCAGTATGTGGGTTTTAGAAGCCCTCCTGTTGATTCCAAGGAAGGCTAAAGTTTGAGATCTACTGGTGTAAGCCAATCATAATATTTATTTCCTTCATCACCGATGGGTTTAAAAACAGGAAAGCCTAAAGCCAGTTTGAGCCAATGAAATATAAAAAGAGGCTAGCTGGGGATTTCTGGGAAAGATCAGTCAATCTCTCTCTTGTTGAACAAGGAGATATATTGCCTTACTGATTGAAGACAAATGACTTTTTTTTTTCTCTGTGAACTGTAGAGCAGACACTTGAAAAGACACTGGCACTGTTTGGCTATTGGATCAAGCAATCCAGACGTCTATCCAACCTCTGGACTATGTGAAAGAATTTATTTGTTGAAGCCATTTCTATTTCAACCAACTGAAAGCATCCTTCTATGCCAGCACCCATTCCCACTTGTCTTGAACCTGCCTTCACACCATTATCTTCTCCCACAATGCCATCCTCTCTTTTCTCCCTCCTATCCCCACTCCTTGTCTCCTAGTCAGATCCTACCCCTCCTTCAAAGTCTAGTTCACTGCCTCCCTCATAAAGGCTCTGCCCCAATTTGTCTCTTCTTCAGAATTCAGTTTCACTTGCTTTCTGAAGCACTGGTCTGTTTTCATCATATCCTACCTCCTACTGCTTTGTCTCCTAAGTGCCTTGTCATGTGCGAGTACATGGCACCTGGCATAGGGATCCATGTACCAGGATATCAGGAACTATTTGGTATAGATGGTGATTCCACTGGTCCATGGAGATGAGGGATTCGGTGTGGCACCCGTTGCTGCCACTGTTAGCAACTGCCATTCCCAGGTCACAGGTGTTCCTTGGCTATGACCACCACATCAAACCCTGCCTTAATTACAACTCTAATTCTGCCTTGGCCTAAAATTAGACACCTTTATGACATCTATGAGACAGAAACTCCAAGAGCAAAAAGAGATAGGTTACCAGGTTAATGCTCGGCCACCTGTACAGAACAGGACTTGATGGCACTGAAGCAGGTCTATGCAGTGAGTAGGAAATGGAGTTGCCAGACCATCATTAGCACCCTTCTCGGCATTTGCTCTCTTCAGAAACTGGATACACCAACAGAGTTGTGCTGGTGGCAGGAAGCTGAGAGTGAAGAGATTACTCTGGCTCCTAAGAAGGCTGTTTGAGGATGTGAGCTTCAAAATCAGACCACCTGGTGCTCGCTTCAGCAGCACATATACTAAAAATAGAATCAGACCACCTGGATTTGACTCTTCATAGAGTCTACTGTCTACTTATAATCTTAGACAAGTTATTTGACTTTTCTGACTCTCAGTTTCCTCATCTGTAAAATGGGGGTACTAATTATACCTCATTTTCTGACATGAGAAATAAATAAGATCATGTATGTAAGACACTTAGCATCATGCCTGGTATACAGTAAGCACTCAATAAATAGTAGTTCTTGTTAGTGACCCAACCTCTCTGTGGCTCTGTGCTGGCCTCCCTCCTCCCTGTGGATGTGGGAGGAGGGGGGTGGCTGGCACTTCCCTGTTCGTAGGCAGGGCAGTGAGTGAATAGTAAAGGGAGGAAACTGGAATCTCAATGCAGCTAGAGAGAGCAGTCTTTGCCCTGGCTTTCTGCCTGCCCAGCAGCTGTGGTTTAGCATCTGAATATAAAACTGACCCATATCCTCCTCAGCAGAACACTTTCTCGCACCACCTTCAAGAGCCACCACCCTCACAGGGAGTCACAGGCAAAGCAGGGATGTTCTGTGGTTGATATTAACTCCTTGCATTTACCCAGCACTTTACAGTTTAGAAAGCCCTTTCCCATCGTTTCTCTCATTTGGCCCTCGTACCATCCTTGTGCCATAGCCAGGGATCACCCCTGTTGGCCCCATTTTACCCATTAGGAATCAGAGCAATTGTGTGACTTGCCAAAGACTTCAGAGTCAGGAAGTTACAGAGCCAGGACTCAGAGATATTCTCACTCTTAGTCATCTGCCCGCCTCCTTCATGACCCATATGCCCTGTACATGGAATAAGGTTTTCCAAAGAAAAGCATAATTCATATGTTCTACATGTAAGATTATTCGGCCAAATGTCAAATAGTGAAAAACTTTTCACCTCTCTCTCCAGGATCCTTTGCTTAATGTTCAAGTATGTATATGATTCCCAAGAAAAAGAGACCACAGGTCTGCTTTCAATTTGTTATGCAGAAAGTATTTACTATAAGGGATGCCTGGGTGGCTCAGTGGTTGAGCATCTGCCTTTGGCTCAGGGCATGATCCCAGGGTCCTGGGATGGAGCCCTGCATTGGCCTCCCCGCAGGGAGCCTGCTTCTCCCTCTGTCTATGTCTCTGCCTCTCTGTGTCTCTCATGAATAAATAAAACCTTCAAAAAAAAAAAAAAGTATATACTGTCATGCCTGAACCCTAAGCAAGCAGGACCCAAATCCTATTTCACTTGAGTGTTTACCCAAAGCTCTACTTTTGTTAATGCAAAAAAGGTTCCCATATTTGCCTATCTATTGTGATTCTTTGCTTTCCCTTCTTATTCAAGGAAGGAACCTGAAGTGCTTATGGAAATTGCAAGAAGAGGACAAAATCAGTTGGAAAGATTTAGAGATCTGGGGTCAAAACAGTGTGAAATCACTGCCCAAAGGGAAGGATTCTAAGCACTTGTCTGAAACAGAGAATCTTAGTGTAAATCACATTAAGCAAGCAACTCCAGTGTGGGACAGCTGATTGTGGTGCAGAAGTCTTGTTGTAAGAGTGGCAAAGAACTGAAAACATGGCCAAGAATGTATCGGCCAGCCTTAGTCTCTGAGCCATCCATACCCACCACGGTAAGTGACATAAAGAGCCTGGACTTCAGGATCTTACAGACCTGATGTAGAATCCTACTCTTGAAGTTTACCAGTTCTGTGACCTTAAGTAACTTCCCTAGCCTCTCTGAACTTTGCTTTCATCTGTAAAATGGGAGAGTGGTACCAACCTTCCAGACTGGGGGGAGAGGGGGAGGATTAAGTTATCCAATTTAAGTGAAGTACCTGGCACATACTGGGTGATTGATAAATGGTAGGTATGACTTCTTATTTTAAGCAATTCACAGGAATTATACCATGGCAGTGTTTTCTAAACAGTATCTTTACAGATAATATAATTTAATGATAATCAGAAAAATGGCAAAAATCCATTGGTTGTCCTCAATCCCTCTCTGGCCTCCATCAGGTGCAGCCAGTTACTCAGGAACCTCAATTATTTGCAGACATAAGATCCTGCGTCTGCATGTGACGAGATCACTTTAGGGTTTAACATCAGATCTAGGCTGTTCTAAGTCATTCATTCTTGTAGCATATTTATTTGATGTCATCAGTCTGATGTCATCCCACTTCTGCCGTTAACTATTTGTTTCATGCAAGTACTAATTGGAACTAATTGACAAGTCCCAATTTCTTCATCGGCAAAAAAGTTTGGACATAGAGTATATTTTCTACAGTCTCTACCCATTAATTCCTTAAAGCTGTGATTCTGGAATCTAGAAAGAATCCTGCCTTCACTGCTTGGTGAATAGGTAGCAGGAACTAGAAAATAAAAATAAAAAAATTTAAAAACCTATCTCATCTTTACCAAGCTCACCAACTAAACAAATTGCTCTGTGTGTGTGTGTAAAGATCTGACATTTATGTTTTCGTTTTATTTTGGGACCTTAAACTACAGACTTCTACGAAGCTATCACAGTTCACTAGTCAGTATATAGGTCTTTCCATGATTGAGCTTAATAGTTAAAAATAATCATAAAGCAATAATAACACACCTTCCCATTTATATTATTTTTCCATAAAAAGCAACTTTACATGTTTTGATTTCATAATAACTTGCTGAACTAAATTGTATTCCCATATTAAGATAAGAACTGGAGACTTAGATGAGACATTTAACTCCCCTAAAATCATAGAGCAAATACATGCTAGAACCATGTGGCCTTCAGTCTCCTCACCCTGTGCTTCCTCTCCACCCCATCATCTTAAATAGCAAATCATTTCCAACTGTTCAGCACGTACATGGGGTTGTGCCCGCCTCTAGCTGCCTGACTGGTTGCTTCCACCAAAGCCTGACAGAACAGAAAGCAGAACCAGCAGCCACCCCACCCCACGATCAGGGCCTTGCACCCTTACGTGTAATGTGATGATTGGGATCTCTACTGAGAGACCAACACAAAACGTGAAGTCATCGGAAGGCACAAAACAGCAATTAATAATTCTCTATATTGATGTTTTCCCCTTTCTTCTACAATGTTATAGCTTTACAAATGCTACTGTAGATTTTCCTTTAGGGCAGCTTCAATGATGTGATCCATTTCCTTGTGTGAGAAAGGCTCAAAAATATTGGAACTCACTACTTGCCTCAAAGAAGAAAATATTTTGTTTGGCACAATGTTGATTGTTGATCTACAAGTTCAACCTGACTGTTCTACTTAGAATAAGCACAGATGAGTTTAGATGCACAAATTCAGGATCAGGGGCCCCTGCGTGGTTCAGTGGTTTAGCATCTGCCTTTGGCTCAAGTCATGATCCCGGGGTCCTGGGATCAAGTTCTGCATGGAACTCCTCGCAGGGAGCCTGCTTCTCCCTCTACCTATGTCTCTACTTCTTCCTGTGTGTCTCTCATGAATAAATAAATAATATCTTTCAAAAATTCAGGATCTAAAGTCTTCTGACCAAATCCTAAAGAAATTGGCCCTCTTAAAAGTGAAAATTCTAACCAAAATGAAAAACACCTTGCACAGAGGCAATACCATATGTTTTTAGAGATGATGCCAGAGCCATGATGAGGGTTTTCAGAGTCATGCAATGGCAGCTCTTTCTACCCATGATCTGCCATACTTCTAATTAATTTTTTCCCATTGTTTGGTCTTTTTACCCAGGGTAGCAAGTTTCCCAGGTCATGAGGGGGTGTGTGTTGGTATCTAATGTTTTTATGTTGGAGAATGTGGGGCTCGAGCAAACTGGGCCAGATGCTTCTGGCACATGTGAGCCTTCCTTCCCCTCATCCTCTCCCTCACAAGCCAAGCCCCAGAAGCCTTGCAAAGAGGGGCTTGAGGCATGGCTGTAGGAGAGGCAAGAGTACCGAGGAGCAGTCTGGTATCTGCCCCTTCCAAGACCAGACCCAGGCTCACTTGAAGTAATCACACCCTCCGGCCATGTCTACTGCCAAGATCTATATATGGGAAATCTATTGGAAGATTTCATTGAGCTAATAAAAGCTTTATAAGTGTATTCAGTAAAATGAGCTTTTAACAATGTGGGAAATTGCTTAAGCCATAATGGTAAATGAAGAAATAAAACAAAAGGAATATGTAAGTAAAAAATATTCTTAGACAATAAAATTTGAAGAAAATACACAAAATATTAACACTACTAGGCTGGAAATACTGTGGACTACTGCTGTATCCTGCCCAGTACACATTCTCCCTCCAGGAAATTATCCCCTATGTTTGCCTTGTTGAACCACCTTCCCCTTTTTCTCAGACAAGTATCTTGGGTAAGTTGCAGGGGTGGGACCCAGTGGATTAAAGCTAGTCATCTCATCCTTCCTACCATGGTCTGTGCATGGACATTTAGCCAAATTTGAGCCGATGAGACATGAGGAAATGTTTGCTAGAATTTGAAGGAAAGGCAGATTTCACTCTTCTCCTATTGAAATGGCATGTGATGCTAAGTTTCAAACTGCAGCAGTCATTTTGTCAGAGTGAAAGCATGGTAATGACTCCGGTGACCACTGAGTAGAGCCCAAAGCTCCAGCCATACTGTCAACTCTGAGTAAAGACAGAGAAGCCAGGTTCTTGGTGGCATCATTTGAGCCCTTGGACCAAAGCTTGCCTGGAGCCTCTGGACTTCTCAGAAGTGGTATCGGGTTATTTTGTTGCTTGCAGTATAAGAAGCCCTGGTTGATACAGAAATTGATACTGACTGTATTTTAAATTATAAAAGTAACTTTTTACTCTGTAATTTATGAGTAGCTTTTCCCATAGTATTTAAGAGCAGTCTCAGGATTCAAATCCCAGAGTTCCCATTTAGTAGCAATGAGACTTTGGGATAGTAGCTTTACCACTCTGAGATTTAAAAGGAGGATAATAATACTCATTGCACAGAATTGTTGTGAAAATTGATAATTAAGATATAAAACACTTAGAAAAGTGTCCAGCCTGTGGTAAACACTAGTGTTTGTTATCACCCTGATTTTCACACAGTAATCCCCAGAGGCAGCAGTGTGACAGAGCATTGTGGATAGAAAAGATTTTTCTTCCAATCCTCTCTGTCCCATTACATTTTTGACAAAGCTCAAAATAATGAAAATCATTAGAAGGTATTTGTGAAACATGGTGAAGTGATAATGTGGCATCATGAAAGAGCATGATTTTTGAGAACGATAAAGACTTAGGCCCCAGTCCCCATAAACAAATTTCCAGCTGTGTGACCTTGAGTGGTTGTTTAAACTTTCAGAGCTTTGGCTTCCCCATATATAAAATGGGAATGACAACACTTCCCACACTGGTTCATTGCAAAGATTAATATAGTGAGTGCCCAATCTTGTCACACAGCTGGCACTCAAGGAAGGGTGGCCTAATGACTAGTTATTTAGGCATTGGATGTTTGTCTCTGATCAGTTAGAGAAAACAGCATGACTTAATCCTACTTGCAAGAAAAATCACTTTATCTTCTTTTTAAAATCAAAATCACAGCCTACATTATTTAGAACAGTTTTCTGTATATAAGGTTGGATCATTTAGTCCATTGGTAGCTAGATGCTAGAGATGTAAAGATATACTGGGTTTCCTTTCTCCCTACCTCCTACCGTTACAGGTAAACACATGAGAGGAATTGTCCATTCTTTCATTTCCTGTTCTGCTTTCATGCATGCAGAAAAAGGTAGTGTATGATGTGTGGCGGCACACTGGGACATTGGCCACCCTCTCTCGCACAGATCCACAAGCAGAACCAGAGCTGGACACAAAAAGTGCAATGCCACACAGCTTTTTTAGTTGTTCCCTTTATTTACCACAATCAAGAGTGTGAGCTGCCCTGAATGTCCCTGGAAATTTTCTACATGACCTCTGAGGCTCAGTTCCCAAGCCAGTCAACCCTTGGGAAAAAGCCTTGTTTTAAACTCTGGCCCCGGGTACTTGAAAGTGAGTTTTCACCGGGTTGATCTCTCCCCTCTTCTCATTCCCTCCGTAGCAAAAATCACATTTAGGACAGCAGATACTCTTTATTCTAACTTGGGGCTTCTTACCTCTGACTGTCTTGGCAGATGTGAGAGGAGAGAGCACAGGTTTGGAAGAGCTAAAAAGTTTCTTCTGGTATGACAAGTATTTTAGTGAAGTTCATTCCAAATTAAGTTTTTTCTCTTTGCACTTCCCCTTTACTAACTTTCCCCCATTTCTTTAGAAAAATTATCACAGCATTAGTCAGGAATAAAGGTATAAAACTCTTGGCCTTCAAATTCAAAAGACTTGGTCAGGTGTAAGAAGGACTTGGGAAGAGTGTTTGCTGGCCAGTTTTTGTTGCCCCTCCTGCAAACATCAGCCTCCCACCCACACCCACCTCCAGGCCAGAGAAAGCCTTCCCAAGCTGGGGAGAGCAGAAGTAGATAAATGAGTGTAAGCAAAAGAAGTAGAAGTAGTGAAGAAAAAAAAAAAAAAGAAAGGATCGTCTACCATGTCCTTTACCTTGAGGTTAGCTCTACGGTGGGGAAGGATGATGGAGGCTCATGATGATATTGGGGATCTGTTACCATGTGAAATCTTGGGAAGCAATAGCCTCTCAGTGTTTCCTAGCACACAATGCTCTGACAGTAGTAAGTTAAAGATGGCCACATGGAGTGCCGTGAGTAGGAAAAGCTTAACACAGCCCCTCTGAATCTCTAGCAGCCCCAGAGAGGCACAGGTGAAGTGCTGAATGGCCCCTAGACACCAAGAAGGGCACAGAATTTAGCTGACAAAGAGCCCACGTGGTCTTATCATCATAACAGTGAGTCATAAAAGTGAGAAGTGGCATGGAATGTGCACATCACGAGTCCAGGTGAGTCAAGAACATCTCCACAGGTAACCTAATGTGGCAGCCGTGACACCCAGGAACCACAGTGGGCTGTTGGTCATCTCAGCAGAAGCCAGGCCATGTCAAGACTGGGGACAGAAGCCCTTTCCCACTGCCCCCAGAAGTTAGCTCTCTGGAGAGAAGAAAATAGAGGAGGTCATCTGGAATCATTTGCATTCTTTTGTTGTGTGTTTCTCATGGCCTAGAGCAGGGAGAAATCAGATATATTTCTGGGAGAAGGAAATAACTCCTAAGACGAATATTGAAAGACGGTAATCAAGATAGGCGAAGAAAGTGAAGGAGGCAATGATAGGCCAAGGGAACAGTGTAAAGCTGTGTTTTCTTGGCATGGAAGTAGGAAACAGTATATTGGAAGCTAGCCCAGGAACCATTAGCAAATTGGTAATATGACAGCCTGGAGTTGGAGGTTATGATGAAGATATGGTTGGAGAAGTAAGTAGAGGTCAGGACTTTTGGAGGACTTTCATGACACACAAAAGTGGCTTACGTGACATAAAGGCATTGAAAGGGTTGGATTTTCAACATTGTGCATGATGGATCTGAGGGTTTAATTCTGGTTGTTTATTCCTAACAAAACTTAGTGATTTCAAATAACATTTTTTTACATGTTACAGTTTTGGAGGTCAGGAATTTGGGCAGGGCTCAGCTAGGCAATTCTTCTGCTCTATATGCACTGGTTGGCACCCCAGTAGTATTCATCTGCCAGTTGATCTGGTATGGATGTTATAAGATGGTTTTACACTCATGCCTGGTAACTGGGCAGTCAAGTCACTGTTCCTCTCTGTGTCATCTCAACCCTTTCCATATGGTCTAACAAGAGTGTTGGACTTATTCATGGTGGCCCAGGACTTCCAGAGACCAAGGTGAAAACTTCTCTTAAATGTTAGGCATAGGGATCCCTGGGTGGCGCAGCAGTTTAGCGCCTGCCTTTGGCCCAGGGCACGATCCTGGAGACCCGGGATCGAATCCCACGACGGGCTCCCGGTGCATGGAGCCTGCTTCTCCCTCTGCCTATGTCTCTGCCTCTCTCTCTCTCTATCATAAATAAATTTTAAAAAATTAAAAAAAAAAAGATTTAAATGTTAGGCATAGAGTCACTTTCTGTACCATATGGATCAGCGCCATACTCAAGCTTAGCTAAATTCACCAGGAAGGGAAATAAACCTCACCCCTCCACAGAGAAGTATCAAAGAATTTGTGGCCATCTTTAACCCACCACAGAGTGAGAAGATGTGAGATTGGAGGTAGAGAGAAGTTCATAACTCTTATAACCCCTAGTTCCTTAAGTATTCTTGCACAAGCACTTGCAAATGTTCTCTTAACACCTTTCTCATGGCACTATGACATGGCCATACTTGTCTGGCTATCTCATTACACTTTGAGATTTTCAAGATTTTTAAAAATTTTTTTCTATTTATTCATAAGAGACAGAGAGAGAGAGAGAGAGAGAGAAGCAGAGACATAGGCAGAGGGAGAAGCAGGCTCCCTTCAGGGAGCCTGATGTGGGACTCGATCTCAGGACCCCAGGATCACACCCTGAGCCCAAGGCAGACACTCAACCGCTGAGCCACCCAGGCATCCCTGAGATTCTCAAGATCAACACATGTCTAATTCAGATCCATATCTAAGGGCCTGGCACATAGTGGATGTTCAGTAATTGTTTATGGAATAAATGAACTGAATAAATTGGAACAATTGGGGTCCCCTTAATTCCTGGTTCTTTGGAACACCAGAGCAAGTTCCTATTTGATATAATTCCCTTTCCCAGATCTAGATCTTCTTATTGACTTAAGAAATGCTGGATTTGAATGTGTACAAATAACAGTCTGCATGAACATATATGTAAATAGCTTTTGACTTTTGCCCGCTGTGTTAGTTCTCTATTGCTGCAGAACAAGTTACTACAAACTTAGCATCTTAAAATGACACACATTTATTATCTCATAGTTTCTGTGGGTCAAGAGTCTGAGCACAGGTTGACTGGGTTCTCTGCTTTGGGGTCTCACAGGACTACAGTCAGTTTGTTGGCTGAGGATGTTGTCTAATCCGAGGCTTGACTTGGGCAGGATCTGCTTTTGTTGGCAGAATTCAGTTCCTTGAGTTGTAAGACTGAAGGCTTCAGTTTCTAATCAGCTGTTAGCCAGAGGCCACCCTTCATTAGATCTCTCCATATGCCAGCTCTCAGTATGGCAGGTTGCTTCATCAAAGCCAGCAAGGAAGAGAGTCTCCTCACCAGACAAGCATTACAATTTCATATAACTTAGAGGCTACAACATGGCTATTTGATTTTTCAAAGCCACAACAGACACTAGCAAGATGGGCACCGTAATCTTTCATCACGTAGTCCTCTGCATCTCTTCTATCATGAAGAGAAAACCACACAAAGAACACGGAGAAGCAAGAGGTCAAAGAATTTACATTAAAAGTCTATCATGCCCACTTAGAGCAAAATAATGATTCTCATAATTTGAAATATGAGCTAGATTAGCTTCATTCTGAGTTTCATTTGACTCTGACACTAAATTCCCTTTATTATTTGTTGATCCTGGAAAATGATCAAACCCTAAAATTCTACAGAAAAATCAGAAAGGACCATTTTCAAGAAATTTCAGCTGTCTGAAGAAGTATCTTCACTTAACGTTTGCCTTTTTGGTAGGTACCGCCAGCTTCCCTTGAGGAGACAGACTCACATTTGCCTAAGCCAGTATTTAATACAGTTAGTACCAAATCTTTATCCAAATTCTAGGCAAAAGGCTGGGAATTCTTGGCCATACAAGCCCACAAAATAAAATATATTTTTTAAAACATTCATGTTGGTACTTTCTTATTTATCTGGTAAGTATCAGACTTGGAGCCAAGGAATCTATTTTGTAACTAAACAGTATTCTCGCATATGAAGGTCAACAAAAGAAAAACTTTTGCTTCTCTCAAGAGTTGTGTCAGAGTTAACAAAAAGCAAATTATGGTAAAAATCATCAAGATGATATTCTGAAGCTAGTCTAGGCTGTTGCAAAGTTAGTGTCCCAATACCTGACTTCCTTATCCTATCTATGCAGGTGTCTAAGAATAAGATGCCACCTCATTGCTGCTCACACTTCTACACTGGCCTTTCCTGCTCCCTGTGAATGAGGGAATTCAAGATCATTGACAAGCCCAGGGCCATTTGACAGGGTTTCCCAGAGGTCTAGAGTAACGAGAAGCTAGATGCCCTCTGCTTCAACAAAGTCAATTTGCATCTGTGTTTAATTTTTATAGAGAGCAGTATTCATTTTATATAGAGCAGAACACTCTACTATAGTTATCCATTACAATGCAATAAAATAAGCAAATACTAATAACATGAAAAAGTTTCTGCTAAATTCTCATTTTTAAAACGATAGCCATAAAACTATGATGTTAGAAGTCACAATAGGGGTCACCAGTGGCTTTCCAATAACTAGAAGGAAGCAAGAGGGGCCTTTGGGGGGTGTTGCTCTTTTTCTTGATCTAGATGCTGATTATATGGCTTTGTTCAGTTTGTGAAAAACTTTCAAGCTGTGCTCTTACAGTATGCCCAGATATAATGTAAAATTTTTGAAATAGAGTCACATTGTTGCCTAGTTTTGTTGCTATGAAATGAATTTGTCATGTATTTGAGTTTTTAAATTAGGTACAACTTGATTTAAGTTCATACTTCATCCCAAACTTATTAAGCAGGTTATAATGTGGCTGAAACTGCTTCATTTTGAAATTTATTTTGAATTACTTTTCATTCTGCTTGGTGAATTAGATGCTATTAGGTTACAAAGATTTTAACACATACAGAAAAGCCGTCCCCAACTCACCATTGATTAAATATTTCATTTTTAAAATTTTCTTAAGGTATTTTAGGCTAATAATGAAAAATATAAAACTAGGGGACTGAAATTGGTAAGAGTAGGACCAAGAATGCAGAAGGAGGAAAACTTTAAAAGAGTAAGGCAATGGGAAAAGAAGGGTATACAGTTTCCTCCTAAATTGGAGAAAAGTTAAGATTGCACACAAATGAGGATGGTACTGATTTTTTTCCAGGGAATAATGAAACAAGGTTCTGTACTAGGAATAGAATGTTGGGTTAGGGCTAGTAGTTCAAGGACAAGGGAAATGAGAAATAGCATTGATAAGGTAAACGTGGCTGAAAGTCAAGGGAATTGAGGATACTAGTGAGAGTGTGGTTTAAAAAGTCAATAAAAGGGTTCCCACAGTTTAGGGAGATAAGCAAAGGTAGGAAATAACTGATAAACTTTGAGAACAAAGACTGGAGGTCATGCTGAGGACAAACTGTAGACTCAATAGGAGTGAGCCAGTAAGAGAGGTACAAGAGTAGGTGGTGTTGGGTAGAGAGAAACTTACAATAGAAAAATTTGCAGGTGTTGTAATTTCATCTGATGACTGGATTCAAGGAGTGACTACATCTGTGGGTTTTGATATAGATGAAAAAAGAGATGATTGGAAAAGAACGATGAGAAACTGGGAGGTCAGGGTTCTAAGTGAGTCATTATCATGGATGCTAGAATCATTGGGCTGGGACGGGACATGCAGATAGTTCCAAGGCTGACACAGAGTTTCAGAAGCACGTTGGGCACAGGCAAGGAAGTAAATGGCTATCTTGGTCACAGCCAACTATATGAAAATACAAGCAGGCCAAATTTGTCTTTGGCATATATTACCTTTGTTGTGTAGCATTTTTTTTCTAGTTTTGTTCACCTACTCTCGACTAACCTCATTATCCTCATGTTGCTCTCACTGTACACTTCCTCTGCTTTTGACATATGTGAAATCCCAAATGATCCTAAGGCATACATGGAAAGTTCTCGATGGCTATGTCACTTTTTCCACTTATTGTTGCATTTTGACAGAGTTTTCTCCTGACAAATCCTTAACCAAAAAGTGGTCATTGCAGGGCCAATACCCTAAAGAGGTGTCTGCAAAGTCATGGAATTCCAGCCCGGGAAGGGAAGGAGGCTCTTCCTGTTTTGAAAAATCTTTCTCCAATATTGATCTATTCTTTTAGCCCAGGACTTCAACCATCCCCATAAAATGTGAGTTTCTGAGACATTAGGGCTGGTTTAAGCCAATACAGAGATACCCACGAAAGGACTCAGTCTTTTGCTCTCTTGACCAGTGCACAAGGCAGACTAGTGTGCTATGAGATATTGATTCCTTCCATCTTTATTCCCTGTACCAGTGAAATATCATCATTTTCAATATATGCGTCAACGCAAAAGGTTTGGGAAGCACCGACATAGAAGACATTCAAAAGCAGTTGGCATATATTGAGCACCTACTGTATACCAAACACTTCATGTCTGGTATATAATTTACTTCACCTTTGCAGCAATCCTATTAGGTCGGTACTATTATTCTGATTTTGCAGATAAAGAAACTGAGATAACTTGCCAACCAACTGTCACAGACACAGGAAATGGCAGCAACAGGATGCCAACTCAGGTGATTTGGAACCAGAAAGTACACTTAACCACTATCCATTGCCTCTAAATAAATGTTTGCTAGCTCTAAATAAACATTTTAATTTAAATCTTTTCTACGTTTGTTTTCAGCACCCCTATAAATGGCAGGACTAGGATACAATTCCATCATACCCTGTAGGTTAGCTGTAGCCTGACAGGGAGGAGCGAGAGCTGAACACGGTGGAGCTCTGCGTCTCTTACAGCACCGTCGCCGGGTTTGCTTGGGAGTCCCTTAGCCCTAGATCTGCTTTTCCGTGTCTCTTCAAAATTATCTGATCAACAACTAAGAGATTGTAACTTGTCCTGTGTTTTATTCTCTCTGCATCTGAATCCTCAATATAATGACAAACTTTGTAATTTTTCATTTAGGGGTATAATGTGTTCTAAGTCTGTTAAACCCTTGTTGCCCTCCTACGGCCTGGCCTGCCGTTCTTCCACAAAAGGCCCTGGCCTCTGGGTGTTTCTTGACACGCGCACGCGCACGCGCACACGGCTTATCCTACAAGTTTCTCCATGCCCTCGGTGGGGGAGTAAAAAAAAAAAAAAAAATCACAGCGAGCCTGAAGGTCCATTTCTCAGGCGGGGGAGGCATGTAACGAAATTAGTTTTTGCTAGGTATTTTTTTATCACAGCTTGAGAGGTACAAACCGCAAGGAAGAACTAGTTTCTTGGCAGGTCACGCCAGCTCTGGGGGGGTTCACCGATCAATCGCAGCCAAACTTGGAAATACATATCGTGGCAAGGTTCGTTTATGGTAGACTCGCACCGAGGCCGCCGCCGCCACGGTCTGCGGTCACCTCGTGTCGAGTCACGACCATCGAGTCCTTCACTTTCCCTGAGAAACTCCCACGCCTGCCCTGTCCCCAGGGGAGCCGGCGGTCCCTCGGGGAAGGCCGCGAGGGCAGGCCCGGGGCACCGCAGCGAGACGGGACGGCGGCGGGCGTAGGAAGCACCGGGCTTCAGTTCACGAGCCTGTTATTCCACGGAAAAATGGAACATTCCGCTCCTTCCGCCCGCAGAGGAGAGGCGGGGGGAACCCTTCGATCTGGTCTAGGAAAGGCGACGCGGGCGCAGCCGCCGGAATCCCGGACGCCAGGAGCCGCGTTACGGGAATCGCAGCTGCCCGGAGTCCCGCCCCTTCGCCGTCGGGCGGCCTCCCGACCAATGCCCGGGCGCGCCGGGTCTCGCCGGAGCCAATCAGCATACAGCCCCTAAATCCGGAGGCGGGGCGCGGCGAGGGCGCTGCGAGGCGGGGTCAGGGGGCGCAGCGCCCCGCGGTGGGAGGAGGGCCGCGTGCCGCGTCTGCGGGAAGGAACCGGGAGCGAGCCGGAGCCGGAGCTGAGAGCTGAGAGGCCGGCGGAGCCGCGAGGGGAACGCCCGGGCGCAGCTGAGCTGGAGGCCGCGACTGTGCGGCCGACCGGCCCGGCCTGGCGCCGGGGGAGTCCTGCGTTGTACGGATGCGGTTGAGTGAAGCGCCGAGGCCTGAGGTGAGGAGGTACCGCGACCGAGTGAAGGGCCGCGTAGCGCGAGGACGAGGGCTAGGTCGGGGCGTTCGGGCCTGGGGCCGGGCCCTCCAGGGGGCCGCCCTGCCGCGGGAGAGGGGCGCCCCAGCGCCGCGCGTCCCCAGCTTGCTAGTTCCAGCCTGGAAACCCCCGCATTCCTCCTTCCATTCCGTGTTCACACAGCCCGGAATCTGATTCCCACAACTTTGTCACCTATATTTCTCCGGTACACACGCGCGCGCGCACACACACACACACCCTTCTTAGGCCCACGCCCCCCAGGCCCCACTTTTCGCTCCTTTCCGTCTCCCCTTCAATTCCGCCGGCCCCGCACTTGACTCTTCACTTTCTCCCTGGAAGTTAGCAGCTCCTCAGCAAAGCCATCTTTCCATCCTGAAATCATAATGTCTCAACCCTGTTGAAAGTTCACCTTAATTCAAACATTTTCAACTCACAGCCTCTTCTTTCTTCTTTTTCTCTCTCACATGTATCCGCCCTTAAAGAATCCCACCTTAACGCTGTATCTGAAAAGTACCAAATCCATCTTTAAAACTTCACCCCTCCCCCAAGCTTAAAGGTTATTCCAAGCGGCAAGGTTCTGTTTTTCAGTAGATGAACAGCATTTTATTCATAACTCCAAATGAAAAAAATATCAGATTAGAAATAAGACTTGCCACTTGGAGGTTGTTGGGGTTTTGTCGTGTCCCCCCCTCCCCCCCCCCCCCCACTTCAGAACACCCATTTCGGCTTAATTTGTGTAGTCATGGGCATTTCAGCAGTTACACTAAGCTTTAAAATAATTAGTGATTAGAATGCCAGGGTGACTCTTCTAAAAGATTGGAGTCTTTGGTTAAGTCGGAGCTGTAAACAAACCCTTTAGACCGTGTGACTGCCAGCTTCAAGTTGGAACAACTCTTAATTTGAAATTCCTGACTCAGATCATCCTAGGAGCTGTTCGCCATTATCTTAATTTCTTAAATTCATGGTAATTCCCATTTTGAAGTATTTTTGAACTGTAAATAGAACTCTACGTTTATAAAGCCAACTGGATACTAAGTTAAATCCTGTTTTCCAGTTATTTCTTTCGGGGGATAGTTTTTGAACACTTGTTTTTAATTACAAGTGAAAGAAGAAAGTTACAGGATGGAGAAAGTGTGAGAAAAGGGGAGTAAGTTTCATGGTGGAATTTTCCCCTCTTTTCAAGTCTGTATAATTGACAGTGCTACAACATGTTTAGTTTTCTCATAGGTAATTTGGAATATTCTAAATACTGCGGACATATTTTCTTATGTAATGAAAAATGTGCACAGTGTCCTCATTTTTATTTATGACTTGCAGTGTTTTCAGTTTATTTATAGGTTTTCCCAAGGGCATTTGCACTGCAGTTAAATGTTAGGGTGAATGTCGATTATTATATACATTTGAAGTAAAATGTCTCAGTATCCACTTTACAGAGAAGGAAACTGAGGCTCAGGGTCCTTTTGAACCGTAGATCTGTGTAATTCCAACCCCTGTACTCTCACTTGGTCTTTCTGTTATACTGACACACTTCTCATGGAGGATCCACTACTACAGTTTAGTTTGGCCACTTATGGACTCCCCATAACTGATCTGCAGGGAGGGCTTTTTTCCTCCACAGAAGCTATTTTAGAGCTTCTTATTTTAACAGGAGTCAGGACTCCCTGGCTCTAATATATTTGCAGCTTGGCTCCTAGAGAAGTGTGGAATGTTCTCACAGTCTTCTCCATTTCTTTGATTGCAAAGGCTGTATGATCAGATTTGAAGTTTCTACTCTGTTATTTTACATAATAAATAGTAACCACTTACTGCTGGCTACAGGAATTCACAAATATGCATGAGATATTGTTAGGACATGTATAGAGCTTATAGAAATTGGGCTGACAAATGTATGAAAAATTGCAAGGATGCAAGGCAGCTTTAATTAAGTGTAGAATGATGCAGAAACTGCTATAGATATCTAAATTAGGAGTGATAAAAAATAATAAATTAGGAGTGATTATTAAAGAGTTGGAATAATCAAAGGATTGAGCAGAGGTCAGACCTGAAACCTTTGTGAGACCTGGATAAAGAGAAAAATGAAAGAAGCCCATTCCAAATAGAGGTCTATGTAGAAAGAGTCAGGAAAAAAAAATATTAATTACAATAGCCAGTACAAAAATAATGCTTATTTGTGCCAGTCACTGTTCTGAGCACTTTGCCTGTATTAATTCTTTTAATCCTCATAACCTTAGGAGGTAAATGTTACCATCTTCCTTTTACAAAGAAGGAAACCAAAGCAAAGAGAGGTTAATTTGTCTAGTGCCACGCTGAATAAGGGGTAGATCTAGAATTCATACATAGATAGCCTGGCTTCAGAATCTGAGCTTTTAACTGTGATGCATATATTCCCTCTTCATATAGTATATTTGAAAGGCAGTGACTAAAATAATATGGCCATACCAGGAGGTCTTTTAAAACCCACTCTTAATTGCCCTCGTCATGCCTCAAAGTATCTTGGATTCTGAGGATATTGAGACATAGAAACAGTTATATTACAGGGCTTGAACTCCTATTATGGAATTGTACGCAAGTGCATTGGGAGCAAAGATGTTTGTGGGAATGGGGGGGATTTCCTTAGGAGACATGATGTTTCATCTGAGTTACACACGGGGCAAATCAGAGTCTGGGGAAAGACATTGTAGAGTTAGGGGATGGCATATGTAGAAGTACAAACTCTTAAATAACAAAATGTGTTAGAGAAAGTCTGGTAGTTTGCTGTGTCTTGAGCTTGGTCTGTGGGAGTGAGCTTAGTCTGTAGGAGTAGGAAATGATAAAAAGTAGACCAAAATATGAATGGCGTGATGAGGTCAAAGAAAAATGAAAGCTTAAGATATTTGCTTTGCATTTGGGAAACTACATTAATAATTTCAACAGATTGTTCACTATTCTCTTTAGATGTACAGCTACAAGTGGTAGCTTAGGGAACAGTTTGAGTAGAGAGCTTTTTAGAGTCGTCTTTAGTATTTGTTTGTTTGTTGTAAGTAATCTCTACACCCAACGTGGGGCTTGAACTCAAAACTCTTAGATCAAGAGTTACTTGCTTTACCAGCTAAGCCAGCCAGGCTCCTCTAGAATAGATTTTAAATACTGGAAAAGATAATTTGGACAGGCACATGAAGCCAAACTTTTAGGTTCTTAAATAGCTAAAATATTTGGCATTGTTACTGCCCCTTGGAAAAACTTTTGAGCTTAAGAGTGACAAGTTTAAGGTAGTGTTTTAGGTGTATTCATTCACCTATAATGTCAGAATGATTTGGAGGATGGAAAGAGACTGGAAGCAGGAAGGCAGATAAGTATTAAGATGATCAGTGCCTAAATCACATTTGTCATGGTAGAGGGTAGAAAAGAAGAGACAAATGGGAAAGACAGCATAAAAGAAGATTGGATAAGCTAGAATTTAATGGATCCCATTGACTTTAGCAATTCAAAAAAGGTGGTCTTAGATGGGGGAAAGATAAGTACTGTGACTTTTTTTAGAAGCGCATGCGGTTACATATATATATATATACATGTGTGTATTGTTTTTAGACCTTTCTATTTGAGTTAGAGGCAGAATATCCAAGACAATGATACGTAACTGGAATCAAAAGAAAGGTCCCAACCAGAGTTCTTGAAAGTATTTTGTTTGAAATAGTGATAGTTCAAGTCATATGTCTTCAAAGAAGTTGTTATTTAAAAAAAAAAATTTAAAGTTTTTAAAAAATAGTAGGTTCCAAATACTCAGGTACATTCATAGCCGAGAGGTAAAACCTAGCAGAGAATTCAGTGAAGAAGACAATAAAGTAGGTAAAAGAATTCAACCACATGAAACCATTACATAGAAACCAGGAGAGAAAATTCAAGAAGCAAACATGGTCAACAATGTTTCAGAAACATTTGTGATATTGTTACAATGGCTACAGTCTCTTTTTCTATGTCTGTTTAGTATAGCTCAGTGAGATTTAATGAGATACTAGTTAGCTAATGGATCATGACTAAGAGAGCTCTATGTGTTGAAATGTGGCTGCAGTGTAGATTATTATTTTAAAGCTGTCTGTATACATATCCAGAGCCGGAGTTTTATTCCTTTCAGCACAATAAATCTGTTGCCCTCTTAAAATTTAGATGTTCTGCCTCCAGACTTTCTTTTTCTCTTTACTCAAACCAATCGGTTTCATCCTGTGCTCTGAGGCATTTGTATTGGTTGTCTACACAACCTGTTTTTGTTTGTATGTTCTGTTGTATGTATGCCCTCACCTCCATTCCCTAACACAAAGTAAACTCATCAGAGCTGTGTGTCAGAGAGCACAGCTCTGGTTTATACACTGGTATGTGCTGGGATTTTGCCATTGATAATATAATCTTCATTTGGCATTTAGAGTCAAAGATAACATATAGCTCAGGTGTATGCTATTTTCTCTCTTTAGAAAAAATCTTTATGTGTATTTTCATTTCTGGGCCTTCCTGGGCCCTTTGGGACTTGGGCTATTCTCCAAGCCTCTGTAGCATTCTGTGCATATTCTACCTTTCTGAACTTTGAACTTCTTGAGAGCAAGATGTGTTTATTTGGCTCAACTGTGTTTGTTATATTTTATTGAAGCTGTACTGAGAATGTGGGTGGTATCAAAAATACTCCTTAAACCTTTTTCATAGGTCTAAAACAGTTGGTCATAATATGTAGGGGGACTTATCTAACTCTAAGGTCATAAACCTAACTGTATTTTCTTCTAATACTCTTAATCTGAAGATCCTTAATCAGGAGTATATTTATCTGTAATGAAATAGAGCTCTTCAACTTTGTTTGTGGAGCCAGTTGTCCCAGTACTGTTTATTAAATGCTGCTTTATTTCCCCGGTGATATGCAGTGCTTTTTTTTTTTTTTTTTAATCAGATGATTACATTCTTAAGTATATATGGATCTCTTTCTGGATTTTTGGTTTTATACCATTGATCGAATTATTCATATGCAATGTCATGTTTTAATTACTATAATGTTTTAGTACATCTTCATAGATGATAGGGCAAGTATTCTCTTTATTCCTTTTGAAAATTGGCTTTTGGCTATTATCTAATATTTTATATGAAATTTTAAATTGGTTTGTAAAGTTCTATAATAAACCACTTTGCAATTTGGATTAAAATTATATTGCATTACTATATTAATTTGTGAAGAACTACGTATAGTTTGTGTCTACGTATAATTTGTGTCTCTACATATAGTTTGTTTTTCATTCCATGGCATTTAAGTCTTAAATGATGAGCTATTTAGTAAAGGTTTATAGTTTTCTGTATAAAGTTATTACGTAGTTCTGATTAGATTTTTTCTTAGCTGTTACAGTTTTTGATGCTATTATGAATAGAATTTTTTCTTTTACATTTCTAATTGATTCTGGTATATAGGAGAGCTCTATATTTTGATGGTCTTTTGCTTAAATCTAATGTTAAATTTTCAGTAGTTGTAGTAGTTTGTCATTTGATTCTCTCTTTTTTTTTCATAGATAATATCATCTACAAGTTTTTCTTTTTCCATTTTTATATTACTTGTTTGTTCTATTTTTGGTTAAGCCCTCTGGAACAGTGTTGAATAAGTGATAACTCCAAGCACCTTGTTTGAATTATGACTTGAATAGGAATGCTTCTAATTTTTATTTTTGAATATGACATTTACGCTAGGTTTCTGATAAAGGACTATGGCAGCAACAGCAAAAGCTGTGTTGGTAACAACAGGTTACCATGTATTGTGTACATAATATGAGCAGGTAGATTCCAAGTGCTTTATGTTTATTGACTTATTTAATCTTCACACAAGTCCTAGGTAATAAGTGGGTAGGTGGTGCTGTTATGCTCATTTTATAGATAAGGAAAATGAAAGTGAGGGATATCAAATAACTTAGCTAAGATGTTTTACAAAAAAATTAAGGAGTCCGGGTTTGAACATAGGCAATCTGATTTCATAATCCATCCTCTTCTTTGTTGTACTTCATCAAGATAAGGACGGTCTCTTTCAGTCTTAGTTTTCTGACACTTTGTTGTTATTTTTTAATTTGAATTGAATAGTTGTTGAATATTATCATTGTCATATGATTCTCAAGCATCTATTGGAATGATTTTATAGTTCTCTTATCTTAATAAATAGAGTGGGTAATATTTAATATTGTTATCTTTTTGCTTACTGGACCATACTTGTATTTTTAGGCTAAATACTTGTTAGAATTTATGGGCTTTTTGTTGTTGTTTTCATGTATTCTGCTAAAATTAATTTGCAAATGCTTTAATTAGGATATTTCACACCAGTATGCATAACAGTTTGACAATGGTTTTATTATGTACTCCTTGTTTGATTTGGTATCCAAATGACTATGCAACTTGCACTTAGGGCCAAAATGAGATAATAAGGATAGGATTTACTCTCCTGCCTGAAACAACCATAAAACAAACACATGAGACAATATAATCAAGATACTTCACACTGGATAATGAAAGGCACTAGTCTTGATAGGTGGGAAACAAGTAAGATGAAACATATGATTGCACTAGCCTACTATTTTGAAAAAGTTTCCAGGCCATGACACAGGTAGTGGGAATCCAGGGTAAGCTCCGTGGATTCTCTTTGACCTGTGGAGATGGCTGGCAATATCAAAAGAGCTAGAGTTCACAGAACAGAATACTAGAGGACTCTTGAAAGCTTCAAAGGTCCCCTAAACGATTCAGCTGAATACTGACCAGTGCATGCATATAAAGAAATTACTATAGGCCAGAGAAAGAACCTCCTGGAGGGGTAAAGATAACAGTACTTGGTGGTTGCATAGGGTCAGGAAAGGTACTTGTCCTCACCAGCCAGGGTGGGAACTGTTTGACTCATGGGACACTGATAGAGGTACAGAAGAATCCTGCCTCAGTAGTAGGGAATAAATAAATCACCCTAGAATAAGCACTGCTCCAACCTCACCCAGTGTACCTTTTTTTTTTTTTTTGAGTTTTAATTTTAATTCCAGTTAGTTAACATACAGTATGATATTAATTTCAGGTGTATAATATAGTGATTCTTTATTACACCCAGTGCTCATCACAAGTGCACTCCTTAATCCCCATCACCTGTTTCACCCATCTCCCCTCTGGTAACCATCAGTTCATTTTCTTTAGTCTTTCTTGGTTTGCCTTTCTTTTTTTCCCCTTTGCTTGTTTTATTTCTTAAACTCCAAATATGAGTGAAATCATATGATATTTGTCCCTGACTTGTTTCACTTAGCATAGGATTCTCTAGTTCCATCCACATCATTGCAAATGCCAAGATTTCATTCTTTTTTGATGGCTGAGTAATAATCCATTGTGTATATATAACACATCATCTTTATCCATTCATCAGTCAATGGCTGTTTCCATAATTTGGGCTATTTACATAATTTGACTATTGTAGATAGCACTGCTATAAGCATCAAGTGCATGTATCCCTTTATATTAATATTTTTGTATTCTTTGGATAAATAACCTAAATATTTTTAGGTATGTAAAAACTTAAAGAATTCATCACTAGCAGAACCACACTGCAAATAATAATCCATCATAATCATCATCATCATCATCATCCTTCAGGCAAAGAAAATATTAGATGGAAATATAGACCTTAAACAAAGGATTTGAAACTCTGGAAATGTTACTGACATGTATATATATATACATAAGATATTTATATTATAGAAATCTCTTTTATTTATTTATTCATGAGAAACAGAGAGAGAGAGAGAGAGGCAGAGACACAGGCAGAGGGAGAAGTAGGCTCCATGCAGGGAGCCTGACGTGGGACTCAATCCCGGGACTCCAGGATCACACCCTGGACTGAAGGCAGGTGCTAAACCACTGAGCCACCCAGGGATCCCCCAGAAATCTCTTTTAAAATAATTGTTTAAACCAAAACAGTAACAGTATGGTTTACAACATATATAAAGTACATCTGAAGTTTATAAAATATGTAAAAGTAACTTGTATGCCGAAAATAGCATAAAGATCAAGAGGAGGAAAAAAAAAAGATTAAGAGGAGAGAAATAGATGTCTACTCCTGTGCATGAGGTGCTATAACATCACTTGTAGACTGAAAAGTTTAAGATACATACTATAAACCTTAAATTACTAAGATAACAAAATAAAGAATTAATAGCTTATAAGTCAGGAAGGAAGGCAAAATAGAAATCCTAAAACATACTCAACACAAATGGCAGAAATAGAAGAAAAGGAGGAGCAGAGATTAGATAAGTAGAAAGCAAAAAGATGATAGCTTTAAACCTAACTGTATCAATAATAATATATTAGTGGCCTAGACACCCAAAAAAAGCAGACTTTGTCCGATTAGATACAACTATATGCTACCTACCAAAACAAAACACAACAAAAAACACAGTGCTCTTTAAATCTGAAGAAATAAACAGATAAAATATAAAAGAATGGAGAAAGATAAACCATGATAACACTAATGGAAGAGAAGATTAGATGTCTGTAATAATGTCAAAATAGATTTCAGAGCAAAGAATATTACCATTGGTAAAGAACATCATTACACTATAGTAGAAGAGCCACTTCATCAAGACCTTATATTTATGTGCCTAATAACATAGCTTCAAAACAGGGCAAAATCTAAAAGAAGTGGAAGAAGAAATAAAGCCACAGTTCTATTTGGGAATATCAATACCTCCTTTTCAATAATTGGTAGAGGAAATAGACAGAAAATGACTAAAGATAAAGATTTGGAAAAAAAAAAAAAAGATTTGAATAACACTGTCAACCAGATTGGCCCGATTGACATTTATATAACACTCCTGCAACAGCCATGTTTTTTAAGTACACACAGAACACTGATTTCAAGACTTATAAGCAGATAGATCAATGAAACAGAATAGAGCAGGAATTGGGTAATTAGAGCTCACAGGTGAAATCCAGGGTGCCTCCTGTTTTTATAAAGTATTGTTAGAACACAACCACATTCATTTGTTTATGTATTATCTATGGCTGCTTTTGTGCTACAAACAGCAGATGGGATAGTTCCAACAGACATTATGGTCTGCAAAGCCTAAAACATTTATTCTCTGGCTCTTTACATAAAAAGTTTGCCCAGCCGTGGAATAGAGTACTAAATAGACCCACACATATATGGACAACTGATTTTTGATGAAAGTGTAAAGGCAATTCGCTTGAGAAAGGATAGTTTTTCTACAAATAGTTTAGATACTATCCGTATGTAACAAAATGAACTCGAATACCTACTTTACACCATATATAAAAATTATCTCAAAATAGTTGATAGACCTGAGTATATAACCTAAAACTATAAAACTTACAACGAGAAAACATAGAAAACTTTTGAGACTTTGGGTTAGGCAAGGATTTCTCAGATACAGTACTAAAAGTATTAATTCATAGATTGGACTCCATTAAAATGAAAATGTCTCCTCTTTAGAAAGCACAGTTAAAAGAATGGGAAGATAAGCCACAGGGAGAAATTACGAAGGATTTTCTAATAAAGACCTTATATCTAGCATTCTATTTTTTTTAAACTTTCTAAACATATTAATGAGAAAACAACACACCCAATTTAAAAATGAGCGAAGTATTTGGACACATCACCAAAGAAGAATATGAATAAATACTTACCATATATAGTACCTAGCTATTCAGTATTTTACCAAGAGAAATGAAAGCTATGTCCATGCAAAGACTTGGGACTAATATAGTGTATTTATTCCACTAATACATTATGCACCTACTTATAACAAGGAAGTCAGTTTATCCAACAAATATATTGGGGTGCTTACTATGCCCGGTATGATTCTTGATGCTAGGAATACAGTAGAGAACAAAACAACAAAATTTCTTGCCTAATTTGCTAGCATTCTGTTTTAGGTGCACAGACAATGTATTAGTTTCCCAGAGTGGCTGTAACAAAGTGCCACAAACTGGATGACTTAAAATAACAGGAGTTTATTCTCTTAAGGTTCTGGAGGCCAGGGGGATCCCTGGGTGGCCCAGCGGTTTGGCGCCTGCCTTTGGCCCAGGGCGCGGTCCTGGAGACCCGGGATCGAATCCCACGTCGGGCTCCCGGTGCATGGAGCCTGCTTCTCCCTCTGCCTGTGTCTCTGCCTCTCTCTCTCTCTCATGTGTGCCTATCATAAATAAATAAAAGTTTAAAAAAAATTAAAAAAAAAAAAGGTTCTGGAGGCCAGAAGTCCTTCTGAAACTCTTGATAGAATCTTTCCTTGCCTTTTCATTACTTCTGATGGTGGTTCTTAGTTAGCCCTTGACATTTCTTAGCTTATAGCTCTATCACTCCAATGCTTGCCTGTGTTGTCACATGGCATTGTGCCTGTGTGTTTCATAAGGATAGCCAATCATATTGTATTAAGGACCCACCCTACTCCTTTATCACATCTTAACTAATTACATCAGTCACAGCCCTATTTCCAAACAGGGTCACATGATGAGATACTGGGGGGTTAGGACATCAACATATCTTTCAAGAGGAAAACACAATTCAATCCATAACAGCCAATAAAATAAGTAAATTAAATATTATTTTAGAGCAGGGGTTGGCATACTATGGTCTGCAGACCAAATCTAGTGTGCATCCTATCGTAATAAATAATTTTATTAGAATTTACCCATGCCCATTTGTTTACTATCTATAACAAAGTTGAAAAATTGCAACAGAGACCTTAATACCTACAAAACCTAAAATATTTATTGTCTGGCCCTTTACAAGAAATGTTTGCCAAATCATTTTAGAAAGTGTTAAGTGCCATTGAGAAAAAAAATAGGAAAGGGGTGTCCTTCTGTCTAAAATGAGTCTCTTGTAGACAGCAGATAGATGGGTCCTGCTTTTTTATCCAGTCTGAAACCCTGCACCTTTTGATGGGGTCATTAAGCCCGTTCACGTTCAGAGTTACTGTGGAAGGAGCCTCGGTGTCCATCGAAAGATGAGTGGATAAAGAAGATGTGGTTTATGTATACAATGGAATATTACTCAGCTATTAGAAATGACAAATACCCACCATTTGCTTCAACGTGGATGGACCTGGAGGGTATTATGCTGAGTGAAGTAAGTCAGTCGGAGAAGGACAAACATTATATGTTCTCATTCATTTGGGGAATATAAATAATAGTGAAAGGGAATATAAGGGAAGGGAGAAGAAATGTGTGGGAAATATCAGAAAGGGAGACAGAACGTAAAGACTGCTAACTCTGGGAAACGAACTAGGGGTGGTAGAAGGGGAGGAGGGCAGGGGGTGGGAGTGAATGGGTGACGGGCACTGGGGGTTATTCTGTATGTTGGTAAATTGAACACCAATAAAAATAAATTTAAAAAAAATAGGAAAGGGGGAAAAGCAATCCTGGGTGCTCAGGGAAGACCTGTTTGAGAAGGTGAATTTAAGAAAATGCTATAAGGAATTAATCTTTATGTATTGACTTAGAAAGGTGTCCAAATATAAGTGAAAAATGCATGTTACAGAACATTTTTGTGATCCCATTTTTGTATAATAAGAATGCATATACTTGGGCGACCCGGGTGGCTCAGCGGTTTAGCGCCACCTTCAGCCCAGGGCCTGATCCTGGAGACCCGGGATCGAGTCCCACGTCAGGCTCCCTGCATGGAGCCTGCTTCTCCCTCTGTGTATTTCTCTGACTCACTCTCTCTGTATGTCTCTCATTAATAAATAAATAAAATCTTAAAAAAAAAGAATGCATATATTTATACAATATAATGTTGTAATATACAAATTGAAAAAGTCTTTTATAATCCCACCAAGATAACTAATGTGAACAATTTGGTGGATACTTTTGGAAAAAAGACTTGTATATGATGTATTTTCAACTTCTGTTCATTTGAAATTTTAAAAATAATTTTTCCTTTGCATTTTAATATCTCATTGATATAAATTTAATTTCTTATGTATTATTAAATTACATCAAAGGCTTAATACGTGTGAAATAGTAATGGAGGATTCAACTTCTTGCCCAAGTTTGAAGTTATCTTTTATATTTCAAAGAGGAACCACCATCACTCACACTAGAATTTAACCTGGAACTGAATTTTAAACTGAATTTTTATGTCTGTGTGCACAAAATAGTATGGCAGTTGAAGAGTCAGTAGCCTTTAACTGCTAGTGAAAGGGTAAAAGGTGTGATTCTGTTAATAATTTGCTTTTACTCCCTTTGTCACATTCAACAAAATATCCCTTTCATGTCTCTGTGACATTATGTCAACATCAGGGAAGTTTGGACTGGACATGGAGGGCTGATAATGTTTCCAAGTATTTTTCAAAACAGGACTAGGATGCTTAAATATTGTTATATAGGTGTTTATAGGATTGTTTTCTACTGAAGATCCAAGGGTATGTAAAATGGGATACTTTCAGAAATGCTTATAGCAGGCAAAGATTTAAGAAGAATGCTTATAATAAATATTATCAAAGCCAGCTTTCTGAACAAGGCTCTCCTCTCTTTATAGTGAGACCTGATGAAAAGAGCATGACCTTTGGAGACAGAAGACTTAGTTTCAAGTCCCTGTTTCTTCACTTCTTAATTTTGTGATTTGGGTACGTAACTTAAACTGTCAGAATTTTTCTTTTGTAAAGTTCCAGTAATTAATCCTTGCAATGGAAACCCATTGAATGTACAACACCATCAAGCCCTTAAGGTAAACTGTAGACTTAGGGTAATTCAAGTGTGTCAGTATAAGTTCATCCTTGGTAAAATGTACTATTCTGGTGAGTGATACTGACCATAGCAGAAGCTATGCATGTGTAGGGGCAGAGAGTTATGGGAATTCTCTGTACCTTCCTCTCAATTTCATTTAAACCTAAAGCTGTTCTAAAAATATAAACTTTTAAAATAATGAAATAATGATTCCTGCCCTACCCACCTCCTTTTCTAGGATATTAGGAGAATCAACTGAAGTAATTTACATAAAAGCACTTGTGTAATGTGTCATAGTATGTAAGTGTTAGTATGAATTAATAATTAGTAATAATGGAATAGAGCAGAGTTGGATAATTTTTAAGATAATAATTAGTATAATGTAGGGTATGACTGACTCTTTGCATATTTATTCAAAGTAACACTGTAATGTGTATATATGATACCATATTTAAATTGTCCCCATCCTTATCCCTGCCCAGCTTACTCATTCAACAAACATTACTTTGCCTTCTTTTTTGGCAATTGTACTTCATCTACCATTCTACAATTATAGGAGTAACGTTACTATAGTAACTAAGTTTATATTGACATTCTTCCTCCCATGAAATCTGTATCTAAATGTATTATTCATACTTTTTCTTCTGTCCTTCCGTCAAAAAGAAAAAGAGACTCAAAAATCAATCCATAAGTAACAAAAATAATTTATAAAGGGCATAACTATTAAATATTTATTAATTATAATTCCCACTTAAGAAAATCCATGAGAATGAAAATGAATAAGAGTGATCAACTATAGGGATAATCTTGAATGTGTTCTAATTTTTAAAAACCATTTATAGACTTTATTGCTTTAATAGTCAATTACTTGTGATGCATCTTTTTTTCCTCCAATTAGCTTTATTTATTTTTTTTAATTTATTTTTTATTGGTGTTCAATTTACTAACATACAGAATAACCCCCAGTGCCTGTCACACATTCACTCCCACCCCCCGCCCTCCTCCCCTTCTGCCACCCCTAGTTCATTTCCCAGAGTTAGCAGTCTTTACGTTCTGTCTCCCTTTCTGATATTTCCCACACACTTCTTCTCCCTTCCCTTATATTCCCTTTCACTATTATTTATATTCCCCAAATGAATGAGAACATATAATGTTTGTCCTTCTCCGACTGACTTACTTCACTCAGCATAATACCCTCCAGTTCCATCCACGTTGAAGCAAATGGTATTTGTCATTTCTAATAGCTGAGTAATATTCCATTGTATACATAAACCACATCTTCTTTATCCATTCATCTTTCGTTGGACACCGAGGCTCCTTCCACAGTTTGGCTATTGTGGCCATTGATGCTATAAACATCGGGGTGCAGGTGTCCCGGCGTTTCATTGCATTTGTATCTTTGGGGTAAATCCCCAACAGTGCAATTGCTGGGTCGTAGGGCAGGTCTATTTTTAACTCTTTGAGGAACCTCCACACAGTTTTCCAGAGTGGCTGCACCAGTTCACATTCCCACCAACAGTGTAAGAGGGTTCCCTTTTCACCACATCCTCTCCAACATTTGTTGTTTCCTGCCTTGTTAATTTGCCCCATTCTCACTGGTGTGAGGTGGTATCTCATTGTGGTTTTGATTTGTATTTCCCTGATGGCAAGTGATGCAGAGCATTTTCTCATATGCATGTTGGCCATGTCTATGTCTTCCTCTGTGAGATTTCTCTTCATGTCTTTTGCCCATTTCATGATTGGATTGTTTGTTTCTTTGGTGTTGAGTTTAATAAGTTCTTTATAGATCTTGGAAACTAGCCCTTTATCTGATAAGTCCTTTGCAAATATCTTCTCCCATTCTGTGGTCGTCTTTTAGTTTTGTTGACTGTATCCTTTGCTGTGCAAAAGCTTCTTATCTTGATGAAGTCCCAATAGTTCATTTTTGCTTTTGTTTCTTTTGCCTTCGTGGATGTATCTTGCAAGAAGTTACTGTGGCCGAGTTCAAAAAGGGTGTTGCCTGTGTTCTTCTCTAGGATTTTGATGGAATCTTGTCTCACATTTAGATCTTTCATCCATTTTGAGTTTATCTTTGTGTATGGTGAAAGAGAGTGGTCTAGTTTCATTCTTCTGCATGTGGATGTCCAATTTTCCCAGCACCATTTATTGAAGAGACTGTCTTTCTTCCAATGGATAGTCTTTCCTCCTTTATCAAATATTAGTTGAGCATAAAGTTCAGGGTCCACTTCTGGGTTCTCTATTCTGTTCCACTGATCTATGTGTCTGTTTTTGTGCCAGTACCACACTGTCTTGATGACCACAGCTTTGTAGTACAACCTGAAATCCGGCATTGTGATGCCCCCAGATATGGTTTTCTTTTTTAAAATTCCCCTGGCTATTCAGGGTCTTTTCTGATTCCACACAAATCTTAAAATAATTTGTTCTAACTCTCTGAAGAAAGTCCATGGTATTTTGATAGGGATTGCATTAAACGTGTATATTGCCCTGGGTAACATTGACATTTTCACAATATTAATTCTGCCAATCCATGAGCATGGAATATTTTTCCATCTCTTTGTGTCTTCCTCAATTTCTTTCAGAAATGTTCTATAGTTTTTAGGGTATAGATCCTTTACATCTTTGGTTAGGTTTATTCCTAGGTATCTTATGCTTTTGGGTGCAATTGTAAATGGGATTGACTCCTTAATTTCTCTTTCTTCAGTCTCATTGTTAGTGTATAGAAATGCCACTGATTTCTGGGCTTTGATTTTGTATCCTGCCACGCTACCAAATTGCTGTATGAGTTCTAGCAATCTTGGGGTGGAGACTTTTGGGTTTTCTATGTAGAGTATCATGTCATCGGTGAAGAGGGAGAGTTTGACTTCTTTGCCAATTTGAATGCCTTTAATGTCTCTTTGTTGTCTGATTGCTGAGGCTAGGACTTCCAATACTATGTTGAATAGCAGTGGTGAGAGTGGACATCCCTGTCTTGTTCCTGATCTTAGGGGAAAGGCTCCCAGTGCTTCCCCATTGAGAATGATATTTGCTGTGGGCTTTTCATAGATGGCTTTTAAGATGTCGAGGAATGTTCCCTCTATCCGTACACTCTGAAGAGTTTTGATCAGAAATGGATGCTGTATTTTGTCAAATGCTTTCTCTGCATCTAATGAGAGGATCATATGGTTCTTGGTTTTTCTCTTGCTGATATGATGAATCACATTGATTGTTTTACGGGTGTTGAACCAGCCTTGTGTCCCAGGGATAAATCCTACTTGGTCATGGTGAATAATTTTCGTAAGGTACTGTTGGATCCTACTGGCCAGTATCTTGTTGAGAATTTTTGCATCCATGTTCATCAGGGATATTGGTCTGTAATTCTCCTTTTTGGTGGGGTCTTTGTCTGGTTTTGGAATTAAGGTGATGCTGGCCTCATAGAACGAATTTGGAAGTACTCCGTCTCTTTCTATCTTTCCAAACAGCTTTAGGAGAATAGGTATGGTTTCTTCTTTAAACGTTTGATAAAATTCCCCTGGGAAGCCATCTGGCCCTGGACTTTTGTGTCTTGGGAGGTTTTTGATGACTGCTTCAATTTCCTCCCTGGTTATTGGCCTGTTAAGTTTTTCTATTTCTTCCTGTTCCAGTTTTGGTAGTTTGTGGCTTTCCAGGAATGCGTCCATTTCTTCTAGATTGCCTAATTTATTGGCGTATAGCTGTTCATAATATGTTTTTAAAATCGTTTGTATTTCCTTGGTGTTGCTAGTGATCTCTCCTTTCTCATTCATGATTTTATTAATTTGAGTCTTCTCTCTCTTCTTTTTAATAAGGCTGGCTAATGGTTTATCTATCTTATTAATTCTTTCAAAGAACCAACTCCTGGTTCTGTTGATCTGTTCCACAGTTCTTCTGGTCTCGATTTCGTTGAGTTCTGCTCGAATCTTTATTAACTCCCTTCTTCTCTTGGGTGTAGGATCTATTTGCTGTTTTTTCTCTAGCTCCTTTATGTGTAAGGTTAGCTTTTGTATTTGAGTTCTTTCCAGTTTTTGAATGGATGCTTGTATTGCGATGTATTTCCCCCTTAGGACTGCTTTTGCTGCATCCCAAAGATTTTGAACGGTTGTATCTTCATTCTCATTAGTTTCCATGAATCTTTTTAATTCTTCCTTAATTTCCTGGTTGACCCTTTCATCTTTTAGCAGGATGGTCCTTAACCTCCACGTGTTTGAGGTCCTTCCAAACTTCTTGTTGTGATTTAGTTCTAATTTCAAGGCATTATGGTCTGAGAATATGCAGGGGACGATCCCAGTCTTTTGGTATCAGTTCAGACCCGATTTGTGACCCAATATGTGGTCTATTCTGGAGAAAGTTCCATGTGCACTTGAGAAGAATGTGTATTCAGTTGAGTTTGGATGTAAAGTTCTGTAGATATCTGTGAAATCCATCTGGTCCAGTGTATCATTTAAAGCTCTCGTTTCTTTGGAGATGTTGTGCTTAGAAGACCTATCGAGTATAGAAAGAGCTAGATTGAAGTCACCAAGTATAAGTGTATTATTATCTAAGTATTTCTTCACTTTGGTTAATAATTGATTTATATATTTGGCAGCTCCCACATTCGGGGCATATATATTGAGGATTGTTAAGTCCTCTTGTTGAATAGATCCTTTAAGTATGATATAGTGTCCCTCTTCATCTCTCACTACAGTCTTCGGGGTAAATTTTAGTTTATCTGATATAAGGATGGCTACCCCTGCTTTCTTTTGAGGACCATTCGAATGGTAAATGGTTCTCCAACCTTTTATTTTCAGGCTGTAGGTGTCCTTCTGTCTAAAATGAGTCTCTTGTAGACAGCAAATAGATGGGTCCTGCTTTTTTATCCAGTCTGAAACCCTGCACCTTTTGATGGGGTCATTAAGCCCATTCACATTCAGAGTTACTATTGAGAGATATGAGTTTAGTGTCATCATGATATCTATTCAGTCCTTGTTTTTGTGCAATGTTCCACTGAACTTCTTAAAGGGGAATTTTAAGAGTCCCCCTTAAAATTTCTTGCAGAGCTGGTTTGGAGGTCACATATTCTTTTAGTTGCTGCCTGTCTTGGAAGCTCTTTATCTCTCCTTCCATTTTGAATGAGAGCCTTGCTGGATAAAGTATTCTTGGTTGCATGTTTTTCTCATTTAGGACCCTGAATATATCCTGCCAGCCCTTTCTGGCCTGCCAGGTCTCTGTGGAGAGGTCTGCTGTTACCCTAATACTCCTCCCCATAAAAGTCAGGGATTTCTTGTCTCTTGCTGCTTTAAGGATCTTCTCTTTATCTTTGGAATTTGCAAGCTTCACTATTAAATGTCGAGGTATTGAACGGTTTTTATTGATTTTAGGGGGGGATCTCTCTATTTCCTGGATCTGAATGCCTGTTTCCCTTCCCAGATTAGGAAAGTTTTCAGCTAGAATTTGTTCAAATACATATCTGGCCCTCTGTCCCTTTTGGCGCCCTCGGGAACACCAATTAAACGTAAGTTTTTCTTCCTCAGGCTCGTTTATTTCCCTTAATCTATCTTTCCCTTAATCTATCTTCATGGTCTTTTAATTGTTTGTCTCTTTTTTCCTCAGTTTCCCTCTGCTATCAACTTGTCTTCTATGTCACTCACTCGTTCTTCCACCTCGTTAACCCTCGTCGTTAGGACTTCTAGTTTGGATTGCATCTCATTCCATTGATTTTTAATTTCTGCCTGATTAGCTCTAAACTCTGCAGTCATGAAGTCTCTTGAGTCCTTTATGCTTTTTTCTAGAGCCACCAGTAGCTGTATAATAGTGCTTCTGAATTGGCTTTCTGACATTGAATTGTAATCCAGATTTTGTAATTCTGTGGGAGAGAGGACTGTTTCTGATTCTTTCTTTTGAGGTGAGGTTTTCCTTCTAGTCATTTTGCTCAGTGCAGAGTGGCCAAAAGCAAGTTGTTTTGGGAAAAGGAGAAAAAGAGAGGAGAGAAAGAAGGAAAGAAAAGAGAAAGAGAAAAAAAAGGAAGAAAAAAAATGAAAAAAAAAAGAAGAAAAAGAAAGAAAGAAAAAAGGGGGGTGGGGGAAGGAAACAAATCAAAAAGCAAAACAAAACAAAACAACACAACAACAACAAAAAAAGAACCACGGGGGAGTATCTTCTGATTCTGTGTACTTTAAGTCCCTTGGCTTCTCCTGGAAGTTGTCCGTCTAGCTGGTCTTCTGGGGGAGGGGCCTGTTGTGCTGATTTTCAGGTGTTAGCAGTTGGGGGAGCTGCTGTGCCCCTGCCTGGTGCAGGGCTCAGTGGGGGTTGTTTACCCCGTGAGGCCCCAGGAGCAACAGCCCTAGTGGCGGGGCCAGCTCTGGAGCCCTGGAGTCAGCCCCTGCAGTAACTCCGGAGCTCTCCGTCTGTAGGGCCTGGAGGCTCCGGGGCGGGCCGCTGATCTGCTCAGCTCGGGGCAGGAGCGTCCTCGCTGTCCTGGGCCCTCTGGGCCTCTGCCTGTCCCGGGGGGAGGCCGGATCCTGGGCTGTGTCCCGGCGCCCTGTGCTCCGGGGCCTGCGCTGTTGGATTCGCGCTCCCGGGCCGCAGCCCCCTCCGCGGAGCCGCCGCCCGAGCCCCTCTGAGCTGCTCCGGGTCCCGCCAGGTCCTGCCGTGCGCGCTGCAGCCCTTAGGGAGCTCGGCGCACTCTCCTGGGCACGCAGTTGCTCTGTTAGTGTCCCCGGGAGCCCGAGGGCATCCTCGCCCTTCTGGGTCCTACTCCAACTCCCTGCGAACCCCTTTCCGCCCGGGAAGGTCGGTGCAGCTCCTGCTTCTCCGGGACGGGGCTCTCCTGTCCTGGGGACACTCGCCCCAGCCTCAGCCCGGCTCCTCGCGGGGCCCCTCCCCCTTGGAGGCCTTTGTTTCTTTATTTCTTTTTCCCCGTCTTCCTACCTTGATAGAAGCGCAAACTCTTCTCACTGTAGCATTCCAGGTGTTCTCTCTTTAATTCTCAGGCCGAATTCATAGATTTTCAGGATAATTTGAAGGTTTTCTAGGTAATTTGGTGGAGACAGGTGATTTAGAGACCCTACTCTTCCGCCATCTTGCCCCTCCTCCTCCACTTGTGATGCATCTTATAGCACCTTTCAACACATTACCTTGTTGAACCACCGTAGTTGGGGAATTGTCACTCTAGAAGAACCACTCAGTGCTTGGAATAAACCTTCTGTATATGTGGTTAATAATTATATTTTGGTTTTATAGAATCTTGTAAGATATATGCAGAATTCAAGGAAAATCATTGTATGCAATATGTGGTTATATGCATGGAAATATATACGTGAAAAATTCTGCCAGAGATGAAGGAGGATAAGGCTAATAATAGAAATTTAAGTTGAATATGTATTGCCAACAAAATGAAAGGAGAGGAACAGTAAGCAGTATACTGTCAATTTGGTCCATTTTAAAACAAGCCCCAAAATGAAGTTGACTGTATTGCATTTAATATTTTAGGTAGTGCTACTGTGTTTCCATATCTTAGGTTGGGACTATGAAATTAAGTTCCTTAATAGATGTTTCTTCACATCTCAATGACAATCTTTTAAAAATCAGGAAACATTACTTTTTTAAAAAGATTTTATTTATTTGAGTGACAGAAAATGAGCAGGGAGAGGGACAGAAGTGGAGAGAGAGACAGAGAGAGAGAAGCAGACTCCTGCTGAGCAGGGAGTCCCATGTGGGCTCAGTCCCAGGACCTGGAGATCATGACCTGAACCAAAGGCAGATGCTTAACTGACTGAGCCACGCAGGCACCCCTGCTTGCTTGCTTTTTTTTTTTTTTTTAAGATTTTATTTATTTGAGAGAGAGAGCACAAGCAAGGTGGGCAGAGGAAGAGGGAGAAGCAGACCCTGCTAAGTGCAGAGCCCAACACAGGGACACCATCCCAGGACCCTGGGATCATGCCCTGAGCTGAAGGCAGTTGCTTTACCAGCTGAGGCACTCAGGTGCCCCAGGAAACATTACTAACTATTAAAATGTGAAACCTACCTTTGCCTGTTTTTCTTTTACATACTTTGTTTCACAGCCCTGCTTAGATAAATTTAATTGCTTTGTGGTAACTATAAATACTTTTATGGGATCTCTTTGTATCCGAGTTTTGTTACAAGATTATAGTGCAGCAAGAGAAAGATTGCCAGTCTCTAGGAACCACAGAGAATCTTCCCTACACTGTGAACAAACTCATTGGTGTAGGTGGTCTGGATGGCATGACCACATAGTACTCTCCCAGTATGCTCAGATGTTTTCTTCTTTTTGTCTTGATGAGCAGTTGAATTATGTGGATTTTTCTAATATGGGACTATTTAAAGTTAGGAACTAAGAAATAAAACAGGTGGAGAAAAATAGTCCTGCAACTTAATTCTTTAATCCTTTATCCTGGAATAGTCTGAACAGTTTGTGATGAGCAAATAATTTATAGAGTGATTGTTGCATGGTTAGCGGGTCAAGTTAGTATTGATATTTAATAAAAGAATACCATATTCCAGATGTAGTACTGTGAAGCCCTCATCAAGAAGTTCATAGTTTTGTAAAGTACTAAAGAAGTTACATCTCAAGTATTTTTTAATTTAAATTTAGGTTTGACTAAGTACTGAAGTCACATGGTACAACATTGGAAAGATGCAAAGAGTATATGTAGAGGATTTTCCTTCTACCCTGGCATCTCACCCAGTGGCAGCCAGTCTTTATTTTTATCCTGCTAGAGGTATTTTATGCTTATATAAGGAAATGAGTGTGTGTTTTAGCTCCTTTTGGGCTTCTCCCCACAAATAACAAATATACTGTTCTCTGCCTTAATAATATTTTATTTTAGATATCATTACACACCTCTAGGTAGAGATCTAGAGCTTCCTCGGTTTTTTTGTAGCTACACGTATGCTATACTTGGATATACCATAATTTAACTGGTCCCCTATTCACGTGTCAACCTTTTATTATTAAAAACAATGCTACGGGGGCGCCTGGGTGGCTCAGTCAGTTAAGTGTCTGTCTTCCGTTGAGGTCATGATCCCAGGGTCACAGGATCAAGCTCTCTGCTCAGTGGGGAGCCTGCTTCTTCCTCTGCCTTTCCCTTTGTCCCTCCCTGTGCTTTCTCTTTCTCTCTCTCTCTCTCTCTCTCTCAAATGAATAAATAAAATCTTTAAAAAAAAAACAAAAACAGTGCTGTAGTGAATAACCTTGTATGTATTGTTTTGCTCATATCTATAGGATAAAATACTAGAAGTAGAATCATTGGATTCAAATGTGTATATATATTTTAATTTTGATTGATAATGTAAAACTGGACATAAACCTTGTCTGGGTAGTTCTTTGTTTATAATTGAGTTTTAATTTACAAACAATGAAATTCACTTTTAAATTCCCACAGTTTGGGGAACCCTGGGTGGCGCAGCGGTTTGGCGCCTGCCTTTGGCCCGGGGCGCGATCCTGGAGACCCGGGATCGAATCCCATGTCGGGCTCCCGGTGCATGGAGCCTGCTTCTCCCTCTGCCTGTGTCTCTGCCTCTCTCTCTCTCTCTGTGACTATCATAAATAAATAAAAAAATTTAAAAAAATAAAAAAATAAAAAAAATAATAATAAATTCCCACAGTTTGTTGGGAAGGTTATGCCATTTTACACCATACTGTGCAGTGTATAAGAATGCCTTTATGTCATAGTCTCATAATACTGTGTTGATAATTTTTTAGTTTTTATATTTTTGCCAAAACTAGAAATGATACTGGGGTAGTTTTTGTTTAGTGTTTTTACTAAGTACAACTTAATATACAATAAAGTCCACAGATCACAAGTTTACAGCTCAGTAAGTTTGGGTTTTTTTAAGGTTTTATTTATTTATTCATGAGAGACACAGTGAGAGGGTAAAAGACATAGAGGGAGAAGCAAGCTCCCTGTGGGGAACTCGATGCAGAACTCAATCCCAGGACCCTGGGATCACACCCTGAGCCGAAGGCAGATGCTCGACCACTGAGCCACTCAGGCATCCCAATCGCAGTAAGTTTTAATCACCATCTAGTTCAAAGTATAGAACATGTCCAGCGTCCCAGAAGGCTCCCTTCTGCCCTCTTCCCCAACCCCCCAAAAAGATAACCACTGTTCTGATCTCTATCACCACAGATGACATTTGCCTGATTTTGAACTTTATATAGAGGGAATCATGTATAATTTTTTTGTGTCTCATTTCTTTCTTCTCTGTTATATATGAAATTCAGTCATGTTGTAAGTACCTGTAGTTCATTTTCATTGCTGTAATTGAGTTACTTGAATTTTTCTGTTTTACTATATTTGTGGTTTTGGTTGCTTCTACTTTTCAGTACTTAGAAATAAAACTTGTATGTACATTCTTGTACATGTCTTTTGGAGGAGTGAAGCACTCATTTCTTTTGACTCCATACGTCGGGTAGATTTGGTTGATTTAATATCTAATCTAATTAGCATTTAATTTATAAAGAATAAAATCTATCATTTTTAGTGTGCAGTTTTTAGGGAACAATTCCTCATAGGGCTCTTGAAGATTTTCTTAGAGGCTTAGAAAATAGAGATAATGTCTCTCTCTAGAGTAAAAGACAGACATGCTTACGCCCATTTTAAAAGGCCTGGTTTCCTAAGCTCAGTCTTCATCCCTGTAACATGACCCACTGGGTGTACAGGTGTTACCAGTCTCTCTTCACAGCGCTTTGTCAGAAACGGGCCCAGGCAGCCAGCACAAGAAAATGCTAATACTCTGAAAATGCTGCTCCTGGTATGAGTGATAAAGTCTTCTGTCTCTGACACAAGAGTCTTGTGTCTTCGGCCAATATCCATGGAACTAGCAGGCTAAATTGTTAGCTTGCAAATAGGGTAAAATCTCAGTGCTTTCACAATTCTTGATACAATTCAGTGAATTTTGACAAATATTTAGAGTTTTATCACTGCCACAATGAGGTCATAGAACATTCTTACCACCCTTAGAAAGTTCTTTTGTACCTTTTTACATTTATTTCCCTTTTCCACTTCAGCCCCAGCCAGCCCCTGATCTGCTTTCTGTCACCCTGGTTGTGTCATTTATTGAATATCCCATAAATGGAATTATATAGTACATAGCCTTTTATGCATGGCTTCCTTCATTCAGCTTAATGCTTTGGAGATTCATTCATGCCCTTGCATGTATCACTAGGTCATTCCCTTTTATTGCTGAGTGGTATTCTACTATATGGATGTTATTGTTTAGATATTGAGTATTTGTTTATTCTTTCTCCAGTTAAAAGACATTTTAGTTGATTATAGTTTGGAACTATGATGAATAAAGCTGCTGTGAACATTTGAGTATAAGTCTTCATGTGGACATGTTTTTTTAGTTCTCTTGAATACATTCTTGCAGCTTATTATTATGTTCATTTAACTTGGTAAAGAACTGTCAAATTGTTTTCCAAAGTATTTGTATCCTCTTGCATTCCTTTCTGGGGTAGTTTTAATTTGCATCTTTCATTATGAGTAGGGTTGAAAGTATCAATCCATATGTTTAAATTATTTGTATTTCCTTTTCTATAAATTGCCTATTCAGCTCATCTTGCTGGTTTTTCTCTTAGGTGTTGGAGATTTTTAGTGATTTGTAGGCATTCTTCATATGATGGGATGTTTTTGGTCATGGTATGAATTACAAACTTTTTTTTTTTTTTTTTTACATTTTGGCAAGTAGCTTTTGAGGTTGCTTTTGGTAGGTTTTGCCTACTAAAAGAAATTTGTCTCTCTGAAGTACTTGCTAATAGCATAAGTCCTCACATGATAAAGAAACAGGATTGCTCTTTTAATTAACCTTAGAGTATAAGTTGTGTTTCATCACTATTTTATGTAACCATAATTCCAGTGAGAATAAAGAAAAATATTCTGAAGAGTTAAATGTGTTTTCTGCATTCTCTAAAATTTTACCACCTTTTAGAAGATAGCTTATACAATGGAAACAAGAGCTTTAGAAATCGAGTCTTTACTTACTTTGTGTAATAAGAGAAAAATTAATAAAAATAATATTATATGTGTCTTTTACAGAAATATCCTACTGCAAGATGTTGACATTGAAGATTTGGATAGTGCAAGCATTGTTTATTTTCTTCACCACTGAATCTGTAGGTAAGGCTCATGAAATACCCTACCTCCCAACCTCACAAATTAGGTTTATATATTTTTATATAATTATGTAATTATAATTTGACATGAAAAGTCACCCAGTAATCCTAAATTCTGTCTAGGTATACTAAAAATAACTTTAAGGTGGGAGGGGGAAAATATGTTGTTGGTTTTTTGGTTGTTTAATATATAGGAGAAAATCTGTTAACCTTTAGCGCTTTGTTTTTTAATGGCCAAAGGTGTCACTGCTGTTCAGTGCTCAGTGACACCTTTAGCAGAATAAAAAGGTCTGAAGCAGTACTGCTCAGACTGGTCCACAGCCTGATGATTCCTTTATTACTACTTCACAATGAGATAAGTACAGAAATTAAGAAAAAATGTTTAGACACTCTTAACAGTTTGACATAGCGGTGACATCCAAACATGTGATCATTGGACTTATCTCATCAAACATGGTATAGAGCGAAAGTATAAGTCTGTGAAACATTGAGGATAAAAAACCAAACTGATCTTTCATCACAGATAGCTTGAAAAGCACTGCCATAAATCAACCCTTTCTAAATCCGGGAACGCAGCTTCTTTTTGAACACTTCAAGTGACATAAAACTTATTTTGAAAAGTTTTGTTATTTAGAAATTTTTTCCTCATTCTTGAGCCCAAATTTTCCTTCTTGTAATTTTTTCCCATTATCCTTAATTCTAGAGTAGTCCCACTTTCTCTTCCCACTGTTCAGCTCTTGAAAAATATTGAAGGACTGCTTTCATGTGTCTCTGAGGCATCTCCTGCCCAAACTAAACTTACCCAGTGTCCTAATTATTCTTTATAGGACTTGACTTCTAACCCTATATATGCTGATTACCCTTCCTGATTCTTCTCTTGGTTGCCCATAGCCCATTTGAAATAGACCATCACACCTCTCACACTTACCAGCTGTAGGACTAGGCCAGTTGCTTGATTTGTGTCAGTTTCCTGATCTATAAGATGGAGATAATAATGGTTCCTGACTCCTATGGATATTGTGAAAATTATATGAGTTACTATACTGAAGACATCTGGACAGTGCCTGGCCCACAGTAAACATTATAAAAAGGATAGTAATTATCTGATTATTATTGAGGTTTGAATAAAATGCACTTAAGAAAAAAATGAATTTAATATACCAGAACTGGACATGGTCTGAATATAGTGATTTTATTATTTACTTTGATCTGAACATCATTTTTATTTAATCAGCATAGTTTTTGCTAGCTAAGATAGACCATAGTTTCATGGTAAGCTACTGGTCAGTGAAAATTCTTAGGTTTTCACATGGATTACTTTTAAGCCATTTCTCCCTTACTGTATGTTTATTTAATCTCAGCTTGAGTAAGAGATATTATCCTCTCTAGCAAGTTTCATTATATTAGTTTTGGCCTGTTGGTCTAATCTTTTAAAATAATTTTAATTCTAGTATTACCATCCAAAGTGTTGGCAATTCTTCATAGTCTTGTCCTTTGCTAATTTGATGTGTGTGTGTGTATATGTGTCTGTTTTCTGCCAAATTATTAAAAACATGTTCAGAATAGCAGGACTACATTATTGCTGCCTCACAAATTACTCAAAAACTTCATGGCTTAAAATGATAGTAATTATTTCTCAGGGTTTGTGTGTGTCAGAAATAAAGTTGGGCACAACTGGACTGTTTCATCTTTGCTTTGTGATGTCCGAGGCCTCAGCTGGAATATTCAGAGATTGGTGACTAGAATTATCTGAAGGCACATTCATTTACATGTCTAGTATTAATGCTGGCTGTAGGCTGAGGGCTTTGCTAGGCTTGTTGGCCAGAACACTACATGTGGTCTCCCCTTGTGGCCTTGGCTTCCCTGTAACGTGGGTAGGTTCCAAGGACAGATGTCCCAAGAGAAAAAGAACGGTAGTCGAAAGTTGTGTTCTTTTCATAGTCTGGCTAGTCACATAGCACATTTCATTGGCTGAGGCAGACATAAGCACCCACACAGATCTGAGGGCAGAAGGGGAATATTGACCCTATTTCTTTGTATTGGGGGTATCGGTCACATTGTAAGAAGAGCATGTGGTATGGAGTAAATACATAGGTATGACCATGTCTGGAAAATATAGTCTACTGCAAGGACTTCAGCATATTCTACTTAAGACCTCTCTGACTTTTTTTGGTAGTATTTTTTATATATGAGTTATCAACCAATTAAGAATCTCTTAGTTTGAACCTATGAAATTTCTTTTTTTTAAGGATTTATTCATTCATTCATTCATTCATTCATTCATTCATTCATGAGAGACACAGAGAGAGGCAGAGACATAGGTGGAGGGAGAAGCAGGCTCCCCATAGGAAGCCAGATGCAGGACTCAATCTTGGGGCTTCAGGATCACGCCCTGAGCCATTGGCAGGCACTCAACCC
Source organism: Canis lupus dingo (assembly GCF_003254725.2). NCBI lineage: Eukaryota > Metazoa > Chordata > Mammalia > Carnivora > Canidae > Canis > Canis lupus. Next base: position 41,860,109 of record NC_064244.1, on the reverse strand, counting down.
CTTAGCCACCCAGGCATCCGAAACCCATGAAATTTCTATTTTTGTAGACCAAGGACAGCCAGATATCAGCAGTTTTGTAATGTTCAGCTGTTATCTGTTATGGTATATACTAACCTATATTTCTTCATCTTGTCTGAATAATTACCCCAACTAACTTTATCAAATGCTTTTTTAAAATTAAAATGCTCTCAGGACGCCTGGGTGGGCTTAGCGGTTAAGCGTCTGCCTTTGGCTCAGGGTGAAATCCTGGAGTTCTAGGATTGAGTCCCACATCAGGCTCCCTGCGTGGAGCCTGCTTCTTCCTCTGCCTATGTCTTTGCCTCTCTCTCTCTGTGTGTGTGTGTGTGTGTGTGTGTGTCTCATGAATAAATAAAATCAATCAATCAATCAATAAAATTAAAATGCTCTTTTTATAATTTAATCTCAAATAGCCTGATAGCCCTGTAAAAATTAGATAAATTTGGCATAGGATGATTAATGAGCCTGTGTTTCACTTTGGAACATTTGCTCATTTCTAGTATTTCTCTTATTCTGTGTGATTAAAAATGACTAAGTCTGTAGTTACATCTTATGTTCTTTAGTATTTTAAACTATATTTCATATTTACTGTTCCTTATTACTTTCTCTAAATCATAAGAGTGATTTTACCAAGGAATAAAGTGAGGTCTAGGGAGTTGTAAGGACCGGCTCAGTATTACAGGGTAACTTATTAGTTTACCATAAGATGAAGTTGCATACATTTGGCTGTGTAGAGTAATATGTACACTGGGATTTAGTGTAGACATATGTAAATAATAGTAAGGTCATATAAACAGCCCATAAGTTTTGAAATAGAGAAATACACATTCCTACTCTGGGCATTATAGGTTTTATGAGAGGTTCTGGGATTCCATTTGAGAGTATAGTTTTGACCTAAAAAACTGTTTTTAATTCTTCCTGCTGATTTTGAGAGAACCTTCCAGACCCAATCAGTGTGACTTGATTGTCTCTGGAGAGTAATAATAATGATGATAGGCTACCATTTATTATTGGTAGACTGCTGAATACCAGGCATTGTTATAGATGCTTTACATAAGTAATTTTTAATCTCAAAACTCTTTAAGATAGCTTTTATTAACTTCATTTTCCAAGTGAAAAAACCGAACCTCAGTTAGAATGGGTAATCACCGAAGAACCCATTGGCAAATAGGGTTCGCTAGGGAAAGCTGCCTTACACTTCTGGGCAGTGAGGCTAGAATCATGCCAAGTACTTAGGATTTTATCTTGATGGTAGTAGGTAGCCATTAAATAATTTAAAATAGGGAAATGGCATGATCATTTTGAACAGTAATTCTGATAGCAGTATATAGGGTAAACTGGAAGGAGGTCAGACTGCAATATAATGGCTTGAACTTCAGTAAGCAAAATATGGTTGGGGGTAAAGAAGTTGATAGACATATTAAGAATATAGAACCAACAAGATTTCAAGTGATATTGTTAAGTTGGAAGTTGGAAGAGATGTAGAAGGTGACTGCAAGATATCTGGCCTAGATGACTGGATATAAATAGTGCTGTTAGCAGAGGTAGCGAAATAAGAATAAGTTTGAAAGGGACTGTGATGCTTGTAGTTTTAAATGTATTTATCCTTTTTTTTTTTTTTTTTAATATTTGAGAGTGGATGGGTGAGTGGGGGGAGGGGCAAAGGGGGAATCTCAAACAGACTTCCCACTGAGCACAGAGCCTGATGTGGAGCTCAATCCGACCACCCAGGAGATGAAAGCCTGAGTCAAAACCAGCCTGATGTTCAACCAGCTGGGCCACCTAGGCACCCTTTAGATGTGTTCATCTTAAAGTACTTAGGGTTTATCTCAGATAGATGTGTCTCACAGGTTATTGAAAGCAGTAGGAAGTTAGAGCTGGAGATAGGAATATAGTTATCATCAGCATGGAGTTAGGTGATAGTTAAAGCATATAGTTGTGGTATACTTATTTTTTATACAGGCTGATTTTTTGATTTTTAATATGGGATTTTACCCCATTCATTTATTGTTAAAACTAATATATTTGACCATCTTGTTCTCTTATGTTTTTTTTGTTGCTCCCTTGCTGTTTCCTTTGTTGTCTGAATTTTGATAAATGAACAATGTATAATATCTTCCCTGGCGCCATCCACATCCAACAGCATTCAGGACCAGAGAGGAACAGAGCCTACCACTGCCTGTTTGCTGGGGGTGGGTTTAATTTAGACCCTGGGACAGGAACAGGATTGGTGGTGGAGTAAGTATGAATCATGCTGTAGACAGTCTGTGTTTCCTTAAAGTAAAGTTAGATATTATAAAGAGGGCTAAAGCTAGGATAGATTTTTTTTCATCAGCCTTATAATTTGTATATTTCTTTACAAATCAAGGCACTGAATTCTGGCCGTATTATTTTTTCACTGTGTATTTCTTTTTCCCTGTCTTTCAGAGGTAGTTTAGTGAAGATTAAGGGACTGCATTGATATGAAGTATCATTTTATACCAGAATAATTCAGTCCATTTTTATATTTTCTCTTGTTCCTTTTCAGGTGAACTTCTGGATCCATGTGGCTATATCAAACCTGAATCTCCAATTGTACAACTTGGTTCTAATTTCACTGCAGTTTGTGTGCTAAAAGAAAAATGTATGGATTATTTTCATGTGAATGCTAATTATATTTTCTGGAAAACAAACCATGTTACTATTCCCAAAGAACAATATACCATCATAAACAAAACAGCATCTAGTGTCACATTTACAGATATATCTTTATTAAATATTCAGCTCACTTGCAACATTCGTACGTTTGGACAGATTGATCAGAATGTTTATGGAATCAGAATAATTTCAGGCTGTAAGTTTTATTTTGTTTTTGTCTCATTTCAAACTTTGTTATGACTACTGAATTGCGTTTGTAATGTCTGGTTGGTCTTTAGGTAATGCATTTATTTGTTGATTCATTGGCTTTTGTACATACTTGTTTTAAAAAAAATACGTTTTGAAGTAGGACTCCATTTGCATCACTAATATACAGAAAGCCTGAAGAGTAACATAAGATTTGTATCTTTCCTGAAAGCCAAGTATCTGTCAGTTTTCTAGAAAAATGTTTTTACATGAGACCTGCAAAAAAGCAGTGTTAAATTGAAACTTCTGAGTGTATTCATAGTAACTTTTAGTATCCTTCAATTGCTGAGAAGATTCACATTTAAAGCAACTATCTGAAGAAAGTGAATAAATACTGGACAAAGTCCTTCTGTGTCAGAATAAATAATATGATCCAAGAGTGGACTGTCAAATTTTTGGATCCCCAAAACCATAATTTGGTATTTGCTTTTCCTCCAGCAGAGTTTCAGAAAACAATAGGAAGCGAAGTATAAGTGAATCATATATTTCCATTTAATTGCCTCTTACTAACATGCAGTATATTACTTTTTAAAATACACTTCATTGAGAATCAGTAAATATTCTTACTTATAAATGAAAGCTGATTTTATGTAGAAAATTAATTTGAAACATGCTAGTTAGTGATAGTTATAGAAAATGTGTATTAACCTAAAAATAGAAAAGATTAAGTTTTTAATCACTAATCTTTCTTTGTGTCCATACGTTTTGCTCATGTTTGGTTTTTTCATCTAATTTAGGTTACAAATGTCTTGGGTAGTATATAAATTGCATATTATTTGTGGATATAAAGCTTTTTGAAAATTGCTCATTTTTCCCTTTTAGTGCCACCAGAAAAACCTACAAATTTGAGTTGCATTGTGAATGAAGGAAGAAAATGATGTGTCAGTGGGATCCTGGAAGGGAAACATACCTGGAAACAAACTTCACTTTAAAATCTGAATGGCAAGTTGTTTTTTATTTTTGTGTGTGTTAAACTTATAAAGTTAGTAATTTGTGCTGGAGTTTCTTTTTCTTCAAGTGGAAATATTAAATGCATATTTTTGTTTAAGCTTTTATTTTAGAACATCTGAAACATATAAAAATAGAAAGTATAATAAATTCCCATGGGTTCATCATCCAGCTTCAGTAACAATCCGCTCATGACCAGTCTTATATACCCCACCCCAAATTATCTTAAAAAATATCATCTCATCCATAAATATTTTAGTTTATATCTCTAAAAGATAGGGATACTTTTTTAAAACACATAACTATATACCATTATACCAAAATATAATTGAAGATACTTTAATTGTTGCATTTCATTTAGTACTCCTCTTTCCTCAGATGTTTCATGAATAGATGTATATACATATTTTTAAATTTTTTTCTTTGGCTGTAGTTGACAATGTTATAATAGTTTCAGCTGTACAATGTAATGATTCAACTTTTCTATGTCTTAGGCAATACCACAACATAGCTTCTGCCATCATATAACACTATTAAAATATTATTGACTCGGGATCCCTGGGTGGCGCAGCGGTTTGGCGCCTGCCTTTGGCCCAGGGCGCGATCCTGGAGACACGGGATCGAATCCCACGTCGGGCTCCCGGTGCATGGAGCCTGCTTCTCCCTCTGCCTGTGTCTCTGCCTCTCTCTCTCTCTCTGTGTGTGACTATCATAAATAAATAAAAAAAAAAAATTAAAAAAAAATATTATTGACTCTATTCCTTATGCTGTATCATGAATATATGTATATATTTTTACAAGTTACCAAATCACAGTCTAAATAATCTCCATGCGTTGCAAATTGATAATGTAAATCTAAGTAATCTCCATGCATTTCTCTTTCTTTTTCTTTACAATTCAGTTGTTCAAGTAACAGTTATACATTGTTTAACATACTCCTCTTTTTTTTTTTTTTCCTAGAAATTGCTATTAGATCTAGACACTTGATCAGATTTGGGATTCTTTTTTTCCCCAAAAATAATTCATAGGGGTGGTGTATACTTCTAATCAGGAACACGACATAGTGTTTGATTCTTTTTTCTCCCCTTTTGCTGCCTTTTTTTTTTTTTTTTTTTTAGGCGCACACCATATTTTATCACAATTTAAAGTGGAGTAATAATAAGCAATTAGACAATGTATGTCTACTATTTTTGTCAGTCATTTTAATCTTTTCTAGTTTTATTGTGAAATCCTTGATATACATTACTGTATAAGTTTAAGGCATAGAGAATGGTGGTTTGATTTACCTAAATTGTGAAGAGATTACCACAGTAGGTTTAATCTAACATCCATCTTTTCGTATAGACATAATAAAAAAAAAAAGAAGGGAAAACTTTTTCCTTGTTATAACTCATAGGATTTATTCCCTTAACATCTTTCCTATGTATTGTACAGTAGCTTTCTCTTCTTTCACTTAGCATAATGTCTTCAAAGTATATCTCTGTTAATGCAAATGTAGGATTTCCTCATTTTTTAATGGCTGAATAAATAGTACATTGTTACCACTTTTTTATCCATTTATCTATTGATGGACGCTTCAGGTTGTTTTCATGTCTTGGCTGTTGGAAGTAATGTTGCTATGAATGGGGCTTGCGGTGGGGGAGGTGGTGGTGGTGGTGCTGATACCTTTTTGAGTTAGCAGTTTTGATTCATTTGAATGTATTCCCCAGAAGTGGAATTCCTGGATCATGGCCACTGTATTTTTAATTTTTTTAGGATCTTCCATACTGTTTTTCATACTGGCTATAGCACTTTACAGTTTCACCAACAGAGCATAAGGGAACCGTTATGCTCCACATGCAGACCAACATTTGTTATCTTTTTCATGATGACCAGTCTAATAGGCTTGAGGTGATACATCATTATGGTTTTAATTAATATTCTTCCCATGACAGGTGATGTTGAGTGTCTTTTCATGTACCTATTGCCCTTTCGTAGATCTTTGGAGAAATGTCTGTTCAAGTCTTTTGCCAATTATTTATTTGAATTATTTGTTTTTTTGCTGTTAGTTGCATGAGCTCTTAATATATTATGAATATTAACCCCTTATTAGGTCTAGGGCTTCCAAATATTTTTTCCTATTCTATAGGTTGCCTTTTCTCTTTGTTGATGGTTTCTATGTGGATTTTTAGTTTCATGTAGTTCTACTTGTCTATTTTTATTTTTGCTTGTGCTTTGAGTGCTGTATTCAAAAAATCAGTACAAAGACCCATGTCACAGAGCTTTATTCCTGTGTTTTCTTCTAGGAGTTTCATGGTTTGAGATCATACATTTAAGTCTTTAATCCATTTTGAGTTCGTTTTTGTGAATGGTATGAGATAGGGGTATATTTCATTCTTTTATATGTGAATATCCAATTATCCCAGCACTAGTTATTGAAAAGAGGCTCTTTTCCACAAGTATTCCTCTTGGCTCCCTTGTCAAATATTAATTGGCTTAATTAGTTGAAGTATGCTTGGATTTATTTCTCTCAGTCCTGTTCCGTTGGTCCATTTGTTTTTATGATAGTACCATACTGTTTTGATGACTTTAACTGTGTAGTATAGCTTGAAATCAGGTAGTGTGATATCTCTGGCATTTATTTTTATCAGGATTTTTTTTGACTATTCAGTCTTTTGCGTTTCCACATAAGTTTTCAGAGTGTTTTTCTCTATTTTTGTAAAAAATTGGAATCTTGGTAAGGACTGCATTGAATCTATACATGGCTTTTGGTGGTAGTAACACTTTAACAATATCAATTCTTTGAATTCATTAACACAGGGCACCTTTGCATTTATTGCATCTTTGATGATTTCTTTCATCAGTGTCTTAGTTTTCAGAGTAGAGATCTTTTACCTCCCTAGTTAAATTTATTCCTATTTTTTTTTAAGATTTTATTTATTTATTCATGAGACAGAGAGAGAGAGAGGCAGAGACACAGGCAGAGGGAGAAGCAGGCTCCACGCAGGGAGCCCGATGTGGGACTCGATCCTGGGTTTCCAGGATCAGACCCCTGGCTGAAGGCGGTGCTAAACTGCTGAGCCACCTGGGCTGCCGATTTATTCCTATTTCTAACAAATCTTTTGGTTGATATTTTTTGTTTTTCTGGTACTAAGATTGAGCACTGGTTTCAGTTGTCAGCTTGATCCATTTGTTATAAAATTTCTCTTTTTTTTTTGCAAGGACAGTTTCTGTTTATTGGACTTGGCTTTTTTTTTTTTAAGATTTTATTTATTTATTCATGAGAGACACAGAGAGAGGGGCAGATTCATAGGCAGAGGAGAAGTAGGCTCCTTGCAGGGAGCCCAGTGTGGGACACCCAATGCAGGACTAGATCTGAGGACCATGGGATCACACCCTGAGCCAAAGACAGATGCTCAACCACTGAGCCACTCAAGTGTCCCTGGACTTGGCTTTGACATGAGTGACACATTCTGCATACCCTAGTACAAATTGATCATAAACAAACAGTTCTTGGCACAATTTTTATCAAATATAAAAGCTGGAAGAACTTTTTAGTGAATGTTTACACAGATCCATCACATATGTCATACAACATTTTACTATATTTGCTGTATCATATATATGTTTATCTATGCATCCTTCTCCCCACCTATCCATCTTTTTTTTTTTTTTTTTAACTGTATTTTAAAGTGATTTGCAGGCATTAGTATAATTCATCCTTAAACACTTTGGTGTTTACATCACTAATTAGATGTAATTAACTAGATATTTACATGTACATTTTTGGTTTTTGGTAAAATTTATGTGTATCTTAAAATATACTTACATACCTTATGTGTATCAGTCAGTAACTTTTGACTAGTACAGTTATGTAACTCAGACCCTTACCAAGGTATAAAACATTATTCATACCCCCAGAAAGTTCCTTCCTGTTCCTTCCCAGTCGAATCCACCCCCATCTCACGTCATCCCACAAGACAACTACTGAAATGATTTTCTTCACTGTAGATTTTTGCTTGTTTTGAATGTCCTGTAATGTAATCACACAGTATATACTCTTCTGTGCAAGGTTATGACTCAGCAAAACGTTTTGGGGATTTAACTATATTGCTTCCCATTAGTTTTTCACTTAAAGGTTTGAGATCATCAGTGATCATTATTTGTATATGAGGTACAAAATAGTGGTATTCTTTTTTTTATTTTTTTTTATTTTTTTTATTTTTTTTTCTTTTTTTTAAAACCTGATATACTTAAAACTTTCTTTTATTACCTGTTGGTTATCCTGAGGTACATTCATATAGAGAAGCAAAATGGTATTAATGTTTTCCCTTTCTAACCAGTTTTATAATGAGTTAGCATCCTCCACAGGTAGATGATGGTTATTCCCTTCATTTTGAATTCCTATTAAGATATATTTGAGGTGTTTCAGTCCATTACCATTATTTTTATTGATACTTATATTGTCCCATCTTTGGTTTGTAGGAACTTACTCAGATTGGCTTTTCCTTTTGACTTCAGTCATTAGTCTTGACAGCTTCCTTCATTTCTGATATGACATGATTTTCCAGTTTCATCTTCGTATATATGTCTTGCCCCAGACCTAAAATCAACCATTTCCCAAGTAGCCATGATTCCATTTAATATGAAATACTATTTAGAGACTATCTATTGTCTGGGTGCAAGGGGAGCTTACTGCTACTGGGTTGTTCTTTCTGAGCTTTTTCAGCAGAAAAACCTAGAAAATGTTTTTAAGGTAAAATATGTCATGTACTAATACTGATGTTTCTAGTTTAAAATCTGGACTGTTTTTACTTAATTTCATCCATCTAACATCTACATCTCTTTTTTTCTATGCTGAAAACCTCTCCAACAGCACCAATATAATTCATTTGCTTTATCTCATAGTAAACATAACAGCTGCAGAATAGTAATGCCAGTAACAGCACCAACAATATGAATACTAAAAAGAATTTTAAGATTGTTTTTATTCCACTAAGGATATAGTTAAATTACTGTTTTAAATATACTTAAAATAGTTTCCTATGTGTTATAGTACCAACTCAATGGAAGAGTTCATTTGTTCATTTTACTTTTGATTTTTAGGAATTTTTAAATTAAGATATAATTGATATACAATATTTTATTTGTTTCAGGTGTGTGTACATCATAGTGATTCATAAAAGTTTCCTGTTTTGTGGTTTTGACTTGCTCTTTTATTTAAAGACTATGTGTATTTTTTTTAACTGATGCATAATTTAAATATGAATGAGTAAATAGTAGTATCACTTGAAACTTTTTTGGTGATAGAAATCAGGAAGCTTTTGCCTTGGTTTGACTGCAAAGAGGCTAATGGGATTTTTCTGGGGTTGACAGAAATTTTTATCCCTGTCCCCCTAGCATATTGTGTTTAGAAAAAACATATTGTACTTAAAGAAAGGCATTGCAGGTAGTTTTCTGGAATGGAAAGAAATAGTAGTAAGATTACAGGAAATAGATGATTTTTAGAGAAGTATCATTGGGGATAGAGCACAGTATTCTAAATGTAATAGTGTTCTTGGAGTAAAAATTCAAAAATAATGTGTTTTAAAATATAGATCAAACTCAGTTTTAAAGGAAAGCATATTTTTAAGAAATTTTATTTCAAGTTGTAATAATCTGGGTCTCATCAAGTAACCTTTTTCACTCTAATTTTTTAGAATCTATTTTTAATGACTGATTCTTCCATTTTTGTATTTAGGGCAACAGAGAAGTTTGCTGATTGTAAAACAAAACGTGACACACCCACCTCATGCACTGTTGATTATTCTCCTGTGTATTTTGTCAACATTGAAGTCTGGGTAGAAGCAGAGAATGCCCTTGGGAAGGTTACGTCAGATCATATAAATTTTGATCCTGTAGATAAAGGTAGTTATAAACCTGAATTTTAGAACTTATTAGGATATATAGAGTGGCTTATTAATTAAAGTGGTTTTTATCCAATAAATAAATAAATAAAGTGGTTTTTAGATTTTAATTAATATAGAAACAAGCACTTACTATCTTAGTGACTTCTAAAAATTCATTTTATCAACAACATTAAAAATAATCTGGAAAAATCTCAATAATCTAACTGTACTTATAGTAGTTTTCACTTTGAATGTTACCTGTTAGTATTTATGCAATTTTCAAACATTTTATAACATAGTAATCATAGTATACATGTTTGATTTTTATTGTCTTTTTCTATACATATATCATAAATACTTTTGATAACTGAACCTAAAAAGATTAACGAGCATATAATAAATTGACAAAGAAAAGTAAGATTTCTTTAGAAACCTTTGCTCTTCATTATATTAGTATGACATTGCATTGTTTTCAAAAAAATTAGTTCATTTGGTAAGAATGAATATTGTGAAATAAAGAAAATATAAGGAGTATGTTTGATTTTATGTAAGAAGTTGTAAAAATAAACCACGATAAACATTCAGATTTATTTTTTTTCTTTAGTGAAGCCCAGTCCACCACATAATTTGTCAGTAAGCAACTCAGAGGAACTGTCCAGTATCTTAAAATTGACATGGATCAACTCAAGTATTCAGGGTTTTATAGGACTGAAATATAACATTCAGTATAGGACCAGAGATGCCTCAACTTGGAGCCAGGTAAATTGCAAGTTACTGTTTATGCAAATAGTCTTGCATCCCTCTAACCTAAAAGTCTCAGTGTCCTAAGATTGTGGTTATATGAAATATTTTGCTTGACATCTCCTCTTGTTCTATATTTCATAAGGGCAAACAGGAGGACTTTCAGATAAAAAATAGAGTTTTACTGAGTACAGTAGCTTTTAAGTGAAGTATGGAAGCGATACAAGGTGATAAGGAATAGTATTTTTTTTTAAGGTTTTATATATTTATTTGAGAGAGAAAACATATGGGCTGGGGGGGAGGGGCAGAGGGAGAAGCAGACTCCCCACTGAGCAGGGAACCCAAGGTGGTGCTTGATCCCAGGACTCCGAGGTCCTCACCTGAGCCAGAGGCAGACCCTTTGACTCAGCCACCCAGGTACCCCAGAAATAATACTTTTGATGGAAGGTTAAAGGAACATAAAAAATAAGCATATTAAGTGGGGGAATATATGAAGAGATTATATAACTCAAGTAGAGCAGAGGTTGGCAAACTATATCTGCAAGCCAATTTCAGCCTGCTTTGTTTTTATAAATAAAATGTTATTGGAACACAGCCACACTCTTTTTTTTTAATATTGTCTTTGGCTATTTTGTGCTACAGTGCACAAGTTGAGTAGTTAGAGCAGAGACCATCTGACCCATAGCCTAAAGTATTTACTATCTAGCCATTTTTAGAAAATTTGTCAAGCTCTTAGTAAAGGAAGGAGTTGTTGGGAACTTATAGGACTGAAAAGGAACAGTGAACCAAAGATGATGCTGTCATCAAAAGAAGTGCTTGGAACTATTTAAAAGATGATCACCATAGCTTTGTGCTCCCCAACGATATTCTTTGTTATAGCTTCATTTGTAACTAACAGTATGCTTTTGCTTTCTCTGGTTGCAATAATGAGCTCATAAGGGATTTGAGCCCATGACCTTAATACTTCTGCTCTCCATTCCACTTATCTAAAAGGCTACTCAAAATAAAATTAGAAAAAGCAACAAATGAAAATGGCTCAATGCCTCTTGTTTTACAGAGAGTATACATACCTGAACTTCAAAATATTTTTTAATATCATAGAATCTTAATTCTTTGATACAAAAAAGTTGATATACCTATTTTGTATTCAATATTGAAATCTCAGAGTAGTACAATCAGTTATCTATATATTCTCTTTTCCTGAAAACCAAGTTTATATACAATGATACCTTTTGCTTTTCTTGATTGAGCTGGATATCTTCCTTTTGCCTATCCAGAGCTGTACTCTGTTCTTCCCTACTTTACTCTGTCTTGGAATGCTGATCCGTATGAATTTCATCTGTGGATTCACATTCTCTCTGGTTTCCTCATGAATATGGTTAATGAGAGCCAGAGGGTCTGATGAAAGAGGAGGGAAGAAAAGTGAGATCAGCATATTTATTTTCCCTGCTTCCTTCCTGGAGCTGCCCATGTCTTTCAACCTAAGGCCACTGCTCCTCTCAAGTTAATCCCAACTGACCCTCTTCCAGTTTCGGGTACCTCGCCTCATTTGGGCCTATGGGTGATAATAGCTACAAGCCCCAAAGTCCTTACCACTGTCTAAGGTTTCCCTCCATTCTGCCCATACTTCCTTTAGTAAACTCTTCTTGAATTAAATTCTAATTGGAACATACCATCTTTTTCCTGCTAAGTGGTAGAGGCCCCATGGAAGAAAGAAATAAAAATAAATGATTAATAATAGATACTTCCATACTTCCTAAATCTATTAACTTCACTAATTTAGACTGCTTTTGGACTTGCACTTATTTCTTTCTAGAGCTTGAGTTTATTCTCATTTCATTAAATCACTTTCTAAAATCTTAGGGAATTTAGGACCCTTACAATAAATACCACTGGATTTTTTGTTGGCTGATGTGCTTTGATTTCAGATTCCTCCTGAAGATACAGCATCCACCCGATATTCATTCACTGTCCAGGACCTTAAACCTTTTACAGAATATGTGTTTAGGATTCGTTGTATGAAGGAAGATGGTAAAGGATTCTGGAGTGACTGGAGTGAAGAAGCAAGTGGTATCACATATGAAGATAGTAAGTAATTAAGATATATGAAGAAATAAAGGTTTTGGAATTGCGGCTATGCATTGTGCCTGGCTTTAATAATTAAGACCTCATTGCTTTATTTTTGTGATTATTTTATTCAAATTTACATGTTACAGTTTTATTTTAAGGGCATCAAGATATAAAATGTACATTGATAGTATAAATCTATTTGATTTTTAATAAAGAAAATTATCATGGAATGACCATGAGAAAACTGTTGACCTAACAGTTAAGTATAGAACATTTTATTAAAGGACAGTGGTTCAGAGATGTCCCTATATAGAGAATCATATCCTGAGTCATTAAAATCATACTAACAAAATGTACCATAGTCCCTCACTATCATAAATATGTTTATACTATTATGTTTTTTTCTACCAGCACTTAAACCCCTTGAAAAGGACCCTGGAGTTTTGGTTGGTTTATTTTCATTTTCCTTTTTTCCCTCCATGATCATATAGGGCATATAGTACAGAATCCTAAAGGGTATAGGGTCTAAGGTAAGATTCCCTGCCCAGAGCAGTTAACATCACTGAGTTCTTTTGTAGCAGTCAAGAAATAGTCCTGTGGCATAAAGATTTTCCTTTTTGAACATTTTTCTTTAATAGTCTCACCTTTCATGTGTCAATGGCAACAGCTATGTCTGTAAATCCTCCTATAACCACCTCTATTCTTTCATTTCCAGCTCCACTAGATAGTGAAGTCAACATGTGAAAGGTAGAAAAGTAAAGTGCCCTTCTTCACAAAGAATTTTCTTTTATTCTCGTAAATGACATGAAAGAAAGCAATTCTGCTATTGCTGATTTGGGAGTTCTCAACCGGATTTCTTTGTCTTGGCCAGGAATTCTTACTGGAATCATTGGGGCGTTGAAAGTTAGTGGGTCAGTCTGGGGAGTGTGAGGGGTGGGTTCCAGAACTACTTTAAAGTGTAGACAAAATGTTATGGTTAGTGCCTATATGTATTTTCTGGAGAGATGGTACTACATAATCTTTATCAAAGAGATACTTGGAAAATGATGAACCATTAAATTAAGTAAGCATTTCTTCAACTTAATGAATGATGCCTCTAGGTTCTTCTTATGTTAGGAAGTCTTTCTGGCCTGTAACATTTCTTAGAGTTTCTTGGTCTTTATTTTGTATACTCATGTATGTATATCTGTTTGACCCACCTGTACTGGCAGCCTTGGCCCCAGCCTCCCTCATCTGCCTTGCCTTTTTTCTCTATTTTGTCCTCCATAATTACCTTTTTATAATCAGCATATCACTGCTTAGATTTTGTTCAGATCCTTTTTTATTCTGTTGAGTGCCATATCTTATAATTGCATTTATAAAAATTTTGAAAAATCACTTGATTCCATAGGAATTTTTAAAACCTAATTACTAGCATTTGATACTTGGTTTTATAAAGTGGACTTTCATTTTTCACATTGGTTGGTGATTATCAGAAAATGCTGTGAATTCATCTTTATTATATCCTATAAACAATCATCCCAACATAAGGTAATAAACTTGGCCCACATTTACCCCATTTATTTTGTTTTGTATTCTTACATATATGAATTCAGGAGTTTTAAGTATATATCTAAATATAATTTTTCAACTTGATTTTTAGCAGTAAGAAATGGTGATGCATCTTTGGTTATACCTTAGGATATATTTGTAGCTTTACAATTTTAAGATTAGAAAAGCATTCCAGCATAATTAAATTATCAAGCTATCTGTCATTCTGACTAAAGGAAGACCCAGGCATACATAGCATGCTAGGGTGCGGAAAAATGCTAGTTTAAACAAAGAGAGATACCATGTGACTGAAGAGCAAGAATATTAAGAACAAAATGAGAATAATCTCCGGGATTATATTTTAATGTTAAAAACTTTTATTTTAAAAAGTTTATATCATTTCTTTAGGACCATCCAAGGCACCAAGTTTCTGGTATAAGATAGAGCCATCTCATACTCATGGCTATAGATCTGTACAACTCATATGGAAGGTAAAAAACAAAAATTGCATGTTTATATTCTTTTTCACTTACATAAATACATTTTATATGGCATTATGAGTATAGTTTTTTAACTTCAATTTTTATTCATCTTAATATCAGGAAAACATTTGATAACATACAAACACAAAGCTTCATGTGTACTACTACATAAAAGAGCATAAGCTGCAGGTTATATCTCATAGATAATTTAGGACAATTCTATGGAAGTTTTATAAGAAGGATCTTGTCTATCATTGAACTTTCCTCAGTTTCATAGAAAATAATTATTAGAGGTTTTGAGTAATCAAAATGTATGCCAGTAATAGGAAATATAATATGTATGCAAGTAATAGGAAATATAAAATTATGCCAGTAATAGGAAATAAAGAATTATTGTCAACTCCATAAATGCAAGTGTATCATACAAAGAAAAAGAGAAAGAAAGAAAGAAAGAAAGAAAGAAAGAAAGAAAGAAAGAAAGAAAGAAAAAAGAAAAGAAAAGAAAAAAAAATACTCAAACATAAAATAATTTAGGGCCAGATAGTCACAGTGCAGAAACCTATATAGAACTAAAAGCTAACAAAATGGTGCTACTTTCCTGCCTAGTCAAAGTCATAGGTTTACTCATTTACTATGTAATAGTTTTACTTAGGATAGTGAGTTGTAAATAAGGTTGCCAGTACCTTTCAGTTAAACATTTAGAGGTTTGACATAACAAAATTTGTGAACATCGAGAAAAATGATTAGCTTTATTAAAGAGTTGTTAAACATATTTTAAAAAATAAACTATCTTATTATAGACATTGCCTCCTTTTGAAGCTAATGGAAAAATTTTGGATTATGAAGTGACTCTCACAAGATGGAAATCACGTTTGCAGAATTACACAGTTAATGACACAAAATGGACAGTAAACATCACAAATGATCGTTATATAGCGACTCTGACAGCAAGAAATCTGGTTGGCAAATCAAATGCAGCTGTTTTAACTATCCCTGCCTATGACTTTCAAGGTTTGTGTCTGTGAGATGGAGTCGGACTTATGGGTGGAAAATGGCAGTTGATCATATATAAGACGGGGCAACCCCGGGTGGCTCAGCAGTTTAGCATCGCCTTCGGCCCAGGGCATGATCCTGGAGACCTGGGATCGAGTCCCACATCTGGCTCCCTGCCTGGAGCCTGCTTCTCCCTCTCCCTGTGTCTCTGTCTCTCTCTGTGTCTCTTATGAATAAATAAATAAAATCTTTAAAAATATATATATATATAAGATATTCTAAGACATAATACATAATGATTCTAAGTCAACAGCCACATAGTTTGTTCCATTATTATGCACCTCACTTAAACTTTGAAGTAATTTTCTGATTTCTTATCTGGTTTTTTAAATATTACTTTAAGGCTCTGGGAGCCATAGACGAATATCACTGAGATATATTGTTTATTGCTTTAAAGAAGAAAAATTGCCATTTACCTATAGAAAAGATTTGAAGAATTTTGAGAAAACTTTCGTTTCAAAATAAATTATATGTGTAAATTATAATAAAGTGCTTTTATTCATGAAAATACATAGTAATACTATAGGCTACAAAATTTGATAGCAAGGTTACATGGTCAAGCAAATGTAAAATATCAAAATTTAAATTTTTAAATGTTCATTTATCATATCAGTATTCAAACTTTGTTTTAAAGCTACTCGCCCTGTAACGGATCTTAAAGCATTTCCCAAAGATAATATGCTTTGGGTAGAATGGACTGCTCCAAATGAATCTGTAAACAAATACATACTTGAGTGGTGTGTATTATCAGATAAAGCACCTTGTATCCAAGACTGGCAACAAGAAGATGGTACTGTACACCGCACCTATTTAAGAGGTATACCCGGCTAGAAGAAATTTAAATTGATATCCTTTGTGTAACTCTTCAGATAGATTTTTCTTTTACATATTTTTTCATGCTTTATAGATGTTGTGGTCCATTGAAAAGATTGTCAATTTATGGCAGTTACTGGTTACATCTAGTTTTCTAGATGTGTGACTCTCACATTGTCACATTTAACCTCTCTCAATTGTAGGGTCTGTTTATCAACAAAATGGGGTTAGTAGTATCTTCTTTTTATAACTAAGTATTTTGATCATCAAAGAAACACTTAATGGTAAAGGAAGAGAAATCTAATCTGACCTCTGATGGTACTTAGTTGCATGTTTTCTGTACCTGATTTAACTCCCTCCTCCTGCAGTGAGAAAATAATTTCTTGTAGCATCTGAATGACTTGTTAACCTCTTAAAAATGTTGAATAGGGGAACCAGAACTAGAACTCAGATTTTCTTATGTCTTTTAACTGTAAGTTGTAATGGAGGACAGAAAGTAATGATGTTGTAGAGCTCCAAAATGGTGGATTGCTCTTTGTTTTAAGGTACAACTTACTACATAATTTTAAAGTGATAAAACAACTTTAAAGAGAAAACATTCTGCTTGAATCTGGGTTTTTGGTTTTTTGGGGTTTTTTTAGTGAAGAAGGATAAACATTAGAATTCAGCAATGAATAACAGGATTAATTAGAGAAAAGTTGTAAAACAAGAACATATCTGCCATAAAGTTTGTGAGTTTTATTTATAAAATAGGCTATTTGGCCCTCATTAACCTCTTATTTATTAAACAATTTTAATAAATTTTATTGTTTATCAGCCTTATCAAATTAAAAACCAGGTGGAGCTAGAGAGAAGATACATGTTGATAGTAACTGGACAATAGAAATGTTTTTAAGAAAGCATGGCATAATCTCCAGAGACCTTCAGGTTGCACAGGGAGCCCCAAAGCTCAATAGCTCTTACAACATCACAGAATATAACACTTAATCATTATCTTCCTGATAATATTGAGTCAAGAAAAAGTAAAATTACTCTGTTTAAGAAAGCAAAAGAGCATATATAACTTTATGAATAATACTTAAGGAAATAAAAGTTCTTGTTGAATGTATAAGCTTCAGTATAACAAATACCTTATTTTCTGTTATGGACAGATAAAATTCTATATAAAAAGAAAGATTAAAAAAGATTTTACTATTGTATATTAAAGGAATAGATACTTTGTTAATTTGAAGAGATTATAAAGAGATATTCAAGATAACTTTTTATTCTGAAACTTTTTTTACTTTCTGGGGGAAATTACATGAATTCTTTTTTTCCCAGTTGCCTGACAAACCAGGACCATTTTCCTAGCTCTTACCAGTGAGTCTTTAGGCAGTTCTCAGATAATTAGTTAATATATACAAACACTGTCAAGCTATAAGGCCAAGGATAATTCGAAATCAGTATTTTAGAAGTTCTGGATATAAATATAATTACTTTTACTGACAGTATATTTTTTATATACATCATATTGGCAATAAAAGTAAGCTTTTACTTTCATAAACAGCTTTACTCTATTAAGCTTGAATCCATTACACAAAAAGCAATGCTTACTTTAAAAACTGCAGTTAGAAAAGAAAGTTCAATAACCATGAAATTATAATGTAAAAATAAATAATGGAATTAGACTCTTTTCTTATGGGGGGAAAAAATGCTTACTCTCCTATTCTTTCTTTAGGAAACCTAGCAGAGAGCAAATGTTATTTGATAACAGTTACTCCAGTGTATGCTGATGGGCCAGGAAGCACTGAGTCCATAAAAGCTTACCTTAAGCAAGCTCGTAAGTCCAAACTCATTTTCTTTGAATCGTGTTGAGGGATCCCTGGGTGGCTCAGCGGTTTGGCGCCTGCCTTCTTCGGCCCAGGGCGTGATCCTGGAAACCCGGGTTTGAATCCTACATCAGGCTCCCTGCATGGAGTCTGCTTCTCCCTCTGCCTGTGTCTCTGCCTATCTCTTTCTCTCTCTCTCTCTCTCTCTCTCTCTCTCTATATATATATATATATATATATATATATATATATATCTCAGGAATATATAAAATCTTTAAAAAAAATGAAATGTGTTGAAATTTCTGTTAACAAAGACATTTTATCTTTTTAAAATAAGGGGGTGTCTCATAATGTTCAAATATCATAATGAAATTTTGGCAAATTTTAGTGATAGACTGAATCGTAATGATTTTCAGTTATCAAATACTTTTATTCTGTTCTAGCACCTTCCAAAGGACCTACTGTTCGGACAAAAAAAGTGGGGAAAAATGAAGCTGTCTTAGAGTGGGACCAACTTCCTGTTGATGTTCAGAATGGATTTATCCGAAATTATACTATATTTTATAGAACAATCATTGGAAATGAAACTGGTAATGAAACTATCAGTTATTAAGAATTACTGGGGGGTTTTTCTTAAGCTTTTAGATATTAAGTCTCACCTTATGTTATACATCTTAGTAGGGTATATTATCCTCAGAAAAGAGACACCTGAGAACATGCCTTGTGGTGGCTTTCATGGTTATATTGAAGACATACTGTGTTGTGATTGTAAAATATTGTCAGATACAAAAGTTTTCTGAAAAATATATTTTTATTCCTTTTTAATACTTTTGCAATGTCAAATAAAAGCCAAATCAAACAGAAACATTGAGTAGTAATAAAGCACACTTCTTGATTTCTTCTAGCTGTGAATGTGGATTCTTCCCACACAGAATATACACTGTCCTCTTTGACCAGTGACACTTTGTACATGGTACGAATGGCAGCATACACAGATGAAGGTGGAAAGGATGGCCCAGAATTCACTTTTACTACACCAAAGTTTGGTAAGAAATAATGATGTTTGTTCTTTTCTTTTTTCTTTTTAAAATTTAATCAGACTAAAAACCAGCTTAGTTAATAAGCTAAAATTTTGTTAAAAGTGCGTCTTTGGATTCATAGAAATGCACTGTCCATAAATAATGGTCTTTGTACTGTTTATCTGATTTTGGTTGTTTCTTTAAACTGTCAAAACTCACCTCTGTTATTTCATGAACTGCTTCTGACTGATTTCATCTATACTCTATAAATGCCAAAAGAATTTGTGTTTCTTTCTAAGTGGTTCATATATTCACTGGCTAAAGTCAACTGTGGTCTCTTTCCTCCTTCTCTTATTGCTTCTTTTTATAGGCAGGCTGCTGGAAAGATGAGTCCACCCTTGCAGGCTCCACTTCCATTCCTCCACTCAGTCTTTAACTTGCTAAAAACAGGACTCCAACCCACCACTCCACTGAAATCTCCCTAATGTCACTCAGGGAAGACCTCCTAGTTATGATCTCCAGAGCATGTTTTTAGTCTTCTTTTTTCTGTACTTCTCAGCATTTGACTCTTGGCTTCTCCATCCTTGAAACTGCCTCTTCCCTTGGTTCTTCTAACTTCTTTTTGTAATAGCAAATTTATTCTCCTTCTCCTGAGTCTTCTCCCTCTCTACTTCCTTCTTGGCCTCCTTTTCGCTCTTTTTAAAAATGGTTTGTATTTTCCAGAACTCTGTTCTCAATCCTATTTTATTATCTACCTGTTCACACTCCCTGTCCATGACTTCAGCCATCCTTTCTCTCCTTCCCGAATACATTTCTCTTTTCCCTGCCACATTCAAGTCTTTGCCAAAGCCAGAAATTTAGATAAGGATATAGTAAATTTCTTCCTTTCTTTGTGCTTACATAAGCCAAGTATAAAGTCCTGTTGATCATGTCTTCTAATTACTGCTTTTGCATGCCCTTTCATAGTCTCTTTCCTTGACCCTAAGCTTCTCATGATTTTCTCCATCTTTTTGTCTTTTCCTACTCACCTTCTCTTGTTTTGCCTGTTCCTGTAGCATCCCTAAGGCAGACTGAAGCTGCATTCTTTAGTCCTACTACATTTTTAATCATTACAGAAATTACCTTATTTTATTATAATTGTAACCCCCACCCCCAAGTACCAGCACAGCAATTGATAAATAGAAACTCCATATCCCTTGTTGATTGAATGGTTGCTGAAAGAGAAAATGAATGAATAATTACATAAAATAGATGATAAAAGATCCTGAGCTTTGCTGGGATAGCCAGTAATTAATATAATTTCTGAATAAGATTTGTGGTGACATATTAACAAAATATATATGTAACAAGTAATATTTGAAATTGATCTTTAGAAAAAAAATAAACTTTTAAAATATTATCCAAATTATGAAAGTAACATTCATTAATGGGAGTAGACTGCATCCTATATTGTCCTCTAAACTATACCATAAAATACAGAAAAGAAAAATCACTTCTAATCCCTCATCTAGAATAATCTCTTAACATATTTGTATATTCTTCTAGTATTTTCTATGCATACATTTTTTTCTAAAAATTAGAGCATATGTGTTAGGATTACTTCATCATCTGCTGTTTTCTCTGATCTGTTTATTGTTTTATGGATCTATTATGACGTCATATAACATGCTCCCAAAGGACCTTACAGCTTATTTGAAGAAATACAGCATAAGTAAAATAATTAAATGGAAAAGCATTTGGGCTGTGTAGGCAGTAGATAGAGTAGGAATTTAAAGGGGAGGAGTTTCATCTTCAAAGAAAGGAGAGAGTACTTGAGCCTCAAGATTAGGATGTGGACAAATAGGAGGAGAAGGGCATCTTAGGACAGAATGAGCAAAGGTCCAAGACATAAGAACATAGTAAATTGAGCAGCAGTAAAGAAAGGTTCTGCCTGAATTCAATTTGGTATATATATGAAACCTGAGTGTACAAGAGTTAGTATATGCCGGTCTATAGTCTGTTGATCTGATTTACTGATTTGTGTTAGGCTTCATAGAAAATCAAGTTCCCTACAAAGGGATATGTGTGGTGCAAAGATTAGAGTAAATGAATAGTATGTGACTCCAATATTTTATAAATTTTTCCAATAAAATACTAATTAGAAGGAGACTGGAGGAGTTAACCTGAGACAACCAGAAGATAAATCATTAAAAAATATCTCCACAATATAAACTATCCAATTAGTGATTCATTTGATTAAGTCAGCCCTCTTTTAAATGCAGATTAGGGATCATCTGCTATTTAGAAATCTTATGCTTACTGGTTTTTAGGTGCTTCCACTCCTGGTGCTTAAGATTCTTAAAAATTCTGGGGCACCTGGGTGGCTCAGTTGGTTAAGCATCTGCCTTTGGCTTGGGTCATGATCCTGGAGCCCTGGGATCGAGCCCTGTCTAGCGCTCCCCACTAAGCAAGAAGCCTGTTTCTCTCTCTCCTGCTCCTCCTCACCTCCTGTGCTCTCTTCTGTCTCTCAAATAAGTAATGTCTTAAATTAAAGAAAAAAAAGATTCTTATAAATCCTTAGCCGTTTATCAGATATGCCATCTTTTTTTTTTTTTTTTTTTTAAGATTTACTTACTTATTTGAGAGAGAGAGAGCACACATGAGCGAGCATGTGGTGGGGGAGAGGGAGGAGCAGAAAGAGGGAGAGAATCTCCTGCAGACCCCTTGCTGAGTGCAGAGCCTGATGCAGGACTCAGTTCCACCACCCTGAGATCATGACCTCAGCCAAAATCAAGAGTTAGACGCTTAACCAACTGAGCCACCCAGGTGCCCCAATGACATCTATTTCAAAATAGTAAATAACTACTAAAAATTTTGCTTGAACCTTTATTTCTTATAGAGAATCACAGTGCAACTTTTCCACTTCTCCACAGAACTCAAACAGACCTCAAAGATAAGGTTTTGTTAAGGCTCTGCTGAGGGGAAATCATAAATGTAATAAATAGGTTTGGAAGCTTTAACTTATTGGTAGATTGTCCAGTAAGATAAACTAGTCATTTTATTCCCCTAACCAACATACAGTTTATCTTACCCTGTGGCCAGGTTACTGTGTAAGGTATAAGGGGCTAGGATATCATTTACCAAGGAAAGAAGGGGAGAAAATAGCCTCTAAGTTTGAAAGGGCTATAAAAACAGGATGGTATTTTGTCTTTTCAACAGTCCTCTCTGGCTGGGAAGTTTCATTATTTGTGTTAGTACATGTGCTGACAATTATTTTCTTTTTTTTTTTTTTTTCCTTCTTATCTCTGTTTTTTAGCTCAAGGAGAAATTGAAGCCATAGTTGTACCTGTTTGCTTAGCATTCCTGTTGACTACCCTTTTGGGAGTATTGTTCTGCTTTAATAAGCGAGACCTGTAAGTACCCCTATTTTTATTTTTGGTGTTTTTTCCTGGGTTTATGCTCTGTTCTCTCCCTCAACCCCTAGCCCCATATAATCACTGATCTGCTTTCTGTGACTGTAGATTTGCCTTTTCTAGGATTTCATAGAGAGTCAAATAATATGTAGTCTTATTTTTATATAGTGTTTCTGAGACTCATTGTTGCATATACTCCTATTTTTCTATTTATTGAATAGTAATCTATAGATTTATCAAAGTTTGTTCATATATCTGGTATGGAAATTCGGGTTGTTTCTTTGAATTGGGGCTATTGTGAATAGTGTTGCCATGAACATTCACCTACAGAGCTTTGTGTGGACATATCTTATAATTTATCTTGTGAAAAAGCTAGTAGTGGGATTGCTGGGTCATATAGTAAGTGCCTATTTAACTTTATAAGAAACTGTCAAACTATTTTTCAAAGCAGATATACCATCTTGTAGTCTCACCAGCTCTGTGAGTTACAGTTTCATATTATCAACACTTGGTACAGTCAGGGTTTTTAATTTTAGCTAGTTTCTTATTGGTGTTAATGCCATTTTTACATTGGGTTATTTGCCTTAATATTGAACTTAGGACTTCTTTATGTATTCTGAGTACAAAATTATTGTCAAATGTATTTTGGAAAGTCTGGTCTTGTGGCTTTTCTCATTTTCTTCACTGTGACTTTAGAAAAACAAGGTTTTTAATTGTCATGAAGTCCATTTTATCAATTTTTTTGTGATTCTTGTTTTATGTCCTGTGTAGGAAATCTTTTCCTAAGTCAGTGTCACGAATACGTTCTTTGTTCTCCTCTAGAACTATAATCATTTTAGCCATATATCTGTGATCTAATCAGAATTTCATGAGATCAGGGTCAAAGTTCTTTTTTTGTCATAGATAACTAGTTAGTTGCTCCAGCCTTACGTGCTGAAAATACTTGTATTGCCTAGATATCTTTGCCAAAATCAATTATCCATGTAAGTCTGGATTTGTGGATTCTCAATTCTATTCAATTGATCTATATGTCTATTCATCCCAATACCATACTGTCTTGATTTTTACTACTCTATAATAAGCTTGAAAGTAGCTAGTAGAATTCTTAAAATATTTTTCAAAATTATTTTGGCTAGGTTCTTTCATAAGCTTATAATATTTATGGAAAGGAATTTCCTTTAAAAACTGAGATTTTATTGAATCTGTAAATCAGTTCAGAGAAAGAAATGTAATCTGAACAGGAGTTTGCATCTTTATAAGTCACCCTTTCAGTCCAGGAACATGTTAATTCTTTAGATTTTCTTTAATTTTCTTTTGTAGTGTGTTGTGGTTTCCAGTGGATAATGAGCCTTATACATCTTATGTTAAATTTATTCCTAAATATTTTTTATATAATTGTAAATGGCATTTTGAGAAATTTTTATTTTCTAGTCACTCATTGCTAGAAATGCAATTTTTAAAAATATATTGTCCTTATATACTAAGACCTGGGTACATTCATCTACTCTATACCTTTTTGGATTTCTTAGCATTTTCAATGCTCACCAGTAAAGATGGTTATTCTGATGTTTATGTTTTCATTTACTTTTATTATACTGATTGAGTAGTAACTTTTCATTATCCCCAATTTTAAGGGAAAAAGCATTCAGTCTTGATCATTATATGTGATGTGGTTTTAAATTGAGAAAGTTGGGATCCCTGGGTGGCGCAGCGGTTTGGCGCCTGCACAGGGCGTGATCCTGGAGACCCGGGATCGAATCCCACATCGGGCTCCTGGTGCATGGAGCCTGCTTCTCCCTCTGCCTATGTCTCTGCCTCTCTCTCTCTCTTTCTCTCTCTGTGTGACTATCATAAATAAATAAATAAATAAATAAATAAATAAATAAATAAATAGAGAAAGTTCTCTTATATTTCTATTTTGCTGAGAGTTTTTGTCATCAGTAAGTGCTACATTTTGTCAGGTGTTTTTTTGGCATCTGCTGAGATGATCATACTATTTTTCTCCTTCCTACACATATGGTGAATTTTATTCGTTGTTTTTTTTTCATGTACTAAACCATCCTTGCATTTCTTAGACTTTTCTGGATTCATTGTGTTAATTTTTGCATTTATGTTTCATGAGTGATGTTAGTCTGGTCTCTTTTGTGGTGTCTTTATCTACTTTTGAAATCAGGGTAATAGTAATTACCTCATAAAATGAATAGCCTCATCAAATTAATGGGGACACATTGCCTTCTCTGTTTTCTGGGAGAGTTTACATAGGATTCATATTATTTCTCTTTAAGTGTTTGCTAGAATTTACCAATCCATTTGAGCCTGAAATTTTCCTATGGGAGGAAGGTTAATTTAACTCAGATTTTCTTTCAGTCCGTTTCCAGGAATTCACCTATTGACAGGTTGGTCTTTTTGTTTAGGTTGTTAACTTTATTGCTTTTTATGTTACACCCAGATTGTTATAGTAGTTTCCACAGGACAGTCAGTCTAGTCTGTTAGGATCTTATTACTCATTTTTATTTTTATATTTGAACCTATTCTCAAGATGACTCACTTCCTGTATACTTAGTATACACTTAGGGACCTTTAACTTTGGGCTAGGAATTATATTAAGGGAAATAATCTTGTGAAAAACCAAATTTATCATGTTTTATCTGGTAACTATGTGATAATTTATTATTTGATTTTAGTTGGAAATGGAACACTTTTGCTTTTTTTGTTGTTGGGAAGGGGTGTACTATAAAGTTTTGTGACTTGGCTCAACTTTGAATTGGTTTTTATTGCAGAATTTTATTTCAGTTTTTTTACATTGAATATTTAACAGATTTTTATTATGACTAGATTAAGCTCATGTTTAGAATTAGGGACTATTATTTATTGCATGTAATTCTACAGACATTATATTTCTTTTTTCTCCAGCATTAAGAAACATATCTGGCCTAATGTTCCAGATCCTTCAAAGAGTCATATTGCCCAATGGTCACCTCATACACCTCCAAGGGTAAGATAATATTTCTGACTTGTTTATACACAGGCATGTTAAGGGTACATTTAAGGAGTTGACCAAATGATGAGACCAAATTGAAAAGTAAATGATAGTAAGATATTATCACAGCATATTCTGATATTCCTTAGTCTAGTCAGTAAACATGAAAAGTACTTGATTGAACTTGCAAATAGAAAAGTTCATGTGTAAATACTACTATATGGCAACTGTGTTAGAAGGCAAGCATTTGGACTGGATATTAAAACCAAATTTAAATCCAATTTAATACTGTTGAAATAATTTCTAGAAACCTAGATTAAATTCTTTGAAATTCTCTAAAGCCACAATAACTGAACTATATTACCTTCTAATAATTCTTGAATTTTATGTTAAACTGTGTAACACATTTTAATCTTCTGTAAGACTTAAGTCATTTGAGTTTGATTTCTCATGTTTTCTAGTTTTTCTGTCCTGTTAATCCTAGGCTCTGTACTCTAGCAATGAAATACTCTGTACACCAGTAGCTTATCAAAATTTAACAACAGTGTTGATTTGGAATTCTGATGAAATACAGACTGATTCTTATTTCTCAGAATCATTTCCAACAGTATCTGCAGTTCATCTAGTTGACAGGGCTTACTGATAGATTATCTCTGCACCATGGGAATTACTGAGAAGTTTCAGAGATGCATTTCTCTGTGGCTTTAACTAGAATTTGACATATGTGCTTCAGAGTTTCTAAATGAACATATGCCATAGATGATAATACCTTCTTCTTTCTTTCTTTCTTAGCATAATTTTAATTCAAAAGATCAAATGTATTCAGATGGTAATTTCACTGATGTAAGTGTTGTGGAAATAGAAGCAGCAAATGACAAAAAGCCTTTTCCAGAAGATCTGAAATCATTGGATCTGTTCAAGAAGGAAAAAATTAGTACTGAAGGACACAGCAGTGGTATTGGAGGGTCTTCATGCATGTCCTCCTCTAGGCCAAGCATTTCTAGCAGCGATGAAAATGAGTCTGCACAAAACACCTCGGGCACTGTTCAGTATTCCACAGTGGTGCACAGTGGCTACAGACACCAGGTTCCATCGGTCCAAGTCTTCTCAAGATCCGAGTCCACCCAGCCTTTGTTAGATTCTGAGGAGCGGCCAGAAGATCTACAGCTGGTAGATAACATAGATAGCAGTGTTGGCAATTTGCCCAGGCAACAGTATTTCAAACAGAACTGCAGTCAACATGAAACCAGTCCAGATATTTCACATTTTGAAAGGTCAAAGCAAGTTTCATCAGTCAATGAAGAAGATTTTGTTAGACTCAAACAGCAGATTTCAGATATTTCACAGCCCTATGGATCTGGGCAAATGAAAATGTTTCAGGAAATTTCTGTAGCAGATGCTTTTGGCCCACGTACTGAGGGACAGGTAGAGAGATTTGAAACAGTTGGGATGGAGGCCGCAATTGATGAAGGAATGCCTAAAAGTTACCTACCACAGACTGTCAGAAGAGGTGGCTACATGCCTCAGTGAAAGACTAGTTCCTGTTACAACTTCAGCAGTACCTGTAAACTAAAGCTAATTTTATCTGTTATTTCAGATAAAAATAATCTTCACTCACTGAAGATGATCATTTGCCCTTGAGGACAACAATAAACTGTCCTCCCACATGGGCTATTTCTCTTCCAGAATATCTGGGATTCTACTTTCAAGCACTACATAAACTGACTTCATCCTCTGAATAGCTGAATGATTTTGTGCTGTTTCAGGATGTTTGCACTGAAGAAAAACAGAAAGCTTGTCTGAAATTTATAAAGTAAAACTTTGTTTTGGTAGCTAGAAAACAGAGGGTATTTAAATAATAAGCAGTGATATACTTAGCACAGCTATACTGATTTTAATGAGAATAGTCACCAAACACATTGGCTGAGATAGAGTTAAGATAAAAAATAACTTAGTCTGAGCAAGATCTAGACTCTACTTCGGCTGACAGCTTAAAGAGATGCAGGTGGCATAATTTTACAAACCCAGTTTTTGATGTCTGACCAAACTCAAACCCCCCCACCCCAAAAAGTGGGCTTAATTATAATCTTATCAACAGAAAGTAGTGGACATTCTCTTCCTCTCTTCCATTGGTAATGATGCTGCCAGTAACTAGAAAATGGAATTCTAGAGTCTGAATTTTGCAAATTAAAAAAAATATTTTTGAACATTATATAATCATAAATAATCTAACTAAATTTTCAAAATTTGCTTTCTGTCATTATTACATTATTACAAACTCAGCAGACTGCCCAGTTTGGAGGTAGCAGTGAATGCCAAACTGTGTTAACCATTTAAAAAATTCTTTGCCATTTATGAAAATTTATTTATTAACATTTTTCTATAAACATTATTGACCCTTTTTGTTAAAAGGCTAGAGAATTTGGTTGATGAAGCACTTTATACAATGAATCTTCACCTTAAAATGTGTTTTAATTTAATAGGTTTTGGTTTTGATTTTAAGTAGGCCAAGATTTGAAGGTTGTTGTTTTTTTCTCTAATTGTGTGAAGCAAACTAAGAGGACATGGGCACTACTTATCAAAATAAAGCACCATCCAAAAATGTACGTGTTGATGTTCGTAAATATCACAGTGCATACCCTTGTTGTAAAGGCACTTAATGAAGGGATAGTATTTTAGTGTCTGCCAGTTCTGAGGTAGGTGGAACTTAGTTCCCCATTGTGATTTAGATTTTAAGCGTCTCCCCACATGTTCTGTTCTTCCCAGAGAGAAGTTAGCCAGGACTCCAGAGTTAGCACTAACTCCACTTTCACATTTATGCCATACTCTACCTACCCACCACATTTGACGAGGAGGCAGGCAAAAGACAGGAACAAGAAGTATGAAGAAATTTTCATTAATCATTAGTGGTTGACTAGTGCTATCGAGTAGATTTGCAGAAAGTATGTTTTGGTTTTCTGTCGTATTTAACTCACAAAGACCAGGCCAACTTCAGATAATTTGTAGAAGTTACTCAATAATAAAAGGCTAAGAAAAGTTGCTATACATTGACAATTGAAATCTAATTTTATTCAGTACTATGAGACTATTGTCCATATTAGACCTCCTGTTTACAAGATATCCTGTGTATTCTTGCCTGCTATGTTTCAGAGCGCTTTCACGTACATGGTCTTGGTGAGATGGGGCAGAGGCATCATGAGATTGGCAAGGAAGCACATGATGAAGACTGGGCACAGAGAAGCCAAATAGGGACAGAAGGACCCCAAAGTCACACTACAGGATAATGGCACCACCACCATTTAGGTTGGTCAAAGCCTGGTCCAAACCAGGATTTCACTGATCTTGCTAGGAGTCTGTCAAGAAATTTCTATCAATTTTATTTTTCATTTCCTCCAAGTAAGTAGTCATGTTATTATAATCATGGTCAGCTCTACCCTTCCTCATGATAAACAGCAGCATTAGGAAGAATTCCAGTGTGACATGTACTCGGCAGCATAGGAGCAGTTAGAAAATGTTAACTCATAATCTAAGGGAATGAGAATGAAATCATTGAAGAAAGAACACTGTATAAGCAAATCTGCTGAAACTGGTCTAGAACATGGTGCCCTGGGTGTCCCCCAGCTGCCAGGCCACTTTAGACATACTAAATAGTTGCTATACAAATAATCCATTCAGGAAATAGCCCTAGATTCGTTTATAATATGTGATATACATCTTTGCCCGACAAGAGAAAAGCATTCATCAAGCTTGTTTACAGTACAAAACTACTTTCCTAAGCCAGGTCTTAGGATAAATTGGGGTTAGGGGCGGTTTCTTCAAGTTTCAGGGTAATTTGTTTTGAGGCATGAAATTGTATCTTAGGTAGGCATAGAAACAAATCTGGTTTATATGAAAATGAGTCTATGAGTTAGTGGCTGTGTTACTAACTCTTGAGTATCTAAAAATTTCCTGTAAAGTAATGCTGGCAGAGCCTCTCAATGGACAAAACTAATGCACTGCTTCTGATGCACTTGCCCTCGGATGGGATTAAAAAAATACAAGTGTGTCACATGTATTGCCACTGTAGTTTGACTGTTCCTGGCGTGTTGGGTATCCCATCCCCTTATAAAGGCATGATGCTGAGCAACTATGGGGAAACACCCAAACCTCAAACCCATTAAAATCTAAAACTTTTTTTTTAAAACTTGGATCAGTAGGTCAGCACCCAGGAACATACCCAACATGGAAGTAGAAGCAGGGGGAAAAGCAAAACAATTCACATGTTATGTGTTCATATCAGTTCTCTACCTGTCTGTTCATTTAATTTCAACCTTACACATGAAGTTACCTAATCTTCCTGGCGTACTGTGAAGTTCATGGTTCATGAAGTAGAAATATACTTGTAAAACATTTATTTATGAAAGCTCATCCTTTAAGTAGAACATCTTAAATAGTTTCATAAGTAGAAATCAAATTTTTTAAAATGTCTGTGTTCTCTCCACAGGGTTAACTAGTTAAAATCATGGCAGAGAATGTACAAGTAGGATAATCATACATACAATTCTCTAAAACTTGTTAACTGGCATGTATCAACCAAGTATAAGTAGGAGAGCTCTTCCTCCCTTCTGTTATATTCCACATCATTCTCCTATGTTTGGTTTTAAGAAGTTTTTAAACCATATATATATGTTACTTCATTGAGAGGGGTAGTATGTCAATGTAATAAGCTATATAAAATTTTTAAAATTCAACTGTTAAAAGTTACTGGGATAGCTTCCTGTTGCAGGTCGTGTTCAGTTCTGTTGCCTGAGTAATACTGCTTTAAAAAATTCATTGCACTTTTCTATGTATTGAGACTATGGAGCCATAAAATGGCAAGCTGTTTAATGTAAAATTGTTCATTGTTGGGGCACCTGGCTGGCTCAGTCAGAAGAGCATGCGACTCTTGATCTCAGTGTCGTAGGTTCAAGCCCCACGCTGGGTGTAGAGATTACTAAAAAAAATAATAAAGTAAATAAAATTGGTCATCCTCATGGATTTCGAAAATGGTATAAACTAACAACTTAGAGCCTAATTCTTTTGGCTGGTCTTTTGATAGCAGTTCCTTTTCAGAACTGCTGACTACTTCTAAACAGAATTCAGATGTAAGTCAAAACAGACTTTCCAGAGCCAAACGTACCATCTTTTCAATCTTTTTTTGTCACACGTGCTCCTAGTATGCATTAGCGTGGTATTTTGGTCTACACTGCATTAAAAAGGAAAGAAGGGAACTTAGTGTGAGCTCAATTGGTGTCCATTTTTTTCGTAAATTTTTAAGGGCTTTTTGCAGTCAGCAGCTCCTACAAGTGGGTTAGTTTCACTTCATTACCCAATGCTTTAAAGTTGATTATAATGAAAATGCATTGAAGACCAATGGAGATACATGTCCTAGATCTCTTATCCCTTAAAAACAAGCTTCGTCTGGATGGTAACTACATGTTTCAAGTGCTATAACATGAATACCAAAATGTGATGTCAAATGGGTATTTTAAAAGCAGATATTTGAAAATTCTTGTCTTAATATATGTTTATTGAATATACTCTAAATAAGTGTGCAATTTGCTAGTATTACAATACAGTGATTAGCATTAGGTATGTATCCTCTTTATATCCCAGCTGTGTCCCTTTTACTTGTAAGTGCAATCCTTTCAAGTTCACTTGCTATTTTACCCCCACCTAGTCTACCTTCACGTAGAAGGCTTGCCTAGAGAGTATTGTACGTATTTTCACTTGTGTAGTGAATTGCATGTGCCAATTGTTACCGTAGTTATCAGTCTTATGTTAACAAGTCTAAATGTTACTGTAAATGTATCAGCTCTAATCTTTCAAGTAAATTTAAGAAATAAATTCTTGTTTAAATTTTTTTCTGCGTGATCACTAATGTGATGTAACTGCATGTAATGTTTGAGAAAACTTATTTGTCACTACTGTTGTTGGGTCTTACTGTAAACTAGATGCTTTTAGAGGTTTCTTTGGCTTTTTAAATGTTCATTTAGCATAATGGAATGGGTTTTAGAAGAAAATTAGTACATTATCTTGGTCTTAGTAACATGGAATGGACTGAGAGCTTGTAAATCTGGAAAACTGTTAAATGAATTTGCCGAAGTTGAGTTCTGGAATCCAACCATCATACCGCCTCCCCGTAGGTTTTATTTTTTGGTTTTGGTTTTTCTGTTGGGCTGCCGGCGGACCAGCCAAGTGCAGAGGTACTGCGCCATCTAGTGGCTGGCCGAAGCCACACTTCTAGAGTCTCCTTACTGGCAGAGGCATGAAGCCAACTGAAGACGCAGCATCCCACTGCTACCCTGAGGTTGCTGAGTAGTAGTATGTAAATCTAAGTCAACAGTTCCACTTGGAAAATCCTACGCTATTAGATTTGCACATCTTCTCATTGTGATTTTGTCTAAAATATGCAGGGAGTTAAATCCACAAACCAAGTTAACTTCATCGCCTCACATACGTACTACAGGTTACAAAAATAATAATCTGGCTTTGGGCTAAGTGTTCCTGTTTTAAAATCCCTCATTTGACCCTAACAGGCTCAGTCTGACTTCTTAGTAGCACTTCTTGTCATTTATGTCATTTATATTATGCATCCAATACCTGCTTCCAGGAAGATTACAGACTTCCCTCAGCATTCCGTTCCCCTAGCTCAGGGGCAGAGACAACTTTGAGCTGTCTGTAATGATTTAGCTCAGAAGCCTGCCTTCCCCCGCCAGCCCCTGCATTTGCTCTTAGCACACACAGCAGCACCCCAAAGGGAGGTAAATGTACTGGAACTTAAATAAAAACAAGAAAAAGAAACAGAAACAGGAAGGAAGGGAGAGAGGAGGAAAGGGAAGCAAAAGGGTCCTTCCTTCCTCAGCAGAATGCATTTTAACCCAACGCCTGCTCCCTCTTGGGCCTCGAGGGGAGGTGGAACCCGGCGCACAGCAGCTCGTGACAAGAGGCTCTGGGGGCAGGAGCCCTTTCCTGAGGGCCCAGGTCCCACACGTCCTGTCCCCGCCGTCCTGCCAGGCCGCCCACGCCCACGCCGGCGCCCCGGGCTCGCACCCGCCCGGCTTGGCCCCGCCCGGCTCCTACCGAGCCGCTAGGGGGCAGCACTGGCGGCGTGAAAGGCCTGCCGCTGTCCAACGACTCGCAGCCTAGGGCCAAACACTGGCTTTTTCGGTTCAATCACCTTTCCTGGTCGGGCTGTGCCTCTCTTTCCATGCTTGTGTAGCCTCCTTTCCAGATCTATACCCTCCAGTTGCTGGAACACAGTTTTCTCCTACCTCCCAGGCTACACACATGATTTTTTTTTTCTTCTAAAATGTTCTCCTAGGCCCAGTCTCTTGTTTAGCTAGAAAATTTCTCACGTATTGATGAAGGAGAGACTCCCCTAGATCCTCCTGGGTGGGATCTTTCACTCCTCTTTCTCCCCAGGCTTGATGGCCTTCCGCGTCCCGAGACCACACTGATGGCCAGTGCTTGCCTCCAACCTAGGAGCCACACCCCTGGAGGCAGGTTCCCTGTTTCATCTCCGAGTCCCTGGCACCTAGTATGTCAGGTGGATGTAGGTGCTTGGTAGATCTTGCTTAGAGGAAGAAATCAAAGCGTGAGTATCAGAGCAGATTTCCAAATTCGTTAGTCAAATTCTTTTTTAGCACAGGTGTCATGTTTCTTTTTGCCCAAGGGTGCGTGGTACCCAGGCAGTCAGGGCCTTGCCTCTCCTCCACCTCCAACATGAAAGCACCCCCTGATTCCCACCTCTAACCAGCAAGGGCTTAAAGGCTTTTCTAAAGCAACACAGATACTCGATGTGTCAAAAAACAACTTCCCCCCTCCCCCCCAAAAAAATTTAAAGCCGGGATGGATCCTTACAGCTTCTTGTTCCATCTCCTCATCCCTCAGACAAGGACCATGAGAAGACAATCCAACAAACATTGCCACACCACAGGAGGGCAAAACTCAATTTGGGGGTGATTACACCAGAAAAAGACAACAGCCCTGTCCTCAGAAGTTATTCTGGAGAGGAAGATGAAATAAACACTTTGGATGAGCCTTAGCCTTAAAAAAAAAGAGTACATCAGAAAAGGAACATTAAGTGCAGACTAGGGAACCCAGGTTCTCGGTTACCTCAGGGCTTGAATATAAGGCAGCCCCAAATAAAGAGACATCTCCCAATTTTCCCTTAAGAAAAACCTGAAGAAAATTTTTGAACACGAATGTGTACCTTTTATAAATGTTGATTAAATAGCTGCATGTCTGCCTCTAGTTGCTATTTTAAATCAGACAATATCCAATACACCAGGACAAAGTACTGATTTTTCACTCATGAAATAATTCTATCCAAATCTTTCTGTGCTCATGGACAACAGGGTTTTCCCTTGTCATCACCAGTTCCTCTTTTTGAAGTATTAGCACAGTTTTCCAGAGCTCATCCGTGTCACTGCCACACAGCTGAGACACAGAGTGATGCAGCTGTCGGGAAACAGACTCCCAGTCCTGAGTACCCACTTGTGTAATATTGACAGTTTCCCCAACTGCCTCCGAAGTGGATATGCATTATCCCCATAAGGTAACTGCTTACCATTTTGCTTTTTAAGAGAGTCTTTAAAAAAAAAAAAAAAACTTCCTTAAAATGAAATCATATATATTTAATAGTGAGCTCATACCATGGGAGTGATTACTAAATCTGTGGGGTTTGCCTTTGGCTCTGTTTATGGCAATTCTTCTGGTGATCTCCACTAAAACTTCCAAACTAAGCCTAATTGAGGTCTTTTCCATTTATGAGTCTTTCCCAAACACTCCTATTTTCAAACTGAAAAAGAGCATGTAATAAGAGCAACTTTGCAGGGAATTTATTTTTAGGTGACTCCTCCTTTCCCTGGAAATGATTTTAAGGAAAGTACTCATTTCATATTCAGGCAAAAATCTGTTCATTAGGCATGCCTTCCTGGAAGAAAAGAACTTTCTATAAAACTTTGAAGAAGTGATGGGCATGGATGGATCAAAGAAGAGAGATCAGTATGTGCACACTGTTCTCAACTTAATGCTGCCTTTCTTCTCTGGGTCAGATTCAACTGTAATTCTTTTTATAATATGAGATTTAAATTTCAAAACTAAGTCAACCATAATTCTTTTTTTGTAAAAAAAATATAAAAATAAAAATAAAAATTCTTTTTTTGTAGTAGGATATTAAAATTCCAAAACTGTAATAGGAGATCAAAATTTCAAAGGAATTTTGTTGACCTTTCTAGCAACACCCAGATGTTACCAGCCCTACTTCCGGCCCACAGCCAAAAGTGCGACTTTCTCAAGCAAGGACCCTAAGTGTCCTAACACTACTACTCTCAGGCTGGCCACGGTCAGGCTGATCTGCAATCCACAGTCCTGTGCAAGGCAGAGAGCATCCTGCACTTTTTCTTCACCCAGGACAGAAATAGGAAGGCCTTCTAATCATGGATCTCTGACCACAGTTGAGGAAGGTTCAAGACAAATATCCAATTGCAAGCTTTTTACTGATTTTGAGGCAACATTTGAACAGGATTCTCTCCTCTCCTAAAGAATCATGGAAAGCAAACCAGTCCCATTTCTAAGCAACAAGGCTCTATGCAAATAATCCTGCAGGTGAGAGTCTCTCCTGACCCCATGATAATCCAAGTGTCAGGATTTGATAATGTCAGACAGCCTCCCTAGGACCTGTCATAGCACAAAGGGAATAGTTAGAAAAAAGAATGAGCAGGACAGACGGAGCTTGGTGACAGGCCTGGCTTGAGGCCATCCTGACACTCAGGATATGTCAGTAAAAGAGGCACTCTGGGTGCATGTGCATGGCCTTAAGGGTAAGCAGGTGCCTCCCTTGTTCCCATCTTGCTTGGAGAAGGTGTAGCTCTGGGATTTCTGTCAACTCATGAGACTGGGAGTATTCCAGGTTCTCTAGCTGGGCAAGTGGGGTGACCGTGAGATTCTGGTTAAGGAATGGACAAGAGAGAGTAAAGCCTGGGGGAGGACAAATGTTACAAAAAGCTTTGTTGATGCTGATGAAGGGTGACACAGGAAGGCAAAGACAGCTCACTAGACATCCCAGAAACCACACTGCCCAACAGGAAAGAGGTAAATGAGCCACAAGGTGAGACACAGGCTATACTTCTTTTGATGCTGTGGATAATGTGCCCAAGGAGAGACATCTTGCAGATAATGAGTGAAGCCTAAGGATCTAGGTCCCTGGCTTATGACACCAGGCCCTATCTCCCCTCCGTAGTAGTACTGGCAGGTTTCTGTCTTGGGGAGGCCATTTTATTGATTGCAGGGGCTCCTGTCTATGCTATGCCTCTGGCTGTGCCCACTAGCTGGAGAGGGTGAAGCCAACAAGAAGGAAGCGTTTCCTGGATGTGACTAGATAGGAAACCTCACAAGGGTATCTCCATGCAATCACTAATGGCCAGGAGCTGAGAAAGAGCTCATTTCCCTTTTTAAGACAATTGTAGTCAATACCCCTGCCCAATCAATATCTACCTGTATCCCTCCTTCCTATGTTCCAGCATCCACTGACTAGCCTTTGAGAGCACAGCCCTGAGACTACAGGCCTCAGCTGAGATTCTGTTTGTGGAAAGCATCAAGAAAAATGGTAGAGAAGGGGGTAGGAAAATGTGGAACTCCTGCCCCAGCTGCTCCCCAGGTTTTCAGTAACAGCCAAGTTCACACCCCCTCCCCCCACCCCAGAATTTAGCCATCCGCAATTACACACTCTGACCCACATAGAAATGAACAAACTGCAAGATTACCCATTAGAATCAGCAGGGACTTTGAAGGCACACTAACTTGGTACCACTTCTCTGACCCTCATTTTAATAACAACAATAAGCATACACCAACCAACTGGACAACCGGACATGGATAAATTCCTAGAAACACACAATTTACCAAGATTGAATCATGCATGGAAAATCTTAACAGACTGATTACTAGTAAGAAGATTGAATTGGTAATCAAAAACCTCCCAAAACACAGAAGTCCAGGACCAAATGACTTCTCTAGTAAGTTCTATCAGTCATTCAAAGCAGAAATCATACCAATCTTTCTCAAACTCTTCCAAAACAATAGAAGAGGAAGGAGCATTTCCAAACTTATATCATTAAGCCAGTATTACCCTGAAACCAAAACCAGATAATGACACTACATGAAAATTAGAGGCCAATATCCCTGATGAACATAGATGCAAAAATCTTCAACAGCTCTACAGCCATATCACCCTGAACATGCCCAATCTTGTCTGATCTCAGAAGCAGAGCAGGGTCAGGCCTGGTTAGTACTTGGATAGGAGAAGTGTTGAATTAAACTAACATTACACAGTATGTTACATAATTGGAATTTAAATAAAAACTCTTAAAGTCCTCAATAAAATATTACCAAATTGAATTTAATAATGTTCTAAAAAATCATACACCATGACTGAACAGGATTTATTCCAGAGATGCCAGAAAGGATCAACATTTTCACAAAAGTCAACATCCACTGACAACAAGAAACTCTCAACAAAATGGGACAGAGGAAACATACCTCAATATAATTAAGACTGTATATGACAAGCGCCTAGCTAATATCATACTCAACAGTGAAAATCTGAAATCTTTTTTTCTTCAGGAATAAGACAAGGATGTCTACTCTTGCCAGTTTTATTCAACAAAGTATTGGAAGTCCTAGCCAGGGCAATTAGGCCAAGAAAAAGAAGTAAAAAGCACCTAAATCAGACAGGAAGAAGTAGAAATGTCACTATTTTCAGATGACATAGTTCTGTATGTAGAAAGTCCGAAGACTATCAGAAAATTGTTAGAATAAACAAATTTAGTAAAGCTGCAAGATATGAAAATCAATATAAAAAAACCCTCTTGCATTCCCATATGCTAGTAACAAACTGGAAGAGAAATTAAGAAAACAATCCCATTTACAATTGCCATAAATAAATTGAACTCAAGAGGTGAAAGACCTGGGCTCTAAAAACTATAAGACACTGATGAAAGATAAAGATGACACAAGTAAATGGGAAGGTATTCCATGCTCATAGATTGGAAAAATATTGCTAAAAGCCCTTACTAAGAGGGGTCCAGGATGGCAGTGTAACAAGACCCTGACCTCCTCCAATGGACTCACCAAATCTACCTACATTTAGAGCAACTCTTCCTGAAGAACTCACAGCTGACTAAACCACCTCTGCCCAACAAAGGATAGAGGGATCACAAAGAGAACAGCAGGAGACATGGAGACAGTTATGACAGGAACCCCAGCCCCAGTGCTACAAATTTCAGCAGGAAAGGATATCACCGAGGGGCCCACGTACAGATTCACTTGACCTGGGGCAGAGCAAACAAAACAAAACAAAACCCCAGTTGTTTAAAGGGCAACTAGACTGTCAGTAAAGGAAACCTGTTTAACAAACCCTAGACCATCCCCTAAACGGTGGGAGAGCTGCTTCAACTTTCTCCAGGGTTGGAGGTGCTGATGAGTGGTAGGTTTGCATTTCCCCTCCACCTTGACAGAACAGGTGGAAGCAGGGTGCGGGCATTTTAGCTGACTTGCTGCCTCCATGGGCCCCAGGCACCTAGCCCACACCAGCCCATCATCATCTCAACACACGCCCCCGCCTGTGCTGAGCTACAGCCATCCCACCAAGGCTGCCGTGGTGCAATGCACACCAGGGAATCTTCAGCCTATGCCCACTACAACCCCATCCATTCTGCCAGGTGACCACTGGCCAGTGTCTCTCCTGGCTCCAGCCATCCTGCCAGGGTGGCCCTGGCATGGAGCACCCTAGAATCTGCCAGGCCATACCCACTTCAGCTCCAGCCATCTCAACATGACACCCTCTGTGAGGAATGCCCCAGCTCATGCTTCCTGAAGCTCTAGTCATCGCAGCAGGGTGGCTCCAGCATGGAAAGGCCCGGAACCCTGGCCTACACATGCCCAGATCCAACCAACTAGTCAAAGCTGCCAGGCATATGTAGTCCACACAAGGAAATTCCTATACAAGCCCACTCCTTTAAGACAGAAAAGTAGATGTTTCACCCATTTCATAGGAACAAAGTCAAACAAAATGAAAAGGCAGAGGAATAGGTCACAAAAGAACAACACAAAATTGCAGAAGAACAATTTTTAAAATGAAGATAAACAATTAACCTGATAAAGAGTTCAAAGTATGGTCATAAAGATGCTCACTCAGCATGAGAGAAGAGTACATGAACTCAGTGAGAATTTTAAAAAAGAGACAGAAAATATAAAAAACAACCAGTCAGTGTTAAAGAATACAACAACTGAAATTTTAAAAACATGCCAAAGGGAATCAACAGCAGATTAGAGGATGCAGAACAGATCAGCAATGTGGAAAACAGGAAGTAGAGGGAAGCACCTAAGCTGAATGGTAAAAAGAAAAAGAATTTTTAAAAATAATGATAGGGTAAGGGAACTCTGGGACAATATCGAGCATGTGAACACTCACATTATAGGGGTCCCGGAAGGAGAGGGGAAAGACTAAGGGGAAAAAACTTAATTGGAGAAATAATAGCTGAAAACTGCCCTGATCTAGGGAATGAAACAGATATCCAGATCCAAGAAGCACAGAGAGCCCCCAAAAATATGAACCCAAGGAGAGCCACACCAAGACACATAATAATTAAAATGGCACAAATTTCCCTTTCAGCACTACGGCCACAGCCATGAGTATGCTCAGGCTTCAGAAGAGGCTTGCCTCCAGGGACCTCCACTGTGGCAAAAAGAAGCTCTGGTTGGACCCCAATGAGACCAATGAAATCACCAATGCAAACTCCCATCAGCAGATACGAAAACTGATCAAAGGTGGGCTGATCATCTGAAAGCCTGCGACTGTCCATTCCCAGGCTCGGGGCCAGAAAAACACTCTGGCCCACCGGGGAGGCATATGGGCATTGGTAAGAGAAAAGGTATTGCCAATGCTCGAATGCCTGAGAAGGCAACATGGATGAGGAGGATGAGAATTCTGCACAGGCTGCTCAGAAGATACCGGGAATCTAGGAAGATTGACCACCACATGTGTCACAGCCTGTACCTGAAAGTGAAGGGTAACATGTTCAAAAACAAGTGGATTCTCATGGAACACATCCACAAGCTGAAGGCAGACAAGGATCGCAAGAAGCTTCTGGCTGACCAGACTGAAGCCTGCAGATCTAAGGCCAAGGAGGCCCGCAAGCACCGTGAAGAGTGGCTTCAGGCCACAAAGGAGGAGATCATCAAGATTCTGTCCAAGGAGGAAGAGACCAAGAAATAAAACTCCCTCTCTCTTGTCTGTACGTAGTGGCCTCAGCATTAA
Organism: Canis lupus dingo; assembly: GCF_003254725.2. NCBI lineage: Eukaryota > Metazoa > Chordata > Mammalia > Carnivora > Canidae > Canis > Canis lupus. Next base: position 41,820,164 of record NC_064244.1, on the reverse strand, counting down.
TCAGATCAGTTATTCGAAAAAAAAAATCAGTTATTCGATAAAACACATCTTTATGTACCCCCCCAAAATAAATAAAAAAATAAAATAAAATAAAATGGCACAAATTTTAAAAAGAGAATCTTAAAATCAGCAAGAGAAAATAACTGGTTGTGCACAAGGGACACCTCATAAAGCTATCAGTTGATTTTTCAGCAGAAATTTTGCAGGCCAGAAGAGAGAAGCAGGATACATTCAAAATGCAAAATGGAAAAAACTGACAGCCAAAAATACCCTACCCGGCAAGATGGTCATTCCAAACTGAAGAAGAGTTTCCCAGACAAAAAAAAAATTAAAGGAGGTCATCACCACTGAACAAGTCTTATAAGAACTTATCAGGAACTTCTTTAACCAAAATAAGTCCTACCTAGATTTAAGGAAATTAGAAAGGGAGAAATCTCACTGGTAATTGCAAATATACAATAAAGGTAGAAGATCAATCACTTACAAAGCTAGTGTGAAGGTTCAAAGACAAAAATAGTAAAAGTTCAATTTTATCAAAAAATAGAGGATTCAACAAAACAGAAGTATGTAATGTAATATACTATGCAAATTATGTGGAGAAGAAAAATTAAAAATGTATTGCTTTTATAATGTGTTTCAATTTAAGTGACTATCAACTTAATAGAGGTGTCTGTGTACTTAGGATGTAACATAGGTGCAGAGTAACCACAAAACCAACCTATTACCGATACACAGAATAAAGCCAAGAGTAACATTACAGAAAGCAATCAATCCCAAAGAAGGAGAGCAAGAGTGAAATAGTGCAGAACTACAAAAACAACCAGAAACCAATTAACAAAATGGCTGTAAGTGCATAACAATCAATAATTTCTTTAAATGTAAATGGTGTAAATACTCTAGTCAAAAGACACAGGTTGATGTAATGAAGTAAAAAAAATAAAACAAGACCCATCTATATGCTGCCTACAAGAAATTCACTGTAGACCTAAAGACAAAAACAGACTGAAGGAAAGGAAAAAGATATTTAAACTCAAATTGAAATGGAAAAAAAAAAGAAAAAGCTGTGGTACCAAGACTTGTATCAGATAAAATTGACTTTAAAACAGACTGAGGAGGGCAGCCCGGGTGACTCAGCGATTTAGCACCGCCTTCGGCCCAGGGCGTGATCCTGGAGACCCGGGATCCAGTCCCACGTCGGGTTCCCTGCATGGAGCCTGCTTCTCCCTCTGCCTGTGTCTCTGCATGTCTCTCTCTCTCTCTCTCTCTCTCTCTCTCTCTCTCTCTGTGTGTGTGTGTCTCTCATGAATAAATAAATAAAATCTTAAAAAAAAAAAAAAAACAGACTGAAGAGGACGAGTTAAGATGGCACAGCAGTAGATGAACCCTAAGCTTGCCCCATTCCTTGAGCACAGCTAGATAAACATCAAATCATTCTAAACACCCAAGAAATTGACCTGAGGACTGAGAGAACAAAACAAACTGCACAATTCAAGGGAGAAACACAGGTTTCTCCTCCCTTGAAGGGAGGAGCTGTGGAGTTGATTTAGGGGAGAAAAGAGCTGCAGGTGCTGCAGAGGGGAGGCAGCCTTGATCACAGAAAGGAGAGAGAGAGAGAGAGAGAGAGAGAGAGAGAGGGAAAGCATGAGCAGGAGATTGTGCTAGGAAACTACTAGTTTGGCTTCCTCAAAACTACTGGCTGGGATAAGGAGAGGAACTGACTGCAGCAAGTTTTTATAAGCAGCAGAGAGCAGTCTAAAGTTTTAAAGTCTGTCCATGGCCAGAGTCATGCCTGGTGGGGTAGTAATGTTCCAGTGTGAAGGAGAGGGGAGACCTGGGAGTGGACAGTGTGGGCAGAGAATCCACTGGATCACATGGGGAAACAGATTTCCTCTTCCTGGAGTGCTTTTGGGAGTGGTGACATGGCTTCTCTGGGGACAAAAGAACTGGTGGTGCCAACATGTCACCCTGTTCCCTAGCAAAGTAACAAAGACACCTTGGCTTCTTGCTGCATATAAACTACAAACCACCGTGTGGTCACAGACCATTTTCTGGGGTGCACTGGCCACAGCACAGCAAGACCTCCCAGGGCACCTGGGTGGCTCAGCAGTGCACACTCTTGAACACCTCCTGAAGCACCAGGCCCAAGACCAGCTAGGGCCTTTCCTACTATAGTCAGTCTCAGAAGCAGGACTAGAACAGGCTTTCCTTACTATGACCCAAAAACAGTGACCTAGACAAAATAACAGGATGGAGGAAATCACCCCCCCAAAAAAGAAAAGGAAGAAGTAACAGCCAGAGATTTTATCAATACACATATAAGTAAAATACCTGAACCAGAATTTGAAATGACAATAATAAGGATACTGGGTGGACTTGAAAAAAGCATAGAATACACTAGAGAACCCCTTACTGCAGAAATAAAAGAATTAAAAACTAGTCAGGCTGAAATAAAAAATGCTATAATTGAGATGCAAAGCCAACTGGATGCAATAACAAGGAAGATGGATGGAGCAGAGGAACAAATCAGTGATATAGAAGATAAAATTATGGAAAATAATAGAGCTGAAAAGAGGGGAAAGAAAGATTTTGGATCATGAATGTAGACTTAGGGAACTCAGCAGCTCCTTAAAAATTAGTAACATTCATATCCTAGGAGTCCCAGAAAAAGAAAAGAAATAAAAACTTGTTTGAACAAATTATAGCTGAAAACTTCCCAAATCTGGGAAAGGAAACAGACATCAAAATCCAAGAAGCACAGAGAACTCGCATTAAATTCAACAAAAGTAGGCTATCACCAGGACCCAGGAGATCGTGACCTGAGCCGAAACTAAGAGCCAGATGCACTACAAACTGAGCTACCCAGCTCCCTCTGAACATTTTCTAATTGAAGACTGGTTAACGTACAACATATTTGCCTCAAGTGTGTCAAGTTTGAATTTGTGTTTTTTGCATTCTTTGGATAAATAGCCAGGAGTGCCATTGCTGGATCATAGGGTAGTTCTCTTTTTAACTTTTTGAGGAACCTCCACACTTTTCTACGGTGACTGCATCAGTTTGCCTTCCCACCAACAGTGCAAGAGGACTCCTTTTTCTGCACATCCTCACCAACACTTGATGTTTCTTGTGTTTTTTTAGACACTCCGACAGGTGTAAAGTGATTATCTCATTGCAGTTTTGATTTGCATTTCCCTTATGTTAAGAGGTATTGAGGCCATTGAATGTCTTCTTTGGAATGTCTTTTCGTGTCTTCTGCCCTTTCTTAAATTGGATTATTTGGTTTTGGGGTGTTGAGTCGTGTCAGTTCTTTATATATTTTGGATACTAATCCTTTATGAAGTATGCCATCTGCAAATATTTTCTCCCATTCCATAGGCTGCCTTTTAGCATTGTTGTTTCTTTCACTATGCAGAAGCTTATTATTTTGAAAAACAACAATAACCATATGTTATTCACCGGGGACGTACTGTGTGCCATGCCCTCCATTAAGCTCCAATCATTTCTTCATTTCATCTCTCCTTAACTGTATGCAGTGTTACTACTATCCCCCCCCCCCCAACAGTTTATAGATTAAAGAAGCTGAGGTTGAGGGGCTCGTGCCAGACCACAGACAGATGAGCAAGCAGCAAAGCTGAGGCAGTTTAACGGAAATGCTTCTGCTGCGAACTCTATCTTAACAATAGAGGGTTGCTCTTACAGGACTGCCATGGGAATATTAAATAACACAAGCTTTGACCAACACACACAGACCAAAGAATCTGCTGCATGTTAGAAAACACATCCTGGGGGCTCCTGGATGCCTCAGTCCATTAAGCATCCAACTCGTGATTTCGGCTCAGATTATGATCACAGGGTCTTGATATCAAGCCCCATGTGGGACTCCAGGCTGGACCTGAAGCCTGCTTAAGATTCTCTCTCTCTCCCACTCCCCTTTCCCTCTCTCCCCCTCTCTGCTCCTCCCCCATGCTCCTGTGAGCGTGTTCTTTCTTTAAAAACAAAACATATGCATTTTTAGTCGCTAAATCTGACAGCCTTACCAGGATACCTCCCAACCTACCAGCATCCAACATCTGAGAGCTTTTTTCTGTCACCTGGCCCCGAAGCTCCCATTGGGTGGCTGGCCTCCTCCACCTCTATATGGAGCCAAAAGTGCCTAAAAGTTACACATCCAGTGAAGAAGCCCTTAGCAGTGACTGAGGGGTTTAGGAGTGTGAAAACTCAAGTCCCTTGCCTTGACTGGCGACACACTCCAGGAACCCAGTTACTTACCTCTAATGTCCCCCCAGAATCAGGGTGGGTGTGGGGGGGAGGACTCTGCCCTCCACTGGCATTTGAAATCCCACCATATTTGGTTTCTTCCCCTTCCCTCTAAGCCTTCCCTCACTCCTTGACCAGTTTTTCCTGGGAATGTGCCCCTAGTAAATTAGTCACCTGAACTTGTGTCTCAGTGTTTGCTTCTGGGGAATTAATCTCAGATACCACCCCAACCCACACCCTGCACAGATGCAGGCTTCAGTACTCTAACCATATGGGTGTGGCCTTAATTTGGGGTGAGAGTGAGCCCCAAATAAGAGAGAGATAGGGGGGCCCAGGTGATGGGCGGAGGCAGACTCACACAAAGGCTCACACTCGCTCACCAGGCCCCAGTTTATCCAACTCAGAAAGGGCCCATCAGCATAACTTGTTTATGCAACCATTTAACAGCCAGGCTTCACTTAGAAATGTGGACGGAAGAGAACCTACACCTGGATCCCATCAGCCGCGCAGTACTCTCCTGCTTCCCCACCCACAACACGAGCTGACTCCTGACCCCAAGGCCCTCCACCAGGAACCACCCTGCCCCAAGGAAACAATGGTGCCCCATTTTGTTTCAGGTTCCATTTTTAAGATGTTGGCGTCCACAGCAGTTTCTAATTAGATGCCAGTTGTGTATCTTCATTTACAACACTCAGGCAGAGATAGTCTATACTCTGATCACCAGAGATACAGTATCCAAGGCCGGGGAGTTTTTCAAGGATCTACGAAAACATACACATCCTTAGCAAGAAAAGAGCATTGCTAAGTTGAAAATTGAAGGGTATTTGAGTAAGTGGTTATAAAACAAAATATCAACTTCATTATTTTAGAAGTTATAAAAATGTTATGTTGTTCCCTATAGAGGGAAGCCCAGGTGGCTCAGTGGCTTAGCGCCACCTTCAGTCCGGGTGTGGTCCTGGAGACCCAGGATCGAGTCCCCCGTCAGGCTCCCTGCATGGAATGGAGCCTGCTTCTCCCTCTGCCTGTGTCTCTGCCTCTCTCCCTCTATCATGAATAAATAAATAAAAATTTTTAAAAAAGAATCCCTATAGATACAGGATGATTGCTGAGAAATGTAATCATATAATAAAATTACATATAGTCAAGTAATTTCAAAAGCAAAACATAAAAACCCTTACAAAATGTTTATGGAAAAAAATGTAATGTGAGTGGAAGCTTCGATATAGTTGACAGTATGCAGGCTCCCTAACGTCTCTGCAAGCTCAGGAGGCCCAGGTTTTAGGATATGTATTAACCCCAACCAACAGGCCCCAACTGCTGAAGCACAATGCTGGCAGGCCAGCCAGAAATGAACCTATTTGTCATCATGCTGCAGGGGAAGGGATTTGACCGATCTAATCTGAGGGGGCTCATCACAGCCCCAAGGGGAGTACAAGCTTGCTCACAGCAGGCTTTGCCAATGGCGTGGCAGGGCTGTGGTCTGTTGGGAAGAGCAGATGCTTCTAGGACACCAGTGCCGCTCAGGAAGGATGGGGGCCTAGGTCATCCTAGGAAATGGAACAGAGCAAATCCTGAGGTCTGTGGTCCCACGCCCAGCTGGATCAGTGGCAAAAGCAGGTTAGAATGGACCCTGGCTATAGGAGTGAAGCGAGAGGAGATCCCATTTTGTTGCTGGTTTAAAAAAAAAAAAAAAGGACTGAATGTGTCACGGGGCAATTTTCTGTGACATGACCAGATGTGCTGACGGGGCCAGCTGCGGTCACAAGGAGCATCATGGCAACAGGGAGGGACACTGGAGCCTTACTGGAGGCCGATGAGCCTCAGGAGCAAGCGGACCAGGAGCGCCCCGCGCACCACACCAGCTTATGCCCCGGTTGGAGGATGGGCTCCCCGAGGGTGCTGTCACAGAGCACAAGCCGCCTGAGGCTCTGGGAGCAAGCGCACCGGCAAACGGAAGGTAACACCCGCACAAGCACAGAACTTTAAACGAGGCAAGAGGCCCGAGTTGCTACAGGAGAGGATCACACTACCCGGGTTTACTGGGACTTGGGGGTTCTGTCGCGGCAGGACCCACGCCCGGGCAGACGCCTCGGTCCCACTCAGCTGGGCTCCTACCACAGCCCCGGCTCCGCACAGCCCTTCAGGAGCCGGGGGCAGCCCTGGGCACGAGGGACGACCAGGTAGCCATGTAACCCTACAAAAGAGGGCTTTGTTGCTTGGTTCTGGAGCCCTGGTGGTGAGAATAAGCCAGAGAATCCCTGCTGTGTTATCGGCCTCTGTCCGAATCCCACCGGAATGTGGCCTGGCGAAGCTGGGGTGCCAGCGTGCCAATGCCCCAGAGCCTCTACCGTCGGTCATCGCCCCCCCGGGCAGCTACGTGGGACATGGCCTGATCTCCCCCGAAACCACGGGCTGACCCCTGGAGAGAACCGGCAGGCAGCCAGAGGTGCAGAGCAGATGCACACTCTGTTGTCTTTTAACACAGAAGTGACCTGAGCAATGTTTATGGAAACTGATGGGAAGGACTCACTCAAGATAGGGAAGTTGGGGGACGCCTGGGCAGCTCAGTGGCTGAGCGTCTGCCTTTGGCTTAGGGCGTGATCCCAGGGTTGTGGGATCGAGTCCTACTCTGGGCTCCCTGCCTGCAGCCTATTTCTCCCTCTGCCTCTCTTTCTGTGTCTCTAATAAATACATAAAATCTTTAAAAAGAGAGAGAGAGAGAGAGAAGTTGAAAGTAACGAGAGCCAGAGGGAGGGAGGTATACAAGCAGGGCCCCCTCTGCCTCGGAGACCTTCCCAGAAGTCTGGCCTGAGGGGAGGACAGATGGGCTGGTGCATCCCCTGTGGAGTAGGGGAAACACATCATCTGCTGAGAGCCGTGAGGGGAGATGCTGAGGGAACTTCAGGAGCTAGGATTGAAAATGCTGCCCCTGGGAATCAAGTAGAAGCAGGGTGAGGCGCAGCCGAATCCCCGGCGGGAGGTATGCTGGCAGGAGCAATTCCCTATGTCTGATTCCTGCTCCTCTGTGGGTCCGTCATCAAGAGACTCCCTTGATCTTTAACAAAGGTGGATATTTACATTTTGAAGTCTCATTTTAAACACCGGAGTAGGTAAAACTTTAAAACAGTAGCATAGCTTTACATGAAAATGTTATTACAGTTTTATTGCCTGAAAGATTGAAATACAGATGTGCTTACCGTAAAGGATTTTAAAGGCTATTCGAATTATAGCACCCCCTTTTCATACTCTGCTTAGGAGGACGAACTGTCACACACATGCATTACATACGGTATCGATTTCTGAACAATACGTGGGAAAGACAGCATGCAGAGCCTAGAGAGAGTGGTCCTCTTGGCACACAGGTCCGGCCTTCTGCATTACAATCATTCAGAACATTCTGCGTGTCCATTCTGCTTCGCCCATTTTGACTTCTATTTCAAAGTCCAGGCCGCAGGCTACTTTCCTGGCATTTTAGCTCACACACACAGTGAGGTTGGGCAGAACAGAGAATCCCGTTCCTAAAAATGAAATCGGTAGTATGTGCGCCTAGATTCCCTTGAATGACCATCTGAGGCTTGTGACTGCTGCCTTTGCACTCTCGTGGGCTTCCTCCCCTTGCCTTCTCTCACACCATTCTCAGCAGCAAGGGCCATGCACCTCCAGGCTTTCACCAACATGGACTGGGGCAGTTTGCGCTTCTGAGCAAACTCGCTCCCCGCTGACCCCAGCGTTGAGTAAAAGCTGCAACATGACAAGAACTGCTAATGGCATTGTCATACTTGGTCCACCCCCCAAAAGCACAAGACACAGATAATGTCCCGTATTACAATTACAAATAGGCCTTGTCACTAATAGGAAACACATCAGTGTGAAATTTCCTTTTGAATGCCCTACAAAACCCACATTATTTTAAGTAGTCAACCAAATGACAAAGTCAACCCATTGTTGTAAAGTTTGGCTGAGGGCTTCAAATGCCTAGCAGCTCAGCTGGTCTCTCAATGCCCCAATGGCTTGGAGGTAGAACATTCTGTAATGTCAGCAGGTGGACAAGCAGACTGTAAAATACACACGGGAAAACTTTGTCTTCACAATGACTTAACACAAATAACTATGAAGTGTCATTAACCATATCCAATAAATTGACAAAATCCAGTGTACAGCAGTAAATGGTTGATTATCAATAGCAAAGTCAAAGGATACCCCAGATACCCCAGGCGATATTGCAAACCATTGTAGCTTTCTTGGGGAACAGAGTTATGCAATAGGTGACAACAACTATAAAAGTTTGATCCAGTAAATCTACCTTAAGAAAGAGCCCCCGAGGAATTAGGACAAAGGTAGGAAAGGGAAGTGTGCAAAGAACAACATCTACTGAAGTTGCTCTCTATACAAAGATGATGTTTAAAACAATCCTATCAAATACGGGGCCTTAGCAAGCCATAGTATGCAGGGACACCGTGGAGTCCTGAGTGCCCATTCATAATGCTACCATGATGGACTATGTTCCCGCGTGAAATTTTAAACATGAAATAGTAAGTGAAAGTAAAGGTAAAATACAATAGAATCAATATATAACACGCAGTGAGATGAACACGTATATAAGTACACACAGATCATATCAGGAAGGGACAAAAAAATGATACAAATTATTGGTGTTTAGAGATTTTTGTTGTTGATGGTGGTATTGTTACAGGAGAGTCCAAAACAAATTTTAAATTCAAAAAGCGGGGAGGGGATCAGCTATGGACAATGAGTAGCACCCGTGCAAGCGGGCAGAGGTAGCTCAACCTGGATTTCTAAATCTCAACACTACTGAGGTTTTGGGCCAGATAATTCTTTGTTGTGGAGGCTATTTGGTGCATTGCAGGGTCTCTACCAGCATTGCTCACTCCTACCCACTAGATGCCAGCAGCACACTCCCCAAAATACCTCAAGGCATTGCCAAATACCTTGAGTTGGAGGGAAACCAAATAAACTGTATCAAGAACCACTGGGGTGAGTGATAGGCAACCACCAACTCTCCACCTGAGCTGTGGGCAGTTATGAAGCCTGGGCTGGGAGCAGAGTGTGTGCCCTTCCTACAGAAGCAGCCCCTGCTCAGAAATCCAGAATGATCATGACCATTTTGTTTAATTAGCAGCTAATTCAAAGTTAAAACGTTCTGTGGGCCAACACTGTGCGGTCCGAGCCTCCTGTCTGTGGGCTACCCAGCGGTGAGCGAACTTTACCTGTACGGGGCCAGGTGGTGAATATTTTAGGCTTTGTGGGAGAAATTCTCTCTCACAACTAACTCAGGTCTGCCTTTGTGGGAGGAAAGCTGACACGGAGGATACGTAAAGGATGGGCATGGCTCTTTTCCAATTAAACTTTATTTATGGACCCTGAAATTAGAATTCCATACAATTTTCACATGTCATTAAACATTATTTTTCCTTTGGTTTTGTTATCCAGCCTTTAAAAATATCAACATCATTTCTGGGTCATGGGCCTTAGAAAAACAAGGCCCAGCTTTAGCCCGAGGGCCAATCTGCAGACAGTAGGCAACAACTAGGGGTGTGCCAGGAGAGGGTGCTAGAAAGCCCTCAGGGTGTCTGGGCAGCCGGGCACAGGCTTCCTCCACACAAGGGAGGAACAGCAGTGGGCATCTTGCGACCCACACCAGATGCCTCTCCGTTCCCAACTCCCTCTCCCCATCTGCTGTCTCTTTTCAAAACCTACCTCCCGGCCCCATAGTGTCTGTACTGGGTGTGGTTTTTGCTGCCTCCAGAAAAACCACAATGAGAGTATCACTTTTTTTTTTTTTTTCCCCAGCCACACAGTGGCTTTTCTGCCAATCTTTTAACATTTTCTGGCATTATTAGAAAAGCCATTAATAAGGCACGGACATAGCGGTTTACATGATTCCCAGAGCCCCAGAAAACTTCATTGGGAATGTTAACAGTTTTTAATGACCTTACTGAAACACAAGTTTTCCTGCTTGTGTTCTGTCTCTTTGATATAACAGAGAAAATGCAGATGGCTTTTTCAGGCCAGAGTCAGCCCAGGAGGCTGGGAGTGGGGACAATTTGTGACTCAATCCAAGGAAAGAAAGGCCACTGTGGCCTTGTAGCTTTTAGGCCTGCGTCCTATGAATCTGCTCTGGAGAGCAGTGTGTGGCCTGCTGAAGAAGCTTTTGGGGTTCCTGCTCCCCTTATGGCAGGAAACACTGACTCCCATGACCTATCTCAGGCCATCTAGAACACAACAAAGAGCCCGTTTCCCTAGCCCTCAAGACAGCAAAAGTCAGTATGAAAAATGATAAAAGGAGGCTAGTGGAAAAGGAAGAAAAAAAGAGAAGATAGAAGAAAGAAAAAACTGAATTTAAATAAAATGCATTTTAAAAAAAGAAAGAAAAAAAGAGTAACTGTTAAAAATATGAACAGCTCCTGGGAGAGACAGGAAAGCCAAAGACAGGAGGCAAGAAGGGAGGGAGGCATGAAGCAGAGGAAGGACCAGGAGCGTGGCATATGCCAACTGTCCACCAGAAGACACTTCAGGCTTTAATGAATAAGGGAGGAGGAGCAGAGGGGAATGTCTTCGTCTCTGAGACCCACTCACAGGAGCCATCTGGGGCCTCTCCTTTCTCCTCAGACATCTCATTCTTGAGTTTTAGGTTAAAAAACTTCATCCAGGGGCATCTCCCGTCAGTTCAGGTCATAATCCCAGGGTCCTGGGATCAAGCCCCGCATTGGGCTCCCTGCTCAGCAGAGAGCCTGCTTCTCCCTCTCCCTCTGCTGCTCCCCCTGCTTGTGCTCACTTGCTCTAATAAATTTTAAAAGTCTTGGAAAAAAAAAAACAAAACACTGGGTATTGTACTGTATATTGGCAAACTGAATTTAAACAAACATTAAAAAAAAATCTCATCTAGGTGTGAAACAGACAAGATTAGGGGAACTCATTCCAGGCACTCCCCTCCTCCTCCACTTTGCCCCTACAAAATTTGTGAAGATCTCTCAGTGGGAGTGGGCAGATGGCCACGGGAAAGAGGACAGTTGTGGGGTACAAGGCCAGCGTCTCCCTATAAGTGCACAAGTCCAAAGGCACAGGTGGAAAGGTCTCCATCTGAAACTCTGGAGGGCAGGGGTCCATAGAAGTGCCTGAGTCACCACAGATAGGGTGGGAAGATAGCAGAGAGAGCCTACCACAGCTGGATCTGGGGTATCCCTTTTGTTTGGCTCTGTTCTACTCCCAGTACAAAGGGGCAGGTTCCCCAGTGAGGCCTCCTGCCCCAGGCCTCCCTCACTCCTTGCCTTCTCAGCAGCCACTGTTCAGTACACTAGGCGTGAAGAGTTCCAGGTGGGGGGCAGCGTAGTGTGTGGAAGGGTGCTGCAGACACTGGAGATTTCATGAGGAGAAAACTCATGGAGAACAGCACTATCTGCTTGTGCCCAGGGTAAGGATGCAGCAATTGGCTGAGGAAAGCAGCAGGTGACCCAACAGGTGGGGGCATAGGCACATCCCCAGACCAGAGTTAGGCAGACACCAAACGGGAGAGAAAACCCTGCGGTCCCACTGAATAACCCTGTGGCACTCACAATCAGCCCCAGGTTGGACAGGGGAGTCAAAATCCTGAATGTGACTGAGTTCAAACCCAAAGCCACTCAAAAATCACCAAATTGGTTATTTCCAAATATCAAGGGCTTGGGCCAGAAATTAATTTCAGTTATAATTCCAGCATCCTGGAAAGTAAAGTGATATTTTTGCACATCTGAACTGGTGGCTTGTGAAGTGCATGCCTGCTACCTAAGTACTGACTTCTTATGCTCTCTTATAAAAAAAAAATACCGTCAGCCTTTCTGGCCGGTAAATGCCAGATTCACAGCCCCTTGGCTGCTCGCTTGTTGCCTGGCCTCCCCCGATCTCACCAGGCTCTTGCCACCTCCCTGAACCACCAGATGAATCAAAGCCCACACTAGGAAGTCGTCTGGCACCACTGGGGTCAAGATGCCAGGTCTTGACAACTGAATCCTGCCTGCCCTTAGCACTTGGCCTAAAGGCTCCCTTGACTATCATAAGTTCTGTGTTCAGCCAAGGCAAAGGAGAGAGGAGTCCTGGTGACGGAGCAGCAAAATTTTAGCAGCATGTTTCCACACCCTACTCAGGTCGTTCCGGGAAGAGGCCCTGAAGGTTGTGCTCAGGAAGCATTCCCAGGCTCGAGCCAGTGTGAGGGCCCAGAGTCGCTGTCTAAAAGCAGGCAGTGTTTGGTGCCTTCCTACTCCCAGGCTTGGGTGCAAGAGAAAGTGGCAGCAAAGGCCTCCAGGAATTGTTTCCAGGGCTGGGCAATGTTAAGATTGGGGTGGACCTTCTGGCCCAGCCTAGAGTCTACTCCCCAGTGCCCTGCTGAGACCTCCCCACATTCCTTGATTAACCAGCAGCCAATGTGCTGTGAGCTACTGGCAAGAATCCTGAGTGGAGGTACTGCTGCAGAACACTTGAGATGTTATGAGGTTAATAAGAAACCTCAGGCAGGCACACCATCAGGAAAGGCCACTCCATTTCCCCTACCTCTATATTGAGGGACAAACAAAATCTCAAAAGTGAGATTTCAGTGCTGCCTTGGAGGTGGAGGCCAGAGCTCAGGGGAGATCAAGGTATAAGGAGAGACTCTCACTTCCTACCAGACCTCTGTCCTCTTACAACTGGGAAAGTCTGCTGGAACTCTGAGGAGTAGCTCCAGCAAAAGCTGTGACAATGACCTCATTCCTAGGGAAGGCCAGATATATCCATCTTAGAAGCCCCACTGTTCCTTAAAGTCAGTTTCAGAGGCCTCAGGGTGAAATTGAAAAAAATAAACTGCTTTTTCCTGGGCAACGTGCTCAGACATATCATCACCCCTTCTCAGGCAAGTTACATGTCTGTGCCAACCAAGCTCAAGAAGCCCCTTGGGGGTATGTGAGAGTTTCTCTAACACAAGCAAGGGTGGGGAGACAGCCAAAGAAGCTCTTCTGGCAAGTCATGATACATTCTCTCTGCAAGAGTCACCCACACTGAGACCCATAGAGATTCAAGCCACAGCAACACTAAACTTCTCTTTAGGCTTGGTCTTGAAGTTTTTCAGACAGACAAATTCTCTGGTTGTCACTGAATTTTTCAAGTATGGATTTGGTTCTCCTTCCTCACAGAGATGGTCTGGCCCTAAACTCTGAACAGAAGAGAAAAGTTGCTCTTTGGTTTCTGAGCAGGTCCCCTCTGGTATTCTAGAACACAGCTGCTGGGGTTTTCTCTGTGGAATCTCGGTTGAAATGGGAGGATGATGAAGGCAATATGGAGAAGTCACATGCTTATTCTTTTCCTCTTTCAAAATGTTTTCCTGACTCTTTCCAAGTTCCTCTGTGGAAACCTCTTCCAAAAAATTCTCAAAGTTCACCACCAACTTGTCAATAAAGTCAGTGGGGGCAGAGTATGGTTTTAGAACCTGATCTTCTTCCATGTTCACAGGGTCATCAGACTCCTTCAGATTTAGCTTATCCTGAAAAAAGAAAGGGACACCCCCTATGATCATTTGGGAGCTACACATGAAGTATTCTACAGTTCATTAGGTTAGGGATTACCAATGTCTAACCTCTTGACCAGCTCCCCCTACATTCCTTCTAGAGACCAGAAGTGATGGCCAATCACCTCCATATGCCCTTCCATAGAAGCCTGGCAAGACTGGCCCATCTCCTGAGAAACAGCATATGATATTCAAACAACTTTTTTCTTCTAGAGAGCTCAAGGATATTTTCTACACAATCATAAGCTCACAAAACTCTAGTTGAGATGGGAGCATCAAAATTAGAATTCTTACAGATGAAAAATTATAATCATGAAGACAAGTGACCTTACCCAACATTACCAGAAAATCAAAGGTGGGCAGGGGCAGTGTCTTTGTCATCTTTGTGTCCCCAGAGCCTAACTCAATGCTTGGCATTCAGTGAGTGATTAATAAGTGCTTGCTATGGAAGTCAGCCCTATATTATACAAAAAAGCATTTTAAACATCAGACAATATTACCTATAAATTCACTTACTCTCTTCACGACTTTTAATAAGTAGCAAATAGAGTAACACACAGATGATAAAGGAGAGAAGAAAACAAATAACAAATATTAAGATAAATTAAAATGTCCATGTTTAGAAAATATTTCTGAGTTGAAACAAGCGCTAATACTAAAAATTCCTGCATCAAGAAGTACTAGAAACAGGGGCACCTGAATGGCTCAGTGGTTGAGCGTCTGCCTTCGGCTCAGGTCATGATCCCAGGGTCCTGGGATTGAGTCCATACCAGGCTCCCAGAGGGAACCTACTTCTCCCTTTGCCTGTGTCTCTGCCTCTCTCTCTCTGTCTCTCAGGAATAAATAAATGAAATTTTTTTAAAAATAAAAGAAATACTATAAATTATATAATTATAATATAATTAATATATATAATATAATTAATATATTATATAATATAATATAATTATTGAAAGACTTTTCAATAATTAAATTAATGGTTATATTTGAAAGGGCTTATTTTTACTAAGAAATTATACCTTAAAAATTCCAAAACAGTTTTCAATTTAAACTTATAAGAAAGGAAGTTTTCTACTTATGGATAACTCACTAAAAAACCCGATTGCCAGTTAAAATCTGGCTGTAACTCCTCCAAACTGGGGAAAACTGGAGGCAGCCTTGTGAGCCTTTGGACAGCTTCATATGTCAACATTCCCTAACAGTTTCTGGTGGTCTTTAGATTAGCTTGCTCTTGACTGCTTTTTAAATAGTCTTGAATCTTATAGCCAGGCTTTCTTTTGCTCCCCAATTAGGCAGTCAGGTCCTTCAGGGTAGGGCCAGTGTCCTTCAGTACCATCCCCAGTAGACCAGCTCCATCCCCAGCACACACTAGGTCCTCTGAGCCTAGTGAAGTCCTTTCTGCTCGTCCAAGAGGACTAAGGCCAAAGTGGATTCAGGAAGGCTGGTTCCACCTGTCATGCCAGCCATACCTCAAGTTCTGTTTATGTGAACCCTGTACAAATCTCAGCCCTGGACTGACTCCTCCCCACCTCCATCGCCCTTCCTTGTCTTCTGCAACCAGCCTGCTCAATGATTTCCTTAACAAAAACAGATGCATTTACCTTGAAATCATCTCCACGCCATGTGGCTATACTGCTTTCAGCAGGGTTGGGGACATCAGGCCAGCATAAGTGCTTCAATTTGCTAATAAGAAATGAGATTTTAAAATATGAAGCGAATTCAAGAAGTATGTTACTTACACTGCCTGGCTATGCTAGAAGAGGGAAGCTTTGCTCCGGGGAATTGTATGGCTCCCTGTTAAACAATGGCAGGCTTCTGACCTCCTGACAGAAACTGAGAACACATAGTCTGGGGAGTGAAACTGCAAGTCATCAATGGGATGTGATGGAAAGACACCTTTTCTACCTTCCCCTGCCCCTGCATCTCTACCACTGGTCCTGATGCTGGAAATCACACCATCACGGAACCATGTCTTTGAGATGTGTTCTCCAGGAAGAGTACCACTCGAAGCCTGATACAATACCCACACTTTAGTGCAGTGATTCTCAAAGTGTGGCTTCAACCAGCAGCAGCATCACCTGGGAGTTTGTCAGCCAAACAAGAGTTTGGTTGGTCACTTGGTTTCTACCTATAGTTGGGAAATAAGGTTGACATTCCTTTAACTATAACCAAGCACAGCTGTGTGGCAGAGTAGGCCCAGAACTATGCAGTTCTGGAGAGAGAGGTCTACTGGGGAGGGAGCCCTTGACCAGCAGGATAGCATGAGGCTCTCTGGGGAGAGAAAGCACAAGACTCTGAAGATGAGCTTCCTTTTCCACAGTGGCCAGGGCAGGCAGGACAAATGTCCTTGCAGCCAGGCCTCCAACACTGCACCACGAGCAAGGAGCAAGTCTATGCTGGGCATAGTACTGGCCAGTGCTCTAATTCCATGGGTATGTTCCCTCTCTACCCAGAAAAGCAGCTAGTGGCCTAAGGCCTCTTGCTGCTGCCAGACACTGGGAGAAAGGACCTTCTCCCTAACTTTAGTTTCAGATGCCAGATACAGAAGATAAAGCCTATGGGGCAGCTGGTAATCCCCTGGCGTAAGCCTGCTGCATGGGGCTGCGAGAAGTGAAAGTCATCTTGTTTGGTCAGAATTCTGATAAGCAGGCTATGGCAATATAATAAACTCAGTATATATGTACCAGATTAATAAATGAATCAATACCCTCTTAATAACAGAGTACCCTCTCCACTTATGACATCTCCCACCCCTTTCGATCCCTGATTTTGAGGGTATGTGCTGTTGCCTATAAACTCACTTGGGTTTTTTGAGACCATATGCCACTGTCAACATGATGAGAATGAGAAAGCCACCTCCAACCAAAGAAGTTATGAAGAAAATCTCAAGGACACCTTTGGGAATAGGAGAACAAAAGTCAGTAAAAGGATGGCCTCCTCACTTTCTTGACAAAAATTAATCTTTTTTCTTCCAGTAGTTTCAGCAACACATTGCTTAGGAGTTTTCAGTTCAATTAAAATTTATTTATAAAAAGAAACATGGTATTTGTGGCTCCTCATCCAGTTCTCTTCTGCCTGAATAATACCAAGTTTATTCTCCAACTTGTTCATTTAGTACATATTTACTGAGCACTTACCATTTATCAACCACTATTCTGGGTAATAAAACAAACAGCAATAAGCAAGAAATACAAGATCCCTACTCTACATTCTGGTACAAGGAGTCAGACAATAAAAAAAGGTTATTTCAAATATAACAGGATGATCAAATGTAATGTGGAAGGACAGTTAGTAACTTTCCATATTGGCAAAGGAAGATTTCTCTGAGAGGTGAAATTTGAGCTAATGTTAATAATAAAAAGAAACCACTCATGCAAAAATATGGAGAAAGGATTCCTGACAGAAGGAAAAGCAGATGCAAAAGCCTTGAAGCAGGAAGAAGTCAGAGAGCACAGATGGAAGCAGAAAGCAGTAGGAGGTGAGTTCAATAAACCAAAGCTCATGAAGGATCCTGAAGGCTATGGGTAGGTATTTGCATTTTATTTAAAACCCAACAGAAGCTACTGGTGGGTTTCAAGCAGAAGGCTAGAGTTTTAAACTCTGACTGCCGTGTGGAGAATAGACTGCAGAGGAATAAAGATAGGAGCAGAGAGATCTGCAATCTGCAGACAAGTGTAAGAAATATTGAGGCTCCAAGGTAGGCTCTTGCCTAAATTTGACCCATGGAGAAAATTCTAGCAGATAATGTAATCTGTGCCTAGTGCTATGAAAATACAGTATGATTTTAAAAGATTCTAAAGAATAATATCAAAAAGAACTCCGAAAAGGCAGTATTAGTCCTTAAAGACAGAACATGTTTTCTGTGTAAATACACATACTATACTTATAGTTTCCAGAACCTTAAAGATATTTTTCTTTTGAAAATATGTTGAGTAAGAGGCTTTCCAAAGTACTTGAACCACGGGTACCTGGATGGCTCAGTGGGATGGGTGTCTTGATTTCCGGTCAGGTCATGATCTCAGGGTCATGAAGCTAAGCCCCACGTCGGGCTCCATGCTGAGCATGGAGCCTGCTTAAGATTCTCTTTCTCCCTCTCTCTCTGTCTCTCTCTGCTCTTCCCCACCCTCCACCTACACTTTCTCTTTAAAAAAGAGAGAGAGAAAGAACTTAAACCAGATTATTTTCAGTTTTTACTGCAAAAATTGGCAATGTCTCTTCACTTTTAATATAAATAGTTCTTAAAACAGTTCTAGTATATGCTTAACACCAAACCTCTGCCCCTCAAAGACTTGAAAAAATTAACATATTTCTGTTTCTCTCATTCCCCTTCTTTCTCTCTTCATCTCTCTTCTCATTCTTCTTTTCTTCTTGATTATTTCCCATAACCATCCTATAACACTATATTATATTTCATATTTTGTTATTTACTAAATTTTTATTTCTATTTTTTCATGTAAAAGCTGGTAAGTAGAACATAGTATGTACTTTTTTTGCTCAAAAATCTTCACAAGTGATGGAGGTTAAGTTCCTTCCTGTGGGACAACAGTGCTTGTTCAACCAAGGCTTTCCCTCCAAGGCCCCACTGTGCAGTAACCTCTGACACACAGAAACTGGTGACTATGACCTTGGGGACAGCTGTGAAGCAGGGGCTGGTTTGGACTGAGAGTGAAGTTGGAATTAATTTGATCCCCTCTCCTCAAGAGGACATGGTAGTATCCATGAAGAAGGAGCAAAAGGACCTGTCTTTTCAAAATCACTTCTCAGTGTGCCTGCTCTCTCCTCACCCATATGCCTTCCAGAAAGGTCAATGAGCCAGAGGGCAGATGGTTCTTCTCACTTATATACTTCCTCTATGTTAGGCTTCCCCCTGCCTTTGGCAAATATCATCTTTAACTGGCCTAATGGAAATGCCAGGAAGACCTAGCCAAGGTGTAAAGGAAATACTCACTAATGGATAATGTCTTGAAGTTTATCTTGGTGCCATTAGTTCCCCCAGCATTGGTGCTGGCCATGACTTGGAGACTATAAGAGGTTCTTCGTGTCAGGGACTCCAGTCTGTACTGCAGGATGTTGGAATTGACTGTCTTGGCTAAAGGAAAAATATAGAAGTCAAATACAATAGCCAAGCCCAAGTAAAAACTGTGCTTTAGAACAGTAAAATAAGAGTAATGGAACCTGTACTCCCAAGCCAGTCCATCACATATCCCAATCTCTCTATCCATGTTCTGCTTAAAATTACTCTATAAACATATACCAAAGACCTAAACATAAAAGCTACCACTATAAAACTCTTAAAAGTCAACATAGGGTAAATGGTGGCCTTGAATTTGGCAGTGGTTTCTATATGATGCCAAATACATAAGTAACAAAAGAAAATAGATTAATCTGGACTTCACCAAAATTAAAAGGTTTTGTGCATCAAAAGACATTATCAAGAGGGATGCCCGGGTGGCTCAGCAGTTGAGCATTTGCCTTTGACTCAGGGCATGATCCTGGGCCTGGGGATCAAGTCCCACATCAGGCTCCCTGCGAGGAGCCTGACTCTCCCTCTGTGTCTCTGCCTCTGTGCCTGTGTGTCTCTCATGAATAAGTATATAAAATCTTTAAAAAAAAAAAAGACATTCAAGAGACATATCAAGAGAGTGAAACGACAAACCACAGAATGAGAAAAAATATTTACAAATCATGTATATTATATGGAACTTCTATCCAGAATATATATTTAAAAAATTCTTATGACTCAACAACTGAAAAGACAATCCAAATTGTAAAAAGGGCAAAGAAATTGAAAAGATTTTTTCAAAGAAGATATACAAATAGCCAATAAGCACATGCAAAGATGCTCAACATCATTAGTTATTAAGGAAATACAAAACAAACCATCCACACTGATAAACCATTTCATACCCACTAGAATAGCCATAATAACTTTTTTAACAGATAATAAGTGTTGGTAAGAATGTTGAGGAATTATAACTCTCATCCATTGCTGGTAGGCATGTAACATGGGGCAGCCACTATGGAAAATAGTTGGGTAGCTTCTCAAAAAGTTAAACTAGAATTATCATATGACCAGCAATTCTACTCATAGGCATATGCCCCAAAGAATTAAAAGCAGAGATTCAAACAGTATTTGCACACTGATGTTCATAGCAGTACTAATTACAGTAGCCAAAAAGTGCAAACAACCCAAATGCCCATCAACTGATGAATGAAAATGTAGAATAATAGAATATTCTTCAGCAATAAAAAGGAATGAGATACTAATACAATCTACATGATGGATAAACTCTGAAAACATGATGCCAGATGCAAAAAGCCTTAGATTGTATGATTCCATTTATTGGAGATAGCCAGAATTAGGTAAAACCAAAAAGACAAATAGCAATTGTGTGGTTTCCAGGGACTGTGGGAAGAAGACAATGAGAAGTGATTGATGAATAGGTATGGGGTTTCTATTCGGGGTGGAAACAGATAGAGATGATGGTCACAAAACATTCCTGATACACTTAATGCCACTAAATTATACACTTTCAAATGTTTCAAGTGGTAAATTTTGTTATATGTATTTTACCATAACAACAGCAACAACAACAAAATGTTAGCCTAAATAGGAATCCAAGCCTTGTCCAGAATTTAGGATGTGAGTAGTTATTGTGGATCAAGACAAAAGTATGACTTAGCAGTGGGCAGCAGGAGTCAGGATAATGGGTCCTGCACTGAGGTAAGTGCCACCACTCTACTCTTTAATCCAGGATAACCCCACTCTGCATTAATGATTGGGAAGCTCCCAGGAGGCCAACTTGTTTACAGCCTAACAAAGACAAACTGTATCAACTCCTGTGGTTCCTACAGGATGCTTAAATACTATCACTTCACTCTCATTTGACTCCAAAAGAACTCAAGAGGTAGGTGCTCTTGGTCTCATTATCAGAGAGAGTCAAAGAAGCGAAGTGACTGATGCAGACTGTAGAGCACCAGCCCTTATGGCAGGTGTATCCATAGCATCTACTTGGGATTTGGAGGTTTTCCGACTTGTCTACAAGCACACTTACAAAATTCCTTTCCATCTTCAGCTTGGTAAAATATGGTGTAGTTTTTGATAAAACCATTTCTCTTACTCTTGGGAATCTCTTTCCATGTGATTGTGACTGTCTTCACACCAATGCTGTCTGCCTGGGTCACAGGACCTGCTGATGGAACTTTACAGGACAGGGAGAAAACCAATAAACACTGAATCACAGCTGAGTAGATCCTTTCTCCACAAAGGTTGTGGCTAGTACTCAAAGCAAAACCGGTGCCAGAGGTGGAAGATAGGGGCAGAGTAGGGACACGATGTATCACCTTGTTTGGGAACACAGTTTTCTGGCAGTATCCATCTTGAACAGAATAAAAGCACTATTAAAGGCCTACAAAAAAGTACTTTCTTGCAGAGCCCTCACTGTCAGTTGGCATTCAGCTTTCATTCATATCACTAATCACTATTATCAAATATAGCTGAAGGACATGTCCCCATGGGTTACATCTGAGTGACAGGATTTATTTTCTCACATTGAATCTGGAAAAAGTTAACTACTAAAAGATAAAAATAAAGCGTGAGCAGTTCATCAGTACAAACCTTGATTACTGCCGCACAATTAAAAAAATTTTTTAGCATCTCCGACTTATGATTTAAATCTGTAAAGTCCCTAACTTGGTCTTAAATAAACGTTATTTCTGCTTATAGGGCTATTTGCACAAAGTTCCTTTGTGAGGCTGGGCAAACTATCTCACCTCTCTGAGCCTTGATATTCCATTTGTAAAATGAGGGACTTGGACTTGATGGTCTTTAACTTCTACCCCAGCTTTGAAATTCAGTGAACCTACAGCCTGCCCACACTGTGTCAAGAATATGTAGTTTACAAGCTGAAGGTGCAGCACAGCTAAGCACTGAGGCAACTGTGAATAGGCTACAGACATTCATAGCCTCATCTGGATGTTTGACAGGCCCCAGTGTTTACTCGCTCCACATGGCTTTTCCATACATACTGCCTTCTTGGACGTAAGCCTGGGTGGAATATGGCTGACCCACTCGGTCTCGCAACACTGGATACACAGAGATGTTATAGCACCATAAGGGTTTTAATTCATCTGTAAGAGAGAGAGAGAGAGAGAGAACAAGTCTTAAGCTCAGAGCCTGGCAAAGGAGAAGAACCACTAGACCCAGTTACAGCTATGACTTAGGGAAGATACTCTATTTCTCTACAGGTACCACATTTGGAAAATAAAGAGATTAGGTTGGATGGTCTCCAATGCCTATTCCAGTTCTAAGCTTTTAAAATTAATTCTTAGAATTAAGTCTGTGCCACTCTGATGAGATGACAGAGCCATCAAGGAAGGGAAACGTAAGAGATCCAGTCCCTCTTCCATCGTGGATTTTGTTACACGATTTGG
This sequence comes from Canis lupus dingo, assembly GCF_003254725.2. NCBI lineage: Eukaryota > Metazoa > Chordata > Mammalia > Carnivora > Canidae > Canis > Canis lupus. The sequence continues at coordinate 41,797,945 of NC_064244.1, read as the reverse complement.
AAGCACAGCAGAATAAAATGTAATCCTTCTGTTAACAACATGTCACCCTGAGAACTCAGATACCATGAATTCCAGCTCCTCTGTCTGCCTGAATCTCTGCAAGAGTGTAACTCTTTATATAGATGCTATCAAGTATTAAGAAATGGTTGGGCTGACAGGATTGGGAGGGTGAAGCCTCACTCATCTGTCTTTCAAGGAGCAGGGACTTTTTTGAAAAAGAAGGCTATTTCCTGGAGAAGGGACATAGATCTTAAACAGGAAACCACAACTAAAAGGGTAGCCTGGACAGAACAGGTGGGATACAAACTCTAGTGTTATCTATATGATCAAGAATCCAGGAAGGACTCTCTGATGGTGGTTTCCACCTGGAAATGGGACAAATACCTGGTCTGATACCCATGGCTTCCCAACCCAGCCTAAGGGAAATGCCAAGAAGTATGTCACTTCACTAAGCTTGCACTCATTGTGCCAAACACTATTAACCACATCTACACCTTTGAAGTCAAAGTTAAAGACTTTAAAACTAATGGAAATGAAACCGAATCCTATACACAGGGAGACTATGGGATCCACAATGGCTACCTTTCTGGATTGTCCAGTTCCTGGCCTGAGACACAGATTCCCAGGAAAAACTGGAGGGCTCTGAGTCCACATCTGGGAACCACTCAACCATCCATGTGTCCACCTCTGGAGCAGAGCTTTGCCATTCCACCACCAGCTGGTCCTGAGTGAGGCAGGCCTGCATGGCCTCAATGCACTGAAATGCTAAGGGAAGGAAAAAAGAAAAGAGAAAGCTGCTCAACTCATTCTCCAAATGCAATAACCACACTGGCATCCATTCACTGCCCAAATCAAAGAAGGTCAAAGTTCAAGATCTCCAGTGCAGTCTCCCTTATGGTGCTGTTTCCATCCTTTGTATTGTATCACTTTTCCTTGCGCCTCACCTTTGATGATTAATTACCTTCTTAATCTTTCCTTATATCCCCACAATTTACCTGTTTCCAAGAAAGGATCTCACTAGACTCACAAGACTTCCCTTCCACATATGTCAGTGCAAGTAAAAGGAAGCAAGTCTGAAACGAGTGAATCTTCACAAAATTTCAGGTATCAGTAATTCTACGTCTGGGAACTGGGAGATGGTGTCCCTACAGTCATACCTGGGAGGTGGCTTCAAATTTTGACTGTCTAGGCTGGCCCCACACAACCTGGCTATGGATTCCTATCCCCAACGTGGTAAGAATTGTATCTGTACCAGAAAGATGCATACACACTCTCCAAAGCACCTAGGTATGGACTGATATGCAAATGACAACATTTTCTACAAGCATAACAAAAAAAAAAAAAAAAAACCCTCATGTCTGGAAACGGGCAACAAGGACTCCTTTACTAGAAATTTGAACATGGGGGTTTAAATACAATACCTAGGATTTAATTAGAATCAGAGAACTATCTTTTTAAGATTTTTTTATTTGTTTGAGAGAGAGAGAGAGCAGAATGAGCAAGAGAGAGCAAAGCAGGGGGAGAGGCAGAGAGAGAGGGAGAAGCAGACTCCTCACTGAGCAGGGAGCCTGATGCAGGGCTCAATTCCAGGATTCCGGGATCATGACCTGAGCTGAAGGCAGATGCCTAACCAATTGAGCCACCCAGGTGCTGCCCAGAGAGCTATCTTACTAAAAATGTTCTAAATAAGCAAAATTGAGGAGAACTACTGGAGGGCAGTGTGGTACGGAAGCATGGCACAAAGGGGTGGGGCCCAGAAGATCACAGGATGCCACTCTCCCCTTTTCTCTGCTCCTTGCCACATGCCTAAGGCTTCAAACTTGGAATTAACAGAAAGTATACTTCAATGAACATTAAAGATAGTCCTGGATAAAGACAGTAGACAGTGTCTTTCAAAAACAAAAACAAAAACAAATCAGAGAGCTTCTGAAGCTAGAAGCCTAGGCCAAGTATAGGAATTTGGGAGGGGTCTAGGAGTGCTGAATCCTGCTATTGCTAGGCAACATGCCTCAATAGCTGTGTGCGTATTTTGAAGCTTCTATTCTTGAAGGCTACACTTTATGAATCTTTTCCCAAACTGGGCCTTTATGAGACACTCCAACTGCTAGTCCCAAGAACAAGGCCAGGTAATTTGTCAGCCTGAAAGGGTCAGGAAATGCACCTGAGGCATAAAGGAAATGTGAGGTGGAGGAGGGGCGGGGGCCAGGGTATCAACCCCACGTGATCCCTAGAGCTTCTATCACCCCTACATCTGCTCATAACCTCTAAGTATCCTTAGTTACCATTCCAGTCAGACTAAAAGGCTTCTGGAACCCTCCCTAGCCTCCTGTAGCAGGTGTTGTTCATGCTCCCTGATCTTCTCAATTCCTTCTGACTGTTTTTGTGTGTTCTCTTTGGTTGGAAGAACTGTGTGATGTAACTCCACACTCCAGAGTCCCCTTGCAGGTCATGCTGGAACCACCCTCCCTAAGATTTTTATTACAGATTGTACCCATTATGGGTTGAACTGTGTCCCTCACAAAAAAAAAAAGATATCCTCAGTACTGCAGAATTTAAGCTTATCAGGAAATCAGGTTGTTGCAGATGTCAGTAGTTAACCCAATAGGACTGGTGTCCTCCAAAGTGGAATGTGAACACAGAGACCGAAAGACATAGGAAGATGGCCCTGTGAAGATCAAAGCAGAGACTGAAGTTATACTGTCGAAGCCTAAGCCTATGGCTGTCAAAAGCTGGAAGAAGGAAGGAAGGATCCTCCCTTGGGCCACGGCCCTACCAGTACCTTAGACTTCTAGCCTCCAAACAATGAGACAATAAATTTCTGTTGAGAAACCACTCAGTCTATGGTACATTGTTACAGCAGCCCTGGGAAAATCACATAGCACATTTGGCTTGGCCAACTCCCCTTCCCCGGCCTTGTTTCCTTTACATCCTCTTCTGGACTCCCTGGAGGCACTTTCGTAATAATTTCTTGCACACAAATCCTGACCTGAACACAGGAGTGAGTGTTGGTTCCTAAGCCCACACTCCTTTACTTTACCAACACTAGCTGTCTGAGGATCAGGAGTCAGGTTGAAAGAGCCAAACATGCTGCAGGAATGAAGGGACTAGCCCAGTCTCTAGGCCATGGGAGGTGTGGAAAAGGCTCAATTAAGCCATAACTGTCAAGGGTGCTGAAAGAGAAGTTTCCAAATCATCACTCCACTTTATGTAAAGTAACTCCTGAATCCTTCTATTATTCAACAAGAGTATTTTGGGATGCCTGGGTGGCTCAGCAGTTGGGCACTTGCCTTTGGCTCAGGTCATGATCCTGGGGTCCTGGGATGGAGTTCCACATCATGCTCCCTGCAGGGAGCCTGCTTCTCCCTCTGCCTATGTTTCTGCCTCTCTCTCTGTCTCTCATGAATAAATAAATAAAATCTTTAAAAAGAGAACATTCTAAACAATTTCTCCAAATACAACATACCCCCAGGTGCAGTAGAAAAATCCATATTCTTCCTGAAAGAGGGAGGAGCTTTGACTGCTAACACCTTGAAGTTCTTGTGGTTTACATGAAGGCAGTCACTGTGGACCATCAAGGACAGCCCTGGGTGCTTCAGTGCCTCACCTTAGCTGTCTGAGCCTACCCTCAGCTCTGCCCCAAGAATCCTGACCACCTCTCATCCCCCACCACACAGTGGCTGTGCTCTTCTGGGCCCTGCCTCAGATCACTCCAGAGCCACCTGCTGGCTAAGGTCCTTTAAAACTTAAAGGAGGTTCAGGCTGGAAGGAATCTGAAGGTCTATCTATTCCAAACCCTTATTTTAAAGATGGTAAAAATGGAGGCCTTCAGAGGTATATGTTCAGTGTCAAATAGCATCAAGTCCAAGATTCTGAATAAAGTATATTGTACAAGCTTGGAACCTGCAGACCTGGGTTTGAATTCTACCTGAGTGGTCATGGACAGATTCCTAAGCTTTCCTGAATCTCAGCTTCATCATCTATGAAATGGTTCTAATAGCATCTACCTCATGGACCACTTCACAGCTAACATTAAATAAACCTATGTCATCTTAGCACAATGTATGACATATACTAATAGACAGTATATGATAATTACACTTACTTAGTGATTGTTCTTAGTGAACACTTAGTGTTCTTAGTGATTGTTATAATAATAATTATTATTATAACTATTCTCTAGTTGACTCTACCTACCTTATTAACCAAAGTTCTGTAAAGCATTACTTTCTTATATGTCTAAAACAGTAGTCTTCAAACAGTCTCTGTATGAAGCCAAATAGTAAATATTTTAGGTTTTATAGGACACATGGTCTTTGTCACAACTATTCAACTCTGCCACTGTTGCACAAAGGGAGACATAAAAAAATGTAAACAAACAGGTGTGGCTGTGTTTCAATAAAACTTTATTTACTAAAACAGATGTCAGGCTAGGTTTCATCCATAAACTGTAACTTGCCCACTTCTGGTCTGGGACCATTATAACTGAGGATCACACTGATGCTTCTGCCACAAAGCAAGTACCTTCTGAATTGGGAAAAATTAAAAACTCTATGGGAATTTAGCCTAATTTTAGTTAAAATCAGATTTTGTAGTATTTTTTAAGTTGATAATCCCTCTCTAATAAAAATTTAATCAATCAGACATCTTATTAAGAATGACAATAGTGGGGTGCCTGAGTGACTCAGTCCATTGAGCATTCAAATCTTGGTTTTGGCTTAGGCCATAATCTTGCAGTTATGAGAATGAGCCCTGCACTGGGCTGTGCTCAACAGAGTCAGTTTCACATTCTCTCTCCCTCTTCCTCGGCCTCCCCCTCGCTCTCGCTCTCTCTTTCAAATAAACAAACAAACAAATAAAATCCTTTTTTAAAAAGGAATGAAAATAGTAATAATTAGAATTAGGCAAATTATTTTAAATACACACTCTCATTTCAACCTCACAACAGCTCTGTGAAGGAGGTGTTACTATATAATAGTTCCATTTCACAAGTAGCTGAGGTTTAGAGACGTTAGATAACTTGCCCAAGTTTAATGGTATCTAGATTTCTGTAGCTCAAAACACAGATTTTGTATATAACTGACCCTTGAACAACATGGGGGTTAGGAGCACCAACCCCATGTACAATTGAAAACCTGTGTATAACTTTTGACACCCCCAAAACTTAACTACTAATAGCCTACTATTGACTGGAAGCCTTACTAATAATAATGGATTAACACATATTTTGTATGTTACATGTATTACATATTATATTTTTACAATAAAGTATGCTAGAGAAAATAAAATGTTATTTAGAAAGTTGTAAGAGAAAACACATTTACAGTATTGTACTGTAAATAACTGACATTTAAGTGGACTCACTCAGTTCAAACCCATGTTGTTCAAGGGTCAACTGTATATAGGAGTTCTAAAATGAGGCAAAAGGGAAGAAATGGGTTAAGTCTGAGGTGAAGAGAAAGAAGGGAGTATAGACAAACAAGTCTAGGGCTGATAATACAAAGGACTGAATCAGTCTAGGTCTATGTAAAGAGAGGTCTACGTCTATATAAAGAGAGGTAAGAAACTGGAGAGTACATTATCTAACTATGATGTGTTTCAACAAATAGTTACTGAGTACCTTTTCAATGCCAACTGCTCTATGCCTGTTCTAGGTGTTGCAGATGGGGGAAGTGATATGAGAAAGAGAAAGAGGAGGAAAAGAAAAACAGACAAAAATCTCTGTGCTCAGGAAGTTACATCCAACTGACAGAGAGATAGATAATAAACAAAATAAATGAGAAAATCTATAGAATAAGAAACAGTAAGATTTATAGACAAAAAGAAAGAAGAAATCCCTTGCCTGCAATTCCTTGAATAAGAATCAAAGAAGGTATTTTATTCCAATATGCAATATAAAATATGTGTTTGCCTGGGAGCAGTAAAATGTTTAAAACTGCTTAACCAAAAGTATAATGAGCATTTTTTTTTCAATTAAATTGAATGGTTTTATTTTTATTTGTTTTTTTGTATTTTTTTTATTGGAGTTCAATTTGCCAACATATAGCATAACACCCAGTGCAATAATGAGCATTTAATTGACAAGTACAAACATCAGAAATTTTCCCAACTGAGTAGTCACATGGAAAAGGGAAAAAAAAGAACACAGAAGAGTGAGCAGACAAAGGCTGGGATATGGTCAATACTGTGAGAAGGAGAGCTCAAAAGAGAAGTTTCTGCCACTGAGGACAAACATGATTTATCTGACAGTTTTATATGGCTCACTCAGACCAAAACAAATATGAACTGCTTGTAAAACTTCTAGGTGTATGACTTTGTCTCATATGACTTTATGAAGTCTCAGATTTTAACACAGGCTTTGTTCTAAAGGAATTGTATCTCATGAGTTCATTAATTACCACAAGATTTTGGTTTCCTCACCATAACCTAAAAGGTTTCCACTTCATTTGCATTTTGACTTGAGGGAAATAGCCATCCTTGAGTGGACTTCCTGGCCAACTAGTTGGGACAGGGCATCTAAGTAAGAAGTTTACACTGTACTTACTCTTTTCATTAAGAGCTGGAATCCTCAGGGTAGCCACCGGAGATTCTCCAAGAGAATTATAAGAAACCACATACACCCAATAGGTCTTGCCTCCCAGATACAGTTCATGTGTCTGGTTAGTGGTGTTCACTGTCTCTGTGAGATTAGTGTTGTTTTCTGGAAAGTACCATATGTTGTAGCCAAGTGCCTTCTCCAGGACTGGGGCTCCAGTTGCTTTCTGAACCCAAAGGAAACAAAACATGTTGCCAGAAACAAGAAAAGACAAGCATTGAGACAGTGATAAATGGTGAGGATGAGGGGTGCGGGGTAATGTTAATTATTAGGTGCTAAACTACAATTAGGTTATCACCCTTCTGGGATGAACAGTACAATCTGTGCTGTGATATTAACCCTTCAAGGGCCAAAAGAGATTTGATAAATAGTCTAATTCCATGAGGCAGTTTTAACTAGGAGAATGTCCAAGCCAATGTAAGCAAGTCACCCTCATAACCTTTTGATGCTTATCTTTTTTTTTCCTTCTCCCACATGCATAGGACAGTATAAGCTAAAAATGTGAGTCATTCACTCTAAGAATCCCAATTCTGTTCTGGCCTTGGGTCATCTCCTGTCTAGAAGCTTCCAAGGGCTGAAAAGTACTTGTGCTACTGCATAAAAAGCAGCATGCCTCCTTCTTTGAGAAAGGAATTAGCTTCTCTGGACCAGGCATACCAGAAATCCCAGCTAAGAGTCCTAAAATATTCAGGGTTGCCCTGTCAATCTAAATCTGTGGTGAGAAGCCTAAGGTGACCCCAGGGACTCCAAGCCAAACTCTTCTTTTCAGCCTTGAACCTGAACCTACTAACCTTATGTTTTGCTTAGGGATCAGCACACTGAGTATTTCCCAGGAACTATAAGGCTTTCCAGTTGTTCACTTTATGTTACTGATAACACACACAGATGGAATAGAATGAATGTAAGGTCAAACAGGACTTTAGAAGTCACTTTGTCCCTTTGCCTTTCCAGTTCAGGAATTGACTGAAACTTCCTAATGACTGGGAGGTTTTTACCTCTTAGGACAATGCATTCTCTTTTGTAAACAACAGCTTTATTAAGATATAATTCAGATGCCATAAAATTCACTATTTTAAAGTATACAATTAGGGATTTTTTTTTTTTTTTTTTTTTTTTAGTATATTCTCAGACCTGCGCAATCATAACCACCATTCAGTTTTGGTCCAATCTTTTTAACTAACTTTAATTCTTAGAAAAATCTCTTACTGAGGCAAAAAGAAAGACCTCCCCAGGTGAGGGGGAGAAAGAGGAAGGTATTCAAGTCCATTTCACCAGCCTCACATGTTAGCCTACTTGACCCAACACTCTGTGGCTGACCACAGATGGAATATGTGCCACTGTTTGCTCTCCTTCTCCCAAAATATGTTGACTGAGTGATTTGTTTCCACACTTAATCACTGAGAAAGAAAACACAACATCTGGGATTCTCACAATCTTGATTTTCAAAGGTTTCCCAGTGTCCCTGTTTGTGTGCTCCCTGGCCTGCTGCCTCTGCAACCAGAGGGCGTCCCATAGCCCTAGGGTTTGACGCGAGTGGGGAAAGTAGAGGACATAATTGGAAATAGAATATCATTTTATAAAGCAGGTGATTTCTCCATTTCCAGAAGGATTTTAAACTTGCCTGGACTTTAGCAAGTGTGAAATAATATGATGAGTATCCCCTGAGAACTCTGGACACTACTAAAGAATTCTGACATCTTGCTGCTCTCCTTCCTCTCTTCTCCTCTCCCAAACTCTCCCGTTTTTAATCTGCTGGCTCCTGGCTGGGTTGTTTTTTTCTCATATTTGTCCCTTTCCTTTCCTGTTTATTGTTTCTTCCCCTCCTTTTCTGTCCTTTATCCTACCTCTTTTTCTTTTCTCTGCATGATGCCCCCACCTTCTCCTTTGCTCCTCCATCCCAGGCCTCCAACCTAGAAAGGACCATTTGGCCCCTGTTCTGTCCTTGTACCCCACTATACCAGTGCTCAAAGGGACATATATACAATATATGTTTTCAATGACATGAGGACGTGAGCTGACCACAAGTCAGTGTTCTTCTCCCATGTCGGGGTGGGTACTATACAATTTTACACTGCCTTCTAATGTAGCCAGCAGGTTGCAGGGGTGGGTGGGGGGGGGGGTGTTCCCAGAAGGTCAAGGTGCTGCCTGCATTTGAACTTTGTACCTGTCCTAAATGTTAATTTTTAAGACCAAAGAAGAGAGGAGACAGGGTCTATAATGCACATTTAGGCCATCTATAAGATGACCTATGTGGCTTTCGGAAATGGAAAAACCATAGTAAGATTTGGGGCATTATAAAGCCTTGAGGGAAGGAAATTCAGGAGGTAAATTTCAAGAATTAGTTCTTAGAGGTGTAAAGGCCAAGAGTTTGTTTTTTTAAATATTTTATTTATTTATTCATGAGAGACAGAGAGAGAGAGAGAGGCAGAGACGTAGAGGGAGAACCAGGCTCTGTGCAGGGAGCCCGACACGGGACTCAATCCCAGGACTCCAGGATCACACCCTGAGCTGAAGGCAGACGCTTAACCACTGAGCCACCCAGGCATCCCAAGGCCAAGGGTTTTTAAACAGAAAAATATATATATAAGCAAGTCACCTTCCACATCAACTGCACTGGCCTTCTTCCATCAACCATGGCTGGCTTCAGGACTCTCCACAGATCCAGGCCATATGGAGCTGTAAGGAAACAAGAGTGGGGTGTCAACATAAGACAGAAGGGAGCTGAAACAAAATATGGGGAAATTAGCTGGGCTGCCTGTTAGAAATGCAGTTGGGAAGGATTTGCTGAAATGCAGTAGGAGAAAAGTGATTGGTGGAGGGAAGGCAGCATTGCAACAACCAATGATGTCTTCTTTTGTGGCCAAAAGATTGACATCAACCAAAAGTAAAAAATAAAATTGCTCTCAGATCTGATGACTTAATGTAAGGTAAAAGAAAAATACAATAGGTACTACTGTAATATAACTTATCACTGAAATCCGGATTGAAATGTAACATCTCATGTCCTCTAAGATAAAACATCTACATATGCTAAAGCTAAGAATAACAGAAATAACTGATGAGATAGACACATAGATAGAGATATATTATATTATATATGCTATTTCAGGGTGGGGAAAAGAGAGAGTAGGAGAGGGAGGAAGGGAGAAAGAGAGACCAAGATTGATTCCAAATAAGGATAAAACTGTATACTTAAAATGTTATAAAATATAAGAAAGAATTAAAGAAGAAAGGAGCCAAGAAATAATCTTTACTAGGTCATTCCCTGAGCTTTAAATTCAATGCCGATCTTCGTGGCAGAAAAAGCCAAAAAGATCATATTGAATTGCACGTTTCTCATAGGCTGATAAAAAGCAACCATATGAAGGAGCAAGTATTTTCTGGCTAGGGGAATGAATTAATAAATGGAATTTATAATGGGGATCTTCTCAAAAAATGGGTAACATAAAGTTCAATGTCTGCTATCAGAGTTGAGCAAAAGCACAAAAAATGGCATATGTATTTTTCATATTTATGTTCCATAAAATGCAAGGGCATGATGTTAAACCTGATTTGTACATTTCTCCAGTGAATAACATAATCCAAGACAATACAGTTCAAGTTGTATTAGCTTCTGATGATTTAACCACACAGAGATAATTTCAAAATCCTGAGTTTCTGGTTTAAGAATGACCTATGCACTTTAGCAATGAGAAGAAAGCAGAGAATTCTAAAGAACTGTCCAGAAAGCTAGTGCACTGCCTGTAACTTAGAGAAGGAATCAAATGCCTCTAATTGAAGATGCAGCTGATGAGTTCTGAATTTTTCTTGAGGAAACCACATGGCTGAAGATAAGGTAAGTAGGTCTGCAGAGAATGGGGTCAACCACTCAGGCCAAGATCTGAGCTATTTTAGTACTGCCAGACTGTTTTCAAGTATCTGAAATCACACTTTGGGAGATGGGGTGTCTTAAGGTGAAATTGCTGAACTTCAACTGAAAACAACTTCATAACGTAGAAAAATGAGCCAAAGGGTAATTAAGTCAGTAGCCTGTTTTATCATAAATGGAGAGCCACATTTCTACAACTACTCATGCAGAAGCTAAAGTGCGGGTAAAACAGCTTAACTGGTAGGACCCAATCTTAATGAGATCTACTGTAACTCTATGTTAAGTTGCATATCAAGAAATTAGAACTGTTTAGACTTTTAACATAACTTCATTTGTGCTCCACTAAGATGTTGTCTTACTGTCTTATGTGCTCTGTCAGAAGTTTTCTGATTTCCCAAAGAAATCGATATTCTTCAATATCAGTATCTTCAAATTGATTCTTCAATAAAGAAATCAGAAGACAGCCTGTAGCTACCATTCTCAGACAGAGAACAAGAGGCTGGTTTCCACCCGTCTACAAACCAATAAGATGTGAACACAGGGTTCCTCCCAGCAGATAGCTTTAGCACAAAGCTCCAAAGTCACAAGATCTTCAAAGGTAACCCACAGAATCGGAAGGACTCTCACTCCATCTCTCACTTGCAGAGTCTCTCCGTTCCAGTTATGTTCAGTCAGACTCAGGGATAATAGCACTGAGGGTAAAAAAGAAAAAAATCTAAAGGCAAAGTGTGTATTACAATCCAGCTCCAAATAGTCATCTGATGGACAAAGGCAAAATAAATTGATTATTAGATAATCAATCATTCCAGGTACTTGGTTAGAAATATGAGTGAAATTCTCCTTATATTTATCCCACAGGCAGCCATTTAGTTATAGTAGATGATGACGGTAAAGAAATTTAATCAGATATTTTCTCCTTTCACTTGAAGCCACTATTTCCTGTAGATAAAGTCCAAAGAGGAACAGTCTTCTCGCTACTGACTTCCCACAGATGCAGCTTTTACTGAAACCACTGCCTGAGTAGCACGGAAACCTTCTACAATTAACAGCAATTTTCCATTAGCCATGCGCTAGTAATGGCTTTGCAGTATAACCAAAGTTAGAAAAGTACTAATTCTGTATTGTAAAAGAGCAAAATTAAATTTTTCCAAGTCCATAAAAATTACAGCTACATATTCAAAGGCATCAATTCTTTGAACCCATTAGCAACAATTTGATACTATTTTGCTTCCATTACAATCTTCCATTACAATCCAGACTGACAACCACCACCAGTCAGACACCTCAGGCACATCCTGGTGCCCTTGCTGAAAACCAGTAACAGGAATAGTTAACTTTTAGCATTTTATAGTATATAGTTGCTCTACTAAGCACTTTACCTGATTTATCTCATTTAACCTTGACACTCTTACAATTAGGTACAGTACTATCATCATTACTATTTCTGAAACACAGAGAAGCCTCTTTCAGTGTTATAAGCTTTTAGGTAATAAAGCCAGGATCAGAATATAATTACATCTGTGTCATATAGTAGATACTTATATGCTTAAATGTGGGCAAATAACCCTAACAATCAATCTATGGAAATCCAAATGAAAATAAATAATTTTCACATTTAACTTAGAAGAGAAAATTTCAGTTAGAAATGGTTTGAGGTGATGCGTATTCAACAACTGGCATTTCATTGTGAAATAGAGAAACAAATTGTTTATGAATTGGAAAAGGGGAAATCAGGATTTGCTAAGGGCCAGGGGGTGCATCTTCATCGATTTTCACTGGGATCCTGAAAAAATGAAGAGAAACAAAAACAAAAGTTCTATAGTGATGACTTTGATAAACAAGTGGTTTGCTTTATCAGACAGGCATCTAGTGTTCTGCTAACAAATCCTAGCCTAGTTAGCCAAAATAATACATCAGCTGAAATGGTAAATCTTGTTTCTGGCAATAAAACAAGTGGATGGAACTGAAGCTGACATGAGAGAGTGGCTGGGCTGTCATGTGCTGACTGAAGACCCGGAGCCATAGTGGCCTCAGAAGGTCACTGGAGAGAAGACTGCCAGCTACAGTGCAGAGAAGGGAAGTGCAAAACCTGAAGTGGAACTTAACCTCCTAGACTGCCTGCTGAAAGGTGTAGCAAAGGCAGAGGACACTTTGCTCAATGACACTGCGTGCGTTGCCTTCTAATCTTTTAAAAGGGAGGGCTCAGTTAAAATACAACGACTACTCCAATAGATTATAACCAATGGGCTCTTTTTTGCTGGGTAACTTATGTGCTGTTTTGTATTTATAAACTATTGTATCTGTACTCATTTGACACTTTGAGGTGATGTCTGTAGAATGCAAATAAGTTCTCAAAAATTGTATGTAATTTTAATCAAAAGTTACATAAGAACTTATGTAACTTATGTAACTTATGTAACTCTTACATAAGAACCAACCAACCAATCTGACTAGTTTTGTTTTAATCATTTCTGTATTTCTATTGATGTAAAATTTAAATAGCCTTATCATTTGTAGTACTGTTAGAAGTACATAAAGACATAATGATTTGGGATTCTCTACGACTTTTTCTTGTACTGCTGGAGCCTGGCATAGAAAACTAGATGCCTGAATGACATTGATGAATGGAGTCTTGGGGTGAAAAGGGTCTTCTCAGCCTGGGGTGCTTGAGTGGCTCAGTTGGGCAAGTATCTGCCTTCCCCTTAGGTCATGATCTTAGGGTCCTGGGATCAAGTCCCATATCAGGTTCTCTGCTCAATGGGGAGTCTGCTTCTCCCTCTTCCTCTGCCTCTGCACTCACTCTTTCTATATATATATATATATTTCCCTCAAATAAGTGAATTTAAAAAGAAAAGAAAACAGGAAGTCATCTAGCCTAGTTTCCCATGTGCTTCATGAACCACTGTTGTGCAACCACATCCATCAAAGGGTAGTTTAGATTGAACTAGCATGGACATCTCCAGTGGGGGCTACAAAACTCAGAAGACACTGGATTATTTCCAGACATCTGACCATCTGGGCAAATGTGCTGAACATCTGTTAATACCAACTTGGTCTCATAGGAAACTCACCCAAGATCCAGAGGAATAAATTGTCATATGGACCAAGGAGCACAGAAATTGACTGCAAATGTTATCTGAGATCTCTATGATACTTGGCTGTAAGACTGAATAAGACTTACAAGAATATGACTGAAATTATGGCTGAATGTGTGAGTGGGGGAAATTTAAGGTCTAGAACCTGTGTGTCTTACAAACAAATGACAGTAAAGCCTCAGAAAGTTAGAAGGATTAGCATTTTGCATTTCTTCTCCTTATTTCAAAAGATGTGTGGACATACCAAGTATTCGACTACCCATTCATTCATTCATTCATGGTATCAGGCTGAAAAATGTACCCCAAAGATCTAAATCCTAATCCTTGCCATTTGTAAAGGTTACCTTATATGGCCAAAGGGATTTTGCCCAGATGTGATTACATTAGGATCTTGAATTGGAGAGATTATCCTGGATTATCTGGGTGGGCCCTAAATGTTTTCACAAAGGTCATTATAAGAGTGGAACAAAGAAATCTGACACAGAAGAGGAGAAAAAAAGAGTAATGTAATGATGGTTGCAGATACCAGAGTGATGTGTTTAGTAAATGCGGGAAGGGGCCCACGAACCAAGGAATACAGGCAACCACGGGAGCTGGAAATGGCAAGAAAATATATTCTACCCTCATAGTCTCCAAAAGGTAACAACCCTGCCAACAACTTGACTCTAGTCCAGTGAAACTAATTTTGGACTCCTGACTTCCAGAACTGTAAGAGAAAAAACTTTGTTGTTTTAAGTCATTAAATTTGTGATAATTTGTCACAGTGGCCATAAGAAACTGATACATTCAGCAAACATTTATTGACTACTGAGGGACAGGCATTGGGAAGACTCTTGATTTACAAAAAATGGTAACACAGGCTGAGTGATCCTGAGCAATCTGCTAATACTTAAGAAACCCAGATCCTTCACCTCCAAATAAATGGGGGTGGTTCCACATATTTTATGGGGCTCCTAGGAGATTTAATAAAACAGAAAGCCTGGCATGTATTGAATGTTTATTGCGAGCTAAGTACATTCTTTCATTTAATTTTTAAAATAACACTAAACAGTAGGGACTACTTTTAACTCAATTTTATAAATTATATTCCATTATGGAAAAGGGGAATAAATAATGAGAAAACTGAGGCTTAGAGATTAGGTGTCTACCCAAAGTCACTCCACAGCCAGGCTGGGATTTCGCCAAGCCCACAGAGTTAAAGTACTGCTCTAAATGACCATTCCTGAGTCACAATGAGCGCTCATTCATTGTACGGTCCTTTTTCTTTCCATCACTATCATTAAGAATCTGAATTTTTTTTTCTTATTAATTATACCTTTATTTATCTCTTAGTAGCAGTTCCATGGCTTATGCTTACAATATATAGCTTTATCATAGGATACCTTTGAATAATATTACACCGCTTCACATATAGTATAAGAAGTTTTAAGAATATTAAAGATGTGATCTTCTGCCTTTGAGGAGGGCTGGCTTACCGTGTGGGCTCAGGTGGGCACAGTGAGTGCCCTGAGGAGAGGGAATGTACAGACTGTGAGAGCGCATGATTCTCAAGTACAGAGCTTGACAAAACCCACTCAGGCTTGGCCCAGGCCACCCAAAAGCGCTAGGCAGAGAAGGAATTGCAGGGGACCAGCTTGCCTTCTTCCTCAGTTGTTCCCACTTTCTCTTGGCTCCAGCCACTCCAGAACATAGACTCCGCCGGGGCACATCGCAGAGTCATGACGTACTCTGTAAAAGCCTGTAGCTCTGTGAGGTTGTAGGTCTCATCTCTATCAATATCTTCTTTGGTGAAGTTGACTTCCATCTAAAAGACAGAGATGACCCTGAGTTTCTGAGTTGGATGGGAGACCACCTGTTATCTTTCTATTTTTCTTCTCCACTCCCCAACCCTATCTTACCTTTTCAGAACTAGAAGCATTGTACCTTAAGTTTAAAAAAGTATAATTTTCATAAATAAACCTCCATGCATGCCTAGGAATTATTTGCACCTAAACAGATGTGAGTCATCCACCACCCTCCCGGTTTCCTGTCTCCAAGTTTGGAGAGCAGAGATTCCTGCCCCTGGGCTGGGTGTGAATGAGCAGTCTTGTTTTGGAAAATACAAGGTGGAGTCCTGGGACACAGGGCAACCTGGGCCTCAGTTTAAACATGGCAGGTGACTCTAACACTTCGAAATACGGAATAATAGGCAACAGAGATCTTAGTGGCATTAAGTTCAACCTCAGGTCATGGGCAAGACCTCACAAAGTTAAGTGACCATGGACTACATCAGGGTTTGTTATAGGCAACACTGGGATCAGAACATAGATTTCCTCCCTCCTAGACACTTTCCCTTTACCAAAATCTTCCACAGCAAATTACTGGTCTTTGGGTGACCAATAGGGCTGCTAAGGATCTCAGCATGAATTCATTTTGACGTTCTCTTGAAAGAGTGGAGGGGGAGAGGTAAATAAATAAATAAATAAATAAATAAATAAATAAATAAAGTAAACAAATCACTTTTCCTTTCTAGACCTCAGTTTCCTTATTGGTAAAATTGCCTTATATAATCTCTAAAGTCCCTTGTGGATCCAAATTTCCAAGAAAACTAAAAATTCGGATATTTATTTTTGAGCATGGTTACTGTTGCTGCTATAAGAACTTTTAGGTGTTCGTTTATATAAACTCATATTCAGTTGATTAATAAACTGCACTAATAGGCATGTCTATTTTGAGAGTATGCCCACTAGTCCCATAAAACCTTATGAGAGAGGGAAGTCATGACATTTCTTATGTGTATATAACAGCTGTGAAAATAAGTACATAATTATAGGTATTGGGCCTAAAGGAAATTGAGCAAAATGAGAATGTGTATATGTGGCAAAAAGCTGAGCATCCCAGCTGCAGATAGACACTTCTGTACTGCCGGGCTAGTAAAATGGTGCTGGGAAAAGGAGGTAGGAACTAGAGGTTTCACAGCTAAATCCAAAGTTCCCTGATCACCCTCCTCCAACAGCCTCTGGAAATGTGCAATGGCAGAACAGGGTCACTAGGATAATCCATCATCTCTGGGAGTGTAGCCTCCCCAACTGAGCCTAGTTACGGGGAGAGTTGAAGCAAGATTAAGACCTTTAGAAGAAAGCCAATCATACATATGGTGCCTTCCTTATGTGAATCAAAATAAAAACCATATTAACCAAAAAAATAGATGCAAAGAAGTCTAATAAAGTTCTATTTTCCTTTTATGCTCATTTAAATATGTAATATTCTTTTAAAATAATCTTTCAAAGTTTTCTCTTGCTTTACTAGTATCCTCAAGCACACACTTGGCCTATATGTTGGGGATCCTCGGATTCATGCTTAGAGAGCTCTAATGTAACTATGCAAGCATGTTCTTTCCAGCCCTACTCCCAAAGCAAAAAGAAATAAAGAAAAAGAAAAAGAAAAATCTGCTCAGTCTTTTAAACAATGTGCCTGCCAGAAAGGCTTCTTTTAGTTTGGCTTTTTGTCCAGGCAAGTCCAAGATCAATTGGCCCTCAATTGATCCTCCCTATACATGCTTAACTAAAACTTCCCCAGCTCAACACAGACAAGGACTCCTAACAAAATACTAATTAACTTCATTAGGTTAACTTCATCAGGTTTGTTTCTAACAACCTATACTTTATGCCAAATTCTAGCTCGCCCAAAGTGTTTATGTTTTAAGAGATGAGTCAAAACTATTGGTACAAATCCTAAATTAAACTCTTAAAACAGTCTTGAGATCCTTTGGCAGAGTGCTCATATGGTTTCATTTTATAAAAGTGGAAACTCCTTAGAATAGGCAACAGGAAGATGGTCTGGAGGTTGCTAAAATATGGTCAAGTGAATGACAACTTGGAGTCAGAAAACCTTTGCAACTTATAAAACTTTAAATCTTGGACAAGGGATTTAAGCTCTATACATCACAATTTACTAATCTGTAAAAATAATAATAGTGATGCCTCATTGAAAGGTATATGCAAGGATTAAATAGCCTGGAGTATTAAGAAAGCACTGTGCAACCCATACAGCATCATACAAATGTAAGTCTCCCTGATATGGACATATTGGGATTTTTTTATAGTCTAATGCATGGAGAGATGACTTTAAATGACAGTGCTGAGTATTATTAAGTGCAGTGACAGAGGAGGAGTACCTCTCTCAAGTTCTCAGAAGGAAGTATGTCAGAACTGAGTTCTGAGACATGAATAGACTTAACAAGTTTGTGGGAAGGAGGAGAGGTACAAAGCAGAGAGACAGAATAGTGAAATGACATGACATAAGGGAAACCAGCAATTTAGAGCCATTAGAGAAACAAGGGCAGGATGAAAGATGAGGTTGGAGAGTTTGGTAGGGGCCACATCTTGGAGGGGTAAGGATCTGGACCTTTTCTGTAGAAAAGTTGGGTTGTTATAGTTGGATTTAGAATTGATTGTATTTGAAAGCTGAAAGCAGAGAGATACTAAATACATATTCCACTTCCCTTCTCATTTCCTTCAGGAGAGAAGAAGAAGGACCTCTTACCTCAGACACTGGAAGGAATAGAGCAAAGATACGTGAAGATGTAGGTGAGTTTGTCAAAGAGGTGGTGTAGAGAATGCTGAATGCTGGGGTAGTTTACACCTGCTGCCCTCACTGTTGTACATGGCTTATTAATTTTCTAGAGGAAGAGATTCTGGTTTATTTTTCTTGTTGAATCCTATTCAGCAGCCATAGGACTCTGGGCTCAGACAAACAGAATAAATCAAGGGCAGATCACCCTAGCAAGTCCTTAGCTTTACTTAAACAATAAATGTGGTGTGAAGGAAGATGAGCTTATGTTGTGCCAGGAATTACCTTGCTTAAGGGTTACCTTCTGGGTTTCGAAAACTACAAATTAGTAATCTTACATTACATGTAGTCAGGTACTAGGAGTATGGTTCCAAAGCTGGCATAGAAAGAAAACCAAGAGGAAGAGTGAACATCTTTATTTCTTTTGTCTTAAACACAGACAAGTGAAATTTAACCAACTTTCCTTTCTGAAAAGGTTTAGGTTAAGAAAGGATGCAATAGATAAAATTTGATAAAATGTGATAATATTAAAATAAAGAAGTTCTGTTCATCCAAAGTAACCATTAGGAAAGTGAAAAGGCAAACCACATAGTGAGATATGTTTACAACACACATAACAAACAAAAACTCAGAAATGAAATATATAAGAAACCCCTACAAGTCCATTTAAAATTCAGACCACCCACTAGAAAAAAAAATGTGCAAAAGGCTTAAATCAACACTTCACAAGAAGGACTCTAAACAGACAATAAACACATGAAAAGGTACATGAGCTCATTAAAAGTCAGGTAAATGCAAATTAAAGCCATGATTCCACTGTGTTTGTATAATGTAAAATTATACAACAATGAAAATGTATAAACTCCAGCATTATATAACATGAATGAACCTTAAAAGTACAATACTGAAAGAAGCCAAATACTTAAAAAATACAAAATGTATGGATTTCTATTACATAATGTCTCAAGCCATGCTGTTCAGGGATGCAGGTTTAAATGGTAAATCCATAATAAAAAGTGAAGGATTATTTACCATGAAAAATCAAGATAACAGCTTTAAGGAGGTATGAGGGTTGTCATTAGGAAAATGCAGGCAGGGAACCTTGGTATACTATTTTAGACCTCACTGATTCTAACATAAGTGCTGACTTACTATAATTTATTAAATGTAATATTTATGTTTTGTTCACTTTTCTAAGTACAAGTCATATATCACAATTTCATAAAAGGTTGGAAAAATAAAAAAGGAAATAGCCAAGCCATAGACTCTTTGACCACCAACACATCTAGACACAACCAGAGTGGAATGCAAAAGTAAATTTCTCACTCTTTAATATGTCCCTGTACCCAGAATGCAAGTGAAACACTTGTCTGATCTAAAAGGCCCAAATAGGAAATTGGCAAGAAAAGTATTACTATGGTCTGTCTTCTGTTTTTTCAAGGTAGAAAAAGGAAAAAATTAGTTATCAATAATTCTCTTATTTGGGCTCACTAATAGAAACATTGTAAAGGCATAACTTACCCAGTAGGCACTATTTATTGTTCTGAATCGAAGAGTGTATTTTAAAGTAGATGAATGAGGAGCCAACACAGGCCTTATCCATTTTATTTGAAGCATTCGTTTGATGCCCAAAACTGATTTCACACTGAAAATCTCAGGTGGTTCAATTTTCACTGAAAATAAAAGTCATAAATTTCTCATATTTGCAAAAAGACCAGAAGGTGCCAATAACATCCACCTAAAATTGAAAAAAAAAAGAAAACTAGAAAGGAAATCATAATGCGTATTTTGTAATCTGTTATATGTAGATGGCATTAGGAAAGCAGTACAAGGGACACCTGAGTGGCTTAGTGGCTGAGCGTCTACCTTTGGCTCATGTAGGGATCCTGAGGTCCTGGGATGGAGTCCCTCCTCAGGCTTCCTGCAGGAAGCCTGCTTCTTCCTCTGTCTATGTCTCTGCCTCTCTCTGCATCTCTCATGAATAAATAAATAACATCTTTTAAAAAAAGAAAGAGGAAGGCAGTACAAAAGGAATGGTGCCACCCTTGCTTCTCCCACTCCCCCACCCCACCATAAAAAGGAATGGCCAGTGAGGAGAACATTCCTCTGATTTTTCTACAAATGTACCTTTTACTGATTGGTTCCAGATCTTATGCCAACAAGAAAGGAGGTCAAATGAAGAGACTACATGACTAGAAAATGTGTTGTTTCCCTTATTTACTCTCCACACCCCTCAACCTCTCTTTCCTAGACTCCCAAAAGTGTCTAGTAGAAAGCACCTCTCATTTCCCTTGAACACTATGAATATTCTCACCCTAAGTCTCTCTCTTTCAAAATACGTAACATTTTTCTGGTTTTCAAAGTAGCATATGCTTATTCCAAAAAATATTAAATATAGAAAAATACAAAGAAAAAGTTTAAATCATCCATACTTCCATCAACCAGAGCCATTATAACATTCTAGTGTATTTCCAGGCTTTTCTATGTAAATATTTGTCTATTTGCTTTTTTTTTAATTTTTATTTATTTATGATAGTCACAGAGAGAGAGAGAGAGAGAGAGGCAGAGACACAGGCAGAGGGAGAAGCAGGCTCCATGCACCGGGAGCCCGATGTGGGATTCGATCCCGGGTCTCCAGGATAGCGCCCTGGGCCAAAGGCAGGTGCCAAACTGCTGCGCCACCCAGGGATCCTTATTTGTCTATTTGTTAAACAAAGTTGATATTATGCTAACTAAAACCTTTGTCTTCTTAAATAACATTATTCAA
This sequence comes from Canis lupus dingo, assembly GCF_003254725.2. Lineage (NCBI taxonomy): Eukaryota > Metazoa > Chordata > Mammalia > Carnivora > Canidae > Canis > Canis lupus. The sequence continues at coordinate 41,777,072 of NC_064244.1, read as the reverse complement.
TCAGTATGTACTGTCTAGCATTAAAATTCTTCCAAACAATGAATTTAATAAGGTTGCAGGATATAAAACTAATATACAGCAATCTGTTGCATTTCTATACACTAGTAACAGAGTAGGAGAAAGGAAAATTAAGAAAACAATCCCATTCACATTTGCATCAAAAAGAATAAAATGCCTAGGAATACACTTAAACAAGGAAGTAAAAGACCTGTACTCTGAAACCTATGACACTGGTGAAAGAAACTGAAGACAACAGAAACAAATGAAAAGATATACCATGCTCATAGATTGGAAGAATTAAAAAATTTTAAATGCCCATGATGCCCAAAGCAATATACAGATTCAGTACAATCCCTATCAAAATGACAACATTTTTCACAGAACTAGAAAAAAATAATGCTAAAATATGTATGGAACCACAACAACAGACTCCAAATAATCAAAGAAATCTTGAAAAACAAGAATAAAGCTTCAAGTATCACAATCCAAGATTTCAAGCTACACTTCAGAGCTAGAGCAATCAAAACAGCATGGTACTGGCATAAAAACAGACACATAAATCAGTGGAACAGGATTGAGAGTCCAGAAATAAACATAAACATATCATCAATTAATATATCACAAAGGTGGCGAGAATATACACTGGGGAAAAAGAATCTCTTCAATAAATGGTGCTGGGAAAACTGGATAGTACTTCAAAAGAATAAAAGTGGACCACTTTCTCACACTATGCACAAAAATAAACTCAAAATAGATTAAAGACTTAAATATGAGTCCTGAAACCATAAAACTCCTAAAGGAAACACAGGCAGCAACCTCTTGGACATTGGCCTTAGGAACATTTTTCTAGATATATCTCCTCAGGCAAGGGAAATAAAAGCAAAAATAAGCTATCAGGACCTCATCAAAATAAAAAGCTTTTGCACAGTGAAGAAAATCATCATCAAATTGAAAAGGCAATTTACTGAGTGGAAAAAGAAATCTGCAAATGATATATCCAAAAAGGGGCTAATATCCAAAATATATAAAGTCATACAACTCAACGCCAAAACAAAACAAAACAAACAAAAAACCCACACACAATTTGAATTAAAAAATGGGCAGAGGACCTGAAAAAGACATTTTCCAAAGACAAAGAGAGGGTGAAGAGATACATGTAAAGATGCTCAACATCACTAATAATCAGAGAAATGCAAATCAAAACCCCAATAAGATACCACCTCATACTAGTCAGAATGGTATGAGAAAAAGAAATAACAAGCATTGGTGAAGATGTGAAGAAAAAGGAACCCTCATACATATCCATAACTCTAGGTATACCCCTAACACATACCTACCATATCCTTGAGTTTTGAATCACTTTTGGGTCTTCACCTCTTTGAGAAAAAAAAATGAGTATATAAGAATAAAAATGATACTTACTTATGGCATCTAAGTTCCAATATGTTATATCAGATTTCATTATACCATCTGCATTTTGAGCTTCTACTTGAATGGTGTAATTATCTGGGTTTGTTATTGTTGGAGGAAGAAAGGAGCAAGAAGCATGATTTCCCCTTGTAGAATTATCAGTTGAGCAAATATCACTTTTATATCCATAAGAGCTTTGAAGGAAAAAGCAATTCAACATGAGTTTAGTACAGCAGTTTGGAAACAAAGTCATACGTAACATATTAAGCATGTATTTATTAGTTTCATTCTGGGTTTCTCTGAGGACTATATCGACCCAAATATGATGCCTCTCTCCAAATTGCTTCCTCATCTCTTCCCAGGAGAGATCAGTTACCTGCTTTTTGCCTGAGATGCTATGAGCCATGGAGACTTCCTTGCAACTCTGTAAGTCCACCAAAATCTATGCTTGTAATACATCTCCTAATGGTAAGAAATACTGACTAGGATCCTGAAAACCCCAGATTCTAGCCTTGAGAAGTTATTCTTAAAAAGAAAAATCAAAGAGCATTTGTTAAATAAAGAGTGGTAGATATATAAACAGAATTTAAAATATAGTTTTTAACACATCTATAGTTATTGATATGGAAAGATGCCCGTACACTTACTGGTGGTAGAAGAAAAAAAAGGATGCATATTAAGTATTGAATAATCACATTTATATATATAAACTTATATATTTATATAACTATTCTTAGGGCAGCCCAGGTGGCTCAGTGGCTTAGCGCCACTTTTGGCCCAGGGTGTGATCCTGGAGACCCGGCATCAAGTCCCACGTCGGGCTCCCTACATGGAGCCTGCTTCTCCCTCTGCCTGTGCCTGTGCCTCTCTCTCTCTCTCTCTCTCTCTCTCTCTCTCTCTCTGTGTGTGTGTGTGTCTTTTGTGATTAAATAAATAAAATCTTTAAAAAAATGAAGTCATTTAAAAAAAGTAACTATTCTTAGAGATGTCTGGAAAAGTATTCATCAAAATGTTAAAGTTATTACCTTTAGTGATGGAATTTCAAGGTTTTTTTTACATTCTTTTTATTTTTCAGATTGAATTTTTTACCATTGGCATATATTGTTTTCAGACAACTCATTAAATTTTTTTCCTTAGACATACAGGTAACTTAAATCCTATCAAACTACAACTTAATGAACACAAGTACAAAGATTGGTAGGAATCAGATGGGTGGGTATAGTCAGAGTCTCCATGGCTATGGGAATGATATCAGAGATGAAATAGGCAGAGAATAGAAAAGGCCCCACTTTGCAAGATGCCAATGTTGGCTGGGGTTGAGGGCAAAGGAGCAGAGCTTAAATATATAGAATAATAAAATTTTGAAAGTAAAAAAGACTTTAAAGGCTTTCTATGGTTATTGTGCAGTGTAAAAATGGCCTCCAGAGTAATATTGGTTTGTGGTTAAAAGCACAAGCTCTGAAAGCTGGCCAGGTTTGAATCCTATGCCTTGGGCAAGTTTCCTAACCTCTCCATGCCTGAGTTTACTCATCTTTAAAATGAGAATAGTAATATATCTATAACATAGCACTGTTAGAAGGATGAAATAAGCTGATATACATAAAGTACTTTTAAAATGTCAGCCACTTAGTCAAAAAGTGAGATGTTACTATCATTGTTATTAGTACTATTACTATAATTGAATATTTTTGCATCTATTCATGCTATAACCTTTAAGAAATACCCTTTCTTCCCTTTTCTGCACCTCTAGAGCTCCTTTACCTCTCAGTTCAAAAGTCACTACCTCCAGAAAGGCATCCCAACTCCTCTTATTCTTTCCCAAGGAAAAAGCCATTCCTATCATTTCTGATCATCAGTAGGTTTTTTTGTTCATACCACTGACCCAACATCATCCCATCCACAAGAAATCTTCCCATTCTACCTTGAAGAGATATTCTCAGTGATAAGCTTAGAAAAGTACAAACAGTCTGGGAGTCCTGGAGATCCCAGCAGGCCTGAGCCATCAATAAGGGTTGTATACAGGCCTAAGAACACCAAGGCCTGGGGCACCTGGGTGGCTCAGTTGGTTAAGCACCTGACTTCAGCTCAGGTCATGATCTCAGGGTAGTGGGACTGAGCCCCACATTGGGCTCCCTGCTCAGCGAGGAGTCAGCTAGGCCCTCTCTCTCTCTGCCCCTTCCCGCCACCCCACCTGCTCGTGTTCTGTCTCTCTCTGAAATAAATAAATAAAATCTTAAGGAAAACACAACCAGGTGCTTCCTACTTTTACATGACCAATGGGTGAGAATGATAATGCACAGGGAGTGATGGAAGAGGTCGAATGACTCCTTAAAAGAAAAAACAGGAGTACACTTACTAAGGTTCCAGATTTTCATTCTACAGGTACTTTCTATTCAATACTGGGCCTAGAACTAATAAATCTGGGGGAAGATAAAAACACTTGGACCATGGATTATTGGGCCTTTATCACTCATTTTCAGAAGCAGGGCTCAGCAAAGTAGGCCTGCAGGCCAAGTATAGCCTACTTCCTGTTCTTGTATGGCCCACAGGTTAAAAACAGGTTTTATAGGGACATATGGTGGCTCAGTGGTTGAGCGTCTGCCTTTGGCTCAGGTCGTGATCCTGGGGTCCTGGGATCGAGTCCCATGTCAGGCTCCCCACAGAGAACCTGCTTCTCCCTCTGCCTATGTCTCTGCCTCTCTCTCTGTGTCTCTCATGAATAAACAAATAAAATCTTTAAAAAAAAAAAACAGGCTTTATATTGTTAAATGGTTGGGGAAAATACATAAAAAGAAAAGACTTTGTGGCATGTAAAAATTATTTGAAATTCAAATTTCAGTGTTCACAAATAGTTTTACTGGACAATAGTCTGGTCCATTGGTTTACACATTGTCTATGGCAGCTTTCCTGCTATAGCAGGAGTGTTAAATATTTTCACAGAGACACAATCTCCTCTAGGTCTAAAATATTTACTATCTGTCCCTTTATAGAAAAAGTTTCCTGACCTCTGTTTTAAATCATCTCTCTGACATATCATTGATATATGAGTACTGCAAAGGATAGTGTTTGCTTTTTTCCTTTTATCCTACCATAAAAAATGACGTATACTTTCCGTACAACACTAGTTACCAATTTCCAAGGGGTAGAGGGAAAATACATATAAATAAGATCTTGTATTGAAAAACAAAACAAAACAGAAACTTGGAATTACAGACTTTCTTTTTGAAACATAAAAAATTTAAAGATCATCTTTCAATATTTCCTAACATGGGCTTCCTTATTCTTAGGGGAACATGAAGGACATAAAGGGTTTTATGAGCTATTTTTAAATTTTCAAAAAATTCTCTGCAAATGCTCACTAAAACATCTAGCTTTTGGCTAGAATTATAATAAAAATTTTATAATTTTTATCCTAATAGAATTAGAATAAAAAGGGATGCTTGAGGTAGTGACAAATGTGTGAATCACTGTCCGGGTGGAATACTTTTTGACAAGTGTCACAAGCAAATAAGTGGCAAACTGAGAAAAATTTGCCTCTTAGTTCTGGGTTTGTAACCTCACTTACTATAATTAGATCCATAAAAAAGGAACAGTTTTATGACACGTTATGGAAAGAGGACAAATATAGCTGAATATAGTAAACAAACAGATTTTTTTCCACTGGTGACTACTCTCAGCCGATTCAGGGCTTCTCAGAGGAGGTCATCATAAAGTTACACCTCCTCTCCCTCTGTAGCTACAGATCCTGTCAGCATGGCTACAGTAGCCAAGATGTCACCCCAGACAATGAACGCAAATAGGGGTCATCAAGAAGCTGTAATGGAGAAAAAACTTCACTTCATAATTGACTAGAACCAAGAATGAACCAGGAGTCTCTGCCTCCTTCCCTTACTCCCACTGATAGCACACAAGCTCCCATACTTACTAAGTTCTCTTCACTTTGTACCATGTATAACTGGCTTCTTTCTCTGGACTCCAGGTGCAAGTAAAATTTTCCTCATAGTAGAAGATACAGGAAATGTTCTCAGGCTTAGCTGGCAGAACTAAATAAATACAAAGACACACACAATCATTTCATGAAAATAGGCAGATCAAAGCTGGTCTTTTTTGATTAGTTGATAATAGATTCTCCCATTCAGGGCCAACGAAAGAATCTAACTCCCTCTCTTCAAATATCCCCCTCAAAGAACTAGATTTCTACTTTTTAAAAAACACTTTTTATATCTTACTCAAAAATAATATTTGAGAAGCAAAACTCATATTAAAATACCAGGTAAATATAAAGTGTTAGTTAAATACTAAATAAAGCATCATATGCTAGAACCGGTCCGGGTAATTAGGCAATGGATGATATGTGGAAAAGAGAAAAACACAAAACATTCAACTATACCACACTTCAAACTTATGTATCAATAATTTTTCCCTAAAGGACTGCATTAATAGAGAAAATTTCTAAAATATCCTTATCTGTATTTTCATAGCTTATAAATCTTGCTCCTTGTAGTTTCTCACCTAGTAATACCTATTCCTTCATAGGAAAATCAGATACAATCTAGAATATGGATCTAGACCCTGCAAGGGTCCAGAGATACAATCTATGGGTACATGAACTTAAAGAGGAAAATATTTTCACTAGTTTATTGTTGAAATTAATAATTTCCTTTCATCATGAATGTGGTCAACAATCTATAGTTGAATCATTACTTGTGATGTCACCATCAAAAGAGTATTTTCATACTATATTTATATTTATTGCAAATACCTTGAAAATATCAAATACTACTGTAACTATTACTAATAATTAAAGTAATTATTAGGCCTTCTTATTTCTTTTCTTTTGATTGATTGATTCATGAGAGACACATAAAGAGAGAGAGAGAGAGAGAGAGAGAGAGAGAGAGGCAGAGACATAGGCAGAGGGAGAAGCAGGCTCCATGCAGGGAGCCTGACGTGGGACTCGATCCCGGGTCTTCAGAATCAGGCCCTGGGCTGAAGACAGTGCTAAACCGCTGAGCCACCCGGGCTGCCCACATATTATTTTGAGAAGTGGTCCAGACATTTCACCAAATGACAAGGGGTTAATCTACACACTCATCCATGGACATATACACATACATAATTAAGAACAAAGGCAAATCTAAACTAAGGGCAATGTTCAGTTCTGAGACTGAAACTAACTTCTTTTTGAGTCTTTAGTAAAACCAATTTTAAGAAGCAGGCATTTTTGGGAGAGGAAGACAACTTAGGTTACCTTTTCATATCAAAGTAAAGCTTCAGTGCATCTAGGAAGAAGTCCTCGCAAGACAAGAAATAGGAAAAAGCCCATCACTTCTAGCAAGTAAAATACTCATGGGGATGGGTGGAGAGACAATGAAAGTAAGGTAGAGCAAGGAGCTCAGATGTCAGTGTTCTTGGTGGAGCAGTAGAAACACACAGATGGATCTGTGAAACAAGATCATCTGGGCTGGTGACCTACTTCATCAGGCACAGCCTGGGGCAGGTCACAAGCCTTTAATCTAAAAGAAGCCTTATTGGATCCCTGGGTGGCTCAGAGGTTAGCACTGCCTTCGGCCCAGGGTATGATCTTGGAGACTCGGGATCGAGTCCCACATCGGGCTCCCTGTATGGGGCCTGCTTCTCCCTCTGCCTGTGTCTCTGTCTTTCTCTTTCTCTCTCTCTGTGTGTCTCTTATGTATAAATAAAATATTTTAAAAATAAAAAAATAAAAAATAAATAAAAGAAGACTTATGCTCCACTCAGCTTCAACTCCAGCATAATGCAGAAGTCCTAACACTGCAATGGCACAGTGTAAGCTGAGGCAGCAGCTCTATACAGGCAAGGGCATGCAGAGATCCTGAAGTCCCTGGTATCTCAGGGTGGGGAGTGGGTATAGATGTGTGATGTTGGTCCAGGCCTGGGATTTAGATGAAGAAACTTCTGCACACGGAAGACTTCAGGAGCACAGGAAAACAAATGGGACATGAGCTTCAGGAACAGGTGCTAATTTGATGCCTCAAAGTCTAGACAAAGCCACCTGTCCTGCAATAGATAGCAGAGAAAGCATGAGACCAAAGCAGGCAGTCCAGAGAAGACCAGAAGGCAACACAAAGACTTTCTTACATAGATTCACAATCCCTTACCAGACGCTCTGCAGTCAGTCATATAAACTCTGATCATATACCCAGATACCATCTTAAAGAGGAGCAGGGGAAAGGCAGGAACTCTGGAAAGTGAGCATTTGCACCAGAGAGACTAAATTAGCTGAAAGACACTACAAACCAGAAGAAACTGAGCCAAGTTAACAAATAAGAGTGCTGCCCACTCTCCCCTCCTCCTCTCAACTCTGCCTGGCTTTCCAGGGTAGAAGGAACTTTTGGAATTGATTAGTTTGATCATAGACTATAAGGATGTTTTATTTTCTTTGCACACCTAACCCACACTATATTTATTTCACCTCTGTCAGAGGCATTAACTTCTAACAAAAAGGTAGCAAGCAATAAATGGTTCCAGAATGGATGGCATTCACTGTTTTGTTTAAGTCTAGGATTTTTGAATTTGTATATTTATTCATATATTTGTTCTATGAAATGAGAATTGTCCACATGGGTAAAGTAGCCCCTGGGAATAATAAATAAGAATGAGGGAGAGCTTGGTGACTGCATATTGTGTCAATACTCCCAGCTGTTTCTTGAGAAGCTGCTTTCCTCTGAATGCTACACTCCATCCTTGAAGCACCTATTAGTTAGGGACTTCAGAAAGACTCCTCCAGTAACAAAGGAGTTGGTAGGCACCATTTCACACCCCTGCCTCCCAGCATAAACTCATAGCCACCTATGGGAACCAGTAATTTGCCCACACTCCCTACCTAACTTGCTTGCAACAAGTCCCCCACCCCATGCTTCAATGGATCTGCCCTTTCCAGTCACACTTGCCTCAGTCCCAGCACTGTGGAGCCCCTCCCACAAAAGATCAATATAAACCTCACTAGTGCTACATCTCTTAACCTGTGCCTTTTGCAGAGCCTTGGTCATGATGGCGGCAGACTCTGAAAAAGCCTAAGGCACACCTTATTAAAAGTCCAAGACCTTCAGACAGTGTCCTTTGCAGATCTGCTTAGGCTGGCCAGTACCAATAGCAGCAGCTCCAGGTCTAAAGTAGAAGGCAGACCAGCATGTACTTTGTTTAAATGCAGGCTACACCTGCCAGGAACCAAACACTACTCACAACAGGCAGAGAGAGCCACTTCAGACAACTAAACTGATGCAAAAAAAGATAAGAATGCAACAAGGCAAATGCAATACCCACAGGAGAAACTCCCTAAAGAGCTAGGTCCTGGGGAGCAGGGAATGGTGCATTGCAAGGCACTTTAGGACCTCTTTTTCATATGGCCATTACCTTTAAGAACAGGAGCTATAGCTGACTTACCTTACACATAGAAAGACACAGACAATTACAAAAAATGAGAAGACAGAGAAATATATCCAAGTGAAAGAATTGGACCAATACACAGCAAGAGACCTAAGCAAAACAGACATAATATGCCTGATAGAGAATCTATAGTAATGACCATAAAGATACTCATTGGACTTTAGAAAAGAGTAGAGGGTATCAGTGAGACACTTAACAAAAAGATTAAAAAAAAGAATAAATCAGAGATAAAGACCACAATAAATGAAATTAAAAATACACTTAATGTAATAAATAGAAGGCTAAATGAAAGAGAGGAATGAATTAATGACCTAGAAGACAGAGTAATAGAAAGTAACCAAACTGAGCAAATGAGAGGGAAAAAACTATGCAATTTGAGAACAGTCTTAGGGAATTCAGTGACTCCATCAAGTCTGATTAACACTTGCATTATAGGAATAGCAGGGAAGAAAAGAGTAGAAAGGGGGGCAAAAATTTATCTGAAGAAATAATAGCTGAAAAAATTCCCTAATCTGGGAAAAGAAACATATATCCAGGTCCAAGAGGCACAGAGAACCACCCCACTTCCCCCAAAAAAAATCAATGCAGGAGATCCACACAAGACACATAGTAATTAAAATCGTAAAAAGTCGTGATGAAGAAAAATATCATAAAAGCGGCAAGAGAAAAAAAGTTACAAATAGAACAGTCCAAATATTTGGGACATAGAAAAATGGGATCTAAGAGGGAAGTTTATAGCAATACAGGCCTATTTCAAGAAGCAAAAAATGTCTCAAATAAACAATCTAAACTTACACCTAAATTAGGAGCTAGAAAAATAACAAATAAAATCCAAAACCAGCAGAAGGAAGGAAATAATAAAGATTAGAACAGAAATAAATGATAAAGGAACTAAAAAACAATCCAACAGATCAATGACCAGGAGATGGTTCTTTGAAAAGGTCAATAAAATTGATAAATGTCTAGCCAGACTCATCAAAAGAGAGAGAGAGAGAGAGAGAGAGAGAGAGCGCTCAACAGAATCACAAATGTAAAAGGAGAAATAACAACCCACACCACAGAAAGACAAACAAATGTAAGAGAATGTTACGAAAAATTATGTGCCAACAAACTGGACAACCTAGAAGAAATGGATAAATTCCTAGAAACATAAAATTATCAAAACTGAAATAGGAAGAAATAGAAAATCTGAACAGATTCATTACTAGAAAGGAAATTGAGTTAGTAATCAAAAAACTCCAAGGAAACAAAAGTCCAGAATCAGATGGCTCCACAGGTGAATTCTAACAAACATTTACACAAGAGTTAATATGTATTCTTCTCAAACTATTCCAAAAAATAGAAAAGGAAGGTAAATTTCCAAATTCATTCTATGAGGCAAGAACCACCCTAATACCAAAACCAGACAAATCCACCAAAAAAAAGAGAACTACAGGCCAATATCTTTGATGAATATAGATGTAAAAATCCTCAATGGGATACCAGCAAATTGAATCCAATGATACATTAAAAGAAATCGTTCACCACAATCCAGTAGGATTTATCCCAAGATTGCAGGGGTGATTGAATATTCTCAAATCAATCAATGTGATACACATCATATTTAAAGAGAAATGATAAAAACCATATGATCATTTCAATAGATGCAGAAAAACCATTTAACAAAGTATAACCCATTTATGATAAAAACTCTCAACAAAGTAGATATAGAGGGAACATACCTCATTATAACAAGGCCTTATATGGAAAAACCCACAGCCAACATCCTATTCAATGGGAAAAAACTGAGAACTTTTCCCCTACGATCAGGAACAAGACAAAGATGTCCACTCTCACCACTTTTATTCAACATAATACTGGGAATCCTAACCACAGAAAACAGATAATAAAAAGAAATAAAAGGTATCCAAATTGGTAAGGAAGAAGTAAAACTTTCACTATTTGCAGATGACATGATACTATATATAGAAAATGCTAAAGAGGGCAGCCCGGGTGGCTGAGCAGTTTAGCGCCTGCCTTCAGCCCAGGGCATGATCCTGGAGACCCGGGATGGGTCTCCCCGCACGGAGCCTACTTCTCCCTCTGCCTGTGTCTCTGCCTCTTTCTCTCTGTGTCTCTCATGAGTAAATAAATAAAATCTTTAAAAAAAAAAAAGAAAATGCTAAAGACTACACAAAAAAACTACTAGTATTGATCAATGAATTCACTGAAGTCTCAGGAGACAGAATCAATGTACAAAAATCTGTTGCATTTCTATACACTAATAATGAAGCCACAGAAAGAGAAATTAAGAAAGCAATCCCATTTACAATTACACCAAAAATAATAAAGTACCTAGGAATAAGCTTAACCAAGGAGGTGAAAGACCTGTATTCTGAAAACTATATAACATTAATGAAAGAAATTGAAGATGACACAAAAAAATGGAAGACTGGAAGAAAAAATACCACTAAAATGTCTATCCTACCCAAAGCAATATACACATTTAATACAATCCCTATCAAAATAACAACATTTTTCATAGAACCAAAACAAACAATCCTAAAATTTGTATGGAACCACAAAAGACCTCAAAGAGTCAAAGCAATTTTGTTTGGAAAAGAAAAGCAAAGCTGGAGGCATCACAATTCCAGAGTTCTAGTTACACTACAAAGCTGTAGTAATCAAAATAGTATGGTACTGACATAAATATAGACACATAAATCAGAACAGAATAGGAAACTTAAAAATAGGAGTACCTGCATGGCTCAGTTGGTTGAGCTTTGCCTTCAGCTCAGGTTGTGATCTCAGGGTCCTGGGATCGAACCCTATATTGGACTTCCTGCTCTGTGGGGAGTCTACTTTTCCCTCTCCCTCTGACCCTCCTCTCCACTGGTGCTCTCTCTCTCTCTCTCTGAACTAAATAAAGACTTAAAAAAAAAAGAAAACTTAGAAATAAACCCACAATTATATGGTCAGGGATTCTTCAACAAAGCAGGAACAAATATCCAATGGGAAAAAGACAGTCTCTTCAACAAATGGTGTTGGGAAAACTAAACAGCAACATGCAAAAGAATGAAACTGGACCATTTTCTTACACCATACACAAAAATAAATTCAAAATGGATTGAAGACCTAAATGTGAGACCTGAAACCATAAAAATCCTAGAAGAGAGCATAGGTGGTAATTTCTATGACATTGGTTGTAGCAATATTTTTCTAGATAGGTCTCCTGAAGCAAGGGAAATAAAAGCAAAAATAAACTGTTGAGACTTCATCAAAATAAAATGCTTCAGCACAGCAAAGGAAACAATCAACAAAACCAAAAGACAATCCACTGAATGGGATAATATATTTGCAAATGACATCTCTGATAAAAGGTTCTTATCTGAAATATATAAAGAACTGATACAATTCAACACTCAAAAAGAAAATAATTCAATTAAAAAATTGGCAGAAAAAAAATTGGCAGAAGACATGAACGGACATTTCTCCAAAGAAGGCATCCAGATGGTCAACTAATACATAAAAAGATGTTCAACATCACTTATCATCACACCTGTCAAAATGGCTAAATCAAAAACAATAAAGAATAAGTGTTGGTGAGGATGTAGAGAAAAAGGAGCCCTCTTGTACTGTTGTTGGTGGAAATGCAAACTAGGAATGCCACTGTGGAAAATAGTATGGAGCTTCCTCAAAAAGTTAAAAATAGAAGTACCCTCTAATCCAGTAATCACACTATTGGATATTTACCCAAAAAAATACAAAACACTAATTCAAAAGTATTCATGCACCCCTATGTTTATTGCAGATTTATAATAGCCAAGATATGAAGCAGCTCGTGTCCAATGATAGATAAAGTGTGATATAAATAAATAAATACAATAATATTCAGCCATAAAAAATAATCTTGCCATTTGTAATAACATGGATGGAGGTATAGAGTATAATCCTAAGAAAAATAAGTCATAGAAAGACAAATACTATATGATTTCACTCATATGTGGAATTCAAGAAACAAAACATATGAGCAAAGGGAACAAAGAGAGAGAAATAAACCAAAAAGCAGACTCTTAAAAAATAAACTAATGATTACCTGAGGAGAGGTGGGTGGGTGAATGGGTGAAATAGGTGATAGGGATTAAAGAAGGCACTTGTCATGATGAACACTGGGTGATATATGGAATTGTTGAATCACTATACAGTACACCTGAAACTAATATAACTGTATGGTAACTAGATTGTAATTAAAATACAACAAATTTTTAAAAAGATTTTCTGTCTTTACTGCATGCATGCTAAAAACCATGACAAAGACAGTGATCTCTAAGTCCAAATGCTTAAAAAGACCGAGGTACCATTAGCATGATAAGTCATTCTCCATGACCTCACCTTCAATATGGAGGTGTCTGTGTGTCTAAAATGAGTCTCTTGTAGACAGTATATTGATAGGTTTTGTTTTTAATCCAGTATGATACTCTGGCTTTGGATTGGAGCATTTTTAGCCCATATACATTCAGAATTATTATTGAAAGATATGAATTTAGTGCCATTGTATTACCTGCAAAGCCACTGTTTCTGTAGACTGACTCTGTTCTTTTTTGGTCTTTGTGATTTTTGGGCTCTTTGTTCAAATGATCCCCTTTAATATTTCTTGCAGGGATGGTTTAGTGATCACAAATTCTTTTAGTTTCTGTTTGTCCTGGAAGCTCTTTATCTCTCCTTCCATTATGAATGACAGCCTTGCTGAATAAAGGATTCTTGGCTGCATATTTTTCTCATTTAGCACCTTGAATATATCATGCCAGTCTTTTTCGGCCTGCCAGGTCTCTGTGGACAGGTCTGCTGCCAGCCTTATGTTTCTACCCTTATAGGTTAAGGACCTCTTGTCCTGGAGCTGCTTTCAGGATTTTCTTTTTATCTCTGAAATTTGCAAGCTTCATTATTATATGTCAGAGTGTTGACCATTTTTATTGATTTTGAGTGCCTTGTGGACTTAAATGCCTATTTCCTTCCCCAGATTAGGGAAGTTCTCAGCTATAATTTGTTCAAATAAGCCTTCTGCCCCGACCCCACCTCCTCCACCCCCCCACTCCCTTATCTTCGCTTATCTTCTGGGACCCCTATTAGAATATTATTGTGCTTTACAGAATCACTGATTTCTCCACTCATGATCCACTAGTTGTTTTTCTCTCTTTTTCTCAGCTTCCTTACTTCCCATCATTTTGTCTTCTATATCACTGTCTCTTCTGCCTTGTTTATCCTAGCAATTAGAGCCTCCATTTTTTTACTGCATCTCAGTCAAACATCTGGTTCCATGGGTATCAGGAAAAAATTGTTTTAAGAATGATATTGTAGGGGATCCCTGGGTGGCTCAGCGGTTTGGCACCTGCCTTTGGTCCAGGGTGCTATCCTGGAGTCTCAGGATCGAGTCCCACGTCAGGCTCCTGGCATGGAGCCTGCTTCTCCCTCTGCCTGTGTCTCTGCCTCTCTCTCTCTATGTCTATCATGAATAAATAAAATCTTAAAAAAAAAGAATGATATTCTACTCTACGTGAGCTTATTATAAATGAAACTACATTTGTCTTATCCTTACTGCTTGGAATAGGACAAGAAAGCAATATTCTTTTTTAATATTTTATTTATTTATTCATGAGAGACACAGAGAGGGGTGGGGCAGAGACATAGGCAGAGGGAGAAGCAGGCTCCATGCAGGGAGCCCAATGCGGGACTTGACCCCAGTACTGTGGGATCACACCCTGAGCCAAAGGCAGGTGCCAAACCGCTGAGCCACCCAGGCATCCCAGAAAACAATATTCTTTTTCAGTATATGTGCTGCCAAAGCAAGCACCAGAAAGCAATATACTTATAAAGATATTGGAATTTAAGAAGAAAAAAATCTTATTTCTTCTACCCTCCTAGGTTCTGCAGCTGGAACCTTAAAGATGAGATTAACAAAAGACAGATTAAAAAAAAGAAAAACAGTTTATTAATGCATGAAGCACAATTCATACAGGAGAAACGTCAATGAAGAGTAACTCAAAGAGGTGGTTAGATCACAGGCTCACACAGTATCTTAACAAAAATACAATAAATTTGTGCAGAAGAGACAAAACAAAGGAAAAGGAATTTAGTCTTTTTAAAATATTTTTATTTATTTATTCATGAGAGACAGAGAGAGGAAAAGAGAGAGACAGAGATACAGGCAAAGGGAGAAGCAGGCTCCATGCAGGGAGCCCGATGTGGGACTCGATCCCAGGACTCCAGGACCACACCCTGGGCTGAAGGCAGGTGCTAAACCACTGAGCCACCCAGGGATCCCTGGAATTTAGGTTTTTAAGGGTAGTAAACTACAGGAAGGTAAATACAGGTAGGAAACTCATGGAGTAGCCTTCATTTCTGAATCTGTTGATTCTCATCATGTGTTTCCATATCAAAATAATCCTCACGTCAAAGTGGCATATTTTGCAAGGGAATATTCTGATCCCCTACCCAGGTATTACAGAAAAGATCTGTGATGAATAAAATATATGTTCAGTTGTGTTTCCAATGTTTATCAATATCTCCCCTTCTTGGACATATGGCAAGATTTTATTTTCTTGCCTCCTTGAAATTAGGTGTGGCCATATGACTTGCTCTGGCCAGTGACATAAGAGGAGCGTTTAAGTTCTGGTGTATGATTCTCCTTTCTCTCCTTCCTCTGTTCCTGCACACTCTGCAAATTCATGCTGAGATGATAGTGTCTTAAGATGGTAGAGCCTTCATCACCCTGGGCTCCTGCCTACTTCTGATAGACATATAGAATTTGCCATTTTAAACACTGAGATTTTCACAGCATGAACGACTTCCCTGAGTAATGTGAAAAAAGAGACAGTCTGCTTTAAAAATCCAGGATGCTAAGACTTGGGAGAATAATTCATTTAATCAGTAGTTTTCTTTCTTCTCTTCATGTGTCCTCATGAATTCAAGTTCTACACATGTATCTTAGGCCATTTGAGATTAGTTTTATCACCATTTGGGGATGGGAAGAACTGGAATAAGGAACCAGATAACAAATAATGTTAGGCTTCACTTTAACATACTTGCTTTACTTACAATTACATTTTTGCCAGTTACCTGGTGTGATCCCGCATATCCTAACAGCTTTTACTTTATGTATGTAGTAGAACCACCAGTATTCACAGAGCCTACATCTCTATCATCCTCCCTTTCCCCTTACTGGCATACAGGGTACTGATTTTAAGTCTTATCCACTATCCCTAATTCTAGTATCAACTCTATATCTGAAAACTGTTACAAACATGTGATAGGGCACAAAGGGCACTTCACCTCTGTTATACTTTTTATAAAAGCTCAGGAGTACTGGCAAGTACTCAAAAGTTTTAATAAGATCATGAGAAGTAAGGAAAAACTAAGAAACTGTCACAGACCACAAGAGATCAGAGAGATGTGACAATGCAATGCAATATAGTACCCTGAATTCAATCCTGGAACAGAAAGAACATTAATGAAAAAACTAGTGAAATCCAAATAAAGTCTGGAATTTAGTCTATAATAATGTGTCAATATCACTTCCTTAGTTTTGGCAAATGTATTATAAGGTATTAACAATGGGGGCAGTTGGTTGAGGGGTATACAAAAATTGTACTATCTTCACAAGTTTTCTATCAATCTAAGACTATTCAAAAACAGAATTTTGGGCAGCCCGGGTGGCTCAGCGGTTTAGTGTCGCCTTTGGCCCAGGGTGTGATCCTGGAGACCCTATGTCGGGCTTCTTTCATGGAGCCTGCTTCTCCCTCTGCCTATGTCTCTGCCTCTCTCTCTCTCTCTCTCTCTGTCTCTCATGAATAAGTAAATAAAACATTTTTTTTAAAAAGCCAGAATTTTTATTTTTTAAAAATGGGCATCTGAAGGCTAGATTTGCCATTTTGCATATCTATCCTTCCCCAACATGTTCAAAAAAGAAGCTTTAACTATATTCCTATGTTTCTAAGACTATCTATTTCTCCTATGTCTAGAACTAAGGGGAAATATTCATTAGCTTTCCTCTAAGAAAGATGAGAAGAATATTCATGTTTATCAGAGAATTTCCCACATGAAAAAAGAATATTTTTCAAAATTAAATATCTTTGATCTCCCTTCTTCCCTATATGCTCCTGATGCACTGTTGCAAGTTAGTGTTTTGAAAAATGTCTCGAAAAAGAAGAAGAACAGGGCTGATCAGAAACCTAGGGAAAGATATTCTAGAAGGGAAGTCAGGTGGAAACTGGACCAATTGCACAGAACATGGTTTAAGTAAAAGGTAATAAGAAGAGAAGAAGCCAGAGATAGAAGAAAAAGATAAGGGGAAGGGTGAGTTGATGAAAGCCATGATACACATATTTTGAACTGTAAATTGGATAAGTGGGGCAAATTTTTGGTTTCTAAGCTGGTGAGGAGAGGCTAGATGAGACTGAGAGATACAGGCCTACATGCCTATAGTGTCTATAAAACTCCTAAGCACCACAGGTATACCCCAGGGGTGGCTATAAGGCAGGCCGTCCCAGAGAAGACGTCTGGAAGATATTTTCTGTGGATCACTACTGCCCCTTGGTCACCTTCAATTACCAAATGTTACAGTCTTAATTATATACACCCAAATGCATATGTTGAGGCCCTAACCCCCATTACCTCAGAAAATGATTCTATTTGGAGATAGGGTTTTTAAGGAGGTATTAGTTAACATGAGGCCATTAGGGTATTCCCTAATCCAAATTGATTGGTGTTCTTTAAAATCCTAAGAGATTAGAACACACAGAGGGATGACCATATGAAAAGCCATGGAAAGGAATGCTACTTATGTACCAAGGAGAGAGGTGTCAGAAAATCAACCCTGTGGGCACTTTGACTTCCAGCCTCCAGAACTATGAGAAAATAAATTTCTGCCTTTTAAGCCATTCAGTGTGTAAACTGGTACATGACATGATGCCTTTTCTATGTTCCCAGTCCCCAGTCCCCACTTTTCTTCTCTGCTGTTAATACTTAGATGCAATCAAACTAATGGATATTAAATCCATTATGTACTCTATGGATATTAGGCCTGTAGTCTTGAGTTAGACCATTGTGAAAATGTGTTATTTCATCATTTCCCTTTATGTCCTTGGGAATTATTGAAAATACTGTGAAAATTATATTTTTGTTTTTATGTGTGTGTTTTACATGAAACCACTCCTCCTAACACAAAAACTATTGAGATAAGAACTTACTATCATGCTAAAACAGTGGATCTCAACCTTTTGGGGGGGTCATATTATCCTCTGAAAATATGATAGGCCATCTTGCCAAATTTGCACACAGATATGTGTACATCAACATGCACACACCTATCCACACAAATTCAGGGAGTTCAAAAACCTCTTGTTGCTCATCTACTTATGCCCATGGTCCAGGTGTCCCTTTGCACTCAAATTAATAGTTCTTGTACAAAGAAGTTAATAAAAATCAGATAATCTATAAAAGGGAAAAAGTCAACCTACCTGCCAGGCTGAGTTTACAGAGTAGAAGGAGCATCCATAGTACCTTGGCCCACATCATCCCCAAGTTAATGCAGGAAGGCTGAGAAGAGAACTGAAAATGTCACTGGTCAAAAGTTAGTTTCCTCTTTTGTTTTTATTTTTTTAAGTTGTATTTAAATTTAATTAATTAACTATAATGTTTTATTTATTTCAGAGATAGAGGTCAGTGATCCATCAGTTTTACATAACACCGAGGGTTCATTACATCACATGCGCTCCTTAATGTCCATCACCCAGGGACCCCATATTCCCACTCCACTCCCCTCCAGTGATCCTCAGTTTGTTTGCTATGATTAAAAGTCTCTTATGGTTTGTCTCCCTTCCTGATTCTGTCTTGTTTTATTTTTTCCTCTCTTCCCCTATGATCCTCCTCTCCTTTAAACAACTCTATTTCCAGTGACAAGCATATTCTGGGGTTTTTAAGGAAGAGTCCTTTATTTTTTTTTCTTATTTTATACTTTTAGTTATCACATAGACCCTTCACAATTACTTCATCAATCCCACTCAATATTTAATTTGTCCATAATTCATTCCACTCTATAACTTGAAAAGAATACCAGCCACCAAAAAAAAAAAAGTACTGTGAGTTGTAGAGATCTGAGACCATCATCTTGTCTCTGCCTCAGGCCCTAAGCCCTGCAGCCAAATGGAATGACTCCTAATCTCCCAAAAGTGCCACGGTATTTCAACATCCCCATGTTTTGCTCATGTGGTTCCTTCTGCCTACAATGTCCTTTTCCCCTCATTCTTGGCAAATTAATTCAGTCTTCCAGACTTATCCTTAAGGCTAACCTCTATACTTCTCCCTACCCCAGAGATGGAGTTGTGCACCAACCCCTCACCCTGCAACATATCCTATTGCATGTGCCAGACAGAATGGTGTTACCAGTTGGCTTCTCTATGTAGAGAGAGCTTCTGAATAGTGAAGCTTCTCTTATTCCTCTTTGAAGCTAAGAATTTAAGTACCTACTGGTACATGATAGACATAAAATACTGTTAATGGAATTAATTAGAACAAAAAGTTTGCTGACTCTTCATCTCATCCCACAGAGAGATGGTGGGATAATCTAAGGATGAAGCAAATGGAAAAGCAGTAACTCATTTTTGGAAGAAATAAAGGATGCCACATTTCATCTGACAGATCATTAGAGGGGGAAAAAAAAGAAAAAGAAAGAGTTCTCAACAAAATAAACCATTTGAGAAAAATTCATATGCATCATTTCTGGAAAAAAACACCAGAATAAAATTTTCTCATATACAAACTAAATGAAGTCTTACTAATTGAAAATGCCTACGGCAATAAAGCAGAATGAAAATTTGAGTCTATAGTGGTAAAAATGCCATCAGGAAACAGTATGAGACTGGTTACATAACAGCAATAGTAACCACCTGTTAACTCAACAGCAGTAGCTACTCTCTTAGGAAATAACGGTTTTGATTTAAAGGAGTCAAATCAAAGGGAAATTTTTAACTTTTTAAAATGAGGAATGTGTTCTTTAAAATTAGTTGTAATACTAATAGTATTTGTCAGTGCCTAATTATTCATAACATTGTCTTAATTTTCTCCATTTTGTAGCTAGGAGACATGCCTTTATACTGGTCCTAAAAGCATTCTGGAAAAGGATAGAGGCCCAACCATGAAAACTCTATAAAAACTACGGTGCTCAAATTATCAACAAATGAATAATTATGGATGTGAAAGTTAAAATTGTTATTCTGACATGGGGTTTTATGTTTTTAAAATCTTATCAATATTAACTGTTGAATAAAACATTTTAAAATTTATGGTAATTACTGCTTTCTCCTTTAAAATGAGACTAATCGGGGATCCCTGAGTGGCTCAGCGGTTTGGCACCTGTCTTTGGCCCAGGTGCGATCCTGGAGTCCTGGGATTGAGTCCCGCGTCAGGCTCCTGGCATGGAGCCTGCTTCTCCCTCTGCCTGTGTCTCTGCCTCTCTCTCTCTGTCTATCATAAATAAATAAAATATTATAAAAAATAAAAAATAAAATGAGAATACTCATATATTATTTGTGAATTAAAAAAATCCTCAAAACAATTGGTGGGAATGTGAACTGGTGCAGCCACTCTGGAAAACTGTGTGGAGGTTCCTCAAAGAGTTAAAAATAGACCTGCCCTATGACCCAGCAATTGCACTGCTGGGGATTTACCCCAAAGATACAGATGAAGTGAAACGCCGGGACATCTGCACCCCGATGTTTATAGCAGCAATGTCCACAATAGCCAAACTGTGGAAGGAGCCTCGGTGTCCATCGAAAGATGAATGGATAAAGAAGATGTGGTTTATGTATACAATGGAATATTCCTCAGCCATTAGAAACGACAAATACCCACCATTTGCTTCAACGTGGTTGGAACTGGAGGGTATTATGCTGAGTGAAGTAAGTCAATCAGAGAAGGACAAACATTATATGTTCTCATTCATTTGGGGAATATAAATAATAGTGAAAGGGAATATAAGGGAAGGAAGAAGAAATGAGTGGGAAATATCAGAAAGAGAGACAGAACATAAAGACTCCTAACTCTGGGAAACGAACTAGGGGTGGTGGAAAGGGAGGGGGGCGGGGGTGGGGGTGAATGGGTGACGGGCACTGGGGGGCACTTGACGGATGAGCACTGGGTGTTATTCTGTATGTTGGTAAATTGAACACCAATAAAAAATAAATTTATTATAAAAAAATCCTCAAAACAATCAGCAGTACCAAAACATACTCAGAGACAAAACTAGAAAAATTGCAGTAGTTGAAGAGAGTGGTATTCTAGGACTTGACACAGCCTGAGTTCTAGCCCTGGCACTCCTTTGAATCATCTGGTGACCCCAGGTATTCCCTTTAAAAAAAAAAGAAATTTACTCATGAGAGACACAGAGAGAGAGGCAGAGACATAGGCAGAGGGAGAAGCAGGCTTCTTACAGGGAGCCTGACGCAGGACTCAATCCCAGGACCCAGGGTTCACAAGCTGAGCCAAAGGCAGATGCTCAACCACTGAGCCACTCAGGTGCCCCCTCAGGTATTCTCATATTCATTCAGCAGTGTCCTAGCCACACATTAGGTGTGTGGAATAAAAGATAATCCTGTCCTTAACTTCACTCTAGTTCAGTGTTTGTTTGTTTTTTTAACAAGGAAAAGGGAGTCAGAGGATGGAGAGGATGCTAAAATCCAGAGTGAGCTACTATGACTGATGGGTCCATATCATATTCCTCCAAATGGGTTTAAGAAAACAGGAAAAAGAGTTGAGAACCATGGATCACTTGCAGAGACAGAAGCACAGACACTAATAGCAAATACCACATGGTAAGTGCTGTAATTATAATAGTGCAACAAAGAGCACAGAGGATCTAAGGAGAGAAATGAGCCAATGACTATAGAAAGTCAACAAGTGGTTCTAAATGATGATACTCCTCATTCTACCACTTGCCCGTCTTCCAGTGCCTTTTCCACTTTCCCCACACACACCAAAGGACCACCACAAAGTGATTGTTTATGGGGAGTAAACATGAACAAATTTGAGGTGCCTCCCAGGGACTTAGAAATAAGTTCAATTGGGAGTTCAATAGCAAAATCTGTGCACAAAGGCCAATCTAGTTATCTGTGAGTGTAAATCAGTGGGTAGAGGTCAAATGCAGTTGAAGAACTTGAGTTTACTCTAAACTCCCGCCGAGGAAATCTGGGCATATTCTCAGACAAGTGGATCTGGAAAATCATTATCATCATTTAGTTGCAAGAAACTACTCAACTAGTTGTATCTTAAGTGGGAGGAGACTTTGAGAACACAAAGGACAGGTCCCCTCAGACTTTAAAATATTGATGGTTAAAGAAGGGAGAAGTTGGCAGAGTTTATCCCGTACTATCTCCTGGAGGAAATGATGAAATTTCCTTGTACTGAACAAGGCAACTCATCAGACCTAACCACAGTCTTGATGAAAGAAAACTCAAAACCAAAGATTTCCACCATTGCTATGATTCTGCGAAGACTTCTATGATGATTAATTTAAGGGAAGAGACCCTGAACAAGGACATGAAGACTATCCTCAGAGCACCTTAGTAGCTCAGTCAGTTGAACGACTGACTCTTGATTTGGGCTCAGGTAATGATCTCAGGGTGTGAGATAAAGCCCCAAGTTGCCGGGGGTGGGGTGGCGTCCACACTCAGCAAGAAATCTGCTTGAGGATTCTTTCCCTCTGCCTCTCTTCCCACCCATGCTCCCTTCTTTCTGAAATAAATAAATCTTTAAAAAAAAGAAAAAAAATCCTCCCCACTCCCTTTGGGCACCGTAAAGGTGTCACCTGTCGAAGCTTTTCTTGAAAGCAGTCATATCCTTAGTGCCTCCTTTGACAAGACCATTAGAATTAATGGTTTAAAATCTGGGAAAACCCTGAAGGAATTCTGTGGCCATTCCTCCTTTGTTAATGAAGCAACTTTTACATGAGATGGACTTTTTATTAGTGGGCCATCTGATAGCACTGAGGAAATCTAGAATATGAAGACTACAGAATGTTCAAATACCTTTAAATCCCAAGCAGCACTGAGGGGAGATACCACTGTCAACAGTGTGATCCTGCTTCCCAAAATCCCAGAGCACTTTGTGGTGTGCAAAAGATGAAATATAATGGTCATCATGAACATGCAGGGGGCAGATCAGAAGCTTCAGCTCTGGTAAGAGAGGTGGTGGTGATTTTGTTTGCTGCACCCTAATTGCCTGTGGTGAATGGATCTACTGTGTAGCAGGGGACTTTGTGCTTTAGTGTATTAGCACAGTTATTGGCAAACTGGAGAGAACTTGGACAGTTTACCAGAAGGACATGATTGGTATCGCACATCACTCTCATTAGAACGTGATTGCTACTTAAAGGGAAGATGGACTCCTAAAGCTCTGGAGACCCTAATTCCACTTTTCTTCTAAAATTTGCTTGAAGGTATGTACTTAAGTGAAGACAGATTCATGTATTGCTTTTTTTTTTATGCTACCTTTTCTAAGCAAATATGTGAATTTGGGCACAAGAGTAACTTTGTGAAAATTCGTGTTAAAAAAAACAACACATCAGTCTCCTTGCAGTCTTAAATGAGGTAAAGTAGCCTCACAAAATCTGAGCAATTTCTGGGGGGTATTCAAGACCCTGGGCCACAGGAAATTCACAAATATTATGCCATGTTCTGGAGGAAATCAAACAATTTCCTGCATTCTCTGGGTCATCATCCCTAACATCTAAATGCAGCAGCTTTGAACAACTATCTTCAGTAAAAGGTCACTTCCTAGAAATACAGTTTCTCATTAGAGGGACCTCATTTGAATACAGCATTTAATGGAGACCCAGAAATCTCAAACAACTATGAATATTCCACATTGGACTATAGGACTCTGAAAATATATAGTGATACCACTTAAGTAACCTGTGTTTTTTTAAAGATTTTATTTATTCATTTATTCATGAGAGAAAGAGAGAGGCAGAGACACAGGCAGAGGGAGAAGCAGGCTCCACGCAGGGAACCCAACTCGGGACCCGATCCCCGGTCTCCAGGATCACACCCCTGACCGAAGGCACGCACGTGCACGCACACACACACACACACACACACTATCCTTTGGCCTTTCAACAATTCCCAGCCAAGGCTGCATCCTGGATACAAAGTTTCATGTGAATATATTTGTACAAAAAAGTACCACTATGTGATTTTTCCCAGGGCTGGTCCTACTTTCATTCATTCATTTATTCATACATTCACTCAACTAATGTATGTTGATACTCATTCTCTGCCAGGACCCGTGCATACTATGGAATTGGGTTATTAAAGGATGGGCAAAGAAGAAATAAATTTTAAGTACAGAACTCTGGCCACAAGTTTAATTAAGAATCTATGAACTCTACTGATGGGAGAGAGGAAGCAAACAGGGAGCTACCCAGCCTCATTCAGTACCCCCACATTCCTTAACAATGCATGGTAGTGAACGTTAACTAGACTTGTTGTGGTGATTATTTCACAATATTTTCAAGTATCAAATCATTATGTTGTACACCTAAAACTAATATAATGTTATATGCAATTATATATAAATGTGGGGAAAAAAGCTGTCAAAAAACCCACAAAGTCTGTAAACCCACTTGAGGTGCAGGATGCCTTTACACAAAGAACATTTTGAGATGCCAGCATCAAGATAGGCAAAATCAGAATTGTGATGTGATAGTGAGAGTCTACAAAGCACTGACACATTACAAAAAATGGTACCTTGCCTTTAAAAAAAATAGATTTTTATTTATTTGAGAGCATGTACAAACAGGAGGGAGGGGCAGAAAGAGAGGGAGCAACAGGTTTGATCCCAGAACCCTGGGATCCTGACCTGAGTTCCAGGCAGACGTTTACCTGACTGAGCCACCCTGGCACCCCATATCCTGCCCTTCTAAAAATCCCTGTGGACTTGGTATTATTAACTCCACTTCACAGATATGGAAGTTGAGGCTCAGTGATATTATACAACCAGTCCAAAAACCATTTATGGCATAGCTGGGATTCTAACCCATGACTGTCTTATCCCAAAGCCTAGACTCTTTCCACAAAAATCAAACAGTAGCTATTAATGATTTTCTGTCCCTCAGATCTCCTGCCACGAAACACTAATACACAAAAGGATCTTCCCCTGAAGCTCCTAATTTTCTCTAGCCTAGAGTTTCCAGAAAGAGAAATCCATTATATATATTCATATATTTCCACCAGCCCCTGACCTTTGATCCCCATGATTCCCCAGCCTTACCTCAGCAATTTAAAAGTGGGTCATATTCCCATAATTATCAAAAACCAATCTAAGGAGTAATTCATATGGTGGGTTCTGACCCATAATTTCATTAAGGAGAAAAGACCCTCACATAATTGAAAAAGAGGCCTAATTTGCAAGGGTTTATCAAACTTCTCTAAAGGAGTATGGCACTCACCTCCCTGTGGTGTCCAGATGTCCTGCTGGTTCAAAGGATCCCCATCAAAGGTGCTCTGTTCCCTACAGCACAAGTCAGGACAGAGAGGGAATTTGGAATTTATCTAGAGATGTGTATTTCCTCTCTGGTTGTCTGGAAGCTTTCTCTTTGCTTTTAAGCAAAACCCAAGACGGGTGGCACTTAACCCATTTATGCTGGGAAGTGAGATGCATTATTGTAACTGGAAAAAAAAATCTGCTTCTGTGAGATTACTCAACTTTACAGGAAAAATGCCATCTGAAAGTGTCATAAACAATTAAAAGGAACTACTAAATTTGAAATTTTCTATTCAGGAAGTCCTTACAAATGTTGTAATGGGTGAAATGCTGAGAATATCTTTAACTGAAAAAGAGAAATATGTAATCATGTGATTGGCTTTAAACGAAGAGAGAGATGAAGGGAAGAAAATAATAGGAGCTCAGAAAAGAGATTTATAATTCTTTATAATTCTTTTTTATGTCTAAAGCCCAAACTAAGCCACCTAAGATTCCTATTTAGCAGTTTATTATGACAATAATGATTAATAATATGTGGAGTTCTTATGGTGTGTCAGGCACAGTACTAAAAACTTTACCTCCTTGGATTTTCCAACATTCCTAAAACATTGATAATATTTTTATTCCCATTTTACAGAGGAGGAAACTGAGGTCCAAACAATTGAGAAACTTGTCCAAAGTTAGTAGTAGAGCCAAGAAATGAGCCAAGGCAGCCTGATCTGCAGTTTCCTACAAATTGAAAGTTTAAGTTACATGATCTCTGGGGTTCCTGTGAGCACTATAGTTCTACGTTCTTTTGCAATGAACAAAATCATAAAGGACATAGACTAAGGAAAAGATTATGATGCAAAGAGAAAGAAACATAAGATTTTATCTTTAGATTTTTATTTATTTGAGAGCGAGAGAATGTGTGTGAGTGGGGAGGAGGAGCAAAAGGAGGGGGAGGGACAAGGAGAATCCTTTCTGAGCTCCAAGCCAGAAACATAGGACTTGATCCCAGGACCCTGAGATCATGAAACCAACAGTCAGACACCCAATCAACGCAGCCGCCCAGGCACCTCAGAAATGGAAGTTTTAAAACATGATATGTTTTCCAACCTCATGTTTTACTTTAAACCCATTCCCTACCTTCCTCAGGCAATGTTCCACTAAATAAAAGAGTTTAGCAAAAATAAGAAGAGAGGTAGTCTCTTACCTAGTAGATTATGACATATTAAAAACCCCACTGTAAAGTATTATCTAGCATAGCTAAACTTATGCATAAAATAGCACTTCTTTAGTTTGTTCAACCAGTACTTAATAAACCCCTATTATATGTGTCACATCTGCCTAAAGATGTGTGTGAAATTAAATTCTGGTTAAGAATTTATTGATTAAACATATACAGTTATCTGTATTCTCTCAGGAAAACCCACAAAAATTATAGGAAAGGTATAGAGCCACAGAACAAAACAAATGGGAGCAGAGACAATTACACATGAAATCAAAGATGTCAACAAGTTTTTGGAAAATGAGAAATGAATCAAGTGGTAACTGAGCTGGTAAAAATGAGAGAGCTGAAAGCTAAAAATGCCTAAGAGAAGAATTATGCCAACAAGAATTATGTCATGGAATTTCATAATGGCTCACAAATTTGAGACACGAGATGGGCATAACCTATCCTTGTTATTCATGGATTCTGTTTGCAGATCTACTCTCTAATCTGTACCCCCAAAATTAATACTCTAGGTGCTTTCACAGTCATTTGCAAATATGTGCACTGGCAAAACACCAGAACCACCTGATGCACATACTTCCAGCGGAGGTGGAGCACTCTGCTCTCATCCTTGTACACAAATATCCTTTTCATAATCTATTGAGAGCCATGTTTTCTGCATTTTTGTTGCTGGTTTTGTTGTTTAAAATGATCCCTAAGAACAATGCTAAAGCACTCATTAGTGTCCCCAAGTGGAAGAAGTAATGTGCCTTACAAAGAAAATACCTGTATTTACTGACCTTAGGCATGAATTACATGGCTACTGGTTTTAAGTTCAAGGTTAATGCATCAACTATACATATTAAATAAGGTATCTTTAGGCCAAAACACACATAAAACAAGATTATATAATGATCAACTGATGAAATCATTGTAACCAGAGGCTTGCATGAACTCAACTGTGTACCTCCCCCCAGAGAGAACGGTTCCTTATTCAATAATTTAGTGTTGTCAGAGAGTTCACAGAACATAATTATCATAAATAACATCTGTGCCACAATGAAGATTAATGTAAATGGAGGCAGGAGAGTAACCTATCTGCAAGGCTCACTGACATTATGGCAGCAGAAGTATGATGACAAGGGTTAAAGGATGCGGTAGCCACATAAGAGGAAAACATGGACAAATCTGAGCATGTACCAGACCACAACAGAGGACAATATCATAAGTGACTAGAACAGATCATTAATTAAGCTTGAATAAAGTAACACTGAGGTTGGAGAAGAGACTCAATCCACACACTCCAGCCTTTCAACCCAATTCCACAAACTTAATTTGACATCAGGTCCTGTGCTGGCACTGTGGAAATGAAAAGAGGCCCCACTCAGAAAAAGTTCACAACTTAACTGGGAAAAGAGACATGTAAACACAATGCTGTAAACCAATATGGCAAGGGGTGCCAAAGAGACATGTATAAAGTGCTACAGAAAATGAAAAAAGGGAGATCTCTGAGTGGCTCAGCGAGTTTAGCACCTGCCTTCAGCCCAGGGCATGATCGTGGAGTCCTGGGATCGAGTCCCATGTCAGGCTCCCTGCATGGAGCCTTCTGCCTGTGTCTCTGCCTCTGTTGCTCTCTCTCTGTGTCTCTCATGAATAAATAAATAAAACCTTAAAAAAAAAAAAAAAAGAAAAAAAAGAAAATGACAAAAGGGAGCCAGCCATTAATTCTATGCTAAGGGAAGTGGATCCCAGAAAATAAATAAGAAAAAGGGACTTTTTTGGTCAATCAGAGAAAGATAATTATCATACGATCTCACTTCTATGTGGAATTTAACAAACACAACAGAGGATCATAGGGGAAGACAGGAAAAAATAAAACAAGATGAAATCAGAGATGGAGACAAACCACAAGAGACTCTTAATCATAGAAAACAAACTGAGGGTTACTGGAGAGGAGACGGATGGGGTAACTGGGTGATGGACATTAAGGAGGGCATGTGATGTAATGAGCACTGGGTGTTATACAAAATTGATGAATCACTGACCTCTACTTCTAAAACCAATAATAATACATTATATGTTAATTAATTTAAGTTAAAAAAATAACTTTAACCATAAAAAAGGGACTTTTTAGTGGAATACAATACATGGATGTATTATAAACATTTCTGGGACAAAGATGTGTAATAGATATTTGCTGACATCTGGGATGAGATCTAGAAGACATACTGGTATCCCTTCACTATACCTCTTGAAGCAGGTTGACTGTTGGACCCCCAGAAGATGTATCCAACCAGAACCTCAGAATATGCTCTTATTTGGATTAAAGGTCTTTGCAGATATAATTAAGATACAGATCTCTAGATGTAATCATCCTGGATTAGGTAGATCCTAAAACCAAGGACCAGTGTCCTTAGAAGAGACAGAAAACACAGAGAGACACAGGGGAAAGCTATGTGACTAGAAAGACAGTCAAAGTGATCAAAGTGATACATCTGCAAATCAAGGAAGCCTAAGACTGCCAAGACACCAGAAGCAAAAAAGGCATGGTACAGATTCTCCCTCAGGGCCTCCAGAAGGAACCAACCCTGCTAACACCTTGATTTTGGACTTCCAGAAATGTGAGAGAACAAATGCCTATTTTTAGCCACCATATTTGTGGTCATTTATTAGATAGCTCAAGGAAACTAACATACTCCTCTAACCCAAGGCAAGGGCAAGTCTGGCCCATCAAATTCTTTCATCTAAGAATATGAAACTGAATCAGCTAGATTGCGGTGGACAATGAGGCTCTCAGGTCGTAAGTGCTGGCAGATATGTTCTAGACATGTAAGAAAAGAATGAAGGTTAGGAAGACAGTGAAGAAAAGAGATAAGCAAAGGAGAAAGATCATGTGAGGGAAGTTCAGTACCCAACTTCCCAGCTGCTTATGTGGAACACATGGGATTCCGGTGCATTCTCTGCCTGTGGATATCCATGACACTACCTGCTATGTCATTCCAATACTATGCTGCTAAGTTATATTTCAATCTGTTTTTGTTCCTTGCAACCAAATGATCCCCAATATAACAAGGATGCTTGGGAGTAACTTGGTTTTAAGAAAATAAAAGGAGGTGGAAATAAAATGGCAGTTACTAAACAAATGAGCTATTTCAAAGTGTAAACTGATTAGGAAAGAAAAGGTTAACAGTTGGGAAATTTTACCAATAAAAAGGCACACTGAAAAGAAAGCAAGCAAGTTTTCTTTCATAAAGACAATGTTGATGGTTTCAGGCCCCAGAGTAAATATTCACATCAGGGGAGAAGTTGGAAAAAGAGAGAATATCCAAACAAAGACTGAAACAAATACAGGTCTACTAACCACAGTTCACATCCTTCCCCAGGGTAGGTCTTGTGGTCCTTCTGCCTTGGATTAGTTCTCAATATCTGATATGCCAATTGCTCAATTCTTTCAGTCTCTGAACATCTATTAGTATGTACTATGTGCCAAGGACTGTGGTAGGTCCAGCGTGGTAGCCACTAGCTACAGGTGGCTGCTAAGCAAGCAAAGTGCAATTCCAAACTGAGATGTGCTAGAAGTGTACTATAAACACCAGATTTCGAAGACTTACTACAAAAAGAAAGTAATATTCTTATTAACAATATTTCTATTGATTATATATTAAAATATTAAAATAACATCTTAAATGCATTGAGTTAAATATATTATAATTGTACTTTTTTTTTCTTTTGGTAGTCTCCACGCCCAGCATGGAGCCCAATGAGGGGCTTGTACTTACAACCCCAAGATCAAGACCTGAAATGAGATCAAAAGTTGGACCCTAAACAACTAAGCCTGCCACCCAGGTGCCACTACTTTCTTTTACTTTTTAAAACAAGGCTTGCATTATATTTGTTAACTATAGCTGCTCTAGTTCTAATCCAGCCTTGCCTCAGCCTCTCTCCTCCCCCACTCTTCTGAAAATCAACTATATTT
The DNA here is from genome assembly GCF_003254725.2 of Canis lupus dingo. Classification (NCBI taxonomy): domain Eukaryota; kingdom Metazoa; phylum Chordata; class Mammalia; order Carnivora; family Canidae; genus Canis; species Canis lupus. The sequence continues at coordinate 41,746,551 of NC_064244.1, read as the reverse complement.
TTATACTCTCAAAGTTTGTAAATTTTCCATTAAGTAATCCATGCTTTTCCTTTACCTTGATCTTAAAACTTAAACATTAATAAAATAATCCAATATTATGATTATATGATTGGTAATCACAGAAGAATCAAGTAGTGTTTTGCACAGATAGAAAAAATAAATGTAATTCCATGTCCCTCAAATGGTCTTGCTCGATTGAGTATATTTCAAGAATCAAAGTCAACTGCATTACCTTTTCCTAAACTCTATTCCTCAAAATTATGGCACATTTATTCCTCCTATTTGGACAATGACTTTCTACTAGAGCTTTTTCTTTTTCCTGAAGTTATTATTTTCTCTTTTCTTAGTGATATGAGGAACCTACACCTTCACCTCATACTAAAATCATCCAAATTTTTCATCATATATTTTTTTAAATAAATCCATTTTCCTTATGAAGCATATTGGAACCAGCTACAATGAGGTATTGGCAGTAGGAGGTGGATGCAACAGGAGGAGTGCACAGGAAGTGAGGAAGCAGCACATCTCCTGAAAAGCTTAATTCTGAAATAAACATTGTGACGAGGACACATTGGTAGGATGCAAGGGAGAGGAGAGGGCATGTGTTTATTTGTCCTCCCAGAATTAAGAATGGGCTTGACTGGATGTATCTGTAGATTGGAGTCCTTTCCACCGGACAGCCTCAATCTTCCCCATCAAAATAGGAGAAACAGCCATTTGCTAAGAAAAGGATTTAAGGATCTCATTTACCTCATGAAAGGAGCACACCAGGGGCCAGATCCTGCTGAGGACAAGGATAACTAAGTGGCACTCAGGATCTACATGGCTGAAGAATGAGAACTGGTAAAAAACATCCTCAGATTTCTGTGGCACTTATCTGAAGACTTCAGTTCTTTATTATTTCAAGAGAAAAGAACTATAGTGTAAAATCAAGGAATATGTTCCAGGCACAGATCAAAGGAAGGTTTCTGTTTCCATTACTGTTTCCTTTAATAAACTCTTGACTCATTCCCTCTTCCTGTTTTAATAATTATAACGAGATAATTACATAGTAATCTGCAAATTAACTCTATTAAAACTATAAGAATCTCTGGCAGCCTTTCTCATCTAGGCTCCTCATCTGAACTGCAAACCAGAATTTAAATGACTATTTCACTTCACAAAGAATGAAAATAATTAGTACCAATCCAGATGACAGAAGAGAACTTCACTTACAAGATGTACAATATAATATTACATACAATTGATGCCTTCAGGGTATTAGCTTAATTCTCTCACAGAACTCCAGCTGAGAAAGACCAACTGAGGTGGATATCCAAAAAGGTAGCTGGAATTACTGAATTTTGAGCAATTACAGTATTCTTTTTTTTCAATTACAGTATTCTTAAAATACATTGGTGATCTTATAAATTGACACCCTGAAGAATTAACACTCCTTTAGATTAATAAATTCTGATTTTCAAAATAAATTCCTAAATTGCATAGTTATACTTTCCATAGTTCTTTTTTTAAAAAAGATGTGTTTGTTTATTTGAGAGACAGAGAGAAAGCACAAGTAGGAAGGGCAGGGGGAGAGGGAGAGAGAACCTTAAGCAGACTTTGAGCTGAGTGCAAGACTGATGTAAGGTTCAATCTCACAATCCTGAGATCATGACCTGAGTGGAAACCAAGAGATGGATGCTTAACTGTGTCATGCAGGCACACCCCCTTTCTATAGTTCTTAACTCTATACCTGCAAGAAGCAATGATCCCATTTCCAGGGTTTGGGATTTTAATCCGCTAATGAAGGAATGGTGTATAATTCCACTAATTTAACAAAGGAAAACTATAGTAAAACTCCAAAACTGCTGTGTGCACAATCTCACTTCCAGAGGAATGATGATGTGAATGAGGCACTTTAAAGTGGATTTCTGATACTAACTAGCCCTACAAGATATGTTAAGCAGAAAATTTTAAGTGGAAAACAAAAATCACAGAGTAATAAATATCAGAGGCACAAAAGCAAAATTTAAATTTATCTGTAAAAATCAGTCAAGAGAAACATAAAGTAAAAGGAAGTAAAATATGGTATCAAAACATGGAGGGGAGTGTAGTAAAGAGTGAGTTGTAAAATAAGTGACCAACAGCTTAATATAGACTGCTATATGCAGAAGTTGTTACATATAAACCAAATGGCAATCACAAATAAAAAATAAAAAGTAATAGATGGCAAAAAAATAAGGAATCCAGCTATACAGGCCTACCTCAAGAAGCAAGAAAAATCTCATATAAACAACCTAACCTACATCAAAGGAACTAGAAAAAGAATAACAAAATCCACAACCAGTAGAAGGAAAAAGATAATAATAAAGATCAGAGCAGAAAAAAACAAAATAGAAACTAAAAAAAATAGATCAATGAAACCAGCAACCAGTTCTTTGAAAAGATCAACAAAATCAATAAAACTTTAGCTAGACTCATCAAAAAAAGAGAGGAATCAAATAAATAAAGTCAGAAATAAAAGAGGAGAAATATCAACACACATAAATACAAAACGTTATGAGACTATTAGGAAAAATTAAATGGCAACAAATTAGACAATCTAAAGGAAATAGATAAATTCCTAGAAACATATAACCTCCCAAAATTGAAACAGGGAGAAATTTTCTTTTGACAAAGGAGGCAAGAATATGCAATGGGAAAAATATAGCCTCTCCCAACAAATGGTGTTGGGAAAACTGGACAGTTGCATACAAAACTATGAAACCGGGCCACTTTCTCACACCATACACAAAAATAAATTCAAAATGGATTAAAGACCTAACTATGAGACCTGAAACCATACAAATCCTAGAAAAGAGCACAGGCAGTAATTTCTCTGACATTGATTATAGCAACTTTTTTCTACATATGTTTCCTGGGGTGAGGGAAACAAAAGCTAAAATAAATTATTGGGACTTCACCAAAATAAAAGGCTTCAACACAGCGAAAGAAACAATCAACAAAACTCAAAGACAACCCACTGAATGGGAGAAGACATCTGCAAATGACATCTCAATAAAGGGTAAATATCTAAAATATATTAAGAACTTCTATAACTCAGCAAAATGAAAATAATTCATTTTAAAAATAGGCACAAGACATGAGCAGGTATTTCTCCAAAGAAGACCTCCAGATGGCCAACAGATGAAAAGATGCTCATTATCACTCATCATCAGGAAATGCAAATCAAAACTTCAGTGAGAAATCAAGTCACACTTGTCAGAACGGCTAAAAAAAAAAAAAAAAAAAAAAAAAGAATGGCTAAAATCAAAAACACAAGAAAAAAAGAGGATGTGGAGAAACAGGAACCCTCATATACTCTTGGTGGAGTACAAACTGTGCAGCCACTATGGAAAACAGTATGGAGTTAACTCAGAAAGTTAAAAATGGAAGTACCCTATGATTAGAAAAAATACAAATTCAAAGGGATACAGGCACCTCTTTATTTAATGCCACATTATTTACAATAGCCAAACTATGGAAACATCCCAAGTATCCACTGATTAATGAATAAATAAAGAAAATGTGGTATATTCACAATGGAATAATATTCACAGCCATAAAAAGAGTGAAATTTTGCTATTTGCAACAATATCCATGGAACTAGAGATTATAATCCTAAGTGAAATACTAAGCCAGTCAGAGAAAGACAAATACCTATGATCTCACTCTAATGTGGAACTTAAGAAACAAAACAAATGAGCAAAGGAAAAAAAAAAAAAAAACAGGAGATGGTAATATTGTTGAATATAATAATGTACAGAATTGTTGAATCACTATATTGTACACCTGAACTAATATAACACTATATGCTAACTATACTGGAATTTTAAAAAAATTAAAAAATACAAAATAAAGTGGAGTTTTAAAATCTATTTTTCTGAAATAGAATCATATAACTTTAAAGGAGACTCTTAGAAATGGATCCATTACATTATCATGCCAAGAGTTAATGCAGTATTGTGCTTTCTGCGAAATTCTACAAGCCTTTCAAGAATTTACCTCATTAATTAATCTTCAAAAATGTTTAAGATCCATGAATAAAAGAAAACATTATTTGTATTTTCATATAACTAAATATGTCTCACAAATACCAAATCATTTTTCCACATCATTACATCTAAATCATTATACAAAAGAAGAAATGATGTACACAGATAATAGTCATGCTTTCTTTTCTGTGTTAGTATCAGCTGAGAACTAGTCAGTGTGTGCCAGAACCTGGTTTTTCCAAGTAGAGTCTAGGAATTAGCCATGTGAGTATTAACTAGCTTGTTTAGAAATGCAAATCATCAGGATTTGTTAGGCCTGCATCATCTCAGCTCCAATTATCCCTCTGCCAAATCCTGCTTCCTATCCCTTCCTTTCAGAAGCATTGATAAACATGCCATGCCCAAGGTAAAGCAATCACAGTAAATTCCCACAATAAAGACAAAATTTCCATGTTTATGTGCAGCTTGGCACCTGGCAGTATATTAGGTACTGCATAGATTATTAGTTGAACAAGTGGATACAGCTGTCTGCCTTGGAAATCTCAGAGCAATCTTTCATAACCAAATTATGTATTTTCTATAGTAGTGTTTTCCAAATTTACAAATCCACCCTCACTTTTGATTAAAAAAAAAAAAAAGTAATTCACTCTCCTTTGTAGAAACAGCACAGTGACTCCTCTAGTTGAAAATCTCACATATCGAAGATATCATCAATCCTCTCTGTATATCCCACGAGGCCAAGAAAATTTGGTCTAAATTTATTTCTGTAATCTGTATCATGAAAATAATAGTCTTCTTTTTAGTTTTAAATAAATGAATCTTTTTCTTCAGCCAGTTATTTTGTAACCTTTCATCTCTTACTTGTTCATTTTCTTTAGACAAGGCATGCCACTTACATAATTCCATCACAGAGGGCCCTGCTCTTAAAAAGTCCCTAAATTAGGGTTAATGTCTTGCTACTACTGTCTTGACATTCTTGATTATTTTGCAACAAGGGTCCCCGCATTTTCATTTTGCATAAAGCCCTGTGAATTATGTAAGCTAGTCTCATCGGCAGATTTGGTTCTTAATGAGGGGGTAGCAATCAAAATCATCAGTGAAAGACATTCTTCCCCAAATATATATAACAGGGCCCCACCTCCCGAAATTCTGATTTAAGAGGTATGGGGTGGGATCTGTACATGTATAATTCTTAAGACACACATATTTAAGAAAAAGTCCATGGTACAAATTCTACCTCATAACTAATCACATTGCTTTAAATAAGTTCTACTCAAAAAAACAAAACAAAACAAAAAAGCTCCTGATGGCTTTTAAGTAGGAAAGGCATTACTTGGTCACTCATAGTATTAGTAATTGATCACTCCAAGCTCTAATTGTTTCTACGTCCTGGGAAATCTGTCTACTCATCCACTAAATATTGACTCCTTTGGGGGTTTTGTCCTAGGCCTTTTCTTCTTTCTCTACATCTCATTCCTCAGAGGTCTCAACCATCATCTATGGATATCAGTTATTTATAACAACGTAGTTTATCATATAAAACATTATGGTTTTTCTATTTGAAACCTTATTTACTAAATATTTCAATTTATTTTTTTCCTTTTTATTCAATTACAATAATTTACAGTGTTACCTTTGTTTCGGGCATACAAAATAATGAGTCAACTATTCTATAAAGTATCAAGTACTCATCATAATAAAAGCACTCTTAAACCCCTTCAATTTTTCTTTTATAGCTTCTTTATTTACAATATTGATTGAGACGTTTTGAGATTTTTTTATACATTTAAATCTTTATATATTTAAATACCTACTCCATATGGAATTTGTTGGGGCCAGGCGGGAAGGGAAACTCCTCAATATGGCGGATACGCCAAAATGGCTGAGGTTCCTGTCACCACCTCCACTTGGGACGACAGCTTGAGCAGACCCTTACACCTCTCCTTTGGACTTCCCCAACCGAACCCAATGCCCTTCAAACCCCAGAGGAGGAAGTCACCTTTGACTGGTCGAATTGCAATCCTTCCTTTGCATAGTGAGGGTCACTCTGACTGGTTGGATTGCAATCCTTCCTTACAACGTTATGTAAACCCCCTACCACCTTGTCTTGGCGCGACTTCCTCGACTCACTCTCTTTCCCCTGTGAGTCGTGGAACCTCGCCCGAGGGTGCCTGCAATAAAATCTGTTCTTGGACCCTCGCTTGCCTTGGCGGTCTCATTTCCATCTAGTTACTAAAAAACTTAACAGAATTTACTTTGCATTCTTCCACTTCTTATTCTACTGAATCAAAGTATCATTTTTTTCATTGATTAATTTCTGGATTTTTCTTCCAATTCTAGGATCTATGTTCTGGAAGTGTGCAGTATATGTGAGGGGAAAGGGAAGAAGAAAAAATTTGTTACCCAAAAGGTCCTGTCATAATCTGGAAATGAGAGCTGATTCACATTATGTACACACTGTGCATTTATTTTAAGGGCCCAGAGGAGCAGATAAAAATAAATAAAAGTCTAGGCACTAGAGAAGCATAGGATCCATACAACTTGTACTATTATTGGCATGCTTATTTTATTTCATGTCAGCAAATCAGCTTTGGGCAAGTTAAAGGTGAAGCCAGAGACCACAGGAATCCTCTGCAATTTAATTAAGTATTCAGAAAAATGGAAAAATATTTGACACAGATAGCATCTTATATGATGGATAAACCAAACCAAAAAACTGAAAAATATTTATGTAGATAATAGGTATTGCAAAGACATTACAAATAGAAACATTATAACCAAGTTGGGATAAAGGTTTCTTTCCTGACAGATTTATGTATACTCCTCATCTTATTACAAGATGTGTGTTGCTGCTGCTACTTTTATTTTTGCAGCAGCACTCTATGAAATTCTACATTAAAGTGGGGAGACTTTTGTGTTATTTTTGTAACATGACCTCTGCTTCTGAGATGACTTGTGTTTGTGGAAAGTATTATTGCTAATTCAATGTTATAGAACACTGAATTTAGCCTCAAGCTTAGAATGTAGAAAATTGCAAGAAAATGTCACTTCCACCTTAACAACAACAAAAACAGCCAGATGATACACAAAAATTTTTCTTGAGCCCATAAAGGAGCTGAGACCCTAAGGCAACCAATAAAAGGAATTCTAAAGAGGGACAAGTTCCTGCAAGGAGAGGCAGAACAGACAAATTGCTTTACCTTAAACAAGAACAGGAGAAAGAACTGGCCACCCTACAAGCAAGACTTGAAACAAATCCTTAATGCCAAGTGTGGGCTAGCTTGTCTTTTTCAAATAGTTGGAGAAGCCAGCCACAAACAAGCTCTTTATCAGAGAGTGCTCCACTGAGTATTCACAAGAAAGACTGGGGATGGGGCAGGAAACTGATCTCACACACACCCAACCCCTCCTCAGTGAAGCAAATGGCAAGGTATCCTCAGTTATCGGCATCATAGGACAAAGAACACTCTCACCACAGGGCACAGACAAAACTCCACTGCCTCTGTAGGAGGAATAAAAGCAAACCCTCTGGATTTTGCTAAAAAGTCCCTAAATTGGGGTTAATGTCTTGCTACACAAGCCACACACAGATTCTCAACTCACTGAAACAGTGAAATAATGTGGAAGAGGGCAGGAAATCCTTTCACCCAGTACTCAAGACACATTGATGGCCTGCCAGAACAAGTACGTCTATTTTCAGATATAAAAAGTATTTACCTGAGTCTCTACACATAACTGGAATTTGAGCAAAATGTGTCAAGATATAGTTAGCAGAATTAAACTAACATATAACTCAGATATTGGAGCTATCAAATGGAAACTTTAATAATTATATGAACAGCTTGGTGAAAAATATTTAAATCATGTCTACGGAGTTTTTTTTATATGTCATCCAACAGGATAGTTTTGAGATGTTAATATTCCACTCTCTTATCTTTCCATTCTTCCATATTACTGGCAAGAAACCAGGACCACTGTTATTTCTTTGACTTAAGAATGTCAACAAACTAGAAATGTCCACCTGAAGTACAGGACTCTTCGTCTTTAGGGAGAGCCCAGATTAATAGAAAAGGTACCTCAGGGAAAGGAGAGGGAGTGCCTTGATGAGCAGCAGAGAGTAAGGGTAAGAAAGCTCCTACCCATCCTCAGACTGAGAATAGATTAAGAATTTGTAGGCTCAAAAAAAAAAAAAAAAAAAAAAAAAGAATTTGTAGGCTCTATGAGCTTGATGTGAAGGGCCTGCCCAGGGCTTTGGTGGTGCTCATGACCTAGAATCTCAGCCAACTCTAAGTTTATGTGTTGGGTGAGAGTGATCCCCAATAATGACTGAGATAAGGTTCCTACTAGTCCAATCAGATAAATGAAAGATTCAAAATGAATTTTTAATTTGTGATATTACATTCAAGAGTATAGAACAGGATTCCTATCCTTGTTTTCAATTTTATCATTATGTAATAATATATATTCTGTGGTACACAGCTTCTAAAAGGTCTCCCACTGATCTTGCCTTTTGTTATTCACACTCTCTGTAATGCTCTGTTGAGTTCAGGTTGGAACTAGTAACTCATTTCTAATTAATAGAGAACAGTACAGGTGATGATGGGATGTCACTTTTGAGATCACGTTTTTAACTTCTTTCCCACATTCTCTTGCTCATTCACTTGTCCTAAAGAAGCCAGCAGCTATGTTGTAAACTGTGCTACAGAGATGCACACATGGCAAAGAACTCACAGGGCAGCCTTTGATCAACAGGTTGTGAGAAATGGAGGCCTTCAGGCAGGCCAACAGTCTGAGAGGAACTAAATCTTGTGAACAATAATTTGAGCTAGCTTTGTAGCAGATCTTTGCCAAGTCCTGAGATGACTAAATCCCAGCCAATACCTTGACTACAGCTTTGTTAAACACCCAGAAACAGAGGCCTTAGCTAAGCCACAGATTCTCAACTCACTGAAACAGTGAAATAATGTGGCTTTATGGCACTCAATTGGAGGTAATTTATTTTTTTTAAGATTTATTTATTTATTCAGATTGAGAGAGAGAGAGAGAGGCAGAGACACAGGCAGAGGGAGAAGCAGGCTCCATGCAGGGAGCCTGACGTGGGACCTGATCCCAGGTCTCCAGGATCACGCCCTGGGCTGAAGGTGACACTAAACCGCTGAGCCACCTAGGCTGCCCTAATTTATTTTTTTTAAAGATTTTATTTATTTATTCATGAGGGACACAGAGAGAGAGAGAGAGAAGCACAGACACAGGCAGAGGGAGAAGCAGGCTCCATTCAGGGAGCCTGACATGGGACTCAATCCTGGGTCTCCAGGATCACATCCTGGGCTGAAGGCAGCACTGAACCGCTGAGCCACCTGGGCTGCCCTGGAGGTAATTTATTATGCAGTAGTAACTAAAACAGATTTCAAGTAGGAAAGTTATTAGTAAACATCTATCTACACATAGTATTTCTTTCTAAAGTAGGTCTGGACAGTAGTTCTTTTTTAAATTTTATTTGAGAGAGAAAAAGAGAAAGCATGAATGGGGCGGGGGTAGAGGGAGAGGAAGCAAGTTCCCCGCTGAGTGGGGAGCCTGAGGCAGTGCTCAAACCTAGGACCCTGGGAACATGACCTGAGCTGAAGACAGATGTTTAACCAACTGAGCCACCCAGGAGTCCTGTCCAGTATTTTTTTTTTTTTACTTACTTACTTAACCCAGGGCTGATTATGTCACATGTCCTCCTTAATGTCCATTGTCCAGTTACCCCATTCCCCCACCCCGTCTCCTCTAGCAACCCTCAGATTGTTTCTTATGCTTAAGAATCTCTTATGGTTTGTCTCCGTCTCTGATTTCATCTTGTTTTACTTTTTCCTCCCCTACATAACTGTTGTTTCTTAAATTCTACATAGGAGTGAAATCATATAATTGTCTTTCTCTTATTTTGCTGAGCATAAGATCCTCTAGTTCCAACCACGTCATTGCAAATGGCAAGATTTCTTTTTTTGATGGCTGAGTAATATTCCATTGTATATATACACCACATTTTCTTTATCCATTCATCTGTCAATGGACATCTCAGCTTTTTCCATAGGTTGGCTATCGTGGACATTGCTGCTATAAATATTGGAGTTGCAGGTGCCCCTTCGGGTTACTATATTTGTATCTTTGGGATAAATACCCAGTAGTGCAATTACCAGGTCACAGGTTAGCTCTATTTGTATAACTTTTTGAGGAACCTCCATACCGTTTTCCAGAGTTGGCCAGTAGTTCTTAAGCAAGGGTGCATATCAGAATAAGGCAGGGCTAAGGGGAATGTAGGAATGGTGAAATATAGAAGAAAAGCAAAGTGGAGGTAACAGAAAAAGGGAAGACAAAGTCCACTTTGTTCCAATGAGATTCCAATGCCTCAGTTCAGTCGAAGGCAGCTGAGGCTGTCAGAGCCATTGTCCCAGGACAATGATCTCCTTGTTAAAGGGCCCTGGCTTAGGACATTCCTTAAATGGTCCCTTAAGATTCCTTGGTTCCCTGTTCCTATCTCCCATTTGGATTTGGTTTATTTCTTTCTTTTTTTTTTTTTAATATTTTACTTATTTATCCATGAGACACACACACAGAGGGTTGAGAGAGAGAGAGAGAGAGAAGCAGAGACACAGGCAGAGGGAGAAGCAGGCTCCATGCAGGGAACCCAACATGGGACTTGATCCCAGGTCTCCAGGATCAGGCCCTGGGCTGAAGGTGGCGCTAAACCGCTGCCCTGGATTTGGTTTCTATGCTGCATGGAAGACAAATCAGAGTGAAGAAGGATTCCACTAAGATATCATCAGAATCTTATCCCTAGACCTTATTTTGGGACAGCTTTAGCAGTCAGATTTTAGGAAATGGCTCGAAGTGATCCTACAAAAGCTCATAGAACATTCCTTGTTTAATTCATTTATTCTATCCTGGCAAAGCTTATGCAACAGCTCACAGCAATCCTGACACAGTACAAAGAGATATCACTTCATGTGTGTAGTATCTTTACAACTAACTCCCTCAGGATCATGAGCTACCAAATGAGGCAAGTTTCATTTTCAGTCATGTCATATTTCCCAAAAGTACTAAGCAAGATTTCAAGTTATTTCCAGAAAAGGCTGGCATACTTAGGTTCAAACAATCCCTACAAAAGGTAAATAAACCTCAGTGAGGGGAAAAAAAACAACATAAATTTGATAGATAGGTGTTTTTAGTCTATTGGTGACCTTTATAGGATCTAAAGGCCTTTTGTCAGAAAAAAATATCAGAAAACTTACTCTTCTCAGGTAGCTAAGAAATACTTTACTCAATTATGGGAAGCTCTCATACTTAAATATGTGGTAACAACCATTAAAGAACAATCATTCAAGGCAGCTCGGGTGGCTCAGCGGTTTAGTGTCACCTTCAGCCCAGGGCGTGATCCTGGAGACCTGGGATCAGGTCCCACGTCAGGCTCCCTGCATGGAGCCTGCTTCTCCCTCTGCCTATGTCTCTGCCTCTCTTTCTCTCTCTCTCTCTCTCTCTCTCAAATAAATAAAATCTTTAAAAAAAAAAAAAAGAACAATCATTCAGATATTAACCTCTCTGCTTCAGAATTTCCCATTATATGCCCTTCTTAATCTATACCCTATATTTAAAATCTATCTCATCAGAACATGTTAGGAAGGTCTAAAATGTAGATGCCAAAGACATAAAATGCCAAATTCATGACCTGATATAGGTAGTTTATGAAGATAAGACAATATAAAAAGATACCACATCTCTTCAAACAATTCCATTTATAGCTGCATCAAAAAGAATAAAATGCCTAGGAATAAACTTAACCAAGGGGGTGAAAGACTTGTACTCTGAAAAATATAAAACACTAATTAAAGAAATTTAAGATGACACTAACAAATGGAAAGATATTCATGCTCATGGATTGGAAGGACTACTATTGTTAAAATGTCCACATTACCCAAAGCGATCTACAGATTCAATGCAATCTCTATCAAAATACCAGCAGCTTTTTTCACAGAACAAAAAATAGTAACTAAAATTTATAAGGAATCACAAAAATCCCCAAATAGTCTAAGAGATCTCGAGAAAAAAGAACAAAACTGAAGGTATCACAATCCCAGATTTCAAGATATACTTACTACAAGGCTGTGGTAATAAAAACAAGATGGTACTGGCACAAAAAAAATGACATAAAGATTAATGGAAAAGAAGGTCCAGAAATAAACCCATGTTTATACAATCAATTAATCTACAATACAGGAGGCAATAATATACAAGGGGGAAAAGACACTGAAACCAAAGACTTTATGATGCTGATACTTTTGATTCTACCCAAAAGTGTCAATGAAAGGTTTCACACAATTAGATCCCAACTGTTATCTGGCTGACATCAACTATAAAATGCATCCTGATTTCAAAGATACTAAAACCTAGGAAAATGTACATCCTGCAATAGATCAAAGTAATTTCAAGTCTTCAGCAGTGATTTTGTACTTGAGGAGTCCAGCTTCTGTCCAAATTTAAAAAACAAAACAAAACAAAACTTCTATGACATTTCAGGACTGACCAAAGGCAATTACAAACACTTTACCTGGCAGGGCTCACAGGAGAAAGCTGTCCTCCTCTCCACTCAGATATGGTATAAAGCCAGCCCACTGCAATTTCTCCAAGTTGCTGCAAGACTCAGACCTAGGTGACTCCATTTGGAGGTCTCCATATGGGGGAAAACTGGAAGACTTAATACTTTTCCATTTTGACTTAATACTTTCCCACTCCTAATCCTCCCTTTTCCTCTTCCTTCCACTGTAGTCTGTAAATCTGCAGAAGCCTTTTTGTGGCTTACTCAACAGTGAGCCAACACCTCATATTCATGCGGATGCTAATGACCTCCAATTAGTAGGCCAATTCATAGGGAGAAGTGTAACGGGGGAGTCTTTCTCTGGTGTAGACTGTTTATACAATTACAGTAAGTGAGAACTTGACTGTAGTGGATAGAACTGGAGGGTATTATGTTGAGTGAAGTAAGTCAATCGGAAAAGGACAACCATATGGTTTCACTCATATGGGGAATACAATAGTGAAAGGAATCATAAGCAAAAGGAGAGAAAATGAGTGGGAAAAATTAGAGAGGGTGACAGAACACGAGACTCCTAACTGGGAAACAAGAGGTAGTGGAAGGGGAGGTGGGCAGGCGGATGGGTGACTGGGTGATGGGCACTGAGGGGGGCACTCGATGGGATGAGCACTGGGTGTTACAGTGTTATACTATATGTTGGCAAATCGAACTCCAATAAAACTTGACTGTCACTTTTATTTTGGCTTGTTTAATCCAGTACTCTGGCACATGGCAGCTCAGCTGAGCTTCTGTGGATCAGTCATGTAGAATGCAGGAAAGTAATTTGAACACAAAGCATGGCAACAGTCAGAGGTTCCTAAGAAGTTTATTAGCCAGAATTCCCAGATTCTTCTCATTTTCTGTGTACTCAAGCTAATGTTGATCAACTGCTACTTATTAAAACACTGAGTTGGATTGCTACACATGATAAAACTTATTAATCAAATGGAAACAATTCACAACTCCGTAAATCAGTATTTGGATGACAAACTACTTGATTCTCATGAGAAAGGAATTCAAGGGAAGAAGAAAGTTACCTCAACTATGGTAATCAAGGAAGGCTTTGTGGAAGAAATGCATCTTTGGTAGAGCACTGAACTAGTACAATTTGGGTAATTAGTGGACAAAACATATACATATTAGAATATAATATTCCCATTTTCTTTTTTTTTTTTTTAATTTTTATTTATTTATGATAGTCACAGAGAGAGAGAGAGATAGAGAGGCAGAGACATAGGCAGAGGGAGAAGCAGGCTCCATGCACCGGGAGCCTGATGTGGGATTCGATCCCGGGTCTCCAGGATCACGCCCTGGGCCAAAGGCAGGCGCCAAACCGCTGCGCCACCCAGGGATCCCTAATATTCCCATTTTCAAAGAATATAAAGGTCCTTTTCTAACATTGAGGAAATTTTTCCAGGTTAGATTTTTTTCTTTTTGTAAATTAACAACAAAGTATTTTCCTCTACAGAGGGACACGGAATGGGATATATGATTATTTTTCATATTTGCAGTCTTAAAATTATTTTGACTACATACATTTTCCTTTGATTTGTATACTCCAAACCCAAAGTAGTGGATTACAGAAAGTGTATCTTGAATATTTTGCCATAGTTGTTTACCTAATCCATTATGTGGCATTTAATACGCAATCTGACCAGTTACCAGCCATTGGGTTGGAAAGAGGCATCCTCCAATAAGGTGTAGCCACTCTGGTCTAAATAGCTGCACTTCGAAAGCTAACTAGGAATAACAGAGTTTTGGAAAAGAAGCCTGGCTTCCCTCCAGCTGTTCAATTAAATTAGCTTATTCAATTTGCCTCACTTTCAACTCCACTTAATTGAAAATAGTTTTGATATTATTTTCAAACCACAAATATTTGAGTACTTTCTTGATGCCAGAAAAAAGTTTGTGCTTTCCCTAGAGCCTAGATTTCAAATTCAGTCTAGAATTCTAGAACTGCACTGTTGATACAGAAGCCAGTGACCACATGTGGCTACAGGACACTCCTAACATAGCTAGTGCAACTGAGAAATTTTTAATTTTATTAATCTAAATTTAAATTTTAAAACAGACTTGCTTTAGTTATTGGAAAACTTTTAAATATGTTTGGCACAAATTGAGTATGTGAACCTATACTGGATATGTGAATCACTATGTATTATGTATATTTTACTTCAACTACTATTGAAGTATTTCCAATGAAAACCACGTACAAAACGAGATGTGAAGTAATTATAAAATGTGCAGTTGATTTCAAAGACTTAGTACAAAAAAAAGTAAAATATATCTCATTAATTTTTATATTGATTACATGTTGAAATATTTGGGATGCATTGTTTACATATATGACTCACACTGTGTTACTAAAGTACAGCACAGCTCTAAATCAAGCTTTGCCCATAGAAATCTTAAACACAGGGCTATTTAGGAAGCTCTACTACGTGTACCTCAACTCCTGCTCCTTTTTGTTCTGTTCCCTTTCTTCTTTTTTCCCCTTGTTTGCTTCTTCCTCCTCCAACAGTGACATGCACTGGACTCTTAAGAGCTACAGACTGCTCACCTAGGGTTTAGAGGATTCAAGGCAATCCATCTCTTACTGATCCAAAATTTATTTTTTTTTTAAGATTTCATTTATTTATTCATGAGAGACACAGGGAAAGAGAGACAGAGACACAGGCAGAGGGAGAAGCAGGCTTTATGCAGGGAGCCTGATGTGGGACTCGATCCCAGGTCTCCAGGATCATGCCCCTGGCTGAAAGTGGCACTAAACCACTGAGCCACCAGGGCTGCCCTGATTCGAAATTTATTAACGATAAGAAACAATGGAGTGACACCTGGGTGGCTCAGTGGTTGAGCGTCTTTGGCCCAGAGTGTGATCCCGGAGTCCTGGGCATCAGGCTCTCCGCAGGGAGCCTGCTTCTCTCTATATCTCTGCCTGTCTCTAATGAATAAATAAAATCTTAAAAAAATAAAAAAAGAGAGAGAAACAGTGGAATGACTTAGCAACTCTAACATATTAAGAGGATCTTAGGAACTTTCAGGAAAGGTGTCAAAGAAACAAGCTTCGCATTTCCCCATGGACAGTATCAGAAGTCATTTTCAAATAAGCCACTAAAAACCTCTTAAACACTTTTGAGTTTTAAGATTAAAAAAAATAAGTTTTAAAATCACAATGTCCTAACATATTAATAAAAGATAAGGTAATTAGCTTATTCTAAACTACATTTATTTTATAAATATATCAGATATTAAAAAATAAAATTATAATGGAAAAGATCTTTCAGCAAAGCATTTTAGCCATCACAGAATGGACTCATTAAGTTATCATTATCTGTACTTCTAATAGTCCCTTCTCCAACTCCTACAGCATTTTCAGGCCACACAAAGAGAATGGTAGGTGTCTTCCTTAGCAGTTTATACAGATTCATTGCTATTTGAAGCTAACAAAGAAGTTAGTCTTTTCCTGACTCAATTTAATACAGAAATCTATTTACTATTCCTGAAAACATAACATTTTATCACTATTGGAAAACTGCTGGCTAATTGCAAGCTTCTTGGGCACACAGATAAGGCTACTTTTTCCAGCCTCCTTTATGGTTAGATTCATCTGAGTTCTAAACAGTGGAATATGAGAAGAGATTCTCACAGCTATTGGTGTCACCACTGAGCAGCAAGGTAGCACCCCATGTCTTGATTCTATCTCACACTAAATTTTACCACTCAAGATGTACAGTCTGCACAACCTGACTAGGTAAATATGAAAAACAGATGTAGAAAGACAAAAATGCCCTGCATGCATATGAAAAGGCACTCAACGTCACTGATCACCAGGTAAATATAAATTAAAACCACAGTAAATAGCTAGAATTAATAATACTGGCAGTACGAAGTAACGGTGAATATATGGAACAAATTAAATACTCTTAAAACACTGGCGGCTGTGTTAAATGGTACAACCACTATGGAAAACTCTTTAGCTGTTTCTAACAAAGTTAAACCTACACACCTACCCTATGACCCAGCAGTTTCACTCCTAGGACAATTGAGTGCTTATGTTCACCAAAAGACTTGTAAAAGAATATTTATAGGAGCTTTATTCATAAAAAAAAACTAGAAACAACCCAAGTGCCCATCAATAGGAAATCAGAAAAACAATTTTGTAATATATTCATGACACAATACTACACAACAAAAAAATGAATGAACTACTGATACACAAAACACAACATGGATAAATTTCACATATTTTATGTTGGCCTAAAGCCAAACACTAAGGAATGGCATACTCTATAATTGTTTATATAAAGCTCAAAAACAGGCAAATCTAATCATTGTAATAAAAATCAGAATAGTAATTATCTCTAGGCAGGGATTTGACTGGAAGGGGGAAAGCAGGTGAGAAAAGTGTTACATATCTTGATTTGGGTGATGGTTAGAAGTATACACAGGTAAAAATTTAAGCTATGCTCTTAAGATTTATGCATTTATTATATGTAAATTTTATTTCAAATACAGAAATTAAAAAGCTAACTCGTCCCAGAGCACACAACTATTAGCAAGAAGTTGAGATGGGGTTCCAACTTAGGTCAACTTGAATCTTTTCATTATGGTAGTATTCATTTTCCTACCATATTATATACACAGAGGAGAAAACTACAACCCTCTGTTACCACTTGGTTTAAATAGGTGACTAGCATCACTCTATTTTATTCCTATATCCACACTACGATAAACTATACTTATTTTGGCACTGCATTCTACTTCAAATGCTCATATTTGTGGCACTGTACAACAGTACTTCTGTTTACAAAATTGAAGTAAATCACTGGAACTAAGTCTTCTAGAATTCCAGATGACTGCAACACAGTAAGATAGTTCAGAAGAACAAACATACTAGGATGAAACGGTCAGAACCTGCACTGCATTTACTTGGCAAGAACACACTGACTGATTACCACATGTGAACAATCATGAATAAATCTCCAGGGATGGAACATCTTAAGAATGATGAAAAAAATAACAGATGAGGTACACAGTAAGATGCCAAAATCGTCAGTTAACAAGCATCACTCATGCCCATGTGATATTTACAAGAGATTCAGCCACTATAGTTGTAAATGTGATCTGACTAGTTTCTCAACTACTCATTTAACATTGATAAAGCAGCTAGTGCAATACTAGAATAAGAACATTATAAGTGTACCAATATTTAGCTATGATACTCTGCATTCTTAAACAAGGCTGCCTTTTTAAAAAAAAAAATATATCGTACTGTATGCATTGTGTGACTTCTTCATCAGCTGGAGATGAACAGGGAGAAAAATCCAGTTACTGCCTTCTTTTTATATATAAGCCAACCAAGGCCTAAAGCAGATCACCGATTGTCCTAGGCATCACACAAGTCAATAAAGCCAAAGTTAAGGTTACTCCAACTAGTTATTTATTATATAGCATCATGCCCACCGTGTTACACAGGAGCTTCCCCTCCTATACATAAAAGTTTTTTAATAAAGTGTTTGGATTTCTGTTGAGAATGTCTTAATACCCCACATGGTAACCTCCCCTCCCAAAACTAAGACAAAAATCAAATTTAAATATCCAAGACTTTGGGATAATAAGTTCATCTATTCAGAAGAAGCAAAGCTGGTTTTTGTTCCTGAATAGTGAAAAAGAATCCCACAAATACATTGGACTCCAAATGCGGTAAACACTAACTAATGGAGACCAAAAAAAAGAAAAAAGAAAAAAAAAATTCCTTCGAGGAATTCTCACACAGAAAATGCAAATCCAATACTCTGCTGCAACAATTCGCAATCATCCCCTAAATTACAGCAAAACAATTAAAGAATCACTTAAAAGATTAAGGAATTTACCTGAACCACCTGTCCCCAAACTAGAGGACGTCCGTTTGCTCTCTCGGACCGCCAACGACCGCGGGTCCCAGCTCCCCGGCCCGGCTAGGGGCGCGCGCCTCTGCCCAGGGGGGAGTCAGTGTGCGGTTCCGAGCCCCCGCGGTGGGCCCGAGTGGGCTTCAGAGCGGCTGACAAGACCCGTGGGACCGAGGGCACACGTGGGCTCCGTCATTCCCGTGGTGCGGCACGCTGACTCCGGGGTCCCCCGGGCCCACCTCCCGCTCCGCCCCAGCGCCTGTGGGCTGGCTTCCCGGCTTCGCGGCGGGGTGAGCTCCGCCAGGTCCGGGGCAGCGGAGGGACCGCGGTGGGGGCCGCCCGGGAGCAGCCCCGGAGGCCGGACGCCGGCGGCATCTGCTTCCCCGCGGCCGCCGCCGCCGCCGCGCCGCACTGCCCAGGCTCAGCTATCTCCCGGCCGGATCTGAGAGCGCGCCCGCCCTCCCTGCCGCTGCCTCGGACACAGTGAGATTCCTCACGAACTCATGTTTACTAATTTTTTTTTTTTTTTCTAAGCACGCAGTTCGGCGTGGGGCACGGTGGAGGAACCGAGCCGACAGTGAGCAGGAGCAGCGTCGGCCAACCACACACATAGCAGCCACACGCTGCTAAGCGACTGAGAAAGGGGCTCAGCAATCAAAGACTAGAGAGGTGCCCTGTTTTCAACACATTTAATAAATCTATGACGAGCATACAAACCAAACAAAATGAAAAGCTGCCTTCTCCCAAATCAGAGGATCAATAAAATAACAATGCAAACTGGGTAAAGTCAAGGGTAGGGTGGGAGGGGCAAACTTCTGACCAGTGCTGCTGCATTTCTACATAGAAATGTTATCAATGCTGAAAAAAATCTGAAAAACCGTAACTCCTCTACTCCCAGAACTTAGGAACAGACGGGAGTACCTAGGTAAATCTACCCTAAGTGGAATCAGGACCTCTCCTCACCTTTATTTGGTATTACATCACCATTATTCCCAAACCTTCCCAGGATGCTTGATATTCCACATTTTGAGCTTCCTACTTTGGCTTAGTCCAGAGCTTTTGGCTCATTAAAAAATGCAGAAGCCTCTAGGAAAGAGAAACTAAGCTTCATTATTCACATCTCAACCCTATGCCTTGAGAGAAAGCTTTGATGTAGAGTTAGAGAGACAAAGGAGCACTTAGACGATAAGGGCTTCCATGTAAATTCAGATTGCTGAATCTGAGTGAGGCTAGCATTCAAGGGACCTATAATTCATAAATTGATAAAGCCTTCTGATTCTGAAGCCAAGCAGCAGAAAAACAAATACTTAACATTAAAAAAAATATTCTTAAAGTCCTAAGCGAATACTAGCCAGACTTAAAAAGTCCACTCATAAAATTTAAAAACATCAAGATCTTTTGGGATCAATACAGTAACACTGAACCTAGAAAGGTAATAATAAGGTAAAAAGAGCATGTTTCTTCTCCTAGAAAAAAAAATATACAAACTACAGGGTAAACAAATTACTCAAAAAGAGTATGATGCAAGTTTAAATCAAAATAGTATGTGGAAAAAAAAAAAAAAAAAAAAAAAAAACAAAATAGTATGTGGAATGGTTTTGATCAATTTTCATTTGACCCTGACATGTATAATTCTCTGGAAACACAGATCACAAAATTGGATAAGTGAGTAGAAGAAAGGAAATCAGGCTGTTAATTGGTCCATTCAGCAAACAATATTTATGTAATGTAAACCCTTTCTACTGATTGCCAATTTTAGAATCAACATATAAATAAAAGAAGAGAGACTTTATGGTTATAGAATAGAATGCACATTTTTAGCTCTGGAAATATAAATGTACAGTTTACAGATGATGTAGTATAAAAGTCGTAAAAGAGAGGAGAAAGGGTGCTTTTATCATCATCTCATAAAGTATACTTCTAACTTTAATAAAGTTATCAAGGAAGTGAGAATAAGTTAAATCTTTACCTATTATATAGAAAGCCGAGAGAAATCTAAATTTGGTGAGACAAAAATAAAACATACAATATCAACTACCAGAAATGGTGAAAGTGGGTTGTGGATGTTGAATGTGGGATGTGGATGAGCAATTAGGAAAGGGAGACACAGACTACTGCTTCCTATTATAAACTCTTCTGTGGCATTTTATTTTCTAATCATACCTATATCTGTTACTTTAATATTTTTTAAAGAAATCATTCACATGTATACCTAGAAATGCAGAACGTAAGTGAACATAGGAACATTTACAGTTGGTTTGTAATGACAGTGATATTTGGTACAATGTTCTTTCCTTTTTTATATTTGATTCAGTAATGCTATTATGGTAATTTGACATATCATGCAAATTCAAAAAATTTTTAAAAGTAATTAGGCAGCTATGACCAAAAAGCTCTTTAAGAAATGGGGAAAGGTGGGATCCCTGGGTGGCGCAGCGGTTTGGCGCCTGCCTTTGGCCTAGGGCGCGATCCTGGAGACCCAGGATCGATTCCCACATCGGGCTCCCGGTGCATGGAGCCTGCTTCTCCCTCTGCCTGTGTCTCTGCCTCTCCTTCTCTCTCTGTGACTATCATAAATAAATAAAAATTAAAAAAAAAAAAAAAAAAAAAAAAAAAAAAAAAAAAAAAAAAGAAATGGGGAAAGGTGAGGGAGACAAATGGGCTGTAAATATTCTTTATAAACAAAACAAAGTGGAGGAGAAAATTAAGACACACAGGTCCTGCAAGTAACGACCCAAACGCTTTCTTCATTTAACCTTTCCCAGAATTGAGATTACAGAATACAGGTTAAATATTTCCCGTGTTTTCATTACTTGAACTTCCCTTTGAAGTTGTCTGTTCTTTGTGCATTCTTCTACTGGTATTCCTATATACCCACATATAAAAAACTACACATGGATAATCCATTATAGTCACAGTAATATTTTTCCTTGTAATAAATTCCCTTTTTGGGCCTGAATTTGTTGTTTCCTTCATGACTTCTGACCCTTGAGATTAAAATCAACTCTCAATCCCAATTCAAAGGTTTCATATTTAGCCATGTTTTTTGTAGTTTAATAATACATGCGGAACAGATTTTGAATATGGCTGGGGCAGGCATCTAATTAGTCCTAACATCTGTTGAATGACCCTCTCTTTTCATATGTGATGCCTCCTTTATTAACCAAATTCATGTAACAAGATATATTTTGGGGACATGTTGTTTTGGATTTTTTTTAAATTAACAATAACAAACATTGATAATTGATCATTTTTTGTCTCCCTAATATTTATATCTCACTTGTTTCATGTCTTAATGTTTTGGTTAATTTTTTTAAAGATTTTATTTATTTATTCATGAGAGACATAGAGAGAGAGAGAGGCAGAGACATAGGCAGAGGGAGAAGCAGGCTCCATGCAGGGAGCCCAATGTGGGACTCAATCCCAAGATTCCAGGATCACGCCCTGAACCAAAGGCAGATGCTCAACTGCTGAGGCACCCACGCGTACCTCGGTTCATTAATGATTTATTAAGAACTACTTAACCTTAGTATGTCAAGAATGTAAGATATACACTAGTAAATGAAAAAAGGATTCTTTCCCTCACTAATCTTAAAATACCAGAAAATTAATTATGGCAAGAGTGAACAGCATTGTATTTTGTTGATATAGTTTGAGTTCAAAGAATGATTTTCACCATTACATCTGTGTAGTAATGTATACTATACATATTTACGTAAGACCTTGTTCATTTCATTGGTTTTACAAGTCTCAAAATTTCGAAATACAGATCTATGATATGCCAATAAAGAAAAATTAAAAGTACTGTTGGAAAACTAAGGGGGGGAAACGTGTTTCATCCTTTATTTTCAAGTAAAGTCTATATAGAATAAAAACAAACATTTGTTATGTTGTTGAGTACAGAGCTCACATTGCATTTCCATTTGCATTATATATCTAATGATCTAAAATAAAAGTCACCTTAAGAGGCTTATGTCTTTCACCGTCTGCTACCTGAAAATGTTACCTTGTTTCAGTGACATACTATTGCTTTAAAGGCTCCTTTTAAGTAAAAAATGAGACTCAATTATTTCTAAACAAGTTTGTCATAAATCTTACTGCTTGTTATAGGGTCAAATAAACACCACACTAAGATTAAGCACTTAGACATGAAACATGTCTAAAACCCCTGAAGAATGCACTAGAAATAAGCAAGACATTTAGAATGCTTTAATCTTTCCAGTTAACACCATGTGTATCAGTAACTGCAATGTTGTAATTTTTAGCATTTCACATAACTAGTAAGAATTTTTTTTAAGGGTGGGAGAACAGAAGAACAGAAGATACGAGAGTGTCAAGTTTCACACTTCTGTTAAAAACTCAAAAATCAAAACTATTTTCTTCTCTGCATCAAAACTATACCACAGACTTGAAGGATGTTTTAGCTTTAATCCCATGACTCATCGTCTACTGGATTGGGAGCTTGTGAAGAAGAAAACCCTGCTGTGTTCAAAGTGCTCTTGCCCTGGTAATTCTTAAAAAGAAAAAAGAAAGACACATTTAATTTTATGTTATCTCTAAAGTTACATTGCCCAGACTCAGAGAAGGGACTCAAGCTTCCCACCATGTTTTCCCCAAATAGATAATAAAAAAACTTGATTCTCACTAAATTTAATCCATTGGGGAAAAAAGGCCCATATCAACCTGAAATCTAAATTGCACAAAATATTTCAAGAAAAAGCTTTCTTACACCAGTAGTTTTGGCAAATGGAACTGAAAGTTCTGTATTTCATAAATAAGCATAATATTTAATGATTAGTACACTCAATGTTTCTGAATAAAAGTGGTGCTGCCTATAAAATGACACATCAAAAAAGACACTCATTTCTAGTATTTTTGTCTTAATAATACCATCAGAATTCTAAAAACAAAGAATTCTTAATAGAAGGCTTAAAAGAATCCAAATTAGAATGTTAAATGCCAGCAAGTTTGGGAAAGGATGTTTGAGCATAAATACTGTTAACTGCTCACTTTTACAACCAAAAATATATACATACATAAAATTTTAAGAAATATTAATCTCCTAGATGAGAAAAAATGGTTTAGATAATTATTGAATGTTAGTTATTTTACATTATTAACCAAGAGTAACTCACATTCACCAAGAGTAAACTGGAAGCCAAGTTTGGAATTTTTCCCCTCAACTAACCTTTCTAGTATCAACTGATGCAAATACATTTCCTCTTGAACTACCACTGAAGCCAGGAACATATGTACTAAAGGCAATTTCTTCCAACCATGCAGGAACATCCTGTTGAGCCTTTAAAAAAGAAATTAACTTCATATACAACATGCAGCAAGTCTCAAAGATTGGAACAGTTTACTTATCCTGAATATACATAAATATATTTAATATCTACTTTCAACGATAAGGTCAGAATACTATCCATTTGGTTTTAAACGTTTAAAACTTACATCTGACAGTACTTTCACTAAAGGTTGTGCCAAATGGTTATCTGATTCAGGATCAAAAAAGGAAATAGCTCTGCCAGTATTTCCACAACGACCAGTACGTCCAATTCGATGAACATATTCATCAATAGTAGAAGGAAGATCAAAATTGATAACGTGTTGAACATTTTCAATATCTAGCCCCCTGGCAGCTACTGAAGTAGCAACAAGAACTGGACACTTCCCACAGCGAAAATCTCCAAGAGCTTGCTCTCTCTCTCTCTGTTCTCGGTCACTAGAAATAAAAGCAAGCATGTGTTAGGACAGCTCTTAAGAAAATTATTACAGTGAACCACTGAAGTTCAACATATATATTTATTTTTAATAGTTTAGTAAAAAATAACAGCATTTAACATTGCTATCTACTTCTTACATACTAGTTATACTAATTCTTTTCAAGCCATCATTTCATTCTGACAATACTTTGAGGGTGGAACAGTTATCCCTATTTGCATATGGAAGTAAGGTAACAAACAGGTAGTACATAGAGCTAAAACACAGACTTCAGTATGATAAACATCAAATCTATTAATAATCTCTTTCTCGTTCTGACAAATAATATACAACTATTTGATTAGAATATCTCCTCAAAAATTTTTAACATATAATCTCAGATTGATTAATATTTTAGATCTACCAATAAAGTTGTATTAATATGACATTTTCATGCAACTCAATAAAAAAAATTGTCAAGCAAGAGAAAGACTGGATTCAGAACAACAACTTAACACCAAAGGATCAGAGAGCCTTAAGCGAACTCTGAGTAGTTACCAGTCCTCATGAGGAGTCTAACACAGACCTTTAACTCACCTACTCCTAACACCTAACTCTTGTAAAAACTCAAAACAAAAAATAACAGTTTAGATCTTGAGAACTCTGAATCCTAATCCTAGGATTATGTGATGTTAGTTATATACACTGGTATTTCTTAACAAATGAGAAATGCAAGTGTCCTCCCTACTGTGAAATCCTATTAATCTACTCACCCATGAATACTTGTTGTTGATATTTTTTCTTGACAAAGAAAAGTAGCAATAAAATCTGCTTTTTTCTTAGTCTCAACAAAAACCATAGTTCTTTCGTCACCTACAAAACAATGAAACAATGATTAACATTCAAACTACAAAATTAGGGAAAAGAAAAGGCGGCAGGGAGGTGTTAATAGGAAATGATCTCATTCACCACTGTATTCCCAAGACCATGATTTATTTCCTTTTTTTTTTTTTTTTAAGATTTTATTTATTTATTTACTCCTGAGAGACACACAGAGAGAGGCAGAGACATAGCAAAGGCAGAAGCAAACTCCCTGCGGGGAGCCAGATGCAAAATTTGATCCCAGGATCCTGGGATCATGACCTGAGTCAAAGGCAGACACTCAACCACTGAGCCACCCAGGTGCCCCGAAAGTTAAATATTTCCTGAATGAATGAATGTCAAAGTTAAAGAATCAAGGACTATTCTCCTACTTTAGAGACAAAAAAGAAAATTAGCTTGCCTATTGCCCTCCCAGGCCAACACCATGGTAGAGACTTAGGGCAAGATAAATGGTATCTATCTGCCAACTCTAAACAGTTACAAATTCATCTCAAGACCTTAATTTCCCTCTCTAGTTCAATAAATGCCTTTGCTCCTTAACTCCCAAGATAATCAAATCATTCATTTTGCCTTGATTGCCCTAGATATTCATAAGGCATCCAACCTAGGGTTGACATATTCTACAATATTCTATGTTCCAACATTCTCTCTTAATTCAAAGTATCATATATTAAGAAAATTATTAGGCCACAGAGATTATTTCACACATTTCCCTATGTTAGAGAGGAAAGAGGATAATTTACAGAAATGGAAAGAAGATTGTATTACTGTTCATAATCCCTCTCCCCCATCTCCCTATTAGTTAGCTTCATTTATTCAACAAATATATAGTGCGTAAGAGATTTCAGTCACTATATTCCAGGTGTTGGAAATACTGCAATAAAATAAAGCCCTGGCTCTCATTGTGAAGAAGCAAATAATAAACTAATGTTACACATTAAGTCCTAAAAAGGAAAAAAAAAACCCCACAAGGATAAAGAGTCTCAAGAGAGTTACTTCAGATATACCCTTATCAGATGATATCTGAGTATAAATAAGAATAAAATAACAAACTCCTGAGATAACTGGGGAAGCACATTACAAGGCATAGGGCAGGAAAAATATAAAGGTTCTGAGGTACAGGTGTTCTTGATGTGCTAAACAGAAAACAAAAACAAACAGAAAAGAGCCAAGTACAAAGTACATAACACTCTTGAGCAGCTTAAGCCCTGTTCTCTTTTCCTGGTTCTCAATATGAACCGAAGTGGCAATAAAAATTTAACTTTGTCTCTCTTGCTCTAAAATTTTTCCTATTGATTTTGTATTTGTTCTAGTTCAGACAATAAGCCATACTATCACTGGTGTCAGCAATAACTGCAAATGTCGCTTTATGATTAGACCATTCAGTGATCTCTATAAATTGATGAATTTTAATTCTCTATTCTGTTGGGTGAGAAGTGATAAAGAATACATTTTGTTAGTCTCTATTAGCCCACTGTGATCTAAATAAAATCAATTAAAAATCTAAAAAGAATTCTGCTAGATTGTAGTTTTTTGTATTTGTGTGAATTCTTGAACTGTGGCTGAAGTGGTAGGACTGAAGCTATAAGCTCTTTATGCATATGTAATTTAGAAAGGGCTTTTTTATCATGTGTAATCATTATGTTAATACCTTATGGATAATATTAACAAATTAAATTATAAAGTCTCTTAATGCCTCTTTAAAAAGCCTCACCCCTGTCAGAATGGCTAAAATAAAACAATCAACAAGTCTTGGCAAGGATGTGGAGAAAAAGGAACCTTCTTACATTGTTGGTAGGAATGCAAACTGGTGTAGCCACTGTAGAAAATAGTATGAGGGTTTCTCAAAAAAATTAACAGGACCACCCTACAATCCAAAAATCGCACTACCGAGTATTCACCCAAAAAATACAAAAACGGTCATTGAAAAGGATACATGCACCCCTATGCTTACTGAAGCATTATTTACAATAACCAAATTCTGGAAGTAGCCCAAGTGTCCATCGATTGATGAATGGATAAAGATGATGTGGGGTGTGTGTGTGCGCGTGTGTATGTGTGTACACACACACATCATGGAATAGTATTTAGCTATAAAAAAAGAATGAAATCTTGCCATTTGCAACAACATGGATGGAGCTAGTAACTATAAAGCTAAGCAAAATCAGTCAGAGAAAGATAAATACCATGGGATCTCACTCATATGTGGAATTTAAGAAACAAAACAAAGGAAAAAGAGAGAGACACAAATCAAGAAAGACTCTGAACTACAAAGAACAAACTGATGGTTACCAGAGGGGAGATAGGTGGGAGGACAGATTAAACAGGTAATGGGGATTAAAGGGTACACTTATCATGAATATTCACTTTATCCCATGAATAAAATACATGGGAGAAGATGAAAAGCCATAAAAGGAGGTAAAGTTTCTACATTTCAAACTAGTAAGATACTGACATCAGTACTGACACACTGTGATAAATTATGAATGTGTAATGCAATGCCTCAAATGATCACTAACAAAGCTATGCCAAGATATACTCCAAAACTAAAAAAAAAAAAAAAAAAGGAAAATCAAAACTGAATTCTAAAAAATGTTCAAGACAGAAAAAGGGGGAAAAAAAGAAAAACAGAAGGAACAAAAAGAAAATAAAAATGAAATGGTTAGGTCCTAACCTCTAATAAGTGCACTGAATGTAAATGGTATAAATTTAACAATTAAAAGGCAAAAAATTGGCAGAGTGGCTAAAAAAAAAAATACAAGTACATCCATGCCATGGAATACTTCTCAGCAATACAAAGAAATCTACTTTTGATACACACAAAAACCTGGATGAACTTAAGGGCATTATAATGAAAGGGAAAAGCCTATTTCAAAGGTCACAAATGTATGACTCCATTTATATAACATTTTTGAAATTATAATATTATAAAAATGGAAAAGAGATTAGTTGTTTTGAGGGGATAGAGATGGGGAGTAAGGGTAGGAATGGCAGGTCTGACTATAAAAACAGCACAAGGAGTATCTGTGTGGTGATGTAGTAGTTCTGTATCTTGATGTTGGTGCTAATGACACAAATCTACCAACCATGAAGCAAAATGGCAAAGAACTATACACACATTATACAAGTATCTGTTTCTGTAAAAGTGAAGGTAAATCTGAAGAACTACCCAGACTATCTAGAATGCAGCACAGAACAAGTGGAAAATATGAAAATAAGGTTAATAAATACAGATAATGGAATAAGAAGATCTAGCATTATCTAATTAATGTGAAGAATATAATGGAACAGGGGAAATGCAGAACTAGGAAAAAAATGCTAAAGTCTCTTAGAGCGTCTTTAGAAAAGTCTCTTAAAGTTCTATTAAATAAATTGTAGATTTTTTTTTTATTTTTTATTTATGATAGTCACAGAGAGAGAGAGAGAGAGAGGCAGAGACACAGGCAGAGGGAGAAGCAGGCTCCGTGTACCGGGAGCCCGATGTGGGATTCGATCCCGGGTCTCCAGGATCGCGCCCTGGGCCAAAGGCAGGCGCCAAACCGCTGCGCCACCCAGGGATCCCTATTAAATAAATTCTAATTTGGTTTGTTGAGTTAAATAATAATAACAATAATTTATAGAGGTAAGCATTCCTAAAATTTCCAGAAAATAAAGAAATTGAATTCCTAAAACTTTTACTGTATTAAATGTTTTGATAAAAATTCTTCCTACAGGAACTAAATCTGAAACACTTAAGATTCCAAGTACATATAAGTTGAATCTTTGATAAACTCAAGAGTAATTTAATAACTTTGGTTTAAAAAGATAGCCCTATCTCTTCTCTGATTTATCAGTGTTTAGTACAGACACCTTGAGTTTTTCTAAGCATATATAGGTTTGCAACTAAAATAACCTAATATTCTCTATAATGTTTAAGAGTATAAAAAAGTAAATCTATGTTTAAATAAACTGATTCATTATTCAACAGTATTTTCCTTTTGCATAATTTGGAAGATAATTTCCAAGGTCTTTAGCTTTAGGTAACTTAAAACAGCAGACTATATTGAGTAAATTAATTATCAATGAACACAGTTCTCACACATTAATTATTAAATTTGAGTTTATATTCTTTTGCCTATTTCTCATATGCAGTATCTTTCAGTAATGTTAATGAACATGATCATTTTTGCCAATTTAACACTTTACACTTTTATATTTTAACAAAATGTGCCATAGAAAGTAGTATAAAAAGTTCATGAGCTCTAATAGCTACAGTGCTTGTGTCTAACATCTCTCAAATGTTCAGTCCTGCCTCCAGTTTCTTCTATGAAAAAGAAAAACTATGATTCTAAGTTATATTTAACATGACTAGTTGAGACTACCAGAGAAGTAATAATTTTTAAAATTTTTTATTTATTCATTTGAAAGAGAAAAAGAGAAAGAGCGAGCATGAGCAGGAGGAGAGGCAGAGACAGACTCCCCACTGAACAAGGAGTGGGTCATGGAGCTCAATCCCCAAACTCTGAGATTATGACCCAAAGGCAGAAGCTTAACCAACTCAGCCATCCAAGT
Source organism: Canis lupus dingo (assembly GCF_003254725.2). NCBI lineage: Eukaryota > Metazoa > Chordata > Mammalia > Carnivora > Canidae > Canis > Canis lupus. The sequence goes on along the minus strand of NC_064244.1, from coordinate 41,716,906 downwards.
GCCCCTACAGGAGAAGTAATATTGACAGAGAAATAAAAACTATATGTGCTTTTGTTTTTCAAGGAAAAAAAAAAGGAGTAGTTTTTCCCTCAAAGGAGTAGCTCTCAAAATTTTGGTCTATGGCCCCTTTAAATTCTTAAAAAATTATTGACAATCCCAAAGACTTACGATTAAGTGGGTTATAACTACTGAAATTTGCCATATTAAAACTTAAAACCAATAAAAAAATTAAATATTTGTTTAAATGTATTATGCTAAAGTAAATAATTCTTAGTGTAATAATAAAGTTATTTTACCTCATATACCCCATGAGAAGGTCTCAGGGGCCCTGGAGAAGGCTCATTTTGTCTTAAACTGAATTGACAGCTTACTCCAGAAAATTTTAAAAAGCACAGTAAAGGACAAAATCTGGAAAATGAGTTTTATTTGTGTTGATTTATACTATGTGAGTCTTTTAAAGAGAGCTATGAAGTATATTAAAAACTTAGCAAAATTCAATCAACTGGGAAGTAACTACTTCTTGATTTACTATTGATGATTAATACTTATAATATGAAAGGTTATTCTTTCTTTTCCTTCTAATCAGTTTATACAGCAGAGACTGTTCTGACTTTATTATGTTTTTGATTATTTAAAGGAAAAAAGAGCAAAGGTCCCATATTTATGAAAGAGCTACAGTTCTTTACAGTCATGTTGCCTTCTATATTTACTTTTTTTTTTTTTTTAAGATTTTATTTATTTATTCATGAGAGAGACAGAGAGGCAGGGACACAGGCAGAGGGAGAAGCAGGCTCCATGCAGAGAGCCCGACACGGAACTTGGAACTCGATCCCAGGTCTCCAGGATCCTGCCCTGGGCTGAAGGCAGCGCTAAACCGCTGAGCCACCGGGCTGCCCCTATATTTACTTTTAAATATTTTATTGTCACTTCAATTAAATTGGTAACCAAGTATTGTTTCTCAGGCACCAATGATCCTACACTAATCAAGTATTTAATTCTCCTTTGACAACTCAAATTTTGCCTTTCTAAGAGTACACTCATAAATTCAGAAAAAGATGGGATCCCTGGGTGGCGCAGCGGTTTGGTGCCTGCCTTTGGCCCAGTGCGTGATCCTGGAGACCCGGGATCGAATCCCACATCGGGCTCCCGGTGCATGGAGCCTGCTTCTCCCTCTGCCTGGTCTCTGCGCCTCTCTCTCTCTCTCTGTGACTATCATAAATAAATAAAAATTTTTTTTAAAAAAATTTTTTTAATAAATAAATAAATAAATTCAGAAAAAGAAATACACCCAAACTACCTTTGAGACTTCTCAGAGAACCTCAGGAGGAGCACAAAGTTTTGTTATCTCACCTTATAAAAGAGAGGCTAAAAATAACTAGGCTTGTCTGATGCGTTACTATTTTAAAGTTGCATAGTAAGAGATATCAAATCAAAGAGATACTAAGCTTTCCCTTAGTTAAAAGGTATAGGTAAGATATATACTTTATGGTAATACTTTCAAAATGTATACTTCATGGGAAATCCCTGGAGGTGTATAAATTCCCTTAATATATATATTATGTTTGTACCTTCAGGAGAAACTGAGTAAAACACTTATAAAATAAGTAAAGTTTTTCTATATTCACCAGAGGCCTAGAAGTACAGTGTCTAATATAACAACATAATGTCGCTAGTCATCATTTCACTTATTACTTAAGACATTTATATTTGGTTATGACTATACTTCTTTCTTCATTTGAATCTAGCACATTCTAGGCTAGTGGTTCTCAAATGGGGATATATCCCAGACTTAATCATAGCATTTTGTAAACATACACATAACCAGATTCTATTTGACACTTTTTGTGTCAAATATTTACCGGATATTTTTGGTATGAAAAATCAGGCCTACCCATTTTTATAAATCAAATATGACATTCATATACTTCTTTGAAAACAAGCTTAATCATCATTAGAGACATTTCTTCTAAAATTTCTTTGGTATGCTAAATATTCCAAAATAACGTATTACCTTTATTTTACATGCCAGACAAGCAACCACATTTCCTTATAAGTAGCATTATTTTTATTATGAACCCTCATCAAATCTTCCATGTTTAACAATTATCAGTAATAAATTAACCATGATCACTAAGTCTGTCAACTATACACGGTTTTTGTTTTCTTTTGGTGTTTTCCGAAAGGCTGTGCTATAAACTAGATAGCACAGTTTGTATCTTCACAAAGGATAGACTCCAGGCCTTGTGGAGAAAATAAAAACTGTATCAGGCACTTCAAACTACCTATATTTCAAAAGAATAGTCTTGGATAGAAGGTTCTATGTTGACATGACTTTAATAACTTTCAGATCCTATCACTGGACAAGCAGAATTTCTAGACTAGTTCAGAAGCAGACAGAATCATGAAGGCATATTGCTAACAGGTGCAATGGAACAAGAATTACATGAAATATCACAGGGGGACCTTTAGAAAACAGGAGTTCATTCAAATTTCTATGTACTACAGATATAATTTGACTGAGTTTCCCAGACTCACTTTCCTATCTAAGCAAATAATAGAGGCTTTTAAAAGGTCAATGTCAGATTTCTTAAGCAAACTTCCAAAAAGAAGTGTGTAATCTTAATAATTATGCAATAGTGTGTGGCTCTAGATTTGCAAGACAAACTCAAAGAGGCCTATATTGTTAATTAACAGTCTTGCTGCATCCATGCAAATAAGCCCAACATAATGAAACAATCTTTCTTGTGATCAAGAATAATCTCTAAGATTGTTGTGATCATGAGAGGATATATGTCATCAGGAAAAACTGTAAAAAACTTTGAAACAAGCAAAAAAGATTACTCTCTAGCACGTTTCATGGTTATACATCTTTTACTGTCTTTTTTCTGTTATACCTCTATTGCAACTGATAGCAATGCCAATGATTCTTATGAATAAAAATACTGATAAAGTTTTCCCCTCAAAAGCAGCTGAATATTGCTTTGTGGATATTTATCAATTTTATATTTAAGTGTGAATTTATTTGAGCCTTCCTAATAGCCCCCACATACACTTGGTTCTCTGAATTCTTCGAACTGGCTGTAACATCTTACTAGTTCTATTAAATCTCTGATAAATGTTCAAATAAAATTAAATTATTAAAAAGGCAGTTGGTTATACTATTATAAAATAATGATACCTATACAATTTAAAGGTGCAGGGGACTGGCTAGCAGATTTAACTTAAAGAGTAGAAAAAATATGTAAAATTTGGGGATGTACTGAATTCTATGCAGATTTTTAAATATATACATATATATATAAACTACAAGAACAATGAACTCTAAACTACAAAACATTTAACAGTTTAAATAATACAGAATATAGCGATAATGCTCATACAATGACCTCAAAGGTTTCTCAAAGGCAAAACTGCACTTCTGAAAAATTATCATTGGGATTATTCTTAAAATTATCTTTATTTCACAATTCACAAATAAAATAATCTTAAGGTTATTATATTAGAAATGTGCTTTAACTCCAGCAAAACTACATATTGCTCATTCCACATACGGAATTTCAATTTACTACTGGGCAAGTTATTTGACCTCTCTGTATTTGTGTCATCAATGTTAAAATGTAGTAACAAAACCTACCTCAGAAGGCTGTTTTGAGAATTAAATGAGTTAGCACATGTAAAATGATCAGAACAGTACGTAGCCAATAGAAGTTATCATTTTAATTTTATATGCCCTGTTGGGTATATTACGAAACATGAGATGAAGAAAACCAGTAATATTCCTCAAACTCAAGATGTTTGGCTTTAAAAAAAAAAAAGGCTCAGCAAAACCTAAAGGCTAGACGCCTTTAAAAGTGCTTTCTAAATCAACTTCCTCTTTTTCCCTCTCATTGTCAGAAATTATATAGTTTCCGGCCTTCCCTTATTCTTCCATACCAACAGCAACATCCAAATTGAAACAATTACGGGCAGCTCTGGTGGCCCAGTGGTTTAGCGCTGCCTTCAGCCTGGGGTGTGATCCTGGAGACTCTGTATTGAGTCCCATGTCAGGCTCCCTGCATGGAGCCTGCTTCTCCCTCTGCCTGTGTCTCTGCCCCTCTCTCTCTCTCTCTCTCTCTCTCATGAATAAATAAATATTTTTTTAAAAAATTGAAACAATTACTATAATGAAAGAGGGGCGAAGGAATGTACAGCATATAAGTACACTTACTTAGTCTGTGATGTAGTAAGAAGGTATTAAAATGGTAATATTAGGGGGATCCCTGGGTGGCTCAGTGGTCTAGCGCCTGCCTTTGGCCCAGGGCGTGATCCTGGAGTCCCAGGATCCAGTCCTGCATCAGGCTCCCTGAATGGAGCCTGCTTCTCCCTCTGCCTGTGTCTCTGCCTCTCTCTCTGTGTCTCTCATGAATAAATGAATAAAATCTTTTAAAAAAATAAAAATAAAATGGTGATATTAAAAAGTTTTATTTCCAGGCACAAACTAAGTCTATCTCAATCAAACAAAGAAATAGGACTTCCTCTAAAAATTGTGGTTTTTGGGGGGGTCGGGGGGAGAGAAATTTCTCATGGGTATTGTGAAGAAACACAACTACATCTTTAAAGTTCCCTTCAGCTCTAAAATTCATTGAATCTATGATTATGGGAAGCCTTAGGAAGCAAAAACTGGGAAATAAAAACAAAGAATTCACTTGTGTTGGAGTAAATACAGTTTGATATAAAGATATATTAGTGGCTTTTTTATTTCTTAAATCAAAAAATATGTATTTCTTATGGAATAGTTTTTAGCCAAATACTGTTTAAGTCTCAGATACTTTCTATTTTTAATCTTTATGAAGAAAAGACTATACTGCTACATAATTTACACAGGAAATTGAATCATAAAACCTTTTATAAAGAGAGCTTTAGAGAAAGAGCAATGAAAACAGTTATGCAAAACCTCATACCAAACAATTTTAGAGTAATTTTTTTAAATTGTCATTTTTAAAAAATCAAAACCATAACAAAAAATAATTATATCAATGTAAGATACCTATGCTTCGTAGAATTTCGACAAGTTTTTCTCTTTTTGAGTACTGGCCAACTTGGAGAATGGTCTGCTGAACATCTCTACATGCTCCACCCACTTGTCCAACAGCAACAAACAAATAATTCGACTTTAAAAACTCCCCAGCCAACCTTCAAAGACAAAAGATTATTCCTTAACTTATCTTCTTCCATTAATACTGAATTTCTGCAAGTGTTACTTCAATATTAGATTGTAACAATTATAATAAGAAAGTAACTTATGTCATCCAAGTACTAATTCCAAAGATCAGTATAAAATGTTAAGATTTTATAAAATATTCAATAACTGTTAGTGAAAAAGTTTGCATCAAATTATGGATACAGTCATTTCAAGTCGATGTGGTAGTCATGCAAAACTATATAAAATGTGTACGTTATAATAAAAGTATGCTTAAGTATCAGGCTACAACAAACAAGAATTTTTGTTAAAAAACTAAAATGCAAGCCTAGAGCAAAAATTCTGTTCTTCACAAATGCTTCTACGTATATTACTGCTAAGAGCTTATTTTCTTATAATATTATTTGTTAAATTACTATACTTTGAACAATTATGAGCAAACCAATCCTAGGTCAGTGCTTTTTGTGTCATGACACATATAAAAAATGATAATATTTATAGAGCATAACTGAGCAAAAAAGTCAGACAGGAGGTGAAGGGTCCTTGGGCTGATGCTCACTCAAAAGGTTAAGGGTATCAGCATGTAGACACACACGTGATTCACTGACAGCAAACAATTAAGGTCTGCTTTAGATCATCTAGAAACATAGGAAAGGGAGAAAGGGAACAGCCAATCAAATAGTTTAGCTTTCTGAGAATAAGGAGGAGATCTAAATCTATCATCACTCCTCTTCTCTCCCATTTAGCAGTTCCTTACTTTCTAGCTGTCTCCTAAAATATCATAAAAATAGTTCAAACTCATCATTTCCAGAATTTTAATAAATCACTGCTGCTTCTTTCGCATCTGCTCTTACAATAAAAGAAAAAGAAAAGCTTCTTTTTGACATCCCTCCTTCTAGAGTCAAGCACCTTCTCAAGCACAAATCTCAAAATCATCTGCAATTCTTTATTATACATCATCCTTTTCATTTGATAAACCATTCAGTGAGTATCTGTGGCAGGCACATATGGCGTAAGGTACTGCAAGGACAAAGATGGATATGATGGTCTCTGCCACTGAGATGCTTGCATCAACAGGATAAACAGTTATATAAAAATAATTACTGTATTTTAAAGTGTTTAACGTTTTAATATTTGCATAATCATATTAAACATTTTAATATTTAATATATTCAATACTTTAGTTTTAATAATTAACATCTACTGAACACATACTATATTCCCAAAAATGTTCAGTGTTTAAAATAGTTTCACAAATATAAGGGCAGGAGATGGATGAGATGAGGTATATTTAGAAGAATCTTCAAAGTATGAACCTGGATCTGAGCAACAGCAAGCAAGAATGTAGAATGGTGGTGATCAGGGAAAAGCATTCTAAGCAGAAAGAAAGAAGAAACAAGAACAGATAATGAGGAGGGACAGAATTTGGCCTGATTAGCCAACAAGAAATATATGATTCCAAGTAATAAAGTAGCAGATGAAGCAGATTACATCACGTTTAGAGTTTGAAAGCTGGTTAGTCTGTGGAGATGTGAAAACACGGTAAGGTTTATATTGAATAAATGTCTAAAAATCCTAGACTTTATTTTGGAATTACTAACACAAAATTGAGATTAGAGTCAAGGGAGACAGGTTAGAAAGCTACTAATATGAGCAAAGGAAAACCTAAAAGGACTTAAATTAAGGTGGGAAACAGAGGAGAAATGAACAGTTTTGAAATATTTTAGAGGTAACTACCAAAATGACTATTTTTGAAGGGCAGAAAGTTAAAGCAATGTGAGGAAGGAATCAATACGATTCAAAGGATTTTGGCTTAGAAAGACCATGCTGCCAATAAGGAAAACTGGATAGGAAAGAGGGTACCAAAGAATAGCTTCTACTTTAGACACAATGAACATTAGTTACTAGTAATTCTTCTAAGAAAATACTCTTAAAGAGTTAAATTCTTAAGTCTGGCACTCAGGAGAGAGATTAGGGACACAAGTAATAAATTTCAGACAGTTACAGAAAGAAACATAAGCCGAAGAAATGGATGCTGCAAAGATTTAGTCAATATGCACAATGACAAAAGTGTACTTTCAATACGATAATGGGCAGCCTGTAACATTTAAAAGCAGAGAGTAAAGCAAGTGAGGAGTCCTCAGCTCAGGTCCTCTATTCTGTTTATCATATATCCCCAGGACTTATAATCAAATATGGCTCATAAAAAACCCTCAACAAATATTAGTGATGAGAGCACACATTAGTCACTTTGGCCAATATCCAAATACTTTCCTATTTCAGGGCAAATCAAAAAACAGACAGGCAGCAGAATATTACCTGCTATTTAGATAGGTAATTATCTACCCACTATTAATTGTCAAATATGATGATGGAAATGTAGATAACACTTTTCAAATTTAAGACATCATTTAATATAAGCTATTATTTTATGTGCTACTAAAAACAAAAAGTCCTGATAATTCTTCCTTATAATTTAGACTTTCTCCTCCAAAAAACAGCTTTTTAATATTACAAAAAGACTTTTTATAACATCCCTTAAGTAAACCAAATCAATAGCCAGCCCCCACTATCTGATGACTTGAGAAGTATTGATCCCATGTAACACTGTATCAGACAAGGAGGCAGTTTACAGCAAAAGAGATAACTGAGCATGCCCATAACCATAAGGTTGGTTTATAGGTCGTATCATATCACAACACCCAGAAGCTGTCAGCCTCACAGAAAGTGGAATATACTCTTAAAGAACAGCTCAAAGGCCAACTTAGTGTTTCTTTACAAGGACAGCACATCATTCAACAAGGCACAGTGACTTTCAATCAGAAATCTTTATATCATGCATTTGGTCTGAGAGCCAAGGGGTGCAAGCAAGAGTGGCCCCCTTACCATCCCTCCCAGTGACTCACATAAGAAATCTGTTCCCCACTAAGCTATAGGTATGGAAGTATGGAGGTCGTGGTTCCCCAAGAGAGAAAAGTTCTGTCAGAGTCAAAGGCAGGAGTATTAGTGAATTACAAGCTCAAGCTGCTGTCTGGTCACTTGAGGCACCTTGTGGCCAAGGGAGCAGCAAGCAGGAAGAAGAGTCACAATTCTAGAAAGGGTGTGTCATCCTAATCTGAGAATTCACCAAGCCATAGAGTATATATAGTAAGATACTCAATACATGTCAACAATTGGTACATGAATTTTCTAAAAAAGGCCCAATTCTCCCAAGCCCTATGATTTTGAAGAGAAGGCATAAATATAAAAATAACTTCATTTAGTAAGCACTAATTAAATCCTAGGTAGGTGCTGTGTAATCACACACACATACACATTTTAATAAAATGTGACACTAACGGACAGCCAGAGATAAAGGCAAAAAACAATGAAAAATATAGTACATATTTTAGGAATACATCCACTTTTTAAAACTATGTTAAAATCTTAAAGTAAAAAAAACTCTTAAAAATAATATATTTGAATTGCTTTTCCTTTCACTAAACCATTTATATACAAAACAATTATTTTTAAGAAGAAAAAAATGTCACCTTTGAATTTCTTCTGGAAAAGTTGCACTAAACATAAGGGTTTGACGTTGTTCCTTTGATGGCATTCCAGGGCAGGAAATTAACTTCTTCATTTCTGGCCCAAAACCCATATCCAGCATGCGATCAGCTTCATCCAAAACTAAGTATTTGACTTGTCTGAGACCAATCTTTAAGAATATTTGCAAGAGTTAGAGCAGAAAATGCATACTAGTCAATATATTAAACTACAATGTTCTCAACCATTCCAACTACTAATTTATTCATAGGCATGAAGATTAGAAATCAATGCATAAAAGGAGAACCGTTATGCTTAGATAACAACATACTCTTAATCTCAGTATTGATGGATCTTTGATCTTCACTAACATGTTAGCCATTAGCCATATGTAACTATTAAGTACTTGAACCATAGCTAGTATGCCTAAAGAACAATTTTTTATATCATTTTAAAATTTGTATAGCCACATGTGGCTACTGACTACCATACTAGACTACATAGATAATAGATCATATTATCTGATAAAGTCAGACTTGAAATTTCCTAACAGCATAACATATTCAAATGTCTTTTAAGTGGTAAATTAAGCTCTAACACTTAAACTCTTCATAAATTCTCCATTTCTCAAAAAAAAATTCTCCATTTCTCTAATCACTTACGAACAAATGAAAAACTTCTGTCACTTGTGCATGAACACTTATTACTAGAAAGAGAAGCAGACATTTTCAAGGAAAACAAATGAATTTGGCACAACCATGTAAAGTTATCTAGTGAAAAATCAAGGTGAATTTCTCTGGATAGTCTGAATAAGTATTCTAAGAAAAGTGCTTTTATGAAGACAGACCATGTTTTGAGTAATCTCTTTAGAGAAGAGCCTAAAAAAAAAGCAAATGAGGTTCATCAAAGTAGACTTAAAGCACTGATTTAATGAATAGGTATATGAATACCTAAAATAAGTACATAAGCCTAAAATGTCTTTTTAAAGACTCAGAAGTTTAATAATCCTGGCTAACATCATTCCCGGGCTTTAACAGGAGACAAAACTGCTAATACCACCAGGCTTTCTTTCAGGAAGAAAACATATCACAACTTATATGAAACTATATAGAATCATTTACTCCATTTTTCCTACTATGGTGGAGTATAAGATACCAACCTGAGTCAGATCCAGATTCTAATCCTAGCTCTACTGCTAGAGGTACCTGAGGGACTTCAAATAAATTATATAATCTCATTGTCTTTTCAAATACAAAAATAGGAAATACTATTTATCATTGTCTTTTCAAATACAAAAATAGGAAATACTATTTATCTCCTATTGGAATTATTTTAAGAATTATGTTAGAATGCATTCAAAGAGTGGTTCCTGGGTGGTGCAGTTGGTTAAGCATCCAGCTCTTGGTTTTTGCTCAGCTCATGGATTCAGGTTTGTGAGATGAAGCCCCTTGCCCAGCGTGGAGTCTACTTAAGACTGTCTTTCCCTCTCCTTCTGCCCCTCCCATCCCATGCTCATGCTCTAAAATAAATAAATCTTAAAAAAAAAAAAAAAAAGAATGCATTCAAAGAATCTGATGGAGGCTAACATAAATTATGCTCTAATAAATATATCTCTCTTTGCATCATTCTTTCCTGTCCCATACAAAAAAATTATTAATCAATCCATAATTGTATTACTTGTATAGAGCCTACCTTTTCTTTACCTATGATATCCATCAGTCTCCCAGGAGTAGCGCACAATATATTACAGCCTTGTACTATTTGTCGAATTGAATACCCCAACTGGGTTCCTCCGTATATAACAACAGCTCTTACACAGGTCCTATTAACAAGAAAAATTCATGTTATTTTCTAGTTATGTGAAAATTATATATTTGTTTCTAACAAAATATGAAAACAAATCTATTAAAGTAAAAAACTAATACATTCAAGTATCTAAAAAATTAAATTATTCCTCGGAAGAAGCTGAAAAGCAAATGATAAATGATGGGGAAAAAAAAAACCCTAAAATCTATCCAATAAAGGGCTCTTCAAAAACAATAGTAAACACCAATAGCACCCACATACAAATTGGCCAAAGACATTAACAAGTGGTTAATAAAAAATATAAATGGCTTTTAAACATTTGTTTAAAGTCAACATTATTTTAAAAATGAAGACAAATGAAGACTAACACATTTTTCCTGAACTGTAGTAATGCCATGTTAACCATGGTGTGGGAAAAGTGGCACTCAAATGGATAAACTGAAACAGGCTCTTTCACAATTTTAATCTCTTTTAAACTTTAAAAACTTCTCAGTATGTCTAGGTGGCTCACTGGTTGAGCATCTGCCTTCAGCTCAGGTTGTGATCCCAGGTCCTAGGATTGAGTCCCACATCGGGCTCCCTGCAGGAAGCCTGCTTCTCCCTCTATGTCTCTGCCTCTCTTTCTGTGTCTCTCATAAATAAATAAATAAAATCCTTTTTAAAAGAAAATAAAATTTAAAAACTTCTCTGTCCCAATAAACTCATACGTATGAATTTACCATTCAGATATGTCCCCACAAAGGGGAAGGTTGACTTTACAGTAATATTCCCTGCCACCTTTATTTATAGCCTCAAGAGACTGAAAATTAAGTGTCTAATAGTAGAAAAACTCTAATTATAGTCCACCCATCCAAAGGGATACCATGCATTCATAAAAAGAAAAGGGGTATAGTTCCAGATTAAGCATTATCTCCAATATTTACTATTGAAAAAAAAAAGAATAACAATAGCTTAGTATGCTACCATCTGCTAAGAAGAGTATTAAAGTGCATACATGTGCACCAGCTATTTCTACACTAAATCACACAAAATTATAAAGAGTTCACTTTAAAGAGGAGAATTAAATAAGTGAAGGGAAAAGAGTACAGGACAATTTTATGGTTTTTTTTTAAGTTTATTTATTTATTTAAGTAATCTCTACACCCAACATGGGGCTCGAGTTTTTGACACTGAGATCAAGAATTGTATGCGTGGGGCTCATGGGTGGCTTAGTTGGCTACGTGTCCAATTTGTAATCTGGCTCAGATTATGATCTCATGGGTCATGAGATCAAGCCCTACATCAGGCTTGCATTGAGCGTGGAGTCTGCCTGAGATTCTCTCTCCCCCTCCACCTCTGCCCCTCTCCCCTCTACTGTACACTAGCATGTGTGTGCTTGCTCTCTCTCAAGTGAATAAATAAATCTTTAAAAAAAAAAAAAAGTTGCATGCTCCACTCAATGAGCCAGCCAGGGACCCCCAAAACTTTATTTTTATTAAATAAACTCATTACTCTAAAAGAATTCTTTGAAAAAAAAAAAGAATTCTTTCTTTTCTCCTATTTCTAGGCCTAAATAAGGTAGTACATATAAAATACTTGTAACTTAGCAAATGCTAAGGCTTCAATAACTTAGTTATTACCATTATTATTCTAAGGGTACCATAACTTAACTAGGTCTTGAATGATAGACATTTTGATACTTTTCAGTCTTCTGCCACAACATTACAACAAATTTCCATGTACAAATATTCATTTTGTGCATACATATTATTTGAATTTACCATGCACATGTTTTCATTTCTTTTAAAATATGGTATTTTTTTACTTGATTTAAAAGCCTAAAAGCAACATAGTACACAAGGACTATCAAGAAAAAACACTGGCTGAAGCAATACATATCATCCACCTTTTCCAAAAAAGTCTGTTAAGCTTGACATTAGATTTTTAATAACTTTAGTTTTTCTTCTCATTTTAAAATAAACTGATTCTAACTTGGTGATGGGCACTAAGGAGGGCACATGATGGGATGAGCACTGGGTGTTATACTATATGTTGGCAAATTGAATTTAAATATTTTTAATAACATAAAAAGTAAAATAAAATAAACTGATTCAAGGGGCACCTGAGTGGCTCAGTTGAGTATCCAACTTTTGACCTCACCTCATGTCTTGATCTCAAAGTCATGAGTTCAAGCTGTCATAATGGGCTCCAAATAAAATAAAACAGATTCACAGAAAATAAAATGTAAACAATTCCTACATAGAAAGCTCTAAAGAAAAAACTGCGAAAACATTAAGATCCTATCAGATAAAGTGGTAAATAACAATGTTTAATTAACAAAGAAAAATTTATTAAGCATTCCAAAAGTAGTTCAACTCTTAATAATCAAATAAATGGAAAAAACGAAGATGCTGTGGTGGTTTTAAAATATATACACGAAGTTCTTCCATATTCTTTCCTTTCTTCAAATAAATATCCTCTCTTTCCCCTTAAGTGTGTGCAAGGCTGGCTTCATAGGTGAGCAACCTGTGCAGTCACGTAGGGTCCCAAGATAAGAAGAGCCCTTAGCTTGATTTAATGCTTTAATTCTTATGAATTTTAAGTCCAGAATGGACTCTGCATTTTCATTTTGCACTGGTTCCAGCAAGTGACATAGGTAATCCTGAGTATGGGGTAGACTTAGTAATTTGCTGAGTGATGAATACAATATGGCAGAAGTGACTGAGACTGTTTTATAAGAGCCACTTATAGCTTCCTCCTTGCTCTTTCTCATTCATTCTCTAAGCAAGCCAGCTGTCACTTCCTAAGGACAACCAAGGATCCTCATAGGAGCGGTACAGTGAAGCCTTCAGATGACTACAACTGTGGCTGGTACCTTGTATGCAGTCTCATGAGAGACCCTCAAGCAAAAGCACTCAGCTGAACTGTTCCCCAATTCCTAATCCCCAGTAACTATTAGGTAATATTTATCATTTTGAGCAACTAGGTTTTAGGTAATTTATTAGGCAGCAATAGATAACATAATACAAAATGTTGACAAAATGTGTAGTGAAATTGGCATTCTTATATACTGCTGATAGAAAGGTATATATTGGTGAAAGTTTTGAGTTCATACCCTTTAACATTAAACTTTTAAAAACCTACTCTAAGGAAATACTTAAAACATAAAAATAGAGTTTATTTAGCCAGCTATTCATTATAATTTTATTTCTAGTAGGTCCCAAACTAGAAACCTAAATGCCACAAAAGAGAGAAATAAAATACACACACATAAACAATCTTAAAATGATAAAAAATTTGGGTGATTATAAGCCTTTTATATATCACGAAGTTGTATGTAAACATTATTATTAGGAACACCCAAAGTGCATTATACATACATTCAAAATACCAGAAAATATGCCACCAATATGTTCACTACTTTATCAACCTTCTATTACCATTGATTTTTTTTTTAAGATTGTATTTATTTATTCATGAGAGACACAGAGAGAGAGGCAGAGACACAGGCAGAGGGAGAAGCAGGTTCCATGCACAAGCCCAATGCGGGACTCAATCCCAGGACCACAGGATCACGCCATGAGCCAAAGGCAGATGCTTAACCGCTGAGCCATGCAGGCATTCCTACCACTGATTTTTAATATGCATATTTATTTTAAAATATAAGCATGCTTCTTATAATAAAAATAAATAGGGAATTCCATAAAGAAAACTATGAAGAAGTACACTTAAATCAAGTAACACTAATTACACGATTACACTGAGTTCTTCCCAAAATATGTGAAAAAAGTCTCTACAGAAAAACTTTTGAGTGGCATTCCAGATGTACATACCCAAAAGAAAATTTTCTGGCTTCCAGATAAATCTGATTGATCAATTCTCGAGTTGGTGCTACAATAATACACTCTGGTTCCTGCAGCTCTTTAAAACGACTGGCTGTTATTCCATCATGCATCATATGTGCCAAAATTGGCAAGAGAAAAGCTGCCTAGAAGTTGAATTACATAATTTACAAATTTTTTAATACATCATCCTTCTCCCTGTAGAAGTAAATGTATTCCTTACTCCCTTACAGCCTCTATATTCTTCTTACACCTTGCTAATAAATTTAAAATTAGAGAGGAAAACAATTTTTATTTCAGTGAATATTTAACACTTTAGCTTTTATGCTGGTATTTTTTCCGTTAATTGAAAAGCACATCATACCCACCAATTCTAAATAATTAACTTTAACTTATTTACAGAGGATAATGTACACATAACCTGATACAAATCACTGCACTTAGCAATTATTCTAAATGAATTCCTTTTGGAGTAGAGATAAAATTCTCAGACTGCCTGCCAAAAGTGGTACACAAACAACAAAAATTGGGAAATCAATCATTTGGATTACCCACACTTAGTCAAGTTACTGTGGCAGAAGAAATTTTGTGCTATAGTTTTTCTCATTAAGCAAATTAGACACTAAAATCTACCTCCAAAATCATGTGTAAGTCATACATCAGCTGCTGTATTATACAACTCATTTATTATCCCTTCAACTCTACTACAGAGGCTGATTAAAACCAAAAGAGCATGAACTACAGTTCTATGATTCAGAAACGACAGTCTGTCATTAAGACTCATCTCAAGAGCCCTACTTAACAGACAGATTCCAGAGGTAAGTCCTAAGAGCAACCTGATCTCATCAGTCTTTTAGATAGCATAACCTGAAGTTACTTCATATTAAAGACCAGGTGCAATGCATATTGCTATTTCTCATTCTTTTGACTCCAAAATTTTATCCACTTTATTATGTAACTTATTTTCTCTCTTTCTCTGCATTTCCTAACCTCTGGTGCCTTGACCCTCAATCATTTTTTTTTTTGAGGGGGGAGGGGCAAAGACAGAGGGAGAGAGAACTCCAAGCAGGCTCCATGCCCAACACAGAGTCCAGTGAGGGGGCTCAATCTCATAACCTTGAGATCATGACCTGAGCTAAAATCAAAAGTCAGACACTTAACCAACTGAGCCACCCAGGCACCCCTCAATTGTTTTGTTTTAGATACTACCATGTTCCAGAAGGAGTTGTTTTAAAACAGACTAAACATCTATGAACTTCAACATTGCTCCAGAAACAATTCAAAATTCTTTTTTGAGAAGTACACAAACCCCAATAAAACCAGAATTCAGAAGCAAAACTCAGTATGACAGGACATCAAAATCATCAGCCTTCCATCCAACAAAAAATATTCAAACTACTTCATAAGAACTAAAGTTCAAAAACTGCTAATAGTTTGATTATGGGGCAGAATACATGTGGGAAAAGGACTTACAGTCTTTCCAGATCCTGTCTGAGCACAAGCCATCAAATCTCGTCCTGCTAATATAATAGGAATACTGTATTTTTGCACAGGAGTAAGCTTAGTATAACCGGCTTTAGCAATGTTGTTATTCAGTGTCTGACAGAGATTAGCTTCCTCAAAAGTCTAAAACAAAAAGGGGAGGAATATGATTAAATTCCATATATCCTATGCAGATCATTCCATAAACTTCTTTCATTTGAGTTAGTCTCAAGTTTTTGTTAATTCCACTTTATCTACTAAAGTTACTTTACCAATACGCCCCTGCACAAAAGTACTATCTAGAGCCTGTATACTATTTCTTGATGGAATTAAAGAATATTCTCTGTAGATACTAGTTCTAAAGACATTTTTTTCTGGCCTCTTAGAACCTGTGAAATACAAACACAATGATCATTAACCAGAGACTACTGAAGGCACCAACCAACTCCTTAGAATATCATTCTCCTAAGGGAGACTTTTCTTATATACTTAGGAAGCAGAAATCTTCAATCTCTAGGAAAAACACCCTTTTTAGTAAATTTAAAGGAAGTTCTCTTACTAGTTTGGGAATGTGGGATGAAATTTAATACTCTTTCAACATAGCCCTTAATTCCATAAGTAATACATGGTAGATATGTCTCAATTTTTAATCTAAACCATTATATGTGAAAAATGAAATTTTTGTATTAATATCAACTTACAAAAATATACTATATATTTTATACATAAAGTTTGCTATATATTCAATACATAATTATTATACTGACCAGAATTGCTGGTGGTGCATCATGTCCAGATACTTCTACAAGAATAGTATCATATTTGTCAAAGTTTATGCCTGTTTGATAATGTGCAAAGATGGAGTCCTCATCCTCAGGTGGAGGAGGTGGTATGTAGGTAACCTTTGGTCCTTAGAATTCAAATAAAAGATAGAGCTTACATTACAATGATCAGAAGAAAATTAAGAGGGAAAACAAAACCTGAAAATCAAATTTTAAATACTGAAGAACTTCCCAATGTTTACCATTAAAGTTTTCACTTCAAATAAAAAAAAAGGTTAACTCTGTTCTTATTTTTCATTTTTATTATAATGCAACAGACGTTCATGTGGTTCACACAAAAATTAATATACCTTGAGTGTCACCACTTTCTCCTCCTTCAGCTTCCGATTTCCAAGAATCTTAAAGGGAATCAAACCAGAGATAAATATATTTTTATTTGAGGGGTGAAAGAACTTTCACTGTAAAAATCAAATACCTTATCTAAAATAAAACTTACTTTTTCCAGAGCTTGTTATTACTTCTTCATTTAAACCTTTGTAACCACCTAATTAAAGAAATCCATATTGACAATTAATCAAGATACAAGGCTATGCACCTCTTTATTTTCATTGCTTATCTTCAAAGAGAACAAGTTCTAAAAATGGACATTTTTAAAGTCCTTCATACAAATAAGACAAGACAGAATTCTTAACTATTTTAAGTTTCTTTAATATTCAAAATGCTGATTTTATGTAAATTATACTGTTTCATACTACTAGTTTTTACTTAAGCTGCTCTGTCCCTTTCCTCATTTCTATATTCCTCAGCAAAGGAATGCATTTTTTTAAATGAACTAAAAGTCCATCTGTATTGGGTATCCCCACTACCATTCCCAGGTTGTATGATTCAGCAGGACTCAGAATAGTCATACGCACAGCTATGATTTATTACAGTGAAAGGAAAGGGAGAACCAGCATGGGGCAAAGTCCAGAGTTAACTAGACACAAGTTTCCAAGAGTCCTCTCCCACTGGTGTCATACAGGATACAGTTAATTTCCCAAGCAACAAGTTGTGACAACATGTTAAAACTGTTGCCCACCTGAGAAGCTCATTAGAGACACAGTACTCATGGTTTTTATTAGAGGTTGAAAATGTAGACATTTTCTGGTTGGCACATACTAATATTCCACACTCCTGAATGAAAAGCATGTATTAAAACTACATTGTTGTACAAATACTCCAGACACAGTAAGCCACTCTTAAAACTAGTTGGGTGATGAGAACACTTCCCAAATCCAATTTCCCAGATGCCAAGCAAAAAACAACCTTGTAAGCAGGACATTAGAAGAATAGCAGTCAGCCCTGTCACGTTAACTCTTTTCCATATACTACCTTCATGGTTTTAGATAACTAGTTATCTATTAAAGTCACTTTCTGGTATTATCACAGAAAAGAGTAAGAACTGCATTCTATTTGAAAATCTAACTGGATATATATTTACATGCAAGCTCTCTAACTTCCTTGTCCTGAACATCCACAGGTCTTGAAATCCTTTTCCCAACAAGATTTGAGCATTTGTAGATATAGTTTAACTAGCCATTAATAACCTCCTTCTATAATGAAGAATCTAAGAATCAAGGGGAGAAATAAAGACAGTTCCAGGGAGTCATCTATTTGAATGCTCTCAGACTACTAAAGATCACTGAGGATTTTTCAGAGACATCAAACAAGTTTTATTATTTTCCTAGTCTGGAAAGCATTTTAACTTTTATATTATGAAATCTAAACATTTGTAACTCTGAAAAATTTTTTCATAGTACAAAATCATGTATACTGAAACTTTATGCCTTATGCCAAATTAAATAACTATCTCATGAAAAAGCATTGTTTTATTATAAGAACATGTACATATAGACATATTTCAATCTTCAACATCTGGACAGTATCCCGTTTTATGGTTATATTATTTATTAAACCATTATTTGTCAATGAATTTTGGTTGCTTTTCAGGTTTTATTTATTATAAATGAAGCTTCGGTGAACAACACCCTTGTGCATACATTGAGCAAATACATCTATGGTATATAATTCCTATAATGGAACTGTTACACTGAGAAGTATTAAATAACTCTCCAAAACAGGTGGAACAAATGTCTACTTCTCAAAGTATATAAAAGCAGTAACAGTTACCTTTAACTTTAAAAATTAAGTTGAGATTCCATAATGTTAACCATTTATAGGTAAACCAAGTAAGAACTCACCTCGTCTACTTCCACTGCCACTTCTGCTTTGGTAAGTGTCACCATTACCTGTAATGCATTTTTTTGCAGATTATTTTGAGAAAACTCAGCTCATTTTTTTAAACACAGTTCTCCTTTTTTATTTAAATATTTTACCTATTTATTAGAGAGAGAGAGCGTGCAAGCACAAGTGAGTAGAGGGGCAGAGGGAGCAGCAGACTCCCCGCTGAGCAGGAAGCCCAACATGGGGCTCTACCCTGGGACCTCAGGATCATGACCTGAGCTGAAGGCAGATGCTTAACTGACTGAGCCACCCAGGTGCCCCTATTGGGTCTCTTCCTTGAACATGTAAACCATATAGCTATTTCTATTCAAGTATTAAGTGTTGAGGATTCCTGGTCCCTTCATTTATCCATCTCTTAATTCTACATTTATTTTAAAACTTTTCTTCATTTGAACATTGTTCAAAGACTTCCTGGTTTTGTTTTTTTTTTTTGAGAGTTTCGAGTTTACAGAAAAATTGAAGGAAAGGAACAGAGATTTCCCATATACCTCCTCCTGCCCCCACATTTGAAGAGCCTCCCTCATCATCAATATCCCCCATCAGAGTAGTACATTTGTTACAGCTGATGAACTCAAGCTGACATGGCATAATCCAAGTTTACATTAAGGCTCACTCTTGATGTTGTACATTCTATGCATTTGGACAAATATAAAATGACATGTATCCACCATTAATGTATCATATAAAGTATTTTCACTATCCTAAAAAATCCTCATGCTATTCATCCCTCCCCACAACCCCTGGCAACCACTGATGTTTTTACCCTTCTCCAGAGTTGTTCCTTTTCCAGAACTTCGTAAAGTTAGAACTTATACAGTATGTAGCCTATCCATATTGGCTTCCTTCACTTAATAACATGCATTTAGGGTTCCTCCTTATCTTTTCATACTTCGAAAGCTCATTTCCTTTTAGTGCTCAATAATATTCTATTGTCTTGATATACCAGTTTATCCACATTTGCACATTTTTATCAACAACTGTGGTTTGTTTGTTTGGTTGGTTTTCATTTTCTCTTCAAATCCCCTAACTCAGAGTTCTGTCTTTGAAACTATTGCAGGGACACCTGGGTGGCTCAGCGGTTGAGCTTCTGCCTTCGGCTCAGGGCGTGATCCCAGAGTCCCAGATCAAGTCCCACATCAGGCTTCCTTCATGGAGCTTGCTTCTCCCTCTGCCTGTGTATCTGTGTGTGTGTGTGTGTGTGTGTGTGTGTGTGTGTCTCATGAATAAATAAAATCTTTAAAAAAAAGAAACTAGAAACTATTGCAAATTTAATTTTCCTTCCCCCAATTAAAGCTATAATTTACACCTCAAATTAACTGGTAGATAAGAGAGAAGAAGTAATTCACAATGCACAATTTTGTAAGGAAGGCAAACTTGCCCATGAATTTTTGCCTGCTGGTCTAAAAAGCAGAGAAAATCATGAGCTAACCTAGTATACTTAAACATATTAGGTTACTAACTGTAGAGCTAAAATCATATATAAATTATTAACATTCAATAAGAAATTCTATTTCTTACCTGCACCACTTAATACTGGTCTTCTAGAACCAAAAGGGCCACCAGTGCGCTGTGTCCCCTCATCTTGTTCATATTCACGATCTATATTTGTACATAATAAAATGAGATTGTTACTTTTAAGAAGTTTTAAAACCATACAGCAAAGAAAAGAAAATCAAATTATAGTGCCAGAAATTAAAGATGTGAGGCAAAACAGTTTAAATTTTACAGGAATCAAAATAAGCATTCTTCTAAGTACCATACAAAGGACTTCTCCACAAACTATTTCTTTCAATTATAAATTACGTCCTCAAAGTTTTATTTTATTAAAATTATTTTATAAAAGAAGCTAGGGCCAATGCTATGTTAAAATAGCATATAAGCAAAAGTTAAAGAACCTCCAAAAAGTAAACTGTTACTGCCCCCAAAATTTCAGAATTACATAATCTCATTACTTACTCTCCAGAATAGCACCCCCTTATTCCCACTGTTGCCAAATGAAAGCTTTCAAGTCCTGAACAACAACCCCTAGACCCCTACTCTTTTTTAAATGTGACAATTCACTAATCTCTTACACATTTATTAAATCATTATTACAAATTTAACTTCCAAAACCACTAATCTAACCATTAAGAGACAAATGCAATCCAACAGTGACTTCTGAAGTCAATACCCCTAGCTCCAAAGAATGATGGCTGGAGTAATTTAAGGGAGAAAGCCACATTAGTAAATGTACAATGAGGGGTAGAAACTTAGAGAAGGCCATCTCTTTCTAAGCTTGGTCATTATCATCAGAGCTCTAAAACACTTAAATAAGATTAAAGAGCTGAGTCACACAAACTTCTAGAAAGATTCATATATTCCAACTAACAAGTATGCAATTAGATATGGATCTAAAAAATAATGTTATATACAATGTAGTGATTATGTACCAGTCTGAAAAGCTATTCTCATATAATCCTCTCAACAATATTATGTGTTAAGGAGGAAATGATGAAAAATAAAACCTAATAGATAAAGCACACCGTTTGCAATTCACTACTAACTTGGATTTCCTAGACCAAATCCTCCACGGCAACCTCGGAAACTACCTCTTCCACCTCTTCTAGATGACCCTGAAGCTTCTGAATCATTTCCATCTTGAAAGCCTATAGTATTAAAACACACACACAAAAAAACAATACAAAACAACAACAAAAATCTTGGAGAAATGGTGGCCAAATTTAATTTAAGCCCTGGATATTTCAATGACCTTAAACATTTTAAGACATTAATAGTTATTAAAAAGAACTGCCATATTTGACCTATAAGGGTTCAACTTAACTAACATAAACAAACATAGCTACAATTTAGGAAAAAAAAAACACAATGCTTGCTTTGAAAAAACTAAAACTGACTAGGGGTGGCTGGCTGGCTTAGTTGGTAGAATATGTGACTCCTGGCTTCAGGGTCTTGAGTTTAAACCCATGTTGAGGGTAGAGTTTACTTAAAAAAAAAAAAAAACTAAAAATGACTAAAAGGAAAAAGTGTCACTTGTAAAACAATGAAAGTTGCCACAGTTGGATCATTAACAAGATTTTTACAATGTAGAGAAGGATTAGATAAATCTATACTTCTATTTATTCTTTACAGAAAATAGTAAAACATCTTAAAGCACAGATATATAGGCATATATAAAGTCTGATTTCCTGCTATAATGTATTAATTCAACTGAATACCAAAAATCAGAATAAACAGCTCAAGTAAAATTTGATCCCACCTGCAGCAAAACAAGATCAATTCAAAACCAAAATGTCAACTGGGCAGAAAATAAGGAAACTGAGATTTAGTTTATGAATCTGTCACTATTTTACACCCAAAGAAACTGATCAATAAAGGTAAAAATTCTCCATATATTTCTTGCTATTGAAGTACATGTGTTTTTAAAACCTTAAGGGCAGACTTAATGTAAGGTAAATTCAGAGTTATACATCTACTACTTAAAACTTAGATTCCTCAATCTGGCAATAATCTTTTTGTCAATAATTATATCCACCTTTTAATTCTAATTTATTTGTGCCTCTTTATCTTTGAATAAACTTTGTTGGGGTTTATCTCTTTTCAAGAGACAGTTTATCTTTTTGATCCACTTCTTTTTAAGGTATGTTACTTTGGTGTGTGAACATGAATAAATAAAATATATAAAACATATGTATATATATATGTGTGTGTGTGTGTGTGTGTATATATATACATATATATATATACACACACACACACACACAAGTTTAAAAAATAAAATCAAAACCTATGGACTCACTACCCAGCTTAAAACAAAAAATTTTCAATACCTCTGGAGCCATGGATAGTCTTTTTCTCTATAATATTTCCCTTTCTTTCTCAACCAATATCCTAAATTATTTTTAATTTCCTTGCTCTTAATTTTAGCAACCATGTACATATCTTTATGCAACATATTGGTCAGTTTTGTGTTTGAGCTTTATGTAATGGAATTATACAGAATATATTCTTGGTCCTGCTTCTTTTATCCACCTTTGTTGTTGTTGTTGATTTGTAAAAATGTACTTCACTTTTACTGTTGAATAATACTTCATTGTTTCTGTTTCATTCATGTTTATTATCTTTTTAAGTGGCTTCTACTAAGTTTTTAATTACTTAAGTTGAACACTTAGCTCACTTCTTTTCTACTCCATATATTTAAGACTATAAACTTTCCTTAAAAAGTTAGCTGCTTAATAGGTTTTGATGTTTTTACTGCCAATTCAGTTCTAAATACATTATTACTGCCATATGAATTTTAATTCATAAATTGAAATTTTCAGTTTCCAAATCTCAAGGGTTAGGCTTTTCATTATGGATTTCTACTTTCATGATACTTTAACAAGAGGACACAGTTTGTGATAAATTCTGTTATATTTTGGGGCTACCTCTTCGCCTTAACTGATGGTAAAATTATAGTATTTTCCATATGCTGCAAAAAAATGTGTAATTTATGATATGGGGCATATTATTCCAAGCACAAATATTAAATCAAGCTTAATAAATGGTATTCAAAACTTCATAGATCTCACAGTCTTAATCAGTCTGGTCTGCTTATTCTGTCAATTCTAAGGGAAAAATTATTTAAATCCAGGATTAGAGGTTTAACTAGAATTTGCAAATTTTTCCATATAATTATGTTTACTTTTACTTTAAATACTTAAAAATATGTTGTTAGATTTCAAGCCATGTTCCAAACTATAATAACTTCCCAGTAAACTTGACTTTTATCACTAAGTAATTATTTCTTTATTCTTAATATGTCTGCTTTAGAGTCTATTTTGTCTCCCATTTCTATGTCAGTTTATTGGGGTTAATCTTGGACTGACATTTTTTTCTATTTTCAACTCTACATTGAAATTACATTTACTGTTAACATATATTATGATTACTTACATATCCATTTTTTACTTCTATCACCCTATTTTGTGTTCTCCTTACCCTGAGTTTTTTAATGTATTTTGTTCTCCTTTCTGTCCAATCGATTTTCCAAACGCTGCATTTTATGTTTTTGCTTTATTCTCAATTTCAGTATAAATAAGAAGTATTTATTTTCAGCCTTGTCTCCTTCCTCAAAGTCCTAGCCTTCTATTCTACTGGATTTCTTCCACTAGTAGGTTATATATTACATCCTTTTTCTTATTATCCTTCAATTTTACCATTTTTAAGAAATTCTGAAATTAGTTTCAATCTGTTCTCTTTCCTACTGAGTTGACAAAGAACTAAAGTATTTTCATTTGCTAGTATTTTAGTTATTTCTAAAACCCCTAAATTAATTTACATTACTACAATCTTCTAGAGTCAGACTTACTTGTTTACCAATATGTTTATCAATTTTAAAATGTGTGTTTATTTAGTTTTGCTCATCATTGCTTCCTACTTCTTTCTTGTTGCATTGTTTCTTTCCTGCTAATACCATAATTAAGTAGTTCTTTCCTCAGTGGCCTGACAGTACTCAACATCATCTTTATCTGGGTGTTTTCTGACACCTAAATTATCTGGATATAGCAGTTTGGATTCAGAACTACTCTCCCTCAGGATTCTAAATTCTACTCTATTATGTTCTCCACCTTTATGGGGAAAAAATTCTGCTCTCTGTTGTTCCTTTACAGGTGTATCTGTCTTTTTTCTCTGTTAGTTCTAATTATTTTTATCTTAGTAATTTTGCAATGTCAATATACAGATAAGGGTGGAATTTTTTTTTTCATTTGCTCAAGATTCTTGTACCTCCTTAACTCTGGAAAAGTCTCTCAACTAGTCTCTGAATAGCCTTCTTTTTCCTGCTTCACCTCCTCCCATTTTCTCTGTTCTCTCTTCAAGTGATACTTAGACATTTGTTAGAATAACAGAGCTTCTTATTTTATCTCCCATATCAATTAAATGCTTTCGTGTTTTCCATTCTCAAACAGAATTTCCTCAGATCTATCTTTGGATTCATTTATTCTACTCATCTTCGTTTAATCTGTTTAATCTATTATGTTTTCAATCAATAACTACTGCTTTCTGTAAATTCAATTTGGTGCCTTTTCAAAAATAGTTTCTCTACTAAGCAAATGACTATATAATGACTCCCTATCTCCAGTATCTATAGCTTTTAATTCCATACACAGGAGATACACATTTAAATGAACATTCTCTTTTTTTCCCCAAAGCTTATGCCAGTTTCTAATTATATAAGGAGCCTAATAATTAGAGGTAAAAAGAACATGGATATCCTACAGAATTAAAATTCTGCATGACTTTCTGGTTAGAAGGTAGGGATAGAAACTTTACATATTCTACATGGTTTTAAAAATAATTTGTTTTTGGACGCCTGGGTGGCTCAGTGATTGAGCATCTGCCTTTGGCTCAGGTCATGATCCTGGGGTCCTGGGATCAAGTCCCACATTAGGCTCCCGATAGTGTCTCTCATGAATAAGTAAATAAAATATTTTTTAAGAATAGAAAATAATAAATTGACAAGGTAAGTAAAACATTATAAAAGTTAAAATAAATGAATTAGAACTATACTTCAACATATAAATCTTTAAAAACTTGGAATAAAAAGGTCACAAAAATGGGGGTTGGGGTGCCTGGCTGCCTTCATCAGTAGAGCATGCAACACTCGACCTCGGAGTTATAAGTTTGAGCCCTACTGGGTACAGAGACTACTTAAAATCTTTAAAAAAAAAATCACAAAAACTAGGTATAATAAACTTTTTAAAAGTATGAATAGGAGTATACTCTACACACCAATGTTTTTAAAAAGTTACCTCTGGGAAAATGATATATAAAATACAGAGGGAAGGTGGGTCTTCCAACAATTGTGGATTTTTTTTTCTATATATGAAGTAACATATGACAAAAAGTTCCTGTTAAATCCAGGTAGTGGTATACAAGTGTTTAGAATATTCTGTGCTTTTCTGAGTTCTTGAAATATTTCAAAATTTACTTTAAATGTCACTTTTCATAAAATAACATTAATATATTTTTAAAGGTGACATTAGTCCTTCCATGAAGTATATTCTGCATTTCAGAAGTGACAACTGACAATCTCTTGCAGCTCTTAAAGAGTAATTTTATAAATCATTTAAACTTTGTGTAAAAGAAACATGAATATTTCATTTCAAAAAGTACTTACCATAAATTTAGCGAGGTCACTCAACCTTCAATATACAAAATTCAATTTTATTTCTATATACTAGCAAACAAAATGAAAAATTTTAAATGATATAGATCACTAACATCAGCAAAAACTGCAAAGTGAGAAACTCCAAATTCTGCTTCTCCAAAAAAGAAAAAAAAAATGAACAAAAACTATCAGAATTAACATTTTCCAAAATGAAAACTAATCAGGCTTGCAGTAATCCAGAGACTATTTTTTAAAAGCTGATTCTCTCAAAAAAATAAATAAATAAATAATAAAATAAAATAAAATAAAATAAAAGCTGATTCTCAGCAAGAAACAGTGAACTCTGTGGCATATTTCAACTTACTTCAGTTCCATCTCCTGGCAATTCCACTTCTAGGCATATATCAAAAGATGCAAAGACAAGGACTCAAACAGACACATATATATGAATGTTCACAGGAGCATTATTCACAATAGCCAAAGTAAGTAAAAACCCCAAATGTTCATCGATAGATGAATGGATAAAATGTGGTATTATACATACAAGGGATAATTATTCAGCCATAAAAAGAAATGTTCTTTGTTCAAATACATGCTACAAACATGAACAATCACTGAAAACATGCTAAGTGAATTAAGCCAGACACAAAAGAGAAAATGTATGATTCCACTTGTATAAAATACCTAGAATAGAGGCAAATTCAAGGAAAACATAGAGTTTACCAGGAACTCAGAGGAAGAAAATAAAGGGACTATATAATGGATACAGATTTCTGCTTATGTTTCTGTTTCAATTTTGGAAACTGTGGTGACAATTGTACAACACTGTAAATGTACTTAATGACATTTAATTATACAGTTAAATTTAATTAAAATAGCAGATTTTATGTCATAGTTATTTTCTCAAATTTGACAAAAAATATTAATTCCCACATCCAAGAAGCTTAATCAACTCCTAATAGGATAAATTTAAAGAGATTTACACCTATACCTAACAATATAAAACATGAACAAATGGTACTGGGATAGTCACTTGCAAAAGAATGAAGTAGGAACCCTCCCTCATATCACATACAAAAATGAACTCAGAAGGGACTAAAGAGCAAAATAATAAAAGTATTAGAAGGAAACATAGGTGAAATCTACATGACCCCGTAAGAGGCAAAGGTTTTCTAGATACAAGAAAAGCACAACCAACAAATGAAAAAATAAACTAGACAGCATCAAAATTTAAAACTTCTGTGCTTCAGAGAACACCATCAAGAAAACAAAAAGGTAACAGGAGAATATATCTGCAAACCATATATCTGACAGAACATGTATCAAGAAGATAAAAAGAATTCTTTAAAAGACAAACCAATTTTTTAAATAAGCAAATGATCTGGATACACCTTTCTTCAAAAGAGATACAAATAGCCAATACACATATGAAAAGCTGTTCAACATACAGCCAGCCATCAGGAAACACAAATCGAAATGACAATGAGATACCATTTTACACCCACAAAAATCACTACTGCCAACAAGACATACAGTAACACAGATCAGTGAGGGTACAGAGAAACTGGGACACCTATACCCTGTTGGAAGGAATATAAATTGGTGAAGCTGCTGTGAAAAATAATCTGGCATTTTCACTCCTGGGTATATGTACCAGAAAAGTGAAAACATATGTTCACATAAAACTTGTACACAGAAGTTGATAACAGTATTAGTCATAATAACCCAAAAATAGAAACAACCCAGTAATCAATCAACTGATAAACAGAATGTTGTATAACTGTATAGTGAAATATTACTCAGCCATCACAAGTAATTAAGTACTATCACATGTTACAACATGGACGGACAAACCTTGAAAAGATCATCCTAGGTGAAAGAAAACACAAGAGACCACATATTACATAATTCCATTTATATGAAAAGTCCAGAATCAGCAAATCCATATCTACAGAAAGTCGATTAATGGTTGTCAAAGAATGGAGAAAAAAAGGGAAATGGGAATAACTGCTGATAGACACAGGGTTTGGGGGGGGGGGGGGTGGAGAAAGGAAATGTTCAGGAATTAAATGATGAGATGGGCATACAACAGTAAATATATTTAAAACTACTGAGGTATATCTCTGAAATGGTGAAACCTATGTTATATGGAGTAATAGATAAATAAAAAACATATGCATCACAAAATATCAGATACTTAAAGAAAGATGTTTAATAACTCTCTAGCGGAAACTGCAAAACACAACTAGGAAAAACTAAAGATTTACTCGAACGGGGATATTCATGGATTAAAACTCAATACTGTAAAGATGGTCATTCCACTCAAATTCAATGCAATCCCCAAAATACGTCATTAGGTTTTTTTCCTGAAAATTGATAAACTGATTCTAAAAATCACAAGGAAATACAAAAAAAAAAAAAAACAAAAACAAAAACCTAAGAATAACCCAGAATACTGAAGAACAATGAACTTGGAAGACTTAGCCTACCAGATACTGAGATCTATTATGAATTGCACTAATCAGGCTATATAGCAAAGATGCCAAAATATAGTAACTAACTAGTGGAAAGGAACCAAGTCCAGGAACAGTCATGCATATATACTGTCCCCTGATTTAGGGCAAAGAAGGCCTTGTAGTTTAGAGTGGAAGGAAAAGTGTTTCAGTATGTGATATGGGATCAAACGGATGCCCTCATGGAGAAAAAAAAAAATGTACCTTGATCCTTATTTACACCATATACAAAAATAAAGTCCAGATGAATTACAATCTGAATGTGGAAGTTAAAAAGATAAAATTCTATTATTTTTAAAAGATTTTTATTTATTTATTCATGAGAGAAGCAGAGAGAGAGAGGGGCAGAGACACAGGCAGAGGGAGAAGCAGGCTCCATGCAGGGAGCCTGATGCAGAACTCGATCCCGGGTCTCCAGGATCATGCCCTGGGCCAAAGGCAGACGCTAAACCACTGAGCCACCCAGGGATCCCTAAAAAGATAAAATTCTAAAAGAAAAATAGAAGAGAGTTCTCTTCATGACTTTAGAGGAAGCAAAGAGACTCCCAATATAAATGTCATCCAAGAGTTATTTTTACTACTTTACAAACTTTCTCTAAGTTTTAAATTATTTGCCAATGAAAAGGTAAAAACAAACACCCAACAGAAAAGGTGGCAGAAGATTTGAGTCAGCACTACACAAAAGATGATGTGCAATGGCCAGTGAACATATGAAGCACTGCATATTTCATTAGTCCATCAAGAAAAGGCAAATTATAACCACAATAAGATATATCACCACAAACTTAGTAGAATGGTTAAACTTAAAAAGAAAATACCAGGCGTTGGTGAAGATGTGGGAGTATACCTTAGTACACCTATCTTGAAAACATTTGACAATAGCTATTAAAGCAAAAAATATACAAAATCTATGAGCCAGCAATTCTACTTCTGAATATATACCAATAGTACCAAAAGAAATGTACTAGAACATCCACAGCAGCAGCTTCAAAATAGCCTAAAACTGAAAGACATCCAAACAGCCATCATTAGCATAACAGTAGAACCAAAGAACCTTATAGCAATAATGATCTACAACTGCAAACAACACTATGAATGCATCTCACAAATACATTAAGCAGAAGATGGACAGAGAAGAGTATGTTGCATGATTCCATTTATATCAAGTACAAAAACAGAAAATTAACCTAAGTTGCTATAAGTCACAATAAAAGTTAACCATGGAGTGGGAGTGAATGAAAATGAGCATTAAAGGGACTTCTGGAGGTGCCAGTAATTTCTATTTCTTGATTTGGATGCTTATAAACACACTAAGCCCAAGTGTGTTCAGTTAATGAGAAATCATTGAGCTACACAGGTACGAATGAGGTATGCACATGTCTGGTGCTATATATATATATGTCATATTTCAATATAAACTTAAATATGCTTATATTAATGCATACATATTGGTAATTTACTGAGTGACCACTATGTGCAAATTTTCTACCTCCAAATATATATAATTAAATAGAATAGCCATCAGAGATGTGCAAAAATGAACGATTCCCTGCCAGTCATTCTATATTAGTCATTAAGCCAGGATTAAGCATAAAGATCTGCAACTGACTTTTGATTACCTCACTTAAATATGAATTAGACTAATTTAAAGAAAATATTAAAAAAAGAAAGAAAGAAAATATTGAGGAAGATACTGGGCTGCAGAAAACAACCAAATATTTAAAACTAAGAACAATGTCTGAGGAACATTAAATGTTAAAAATTGCTTGTTAAAGGGGGAAAAAGGCAATTCTAAAAGAAGAATCTGGCTTTTTCTTAGCTAAACTTTCTCCTCGTCATTACACATCCCCCTGCAATCATTAAAAAACATCCCAATTTATGACAAATAGTTAACCCTCATTCACCAAATTCTTCCCCACCTCACAGCCCTAAGAAGGCTATTTTGAAGGGCATACGAGTCCTAGCTGTACTAGGAAGGGCCTGGTGTTCAATGGGCTATCTAATGGGCAAAAGAAAATGATGTTCTCAATACAGTAAAATGATGTATCTGATTATCATATATTGTTCCTAAGAATAAACTCTTTTATCATAAGTAGGTTTGCACAACTTTAAAAATTTTATAAGTTCACTATGTTTTCATGGGTTTTATTGTTGCTATTTTAACATGTCTACCCAGAAATTATCAAGAATTAAATATAGTAATGTTTATACCATCTCACCTCAACTTCATTAGAGGCCGAATCAGCAGAGTATGGTAGAGCACTGCCAGACCCGAACAAAATGGGGGTCTTCACTCTCCCACAAATCCAAATATTCTATTCAGAGAGACATCCCAGTTCATAGATATTGTGACTGACCAGAACTCACAGTCCCTATTCTGTACTTCACAGCACATTCTGGGGATCTTTAGGGAAAAAAAAATCCAGTGACCTTAGAAAGTCTAAGTACAAATCATTCCAAAATGTGGTCCTTACCGCCTCTTTTGGAAAATCCTCTGTTCCGTGTTTGATTATCTTCACAGTCATTATTAGATTCTTGAATAAAAATTTAACATGTGAATAGGATCTAAATAATTAACTTTAAAGTTGTAATACCTAAAGAAAAGCACTATCACAGTATAAATTAGTGAGGAAAATGAGTATTAAGTTAAAATATGAACATTTTAATTCTTTTTTTAGTTTTATTTTTTTGAACATTTTAATGCTTGAAATAATTTTAGCAACAGAAAAAGACATTATTCAGTCAACTATACAAATCATTTCACGTATCTAAATGTTAAATGTTAAGTGTATAACTGAGAACTCACTATTTCCCAAGTGCTCCACACAAGTAAAAAAATAAGAATGTCATCAATATTGATACGATTGAAAATGGTTTCAGAATTATCTAAACAAGGGACACCTGAGTGGCTCAGAGGTTGAGCATCTGCCTTTGGCTTAGGGCATGATCCCAGTCCTGGGATCGAATTCCACATCAGGATCCTTGAGAGAAGCCTGTTTCTCCCCTCTGCCTATGTCTCTGCCTCTGTGTGTCTCTCATGAATAAATAAAATTTATTTTAAAAAAAGAAATATCTAAACTATTAAAGCAGTCAAGTGGTTCTTAAATGTAGGCCATACACCATGAGAAATACATGACAATTTTTTTTTAAGATTTTATTTATTCATGAGACACATGGGGGGTGGGGTGGGGGGCAGAGACACAGGCAGAGGGAGAAGCAGGTTCCATGCAGGGAACCTGATGCAGAACTAGATCCCAGGACTCTAGGACCACGCCCTAGGCCAAAGGCAAGACACTAAACCACTGAGCCACCCAGGGATCCCCGACAATTCTTTTTAAAATGCTATCAATATGTCTGTAATTTGCCTTTCTTACTAAATCTTAGGCATTAGTGGTTTTTTTTAAACATATGCAAACTTTTCCCCAATCATCCTAATGAAACAATTGGGGGATATCTTGTTTTTTCTGTTTTTAATGACATTATCAAGTAACATTACCATTTTCTAACCAGTGGAATAAGAATCACTACAGTGAAGGCTGCCTAAGGATTAGCTAGAAAGTTTGTTAAAAATAAATTCCTAGAAAAAAATAAAATAAATTAACTAATTCCTAGAATCCACACCCAGAGATGTTTATCAGCAACAAATAAATAATTTTTCAAAGTTTAAAAATATGTTAGTAATATGACTTTAAGTAATAACTTTAAGCTTTCTGGAAGATTCCAACAAAGCCACATTTGGGGATTACAGAAACAGTTTCAAGAGACCTTGCTACATGTCATTACTGTTTAAAATCCGAGACCTTTATGTCATAGTAATGACATCAAGTATCTAGAAAGCTTAGAAGATATCAGTTAAGTTCCTATGCAAAAGTACTAATCTACTTAACAATTAATATTATTTTAAAGAAATAACCCAGGGCTCTTGTTGTAGGCTCCTACTTGAAATGAAGTCAACAAATACCAAATATTTCCTAAAGAGCCTTTTAATATTGACAACTTTCCAGGAAGGAGGCTTTAACACTACAAGGGAGCTTAACAGGAAGGAAAGAATTTTGGAAAGCTTGGCCATCCCTGGAATAATGAGGACAGCTAACATTTATTGCCTTATATAAGAAAAATCTACAAATTAATTTGAGATCTGACAAGGACAAAGGGGTCTCACAGTGTCTTTGTCCAGTTATTCCCCTAAAACAAACCTGTATTTTGACCCCACTGGAAATTATAATAGGCAAATGACATCAGGTGAAGTTGGGTGAAGAGTACAATTGCAATAGGAGAAGGGGAAGGAAACTCTCTACTATTTTTCTAACTTGTAATGAGGCTCATACTATTTCAAAATAGTTATTAAAAAAAAAGAATTTCTGTAAAGTTAGGAAATAAAGCCAAGCACAAACAAAAAAGAAATATCATCCCAAGATTAGCTATGACCATATATTACATGAAAATTAATTATAGAAAACATGCAAAATATACATAACATGTAAAGTATAAATACTTAAACATATAAACAGAAATAACGATACATTAAGTATATTAAATATATATTTAGTATGTAAATATATTAGATATCCAATATAAACATATTTATACACATAATTTTTAAAATAGTAATGCAGAATTCAGTATGGTTTAGCACTGTTCTAAAGGAATAACATGTACTTTTTAAATCTTCACAAAAACCTTGTAAAATAGGTATTATTCTTTCTATAAATAGAAAAAATGAAATACAGAGAAGCTTAATATGTTTTTTCAAGGTAACATAACTGAGAAGAGGAGAATTTGGGTCTTAAACCTACAGTGTCTAAATCCAAAATTAAAGGTCTTTATCACTAACTAAACCAGCTGGAAGAAATGAGACTGCAGGGAAAATAACCACAAAAGATGCTATTTGTGTGTAGAATAAAAGCTCTATCATGATATCAGAATCTGTTCCTCATCGTATCAACAACAATTTTAAGAATGAAAGAACTCAATCCATATACATTTTTTTTTTATTTTTAGGGGAAGTAAGCTTGAGAAAGAAGAAAGACTATTTTGGAGGAAAGTTCTTTCAGGTTCCATGAGAAACTAGAATTTGCGTTCAAAAGTGCTCTGGCCTACCACTGATAAAAATCAACAAGGGAAGAAGGTCTGGGCTAAGTGAAAATGATCTTGAATATTCAATGATTTTAAAAAGGAAGATTAAGTAAAATAGAAATGGAAAAGAATTAAAATGGTCATTTTTTCCTTCCATCAAATATTTGTTCTATGTTAGGTATATTTTCATTTGAATAAGATGAAAAAAGCACAGAAAATCAGGAAGAATGAGACTGACAATGGCTTAGGGAAAGAAACAGTCTTATAGGTATATTAAAACCCTATCTAATTCCAAAGGGTTTTATGGTGATCAGTCTAGGCTTGGTTTTGATTTTGAGAATCACTGTTAAAAGTACAATGAGATTAACTCTCAAATATTTAATGAAGATAGATGGCATTTACCATGAATGTGTCTGGTATTAAACTTCATATTTTCATTAAGCCTGCCTAACAACCTATAATACAGACGTCCTCCATTCTGCAGAATACAAACTGTGGCTCTGAGAAATTAAGCAACTTGCTCTTAGTCATTCACATAGCAGGGACAGGAAACAAAGTCTGCAGCTCCAAAGTATATTATGTTATTAAGAGTCTACAGATAAGGGCACCTGAGTGGCTTAGTCAGTTAAGTGTCCGACTACTGATTTCAGCTTAGGTCATGAGACAGAGCCCCACATGGGCTCTGCACTGGGCATGGAGACTGCTTAAGATTCTTTCTCTCTCTCTCCCCTTCTGCCCACCCACCCTCTTCCTCTTTTTTTAAAAAAAAGAAAAAACATTCCACAGATAAGTGATTACCAATAAGAAGACATCAGAATCACCAGTGATGCTTTTTAAATATAGGTTCCAAGGTCTCACCCAAATCTACTTAATCTACTTAAAAGCACTCTCACCCAAATCTACTTAAATCTACTTAAAAGCACTATTACTTACAATAATCTATCTTCTGATAACATTACTCTACTTTCATCATTCTCTGTATTCCTCCAAACCAGTTGGTTAGTACCTTTGCCAGAAATGTCCTGATTTCAGCAGTAATCCACATTCTCATGAATCTTTTCCCACTGTTAAAAATTACGTGAGGCTGAAGAGGGACCTGCATGTCCTAAATTGTATGTATATATGGACATGGAGTTTTGTTCTTTCCATTATCCACTTTTTCTTAAGGAAAGAAACCATTCAAAAGTTGCACCTCGGGCAGCCCGGGTGGCTCAGCGGTTTAGCACCGTCTCGAGCCCAGGGCCTGATCCTGGAGACCCGGGATCGAGTCCCATGTCAGGCTCCCTGCATAGAGCCTGTTTCTCCCTCTGCCTGTGTCTCTGCCTCTCTCTCTCTCTCTCTCATGAATAAATAAAATCTTAAAAAAAAAATAAAGTTTAAAAAAAAAAAGTTGCACCTCATAGATTAACTAAGGCAGGTTGCAAAAGGTCAAACTAGGACACCTGAATCCTTGGTTAAGGCTCTGGCTATAGCTGCTTTATATATTTTTTTAAAGATTTTTATTTATTTGACAGAGAGAGAGAGAGAGAGAGAGAACAAGCATGTAAAGGGAGAAAAAGGGTTCCCACCAAGCAGGGAGCCCAGTGTTGGGCTCGATCCCAGGACTCTGGGATCATGACCTAAGTCAGAGAAAGATGCTTAACCAATTGAGCCACCCAAATGCCCCTACAGCTGCTTTGTAAAATCAGGTTTAAATAAATTAGAATTGAAAAAGACTATGACACTTAATCTTAGTTTCTCTTTAGCATGTACTTTGAACATTACATTTTAAAAGCTACTACAAAAAACATTGAACTCACCTCTCCAGAAACCAGAGCTATCACCTTCTTCAAACTTATTTGAAAAACCTATACAAAAGAGAAAATTAAACTTGTAAACTTCTGACAATACCTATACCTCTATGGTAAACCAAAAAAAAAAAAAAAAAAAACAACAAACAAAAAAGGGACTGCTAGTTATTAGTTATGATGACCCTTTAAAATAGGATAAACCACAAAGAACTATATATAAACACTGAAAGAAAACCAACACAGGTTGGATTATGACTTCTGCCTTGTGTCAATTAATGAAGGTAAAATGTCCAGCCAATGTTATATTACCTCAAATGTCATATGCTTCTATATACAGATGGTCAGAATAGGGGTATATATATCAACATAAACACTATATATTTTCTATTCAAAAGATCAAAGTTTTTAAAACCTTATAAATTAACTCAATCTCTTGATCCACCAGTGGACAATACCAAATTATAATCTAATCTTTAATAATCCTTCCCATCTCAATAATAAGGAAATTCTTCCAACATTTTTTGTTAAAAAAATTTTTTTTACATCTTTCATTTATCTCTGCTTTCAAATTTTTCATATAATAAAAACCTGTATCTAGATTTATGTGTCTCTGGAGCATACAGATACATCTCTAAAATTAATTTTAAATGCATTATCAGTAGTATTTCACAAAAGTATTAAATGTTGGATCTTAAAAAATGATCTTTAGTGCAAAGATATTCAGAGTAATATTCATTAAAATTAAATGTCCCTATAAGATGGCTGTCAATCAGTATTTAAGCTAAATTATAAAATATTAAATGTATTAAATCATGGTTTCTGCAATACAGAAACCAATTACTGTCTGACATATTAAATTTATATGCAGAATGTATACATAAAGCTACTTAATATCTCAGGTTCATAAATCTAACATCGCTTTTAGCACAGAAATTTAATACATAATTATGATACAAAAATAAGTACCAATAGGATTAGGTGACAAAAAAGGTTTTCCTTGAAAAGATAAATAATTTCAAAATAAAAACAATCTGTACAGAAAGAGTATATTACCATGAAACCTAAATTTTGAGTTATTTAATCCATTTCAAGATTTGCAATCTTTCAAGTTGGTTCAGAAAAGGATTATTCTATCTACTTCCCTCTACAACTGCCCCTTCCCTCCATTCTATCCTCTTTAACTGCTGGGTTTCCAAAATGCTTCAGAAGTCTTCCACCTACACAGTACTGGTCTTGATCTTAAATTCTGCATCAGTTCTGATATACAGTTTTTAAAGTTTTTAAGGAAGAAAAGAACTTCAAAGCTTCTACTCGTTCTTTGTTCAACTAGATGAAGATTCAAATTTACCTTTGGAAGTATGTAAGATGGATCTCTTACTGGGAGGCACAGGGGAAGGGAGTCTTGAGTACAGAAAAAAAAAACTAGGGTTCACTAAAATTGTGATTATAAAGTATCATAAGCAGTTTACCTCTGTTTCCAAAACTCTTTCCAACTCCAAAACCACCC
Source organism: Canis lupus dingo (assembly GCF_003254725.2). Taxonomy (NCBI): domain Eukaryota; kingdom Metazoa; phylum Chordata; class Mammalia; order Carnivora; family Canidae; genus Canis; species Canis lupus. The sequence goes on along the minus strand of NC_064244.1, from coordinate 41,679,995 downwards.
ATTGTAGATGTATTCTCTCTTTTATTAGACTCACCAGCATCTGAAAATGTTCAGAGTTAAAACTCTTTAGAACATAAAATTAACTGTCATCAAAAACTAGGAATTAAATGAATCTTTGGGATTACTTAAAAATAAAATTTTTTAAGGGGGAGGCGGGGCACCTGTCTGGCTCAGCTGGTAGAGCATGCAACTCTATCTCAGGATGGTAAATTTAAGCCCCATGTTGGGTGTAGAAATTACTTAAAAATAAAATCTTAAAATGAAAGAATGAATCAATCTTTTCTGTAAAGGGACTTCCAAGGATAGGGAGAAAGTAGTACAGAAACTTATAAAAATAAAATATCCTGCAACTTTTATTTAAAAACTCTTGAATTATAATACCAAAGTAAAAACATAAACATACTACTGGTGAAATACAGCTTTCTACTACTACTTGTTACTTAACTTTTTATCAGGAAATTCAACTCTGTGATTTTCTGTATATTGAAACCTCACCCTGAAGAAAGCCACTTATTTATGCTTCTGCATGGAAGTCCTGCTATTGAAAATTTTATACTCTTATCCTGTTGTGGTTTTTTTTAAGATTTTATTTATTTATTCATGAGAGACACAGAGAGAGAGGCAGAGACATAGGCAGAGGGAGAAGCAGGCTCCCAGCGGGCTCCCAGGACTCTGGGATCACCACCTGAGCCAAAGGTAGATGCTCAACCACAGAGCCACCCATGTGCCCCACCAGAGAGCCACCCAGGTGCTCCTCTTGACCTTTTTTAAAATTATTATTACTTAATCATTTTGTTAGCATTTAAATTGCTCTCAATCTTTCTACTTTTAAAACTCAAATTAGGAAGGAACTACACAATAAAGAAATAAAAGCTGAACTACCACTTCCTGAGTCACATCTCTACCACTCCGGGTCTTTCCTTATATTATCCTGTGAACTTTATCCTCACAATGATGAGCATCCAACATTTTAACTCATACCAAACTATTTGCCATAATCCACATTGTTAACTTCTAATATTTTCTACCTTCCTACACACTGGTCCTTAAGCAAGGCATTCCCTGCTTTTCTATTTTTCCTATCAAAATTCTTTTCACTCTGCAAAACCCCATTTCAAAGGCCACCTCCTCTATGAAGTCTTCTTTCAGACTTCAGTCATAATCAATCCTTCCTCCACATTCCCACAACATACTATCACTTACTTTCTTTGTGTTTCTCTACCACCAGTTAAGAATTTTGAAGACAGAGTTGCTATGGCAAGAAGCATAGCTATTTAAGCCAAAAAACTGGACAAAAGACATACAAACTAATATAAACTGACACTTTAAACTATCACTAGAAAAATTTAAAGCATTTTCTTGTGGTCTTCATAAATTGTGTCTTACCTAACTATACAATAACCTAATACAGGGAAGTTAAAGATCTACAAAACTCCTCAAGCCACGTGCAAAATTGTGTATGAGCAATTATCCGTATTTTCATCAGATTCTAAAGATGTGTATGATTCAAGAAGTTAAAGCTATTTAGGGGATCCCTGGGTGGCGCAGCAGTTTAGCGCCTGCCTTTGGCCCAGGGCACGATCCTGGAGACCCGGGATCGAATCCCACGTCGGGCTCCCGGTGCATGGAGCCTGCTTCTCCCTCTGCCTGTGTCTCTGCCTCTCCCCCTCTCTCTGTGTGACTATCATAAATAAATAAAAAATTAAAAAAAAATAAATAAAGCTATTTAGGTCATACTTCACAGAACATGAAAAGTGATCAATACTCTATTATGAGCAATTAAGGGTCAGTTTCTTTCTTTCCTTTTTTTTTTTTTTTTTCATTTTCTTTCTTTTTTTTTTTAATTTATTTATTTATTTTTTATTGGTGTTCAATTTACTAACATACAGAATAACACCCAGTGCCCGTCACCCATTCACTCCCACCCCCCGCCCTCCTCCCCTTCTACCACCCCTAGTTCGTTTCCCAGAGTTAGCAGTCTTTACGTTCTGTCTCCCTTTCTGATATTTCCCACACATTTCTTCTCCCTTCCCTTATTTTCCCTTTCACTATTATTTACATTCCCCAAATGAATGAGAACATATAATGTTTGTCCTTCTCCGACTGACTTACTTCACTCAGCATAATACCCTCCAGTTCCATCCACGTTGAAGCAAATGGTGGGTATTTGTCATTTCTAATAGCTGAGTAATATTCCATTGTATACATAAACCACATCTTCTTTATCCATTCATCTTTCGTTGGACACCGAGGCTCCTTCCACAGTTTGGCTATCGTGGCCATTGCTGCTAGAAACATCGGGGTGCAGGTGTCCCGGCGTTTCATTGCATTTGTATCTTTGGGGTAAATCCCCAACAGTGCAATTGCTGGGTCGTAGGGCAGGTATATTTTTAACTGTTTGAGGAACCTCCACACAGTTTTCCAGAGTGGCTGCACCAGTTCACAGTCCCACCAACAGTGTAAGAGGGTTCCCTTTTCTCCGCATCCTCTCCAACATTTGTTGTTTCCTGCCTTGTTAATTTTCCCCATTCTCACTGGTGTGAGGTGGTATCTCATTGTAGTTTTGATTTGTATTTCCCTGATGGCAAGTGATGCAGAGCATTTTCTCATATGCATGTTGGCCATGTCTATGTCTTCCTCTGTGAGATTTCTGTTCATGTCTTTTGCCCATTTCATGATTGGATTGTTTGTTTCTTTGGTGTTGAGTTTAATAAGTTCTTTATAGATCTTGAAAACTAGCCCTTTATCTGATATGTCATTTGCAAATATCTTCTCCCATTCTGTAGGTTGTCTTTGAGTTTTGTTGACTGTATCCTTTGCTGTGCAAAAGCTTCTTATCTTGATGAAGCCAGCATCACCTTAATTCCAAAGCCAGACAAAGACCCCGCCAAAAAGGAGAATTACAGACCAATATCCCTGATGAACATGGATGCAAAAATTCTCAACAAGATACTGGCCAATAGGATCCAACAGTACATTAAGAAAATTATTCACCATGACCAAGTAGGATTTATCCCTGGGACACAAGGCTGGTTCAACACCCGTAAAACAATCAATGTGATTCATCATATCAGCAAGAGAAAAACCAAGAACCATATGATCCTCTCATTGGATGCAGAGAAAGCATTTGACAAAATACAGCATCCATTCCTGATCAAAACTCTTCAGAGTGTCGGGATAGAGGGAACATTCCTCAACATCTTAAAAGCCATCTATGAAAAGCCCACAGCAAATATCATTCTCAATGGGGAAGCACTGGGAGCCTTTCCCCTAAGATCAGGAACAAGACAGGGATGTCCACTCTCACCACTGCTATTCAACATAGTACTGGAAGTCCTAGCCTCAGCAATCAGACAACAAAAAGACATTAAAGGCATTCAAATTGGCAAAGAAGAAGTCAAACTCTCCCTCTTCGCCGATGACATGATACTCTACATAGAAAACCCAAAAGTCTCCACCCCAAGATTGCTAGAACTCATACAGCAATTCGGTAGCGTGGCAGGATACAAAATCAATGCCCAGAAGTCAGTGGCATTTCTACACACTAACAATGAGACTGAAGAAAGAGAAATTAAGGAGTCAATCCCATTTACAATTGCACCCAAAAGCATAAGATACCTAGGAATAAACCTCACCAAAGAGGTAAAGGATCTATACCCTCAAAACTATAGAACATTTCTGAAAGAAATTGAGGAAGACACAAAGAGATGGAAAAATATTCCATGCTCATGGATTGGCAGAATTAATATTGTGAAAATGTCAATGTTACCCAGGGCAATATACACGTTTAATGCAATCCCTATCAAAATACCATGGACTTTCTTCAGAGAGTTAGAACAAATTATTTTAAGATTTGTGTGGAATCAGAAAAGACCCCGAATAGCCAGGGGAATTTTAAAAAAGAAAACCATATCTGGGGGCATCACAATGCCAGATTTCAGGTTGTACTACAAAGCTGTGGTCATCAAGACAGTGTGGTACTGGCACAAAAACAGACACATAGATCAGTGGAACAGAATAGAGAATCCAGAAGTGGACCCTGAACTTTATGGGCAACTAATATTCGATAAAGGAGGAAAGACTACCCATTGGAAGAAAGACAGTCTCTTCAATAAATGGTGCTGGGAAAATTGGACATCCACATGCAGAAGAATGAAACTAGACCACTCTCTTTCACCATACACAAAGATAAACTCAAAATGGATGAAAGATCTAAATGTGAGACAAGATTCCATCAAAATCCTAGAGAAGAACACAGGCAACACCCTTTTTGAACTCGGCCATAGTAACTTCTTGCAAGATACATCCTTTTTTTTTTTTTTTTAAGGAAGGGTCATTTTCAAAAACAAATTGCTAGCTACACAAGCTCTGAGAAAAAATATAGAGGTTGAAACTAAAGTATTCCATTAACAATAAGGGAAAGGAGTTATATTCATTGGTCTATGAATTTCTAAGATTATTCGTAGTACAATGATAACTTTTTAAAGTATTAACATTCAGCCAAGAGTTTTGATCAGAAGATTAATGTGTTTTTCAACCTAACACATATGAAATTAACAGTGTGTAGTAAAATCGGTCTCAGTGACGGTTTTCTCATTTAAAAAGCCTTTATTTAAATAAATAAATAAATAGAAAATTTAAAAAAAAAGCCTTTATTCAAAGATACAGGCTTCCAGTTACAGAATGAATAAGTCACACAGATAAAAGATATATCATAGAAGATATAGTCGTTGGTATTGTTAATAATTTTGCATGGTGACAGATGGTAGCTATACCAGTGATGAGTATAGTTGTGGAATCGCTACGTTGTATATCTGAAACTAATGTAATGCATTGTGCATCAACTACACTTCAATTTAAAAAAGAAAAAAAAGGAAAAAGCATTCAATTAATGCAAAACTTTAACAAGATATATGAATATACTTTCTGAATTTGAAAATTTAAAAATACCTAATTAAAACATTTCTGGGGAGCCTGGGTGGTTCACTAGGTTAAGCATCCATCCAACTCTTGATTTCAGTTCAGGTGATTATCTCAGGGTTTTGAGATGGAGCTTTCTCTGTGCTGGGCATGGAGCCTGCTTGAGATTCTCTCTCTTGCACGCCCTCTGCCCCTCCCCCCCACTTCATCTCTAAAAAATAAAAAAAATTTTAAAGGCTTTATTCATTAGTATTTTGAAATCCGCATCAAAAAGTGTCACCTAGGGGATCCCTGGGTGGCTCAGCAGTTGGTGCCTGCCTTTGGCCCAGGGCGTGATCCTGGAGTCCCGGGATCGAGTCCCACGTCAGGCTCCCAGCGTGGAGCCTGTTTTTCTCTCTGCCTATGTCTCTGCCTCTCTCTGTGTCTCTCATGAATAAATAAATAAAATATTTTAAAAAAAAACAAAAACAAAAACAAAAAAGTGTCACCTAAATTAAATTCTAAAATTAGATTTTAAAACATCTACTCTAAAATATATTTTTTAGAATACATTTAAGTATTAAATGTTCCTCTAAGTGTAATAATTTTCAGGTATTTATTATCTCTAATGTTATTAGTAACCAACAAAACCCCCACTTGAACCTTTTAGCAAATCATCAATGTCTCTTACTATGCAGGCTTTAAAAACACAATAAAAATGCATATTTAAAGAAATTATTTCTTGGGGCAGCTCAGCTGGTTAAGCATCTGCCTAGGACTCAGGTCATGATCTTAAGGTCCTAGGATTGAGCCCAGCCCTGTATTGGGCTCCCTGCTCAGCAGCAGTCTGCTTGTCCTCTCCCTCTGCCCCTTACCCCTCTTGTATATTCACTGTACTCTCTTCTCTCTCAAATAAATAAAATCTTAACTGAATCTAAACAAGAAATAAAGTTTTCCAAGTATCAAAGGAAATACCATACAACAATCTTTAATGTCTCCAATGAATAAAAATACCTAGAAATAAAGTTTTTCAATTAACATCCAATGAATTCAAGATTAAGCACTACGTGTATTTAAAACTACCAATTAGCCCTAACTTATGATACCCTGTAAAAGAAATAAACAGTCATGTGGATTTTTAAATAAATTTTAAGTTTTAATATTTTATGGCACTATACTAAAACATAAAGTAAAATACTTTCAGCATTGTAATATCAAATCTAAAAATGGACTGTAGGAAGGTATTTTGCTATATCATTACCTGTCAAATCAAGTACTTGTTCTAAAAATAAAAAGTTCCAAGTTTGGGGAAATAACCTCTTAATACTAATAAACTTACAGAAATGTTTCTATATTGCCTTTTTTTGAGAAATAAAAGTTTAAAAAAGAGGCCCTTCCTACCCTAATCTCTGAAGTTTTTACAAACATTCTCCTGCCAATTGTGGGATATCAATAATCATAAACACATCAAGAAATATCCCTATAAAGCCATCCTTAACCAATGTAGTTTATCAATTTAACTCCTACTATCCCAAAGGAAAAAGCAAAAAGGAAACTGCTAAGTGAAAAAACAATAAACTCATTATTCCAAAGTCTACTGTGCAGTGAGTTACAACAGACTTAGCTTTGCACTAAACAGCTATAATAGTTTCTATTCTTTCCACCACTGAGCAGTTAGTAAGATTATGGAAAGACAAATATACTTACCTCTGTTTCCCATACTCCTCCCTGAGAGAAATCCACCTCTCATGAAATGATCTCTTCGAGAAGGTCCATCATTCATTTCTGAATCAAGTAAATTTAAAGCAAGTCAAAAAGGTATCTTGTGGTACAAACATTAAACCTTTTCAATGTGCCATCCCCCATGATAAAGGAAGAATTCTATAAATCAATAAAGACAAACAGCCTAGTAGCTTTAGATAGGTAGTTCTCCAAAGGAAAAATAAATGATGACTAAATCTTACTCAGTTAAACAAAATGGAAATCAAAGGAAGAAGACAGCTTTTTTCAATCATATGACTGACTGGAAAATAGTTTTAAGTTTGCTAATACCAAAAACAGTTAAGGGCATAGGGAAACAAGCACAAATCATATACTATAGTAAAGCTACAAATTAGATCTTGATCCTAGCTTTAAAAGAACATGCTTTTTGAATGTATATTCATTTCTTCTCTGGATAAACAAACCAAATTGTCACACAGAAATTAAATCAGTACTTAAATCTCTGCATCATGGCCTAGTTGTTTTTTCTTTATTTTTTTTTTTTTTAACAGGCGAGCTCTACCAAACTCTCAAAGAACAAATCATTCCAATGACATATAACCGTCCCAGGAAACATAAAGAGGAAATATTTCCCCACTCATTTCTACCAAGTCAACACAACGTTAACAAGTCAAGGACAGAAGAAAATCTCTTTGACTCACAAGTAGATGCAAAATCTCCATAAAAATTATTAGCAAAACAAATCCAATAGGAAATTAAATAGAACATTATGACCAACTGGGGTTTATTCCAGTATGCAAGGATATTTTAAACAACAGAGCATCTTAAAAAGGTAAGTAACAACATTAACATATCAAAATGAAAAAAACTATCTCTACAGATAAAAGTACATGAAGTAACTCAACATGGGGGCACTTTGGTGGTTCAGTCCAGTTAAGCACCTGCCTTGGGCTCAGATCATGATCTCAGAATCCTGGGATCGAGGTCTGTGTCCTCTACTCAGCAGGAAGTCTGCTTCTTTTTTTCTCTTTCTCTCTCTTTCCCCCCCCTTCCTCTATCTCAAGTAAATATTTTAAAAAGCACTCTAAAAATAACATGATTTATGACAAAAATATATATTAGCAAACTAAGAGGTTTTCATGGCAGCTCTATTCATACTAGCAAAAAGGAAATAATTCAAATGTGAGTCAAGAAGAAAATAAACATATAGTATGACCTGTTTAGCCAAAAAAATTAAAGTATAATAGATCTAATTAAACAAAACAAAGTACTGTCTCCTTCAAAAAAAGCACTCTACATGGTATACAACTTTACACTTTACAAAATTACATTCATCACCTCATTTGATCTTTATCCTTATAATAACCCTGTTAGGAATGAGGGTAGGTATTGCTGAGTTTGTTTTTAGAAAAAATTAAAACCCCAAAATAACAGAACCTATATGTGCTAGGCCTAGAAAGCAGGATTTCCATCCCAAAACTGTGCTTAATTATACCCACTGCAAAAACAATTTAAATGATCTGAACTAGCAGCAGACATAAGAAGAAAAAAAAGCTAACACCCAAAAAGAAAAAACTTAAGATTCAAGTAGTTTATTACCATCAAAATAAAATTAGTTGACAACTAAAACAAGTGGTCAAATTCAAGATAGATAATTGTTATCACATGTGCACAAGAAAATCATCATTTGAGCACCACAGATATCAGGCACTACACTATATTAGGCCTTTGTATATATTAACTAGCTTATTTAACACTTAAAAATGTAAGAGCTATTATCCTCATTTTTAAAATGAGAAAACAAAGTTTAGAGAACCTAAAGTTTAGAGAACCTAAAGTTTAGAGAAGCAACTTCACCAAGGTCATCCAGCCAGTATGAAGACTGGACTTCAATTTGAATCCAATCATCAGACTTAAAGCCCTACTTGTTGGAGACCTGTATACATTCTCCACAGTACATCTATAAGAGAAGCACCTTAACATCTCTAGATGGTAAATCAAAGGACAAACTTAAAAATAATCTTGGACAACACCCCATTAGTCATTCAAATCTGAAAAGTAAAACACAGGAAAGATACAAATATTTTTAAGAGTTAAAGGAAACAGCATGCAAAATTTTTAAAAATCCCAAGGTATAGTCTAAAAATGATGGTCCAAAAACTGAAGGTTCTAATAAAGAATTAATTCATCTTGTCTTCTTTGCTTTTAGCACGCAGTCAAAAGGAAATAGGCAATTACTCTCTTTACTTTTTTTTTTAGTAGTTTTAGGGATTGCTGCTCTCACTTTCATTAATTTAATGATATACCATCACTGAATTTTATCAGGTTCAATCCCCATCATAATAAATACATAGTTGGAAAAATATCAGTAAAGAAGTCCATGATACTAATAAATGATAGAGTATAGCTATTTACCTTTGGTGCTCTGAAGCCTATCAAAACAAAACAAAAGAAATGAAAAGAAACTCCATTTAAAACGAAATTAGATTAATGGAAGCAATTCCCACCAAATGACATGTAATTACATCAGACCAGATTCAGAAAGAAGGAGCAAATTATGAACAACTTAAAAAAAAATCCACATATTTAACCACCAAGAAAAAGAACAAGAACTAGAAGACTTTAGTTCGAGCTCTAATCCACCTGTAATCTTCCAATCTTCATCCAGCGTCATCTGCTTAACCCAAAGTGAAAAGGGTAAGAGAAGATGAAAAAGACTCAGTGGCAAAAAGTTCTGAAACAACTTCTCAGTATTTAGGGCTGCCAGCTGTATTAATCTCTAATGCCCTTCATTATCTCAAGTAGCTCAAGGACTACACATTTATAAATCATCAACCTTCAGTCTTCCAACCAGAGATCATGTAATTATAAAAGTAATGTGCACAAAAATTGCCTGGAAATCTGGTTAAAATGTAGATTATGATATAGTAGTTGTGGGTGAAACATTAGAGTCTGCATTTTTTTTCCAAGTTTTTTTTTTTAATTTGAGATAGAAAGTCCATACAAGCAGGGGGATGAGGGATGATGAAGGGCATAGAGAAAAGCAGACTCCCCGGTGAGCAGGGAGCCTGGCATAGAGGTCTATCCCATGACTCTGAGACCATAACTTAAGCTGAAGGCAGACAGATGTTCAACCAACTTAGCCACCTCTAGATTCTGCATTTCTAAGTTCACAGGTAACACCAATGCTACTGGTCTGCCAACAATATTCTTACATCCACCAAAAGACATAACAGAAGTTTACAAAATAGGAAAATACTGTAAACTATCCACATGCCCATTAATACAATGTCCTATGTTATATCCATAAATAACCTACAACTATTTCCATGGAGAAATGGAGAGAAGCTTAAACACAAGAGAATTTAATGTATGGTTCCAATTCTATATAATTTGTATATACAGGAAAAACTTTATGCTGCTAGAAATTAGAATAGCAGTTACTCCTAGTCAGAGTGATGGTTGCCTTGAACAAGGGTTTTTAGAGTTCCACTAATGCTCTGTTCTTGATATGGGTGAACACGAAGGTGTATTCACCTTGTTCAAATCCAGCGACCTGTACATTTATGATGTATACCTTAAAAATACTGAATCTGGGATCCCTGGGTGGCGCAGCGGTTTAGCGCCTGCCTTTGGCCCAGGGCGCGATCCTGGAGACCCGGGATCGAATCCCACATCAGGCTCCCGGTGCGTGGAGCCTGCTTCTTCCTCTGCCTGTGTCTCTGCCTCTCTCTCTCTCTCTATCATAAATAAATAAAAATAAAAAAAATACTGAATCTGGCAGGGAAAGAAGGTAGAAGAGTAGGGTCCCCAAGTCACCTGTCCCCACCAAATTACCTAGATAACTTTCAAATCATCCTGAAAACCTACGAATTTGGCCTGAGATTTAAAGAGAGAACAGCTGGAATGCTACAGTGAGAAGAGTTCCCGCTTCTATCAAAGTAGGAAGACGGAAAAAAATAAATAAAAAAGCATCCAAGGGGGAGGGGCCCTGCAAGGAGCGGGTCAAAACCCCAGTCCCAGAGAAGCAGGAGCTTTACCAGCCTTCCCGGACGGAAAGGCGCTTGCAGGGAACTCGGGCAGGATCCCAGGAAGGGCAGTGGAGCCCCCCAGGTCCCCTGGGTCACTAACAGAGGAGATGTGCCCCTGGGGAGAGTGCGCCACATTCCCCGGGCTGAGCTCCCTACAGGGCTGGAGTGTGCGCCCCAGGGGGCCCAGGGACAGCTCAAGTGGAGGCTCTGCACGAAGGGGGCTGCATGGCCCCGGGAGCCCGATTCCAGGGGCGGGCGCAGACCCCATAGCCCAGGGCACCAGGGGACACAGCCCAATATCCAGCGCTCCCCCCGGGACACGCGGGGGCAGGGAGGACCCAGGACAGCAAGGACGCTCCTGCCCCCAGACCCCCCAAGCTGTGCAGATCGGCGCCCCCGGAGCATTCAGGACCCTGTGGACTGGGAGACTGTGGTAGTTACTGCAGGAGCGGACTCTAGAGCTGGAGAGCTGGCCGCTGCCACTGTTGTTGTTCCTCCTGGTGTCACCTTGTGCCTGGGACTGAGCAGGGCCGCCAGGGAGCAGGGACCTCGCAGGATAAACAGCTCCCACTGAGCAGTGCACCTGGCAGGGGGCGGGGCAGCTCCCCCAGGTGCACACACCTGAGAATCAGCACAGCAGCCCCTCCCCCAGAAGACCAGCTTAAAGGACAGGGGAAGAGCAAGTTCTTGACCAAGCAGTGCTGGAAAGTTCCAGGGGAAGTCTAGGGACTTACAGTATATAGAATCACAGGATACCCCACCTTTTGTTTTTGTTTGTTCCCCCCCTTTTTTTCTTTCTCTTTTTCTTTTTCCAGTACAACTTGTTTTTAGTCACTCTGCACTGAGCAAAATGACAAGGAAGAATTCACCACAAAAGAATCAGAAATACTCCTCTCTCCCACAGAGTTACAGAATTTGGATTACAATTCAATATCAGAAAGCCAATTCAGAAGCACAATTATAAAGCTACTGGTGGCTCTAGAAAAAAGCATAAAGGATTCAAGAGACTTCATGACTACAGAATTTAGATCTAATCAGGCCGAAATTAAAAATCAGTTAAATGAGATGCAATCCAAACTGGAGGTCCTAAAGACAAGGGTTAACGAGGTAGAAGAACAAGTGAGTGACATAGAAGACAAGTTGATGGCAAAGAGGGAAACTGAGGAAAAAAGAGACAAACAATTAAAAGACCATGAAGATAGATTAAAGGAAATAAAGGACAGCCTGAGGAAGAAAAACCTATGTTTAATTGGGGTTCCCGAGGGCACCAAAAGGGCCAGAGGGCCAGAATATGTATTTGAACAAATCATAGCTGAGAACTTCCCTAACTTGGGAAGGAAAACAGGCATTCGGATCCAGGAGATAGAAAGATTCCCCCCTCAAAAAAAAAAAAAAAAAAATCAAGGAAAACCGTTCAACACCCCGACATTTAATAGTGAAACTTGCAAATTCCAAAGATAAAGAGAAGATCCTTAAAACAGCAAGAGACAAGAGATCCCTAACCTTTATGGGGAGAAGTATTAGGTTAACAGCAGACCTCTCCAGAGACCTGGCAGGCCAGAAAGGGTTGGCAGGATATACTCAGGGTCCTAAATGAGAAGAACCTGCAGCCAATAATACTTTATCCAGCAAGGCTCTCATTCAGAATAGAAGGAGAGATAAAGAGCTTCCAAGATAGGCAGAAACTGAAAAAAAATATGTGACCACCAAACCAGCTCTGCAAGAAATATTAAGGGAGAACTCCGTAAAAGAAAGAGGAAGTCCAAAGAAACAATCCACAAAAACAGGGACTGAATAGGTATTATGATGACACTAAATTCATATCTTTTAATAGTAACTCTGAACGTGAATGGGCTTAATGATCCCATCAAAAGGTACAGGGTTTTAGACTGGACAAAAAAGCAAGACCCATCTATTTGCTGTCTACAAGAGACTCATTTTATTTTTTTTTATTTTTTTTTATTTATGATAGTCACAGAGAGAGAGAGAGAGAGGCAGATCTACAAGAGACTCATTTTATTTTTTTTTATTTTTTTTTATTTATGATAGTCACAGAGAGAGAGAGAGAGAGGCAGAGACATAGGCAGATGGAGAAGCAGGCTCCATGCACCAGGAGCCCAACGTGGGATTCAATCCCGGATCTCCAGGATCGCGCCCTGGGCCAAAGGCAGGCACTAAACTGCTGCGCCACCCAGGGATCCCAAGGGACTCATTTTAGACATAAGGACACCTACAGCCTGAAAATAAAAGGCTGGAGAACCATTTACCATTCAAATGGTCCTCAAAAGAAAGCAGGGGTAGCCATCCTCATATCAGGTAAATTAAAGTTTATCCCAAAGACTGTAGTAAGAGATGAAGAGGGACACTATATCATACTTAAAGGATCTATCCAACAAGAGGACCTAACAATTGTGAATATTTATGCCCCGAATGTGGGAGCTGCCAAGTATATCAATCAGTTAATAACCAAAGTTAAGACATACTTAGATAATAATACACTTATACTTGGGAGACTTGAACACGGTGCTTTCTACAATTGATAGATCTTCTAAGCACAACATATCCAAAGAAACAAGAGCTTTAAATGATACACAGGACACGATGGATTTCACAGATATTTACAGAACTTTACATCCAAACGCAACTGAATGCACATTCTTCTCAAGTGCACATGGAACTTTCTCCAGAATAGACCACATACTGGGTCACAAATCAGGTCTTAACCGATACCAAAAGACTGGGATCGTCCCATGCATATTTTCAGACCATAATGCTTTGAAACCAGAACTAAACCACAAGAAGTTTGGGAGGATTTCAAACACATGGAGGTTAAAGACCATCCTGCTAAAAGATGAAAGGGTCAACCAGGAAATTAGAGAAGAATTAAAAATATTCATTGAAACTAATGAGAATGAAGATACAACTGTTCAAAATCTTTGGGATACAGCAAAAGCAGTCATGAGGGGGATATACATTGCAATACAAGCATCCATCCAAAAACTAGAAAGAATTCAAATACAAAAGCTAACCTTAAAAAAAAAAAAAAAAAAAAAAGCTAACCTTGTACCTAAAGGAGCTGAAGAAGGAACAGCAAATAAAACCTTCACCTAGCAGAAGAAGAGAATTAATAAAGATTTGAGCAGAACTCAACGAAATAGAGACCAGAAGAACTGTGGAACAGATCAACAAAACCAGGAGTTGGTTCTTTAAAAGAATTAATAAGATAGATAAGCCATTATCCAGCCTTATTAAAAAGAAGAGAGAAAAGACTCAAATTAATAAAATCACAAATGAGAAAGGAAAGATCACCACCAATATCAAGGAAATACAAACGATTTTATAAACTTATTATGAACAGCTAAATGCCAATAAATTAGGCAATCTAGAAGAAATGGACGCATTTCTGGAAAACCACAAACTACCAAAATTGGAACAGGAAGAAATAGAAAATCTGAACAGGCTGATAACCCGAAAGGAAATTGAAGCAGTCATCAAAAACCTCCCAAGACACAAAAGTCCAGGCCAGATGGCTTCCCAGGGGAATTCTATCAAACGTTTAAAGAAGAAACCATACCTATTCTACTAAAGCTGTTCAGGAAGATAAAAAGAGATGGAATACTTCCAAACTCGTTCTATGAGACCAGCATCGCCCTAATTCCAAAACCAGACAAAGCCACCAAAAAGGAGAATTATAGACCAATATCCCTGATGAACATAGATGCAAAAATTCTCAACAAGATACTAGCCAATAGGATCCAACAGTACATTAAGATCATTCACCATGACCAAGTGGGATTTATCCCCAGGATGCAAGGCTGGTTCAACAAGCGTAAAGCCATCAATGTGATAGATCATATCAACAAGAGAAAAAACAAGAACCATATGATCCTCTCAATAGATGCAGAGAAAGCATTTGACAAAACACAGCATCCATTCCTGATCAAAACTCTTCAGAGTGTAGGGATAGAGGGAACATTCCTTAGCATCTTAAAAGCCATCTATGAAAAGCCCACAGCAAATAACGTTCTCAATGGGGAAACACTGGGAGCCTTTCCCCTACAGGAACATGACAGAAATGTCTACTCTCACCACTGCTATTCAACATAGTACTAGAAATCCTAGGCTCAGCAATTGAGCAGCAAAAATAAAAGGAATTCAAATTGGGAAAGAAGAAGTCAAACTCTCCCTCTTCCCAGATGACATGATACTCTACATACAAAACCCAAAAGACTCCACTCCAAGATTGCTAGAACTCATACAGCAAATCGGGGGTGTGGCAGGATACAAAATCAATGCCCAGAAATCAGTGGCATTTCTATACACTAACAATGAGACTGAAGAAAGAGAAATTAAAGAGTCAATCCCATTTACAATTGCACCCAAAAGCATGAGAGACCTAGGAATAAACCTAACCAAAGAGGTAAAGGATCTATACCCTAAAAACTACAGGACGCTTCTGAAAGAAATGGAGAAGACACAAAGAGATGGAAAAATATTCCATGCTCATGGATTGGAAGAATTAATATTGTGAAAATGTCAATGTTACCCAGGGCAATTTACACATTTAATGCAATCCCTATCAAAATACCATGGACTATCTTCAGAGAGTTGGAACAAATCATCTTAATATTTGTGTGGAATCAAAAAAGACCCCGAATATCCAGGGGAATATTAAAAAAGAAAACCACAGCTGGGGGCATCACAATGCCAGATTTCAGGTTATACAACAAAGCTGTGGTCATCAAGACAGTGTGGTACTGGCACAAAAACAGACACATAGATCAACGGAACAGAATAGAGAATCCAGAAGTGGACCCTCAACTTTATGGTCAACTAATATTCAACAAAGCAGGAAAGACTGTCCATTGGAAGAAAGACAGTCTCTTCAATAAATGGGCTGGGAAAATTGGACATCCACACGCAGAAGAATAAACTAGACCATTCTCTTACACCATACACACAGATAAACTCAAAATGGAATGAAGATCTAAATATGAGACAAGATTTTATGGTCAACTTTATGGTAAACTAATATTCAACAAAGCAGGAAAGACCATCTACTGGAAAAAAGACAGTCTCTTCAATAAATGGTGCTGGGAAAATTGGACATCCACATGCAGAAGAATGAAACTAGACCATTCTCTTACACCATACACACAGATAAACTCAAAATGGAATGAAGATCTAAATATGAGACAAGATTCCATCAAAATCCTAGAGGAGAACACAGGCAACACCCTTTTTGAACTTGGCCACAGTAACTTCTTGCAAGATACATCCATGAAGGCAAGAGAAATAAAAGCAAAAATGAATTATTGGGACTTAATCAAGATAAAAAGCGTTTGCACAGCAAAGGACACAGTCAACAAAACTAAAAGACAACCTACAGAATGGGAGAAGATATTTGCAAATGACCTATCAGATAAAGGGCTAGTATCCAAGATCTATAAAGAACTTATTAAACTCAACATCAAAGAAACAAACAATCCAATCATGAAATGGGCAAAAGACATGAACAGAAATATCACGGAGGAAGACATAGACATGGCCAACAAGCATATGAGAAAATGCTCCGCATCACTGGCCATCAGGGAAATACAAATCAAAACCACAATGACATACCACCTCACACCAGTGAGAATGGGGAAAATTAGCAAGACAGGAAACAACAAAGGTTGGAGAGGATGTGTAGAAAGGGGAACCCTCTTGCACTGTTGGTGGGAGTGTGAACTTCCTGCCACCTGTGTGCCAATCTGTGTGGAGATTCCTCAAAGAGTTAAAAATAGATCTGAAAATAAATAAAATAAAATAAATAAAATAAAATAAAATAAAATAAAATAAAATAAAATAAAATAAAATAAAATAAAATAAAAATAGATCTGCCCTACAACCCAGCAATTGCACTGCTAGGGATTTACCCCAAAGATACAGATGCAGTGCAACGCTGGAACCCCGTACCCCAATGTTTATAGCAGCAATGTCCACAATACCCAAACTGTGGAAGGAGCCTCAGCGTCCATCAAAAGATGAATGGATAAAGAAGATGTGGTATATGTATACAATGGGATATTAGCCATTAGAAACGACAAATACTCAACATTTACTTCAACGTGGATGGAACTGGAGGGTATTATGCTGAGTGAAATAAGTCAATTGGAGAAGGACAAACATTATATTGTGTCATTCATTTGGGGAATATAAAAATTAATGAAAGGGAATAAAGGGAAAGGAGAGAAAATGAGTGAAAATATCAGTGAGGGTGACAAAACATGAGACTCACCCAACTCTGGGAAATGAACAAGGGGTAGTGGAAAAGGGAGGTGGGCAGGGGGTTGGGGTGACTGGGTGACGGGCACTGAGGGGGGCAGTTGGAGGGATGAGCACTGGGTGTTATGCTGTATGTTGACAAATTGAACTCCAATAAAAAAATAAAATTAAATAAATAAATAAATAAATAAATATAAAAATAAAAATACTCAATCTGGGGACACCTGGGTGGCTCAGAGGTTGAACGTCTGCTATCAGCTCAGGGTATGATCCTGGGATCCTGGGATCCTGAGATCAAGTCCCACATCAGGCTCCCTACGGGAAGCCTGCTTCTCCCTCTATGTCTCTGCCTCTCTCTGTCTCTCATGAATAAATATATCTTAAAAAATATATATTGAAACTGTGTGTGCACCATGCTTCAAAAAAATTTTTTTTCTTTTTAAAAAAATAAGAAGAACCTGGCCTAGAGAGATATGTAGACAAAGGCAACTAAACTTGTAATAAACAGGTGATTTACATGTTCCAAAGTTTATTCTTTAAAAAAGATAAAAAGCATAAAACGAAAATTGAATTAGAACATGAGAAAAGAAAACTAGAGGCCAATCTTACTTAATTCAAAAGCACTAAAAAGGGGTTCCTGGGTGGCTCTGTCAGTTAAGCGTCTGACTCTTGATTTCAGCTGAGGTCATGATCTCAGGGTCGTGAGACTGGGTTCAGCACTGAGCATGAAGCCTTCTTGAGATTCTCCTTCTCCCTCTCCCTCTGTCCTGGATCACCCTACCCCTGGCCTGCACACTCCTTTTTTTTCCCCCCTAAAAGAGAGAGATCTGGCTCCTTTAAATAAAAGTACTAAATAAGATATCTCATTTCATTGAATACTGCAATAAAATAGCTATGCAGGGCTTATCCTAGGAACACAAAATTAGTTCATGTTTAAAGAATATTAGGAGATTTAAAGGAACAACAGAAATCTGGAATTCAAAAAAAGGGCATTTGTTAACATTCAACTGCCTTTTCTTTTTTTATATTGAGAGAAAGAGAGGAGGAATGGCACAGGGAGAGGAGAGAAAATCTCAAGCAGGCTTTCCCCACTGAGCACAAAGCTTGACATGAGGCTCGATTTCACAACCCTGAGATCATATCCTGAGCCAAGATCCAGTCAGACATTTAACCAACTGAACCATCCAGGCACCCCCTTCACTGCCATTTCTAAACAAAACAAGTATTTGAGCAGAAATAGAAAGAAAATTCCTTAGCACAATTTAAAAAATCAACTAAAATAAGCCTAAAGCAAACATTATATTTTAATTCTAAAAATTTTGGAGCATTCTCATTGAAGCGAAGAAAAGTCTAAATGCTTGTTATTTTTACTATTATTTAGTGAATGGTAGGTTTTATCCATTGCTTTAAGACAAAAAAAAGAACAAGGGGCACCTGGGTGGCTCAGTGGTTCAGCTTCTGCCTTCAGCTCAAGGCGTGATCCCAGAGTCCTGGGATCAATCCTGCATCATATTCCCCACAGAGCCTGCTTCTCCCTCTGCCTATGTCTCTGCCTCTCTTTCTCGGTGTCTCGCATGAATAAATAAATAAAATCTTTTTTTAAAAAAGACCAAAAAATGACAAAATTGTGTAAGAGATGAAATTTGCATCACATATCAATAGGGAAAGGACAGTATTTAACAGAGAGTGCGGGGAAAATTGGGTTATTTTATGTGGGAAGAAAATAGGTTATTTTACATCATATTCAAAAAATGGATTCAACTGTCTACTTAAAAATGGTTAAAGAGGGGGCAGCTGGGTGTCTCAGTCCGGTCTAGAAGCTGACTCTTGATTTCAGCTTAGGTCCTGATCTCAGGGTAGTGAGATAGAGCCCTGCATCGAGCTAGGAGAGTAGTCTGCTCCTGACTCTCTCTCTCTCTCTTCCTCTGCCACTCCTCCCTTCCCCCAACCCCTGCTCACATGCAAGCACATGCTCTCTAAAAATAAATAAATCTTTCCTTAAACAATGGTTAAGCAGGGAAAACAACTTCAACTTCTTAAAGACTATTTACAAAAACCTACAACTAACATCATACTTAATAGTGAGAAACACAAAGTGTTTCCACTAAAATCAAGTACAGGTCAAAGATGTGCCTTCTCATCACTTCATTATCATACTGCAAGTTCTAGCTAAAGAAATAAGGCAAGAAAATGAAAGGTTCACATATTGGGAAGAAAGAAATAAAACTGTCTTGTTTCACAAATAACTGATCACCTATGTAGAAAATCCAAAATAATGACAAAAAAACTCCTGGAACTAATAAGCAACTATAGCAAAAGTGCACGATACCAGATTAGTAGACAAAACCAATTGCTTTCCTGTGCACCAATAACAAACAAATTTACTTTGAAAATAAAAATATATTACCATTTATACTAGCACTCAAAAATGAAATAGGTGGGTATTAATCTAACAAAATGTACAGAAGATCTATTTGAGGACAACTATAAAACTGTCATGAAAATCAAAGGATTAAATAAATGGAAAGATATTTCACACTCATAGATAGGAAAACTCTTTATTGTCAAGATATCAATTCTTTTATCTCTAGATTCAAAGCTAACCCAATCAAAATCCTACCAAGTTATTTTGTGGATATTGACCAATTGATTCTAAAGTTTACATGGAGAGTTTACATTCTATACCTTGAATAGCCAACATAATATTGAAGGAAAAGAACAAAGTTGAATGGCTGGCACTACCCAATTTAAATACTTACTCTAAAGCCATTATGATCAAGACAGTATAGTATTGGCAAAAGAATAAACAAATCAATGAAACAGAATAGAGAACCAAGACCCATGTAAGTATGGTCAACTGATCTTTGACAAAGTAGCAAAGGCAATACAAAGAGCAAACACAGTCTTTTCAATGAATGGTGCTAAAACTAAACATCCACATGAGGGGGGAAGAAAGAACATAGAACCAACCTTACACCCTTCACAAAAATTAACTCAAAATGATCACAGATCGAAAGAAAAGAAAATGGATCACAGATCTAAATACACATGTAAAACTATAAAACCCCTGGAAGATAACGTAAGAGAAACTCTAAATGACCTGGGGTATGAAGATGACTTTTTAGATACAACACCAAGAACATAATCCATTAAAGAAATAACTGATAAGCTAAGCTTCACTGAAGCTAAAAACTCCCACTCACTAAAATCTTAAAAAGAGAGAGAGAGTGAGGAGGTTAGTGCCTGGGTGGCTTAGTTGGTTAAGTGTCAGACTTGATTTTTGGCTCAGCTCATTACCTCAAAGTTAGGGGATCCAGCCCAACCTCAGGCTCTGCTCTCAGCATGGAGTCAGCTTGTGCCTCTCCCTCTGCTCTTTCCCCTGCTCTTGCTTGCTCACTTGCTCCCTCTCTCTCTCAAGTAAATATAATCTTTAAAACAAAAAACAAAAACAACTTCTACTCTGCAAAAGACAATGTCAAAATAATGAGAAAACAAGCCACACACTAGGAGAAAATATTTTTGTAAGACACATCTGATAAAGGATTATTAGCTAAAACACAAAAGGAATTCTTAAAAACTCAACAATAAGAAAACAAACCTAATTAAAAACGGTCAAGACCTTAACATCGGAAAAATGCAAATTAAAACAATAAAGTACCACAATTTGCCTTTCTGAATGGCCAAAGTCTCTAACACTGACAATATCAAATACTAGCAAGGCCATTTAGCAACAGGAATTCCTATTTATTTCTGATGGGAATGTAAAATGGTATGAATATCTTGCAAAGCAGTTTGGTAGTTTCCAACAAAACTAAATATACTCCTACCACATCATCCAGCAAAGTATCCTCATTGGTATTTACCCAAATGGGGTGAAAACTTATATCCACACAAAAACCTGCACATGGGTGTGTTTCTAGTAGCTTTGTTTCTAATCACCAAAACTTGGAAGCAACCAAGATACTTACTGAGACAAATGAATTAACAACTGTTGTACATCCAGACAACAGCATATTATTCATTGCTTTGAGAAACAAACAACTGGGGGTCCCTGAGTGGCTCAGCAGTTTGGCACCTGCCTTCGGGCCAGGGCGTGATCCTGGACTGGAGTCCCAGGATGGAGTCCCACATCGGGCTCCCTGTGTGGAGCCTGCTTCTCCCTCTGCCTGTGTCTCTGCCCCTCTCTGTCTCCCATGAATAAATAAATAAAATCTTTTTTAAAAAAACTGAGCTATCAAGCCATGGAAAGACATGGAGGAAACTTAATGCATATTACTAAGTGAAAGAGCCCAATCTTAAAAGCCTATATATACTATATGATTCCAAATGTATGACATTCTGGAAAAGGTGAAACGATGCAGACAATAAAAAGATTATTGGTGGGATCCCTGGGTGGCGCAGTGGTTTGGCGCCTGCCTTTGGCCCAGGGCGCGATCCTGGAGACCCGGGATCGAATTCCACGTTGGGCTCCCGGTGCATGGAACCTGCTTCTCCCTCTGCCTGTGTCTCTGCCTCTCTCTCTCTCTCTCTCTCTCTCTCTGTGTGTGTGTGTGTGACTATCATAAATAAATAAAGAAAAAAAATTAAAAAAAAAAAAGATTATTGGTTACTAGGGGAAAGAGAAGGGGGAGAGATAGGCAGAGAACAGAGGATTTTTAAGGCAATGAAAATCCTCTTTCTGATACCATAATGATGGAAACATTCATCCAAACCCACAGACTATACAATACCAAGAGTGAGCCCTAACGGTAAACTACAGACTTTGGGTGATTATAATGTATTGCTGTAGGTTCCTCAATTCTAACAAATGTACCATTCTGGCTGGGGATGTTGATAATGTGGGAGGCCATGCAGATGTGGGATAAGTGCATATGGGAAATCTCTATGCTTTCTCCTCAATTTTGCTATGAGCCTAGAACTGCTTTTAAAAAATGAAGTCTTACTTAAAATTTTTTAATTTTAAAAAATGGTTAAAATGGTAAATTTTATGTTATGTTTATTTTACCATAAAAAACCTTCATTCATACTATATGCATTACATTCTGATTTGGCTAGCACTCAAATAAATATGGTTACCATGAATTAAAAAAAAAAACATTCGGATGATTAAAAGCTAAATGTGAAAGGTAAAACTCTAAGCATAACATAGGAGATTACTTCTGACATAGAGGTGAGGAAGAGCTTCTTAATTAAAACTGCAAAAGCAAATCAGAAAGCAAAAATATTTAAGCACTTCAAAAGAAAGTTTTTGATCAGTAAGGCAAATCATGGACAAAGATGACAGAAGAGCATAAAATCTAAAATACTGGAGTGCCTACCAATCAACAAGAGAAACAGAGCATGAATAATAGAAAAATGCTCTAAAAATATGAAAAGGCAACTTATAGAAGTGGAAACCTACAATAATAACAGCACATGAAGAGACAGGTAAGCTCTTAAAAATCAGATAAATGCTTTTAAAACATGAGATTTTACTTTAAAGCCAAAAGACTGGCTAAAATTAAAAGACTCAATAACATCCAATATAAATTGAGATATAAAAACCCTCATGTCCAACTGATGGGAATATAGACTGGTATAGTTATTCCAGAGAATAATTGTTAAACATTTAGTCAAACTAAGTACATATACACTCAACACTGTAACTCCTTTCCTGAGCCCATTACCCAAAAACACTCCAGCCTATGAAAGGGTATATACAGAAATGTTCTTCCTTGTGGTAGTGGAAGGTAATAGGAGGTCTTCTTAGTGTCCATCATGGTAGTATAAGGGTAAATAAAACTTCATGATACAGTGTATGAGATACCTTGCACTAGTAATAAATAACGATGTCAATTATCAATTAGAAACAGATCTTAAAGGTAGCAGTGGGTGGATGAGAATGAGATATTTATCTGTTACATTTTTCTAAGTTAAAAATATATGTGCACACAGAAAAAACTGGTACACAAAATATTTTTTTTAAAGATTTTATTTATTTATTCATGAGAGACACACACAGAGAGAGACACAGGCAGAGAGAGAAGCAGGCTCCTCACAGGGAGCCCAATGCAGGACTCAATCCGGGACTAGGATCACGCCCTGAGCTAAAGGCTGATGCTCAACCGCTGAGCCACCCAGGTGTCCCACAAAACATGTTTTAAAACACACACATAGGGACGCCTGGGTGGCTCAGCAGTTGAGCACCTGCCTTCAGCCCAGGGCATGATCTGGAGTCCCGGGATCGAGTCCCACATCGGGCTTCCTGGATGGAGCCTGCTTCTCCCTCTGCCTATGTCTCTGCCTCTTTCTCTGTGTCTCTCATGAATAAATAAATAAAATCTTAAAACACACACACACACACACACACACACACACACACAAATAGTTCCTTTGGGAAAAAAACAGAATGAGAAGCCCCTGACACTGCCTCACATAAATAGCTGGTCTAGGAATAATTCAAATCATTCAAAAACGGGTAATGAAAAAAATCAGCAAAGGCAGTACAAGATCCATGCAATACAATGAAGGAGGAAGAAAGAACATAATAGAAAAATGACACAGAAACCAGTTCAAAAAACTTAAATCCTCTAGATATACACTGGCTGGATTCCTCTCTAGGGAAACAGCTCTGCCCAACAAGACGGCCTGGCCCGGGCCCAAATACTCCACAATAGAGCCAATCAGTCAACAAGCTGTGACTATGCACACAAAGTTGATTTCTCATCAGCATTTTTAATGTTTCACTCAAATACAAAAAGGCACCCAAGTATAACCACGCTTTTGAAGAAAGCCACCCATAAAAAAGACAGACTAGGCCGGGTTTGGGCTGGACAGCGCTCTTATTGCTCTGGTAAGAAAGGCTCCCCAAGCAGACACCCAGATTCAGGGCTTAAGGTGGGTCTTCAGGGCTCCAGCATGGCAGACACCCATCAAGGGCCCTCTCTGGACACAGAGAATAGGTGGAACAGAGTCTGGGGGCCATGCTAGACCCCAAGTGTAGGATCTGTACCCTGGAGAGAGCTGGTGGCTGCACTCCTGAACAAATCAAGTGTGGATCAGGCCAACTTGTCAGCAGGTGGGCCTAGCCTGGGCCAGGGGTGCCCAGAGGTGGCAGGCGTGGAAAAGGGAAAGGAGAGAAATTGGTCTGGTGCCTGTGATGGGTATTATAGCTCAGTCAATTTTACATCACAGTTACTGAACTCAGAACAAGTGTTTTAAAAGATTTAAGACTTTGGTTGAAATGTCTGGCAAAGGCCTAAATATAATTCAGACACTAAAGTGTTACAGTTTGTGTTAAGAAAGGAATGAAGACAGGTTGGAAGGAACAGAACAGGATATAAGAACCTAAGCAGAGTACGCATTATTGGAATATTTAATGTTTTGTTGTAATTGAGGTTTAGAGGGAATGGTCATTTATTATGTCTTTTTTAATAACAAACTTTCATATTGAGCATTTTTACTCATTACTAAATAATGAGGTTAATTTTGAAATAGCATTCTCAACCAAGAAAACATAATTCCTAGAATTAAATATTAAAAGATATTTAACATCTTTATGGAGAAATTATAAATAAACAGGAGACAATGAGGCCCATAGATGGAAAGACTAAGCACAATAAAGATACTTTTCTTCCAAAATATATAAATTTACTGCAGTTTTATGAAAATGTAAGATTTTTGTGACTTTAAACAGATGCTAAATTTCACTTGGAAAAATAAAGGTCAAAAATATGATTCTGAAAAAAGAATGAAAGGGGAATTGCCCTAGCAGATAATAAAACTTATTATAAGCCCAAAGAATTAGTACAGTATTATTTTGTGCAGAGACAGACACATGGAGCACTGGAAATCGAAGGAGAATCCAGAACAATGTCTCTCCAAAATTCATGTCCTTTCTGCAACTTCAAACTGCGACCTTAGTTAGAAGTAAGATTATTACAGATGTAATTGATTTCCAGTTACGGAATGCATAAATCACAGATATAAAAGGTAGAACAGAAGGAATATAGTCAATGGTACTGTAATAGCATTATATGGTGACAGATGGTAGCTGTATTTGTGAGCACAGTATAACGTATAAACTTGTGGAATCACTCTACTGCATACATGAAACTAATGAAACACTGTATGTCAACAGTATTTCAATAAAAAAGCAAAACATGTATATAATATGCCACTGCAATATAATTATGTATGTGGGAATATATGCAAAGATTAAAACATCAGACTCAACAACATACTACCAATGGGGGCTTAATTCAGGGCCCAAAGTTTCAAATCATTTTCTTTCTTTTTGTCTCTGCAACTTAAGTTGTTTTTTCTTTAAAATGCATATTTTGGTATTGGCTTAGATATATTCATTAGCCTGATAAGCATTTCTGCAATTTAGAAAGGCTATTTCTATGAAAAAAAATTTTTTAATTTAAAAAGAGCTACAAAAGTACCTGTAAATTGTCTGCTTACCTTCCTCTGAACAACATATTCCATTACCTAATTACATTTTTAAAAAATATTTTGTTTATTCATGAGAGACACAGAGAGAGAGAGCCAGAGACACAGGCAGAGGGAGAAGCAGGCTCCATGCAGGTAGCCCGACATGGGACTCGATCCCGGGTCTCCAGGAGCACACCCTGGGCTGAAGGGGGCATTAAACCACTAAGCCACCAGGGCTGCCCCCTAATTTCATTTCCTTTGCCTAAACATTCAGAGATCACATGCTAAAAGAAGTCCTTGTTTTTGGTTGGTGGCTATTTCAATCTAGCTTCTTGAAGATTTCACCACAAAACAATGTTCTGCTTTGATATACTATAGATGTAAATTTTATTTCCTTTACAAAAACTAGCTTTCAACAATTCAAAGAACAAGGTTTCTCCTGATTACAAAGTAATTTATCCAAATAGACACAGATTAGTTTTACCTATTCAACTTTTTTGTATATTTCAAGTACACATGAATGCATGTGATTCATAGGATGGAAGCAAAGTTAGTCTTCTGCTGGGGTTTTAGCAGGCAGCAGTTTAATCAAGTTTTCATAATCTGAATATTCTATGTTAAATCGCTGCATTTAAATGTTTATGAAAGATAAATGGATCTTGACAATAGCAAAAGCATCTCTTCTAAACTTAACTTCTATCAAGATAATTACTCTGAACTGAAGATGAACAGGGGAATTAAATTTGCTTTACCCCGATGAACTCTCTCTCATATTCTCCTTTACATTTTAGAAACTATCTTTCCACATTTTTTTCACTTTAGAACAGGCCTCAGTGACCAGGCAGCTACCTTGACTATAAAATGTTTTACCTCTTCCACTAACTTTTGAAGAAATAAACAATGAAACTATCTGGTGCCATTAGTCCCTCTCTCTTGTACTACAGCAAAACTTAAAAGTGATAGTTACACAAATTCAGAGACTCAGTAAATTCATAGTAACTGAAATGGCACAGGAAGTACCACACCGGTTGTCAGGAACTGAGGAGAAAAGGGACAGGGGAGTTACTGTTTAGCGAGAATGAAGTTTCAGTTTAGGAACATGAAAAAGTTCGAGAGGTGGGTGGTGGTGACGGCTGCATGGCAATGTGAATGTACTTATCAATGCCACTGAAATGTACACTTAAAAATGGTGAGGAGGAGGGCAGCCCAGGTAGCTCAGCGGTTTAGCACCACCTTCAGCCCAGGGTGTGATCCTGGAGACCCGGGATTGAGTCCCACATCGGCTCCTGCATGGAGCCTGCTTCTCCCTCTGCTTGTCTCTGTCTCTGCCTCTCTCTCTCTCTCTCATAAATCAAACAATCAATCAATCAACCTTTAAAAAAAAATGGTGAGGGGTGTCTGGGTGGCTCAGTCAGTTAACTATCTGCCTTTGGCTTAGGTCATGATCCCAGGATCCTGGGACAGAGCCCTCAAACTGCTTCTCCCTTTCATTCTGCCCCTCTCATGCTTGCTTGCTCTCTCTCACTCTCTTGCTTTAAGATAAATAAAATCTTTTTAAAAATAGTGAAAGTGGTAAACTTTATGTTACATGTATTTTACCACAATAACTGAAAAAGATACATCAGAAATAGCACTTCAGCCAGCTTTGGATTTCAACAAAAATCAAAGACTACCGCCATGAGTTTTTCCTAACCTAAGTCCTATCACTTGTGCCCTTCATCTGCATCTACTCTATGAAATATTTAGGCAACCTAGCTAGAAATAAGTGGTAGGGGAAAAAAACAGTGGCTCCCTTACCTTGACTTGTTTCTCTTATTCTTCTATGACCTTTCCTAAATTAATTTTCAGATCCCAAAGAAACTCATGATATCCTGATGTTAGAGCAGATTAGTTAGACCAGGACAATTATTATCCTAACATGTTACCACTACTGCAACTTGCTTCAACAATCTTATAGCCTATAAGAGATCCATTTTAGACCTAAAGACACGTACAGATTGAAAGTGAAGGGATGTAGAAACATTTACCACACAAATGAATGTCAAAACAAAGTCAGAGTAGCAATACTTATATAAGACAGACTAGACTTTTTTGTTCTTGTATTGTTTTTATCTTGCTTTGGCATCAGGGTAATACTGGCTTCATGGAATGATTCTGAATACACTCCCTCTATTTCATGATTTGTAAAATTTCGATAAAGAGTATCACTAACTTTTTTTTCAATGCTAGAATTCACCAAGGAAACCATGTGGTCTTGGGCTTTTCTGGGCTGGGAGATTTCTGATTCCTAACTTTAATTCTTCTTACTGGTCTAAGAAGATCTCCTATTTCTTGGATTCAAGTTTCATGATTCAATCGTGGTAACTTGTGTGGTTTTTAAGAGTTATCTGTTTTGTTTACCAACTTATCTGATTTGTTAGTATTTAACTGTTTATATAGTAATCGGTTATCACACTACATATTTCTGTGGTTATCTGTTATAGTTCTCATTTTGATTTTTGAGTAGTTTTCTTTGTTAACAGCATAGCTAAACATTGCCAATTTCTTTCCTTTTTTTAAAACTGATCATTACTTTCAACATTATATTATTGTTTACCCTGGTCTCTATTTTACTTATTTCTGATTTTCTTTGTTATTTCCTTCCTCTACTAAACTTCAGTTTCTTCTTTTTTCTAGTTCTTTGTAATGTAATGTTTATTTAAATTTTTTCTTTTTTAAAAGATTTTATTTATTTATTTATGAAAGAGAAAGCATGGGGATAGGGGACAAATCTCAAGCAGGCTTCATGATTTGCAGGGCCTGATCTCACAACCCTGAGATCATGACCTGAGCCCAAATCAAGAGCTGGACATATAACTAACTGAGTCACCCAGGTTCCCTGAACTTTTTCTCTAATGCAAGCATTTACAGCATAAATTTCACTCTCATATCTGCTTTTCCTTCACCCCATAGGTTTTGGAATATTTCATTGGTTTTTTTTTTAAGATTTTATTTATGTATTCATGAGAGACACAGAGAAGTAGAGACATAAGCAGAGGGAGAAGCAGGCTCCCTATGGGGAGCCTGATGCAGGACTCATTCCTAGCACCCCAGGATCACAACCTGAGCCAAAGCCAGATGCTTAACCACTGAGGCACCCAAGCATCCCTCTTTTTCTTTTGTTTTGAGACATATTTTGATTTGCCATTTGATTTCTTATTTGGTCCACTGCTTGTACAGTAGTGTTAATATTTACACTGTAAAAAACAAACAACAGTCTTACAATTCTATCTCCTACTCCCTTATGTCAGGAACCCTGACAATTCTCTAGCAGCCTGAAAGCCAAATATGCAACTTCCAGGTTGGGCAAAGGTTCTACGGGAAACCCACAAAATCAAATAATATAGCATTACACCTCTCTTCTTTCCTTTCCTCTATCTAGAAGTGGCCCTCATCCTAAGACATCCAAACAATAAATTCTCACAGAAATTTAACACTCTACAAGATGTCTACTAGTCTGCCCTTCATTCACTAGATGAAGCCCTTAACCTAAAAAGGGTTATAACTTTTTCCTTTAACACATACCCGATGATGAAGCTGTAGTCCTGTTAAAAGTGTCTCCATTTGCTCCAGAAGAATACCTATCCTGTAAGAGGGAAGAAAAGACTCATTTTCTACTTTGAAAATAAAAATGTGTCATCACAAATACCAGAAAATTTTAACAACCAGGCTTTGTTCCAAACAAAACAATAGCAGATTCAAAGATTTTCTGGATCATTCGTTCCTTTATTACTTTAAAACCTCTTCACTTTAACACTGAATGCATAGCATATTTATATATCACTTAAAACAGTGATCAGCAAACTGCAGCCATGAGCCAAACCTGGTGGGCCACCAGTTTTTGTAAATAACGTTTTACTGGAACAAAGCTACCCTCATTCATCTAGATATGTCTATGGCAGCTTTCCCACCACAACAGTCAAGTTGCAACAGAGAATAATTAAGCCCACAAAGTCTAAAATATTTACTATCTAGCCCTTTATGGAAAGAATCTGCAGACATTAGACTTAAAAGTTTACCCATCCATATACTTGAAAAGTATAATTAAGTACTATTTTTTATTGTATTTATTTATTTGACAGAGAGAACGAATGAGCAAGCACAAGCAAGGAACAGCAGAGGGAGGAGAAGCATGCTGCCAAGCAGGGAGCCCAATGTGGGGCATAGTTCTAGGACCCTGGGGATCATGACCTGAGCCGAAGGCACACATTTAACTGACTGAGCCACCCAGGCACCCAGTTATAATTAAGAACTATTATTACATAAATAAAATCTGACCAAAGTAACACATGAATAAATCAATGCCTACCAATATACAGTATATTTTCAAAAGTTCAGTATTTTACAATATACTCATCAATACTGTATAAAATAGAACACAAAAGGAGAGTAATAGATAACAGTTTCTGCATAAAAGTACTACAGGATTTTATTGTTATAACTTCAGTTATGCTCATATTAAGGGAAACAAATGTGTTCACAATTTGTAAAAAGGAACTCACTCTAAAATAAAGACTAACATCACTGATGCACTAAAAACAATATCCTATAAATGTACATTGCAAGTAGTACAAAGAAGTGGCTCATGTCAGCTACAGAATATTCATAATTATTTTTTTTAAGATTTTATTTATTTATTCATGAGAGAAAGAGAGAGGCAAAGATATAGGCAGAGGGAGAAGCAGACTCCATGCAAGGATCCTGAGTGGGACTCGATCCCAGAACTCCAGGATCATACCCTGAGCCCAAGACAGACATGCAACCGCTGAGCCACCCAGGCATCCCTATTCATAGTTAATTTTAATCAAAGTTGTCACAGCAACAGTTGAAGACTGTCACTGATGCTCTCAAACACTGACTGTCCCATTTTCCCTACCTTGGTCTCAAAAATATGCATTCGTTATTAATGCGTATGTATTACATTTGCAGTGGTATATCTGCATTTTTGATGGGCTCAGAAAATCCAACTTTTGTTATTAAATGAACAGCTAAATGTCAAATTAATCTAGGAATCTTCCAACATTTCTCAGGGCATCTCTGTAAATGAAAACTTGAGTAATTTTTTCTCACTTGGAACTCCCAGGGTGTCCTTATTATTGTTAACCGACTCCCTTAATTTCCCCTTCCATAATCTTCCTCTACTTAGGAAATAACTCAGAGAAGAGAGCTCTCAAATTCCTGTACATGAAAAGCAGAATTTCATAATTTAAAAAGAAAGGTGACCTAAAACTTACAGATGATATCTTAGTTAACTGACTACATTAGAATAGTCACAACATTCCTTCAAACGAATTACTTTAAATAAAACGAAAGCTAGAGGGAGTGCATTAGTAATACTTCCTAAAATTTAACAAAAGACACTAAGTGATTTTAAAAACTACTTTTATAAAGCTCAAGAGTCATTTAATTATTTTCTGAGTTATTAAGAACAGAAAGGCAATATACCATCCTTGAAATGCCCTGAGCTTTTGATAATTACTACAGCTAAAAGTTCCAATTTATCATTACCACAGACATTAAAACAATTAAGAGCACTTCAGGGGTGCCTGGGTAGCTCAGTTGGTGAAGCATCTGCCTTCGGCTCAAGTCACGATTCTGGGGTCCTGGGATCGAGCCCCACATCAGGCTCCCTACTCAGTGAGGAGTCTGCTTCTCCCTCTGCCTCTCCCCTGCTTGTGTTCTCTCTCTCAA
Source organism: Canis lupus dingo (assembly GCF_003254725.2). Lineage (NCBI taxonomy): Eukaryota > Metazoa > Chordata > Mammalia > Carnivora > Canidae > Canis > Canis lupus. The sequence goes on along the minus strand of NC_064244.1, from coordinate 41,648,931 downwards.
AATAAATTTAAAAAAATCTTTTAAAAGAAGAAGGAGGAGGAGGAGGAGAAGAATTATTCTTCTTTAAAGTGAAATTCTGAAGACTTTTTTTTTCTTTTCTAGTGGCCAAAGTATTATTGGATAAAGAAAATCCAAAAAAAGGCTGATTTCAGTGCTATAAAGCTAATAAAGGTAATGAGACACTGTAGCATTCAAGAATTTAAAAACTATTAGTATTAGATGATTTTCAAGTTGTGGAATTTAATATCCCACATACACTGAATTTTAAAATTCCAAGGCAAATTCTGAAGTAAAACATAAAAAATTCAGGGCAGAGGTGCCTAGGTGACTCAGGTTGTGATCTCAGAGTCCGGGGACTGAGTCCTGCTTCAGGCTTCGTACAAAGGAGACTGCTTCTCCCACTGCGTATGTCTCTGCCTCTCTGTCTCTCATGAATGAATAAATAAAATCTTAAAAAATACATTAAAAATTCTTAACCTTTTTCATTTCCTTAAAACTAAATTAATTTCATATTCCTTTCTGCTACTGCACCACTTCTCTGCTCCTCTTGAAACAAAATGTCTACAGTTGCTGCCTCTTCTTTCTTATATCCCATTTTTTTTCCTTTAAGGTACTGAAATCGAGAATACTCAGAATAAAGCCCTCTAAGTCTGTTTTACACCATGCAACTTTACCCAATCTCAAAGCTTTAAATCCATTAATATACAGATAATTATCAAATTTATATCTATAGTCCTGATCCCTCTTCTAGGCAATAAAGTCCTATAACCTACTGACTGGTATCTTACATGTTTTCATAGGCATCTCAAGTTGAACACAACAAACTAAATAAACATTCTTTGTTTTGACCCCTCCCAAGCTTGTAGATCTTAAACAGATTCTCCATTTCAGCAGATGGCACCACCAACCATCTAGTTGCTTAAACAACCTGTGGTTGTTTCCCTACAGTATAGGGAATACAGTGAATAGCATTATAATACCACTGGATGGTTACAGATGGTAGCTATACTAGCATGAGCACACCATAACATACAGGCTTGTCAAATCACTGTTGTACACCTGAAACTAATGTTACATTGTGTTTCAAGTATACTTCAATAACATCAATAAATAAAACTTAAAACTCTAGCTATCATCTTTGATTACTTTCACTCCCCATATCCAATCAAACCCGTCCTATTAACTCTAAGTCCACAACTATCTTCAGTCTTCTCTCCCTTTTCTCTCCCCTTTCCCTCTGTGACTTCATCTTTCACCACTCTTGTCTTATCTCACTGTACTTTAGGCATACTACCTATAGTAGGCTGATATACGGCCACCTAAATATATTAAGTAATAAACTCTGGAACTTGCAAATGTTGCCTTATTGGAAAAGAGTTGTTGCGAATATAATTAAGGATTCTGAAATGAGGAGATTACTCTGGATCACCTGTGTAGGCCCTAAATGTCACCACAAAGGTCCTTATGCGAGGCAAAAAAAAAAAAAAAAAAGACACACATGGCAGCCACAGGAAGACAGAGCAGAGACAGTTGCAGCCAAAAGACAAAGAATGCTATAGCTACCAGAATGCTGGAGGAGGCATGGATTCTCTCCTAGAGCCTCGAGAAGGAAGACAGCCCTGATGACGCCTAGATTGCTAACTTCTGGCCTTGGCAAACTAATACCTTGCTGTATTTTATCTATCATGTTCATCACTATCCCCAGTACCTAATAGGCCTCAATAAAAATTCACTGGATGATTCATAGATCTTGTCATTTGCTTACTTGTAGAACATTTGGGTGTAAACCATTTATAACCTCTTTAACTATCCAAATAAGCCAATTTAGAAATTTCAAAATGTTTTTACACTTAAGAGTTCCCATATGCAGCTGCAAATAATCCATTTGCATTTTGGCGAGCACATTTCTTTTGACCTTGTATGTACTCTTAATATTTTCAATTCTGGAATATCACAATTTCTTTTCAGGTCTTTTGTTTTTTTAAGCAAATGAATTCCTCTATCAACATGGGAAGTTTGTTTTTGTTTTTCTCATTTTACTGTATTAAGGTTTTGACCTCAAAAACTTGTCAGATCTGCTATTCAAATGAACTTCTAGCTGGACAGTTTATGAACCCTGAAGATGCCTCCTCCCTGTCCAATAGGGGTCCAATGCAGATAGTTTCCTGTTTTCTTTCCCCAGCCCCTTCGAGTCTAATGCAGACAGCTCCATGTTTTTTTCCCCAGCCCCTTTAAGTCCTTAACAAATATCTCTTTCATTTTATTTTAAGATTGTATTTATTTATTCATGAGAGACACAGAGAGAGAGGCAGAGACACAGGCAGAGGGAGAAGCAGGCTCCATGCGGGGAGCCCGACGTGGGACTCCATCCCAGGTCCCCAGGATCACGCCCTGGGCTGAAGGCAGCGCTAAACCGCTGAGCCACCCAGGCTGCCCTTTCATTTTTATACCCAGAATCTCCTGAAATGCATCAGAGTATTGTATCAATTTATACAGAATACCAAGATCTCACTTCCTATTCTAGGTTCCATGCCACATATAGCTGAGATAGGTTGTCCAAATAAACTGACTGACAGCTTATATCAGATAGTGTGCTGCATAAAATTTAAATTTCAAACAATGTCACTTCCTTTGGTCTAATGTAGAAATTAAAGTTCCAAAATACAAACAATATTATCCTCTATCCCTTCTTCTGATTGATCAGTTCTAGCCAGATCAGCCACATTCATATCCTCAGTTAAAGTCTGGTCCTTTACTTCTCTTTCTTCAGCAATTGCTACATGGAGACATCTTCTAAATTCCTGCAGCTACGTCAGCAATTGCATGGCTCGACAACTCCAACTTTGAGTCTCATGTATCACACACATACCCAAAGTTCAAGAGAGCTAGCCAGCATATCACAAGAAAGAGCAAAGCACCTCAAAATTTAGAAATAACAACCAAAGCCAGGAACCAATGTGACTGCTGCAAAAGCATACAATCTAGGCCCTAATTTCTGTACATGACAGCATCTTCCAAATAAAAGTTATTTCAAAAAGAAATTTAACAATCAAAACTCATAGTGAAATCATCTATCCTATACTACGAGAGAAACCTAGTGCAATAAGGACAAAGTACAGAGGGAAAAAAAAGAAAGCAAAAAACTCTCTAGGTTTCACCTTCTCTCTGGCATCACACAATATCTATCAGTTGACTAGAATCCACTGGCTGTAAACTGTTGATCTTCAAAAGGATTCACTTTTCTCTCTTCCAGACCTGGTCCATCAACATCTCTGCCATCTCTTTAGCCTTCTCTCCACCTTCTCATACCTTTTTTTTAGCACTGTATCCTCAACTCTATTATTTCGATTTCAAAGATGTCACAGCTCTTTCCTCCAAGCTTGCCATCTGGGCTTTTATTTGGAACCATTTTAACTGGCTTCCACAAGTTGCACGTATTTAGCATATAAGAATTTCCCTGCTTTCTAATAAGGGACACAGTATCCTCCCACATCCCAGTGATGATTATAAGCAGAAATTGCTCATAATCTTCTACAGGCTGTAGCATTTCAACTTCTGGAGGCTGCCAACTCAATGATGTCCAAGGGCCACATTTCTTCCTGTTACTTCAGAATCATACTATGAATGTGAACAGAGAAGTCCCAAACTTTATTTTCTTATCTAGACAATTATAAACGTTGCTAGCACTGCTTATTAAAATTATTACTGTGGGGATGCCTGGGTGGCTCAGGCAGTTAAGCATCTGACTCTTTTTAATAATAAATTTATTTTTTATTGGTGTTCAATTTGCCAACATACAGAATAACACCCAGTGCTCATCCCATCAAGTGCCCTCCCCTCAGTGCCTGTCACCCATTCACCCCCACCCACCACATCCCCACCACCCCCGCCCTCCTCCAAGCATCTGACTCTTGATTTCAGCTCAGGTTTTGATCTCAGAGTCATGAGCCCAAGCCCTGTGCTGAGCTCCACATTTGGTGTGGGGCCTACTTAAAAATTGTTATTGTGTATGAACCAATTATCTCAAGCTATGTCCACTTTAACCACAAGAGTATTTGTGTTCTGAAATGTGCTACCAAAAGGCAAAAGGATGAGACAGAAGCAATCAATATGGAGACTTACTCCCATGGTCATCTAACAAGAAGCATTCATTACACAGCTAGTAAGCAAACCCACTAACTTGTTACATTCACCATACTCATCCACTCCAATACTCATCCCAACAAGCTTATATGCAATATGCAAATGCCTAACAACCGAGATGTCTGGACTACATAATTACTAGATAATCAAATTTTTCTTAACCTCACATCTTTCACTGTTTGACACCCAGGTGGTATACCAACTTCAAAAGCCTATATTTAGGAAGTTCCAACAGCTATCAGAAACTCAGCATATTAGTTCATAATTATATAAGCATGGGTAAATATTAAATTTCAAAAAAAAAAGATCCTGAAAAATATTCAGGATGATCAGATATTTTTAAAGATAGTATCAATCCAAGACAGCTGCAGAGCCAGGACAAATTTTAAAAAACAAAAGTCAGGCTGTCTCTTGAAACAGAAATTCAGAACAGCTAACCAAAGAAGTGCCTTTAAAAGAAACTAGGCTGAACAAAAGACCTCATCTCTCCCACACATACATATCATGTATTCATCCTCATTTTCTGCACTTTTTTTTTCAACCAAGGCACACAGTCATTTATTGCACTATGTTCCTTCAAGTCAACAGGGTCAGATAACTAATTGCACAACCAGCACGAAGAATCTTAATTCTAAACTTATTTGCAGACGATGCAAAAAATTTACAAATTGGCCCCACATAAATATGTATTAGGAATCATAAGGTATCCTCAATTTAGAATTCCTAAATTCTAAGAAACAAGGTTTGTTACTAAATAGCAAAAATATTTCAAGAAAAGTAAATATGAAAGCTCTCACAGTCAACCATCCCCAATTTCAGACATCCTATGCAATAAATATACACAACATGCTACAGTCTAGTGTACTATTTGAAGAAAACTTAATGAAGATAAAAATCTCAGACCAAGAAGAAATAAAAATTAGGTAACTATTAAAGTTCAACTGAAAAATCTTTATCTGTGAATTAAACTTTGTAATAAAATGAGTCTATTGAGAACCAGGGGTAAAAAGGACCATAAAATGCCTTTTGACCATGTAATTCCATTTTTGAAAAAAAATACTCCCAAATTAAATCAAAATATAAACTGTAGGGATGCCTGGGTGGCTCAGTCAGGCATCTGCCTTCAGCTCAGTTATGATCCCAGGATCCTGGAATCAAGCCCTGAGTCAAGTCCCTTGCTCAGTGGGGAGTCTGCTTCTCCCTCTCCCTCTGCCTCTGCCTGTCACTCCCCCTGCTTGTGCTGTCAGATAAATAAATAAAATCTTAAAAAAAAAAAAAACTGTAGATATTCTTGACATTACAGTGAAAAGCTAACATCTTAAATTTCCACCAACAGAAATCAATTATATTATGGTAGATCCATTCCATGACATATTATGCAACAGCAAGAAATTACTTCTAGGAAATTAGGAGTAATACAGAATAGTTAGTGCTGAAGAATGAAAAGCTGCAATCAAAAACACTTTTATGTACTACCATTGGAGAAAAAAGAAGAAAATCTATTAAAAATTTACAAAAGTGTACTAATAAGCAAGACTGTTAAGCAATATTTCTCTTCTTTTCCCAATGTTGTAATGAAATTTTTATGATAAAGGAGTATAAAAAAAGTAACACATGAAAGATGTCAGTTCCAAAAAAAATGATAAATTCATATTATCATCTTGTATTTTGAAATAAACTTTACATACATATCAAATCCAACTAAAACAAATAAAGGACTACATATTTTATATTTTTGTGTGATATAAGAACTTCCAAGATATCATCTGAAGTAACAAAATGGACCAACATAAATGCAAACAAGAAATTCTAAAAGAATATTACTCAGCTATTAGAAATGACAAAAAAAACACCATTTGCTTCGACGTGGATGGAACTGGAGGGTATTAGGCTGAAATAAGTCAACTGGAGAAGGACAAACATTATATGGTCTCATCCATTTGGGTAATATAAAAATTAGTGAAAGGGAATAAAGGGGCAAGAAGAGAAAATGAGTGAAAACATCAGTGAGGGTGAAAAAACAGGAGAGACACCTAACTCTGGGAAATGAACAAGGGGTAGTGGAAAGGGAGGTGGGTGAAGGGGGGTTGGGGGGGTTGGGTGACAGGCACTGAGGGGGGGGCACTTGACGGAATGAGCACTGGGTGTTATGCTATATGTTGGCAAATTGAACTCCAATTAAAAAAAAAAAAAAAAGAAACTCTAAAAGAATTGGGCAGCCCCGGTGGCTCAGCGGTTTGGCATCGCCTTCAGCCCAGGGCCTTATCCTGGAGACCCTGGATTGAGTCCCATGTTGGGCTCCCTACATGGAGCCTGCTCTCTCCCTCTGCCTGTGTCTGTGTCTCTGGCTCTCTCTCTTCTCTGTCTCTAATAAATAAATAAATCTTTAAAAAAATTCTAAAAGAAAAGAAAGTCAACTTTTGGAGAAATTTCAAGTAGGTTAACACACACACAAAAAAAAAAAAATCCCTTAAAATATATTAACTTCTAAATATGTGTGTGTGTGTGTGTGTTTAAGTCCATTTTCAAGTCAGAACCGAAAGCCAAAAACCAACTCCAAGGCCTCTTCTTTTGAATTACAATGTAATTCTCCAAATGCCACTAAGGAAAAAGATCTGACACCACTAAGGAAAAAGATCTGATTATTCGCACGTTTCAAAAGCAGAGCACTGATAAGCCTACCATGTTCATCTTGAGATAAGATGTATTAAAGCAATTTTAAGAATTCAAAACATCACCCAAAACCAAACAGTATTTTCAATTTTTAATATGTGTCTCTCAGACATATCCAACCACATTTGTACCAGCCTGCTTCCACCCACAGTAAGTATGTAATAGTATTACATTTATTCTAATTATCAAATTACCGATTTTATTCCATTTGAAGCCCAGAGTGCCTCTTTCTCACAGCCCTTAAGATAGTTAATAACAATCAGATAGATGGAGGTAGGCACAGCATACTGAAACAGACTGTAATTTTTAACTTTTCCACCACAGTGATTTTCAACTTTGATAAAATCTGTAGCATTTAATAACCACAAACTTTCAATGTTACTACCTTCTCAAATACAGGAACATACGAAGGCATATGAGGTTTGATTATTTCTGCTTCCCAATCTTCATCTCCCATGGTGGCTTCCAGTTGTTTTTATCTAAAAAAAAAAAAAGGAGAAGCAAACAACAGACAGACACATTTGGCCTCTGTTAGATCAGAATCCTAGATCTCAAAGCATAAACTATCATAATGTCACATACACCTCCTGAAACTACTGAAATAACTGGTCTTCCCCAAAAGCGTTTTCAAAAAGAGGGAAGTTTTCTTACCTTATATCTTTTTTTTTTCCTTTAAAAATGAGTTGAACAACTTAATTGATCATTCTAGCAATCACCATGTCCCTACTGATGTCTAGGATTTTCCCCCCAAAACCTATCCATTGAATTTATCCTCTCCTTCCAAGGGTCCCCAAGCAGCTTCTTGGATATTAAGGGTAAGGGAAAATTTTCAACCACTACCCAAAGTTACTCTCTTCCCGCACCTCCCTTCAAAGGTAAAGATGTTTGATTTGGAATCTTTGATAGTTTGTTGAGAGAGTGGGAGCTGAGGCCGAGGCAGGAGAGGGGACACGGGCTAGGCGGCCCACGGCCTCCCAACAATGGACAACCAGTTTCTCCGCGGGGCGTGGGCACATAAATCACACTACCACCGTTCCTGTTCAGAGAAAAGGCCTCACAGGGGCTGCGCAAAAACGCTCCTTCGTCTCCTCCACGGGCCTTGAGCCCTCCGGGCGTCCGCCGGGCTTTACGACCTACACAGGTAGAGAGGGGAAAGCCCCAAAGGACGGCCTAGCCTCGCCTGCCCCATCTGTTCTCTGGGCCAAACCGCCGCCGCCGGGGAGCCCACACCGGCAGGTCAAGGCCCGCGCTGCGAAGAGAGGGGCCAGGCCACTCACCTCTCCGCCGCCTGTTCTCCCGGGGTCCTCACAGGCGCCGACGCCGCTTAAACGGCTGCACGTGCGGGACGCCGGGACTGCGTCAGGTGCGCGGCTTCAGCAACAAATGGCACCAGGCGACGAGCGCCACCAGCCAATCAGCGCTCGGACAGTCGGCGTCGCCCCGCCCACCTCCAGCCGCGCGTTCCCTGAGTCAGACCCGCTCTCTAGTTGGCGCGGCGGCCCGTTGGGCCTGGGCGGTATGCGGCTGGTGTGAGCCGCTTCTCTCTAGGGTCTTGGGTGGGGGGTCTTTGATCTGGGGATGCCCTCGATTTTCCTCTCTGCGGGTACCTCAAGCCCAGGACGTCCACCTTCCTTTTCCTAACACCAAAAATAAAAGGGAAAAGGGGTAACGCCCCAACCTCTTGAGCTTTCTCTTCCAGTTTTCCCACTGCAGGCCCTGGCAGTTGGCCCCATCTGGTTCTTTATTCCTGTGGTGCTTATGTCACATCTAAGGATTCCTGCTGCTTCAACACGGAGCGTAGGCCCTTGGAGCCGGCAGATCTTTTCCTTCCAGTGACCTTTGGAAGAAGGTTCTGTCTCGCTGTGGTAAAGAAAGCCTGTCGTGTAGACTCAAGGATCCACCTCTTTGGGAAAGAGATGCCCTCTGGTGCACAAGGAACACAGATATTGTGCTAGAGTAGGTCTTTCAACAAGGCTTGAAATGATGGTCCACCTGTCTATACCCCTAAGGGTACTGGCCATACCTAAGAGTAACCAAGGGTCATTTCCATGTTTAATGCTCTCACCAATCAGATATTCTGGTTTTGCCTCACAAAAAGTAAATTCCTCGGTGTTTTCCTATTCCACCAAAAAGCCTAACAGTGGACTGTTTGAAAGTATAGTTTCCATGTTTTATTTTCATCATTCTCTGTTCTCTGAATTTTTGAAGAAATTCCTGAATATTTCATTGGGTAATAAAAATCCCAGCATAGTCTGACACTCAGGCATAGAGGATGATGCACTTTATGGGTTCAGCTTCATAGTTTTTCATCTTTAGAACTACCATTATTGTTTCTGTCTCTTCCACCAAGAATATGCCACTATCTAGTTAGCACTGTTTTCAAGGTAAATTGTTTTTTTTTTTAAGATTTTATTTATTTATTCATGAGAGACACAGAGAGAGAGAGAGTCAGAGACACAGAGGGAGAAGCAGGCTCCATGCAGGGAGCCAGACATGGGACTTGATCCCAGGTCTCCAGGATCACACCCTGGGCTGAAGGCGGCGCTAAACCGCTGAGCCACCCGGGCTGCCCCAAGGTGAATTGTTTTTAAAAGATTATATTTAACAAAGATCAAACCAGGATACATTTTAACATAACTGTCATTTTTGATAATTTCCATTTTTAAGCCAAATTTTCACATCATATCCTTGAGGAGGCTAGTACCTTAAATCACTGTGTATGTAGTGGAGAGCCACCAAGTACTCCCAGTGCCCTGAATTCATAGAAGGGGTCCTCTGAGGTATTTTAACTCACTTTGCATTGAATGTTGTTCTCTCAAAATGTTTTATGTCATGGGAAAATATTAAGTGAAAAGAGCAAGATATGAAATTGTATAGATAGAATGATAACCAAGTAGAATCTTTTTTAGATATAGAAAACTTGGTAGAGGGGCACCTGGGTGGCTTAGTGGTTGTGCATCTGCCTTCGGCTCAGGGCATGATCCCAGAACTCCAGGATCGAGTTCCCCTGCAGGGAGCCTGCTTCTCCCTCTGCCTATGTCTCTGCCTCTCCCTCTGTGTCTCTCATGAATAAATAATTAAAATATTTTTTTAAAAAAAGAAAACTTGGAGAGAGATTTTCTAAACTGAACTTTTTTTGTAATTGATCTAAAGATAATAACTTTCTAATTGTAGAATAGTTGACACACACTGTCACAGTTTCAGATGTACAATATAGTGATTCAACAAGTTTATACATTATGCTATGTTCACAAGTAAAGTTACCATCTGTCACCATATATCACTATAATAATATTAATTATCCTTATGCTATGCCTTTTATTCCTTCCTATGACATTCATTCCATAGCTGGAAACTTGTATCTCCCACTCCCCTTTACCCATTTTGCTCATCCCCTGCAACCTCTTCCTTTCTGGCAACCATCAGTTTGTTCACTGTATTTAAAGATCTGATTCTGCTTTTTGTTGTTGTTTCTTTTCCTTTTAGATTCTACATATGAGTGAAATTGTTTGATATTTGTCTTTTTCAATCTGACTTACTTCACTTAACATAATACTCTCTAGGTCCATCTATGTTGTCTCAAATGACACAGTCTTATCCTTTTTCATGGATGCATAATATTCCATTGTGCATTGGAATACCACATCTTCCTTATCCATTTTTCTATCAGTAGACATTTAGGTTGTTTCCATATCTTGACTATTGTAAATAATGCTTCAATAAACAGAAAGGTACATATATCTTTATGAATTAGTGTTTTTTCTTTGAGTTAAAGAAAACAAACATTTTCTGCTATTCAGTCTTAGATTGTTATTGCTTTCAGGTATTGCAATGAAAGAGTTGTTTATGAAACATTCTACATAATTTTTGAGAGCTATCCCTGGTTAAGAAAAAGTAAATTCTAATTAGAACTTAAGTTCAATGTTAAGGAAAGGATAAATGAGCAATGGATGAAAATAATATTATTCAAAAATTGAACATAAAGAGTGAAAAAAGACAAACAGTTAAGTAAAAACTTGCTCCATGATGTGTGTGTCAAGAAAGTAAAGCCAGTATAAGTATCTTCAGTGTTTTGAAAGCTCACATTCTGCCATTTTGGTTCTATGAAAGACCTACATTTGGGCCTGTCCTCACTAACAGAAAAATCCAGAGGATTTCTACTTTTACAGAAAAGAAAAAGAAAAAAAAATAGCATTCAGTGTTTTTTCTGCAGTGATGCATTATAGAGGCAGTGAGTAGCACCAAGTTCCTTCTGCAAGAACTAAGCATCTCAGCATTAAGCTACTACAGCTTTGAATTATATCTGTGAGCATCTTTGTTTTAGCTCAATTTATTTTGTGCATCCATTAGCAAGATCCATCATCAGGTATCAGAAGAGTCTAAAAGAGGTAATTTTTTGGTTTGAGAAGGGTCAAAATTTTTTCATATAGATTCATGGTAATTGTTTCTTCACTTTACATTATTGTGACTTGTGGAAGGTTTTACAAGAATACTCCACTTTCAGATAGTGGAGAACACCCATATGTTCTATTTTCCATGTTCCCTCTGACAGATCTTAAAATAGTGACAGTACTAAATTGCAACATAGGGAAAATGGAGGAATTCATTTAATTATTCATTTAGTTATTAAATAGGTTTTAAATGAACACCTGGTGTGTGCCAGGTACTATGCTAAGTGCTGCAAGTAAAACTAGCCAATTTCTCAAGGAACAATCTAGGGAAAAGAATGGCAATAGCTAATGGAATATAAAACCTTAAGATTTCTGTCTCAGAAGCTTCACTGTAAAGCTTATTTACAGTTTATCCAAAATCTATATATCCCACGTAACAAGGCTTCCTCAAAGATGTTTCACAGTTTAGAATCAAAGTTTGCTATTAAGATCCTTTACACTTTGGAAAGAGGCATTAAATTCTCTGAAGAGAACTGATATTTTAGACTTCTTATGTTTTCAGTATGATCTCCGCATTATTCAAATAATGATTTTTTAATTGATGTAAACTATGACTAGTATCATGTCAAGGCTGTTAAATTATTCTTTTAAACTATCAATAGGACAAAAAGGGGTCACAGCAAATAGGGGAGAATAGATATTCATTCCTAGGTACTAAAAATATTTAGAATCTCTTACTACACACATAACCACACAAAAGATTTTTTTAAAAATAAATATTACAGATTGGAGCCCTGTAAATCAACACAAAATGGAGGAGGGGGTAGGTTAATAGCCTCTCCAAGATACTATGGTGCTTGTAACACATCTAAGGAAGAAAGTCACTAAAGAGGGGTTTTCAGCATATTAAGCAGGATTCAGAGAAATGAAAATCTCTATTTTTCCAATAATGTATTAAAGCAGTATTTAGGGATCCCTGGGTGGCACAACGGTTTGGTGCCTGCCTTTGGCCCAGGGCGCGATCCTGGAGACCCGGGATCGATTCCCACGTCGGGCTCCCGGTGCATGGAGCCTGCTTCTCCCTCTGCCTGTGTCTCTGCCTCTCTCTCTCTCTCTCTCTCTCTCACTGTGTGCCTATCATAAATAAATAAAAATTTAAAAAAAATAAGCAGTATTTACCGAAGTGTGGTACACATACCACCAATTTCAGGCAATTATAGGCAACTTTCATTATAATAATTATTTGAGTGTTTATACTTAATATTTATTTTAATGTTTTAGAAAACTAACAATCATATCAAACCTAGTATTTCAGAAATATAATTGCTTAGAATGAGGCTAAAGAGTTAAGATAAAAAATGTATCCAATTAAAGAAAAACTAAATATTAATAGCATGCAGGACTGACAAAACTCATGAAAGTGGTATTCAAATGACAAACATTGGGAAAACATTGGTGCAAATAAGAAAGACATTGGATATGGGCACTGGTCACTAGACAGGTTTCCTCTATTGTGAGGTAAAGATATTTCATCAGCACCTGTTCTGACTCTATGCTCACTTAGCAACTTTCTAATCAATAATTAAGCTTTCCCAAATATTTTGATACTAAGAAAGGAGGTGCAGTTATAAAACATATAAGCCTCATTTGCTCCCTTTTATGAAAACAATGACAATCCAGTTTAGCTATCAGTCTTGTTTAAATAGTGTTCCTGAAAGATCCTGACTGTAATCAACCAGACCTCCTAGAGGACATAATTCACTCAGTAGTCCCTAAGTACTTTCACAAGTGTGTTTAAGGAGAGCTAAAAGTAATTGTAGGATACAAGTCAAATACTGTGTCAGAGTACCTTAGACAATCCTTTCTTAGACTAAGGGATCTTCTTGACCCTTCACTGTAAGACAGTGTTTCACCAGTGAATTTTAGAACATGGTAAACAATCATGAGGAAAGTTAGTATTCCAAAGTCTAGTCTTTTCCATTCCCATTAGATGTTAGCTATACCTAACAACAACAACAACAAAGAAAAAAAAAACTGGCTTTTCTGTGTCCCAAATGGCAAAAGAACTGTGATTTGTAAAAGTCATCACTATCACTCACTCTTCCTGGGTATAAAAGAGGGAAGTATTTCAACTCAAGAGAAGTAGCAACCAGGTCCTGTCAATGAACCTCAGCCAGGGATAAATCTCTTTCTACCTACCACTACTAAGATAAAAGGGTTGGAGCTTTCAAACAGGAAGGAAGAAATTTCTAGCATTTGATTGAGAAGTCAGTATTGATAATCTCTAGTTGTCATTCATTAACTACATGGGTAAGTTATTTTATCACTCTGTAAAATGAGGATAACTAGAGCCAACAGATAGAGTTATGTAGGTTTAGGCCCTGCACAAAAGCATCTGTATACCCCGAAATCTATATTTTAGAATTGTAACTCTGTTAAGTGGTGCTTAATAAAAAGACTTTATTTGTTATGAACTCACATGGAGTTATCTATACTTGCTTATTCCACCTACTCATCTTTCATTCCTGAACACATTGCAATCTGGCTTTTGCTCCATTGCTTCACCAGTATTGGCAAGGTCATAGCAGCACTGACGCCTTTGTTTCTAAAACCAACTTAAAGTTTTCAATTCTTAACCTAACAGATCTTTCATCAATCCTTGACACTGTTGACTACTTCTTCTTTACAAAAATACTCCCTATATAATTGGATAACCATATGGAAACAGATAAAAGTGGACCTGTTCTTCACACCATATAACAGGATAAGAAACTCAAATGTAAAAGCAATAAAACCTTGCAAATACTAGAAGAAAATTTTAATGAATTCTTCTTCTTCTTTTTTAAAGATTTTATTTATTCATGAGAGACACAGAGAGAGAGAGAGAGGCAGAGACACAGGCAAAGGGAGAAGCAGGGTCCACGCAGGGGGCCTGATCTGGGACTTGATCCCGGGTCTCAGGATCATGCCCTGGGCCAAAGGCAGGCACTAAACCGCTGAGCCACCCAGGCTGTCCTTTGTGAATTCTTCTATACTTGGAAAAACATTCTACTTACAATTCAAAATCCAGAAGCAATAATTTTATATAATGTAACTACATAAATATTACAAATAAAACTTTTCATTACAAAAAAATTAAAGGAAAAGCAAAAAGCACATGCAAACTGGGAAAAATTATTTCCAACATAATCCAGAAAAAGGATTAATATCTACAATACAGAGAGATGCTTGATTTCTTTCAATAATGATGCAAATTAAAACTACACTAAAATACAATTTTTCACCTATTAAAATGACAAATATTTGATAATGTACTGTATCAGACAGGCTGCAAGGAAACCGTTATGCATTGCTGCTGGTGATGCATCATGGCCTAGTCCTGAGGGAAGGTAATTTGTCAATATCTATCAAAATTACATGCACATTTGCCCTCGGATCCAGTAATCCTATTCCTGGAATTTATCTCAAACACACACTGTCAGAAAATATAAAAGGGTAAAAAGGGTATATACACAAAGTTATTAATTGAAGAACTAAAAGGTAAAGACTGAAAAACTCAAAAGTCTCTAATTAACAAGATGAATACCACCCATGTAGTTGCAGAGTGGAAAATTTTTCCCACTTATTTTCTAGGTTCTTTGGCTGGTCTAACAATTAAATTGACATAAGACTGATTAACAGGAGAAAAAACAAGTTAATTTCATATGTAGAGAAGACCCCATAAAAATAAGAGATTCAAAGAAATGATCAAAGCAGAAAGCTTTTATACCTTTTAGATAAGCAATAAATCTGTGAAGCACTGACAAGACAAAAATATTTGGACCTAAGGTAGTAAATTGATGAAGAAATAACAAACGCTGCTTATATAGCCTTCTCAGCCCTAAGTTCCCTATCTTTGGTGATAAGGATCCATTCTTCCTTCCCAGTATGAGGGTGGTGGATAACATTTCATATGTTTTTGGGGACACAAAAGAAGCTCGGAGAGTCCTTCCTCCAGCAGCTGCTTCTCGAGTACATTTAATTCGAAATAGTATGCCAGGAGAGAGGCAAGACGATGGGAGAGTGGGGGACTCTTCATCTGGTTCCTTGAATTTAGCTAGATAACTATGAAAGCGTTCTGAACATCCATAAATTCAACAAGGGTTATAAAAAAAAGAATATCTGGAACTCTACAAGTAAAAAAGCAATGACTTTTTGAAAGGTAGGAGATGTGGACAAGTGAACCTAAGGGGAGACATCGGAAGATAAGTGGGGCAGGGGGGCTCCACTAGTGGAAAGTGTTATAGCCCTGGAGGACAAAATCAGAACCCTTAGAAATCTGCTCCACTGTGAGACATCCCTGCTTGAACAGTGCTCAGTTCTAGGTGGGACAGCGTAGTCTCAGGATCCCCAGAGTCACAGAATTAACGAGGGCCTGAGCCAGTGGAGTTCCCAAGCAGTGGAATGGGGAAACTGGTTGGGGTCAGCGAGCCCAGGAGGTCGCTCTCAACTTGGTTTGCCACAGACCACTAGTAATCAAGGGACTGCTCTCTCCCTGGGGAACCTGCAAAGGACTAGAATGTGGAGACCCTCTGCCCTCCCCTGGGAGGGGCAGAGCAGATGCGCTCACAACCCGACAACAGCTGTCAGGGCAAAGCCCTTACAAAAGATAATCCTGGGCAACACTCTGACTTCCCCCAGAGGGGTGGAGCAGATGTGAACACAATCTGGCTGCCGCTCTCAGTGCCAGTGCCCTACGAAGTGCAGTGGGGTGAGACGCTCTGCCTTCCCCTCGGAGGATCAGTGTTGCACGCACTGTAGGAGTCAGCGGACTGTGGCAAACACCAAAGTGAAGATCATTATCTCTGAGGGTTTCCCCGAAGACAAGGGACCATGATCTTTCGTTCTGGGGCTGGAGATCAGGGCACAGCCATTTTTATTTGGATCCTCTAAAGGGGCGTGGAAAGCCTTCAGGGAACAAAAGCCACACTGAGGACCAGCTTACACTGAATCTTGGCCCCCTGGCAAGGGGCAGGGCTACTCTACTCAGGCAAAGACACCTGAGGAGCAGCGCAGCAGGCCCCTCCCCCGTAAGACCAGCAGGAAGAACAAGGAACAGCAAACTTATAGACCCCACAGGACTATAAAACTCCAGGGGGAAATAGTATATAGAATTTGGGGTTTGGGGATGCCTGGGTGGCTCAGCTGTTGAGCATCTGCCTTCAGCTCAGGACATGATCCAACAGTCCAGGGATGGAGTCCCACATTGGGCTCCCTGCATGGAGCCTGCTTCTCCCTCTGCCTCTGTCTCTGCCTCTGTCTCTGTGTCTCTCATGAATAAATAAATAAAAATCTAAAAAAAAAAAAAAAAAGAAGAAGAAGAAAAGAATTAGAGGTTTTTTCTCATGATTAATCATTTATCTTTCAATTTTAAATTTTCTATTTCTTTTTCCCCCTTTTCCATTTTCAACTAGTTTTTTATTTACTGTTTAAGTCTCTTTTTAACTTTCATTTTTTATATTTACATCTTATAGATATATACTTCATTTTTGTCTTCCTTTCACTTTATTCAATTCCATTCCAGTATATTTATATATACTTTCTTTATAATTTTGGGATTTAGTGTCTTCTAATACAGAGATCAAAATATACTCAGAAACAAGTGGATTACCCTGCTTTGTCCACCTTGTGATATTATATTCTCTCTCCCCTCCACTTTTTTCTTTTGCTTTTTCTTTTGTTTTTCTGTTTTGCTCTCTGATTTCATCACATTTATCTAGTGTATATTTTACTTGCGTCATGGTTGATATTTTTTATTCTTCTTACTTGTTGATTCATTCTTCTCTGGACAAAATGACTAGAAGGAGGAATTCACAACAAAAGAAAGAACTAGAGGTAATACCCTCTGCCACAGATCTAATCAATATGGATTTAAGCAAAATGTCAGAGATGGAATTCAGGATAACAATTAAAGTTACTAGTGGGGCTTGAAAAATGCATAAAGACACTAGAAAATCTCTTAGTGCAGAAATGAGATCTAATCAAGTCAAAATTAAAATGTTCGAACTGAAATGCAGTCTAAATTGGATGCTCTAACAGCTAGGGTAAATAAGGCAGAAGAGAAAGTAAGAGACATAGAATACAAATAGATGGAAAGGAAGGAAGCTGAGGAAAAGAGAAAACCATTCATGAGGAGAGACTTTGAGAAATCAGTGATTCTATGAAAAGAACCAACATCAGAATTATTGGAGTGCCTGAGGGTGGAGGGGTGCAAACAGAAGGTATATTTGAGTAAATCATAGCTGAGAATTTCCCTATGGGGAAAGAAACAGGGATTCACGGCCAAGAGGCAGAGAGGACCTCTCCAAAAATAAATAAAAATCGATCAACACCCCAACATGTAATAGTGAAGCTTGCAAATTTCAGAGATAAAGAGAAAAACCTGAAAGCAGCTCAAAACAAGAGATTCTTAACATACAGAGGGAGAAACATTAGAATGACAGCAGACCTATCCACAGAAACCTACCAGGCCAGAAAGGGCTGGCATGATATATCCAGGGTACTCAATGAGAAAAACATGCAGCCAAGAATACTTTATCCAGCAAGGCAGTCATTCAAAATGGAAGGAGAGATAAAGAGCTTCCAAGGCAGACAGAAACTGAAAAAATATGCGACCACCAGGCCTGCCCTGCGAGAAATATTAAGGGGGATCCTGTAAGTGAAGAGAGAGCCCAAGAGTAACATAGACCAGGAAAAAACAGAGACAGTCTACAGAAACAGTGACTTTACAGGTAATACAATGGCAGTAAATGCATCTCTTTCAATAGTTAGTCTGAATGTAAATGGACTGAATGTTCCAACCAAGACACAGGATATCAGATTGGATAAAAAAGCAAGACCCATCCATATCCTGTCTACAAGAGACTAATTTTAGACCTCAAAATACCTCTAGACTGAAAATGAGGGGTGGAGAAACATTTACCATGTAAATGGACCTCAAAAGAATGCTGAGGTAGCAATCCTCATATCAGACAAATTAGATTTTAACCAAAGACTGTGGTAAGAGATGAAGAGGGACACTATCTCATACTTCTTGTTAATAAGAAGATCTAACATTTATAAATATTTATGTTCCTACTGTGGGAGCAGACAACTATATCAGCCAATTAACAACCAAAGTAAAGAAACACATAGATAATAATATATTAATAGTAGGAGACTACAACACCCTACTCACAGCAATGGGCAGAGCACCTAAGAGAAGATCAGCAAAGAAACAAGAGCTTTGAATGACACACTGGACCAGATGGACTTCACAAACATATACAGAACATTCCATTCTAAAGCAACTGCACATGGAAATTTCTCCAGAATAGATCCCATACTGGTTCACAAATCAGGTCTCAACCAATACCAAAAGATTGGGATTATTCCCTGCATATTTTCAGACCACAATGCTTTGAAACTTGAACTCTATCACAAGAGGAAATTTGGAAAGAACTCAAACACTTGCAAATTAAAAAGGATTCTACTAAAGAATGAATGGGTCAACCAGGAAATTAAAGAAGAATTTAAAAGATTCATGCAAACTAATAAAAATGAAAGCACAACTGTTTATAACCTTTGGGATACAGCAAAGGCAGTCCTAAGAAGGAATGCTTCTCAATACAAACCCCTCTCAAAAATTAGAAAAATCTCAAATACACAACCCGATCTTACACCTAAAGGACCTGGAGAAAGAACAGCAAATAATGCCTAAACCATAGAGGAGAAGAGAAATAATAAAGATTAGAACAGAAATCAATGAAATAGAAACCAGAAGAATAATAGGAACAGGTCAACAAAACTAGGAGCTGGTTCTTTGAAAGAATTAATAAAATAGATAAAACCCTAGTCAGACTTATCAAAAAGAAAAGAGAAATGATCCAAATTAATAAAATCATGAATGCAAAAGAAATCAAAAAAAAAGGAAAGAAGAAAGAAGAAAGAAAGAAAGAAAGAAAGAAAGAAAGAAAGAAAGAAAGAAAAAGAGAGAGAGAGAAAGAGGAGATCACGATTAGCACCAAGGATATACAAACAATTTTAATAACATATTATCCGGAAAACTGTGTGGAGGTTCCTCAAAGAGTTAAAAATAGATCTGCCCTATGACCCAGCAATTGCACTGCTGGGGATTTATCCCAAAGATACAGATGCAGTGAAATGCCAGGACACCTGCACCCCGATGTTTATAGCAGCAATGTCCACAATAGCCAAACTGTAGAAGGAGCCTCTGTGTCCATCGAAAGATGAATGGATAAAGAAGATGTGGTTTATGTATACAATGGAATATTACTCAGCCATCAGAAAGGACAAATACCCACCGTTTGCTTCAACGTGGATGCAACTGAAGGGTATGATGCTGAGTGAAATAAGTCAATTGGAGAAGGACAAACATTATATGGTATTATTCATTTGGGGAATATAAAAAATAGTGAAAGGGAATAAAGGGGAAAGGAGAAAAAATGAGTGGGAAATATCAGAAAGGGAGAAGGAATGTGAGAGACTCCTAACTCTGGGAAACGAACAAGGGGTGGTAGAAAGGGAGATGGGTGGGGGTGACTGGATGACGGGCACTGATGGGGGCACTTGATGGGATGAGCACTGGGGGTTATGCTATATGTTGGCAAATTGAACTCCAATAAAAAAAAAAGAAACAAAAAAGAACATATTATACATATTATGAACAACTATACCAGCACATTAGGCAATCTGGAAGAAATGGATGCATTCCTGGAAACTTATACATTACCAAAACTGAAATAGGAAGAAATTGAAAACCTAAACAGACCAATAACCAACAAGGAATTTGAAGTAGTCATCAAAAACCTCCCAAAAAACAAGAGTCCAGGGCCAGGTGGCTTCCCAGAGGAATTCTACCAAACATTTAAAGAAGAAATAATAATAGTAATGATAATGATAATAATAATAAGTAAAAAATAAAGAAGAAATAATATCTATTCTACTGAGCTGTTTCAAAAAATACAAATGGAAGGAAAACTTCCAAACTTGTTCTATGATGCCAAAATTACCTTGATCCCTAAACCAGACAAAGACCCCATCAAAAAGGAGAATTACAGACCAATATCCCTGATTAACTTAGATGTCAAAATATTCACTAAGATACTAGCTAATAGGATCCAACAGTACATTATAAGGATTATGTGGGACGACCAAGTGGGATTTACCCCTAGGATGCAAAGGTGGTTCAACATTTACAAATCAAAAATACAGGGCAGCCTGGGGGGCTCAGTGGTTTAGCGCCACCTTCAGTCCAGGGCCTGATCCTGGAGACCCAGGATCAAGTCCCAGGTCGGGCTCCCTGCATGGGGCCTGCTTCTCCCTCTGCCTGTATCTCTGCCCTACCCCTCTATCTATCTATCTATCTATCTATCTATCTATCTATCTATCTATCATCTATCTCTTTGTCTCTCATGAATAAATAAATTAAATCTTTTTTAAAAAATCAAAAATAGATCACATTAATAAAAGAAAAGACAAAAACCAGATGATCCTCTCAACTGATACAGAAAAAGCATTTCACAAAACACAGCATCCTTTCTTGATTAAAACTTTTCAAAGAGTGGGGATAGTGGGACTCCTGGATGGCTCAGCAATTGAGTGTCTGCCTTTGGCTCAGGGCCTGATCCCGGATTTCCAGGATTGAGTCGCACATCGGGCTCTTTGCATGGAGCCTACTTCTCCTCCCTCTGCCTGTGTCTGCCTCTCTGTCTCTGTGTCTCCCATGAATAAATAAATAAACTCTTTAAAAAAAGAGTAGGTATAAAGGGAACATACCTCAATATCATAAAAGCCATCAACAAAAAACAAACCCACAGTGAATATCATTCTCAATGGAGAAAAACTGAGAGCTTCTCCCCTAAGGTCAGGAACACAACAGGGATGGCCACTCTACCCACTACTGTTCAACATAGCCATTTCTTTTTGCTGTCTGATTGCTGCAAGTCCTAGCCTCAGCAATCAGACAGCAAAAAGAAAGAAAAGGCATTCCGATTGGCAAAGAACAAATCAAACTCTCACTCTTTGTAGATGACATACCTTATGTGGAGAACCCAGAGACTTCACTCCAAAATTGCTAGAACCCACATAGCAATTCAGCGACATAGCAGGATACAAAATCAATGCACAGAAATCAGTTGCATTTCTATATACTAACAATGAGGCTAAAGAAAGAGATATTAAAAAATTGATTCCATTTACAATTGCACCAAAAACCATAAGATGCCTAGGAATAAACCTAACCAAAGAGGTAAAGGATCTGTACTCTAAAACTACAGAACACTTATGAAAAATTGAGGGAGACACAAAAAGATGGAAAACATTCCATGCTCATGGATTGGAAGAATAAATATTTAAAATGTCTGCCACCCTATCAATCGGAATTGTCTATGCAATCCCTATCAAAATCCCACTGACATTTTTCAAAGAGCTAGAACAAATGATCCTAAAATTTGTATGCAACCAGACAAGACCTCTAATAGCCAGAGGAATGTTGGAAAAGAAAACCAAAGGTGGGGGCATCATGAATACAAATCAAAACCACAATGAGATACCACTTTACCAGTGAGAATGGCTAAAATTAACAAGACAAGAAAAAACAAGAGTTGGCAAGGATGTGGAGAAAGGGGAACGCTCTTACAATGTTGGTAGGAATGAAGCTGGTACAGCCACTCTGGAAAACAATGTGGAGGTTCCTCAAGAAGTTAAAAATAGAGCTACCCTATGCCCTAGCAATTGCACAACTCGGTATTTACCCCAAAGATACAGATGCGATGAAACGAAGGGGCACCTGCACCCCAATGTTCATAGCAGCAATGTCCACAATAGCCGAACTGCAGAAGGAGCTGAGATGTCCTCTGGCAGATGAATGGATTAAGATTTGGTATATAAATACAATGGAATACTACTCAGTCATCAGAAAGAATGAATACGTACCATTACATCGATGTGGATGGAACTTGAAGGTATTTTGCTAAGTGATATAAATCAGTCAGATAAAGATAATTATCATATGGTTTGGCTCATATGCAGAATATAAGAAATAGTATAGAGGACCATAAGGGAAGAGAAGGAAAACTGAATGGGATAAAATCAGAGAGGGAGACAAATCATGTGAGACTCTTAACTCTGGGAAACAAACTGAGGGTTGCTGAAGGAGAGGTGGGCATTAACTGGCATTAACGGACAGGCATTAAGGAGGGCATGGGATGTGATGAGCACTGGGTGTTACACACAACCAATAAAAACTACATCTAAAACTAATGATGTACTATATGTTAACTAATTGAATTTAAACAAAAAATAGTAATAATCAGGAGTGCATGGTGGCTAAGTTACCAGGCACATCTGCCTTCGGCTCAGGTCATGATCACAGTGTCCTGGGATTGAGCCCCATGTTGGCTCTCTGCTCAGTGGATGGCCTGCTTCTTCCTCTCCCTCTGCTGCTCCCCCTGCATGTCCTCTGTCTCTCTCTGTGTGTGCATCATATAAATAAATAAAATCCTTAAAACAATTTTTAAAATAAGGTAAAAAATAATCAATATGCGAAAGTGCGTATTTTGCAGTGGCATATTCTTCAGAGTACTCTGTTGCTACTAAAAAAAAAGAGAGAGAGAAAGAGACAGAGAGAGAGAGAGAGGATAATCTCTAAATATGCTATGAAATGATCATTAGGATCTATTTTATTGGAAAAAGGCAGGTAGAGTGGTATGATAGCATTTACCTAAAAAGAGATATATTTGCTTATATTTTTTAAAATGGAGGAGAAACCAAAATTTATAAAGTTGCTACTTATAAAAAAGAAAAGAAGTAACAGGTTGAGAAGGGTAAGAGTATGTGCTAGACTTCTCTAAGCAAGTGAATTTGATTGTGAAACCATATGACTGTCAACAAAATTATAAAACAAAATAAAATTACAATTTAAAGAGCAATCTAAATAAATAATAAATAAATAATAAAATAAATAAATAATAGCAATCTTGGGGATCCCTGGGTGGCTCAGGGGTTTGGCACCTGCCTTTGGCCTAGGGTATGATCCTGGAGTCCCAGGATCGGGTCCACATCGGGCTCCTGCATGGAGCCTGCTTCTCCCTCTGCCTGTGTCTCTGTCTTTCTCTCTCACTGTGTCTCTCATGAATAAATAAATAAATAAATAAAATGTTTTTTAAAAAAAAAAGCAATCTTAAATTTTAAAGCAAAAGGAAACATATACACACAAATACACATTGAGTTAGTGCCTTAGCCACAGAGTGAAGAATTATTCCAAGTGCTCCAAAATACAGTAATTTGGCCATACGTCTTTAGTGGGACAAAAGGCAAAATAAGACAAAAGAATTGCAGAAAAATTCTATAATCATATTGTTAGCAATAAAATTAATGTTGTTTAAGAACTAAGATTTTTCAGTGCAAGAAAAAAGACTGAAATAGGAATTCAAAGAAAGTAAGAATTAATGCTATCTTCCAAATGTGAGTTGAAATATTAGTATGGGAGTGCCTGGGTGGCTCAGTCGGTTAAGCATCTGCCTTTTGCTCAGGTCATAATCCCAGTGTCCTGGGATTGAGCCCTTCATGGGGCTCCTTGCTCAAGTGGGGAACCTGTTTCTCTGTCTCTCTGACTCTCTGTTTCTGTCTCTGCCCCTCCCCTCAGTCATGTGCTCTTTCTCTTGCTCTGCTCTCTTTCTCAATGAAATAATAATATTAAAATCTTTAAAAAAAGAAAATATTCATATGAATTCATGATACATTAACTCCTAATAAAAAAAAAATTTAAGTATTTCCTAACTCTTTCCACTTGAGAAGCCTAGAACAATGACCAACCCCTTAGCAATGAGCCTGGTAGCACACAGACTGTGGTCTCTAAATACTATTTCCCATTACAAGAAATCAACACTGTTGGGGGGGGGGGGGGGGAGACAGGAAGTCTGGGGCAGGAAATCTACAAGATCAGCCTGAAACATCAACTGACACCAAAAAGTAAGGAAGCTTTCAAAAACAACCAAAATACTAAGGAGCCAACTGAAATAGCCTCCCACCAGCCAAATCTGGGACAATCTGAACATCAAAGTAAAAATGATAATAATACAGATAACTCACAAATGAATAAAAATAAAAACCCATACATATATACTGGTAATATATAAGTAAAAAAGGAAGCAAAGCTTTTTCTTACAGCAGAGTGCTAATACATGTAGAAGAGCTGAAAGTTTTGATGTAAAATCATCACTTCTGCAACTTTTGATTCTGGCTTCCTAAAACTAGCAGTTGAAAGTTTGGTAAAGAAAAGGACATTAATAAGGTCTTAAAATGTCTCTCCACAAATTATTAATTATAAAGGAAAAGCAGTAACTGCAGAATGGAGAAACCTGGTAGGCACTATCTTAACCAAGGGATCAAAGTTAAAAATCAGCATTCTGCTTATCTATTGTTGCATAACAAACTCCTCCAAAATTTAATGGTTTAAATCAGTATGTTACTACCTTTCAAGTTTCTGTGGATTAAGTGGGCTCAGGTGGGATTACTCATGTAGTTATGATCAGATATTGTCTGGAATTTATTTCATCTGAAGTTTCCATTTTAATTATGTTAAATATTCAATATGGCTTCTTTACTCAGATCACTTGGCCAGGATAGTTGGAAAAGTTGGGGGTTGGTCAGGCATCTCTCTTTCTCCAAGTGGGTAACCTGAACTTCCTCAAGGATTGAGCTACCCCTAGAGTGAGGATTCCAAGTGAACAAACATTCCAAGGACAGCATTCCAAAAGATCAAGCCAGAAACTGCAAGGCTGCTTCAGACCTAGAATAAGAAGAAACAGTGTCACATCTGTCACATTCAAAAAAAAAAAAAAAACAAAAAACAAAAAAAATCACAGAGCCAGTGGAGATTCCAGGAGAGGGAACTATATGAGGACATGAAAAGTGGAGACATGGTTCACTGAAGAGCTTGGAGACTAGTTTTCAACGATGGCCAATATGTACCGGTGATGCTACGATTATACTGAGAAATAGATATTTGGTCTTTGACCCCTTTCTGGCACAGAGCTAAAACTCTTAGAATTTCCTAAGTGATGAGGGTGATAAAGATTTTTTTGCTGTGTTAATGAAGTGATTTTTGTACCACACTTAAGGATGGGGCTGGTTGCCACTGGAGCCAAGTAGGTATTTAGAGAGTTGGAATTTTCAGTTCCCCCACTTTCCACCTTGGGCAAGAGAAGAGGGGCTAAAGGTTGAGTTCAATTACCAGGGGCCAATGACTTAATCAATGGTATCTATGCAAGGATGCCTGTGTGGATCAGTGATAGAGCATCTGCCTTCGGCTCTGGGTGTGATCCCAGATCTCAGGGAACCTGCTTCTCTCTCTGCCTATGTCTCTCCCTTTCTCTGTGTCTCTCATGAATAAATAAATAAAAATCTTTTTAAAAATATATTATCTATGTAATATGAAACCTCCTTAAAAATCAAAAAGGATGGAGTTCAGAGAGCTTCCAGGTTGGTGAGCACATGGGAATTTAAGGAGAATGATGCACTTGGAGAGGGCATGGAAACTCTATACCCTTTCCCCATACCTTGCCCTCTGTAGTTCTTCCATATGGCTGTTCCTGAGTTACAGTCTTTTACAATAAATTAATAATCTACTAAGTAAAATATTTCTCTGAATTCTAGGAACCACACTAGCAAATTAGTCAAACCTAAGGAGAAAGTCATGGGAATCTCTGATCTCTACAGCCAGTTGGTCAGAAGCACAAGGGACAATCCGGACTTTCAAGGGGTGTCTGAGTGGGTAGAGCGGGTGGGAATTCATGTAGGACTAAGCCTTTAACCTGTGGATCTGGAGCTATCTCCAGGTAGATGGTTCAAAATTGAGTTAAATTGTAGAATACTCAGTTGGTGTCCAAGAATTGGTTGATGGTATGGGAAACTCTTCTTTCATGTTGGAATTAATATTAGAATCTTTAGCATCAGTTAATATCATGTCCCCTATGGTATGATGCATTGAGAAAGACTCTACTACAATACTCATGTATTAATCCTACCAAAAATGCATAACTTGAATCTAAAGGCCTGCCCTCTTCAAAAACATCAATGTCATGAAAGAGAAAGTCTTACAGAGCCATTCCAGGATAAAGGAGGTAGAGAGACATGAAGACTAAATGCAATGCAAGACCAATCTTGTATTGGGTTCTGGATGAGGAAAAAAGACCCAAAACAAAACCTCTTAAAAAGAACATCATTGAAATAATGGGTGAAATATGCCATCGGCTTGTAGATTAAATGAAAGCATTGTATACATTTTTTAAAGTTCTAGTTCTGACCATTATACTGTAAAAATCCTTTTCTTGGAAAATACACACTAAAGAATTTAGGAGCAGAGGTATATGGTACACAATGTAATTTCAAATAGTTTAGGGAAAAATGTATGTGGAGAGAGAGAGAGAAATTGAGGAGTCAGAAAGAGGGAGGAAGGGAGAGACTAAAATAAATATGACAAAATGTTAACAATTGATAACTCCGAGTAAAGAATATATTGGATTTTTTTGCACTATCTTTGAAACTTTTTTGTAAACTTGAAATTATTTTAAATTTAAATATATATATGTACGTATCTTCAAAGGATTGAAACACATCAAGTATATTTTTAATAATAAAAAATAGAAACAAAAAACTTCAATGTCACCTTTGGAAGATGCTAGGCAACCAACTCATTTTGAAAACTGTTAAAAAAGAAAGATGCAAGTGCTTATACTATATTTACCAAATATATTTTATCTTGATGTAACCAAATCATTGAGAAAAAATTCTTCTCCTTAGAAGAATTTCAACTAATACATAAAAATCTCCACCCTCGATCCTCTAGGCTGATGGTCAGAAAATTATAATCCTGGGGATAAATCCAGCTCAGTACCCGTTTCTATAAATAAATTAGAATACAGCCACTCCATTTGTTTACACATTGTCTACGTTGGCGCCTTTTATGCCATAAAGACAGAATTGAATAGTTGATGACAGAGACCATATGGCCCAAAGTCCAAAATAATTACTACTGGGCCCTTTATAGAGAAAATGTGACCATCTTTGTTGTAGAAATAATAGTAACCTGCAGTTCCCAAACTGTGAGAGTACCACAGGGAACTCATAGGGACCCCCAGAGTATAGTAGGTTTTTTTCAAATACTTATTTATTTATTTTAGAGAGAAAGCATGCACGAATGCACACTGGGGCTGGGGAAGGGGCAGAGGGAGAGAATATCCAAGCAGAGTCCTGCTAAGTACAAAGCACAGACATGAGGCTCTATCTCACCAGCCATGAGATCAGCACCTGAGCCAAAACCAAGAGTTGGATGCTTAATCGACTCAAGGCATCAAGGTGCCCCAGGGATTTTAAATTTTTGAGGAAAACCAGCAACAGCTGTCAGATACCATGTGAACTACCACACTGAGATAATTCATAAATTCAACATTAGATTAAGTTAAATTTCTTTTGGATAACATCATCTCTATGCGGTTGAGTTGTCAGTGGTTGCTATGTTCTCAAGCAAGTGTTGTGCAAAATCCAGTGTGAAATAGGAAACAAGAATAGTGGTATCCTACCTGATTTCAAGGTTTGAGAAGTTATGCAGTGCCCAACAGACGTACACATCCCATTAGTAAACAATTGCGGCTATTTAAGAATGAATTAAAATATTTTTCTTTCAATTATGTATATATATTTAAATGGCTACTAAGTTGTCAGAACATAAATGCTTATTAATTTGTTTGGTCCTAACAACTTAGTCAACTCAATATTAGTGACTAATATGTTCACTTTATTTTTTTTTATTATTATTATTTTTTAATATG
This sequence comes from Canis lupus dingo, assembly GCF_003254725.2. Lineage (NCBI taxonomy): Eukaryota > Metazoa > Chordata > Mammalia > Carnivora > Canidae > Canis > Canis lupus. The sequence goes on along the minus strand of NC_064244.1, from coordinate 41,620,853 downwards.
TTCACTTTAAATGCTTTCTACAAACATAAAGGCCTGGGAAGCTGCCTCGGCCCTGGGGACATTCCAAGGCAGGCAGTATAAAGGCAATCCCTTGAGCCAAGCCTTCAGGGAACCACCTGATACGTCAAAACGCATAATTACAATTCCCTGAGACTAAGTTCCCTCAGGTACCAGCAATCTACACCAGGAACATAAGCTTTTTTCTTCAAGGTCGCTGCTAACCTGAAGAGTAGGAGATGATCACAGAGCTCTCTTGCCAAAATTCAGCAGTCTTTTCTTAAATGTTCCCCCGTTTTTTAACATCTTTTTATTAGATGCCAGAGTTCCAAAAAAAAAGTGGATTCCAGTAGGTCTGCCGGTTTGTTTGTTGCTTTTACGGAGGCAGTGTTTTGAAGTTCCCTACTTTGCCATTTGCACTGTCATTTTGTACCATTCATTTTGTGTTTTCAGTTTTACCTAAAATTATTTTCTCAATCTGGAATTCAGAGAAAGAAGAAATGTTTGCTATCACCGAAGTTATCAAAAGAACGTTCTGCTTATTTGAAGGCAAGCCAAAGAGTAATTGCAAAAAGTTTTGAATAAGGACACCCCTAGCAAAATAACTTTTACGGGCCATAATGGCAGTATTCATTGCATCATCTGCCTGTTGTCAAGCCCCCAACAATAAAGGCAATGTTTGGCGGTGTTTAAGCTCTCAGGCTTTGGGCGGTGCGGGTGACTCAGCGGTTTAGCGCCGCCTTTGACCCAGGGCCTGATCCTGGAGACCAGGGATCGAGTCCTACATCTGGCTCATCTGTGTGGAGCCGGCTTCTCCCTCTGCCTGTGTCCCTGTCCCTCCCTCTCCGAATAAAATTTAAAATAAAATTTTAAAAAATCTTTAAAGTCTATTAAAAAAAAAAAAAAACTCAGGCTTTGAAATAAGACCTTAGCTGGAAATCTGATTCTTCTGCCACTTAATAGTTGTTTGACTTGGTAAGTTACTTAAATTCTATAGGACTGTTTCATTGTAAAATGAGGATAATGCACATTTCTAGAATCATGGTAGAGACTTAAAGAGGTATTATATGTAAAATGCTTGCCGCTCAGTATTAGCTATTAAATCTGGATTCATTAATTAGGGGTTCTTTATCCCATGACATTTGTTGTTGTTGTTGTTTTCCTTCTGGTATTCTAAAAAGAAAAAAGAAAGCTACTGGCTTCCTATGTAAGAAGGGCTTACGTGTTGCTATATGCTTTCCGTGGGACTTTAATTGAGCTGGCTTTTTACAACAAGCACAGTAATTTTACTTAGATACAGGTTAATTTGGGGTGGCTTTGGGAGAAATTACTAGGTATGTGGAGAATGGGCTAAAAGGTTCCCAAAGCCCCTCTTTTAGCCTAGAGAAGAATTCTTCAACGCATTAAAAGAAACAACAACAACAGCAAAAAGAAACAACAAAAAACTAAGCGTCTAGACAAGAGAGTGAGAGTGCCAATCCAGTTTTCCAACCCAGTTTTCCCCGCGGGCGGTGGGATTCAAGCACGTGACGACGGTACAGAACACTAGCCACAGGACCCCGAAAAGAGATAACGGGAGTTCAGTCCTAGATGAGATGCCACGTCAACCCCTTCTTATGTGCCTTCTGGAGGTGTAAGGACTGCAGGAGACGGCATTTCTTCTCCTATGCTTTCGGACCTCAGGCTAGCATAGCCGCCAAGGCCGAACAGCAAGGAACAGAGATGAGATTTGCGTCCCTGGACCGCCCCGCCTTCCAAAGCCGGACGATTGGGCTCTGCGGCGAGAGGCTTGTTGGCTATCGCAGAGGCCTCTGGGAGTTGTAGTCCCCAGGGGCGGGAGGTGTCACAGCGGCGGTCGGCTTAAAGCGCTCAGAACTCCATCCCCCGGCGGCCCCCGCGGCCCAGGCTGTTGCCTCTTCCTGTTCAAGGGAAGAGAAGCCCTGCTGCCGCAAGTTGAGAGGATTTGGGAAGGGGTCTCCGCCTTCTCCCTAACTTCTCCGAGATTGAGAGCTTGGCCGACGCAGGTAGGGCATGTTTCCTGGTCTTGCAAAAATCACCCTTCCGGAGGAAGTGGAGGGGACAGAGAGGAGCGGCGGGAGCCGCTGAGCTTGCTGTGGAGCCGGCTGTCACCGGGGAAGTTCCTTAATGAAGCGCGTCGAACAGTTGCTTCTTGGGGGAGCGGTGAGGCCGAAGTCGGGGACCGAAGAGACCCCTCCGGAAGGGCGGCGCGCGCTTCTCTCCGGGCTCTGGCGGCTCCTGCGGGGGCTGAGAGAATTCGAGGGGCTGTGAGGGAGTCAGTGCCTGTTTGAGCCTTCGGAGAGAGGCGGGGGGACGGGAGGTAAACCCCCGGGTGAGAAAGAGGAGAACTGGAATCATTGCGAGAGCCGGAGAGCCTTTTCCCTACCTCGAGTTGGGAAGAGCTGGAGAAAGGAGATGGGGAGGAAACACCTTCGTGCCTTGAGCGAGGACCACAGATGGGTGGCGGGCCCGAAACCCTTGAAGTCCTCGCCGCATTCCTCATCCGTTCCCCTCCCCCACCCCCACCCCCACCCGGGTCTCTAACGTGAGAGAGGGTGTCTTGATGGGAGTAGGTGACTTTACATCTTAGCTGTCTTAGAATACTGGAACTGGAAGAGGCCCTTGAGAAAAGCCTCAAAAGCTAGCCAAGCACATTCTCCTTACTGGACTTAGGAGGAAACGACGGTCCACCAAGTTGGAGAAACTGCTTCGCGCATGACCAGCCAGCCAGTTAATTGCCAACTGGACTAAAACCGAAATTTCATGACTCTGAAGTAGTGCCTTAATCTACTGCTGAGATCTGTAGATCAGCAAAAGTGTTACTCCTCCTTTTTTCTTTTTAATGCTTACGTACTCATTTTCTCTCCTTTACCCTATAATCCCTTTCACAATTTTTTTTTATATTCCCCGTATGAGTGAAACCATATAATGATAAATCAGAGAGGGTGACAAACCATGAGAGAGATTCCTAACTCTGGGAAACGAACAAGGAGTGGTGGAAGGGGAGGTGGGCAGGGGTATGGGGTGGCTGGGTGACGGGCACTGAGGGGGGCACTTGATGGGATGAGCCCTGGGTGTTATAGTGTCATACTATGTGTTGGCAAATCGAACTCCAATAAAAAATATATACATATTTAAAAATGCTTATGTGTGCAAAATAATAAGCAACCGCTGAAGGGAAAGTTTTTAAACGTCTCAATAAATCAAAGAAACCGCTGTCTTGAAGAAAAATCTCTACAAACTTCATAGTAATGTAAAAGGTTGGTAGTAAATTAAGCTGTCACCTTTCCTTTCCCACTGTATGCCCACTTGAGCTCTGAGAACACTCAGCCTTAGGTTGCTTCTCTCAATCCTAAATGCTGTATATCTCAGTCACATAAAAATAGTATGTTAATTGTGATTTTACAATACCTTAAGTATTTATAGTGAAGGGTAAACAGCATAAGAGGACGGGAATACTCACCTGAATTACGAAATAAAATCATTATAATATTTTTTTAAAGAAGGAGATATGAATATAAAAGTTAAAAATATCATTAAGAGGTTAAAAACTGCTACTGGGCCTGCATTTTATAATACACTTAAGTTTCAGTTCCCAGTGTGGGAGGAGAGGTTCGTTGGTGCCATTGCATTGTTTTGGCTGGTAATTTGTTTATCAGACTACATTGCCCTCCAGGACTGTCAAATTTAACACCTTTTGAAGCATTAATTGATCAATTTGGAAGCATGTTTCATCAGAATTGGAGCAGTATAACTCTTATTGGCTGACCATTACATGATTTATAAGGAAGAGGTTGAGATAAGTTTGTTACCACACTTTATAGCAGTTACAGACTTATATAGAAAAAAACACATATACATAGCATAACTTTTTTCACCAAGCTGCCTTTTTTATGATATGGTTCCATTGGCTTTTATTTACATTAACATAGTACAGAGGTGAGTAAACTACAACCAAATTGCTATGACTATTACTGCCAGATGTATTTTTTATAGAGTCTTATTGAAACACACCCATGTTCACTCATTTATATATTGTCTTATGTGCCAAAGGACAGAGTTGAGTAGCTGCAGAGATCATAAGGCTCACGAAGCCTAAATATTTATTATTTGGCCCTTTACAGAAAAAGTTTGTCAACCCCTGCTCTGCTAAGCTGAATATAAATATAGTATTGCAACCTCTACCATATGCAAGGGTATTAGGTAATACTAATTTTCAGTCTCTCAAAAAGAGCATATAAATACTTGTATAGTGGGTCCATAATTCAACTGATCTGTAACTCAAGCTTGAACTGCACAGGTCCATTTTTACATGAATTTTTTACAGTACAGTACTGTAAATGTATTTTTCTTATGACTTTCTTAATAACATTTTGTTTTCTCTAGCTTTTATGTAAGAATACTCTATAACATGTACAATATACAAAATATGTGTTAATCAACTATTTATGCTGTCAGTAAGGCTTCCAGGCAAAAGTAGGCTATTAGTAAAGTTTGGCGGGGGAAGTCAAAAGCTACATTTGCATTTTCAACTGCAGGGTTGTGGTAAGTGCCTTTAACTTCTACTTTGTTCAGGGGTCAGCTCTACATTTCTTGGACAAATACTTGATAGGTCCTATTGCAGATTGTTGCTAGCATCTTGGCTAGATACAATAGATTAGCTTTTGCAAAGAATTGTAAAAGGACACTTCTGAGCCTAGTGTGGAAAAGAGCTGACATCCTTTGAAATATACTGAAACTCACAGATCAGCACCTTTTAAAATAATGTCATATGAACTTTCTTTGGTTGCTTTCTATGTCCTTTTTATGGCTTTTTCAATGCAGGTATCAGCAAGCAGGTCAGTAAATTGTCATTTTCCTCTTGAGACTTCATACTGAAACCAATTTTAAAGTAAGTGGGACTTATTATTAAAAGACTTTGCTTTGACCTTAACAGTCTTGCTTCTGGGACTTTGTTTTATTTTTTTTTATTTTATTTTTTTTTAAGATTTTATTTATTTATTCATGAGAGACACTGAGAGAGAGAGGCAGGCTCCATGCAGGGAGCCGGACACGGGACTTGATCCCGGGACTCCAGGATCACACCCTGGGCCAAAGGCAGGCACTAAACCACTGAGCCACCCAGGGATCCCTGGGACTTTGTTTTAAAACTCGGAGGATTGAGTGAGCATTAGAAATGAGTATATCTGTTTATGTCATCTTTCACGTTTAGCTCCCTGTATCAGTGTTATGTCTATGGCAAATTAATGGTATAGAAGTATTCAACATTTTAGTTATTCATTGATGGTGCTGTTATGTGTTATTACCTATATAATATTAGTTGTGGGACTCTAATTTGCCTCTCAGTCTAATTCATCAGACTTCAGAATATCTTGTAGTTGTACTCATCAAGATTCCAAAAAGCATTACATTTCCTTCAAAATAGCATTCTTGGGGTATTTGAAATTCAGGCTAGTCGACTAATTGAGGCAACTAAAAATTACCAATTTTCTTACAATTCTTTGTATTTACTTGAATTTTTTTAAGATTTTATTTATTTATTCTTGAGAGACAGAGAGAGGCAGAGACACAGGCAGAGGGAGAAGCAGGCTCCATGCAGGGAGCCCGATGTGGGACTCAATTCTGGGACCCCAGGATCATGCCCTGAGCTGAAGGGAGGTGCTCAACCACTGAGCCACCCAGGCGTCCCATATATACTTGCATATTATTAAATCTTTGAAAAGCACTAGAGACTTCAGGCTCATTTACAACTTATTTAGATCATTGAGGTATTATCAGTGTTCTTGCTTATTTGGAATAAAGAGCTAATTTGACAGTGTCACAACATTTCAGATTTGCTCAGAACAAATACATGTATGTGATTAAACTGAAACCTTTAACTTTTTTTTTTTTTTTTTTTTAATTTATGATAGTCATACAGAGAGAGAGAGAGAGTCAGAGACACAGGCAGAGGGAGAAGCAGGCTCCATGCACTGGGAGCCCGACGTGGGATTCGATCCCGGGTCTCCAGGATCGCGCCCTGGGCCAAAGGCAGGCGCCAAACCGCTGCGCCACCCAGGGATCCCAAACTGTAACCTTTATGTCAAATCCTGAACACCTTTCATGTTTTCCGTAAATTTGATTATCATTTCTGGTAAGGCTGACTGAAATCCAAGGACCTTTCTAGATTTTTCTTGTTCTGGGTTTCCTAACATTTAATCTTAGCAAAAGTATTAATCTCCAGGAGTTAAAAGAATCCTCTCTTCCTAAACTCAGCCACATTCTCAGTTCAGTATAGAAACCTATACTGCAGAGAGTATTGGTTAAAAACAGAAGTCTGGGCAGACACCACAGTATACTGGAAACGACCACACTCTACTTAATGTACCAGTGTAGGCCATGCCTCAAATTAACCATTGTGTATAATTCAAATAAAGAACACCCTGACAATACTTTCTGAAGGTGATTTTATCAGTTTTTAGAGATTGAGGAGCAATAAGATTGTGTCTCCTCATCAATATTAAAATTTTTCTCTAGCATTTATCAATTCAATTGATGACTTTTCTCTTACAGTATACAAATTTCATTAAGTTTGGTTTTATTAAGTTCAGAAATAATAGCAAACTTATCTACGGAGTATAACAGTGCCTGGCATGCTTCTAAATGTTTACACAAAGGAATTTATAGATTTTTAGAAAAATTTTTGTGTGCTTAAATTGTTTTGAATGAATATTCCCCCGGTTCTTATGTACTCTTTAATGAGAGGATCCTGGCTGACAATCATCTTTTCAATTCCTAAAATGTTTAATTTTTGAAACTGAGAGAATATTTTTTAAAATTCTGTAAAGCTAATAACCGGGTTTTTTTCAGGAGGCAAATTAATGCTGAGACTGAGATTGTATTTGCCAGTGGTTTATTTAACGTAGGTTCACTGTGGGAATTTCACAAGCCAATAGTATACAGAATAATGCCTCTTAATAAGCCAACAAAGATATAACATATTCCAAATCAGTGATAAACTACCCATACGCTTGTTCAAGACAAGGGTAGGTGAAAGGAATGAAGTCCAAATTTAGTTAAGGTGTACCTTTTTGGAGTTGGTACTTGGGAAAGACAGCTTAGCCAACCAGAGCTAATGTCCAGCTGCCTGCACAAAAGTAAACGTCTCCCGTTAGAGCATGTTGTTAGGGAGGATCAATGTCCCTGTTGATGGGCAAGATGATCTTCTGGGCTGCTACACAGCTTTTGCCACTGCAGACAAAAGTAGCCTTTGCCTCAGCAGGATCTAATTGCCTCCAGGTCTTTGGAGAGCTATTTTAGATCAGCAGTCACCTTGGCTATGCCAAACACACTAGTAGTCCTCACATACTCACTATTTATAGTACAGATACCCTCTTGCCATAGTTGCATGTTCATATGTTTTTATTGATAAGCAGTTGAGCTCCTGAGTTCTTATCAGTGAAAACAGATGAGATGATGACATCCTAGCACAACTTACTTTGTTTATATCAAAATGACTGTACTTCTAAAACAACACTTTTTTGACCTTTGTCATAAACAGATGGATTATAACAGTTCACTTAAATTGTGAACAAGTAGACTTGAAGTCAAACCAATACACAGTATAACTTCTCTACAATATCTTTATTTCCCAAGTTTTTAATTTCTGTGCTATATCTACCTTAATTTAAAATGTATTTTTCATTGATATTTTATATATTTTCACTCCTTATATCCAGGAAACAGTTTTTTCAAGTTAGTCATTGACAGTTTGAAATTAAGGAAGTTTAATAGGACTGTCAATCCTAGTTTTATAATTAGCAGTTCAAAGTAATCTTGTAAAATACTGCTTTTTAGTTTTAAAATTTAAGACCAAATAAATCAACTGAATTATTAGTTAGCTTTATTATGAAAAGGGAGGAACTGAAAGATCAAGTTTGTGTTTTTGCTTAACTAATTATTTTCATGCAATTACTTAACTTTGTCTCAGTTACTTCCATCTTATTGGAAGATTAATAACGACTACTATTAAATAATGTACACTTTATATTCAGGATCATTTCTCATGCTTCACATCTGATTTTTTTGTGAATCTGTGTTTTAAACAGGCAAGTAAACTTTTTACCATAAGAGATTAATCTTGCACTGATCTATTACAAAGTTAATTTAGCAGCCAGGACTAACAATTGGCGTAGGAAATGATGAACTGAAAATTGGAATTGGTAATTAACATCCTGCTACGTTTTATTTTTTAAGTGATTTAGGACAAGTTACCTGACTTCCAGGCTTCCTAAAATAATAATATATTTTTTAAAGTGTTTATTTATTTATTCATGAGAGACACAGAGAGAGAGAGGAGAGACACAAGCAGAGGGAGAAGCAGGCTCCATGCAGGGAGCCCGACATGGAACTTGATCCAGGGTCTTAGGCAGCGCTAAACCGCTGAGCCACCCGAGCTGCCCAATAATATTTTTTTTTTTTTTGCCCAATAATATTTTTTAAGTTTATTAAGGATGGGGACTATGAGTTAGAAAAAATTTATTTTCTCGGTACTTCAGTACATTGTAGAGTCTCAGTGTGACGTTGCTGAATGAATATATTGTTCAGAGTTTGCCATTAGTCAATATTTTAGTTGTCTCATCTTAAAAGAGATTATCAAAAGGAAGACAGAATAAAACGCTTCATGACTAAAGATGGTAGTACTTTGATTTCACTTTTTTTGAAAAGTCACTTTTTTTTTTTGTCTCTGGTAAGACTGATAAGTTAATGAGAGCTTTGGCTTAAATGCTGGGCAGGAAAACAGAACAGAAGAGGGAATGACAGAGGAAAGAAAATGCACATATTTTAGGGATGGAATATGTTACCAACATCTTTGTCACTTTAATAGTGGCATTTTGAAGACTTTCACCTACCTCCCACTACCTCTACTGCAGAATTTTTCACTTAGAAAAAAGAGGAAAACCTCAAGAGGCTGCATACGTAAAAAAAGTTTTTTCGTTTGTTTTCTGAGAGAAATAATAATACGTTTTTGAAAATTTATTTTCCCATTACGAAGTACTAAGTATAATACACATCATTTTGCTTAATTATCAACCACACCAGTGAGGTGGAAGTTATTTTTTCAGTTTCACTGATGAGGAAATAAATTAATGGAGGTTAAATGGTTAACCTTCAGTTACATAGGTAGTGAGTAGCAGGTAAGGATTGCTGACTCAAAAACTTTTTTTTTCTACTCTGTCATAAATGCTATATTTAGAAAAATAGTAGTAGCAGTCTTAAGACTCCGTTAAACAAATACAGCACCAATAAAACTATACTTGTTAAGAAGTCAGGAAAGAAGCACAGCATAATGGCAAAGCATATAGACTCTGAGCCTAGATTGCCTGGGTTTGAATTCTAGCTCTCCCACTTACTAACTTTGTAATTGGTTAACTTCTCTGTGCCTTGTCTCCTTATTTATAAAACGAAGATAATCATAGTAACTTAGAATTGAGGAATAAAGATAAAGCACTTGCCTTTAAATGTTAAAACCTATTTATTTCACTTTATGGAACTTTGTGTTTGTGTTTGCTTATGTGTGAAATGCAACATGCGTACAGAAAAGTGTATAAAACATATATGTAATTATAGAGTAAATTATAAAGCAAACCAGAATCAAGTTGAAGAATACAATATTGCCATCACCATATAAGATACTTTCCTGTCCCTTCCTATCACAACCTACTTACCTAGGTAAAATCACATTCTACTTACCTAGAGCAGGGTTTCTCAACCTCAGAACTATTGACATTTAGGACTGAATAATTCTTTGTTGTAGGAGGCTGTCTTGTTCATTGTAGGATATTTAGCAGCATCCGTAATCCCTGCCCACTAATGGCATTTTGCCTAGTGATAAAGACCAATTGGGTGAGATTAAATGCTTCTCTGTAACTCTACAACTCTGCCTGCTATGTACAGAGTAGACTGTAAGGGCATAGGGTAGAAGCAGGGATCTCCATCAGAAAACTGTTGTAGAAATCTTGGTAATAAGTGATGGTGGCCAGACCCTGGATATACTTGAAGAGAAAGCCAACACTATTTTCCTAATAGATTGAATGTACACTGAGAAAAAAAGTCATGGATACCCCCAAGAATTTTGACCTGAATAAATAGTATTTAAATGCCATCATTTGAAATCAGGAAAACAATGAGTAGGATAGTTTTTTGGGGAAAAAACTAAAAGTTCGGTTTTGGATATATTGTCCATTATATCCAAATAAGATGTTAATAATATATACATATATCGAATCATTACATTGTATAATACAATGTTCTATATCAGTTATATTATTAAAGTGGGGACACTTTCATGTCTCAGTCAGTTGAGCGAGTGTCTGACTCTTGATTTTAGCTCAGGTCATGATCCCAGGGTCATGAGATCGAACCCTGCATCAGGCTCTGTGCCTAGCAGCGAGTTTGCTTAGGATTCTCTTTCTCCCTCTGTCTCTCCCTCTGCTTGTATGCACTCTCTCTAAATAAATAAATAAAACTTTTTTTAAAAAGATGTTAGTCTGATCTAAAAGATTAGACAGTTGGATATGCAAGTGTGAAATCCAGGAGGGAAATGTTGGCTGGAAATGTTACTGTGGAAGTTGTCATTGTCTAGATCAATAGAACTTTCTGCAGTGATGGAAATGTTTTATATCTACACTGTGTAGTTTGGTAGCCACTAGCCACATGTGGCTGTTGAACACTTCAAATGTGGTTAGTGTGAACTCAAGTACTGAATATTTTTAAATTTAATTTTAATTAATATATACAGCTACATGTGACTAGTGGCTGCTGTATTATATAATGCAAATAGTATTACTAAAACCGTGAGATTGGATAATATAACCTGCAGATTGAGGGTAGATAACATTACATACAGATTGAGAACCAAGGCTGAACCTTGAGACTGCAATTTTAAGAATTCTAGGACACAAGAAATAAATAGAAAATGAGACAAAGGGATCCCTGGGTGGCGCAGCGGTTTGGCGCCTGCCTTTGGCCCAGGGCGCGATCCTGGAGACCCGGGATCGAATCCCACATCGGGCTCCCGGTGCTTGGAGCCTGCTTCTCCCTCTGCCTGTGTCTCTGCCTCTCTCTCTCTCTCCGTGTGACTATCATGAATAAATAAATTTAAAAAGAAAAAAAAATTAAAAAAAAAAAAAAGAAAATGAGACAAAGAAAGAGGAGAGACCAGGGGGGTGCAGAGAAAACCTAGAACCCTAGTGAATCTAGTTTAAGAAAGAAAGTGTTGACTTATGTCACTTATTTCTGATAAGACTGAGTTTAACTGAGTATTTAACTGAGTTAAATATTAACTGAGTTAAATATCAGTATTTAACTGAGTTAAATACTGAAAAATGACCATTGGATTTAAGTCATTGACAATCTAACAAGAGCACTTTCTCTGTAGTGATGGGGAAGATAGCCTGATTAGCATGGGTTCAAGAAAGAATGGGAGGATCTTTTCTATTTTATGCTGTTTCTCCTAGGTCTTTTATGTTTTTCTCCTTTTCTTGCTTTTGTTTAGATCTGCATTTTTTTTTATCATTCTCTTTTTCTATTCTACTAGATTTTAAGTTATGTATTGTTTTAAAGTTACCTTTAAAATTGCAGCATGCATTGCTCAAAATATAATGTTGATCTAGATAATACAAACACCTTAGAACACTAATTCCAAGACCTTCACTTGACTTTTTTCCCCTTTGGTCTGAAATTTTAATTCTTTTTTTTTTTCTGCTCTATGATATTGTTTATTAATTCTGCTTGGAATTCGTTAAACTTCTTGAATCTGCAAATTGTTATCTTTAATGAATTGTAGAAACTTCTTAGGCACTATCTCTTCAAATCTCCTCTCTATGGTTCTCCAATTACATGCATATTAGACCTTCTATATCTCCCATGTCTCTTAACTTGTCTTCCACATTTTCTATCTTTTTCTTTTTTTGCCATTCTAGATAGTTTCTTCTGATTTATCTTCTAGGTCATTAGTTTTGAACTTTCATTTTTTAAAAGATTTTATTTATTTATTTTTGAGAGAGGCAGAGACATAAGCAGAGGGAGAAACAGGCTCCCTGTGGGGAGCCCATTGTGGGACTCCATCTCAGGACTCTGACCAAGCCTTGAGCCAAAGGCAGATGCTCAACCATTGAGCCATCCAGGCATCCCGTTTTAAACTTTTAAATTCACCCATCAAGTTTTAAATTTTGGCTATCTTACTATTGGGGGAGGGGGGGGTAAAATTCATTCTGGTTCTTGTCAAACAAGCTAAGTTACTTTTTGGTAATCTCCACTTTGTCTTTATTTGTTGTTTGCTTTACAGAATATATTTATTGCAGCATGTACTGGGAATCATATTCGAAGTTATAAACTAATTTAGTGAAATGAGCTTCATATATGCAAAGTGAGATTAATGTAATTAATACATATTAAATCAAAATTTCTTTTTTTTTTTTTTTAAAGATTTGAGAGAGAGAAAGCGTGCATGAGCAGGGGGAAGGGCAGAGGGAGAGAGAGAGACAGACAGAATCTTCAAGCAGACTAGACTCCCTGCTGAGTACAGAGCCTAATAGAGTGCTCAATACCAGGACCCTGAAATCCTGACCTAGGCTAAAATCAAGAGTCCACCACTTAACTGACTGAGCTACCCAGGCGCCCCATTAAATCAAAAATTCTTTTTTTTTAAATATTTTTTATGTATTTATTTGTGAGTGAGCATAAGCAGTGCGGAGGGGCAGAGGAAGAGGGCAAGCAGATTCCCCACTCAGCAGGGAGCCTGTCACAGGGCTCAATCCCAGGATGCCAGGGTCATGACCTGAGCCAAAAACAGGCACTTAACCAACTGAGCCACCCAGGCACCCTTAAACAAAAATTAATACAAAGTTGGCAAAAGAAGGGGAAAAAAACCATTTTTATTCATGAGCAACACAGAGAGAGGCAGAGACACAGGCAGAGGGAGAAGCAGGCTCCATATAGGGAGCCAATGCAGGACTCAATCCCAGGACCCCGAGATCACTCCCTGAGCTGAAGGCAGACGCTCAACCACTGAGCCACCCACATGTCCCTGTATTAGTTTTAGCGTACAATATAGTGATTCAGCAGTTCCATATATTACTCAGTGCTCATCAAGATAAGTGCACTTCTTAATCCCCATCACCTATTTCACCCATCTCCCCACCTACCTCTCTACCTCCCCTCTGGTTACCATCTGTTTTCTATAGTTAAGAGTCTGTTTTTGATTTGTCTCTTTTTTTTTCCTTTTCTTGCTGTTTTGTTTCTTAAATTGCACATATGAGTGATATATAGTATTTGTCTTTCTCTGACTGGCTTGTTTTGCTTATCATTACCTTCTCTAGATCCAGCCATATTGCTGCAAATGACAGGGTTTCTCTTTTTGGCTGAATAATATTCCACTGTATATGTATCTACTTTATCTTTTATTTAAAAACAGGAAACATAATTATTTTCTAATTTGTTTTTTTTTTTTCTAATCTTGTTTTGATAATCCCTGTAGTTGAAGTCTTTATAAATCTATTTCAGCTGGTGTTTCTTCTGGTTCTCACTTAATAGTATTTTATTTCTTTGCATGCTAGGTTATTTTTGACTGTATACTGTTCATCATCCTTGAAAGATTGTTATTAGCAGATCTTTGAGGCATAGGATCAAGGTGTGTCCTCCAAGAAAAGATTTACATTTGTTTTTAGCAGTTACTAGAAGTTATATTATATTATATTAAATTATATTCACAACTTTAAGTGTTCTTTGACCTCCTTGCAAATCCACATGAAGTGCAGTTTATAGTATATAACACTTCCCCCTCTACAGATACAGGCATGCACATATGCGTGCGTGCACATGTGTACACACACAAACTGCCTATGGGCAGTGTCAGGAAATTTGGTTTGTAGTTCTCATGTCAGGGAGTGACACTTCTACTGCTTGCTAATCCCTCATCTGATGGTAAAGATTTTTGTAGTCCCAGCTATATTATTGTGAGGAGGGAAAGGGGATGATTTCTTATTATATCATTCCTTGCTCTGAGTAAATCCCAGGTTTTGTCTTCTATTTCCTAAGTACTTCACAAGGCCTTGAAAACCTCAGTCCCATCTTTTTCTGAACAGCAAATACCCTCTAGGCAGAAGCAATTTCTTGAGCTATTTACCTCACTAGGTTCCTTAACTGTACCTACTAATCACCTGATTATCATCATTATTTTTGATGCTTTTCAAAAGATGTTTTCTGTATTTTATCGAATAGTTTTAGTTGTTTTCTATGGCAAAATGGGTCCAAATAGGCTAATCTGTTTTATTACTAGAAATGGATTGCCCCACTTATTTTTTTATTAAGCTGAGAAAAACGGTAACTACAATTCAGCTTAGCTAATTTCTGATGAAACATTTTAGCCCTATACCTCATTAAGATATCATCAGCAAATTCCTATATTTTTCCAATATCTTAAGCATGCAAACGTATTACCTGTTAATAGGAAAATAATTTTTAATTAAGTTTTATATTTTTTTATCCTTTCTGGTTTATATAGGACTGACCTGATCAGTGTTTAGAGCCTAAGAAAAGTGGCAAACATGGATAGTGATTCTAGGCATCTTCTCATCCCTGAGGTAGATCATGAAGTAAATCCTGGACCTATGAATATCCAGTTTGATTCATCAGATCTAAGATCCAAAAGGTAAGAGATTAAAATAAAATACTATTCATAATTAGAGTTTTAATTATTAGACTAGAACTAATTATGTAACCAAATATATATAGCTTTAAATATAAAACATCCAATTAACAGCATTTGTATGTGGGAGGGGAAAAATATGAATATTCTTTTGTCTTTTACATTTGACTTTTTTGACTAAGCTCACTGTCTTTGGAATGGGTTGGGTTAAATTTTACAAAATAAGATGTATTTATGTAATATATTTAACAAATATATTGATTACCTGCTCTGTGCAGGTATATGGTAGGTACTGGGGATAAAACAGTAAAACTAATACATAATCCTTACCTGAGCTTAAATTGCAGCAGAAAGTTTAAGATAATTTGAGTTTAAAATTTATATTTCATTGCATACCTGGAAAACCTAAAAGAAACCACTGCAAAATTATTGTAAGTGAGGATTCAGTAAAGTGGCTCTTTACAAAATAAGAAAAAGTAGTATTCCAGTAAGAGAATGTAATGGAAGGAAAGAAAAAAATAAGATAAGAGTAACCTTAACAATGTGCAAAATCTACATGAGAGGGCAGCCCCAGTGGGTCAGCAGTTTAGCGCCGCCTTCAGCCCCATGTGTGGTCCTGGAGACCCGAGATGGAGTCCCATGTCAGGCTCCCTGCATGGAGCCTGCTTTTCCCCTCTCCCTGTGTCTCTGCCTCTCTCTTTCTCTGTGTCTCTCATGAATAAATAAAATCTTTTTAAAAAATCTACATGAGAGAAACTTTAAGATTTAGAGTATTTTTTCATATCTGAAATGCTGATTGTGAGTTGAACTGTTCTTTATTTTTGGTAATATAACACTAAGATAAACTGCTACCAAAACATCTGATACAATAATCTCTTAGTTCGTAAAGATATATTTTTTTAATTTACTGAAAGAACTCTTGAGCTTATTTGGTATTTTATCATATATCTCTTATGCAATTATAAAAGTAAAAACAAAATATATCATTTAAGAAGCTACTAATACTTCACCTTTAGAATATGATTCCTTGCCATCAATTTTCTGATTTGGTGTTATCAAAATTGGGATTTTTTCCCTCCCATACCTAATTGTCCTTTGTATCATTAAGGATGTTAATAATGTAGTATTTGTTAAAAGAATTTTCTTTCAAATTGCTGACACTTTCTTTTAGTTTGGATGCTTGCACTTTCCTAATCTTACCAGAAGGTGTCACAGAAGGTTTTCTGACAATATTAGGGCCCATATTTCTTCTTAAACGGTTTGATGACTGAAATGACCAGAAATTACAATTATCTGTCATACCACCAGGAATGACACCACTTTTCTGACAGCTGACAGTGATTAGAAGATGTACTGGATTATGAGATCTAACCATATTTTAGAAGTGTATATATTAGAATTGGTAAAATATGACATATAATGAAAAGGTATATTTTGCATTCAGTGGAAGGACTCCAAAATACAGTTAATGCTCTTTAAATTTTATTCCATAAATTTAATGTTTCCCTTCTACCCCAAAAATGCCAGCAGCCAATTCCAAAGTTTATATGGCTCACCAATTTCATTTCTAAGCATTAACTCATAATGTCAAATAATATATGTACAAGGTTTTTAACACAATATTTTTTTATAATAGTAAAAGATTTAAAACAACCAGAATGTCTTTTCTTACAGGACTGGATAAATAAATTTTGGCACATTGATAAAATGGAATATTTTTCATCCATTAAAAAGAAGGAAATGGCTTTATCACATATCAAAATGGAACAAGTCTTCAACTTGTTAAATCAAAAAAGTTCAAAACAGTGTATATAATGTACCACCATTTGGGTAAAAATAAATTTAAAAACTATATATAATACAATATGTATAAGTGGCTCTGGAAAAATAATTAGATGTTTCTGGGTTTTTTTTAAGATTTTATTTATTTATTCATGAGAGACACAGAGAGACAGAGAGGCAGAGACACAGGCAGAAGGAGAAGCAGGCTCCATGCAGGGAGCCCGATGCGGACTCAATCCCGGGACTTCAGGATCACTCCCTGGGCCGAAGACAGGCGCCAAACCACCGAGCCACCCAGGGATCCCCCTAAGTAGTAGATGTTAAGAGTAGTTGCCTCCTCAGAGAGAAACTGTGCTTGCGGTGGGAGATGTGGCAGATGCTGTTGGGTAAATACTCAACAACTATTCAACCACCATACCTGTTCCTTGCCCACAGAATCTTAATTTTGTCAATAGTGGCAATAGATTCTGATCCAGGAGATGAAGGAGGATTGATGTAAGCTAGTCTTCATAATCCTATTTCCATTTTCCAGATACGTAATTTTTTAGTCTTTTCTGAAGCTAGAGATGGCAGAGAAATGTATCATTGTCATTTATATAATGGCCATCACAGAAGATAATGAAATGAATCTTATAATTTTCACTTGTGTATTCCAACATCAAGTGAATACAAGAACTTATGAATGCTAAGTGAATGTTCAGGATTTTTTGAAACCTCTAAATTCTATGATAAATAATTGACCACTGTGACAATAAAACATAGGTCATTAAAGTGCATTCCATTGCAATAAGTTGGCAGGAGTTCATCCAGTTTTCTGAGAATCTGTTTAACCGTGTAGATTAAATGGAAATATATTTTCTGTAATGAAACTTGTCAAAATGAGAAAGAGTCAACTATTCATAATCATGGGATAACTACCTAGGTAAGCATGTTTTAAGGAAAGCAAATATTTATTGGGACTTGCAGTATTGAATACCAATTTGCTTGTCAAATAATTTCTGTTTAAGAAAATAGGAACTATTATTTGATGAGAAAAGAAGTAGGAATACCTAAACACATTTTTAGTTCTATTAAAAGATGGGTTACTTCACTTTATATGCATAAAAACACTTCAGACACACTGAGGGAAGTTATCTTCCACTAGAAGAGCCAGCTTTGATAACTATTTCTAAAACATTGATCATTTTAGAGTTACCATATAACTTTGGTGATGTCCCATTACAATATTGTGTAATACTATAAGATATATTTTAAAATCTGTTTACTTCTTTTTTTTTAATTTTTTAAATTTATTTATGATAGTCACACAGAGAGAGAGAGAGAAAGAGGCAGAGACATAGGCAGAGGGAGAAGCAGGCTCCATGCACCGGGAGCCCGACGTGGGATTCGATCCCGGGTCTCCAGGATGGCGCCCTGGGCCAAAGGCAGGCGCTAAACTGCTGCGCCACCCAGGGATCCCAAATCTGTTTACTTCTTAAAATTAGGCTTAATTTAGCCACATCTTCACAGATTTGTGAAATGATGAGTTTAAGTATTGTTTATCCTTTATTCTAATATGTGTTGTGATAAATATCAAGTAGTTAAGATAGCACTAATCCTTGTGCTACCTAAAAATTATCTTACGTGTAACCACACTTTGGGAAACTGGCCATTCGAGTATAGAAAACATTTGATTCTTTTAGATTGTTCTTCCTCAGTTTTGCTTGTGATTAATTTTCCCTCTCCCACTAGGTGGCAATCAAAATCATGTTATCAGTTCAAATGTAACAGTTTTAAGAACTTCTTTGAACTGATAGTGTGCTGGATCTGCTTATCACATTGGTGGAACTGGGATTTAACTAGACTCAAGTGGAGGAAGAAAAGGAATACATGTCAACCATTTGGTCATTGAGGAACTTCTATGAACTATGCATGTGCACTTTTCTCTCTCTGCACCTCTCCTCCCCCTCAAGTTTTTCACCTGGCTTGGGGTGGAGTTTGGAATGTGGGTGGAGGGACAGAAAGGTTAAGAAATCTCCCATGTTATATGTGATATATTCCATTGGCAATCACTGGTCTGAGAGATTGTTATCCTGCTTTTCCCAGACTTTGGTAACCAAAGATAGAGCTGGTATTCAGGATTGCTTCATACTGTGCTGCTGTACTGGGATTATGCCCCTTGGGAGTTAACATTCCAACTAGCCTGAAACCAGATTGTAAAGTGGTTAATTTGTTTTTGAGTTCCCCTTTCTCAGTTTTCTTCTACCAACATTACCTCTTCCATTTTTCCTAGGGCCTAGGGCTTTCACGCTCCTCTCTGTATCCCTAGTGTTCCCCAGGGCAATAATTTACCAGGAGTTTCCTCTTAGGCAATGCTTGGTAAATCATACTTTTCCTCACCCCCTTTTCACTAGTATTTATCTGTCCTATTCTTGTAGGGATTTGTTGTCTATTTGGTTTTTTATTTATTTATTTTTTCAAAGATTTTAATTTATTTATTCATGAGAATACACAGAGAGGAGAGAGAGGCAGAAACACAGGCAGAGGGAGAAGCGGGCTCCTCGCAGGGAGCCCAACACGGGACTCGATTTCAGATCCCCAGGACCATCCCCCGGGCCGAAGGCGGCACTAGGCCATCCGCTAAACCGCTGAGCCACCCCGGCTGCCCTGTTTGGTGTTTTATTTATTTATTTTTTAAAGATTTATTTATTTATTTATTCATTCATTCATTCATTCATTCAGAGAGAGCGAAAGAGTGGCAGAGACACAGGCAGAGAGAGAAGCAGGCTCCATGCAGGGAGCCCAACGTGGGACTCGATCCCGGGTCCGCAGGATCACACCCCGGGCTGCAGGCGGTGCCAAACCGCTGCGCCAGTGTTTTAATGGAAAACAATCTGATGTGTCACAGACCTAGTCTATTACCTTTCCATGGCTATTTGCATTTTAATGTAGAGAATCTTAGAAATATAAAAGCCTAACCTAAAGGTTAGATTTTTGTTGTTGTAATTGACAACTTTGCAAGAAATCCGGTAAGCCAGCGGGATAGAGGTAGGTATTGAAAATAAGCAGCAGGGCAGCCCCGGTGGCGCAGCGGTTTGGCGCCGCCTGCAACCTGGGTTGTGATCCTGGAGACCCGGGATCGAGTCCCACATCGGGCTCCCAGCATAGAGCCTGCTTCTCCCTCTGTCTGTGTCTCTGCCCCTCTCTCTCTGTGTCTATGAATAAATAAATAAAATTTAAAAAAAAATAAGCAGCATTCTTGGTGCCTTCAAACACACTGCCACAGCCCCTGGTTTTTTAGAATGCCTACTAGTTTGCACATATGTAAGCTGGCCTCTTTATGTTTCATCTGGCAATAATACTATTCCTGAATAGCAGCCTGAATTGACTCTTTGAGTCCTTGTGGTCTTGGGAGAGAGAAGAAATAACAAAGCAAAGTGAGGAATTTAATAATTTGTAAAGATAGATTGGGGGCTAGTAATAGTGATCGGAAATGGTTACTGAGGCTCGGTAGTTCCATAGTTAAAGATTATGGAGAAGTATAACATAAGTTAGAAAAGTAGTTTTCCCAGGGCGGTTGGTTTCCAGAGCTGCATAAATTACATTTTGAGGAATGTCCCATCCATGTTAAGTAGATGGGACTAGGGTCTTGACTGTATATCAGTGACATGGAGCAAATGGCCAACTTGCTGATTGCAGTGCTACTTCTATACCCTCCCTCTATTCCTTTTTTTTCCTCCTATTCTCTTCCCTCTCCTGTCCACTTTTCTCACCTTTCTTCTCGGCTCTTACTTTTCTAAAATGGAACACCTTTTTACTAAATGCTTACAAACGTGTATGTGAGTCTATGTGCATTTGGAAATGCATCAAAATATGAAATGATTTTTTTCTAATGAATGGTTTTCATTTTTCTCTATAACTTCTATATTATTTTCAATATGGGCAGTATAGTACTTTTATAATGAGAACCAAGTTATTCAGAAAGTATAGCATTCAGGAGTACCTCAGTGGCTCAGTTGGTTAAGTGTCTGCCTTCAGCTCAAGTTATGATCCCTGGGTCCTGGGATCGAGTCCCACATTGGGCTCTCTGCTCAGCAGCACAGGGTCTGCTCCTCACCACCACCACCACCACCACCACCTACCCCCCAGCGCTCAGACTCTCTCCCTCTCAAATAAATGAATTTTAAAAAATCTTTTTAAAAAGAAAAGGAAAAATGGCATTTCTATAATTTAGGATTAAAGTAGTATATGCAAAATGAAAACCCATTTTCTTAAAGGCATTGTTTGAATCACTGTGCTTCTGTGGAATGATACAGATCATGTTTTTTCTCTACGTAGTGGAGATTTTTTGGTGGGTATGAGGAAGTTTCTGACAAAAATAGAAGCATAAAGAAATAAATTCCATTGCACAGAGGCAAGCATTATTGAAATATTTTGATATATTTCATCTTGTCCTTCTTTTCTATGATTTTTTTGAGGTCACATAGTATATATAATTTACTATACTACTCATTCAGTTTAAATTCATTCCTAATGCCTATTATTGCCTAGCTGTCTCCCTGCCTGCCTCCTATGTCTTTATCCCCCCTCTCCACTTCCCTCCTCCTATCCTTCTTATATTGTTTTCTTTAGTTAGCAAACATTCACTAAGCTCCTGTACTGTACTCAAACACAACCCCTACCTACCTCCAGGGAAGGAGATAGACACACACTGAAAAAAGAGAGCACTATGATGAGCAGTTATAAATATTTTGATTTTAACTTTTTTTTTTTTTTAACTCAGTACTCATTTTTCATTAGGAAAAATACTGGTTTATCCCATCCTAAGCCAGCATTACCAAGAACCCTGTGGAATTATATCCCTGTGAGTAACTGTGCTGTAGGGTCTGGCTGAGCCCAGCCAGGAATACAATGAGGCCATTTGTAGTACTGATGGCTAGGTGTTTTGGGGGCTTTCTGTGCAGGCACTGCTCTGGGTAAGAACATCTGTTGTGATCATGTGTTTTGACTGAGGTTGAAGTTCTTTTGTTTGATTTTTGTTTTGTTTGTAATATGTAGGTGGTAGATTTTCTAAAGGATTAAGCTGGATGAAGTTTACTAACATCTAGTCACAAACATTTCTAAAGAGAAAACCTATTCAGTGCTCCATGACAGATGTGGCAAGGGCATGAAGCCTCCTCCCTGCTTACCCTCTCTACCTACCAGGAAGAGGGAATAGAAGTCCTACTTCTCCACCTCTAATTTAAGTCCCTAAGGAGACTTTCAGTGGTCTATGGCAGGAGGTGGCAAACCTTTTTTTGTAAAAGTCCCACTCATTTCTCTCTCTCTCCTTCTCTTGCATACACACACTCTCTCTTGCTCAAATAAATAAAATATTTTTAAAAAGTCTTTTATCACATGATATATATACAGAATATTTGGCATATGTGTACAATTTAATTTTTTTAAAGATTTATTTATTAAAGAGAGAGAGAACAAGCAGAGGGAGGGGCAGAGAAGGTGGGAGGGGAGTAAACTCCCTGCTGAGCAGGGAGCCCAACAAGGTGGTGCTGGGACTCCATCCCAGGACCCTGAGATCATCACCTGAGCCAGAGGCAGACACTTAACCAACAGAGCCACCCAGGCGCCCCTATATGTACAATTTAAAGAATAATTATAAAGCCAACACCAGTGCAAGCAACACCAAGGTATAGAAACAGCAGCACCCCAGAAGTTCTCATAGGTCCTTCACCAAACACATTTTCCTTCCTCCCTACAGGTAACCATTCTCCTGATATTTGTATGACCATTACCCTACTTTTCTTTATTGTTTTTGCATCCCTAAATACTGAATTCATTTTTACCTTTTTGAGTACTTTATGTCAATGAGATCATTCTGTATGTATTATTTTAGAATTTTTGTTCAACATTGTAATTTCCATCCAAGTTGAATGTAACAATAGTTCTTTCCCATGCTTTCTGATATTTTATTCTGTGAGTATCTGAAGTTTACATATACATTCTACTGTTGTTGGACATTTAGGTTGTCTCCAGTGGAGTTCTTACAAATAGCATTCTTATAAACATTATTGTATGTTTGTCTTAGCATACATGTGCAAGAACTTACCAAGGATATATGTATGTGTATATTCATCTTAACTAGATAATGCCAAACTCTTTTCTACAAGAGTTTAAACCAGTTTACATTCCCACTATAGTAAGAGTTTCCATTACTCCTGCTAGTGCTTGGTATTGTCAGGTTTAAAAATTTCAGCAATTTTGGTGAACATTTAATGGAATCTCATTTTTCTTACAGGAGAATGAGGTTGGCCAGTGTTATTAATAACTACTCATTGTGGGATTATGGGTGATTATTATATTTGTTATATTTTTTTAATGCTTTCTGTAGTACTTATACTTAACTCCTTAGCTACCACTACATTTCTTTCACTCTTTTGTACAGAAAACTCTTTGTAAGGATTATTTATACTCACCGTATCCAGTTTTTCCCTTGAACCTAATTCAGACAGGCTTTTGCCTTGCTACTCCACTCAAACTGCTCCTATCACTATCACCAGTGGGCATTTCATTGATCAGTTCTCATCTCATTTGACTTAGGAGTAGCATTTGACACGGTTAATCATTCTGTCCTCCTGAAAAATTTTTAATTGGTTTGAGGAAAACACACTAACATACTAAATTAACTTTTGTACAGGTTATTTCTCATTTTGTATTTGTATTTGACACTTCGGTTACTCCCTCCCTCCATCATTTCTCCCCCAAGTTTTTTATTTTAAATATTTTAAACCTACAGAAAACTTGAAAGAATTTTCCCCATAATTTTTCATTAACTTTTTTGCTAATTGTAAAAGTAATATAGATTTTGATGATTATACTATGGTTATTGAGGATATTGACATTGGGGAACTCTCTGTACTATTTTTCTAACTTCTTTGTGACCCTAAATTACTTCAAAATGTTGGGACACCTGATTGGCTCAGTCGATGGAGCATGTAACTCTTCATCTTCAGATCATGAGTTTGAGCCCCATGTTGGGGGTAGAGTTTACTTTTAAAAAATCATTTCAAAATAGAATTTTTCTTAAAATGATACACCATATTTTACGTACCATATTCTAATGAGTTTTTATGATATGCCAAGAACTATGGGAAAATATGGGAGTGACCACATTGACAAAAATCCTTGCCTTTGTGGAAGTTAGGTTTACTGGAAGCAACAATAATAAATAAGTATATGTTGTATTAGTATAAATGCTAAGGAGATACTGTAAAGCAGAGAAGATACATGAAATGACAAAGGTAGAAAGATAGGCTGAAATTTTAGCTGTGCTGTCAAGGGTATCTAAATACCTCATTCCTCAAGTGAGGAAAGAATTGAAAGAAGTAAAGAAGTAAGCCATGCAGATATCTAGGGGAAAGGCTTTCAGAGACTTTGTTTTTACTTGAAATTAGTAACAAAGGTCCTGGAGTAGGTGCATGCTTGTAGCGTTTCAGGAATTGTCAGGAGCCTAGTGTGTTTAGTGTGGTAAGCAGTGAGGTCCAAGAGATAGGGTGGAGGAGATGGGGTGGCAAAAGCAGTCTGATAATATGAATCAGGAGTTTGGGCTAAAGATAATAGTTTGAGTGCCATTACCATATACATGATATTTAAATTTACATGACTAGATGGGTCCACCAAGAGATTGAGTCTAGATAAAGAGAAAATGTCAGTGGATTAAACCCTGGGTTACTCTGATTATTTGAGGGTTGGATTTGGAGAAGGAATCGACAAAGGAGACGGAAACTAGGGGTTCTTCCCTTTAGTATCATATCCTTTGTTGGATGTGAAGTCCTCCATGTCCTCGTCCAAGTTTACCTCATGTCTTACCACTTTTCTTTCTACTCCTTAGAGTTTCAAAAATACATCATGCTCACTCTCCTGGTTCTTTCTACATGGAAATACTATTTTTGGAAACACTATTTCATTCCTTCTTTTTCCCATACCTGACTGACTCTGTATCTTTTAGGATTCAGCTCAGCTGTAACTTCCTCAGTTATCTGCCAGACATGGTTTAGCTTCTCCTTCTGTTTGATCACATAGTACACTGCACATACCTAGCACCACACAACTCTGTTCACTCTTTTTTGCTTCCACTGTTGTTCATAAGTACTCTCTCTCTTTTTGCTTCGGGATTGGAATTGCTTACCTTCTAGCAGATTATGATCCTGTAGGTTCTATGTCTTATTGATTGTTAAACATTTAGAACAATGCTTAATATTTGCTTGGTACTTAAGTAATATTTAAAAAACTTGAGAACCGGTACAAATTAATTAACCATTATAAAGAAAATCCTTAGGCCCAGCCTTTGATAATATTGAGTGAAATTGGAGTGTAAAGAGCGTTTTTGTGAAAAAGGACGTTGTACAACAACAAAGGAAGTGAGAAACACATTAGCAAGCTACAGGTCACCAATATTTTTATTGTAGCAGCAAGGAATTTCTAGGTACAATGGCTTGCTTAACTTCTTTTCTGTCTTTATTGAAAAGCTGCGTATCCGACCTATCATTTTACTGTAGCATTTTACCAAGCAGGAAGAAACACGTATAGCAGACTCATTATTTTGAATGTTTATTTGCTTGAGATTTTTGAATATTTGATTCCCTTTTCATTTCTTAACAAACTACCCCAATCTAGCAGATGTTGGAGTGCTTCAGCTTTCATAGAGATGTGAATAAAGGAACATCTTTAAGTCATAGGTCTTCATATTGAGTATGAACCTTAATCATGGGATTGAGTTATTAAACTTCAGAGAAGCATAACTGGTCTGTAGACGGGTGGAGATAGATTTAAAAGCCAAAAATTTTTAAAGGAATTTAAGGAGTGGAACTTTGAAAAGGTGTTAGGTAGAAATAATGTTTCTCTGTTTATAAGAGTATTAAATAAAAATATAGGATTTTGAGTCACATTTTTAAATATTTTAAAAATTTTGCTAAATGTTAGAAGTGTTTTTTCTGTAGTATGATCATACATATTTATAAGGTAAAACAAATATAACTTCTACATAAAATATCTTAGTTTATTTTTACTTCTGCACAGTTGAGCTACATTTCAAATAGGAAATAACACTGATAGGGAGCAGTCATGTGAAACCATGTTCAAAAGAAAAAGCCCAAGTTTCAAAACTATTTTACTCTTAATATTGTTCTGTATTTATTAATCTTAAAAGTGTTTTCAGAGCCAACTGAAGTTCAGTTTAGAAATGTAATTTATATATTTTGCTCTCTCAGATGGAGCTTTAAGCATATGTTTCTAATAATTTGGATTATTATTGGATGGATAGTTTCTTTATTTTTAAAAGAGAATCTGTTTTGAAAAGATTCCAAAATATTTGTTTGAACAGGCACTCAGCATCTCGATGAAAACTGTTGGAAAAGAAGAACTTTCAGAGTCATTCTGTTCTCAGAGTACCCAAGCCAACTAAACTGGTACCGTTAACACTTCTGTTAGAGGCCAGGAGCCAAAAAATGTAGCACTTCCTGGACTGCTTTTCAGCAGTCCTTCAAGCCAACTTAGTGGTTGATATTAATACTGTTGAATTTTTAGAGTAAAAAGCTACCAGTAGAACCTCCACACCTCTTATTAATATCATACTTGTTAGTCTCTTTTAGTTATCCTTGATTAGTTACAATCTCTGCTTTACGCTTTATGTTGGTATTAAAGCTGTAAGTCTTTCTTGAATTTTGTGGGGTATCATTCTTGCAAAAAAAAAGAAACGAATGCTCTGTGATTGTGACCCCAGATCTGATTTTTTTTTTCCTTTTTTTTTTTTTCCAGATCTGATTAAACTGTCTCCTGGACATAAATATTTTTGCATTGCTTTTTAGTACTGCTGTCACAGTAAATATACAAATTATATAGAACACTGTGATGCTTTGCGAGGGTCGGTAGTTATCTAAGGCTACCAGATTTATAACTAGGTATAGTTTACTTAGCCTCTGACACTTTCATTTTCTTTATATCCCCTTCAGATTTATTGAAATCCCTTAGTATAAATAGATTGTTATGTTGATCTCTATATCCACATATTTGCTCTAGTAAGTGCTCAACTTTAAGATATCTGCTGGATTGAACTGGAGAGTACCTTTCCTTATTTAGATACTGTGGTGGAGAGTAAATATCAAAAGAAAGATTCAGAGATTCTGTATACTAACAAGCGATAAGATTAAATTTAACATTTATACTATCATTTCTCTAATATCTAGTAGTGGGGAAAATAGCCGAAACTAAAATTTCAGTCACTTGATTTTTCAGGTACTTCCTTCCATAAGATCAGATTAATGTCTCTAGAAATGACTAACATAAATTTTTTTATTTAAATTTGATTTAATTGGGGCACCTGGGTCGCTCAGTGGTAAAGCATCTGCCTTCAGCTCAGGGCATGATCCCAGGGTCCTGGGATTGAGTCTCACATCAGGCTCCCCACAGGAAGCCTGCTTCTCCCTCTGCCTAAGTCTCTGCCTCTCCCTCTGTGTCTCTCATGAATAAATAAATAAGAAGTCTTTAAAAAAATAAAAAAATAAATTTGATTTAATTAATGTACGGTGTAGTATTAGTTTCAGAGGTAGAAGTTAGTGATTCATCAGTTGCATATAACACCCAGTGCACATTCCATCAAGGGCCTTCCTTAATACCCATTACCCAGTTACCCCATCTCCCCACCCACCTCCCCTCTATCTAGCAACCCTCAGTTTGTTTCCTATAGCTAAGAGTCTCTTATGGCTTATCTCTGTCTCCATTTTCATCTTATTTTTCCTTCCCTTCTCCTATGTTCATGTTTTGTTTCTTAAATTCCATGTATGAGTGAAATCACGAGATATTTGTCTTTCTGTGACTTTCTCTGATTTTGCTTAGATAATACCCTCTAGTTCCATTCATGTTGATGGAAATGGCCAGATTCTGTTATTTTTGATGGCTGAGTAATATTCCATTGTATATATCTACCACATCTTCTTTATCCATTTATCTTTCAGCGGACATCTAGGCTCTTTCTATAGCTTGGCTGTTGTGGACATTGCTACTATAAACATTGGGATACATGTGCCCCTTCAAATCACTATGTTTGTATCCTTTGGATAAGTACCTAATAGTGCAATTGCTGGGTCATAGCGTAGCTCTATTTTTAACTTTTTTTTTTTTTTTAAGGTTTGTTTGTTTGTTTTTAACAGAAAGAGAGAGTGCACAAACAGGGGGAGTGGGAGAAGCAGGGAGTCTGATGTGAGACTTGATCCCAGGACCTTGAATCATGACCTGAAGGCAGAAACTTAACCAACTGAGCTACCCAGGTGCCTGTATTTTCAACTTTTTGAGGCACCCCCATGCTGTCTTCCAGAGTGGCTGCAACAGTTTGCATTCCCACTAACAGTATAAGAGGGTACCCCTTTCTTCACATCCTTGCCAGTTATCTGTCATTTCCTGAGTTAATTTTAGCCATTCTGACCATTATGAGGTGGTATCTCATTGTGAGTTTTTTTTTTTTTTTAAGATTTTATTTATTCATGAGGACACAGGGAGAGAGACAGAGACATAGGCAGAGGGAGAGGCAGGCTCCCTGTGGAGAACCTGATCCGGGACCTGATACCAGGACCCCGGGATCATGCACTGAGCCAAAGGCAGGATCTCAACCACTGAGCCATTCAGATGCCCCTCTCATTGTGGTTTTGATTTATATTTCCATGAAGGCCGAGTGATGTTGAGCATTTTTTCATGTGTCTATTGGCCGTTTGTATGTCTTTGGAGAAATGTCTATTCATGTCTTCTGCCCATTTCTTGGCTGGATTTTTTTTTTAAGACTTTATTTATTCATGAGAGACAGAGAGAGAGAGGCAGAGACAACAGGCAGAGGGAGAAGCAGGCTCCATGTAGGGAGCCTGATGTGGGACTCGATCCCAGTACTTCAGGATAACGCCTTGGACCGAAGGCAGGCGCTCAACCACTGAGCCACCTGGGTGTCCCATTGACTGGATTTTTTTGTAATTTTGAGTGTTGAGTTTGATAAGTTTTTTATAGATTTTGAATACTACCCCTTTATCTGGTAAGACCTTTCCAAATATCTTCTCCCATTCTGTAGGTTGTCTTTTAGTTTTGTCAACTGTTTGCTGTACAAAAGTTTTATCTTGATGAGGTCCCCATTTTTGCTTTTGTTTCCCTTGCCTTTGAAGATGTGTCTAATAAGAAGTTGCTGTGGCTGAGGTCAAAGAGGTTGCTGCCTATGTTCTTCTCTAGGATTTTGATGGATTCCTCACATTTAGGCAGGAATCCACAAACTCCATTTGGAGTTTATTTTAGTGTATGATGTAAGAAAGTGGTCCAGTGTCATTCTGCCTGTGGCTGTCCAATTTTCCCCACATCATTTGTTGAAGAGACTGTCTTCTTTCCTGCTTTGTTGAAGATTAGTTGACCATAGAGGTGAGGCCCCATTTCTGGGTTCTCTATTCTGTTCCATGGATCTGTGTGTCTATTTTTGCACCAGTACCATACTGTCATGATTACAGCTATGACTAACATAAATTTTAAACTTGTTTCAGAATGTAAGTATAGAAGAATTATATGGAACCAGAAAAATCTAGGGTTTTTTTCCTTCGTTATTTGGATCTGTGTATAATCTAGAAGTAAAATATAGGTACTTTGGGGCACAGTATTATTTGTGTCTTTGAGGGATTTGAGAGTCAGTGAAGTAAGGCACTTCTTTCTGCCTGGTCTTTCAGTTTTGGAGTATGTTACTGGAAGCTTAGAAGGCAGATTGAGGAAGTTTTGGTAAGGAACTGGCAGGGTTAATGGCTGAAAATGATTGAAAACCAGAATCTGCAGTTGATTGAGACACAGTTATGGGAAAGAAGCATACACATGAATAATAGCATAATGGGATTTGTTATTGAAGTCCAAGAAAAGTAGAATGAGGCAAATATCTCTAATGTCTTGATGTTCCATTTGATAGCACTTTGGACAAGTTTCACAAGGGAAGTGGTTGAGATCACTAATCTTTAGTACATGAACCAAGAAGTAGATATTTCATTTGTCATAGGAAATAACTTAGGCCCATAAAGAAGGAGTGGAGACTCTTTAGTAGAGGAACATTTATGACAATTTCTTTGATTTAGGGCCAAAAGCTTTTTGAGAGAATATTCAAAGCTGTGTGGGTCTAAATTTCATTGTTGAAAACTGACAGCTGCTATACTTCTTTTTAATAACTGATTGAAGCTCTTTCTGTTATATCTCCTCTATTGCTAAATTCCTAGAGATTAGAAAAGTGTGTTTATAATAGTATTATGAGACAAAGCTTAGTCTGTGGATTGGATAAAACTTCTTTTGTGACTTTTTCTTTTCCCACCAAAAGTGAGAAGTGAATGCCTTGCCTTGGTACATCCCATTTCTAATGGAGGACAAGAAGTTATTTTCTTCAGTGGCTGCCTTCCAGAAACTCTGGCTGAATGTTCTTTGTCAAGTGTATATTCCCTTCTTTAGGCCTTTCTATATAGAGCCCACAAACATCGTCAATGTGAATGATGTCATTCAGAGGGTTAGCGACCATGCCTCTGCCATGAACAAGAGGATTCATTACTACAGCCGCCTCACCGCTCCTGCAGACAAGGCTCTGGTAAGGGACAAACATTGCTAATTGTCTAAGGTTAAGTTGAAATGAACAGTGAACAGCATGAGCCAAGGAAACTCCCAGTGATTGAACTTTTTGCTGGCCAAATTCCAAGGATAGCATCATGGAAAATCAAGATAGTAATTAATTAGTACATGTCTTACATCTCAGGCTAGTTCATTCTTATCAAGCATGACAGAGATTTGAAACAATCTCTCTCTATTGACAACAGCCTAAGAAATTTGTTGGATTAAATTCTGCTAGTCCCCAGTTCTAAGAGCTCTGCCTGTGTCTCTGCCTCTCTCTCTGTGTCTCTCATGAATAAAAAAATAAAAGCTTAAAGAAAAAAAAATTTCTTAGCAAAGAGGCCGTAAAATATCAGGTTGAAGGCCAGATTTGACCATGGGCCATAGTTGTTAACTCTTGATCTTCTAAAATCTATATTATTATTTTAGGATCAAAAATTATATTGGAAGTAATTTGGTTGCTTATGAGATATTCAGAAACTTGAAAGCTTAAAGAAAAATGAAAACATTCTTGGTGGAAAAAATGATATTTTTATAGCTAATAAAAAAAAGGAGAAAAAAAAAAAAAAGGAGAAAGGAACCAACATTCTTTAGATGTATACTGAGGGGCAAGGACTGGGATATCTCTTGAACCTAGATACCTCATTTAAAGCATTGTGAGTTATTAAGATCTCTTTTTGTATAGCCAAAGTAATGACTTCCAAAGTGTTCTGGGTGGGGTCATTTTTTTCCCCAATTTTTTTTTTCATTTTTTTCCTGCCTTAGGCCTTTATATCAGTACTTGTAGTAAAGTCTTGGTTCTATAACAGAATTATCTAAGCCCTCTGGAGTAGAAGTAATCCAGTATCTCTGAGTCTAATTCAGACCTCTGAGGCTCTACTTGTGGAAATAAATGTCAGAGATACCAGCTGGGCCAGTCTAGGCCTGAATGGACATTGTTTGCTTGGAAATTAAGTCAGCATTATACATCAAGTTGAATAGCTTTTGTTAACTGACAGTTGAGATGACTCTAGTAATCAAAATATATAAACAGTGATCTAAAGTTAACAGTGAGACATAACCATTTTTAATGAATGTATGTATACATCCAGGCTCATTTCCTGAGAATTCCAAAATTATTTTTCTGAAGATTTTTAAGGGAAGAACAGTGTGAGACCACATGTCTCAGGATTTTACAGAGTTATACCTTCTTATTTCTGAAAATTTCCTCAATTATCTTATTATTTTTATTCTAAAATGCAGGAAAGAAGAAAATTATTTGACTGCCAACATCTAGATCCTTGTAAATAAAAATGTGTCCTGCAGAGGCCAGCAATATTGGCATCAGTGAGAACTTACTAAAAATGCAGAATCTCAGTCCTTACTCTGGACCTACTGAATCATAATCTGTGTTTAACAATATCCCTGTGTCAGTCACAGGAAAATTCAAATTTGAAAAGCACTGCCCTACTCCTGATTGGCTCAGTCAGTTGAGTGTCTGCCTTTAGCTCAGATCAAGATCCCAGGATCCTGGGATCAAGTTCCGCTGCATTGGGCTCTGTGCTCAGCAGGGAGTCTGCTTCTCCCTTTCCCTCTGCCCTGTTCCAGGTCCTACTCACTCTCTTGCTTTCTCTATCTCTCTCAAATAAATAAATAAAATCCTTTAAAAAAAAAAAAAAGAAGAAGAAGAAGAAAGGAAGGAAGAAAAGCACTGCCCTAAATTACTGCCAGAGTATGGAATCCAATTCTCCATTTTGTCTATGACTCTTAAGAATCTGCAACTTCTTAACTTTGAGCTTCTTCTATCCTGCCTTTTGTAACTTTTGATTTTCACTTTTTCTAAACTTTGCTAGGTATCATGGTTTATCTCCTGCCTGATGCAGATATGGTCCCTCCCCTGTTTTCTTTTTATTCCCTTGAAGAAGATAATCGAACTCAGACCCAGGAGCATTAAGGGTAAAAGAGATGCCAGCAGACCCATTTCCATATATGCCTTTTTAGCTCTCAGAAATAGTTGTTTCCAAAGCCACACGAGGCATAGCATTCAAGACATTTTTTACCCACAAGATACTACAAATTATATGCATAGAGAAGAACTGGACACTTTTTCTTTTTCTGCCAGTCCATATCCTGTCTACCTACTGAGGCCCAGTATTCCATCACTTCCTTGACATCTTCCCCAACTATTCTAGTCCCTGTTAATTTTTTGTCATTCCTACAATACAGTATCCCAAACCTAATTTTTTCTCTCTTATAGCCTTATCTAATTGCTTCATATGTCTTCCAGCTGGAATTTAAGCTTCCTAAAATTGTAGACTGTATTGTTTTTGGGTTTTTTTTTTTTTTTGAACACTAAAGCTAGCACAGAGTTGAAAATATGCATAGTAGATGCTAAATATAAAAGATTATTGAGGGGCACCTGTGTGGTTCAGTCCATTAAGCCTCTGACTCCTCAGCTCAGCTCAGGTCTTCATCTCAGGGTCATGAGTTCAGACTCTGTGATGGCCTTCATTGTTGGACATGGAGCCTACTTTAAAAAAAGAAAAAAAAAGGGGGTGCCTGGGTGGCTCAGTCAGCTAAATGTCCAACTCTTGGTTTTGGCTCAGCGTAGTGAGATGGAGCACCACATGGGCTCTGGGTTCAGCATGGAATCTACTTGAGATTCTCTCTTTCCTTCTCCCTCTGCCCTCCCCCAACTCACACAATGAATGAATGAAAGAATTGATTTAAAGAGAAAAGATTGCTGATTTATACCAGTCAGCTCCCACGTCTTTACTACTGTGTATAGGACTACATGTTTTCAGAGTACTATTCTCGGGGAGGTGGGCAGAATTCTTCCAGGAGACTAATTTTTTTCTCTCTCTAGGGAGGTAGAATTCAGAAGATATGTTTGGGTGATAAGAGCTATGTATAAGAAATACGTATCTATTCAGTCGTTCTTTGTGTCTCCAACCTCTCCTTGGCTCCTTGCCCTTTGATTACTATATCCATCTTTAAGAATCCTTGCTTCGGGGACACCTGGGTGGCTCAGCAGTTGAGCATCTGCCTTCGGCTCAGAGCGTGATCCCAGGTCCGGGGATCAAGGAGCCTGCTTCTCCCTCCATCTATGTCTCTGCATCTCTCTCTGTCTCTCATGAATGAATATATAAAATCTTTAAAAAAAAAAAAAAAAATCCTTGCTTTACCTTCCTTTAGGCTATGTTAGCTCACTTTTATCTTCTACTTTTTAAATGCTTTTAGTAAGCATTTGAAAGAATGGTCTGTATTTATATTTTCTTTCTTTATCTTGTATTGACAGGTCAGTTCTTTATGATTTGAGTTTGTTACCTATCTCTTTTTTAAAACTACCCTGATTCTTGAAATTCCCCTCACTTTAGGCCTAAATCTCCTCCATCCAGATTTCCTTAATCTCACTCTTTGCTGACTCTTCTTTCTTTACCCTGAAAATAAAGAGAAAGATATTTTGACATTTGCATATTTTAAAAATTAATTGTCATTTCACATGAACATTTTATTGCTTTTATTCTTTAAACTCTTGGTCCTTTAGATCTTCTACATTTGGAAAGGGTTTTTTATATTCATTAATCAGGAATACATGCTGTTTGTTCACAATATTTAGAATTGTGTCTAGAGTCAGGTATTGTGATGAATGGAAAATATCCTATTTTGCACATTTACTGGTTCTAACATGTCTCTTATGACATTTCTTCTTTTACTAGATTGCCCCAGATCATGTAGTTCCAGCTCCAGAAGAGTGCTATGTATATAGTCCGTTGGGTTCTGCTTATAAACTTCAAAGTTACACTGAAGGATATGGTAAAAACACCAGTTTAGTAACCATGTGAGTAAAACTTCTTTTTGAAGCATAACTTAAACTATATGTAAGTGAAAAATACTGGTTATTTAAATTTTTATCTTAATTAAAATGTTTAAAGAGTCAGACTCCATATATTTACTGCTATTACTCTGTGTTTTCAGTTTTATGATTTGGAATACCATGATGGGAACATCTATACTAAGTATTCCTTGGGGCATAAAACAGGTAATATAATTTTTCAGCGCATTTTTTGCCTGAATTATTTTCTCTTTATATTGTAAGTTTTACAACAGGGGTTTTAATAAATCTATACAACATTTAGTAAAGAAAATACATAATTTAACATTGTCATGTTTTTATCATAATTATTTAGTGTTTAATATTTTTGCATATGCATTCATTCTGACATGATAATATATGTTCTATATTTTTTTTAAACAGGCTGGCTTTACTACTGGAATGTGTGTCATCATGCTGATGGGCATTTTAACACTTTATTGCTGCTACAGAGTAGTGAAATCACGAGCTATGATATGTAAGAGATTGCCATGGTGAAAATAAAATGGCAATTTGGATATTGATAAGTATTTCTTGTTGAAATAGATCACTAATGTGTACATGTGTGTTAACACACGTGTGTTAAATATTTTGTGCCTAAAGAATTTACTTCTCTAATGTGTAGCATTCGACTGAACTGATAAGTCAATGTATTAGTGACTGCCTTTGAAATTCAGAGAGGTTTGTAGTCCTAAGTCTTTTCCAGAACTAAATAGAGAATTCTGTGATTCTAGGGTCCTTGGGTGGCCTGCGTAAGTTAAGCATCTGACTCTTGATTTCAGCTCAGGTTATGATCTTAAGGTCCTGAGATCAGGCCCCGCGTTGGGCTCCATGCTCAGCAGGGAATCTACTTCAGAATTTTCCCTTTCTCCTCCTCTCTCTCTCTCTCAAATGAATAGATCTTTTAAAAAAAGTAAAGAAAATTCTATGATTCTTATTGGTTAATGGTGACTTTTGATGTTTCCTTACCAAGAGATCTAAATGTTGGAATCACCTAAAAGTAGAAAATATAACTAGAAAAATATGAGAATATGAACATATCCATTTTAGTGAATTCACAAAGTTTAATAATACATTGCCTCTACTCTTCTCTATAAATTCTAGATTAGGGAAATACCTT
Source organism: Canis lupus dingo (assembly GCF_003254725.2). Taxonomy (NCBI): domain Eukaryota; kingdom Metazoa; phylum Chordata; class Mammalia; order Carnivora; family Canidae; genus Canis; species Canis lupus. Next base: position 41,585,762 of record NC_064244.1, on the reverse strand, counting down.
AGATTGTTTTAAAGTAGTTTAGGACCTAAATAGACCTACATTATTTTAGTGAATCTTTTGCAATTTTGTTTTGTTTTGTTTTTTGTTTTTTTTTAAAACATTTTTTTTTTATTTATTTATTCAGAGAGAGAGAGAGAGAGAGAGACTGAGAGGCAGAGACACAGGCAGAGGGAGAAGCGGGCTCCACGCAGGGAGCCTGACGCAGGACTCGATCTCGGGTCTCCAGGATCAGACCCTGGGCTGCAGGCGGCGCTAAACTGCTGCGCCACTGGGGGTGCCCTCTTTTGCAATTTTGAATCAAGAGACCAGGCTTTGCCTTCTTTGTTTTTTTTTGTTTTTTTTTTTGTTTTTTGTTTTTTGTTTTTTTGGTTTTTTTTGTTTTTGGTCTCTGTTAAGCAGTGGTATATTTTCTCTTTATTGTATTATTTATTTGTATCCTTTTCCCATTTATCCTCAAGGTCCTTGGTGCTCTTATAGATCTGCTAAGTTCTTTGCATGATTGTAGGCCTTAGCCCTTTATCCATTATTTTTTGTCAGTTTTCTTTTCTATCCAACATTTGGCTTTTGTATAATATGAGTTTGTTTATATCTACCTATCTTTTCCATTGTAATTTCTATTTCTTCGTTTGATAGAAAAGAATAACCTTTCAAGATCTATTTTTACATTGTCTTCTAACTTTTCTGTTATTTAATTTTTGAATTTTTAGCTCAATTGTCTGAAATTGGCATGTGGTATAAAGTATGACTCAGGAAAACTTTTCTCTGTAGGTTATTTAAGTATGCCAAATATTGAATAATATCTTCAGAGTCATGATTTTTGTCTAGCCTTGATTTATTATTTTTTTAATTAATTACAAAATATTATCATACTATAGTTTACTTATATTATCTATACTGTTTTATTGGCCTTTGTATGTATTTGTTCTATAATGTTTTAATTTCTGTTATATGATTATATGGTCTGATGTCTGGTGGTGGAATATATTCTTAATATCTTATTAAGTGTTCTGAATTAATTATGATTATGGGTGATTAACACCTAATTTTATTCTTTCTCTTATTTTTATTTAGCATCAGTGGATACCACTACCTGGGAATATCCAGATGTGTGCAGATACTATTTTGGCTCCTTTGGACAATGGTCGAGTCTCCTTTTCTCCTTGGTATCTCTCATTGGAGCAATGATAGTTTATTGGGTGCTTATGTCTAATTTTCTTTTTAATACTGGAAGGTTTATTTTTAGTAAGTATCTATATCATATGCTTTAACAGTAGTTACTTTAAAGTACAGTAACTACTGCATTGTTTTACTTTCAGCCTTAAATTCTGGACCTGGGATAAAGTAAAGTCATTTGTAATTCTGGAAAATATAGTTGATTCAATTTGTTTTAATATCACAGATATACTTTTATCTCTATATGAACTGTGTGTATATTTGTGCTTTATATATAAAAAGAGTAAGGGGTTTTTTTTGCACCCTCAGAACAGATTTTTTTCCCCCTTGGGGTCATTATCTTATCCATTGAGAAAACATGACCTATGCTTATACCCACGCCTCACCTTCATTAACCATTATATATTCAATTCTCTTTTTTAAATAGAACTTCTATTCATAGAAACATATAAATTTTAGGCATACAACTTTGATGAATACATCCATGAAACCCACCTCCCCTTCATGAAACTATTCTGTCTTCCCAGAAAGTAGTGATATATTTTTTAAATATAAAAATTCAAGTAAATTGTTGCTATTATAAAATAACCTAAATAATTTTGGGATCTTTGTCTTGAATCTAGCAGATGTGTTGAACTCTTACTGATTCTAATTTTGTAGATTCACTTTGCGTTTTCTGTTTAGATAGTTACATCATCCATGAGTACTGAAAACTTCCTGCCCAATTATTACTTAAGTGATTCATACATATATATATACATTTATATTTATATACATATATCCTTATGTATACACAAACAACATATAAATGTTTATATGTACACATATATAGACATATTTATCTTTTTTAAAGTGTAAAGTTACATAGATGCAGTGCTGGTAGACATCCTTATGTTGTTCCTGTGGAAATCTTTCACCATTAAATATTGAGTTTGTTGTGCGATATTGGTTACACCCATTAGCAATTTAAAGATGTTCCTGCCTATTATTTCCTTAAGAATTTTTATTAATGTGTGCTGGATTTTATCAGACGCTTAATACTCTACATCCCTTGAGACAATCATAAATTGTCTATTTTCCTCTATTTTTTTTTTTTTTTTGAGAGAGAGAGAGTGTGTGTGAGTAGAGTGGGATGGGACAGAGGGACAGGCAGAAAGAGAATCCTGAGCAGACTCTACACCCAGCACAGAGCCTGATTCGGGTTGATCTCACCACCCTGAGATCATGACCTGACCCAAAACCAAGAGTTAGACGCTTAACCAACTGAGTCATCCAGACACTCCAGTCTTTTCTACTTTAAGTTGTTAATGTGGTAAATTAAATGAATACATTTTGTATGATTTAAATCATTTTTATATCCTGGGATAAACTTAATTTAGCAGTCATGATATATACTTTTAATTTCTTACTGGATTCAATTTATTTTCAAGAGGAATGGGGCTACTGTTTTATTTAGAAACTTTGTGTCTTTCTTTTCCTTTGGGTCTTTTCAAAAGAGATACTAGCCTATGATGTTTTTTTCTTTTTTTTCTCATACTGTCCTTGTTGAACCTTGCTGTATTAGGGCTGCTGTAACAAATTACCATAAACTACTTGGCTTAAAACAAAAGAAATTTATTCTCTCACAGTCCTGGAGACTAGAAGTCCAAAATTGAAGTACCACTAGGGCTCCATTCCCTCTGAAGCCTTTAGGGAAGGAGACTTCCTTGCCTCCTCTTAGTTTCTGGTGATTGCTGGCAATCCTTGGCATTCCCTGGCTTGTGGCTACATGACCCAATTTCTGCCTGTCCTCACATAGACATCACCCCTCAGTGAGTCTTTGTACATTTTTCTCTCCTTATTAAAGCTATCAGTCATTGAATTTAGGGCCTCAATGACCTCATCTTAACTTGATTTTATATTCAAAGACCCTATTTCCAAATAAGGTTACATTCTAAGGTTGTTGTGGACATGGATTTAGGGGGAGAATATTCACCCTACCATACCAATCTTGGTGTCAAGATTTTACTAGTCTTATTTGAATCTTCAGCATCAGGAAGTAGATAATGATTGATAACCTCCAATCTTATCACTAATAACCCTTGAAGATACTATAAAAACCTAGAGCACTACTCTACTTTTTTTTTTTTTTTACTACTCTATTATTGTAAGAAGCATACAATGGAGGTGAGTGATTCATGTACTTAACTTGCTTTATGACCAGAAAATCTAATCCCACATTTTTTATCAACTCATTTAACTTTCACATTAAACACTTTTTTAATGGTTACTAAGGTTATAAAAGATTAACCTCAAACAGAATAAAGTAAATTCAGTCTATCAAGAAAACATGTTCTTTACCCATTCTCTCGTTAATGGTAGAATGATTTGAATGCTCAGATATCTGCATATACTTTTTTGGAATTTTAAGCAGTCAAATACTTTTTCTTTTCAAATTTTTATTTAAATTCTAGTTAACATATAGTGTAATATTGGTTTCAGTAGTAGAGTTTAGTGATTCGTCACTTAAATATAACACCCATTGATCATAACAGGTGTCTTTAATATCGATCACCCATTTAGCCCATCTTCTACCCATGTCCCTCCATCAACCCTCAGTTTGTTCTCTATAATAGGAATCTCTTGTGAGTTGCTTCCGTCTCTTTTTTCTTCCCCTATGTTCATCTGTTTTGTTTTTTAAATTCCACATATGAACGAAATTATATGGTATTTGTCTTTCTGTGACTGACCTCTTTTGCTTAGCATAATGCACTCTAGCTCCATCCACATCATTGCAAATGGCAAGATTCCTTTTTTTTTTTTTTAATTTTTTATTTATTTATGATAGTCACAGAGAGAGAGAGAGGCGCAGAGACACAAGAAGAGGGAGAAGCAGGCTCCATGCACTGGGAGCCCGATGTGGGATTCGATCTCGGGTCTACCAGGATCGTGCCCTGGGCCAAAGGCAGGCGCCAAACTGCTGCGCCACCCAGGGATCCCAAGATTCCATTCTTTTTGATGGCTGAGTAATCTAGTAATACACACACACACATACATGTACCCCACATCTTTATTCATTCTTCAGTTGATGGACATTTGGGCTGTTTTCATAGTTTGGCTATTGTTGATAATGCTGCTATAAACATTGAGATGCACGTACCCCTCCAAATCTGTACTTTTGTATCCTTTGGGTAAATACTTAGTATTAGTAGTGCATTTGCTGGGTCATAGAGTAGTACTATTTTTAAGTTTTTAGGAACTTCCATACTGTTCTCCAGAGTGGCAGAAACAGTTTGCATTCCACCAATAGTGTAGAGGGTTCCCCTTTCTCTGTATCCTCACCAACATCTCTTGTTTGCCGTGTTGTTTATTTTAGCCATTCTGACAGGTGTGAGGTGCTATCTCATTGTGGTTTTGATTTGCATTTCCCTAATGATGAGTGATGTTGAGCATCTTTTCAGGTGTCCATTAGCCATCTGGATGTCTGTTTTGGAAAAAACGTCTGTTCATGTCTTCTGTCCATTTCTTGACTGGATTATTTGTTTTTTGGGGTATTGAATTCTATGAGTTCTTTATAGATTTTGGATATTAATTCTTTATCATATATTTCTTTTGCACATATCTTCTCCCATTCTGCACATGTTTTTTACTTTACTACTTCCTTTAGTATAGCTTCGTGGTAATGTGAGCAATAACTATATAATCCTCAGTCTATAAAAGCATATATAACACTTTGCAAAAACTTTAAGTGATTCTTCAGGTAAGTTTTGCTGTTATAAGTGTTGGTTTTCCCCTTCTGCAGGCTTTTAAAACTTTATATAAGATATAACTATACTTACATCAATTAGTGTGAGTATCAGAAAATTATTGTACACTTTATCTTGATTCCAGGGCTTTAACTAAATTTTACTGTGTAGCTAGATTTTTTTTTTTAAATCTTCAATCATGTAAGAGTTTTCCGTAATGGGAACTATGAAGCCAATGACATCATTCCTCTAAGTAGAGAAAGCTGAGAACAGTGAAGCTGTGTTAATAATGAAGCAGTTTTGATTCATTGTATGGTAATATTACCACACAGTAGATCTTAAAAGATTTTTATAGATCAAAGATTTTAGGGGGTAATTGATTTAGCATCTTTCCTTTGGTATTAAACTATATTCTTTCTTTAATTTTCAGATTTTATTCATCACATTAATGACACAGATGCTGTACTAAGTACCAATGATAGCAACCCTGGTAAGTAGTTTGGAATTTACAGTTTAGTTTGTTTTTTTATTTCCACTTTGCTTCAGAAAGAATTTAAGGTAGAACATATTGTTTTATTTTAGGTGAATAATTAGTTCAACATCGCTACCATTATGTTAACTGAGCCACTATTAATTGTTGGCAACTAATGCAATTCAAAAAAAAAAACTCCATAAAAGATTGTGTTAATATGAACACATATTCATATGAAGACAAGATTCATCTGTAGAATCCATATTTGCCTATAAATAGTCAATATATATTTTTAAGAGCATTATCTTTGCTAATTGTTTTGGAAATCTAGAAGCATAGGTCTCAGGTCGTTAACTTTTTTAGGCATTTATTAGTCACTAATATTTAAGATACACAAATGTAAACTACTTTCTTAATAATGAACAAACATTAGTAAATACAGAAAAAAATAATCTTCATTTCTTTGAAAAGTTTCCTTTAATTAGTTAGAAATAAGTCTTTGTGTCTTGTGTGTTTATCTACTATGGCAGTCATAGGGAAAGTGAATATAAAAGCTAATATAACCTTCCTAACAGTTAAACTGTTAACCTTTAACATCACCTAAAGCTTTATGTATTAATGATTTAGATTTCAGAGTATTGGGCTTAAGAAATGCTAATGTATCTTTACATTATGTATTTAGATTTATGTGCTTAGATTTCAAAGATAATAAATTGATATCATTTTAAGTTTATTTTATTTATTTATTTTTTTACAAAAGGGTCTTTATTTGTAAAAAGCCAAAGGGGCCCTTGGGGCAACAGAACAGGCAGGCTGGCTTCTCAGGGGTCAGGGGCATTTGGGCAGATGCGCTTGAGTGGGGGGGCACCCTCCGAGTCCTCTGTGTCACCCTGGGCTGCATCGGGGACAGGTGGCACTGGCTCAAAGACGGGGTAAGCTTCGGGGGCCTCAGCCTCCAGCAATTCTGGAACAGGCTCCTCCTTGGTCAGCATTGGGGGTTCATGGGTGCTGCCTGCAGTGATGCCCTCAGGATCTCTCTCTTGGCCCAGCTGTGGGGGCTGAGCATCCTCTGGGACCCCTTCTGGTGGTCCAGCAGGTGACACAGGGCAGCTGGGCTGGGGGGTACCCCCAGGGCTGGGTTCGGTGCCCTTTTGCAGGGAGCCTTCCGAATGGAAACTCTGATTACTGTTTTCACCCCCTCGGGGACTGGTGCCCCTGCCCCGCCGCTCCCGGCCTCAGGATCTCTCCGTTCCGCCACCTGCCCTCCGTTGTTCCTCCTCCTGGGGGTCCACCATTGGCACCCACTTGAAGATATGAAGGGAAGTGTCACCCACAGTCACCCAGCGCTTCTCCCATCTCCTTGGATGGACCTTCTTGATGGTCACCATCACCTTCTTGATGTCATCTTTGGCCCAGCTCCGGGTCTCGGCCCGCATGGTCTGGCAGGCCATGCTGGTGGGACTGGGGCCAAGGCCAAGCCCGCAGCTGGGCCGCCTCCCGTCCGGCAGACTCAGACTCAGCGCCAGACCCGGGCGCTGCTCTCTCGGCCTGCCGTCCCTCCAGGAGTTGCCCGCGCCCTCCCTCGCTCCCCTCATTTTAAGTTTATTTAAGAGAGAGAGAGCACGCACACTTGTGTGTGGTGCCTAGGGGGAGGGGCAGAGAGTCCAGCAGATTCTGTGCTGAGCCCAATAAGGGGCTCCATCCCACCGCCCTGAGATCACTACCTGTGCTGAAACTAAGAATCAGCTGTTCAACTGCCTGCGCGACCCAGGCACCACTCAATATATATTTATTAGGTCTCTTTTATGTCAGGAACTATTCTAGGCTATGAGGATACAATGAATGGACAGAAGTCTCCTCTCTTGAAGCAAATGTTTCAATGTCTTACTCTGTCTCTTAATTAAACTCATTAACCTGTGTTTTCTTAACACTAGCAAATGAGTGAGTGCCATGCCAGCTTTTCTGTGGATATATACACACACACCTTTGAATAATTATACTGAAGTATTTCAGTATAATTTTAAAATATATTCATAAATTTCGTGATGACACTGATGATTTGGAGAGCACCATCAGCAAAGTCAATTTACTTTACATTCTTCTCTTTGAACAATGTGTTAAGTAGAATGACAGTCTCAGTTAATGTAAAGTTACAGCTGACCTTCATTGGATATTTACTGTGTGCAGGCATTACTCTAAATGTTTTACAGCACCTCTGTAATGCAGATAATGTTAACTTCACTTTGTAAATGGAAAAACCAAAGCACAGAGAAGTTAATGACTTGCCCAACGTTATATATAACTACTAAGTGACAGAGTCAAGATTGACTATTCAGTCAGTTAACTTCCATAGCCTGTGCTCTTTACCACTGTTATTATTAGCGCAAGAAAAATTCAAGTTAATTTACTCTGTGCAGACGTAGAAGAAAAAAGTACATGTCAAAATGCTGGCTAAGCAAGAAAATTGTTTGGCTTTGTAGCATGCCAAATATATAATGGATAGAGAATAAAATTAAAAACAGAACTTAAATTGAATATATCATTTTTCTCTTTGACTAGTGATGAGTATGATTGTTACTTATTAGTAGTATTTTCATCAGCATTAAGAATTCCTTTTAAAGGGCTGATTATTAGGAAAAGTACTACTATGAAATTAAAAAACACAGAATGATTTGTATCCTCTCAACAGAAGAAATTGCCCCTTGAAGATTAGTGTTAGAAAAAATATGTTTTATTCAATTCTCAGTTCTCTGGATATCATCTAAGCTGTTGGGCTACTGTAAAATATGATAAACCTCCATGAAAATTATTCCAGATTGCCAGAATTCAAGATTCTTAAGCATTAAGCAACAATTAGTTTTTGGCAATACCATGTCATCTGTTTCAGTGATGTGCACTTTTTATTCCAAACCCATAGATTTGTTTTATTGTTAAAAGAAACCTGTTCTAGGGTGGCTTGGTGGCTAGGTGGGTTAACTGTCTGACTCTTGACTTTGACTCACATCATGACCTTGGGGTTGTGAGATTGAGCCCCACATCGGGCTGTGCCCTGGGCATGGAGCTTGCTTGAGATTCTCTCTCTGTCTTCCTTTGCCCCTTGCCCCCCTCTAAAAAGAAAGAAAGAAACCTGTTCTTTGGCCTTTGTATGGGTTATTAGCCCAAATGTAACAATCACTCTGAATATTTCTTTTTTTTTTAATTGGAGTTCAATTTGCCAACATATAGCATAACACCCAGTGCTCATCCCGCCAAGTGCCCATCACCCAGTCACCCCAACCCCCAGCCCACCCCTCTTTCCACTACCCCTTGTTCGTTTCCCAGAGTTAGGGGTCTCTCAAGTTTTGTCACCCTCACTGATATTTTCACTCATTTTCTCTCCTTTCCCCTTTATTCCCTTTCACTAATTTTTTATATTCCCCAAATGAGACCATAAAATGTTTGTCCTTCTCCGATTGATATTTTACTCAGCATAATACCCTCCAGTTCCATCCATGTCGAAGCAAATGGTGGGTATTTGTCATTTCTTTTTTTTTTTTTTTAATTTATTTATTTATGATAGTCATACAGAGAGAGAGAGAGAGAGAGAGGCAGAGACAGGCAGAGGGAGAAGCAGGCTCCATACACGGGGAGCCCAATGTGAGATTCGATCCCGGGTCTCCAGGATCGCGCCCTGGGCCAAAGGCAGGCGCCAAACTGCTGCGCCACCCAAGGATCCCATATTTGTCATTTCTAATGGCTAATATTCCATTGTATACATAAACCACAGCTTCTTTATCCATTCATCTTTCAGTGGACACCGAGGCTCCTTCCACAGTTTGGTTACTGTGGACATTGCTGCTATAAACATCGGGGTGCAGGTGTTCTGGTGTTTCACTTCATCTGTATCTTTGGGGTAAATCCCCGGCAGTGCATTGCTGGATTGTAGGGCAGTTCTATTTTTAACTCTTTGAGGAACCCCCACACAGTTTTCCAGAGTGGCTGCACCAGTTACTCTGAATATTTCTTACATTATTGTATAAATAAGATCAAATGCCATTCAACCCAATATTTTCTCTCTGGCAGTGGAACCAAAGGATAGTTGGTGGGATAATTTATAGCTTCCCATAGAAATTAAGGATATACGGCCTGGGGTCGCGGGCTGAGGGTGGGGATGGGGGTGGGGCAAGAAGAAAAAAAAAAAAAAAGATATACCTCAAAATTTTTTAAAATTCTCCTACCTTTAATTATTTGTAGGTAAAAGATTCCTAATATATTTAAATATAACCTTCTATTTTTTCCAGAAAGGAGAAACTTATTCATGATACAAATTGAGGTTGGTAGAGCAAGTGTCAGTCTCTGGGATAGTCATTTTGAATTCTTCATGATCTTCTCTAATCTGATGCTTTTCCTATTGCAGTGATTTGTCCAAGTGCTGGGAGTGGTGGCAGTCCTGAAAATGGCTCTATGATTTTCTACGCCAATGACACAGAACTCCAGCAGTTTGAAACGTGGTGGAATAAGTCCAAGACAGTGCCCTTTTACCTCATAGGGCTCCTCCTGCCACTGCTCAATTTCAAATCTCCTTCATTTTTTTCAAAATTTAATATCCTAGGTAAGCTGAAGCACTGTGTTATAGAGCTTCTGTGTAATAGAATACACACTGGATTTTGTGGAAATATGATCTGGCTGGGGAGAGACTTACCTACCAGCCCTGTTTACCTGTGTTTAATTTGTTCACTCATATGTTACCCTGCTTTTTTATTTTCTTTATGGAGTTCGGCACAGAGAAAAATGCAGATGACCATTTAAAGTCCAAGTTCTTTTTTTTAAAAGATGAGTTACTAGATTTCCCATTCTATCCTTACTGAACCATTGTTCCCCATTTCCTTAGTGGGTACAACTTAGAAGAAACAGATGAAGTTTTCAGGAGGAGAGATCCAAATTGGATATTACAGGAATTCTCAATACTAAGGATTGAAAGCGTAAGATAAGAATATTTACTAAAGGAGGTTATAGAATATTTTTTCCTAGTTTCTATTTAAGAGTATGTCACAGAATTATCACTTAGCTTTCTACCTGGAATGTCATTCTCTGTCTAACTCAACCGATTGAGGTTTATTCTGCTTTTGCTTTCCTCTTTAGTGCTTTTTCCTTTTTGGAACACTACTACCTCCTTTAAAGGAACAGACTTCTTACTGTGAGCCTGGTTTTTCAAATTTCTGAAGTCACTGAAGAAATTTCACAAATTTCTGCATCATTAAAGGAATGTTTTGATCCTGTCTTCTTTTGTAATACTGAAATTTAAGATGGCAAAAGGAACCCTCAGTGGAAACTTAGATCTTGGGGCAGCCCGGGTGGCTCAGTGGGTTAGCGCCGCCTTCAGCCCAGGGACCCGGGATCGAGTTCCATGTCAGGCTCCCTGCATAGAGCCTGCTTCTCCCTCTGCCTGTGTCTCTGCCTCTCTCTCTCATGAATAAATAAATAAAATATTTTAAAAAAGAAGAAACTTAGATCTGGCTAACTAAAGATAACGTTCATAAAAAATTGATAACCCCAAATAAACCATAGGGTTTCACCTCCTCCCTATAGATTTGATCTCCTGGTAGGCAGTGTAGAGTATAAAATAATTAGATTACTCATCACATCAAGGAGGTAGCTTTTGAGGTTTCCAGAAGACCAAAGGAGGAGGTAAGGATATTTCTCTATACTTCTCTGTGTCACAATAGGATTCACTGCAAGACTGCCGCAGACACACACAGAAAATCAAGCATTGTGGTTATATAAGCTTTGGCCTCTTGTTTTTATCATTTCTGAATCAGCTGAACTGCGAACCCACAGAGAGCTTATATAGCTCATTTGTGGTTTCCTGATTTGCTTGCTGACTTTCCTGTGGAACAGCTCTTTAAAAGTTAGCATATAAACTGGTAAAGTATTTGCTAAAACAATCACCAGACTTGTAACCAGATTGATTATCTCCTTAAGAATATTTTGCTTCCTCCCCCTCCCCTTTGTTTTTTTGGTACTTTCCCTTTCTTTTACAATTATAGCTTCTTTACAGAAATTAGTGTCTAATTCCTATAGAAAGAAACCTACTTGTATTTCCTGACTCTACTCCATAATGACTGGACTTAATTTCTTTTTTCTTTTTTTATTTTTTAAGATTTTATTTATTTATTCATGAGAGACATAGAGAGAGAGGCAGAGACACAGGCAGAGGGAGAAGTAGGCTTCATGCAGGAAGCCCTACGTGTGACTCGATCCTGGGTCTCCAGGATCACGCCCTGGGCTGAAGGCAGCACTAAACTGCTGAGCCACCAGGGCTGCCCCAAAGCTTAATTTTAAAACAGTCTGTAAAACACACAAAGATGATAAATGGTTTCTAAATTTTTTCTCACAGGTACAGTGTCTGTTCTCTATTTGATTTTCCTTGTCACCTATAAGGCCATACACTTGGGATTTCATTTGGAATTTCACTGGTTTATGCAGACAGAATATTTTGTACCAGGTAAGCTGTTTTAGCCAAATAAAGAATCAATAAATTACAAAAATGTGATCTTTTAGTTAACTTGTTAAGTATTATTATTGTAATATAAATAATGGTATTTATTTGGATGAGCACTTTTTATTAATGCTATTGAGCTAAAAACAGGAGTGCAGTTAAAATTACTCTGCTTTTCTCTCAGGAGTAACCAGGCTTCTGTATCATTTCTGGTTAAGGATTGAAGTTCATTGAAGTTACAATGCAATTTAAAAAATCAAACTCATTTTCTAGACTTTTCTGGGGAAACATACCCCTAGAATTTCAGAGGCTTAGAACCCGGTCAGTGATTAACATATGTAGATAATACTGTTCATTAACATCATTATTCCCCTTATAGTTTTCTTTTTTTAATTGTTTCTCAGGCTAATTAAGATGGTGGTTATTAAGTATTCCCTCCCCTCCTTTTTTCTCTTATGGTTATAATTTGGCAGTGTTTTAAATTTCACCCAAATTCAGTGGATCTGGGGTATGATAAAAGCACCGTGAAGCAATGAATGGCCAATGTAAATGAGAAAACAGATTAGAAAATGGAAGTGAATATTAGACTAGTCTCCTGAAAACTCATGAGGAGAAAGCATTACAAAAATCTCTTGTTGGTTTAGGAAGACTGCTTTCTTTCTATTCTTCACCTGGCAATTTGGGCAGTCTAGAATTCAAGTCCATTTAGTATCTGGTGTTACTCTCTGAAGTCAGCATTTATAACTGTCTCCCATTCCTTTGGTTTCTTTTTTTACAGCATGTCTGGGTTTTCCAAGTATATCAAGTTGTTTGTTGGAAGTTGTTTGCTACTATGGTTACTTATTTTCAGATCATCTGGGTGCATTAGCTTTGATTTTTTATTTCTCTAAGAAGCCCATAAAGACCAAAAAGGCAGTGTAAATTAAAGATAAAGGAAATACTGGAGCTTGAAAGGCATCCTTCTCTTCAAGATTGTGTGTAAAGTTGGACATGAATGAAAATGGCCACTTTAAGCTAGTGGCCATTCATTGATAGAAATAGTCTGGGAAGTTTTTTTCTAAAATTAGGTCCATACTGATTTATATTAAGAGTCTTAATGATAAACGTTTCTGCTAATGATAGGACTTGAGAGAAATGGGGAAAAAGTATAAATATTTAAAAGATGGAAAAGAAAACATTTAAATACATATTAAACCATTTATTTCACTTTATTTCATTTCTGAATGATACAGAGAATCATGAGGATTAAAAAGCCTCATGTTTATATTTATGGTCCTGAAATTAGTTTATTATGATTGAAGAATTTTTTATGAAAATCTGTCATAAATATGTCATAAGTCTTTTTCAGTAAGGCTAATTAAGAATCAGAGAACTTTGGAATATGAGTCTGTTTACTGTCCTGATGAAGAATTCACAGAAACTTGTAGTTCTGATTGAATCTTTATATACATTTATTATCAAAAATGTTTTTCAATGCAATGAATCCTATTGCCCTTCTTCTAGATAATTGGAAAAATAGAAAAAAATACTCCTATGTGTTTTATCCTATTCTTTTCTGCCTCCAGGACTTTATTTCTCTAGTTATCCCTTCTGTCTTCTTAATCATGTACCATTAAATATTTCCTTTACTGAACTATTCCTACTAGAATACAAATCTATCTCTCAGTCTAAAAAAACAAAAACTCATATGCTCCCACATTCCCCTCTAGCTATTGCTTCCCTTTAAAGAAAAACTCTTTGAAAGAGTTGTCTATTCTTACTCTCTACTTCTCTTTCAATTTTGCCTTGAATTCATGTTAGCTAGGCTTTTGCCCCAGTCACTCCACTGACATCCAATAACTCCATCTTGCAAAATCCAATGACGAGTTCTCATATCCAATGACCATATCTCATATCTCAACTTAGCAACGTGGGCACATTTGGTCACTCCTTATATCTTGAAACATTTTCTTAACTTCTAAACCCAATTTTCTCTTAATTCTTTTAAGAAAATTTCTCTGGCGCCTGGGTGATTCAGAGGTTGAATATCAGCCTTTGGCTCGGGTTGTGGTCTCAGAGTCCTGGATTCAAGTCCCACATTGGACTCCCCATGGGAAGCCTGTTTCTCCCTCTGCCTGTCTCTGCCTTTCTTTCTGTGTCTCTCATGAATAAATAGATAAAATCTTAAAAAATAATAATAATAATTTCTCACATTCCTGACCAGTCAGTTATGGAATTATCATAGGGTTTTACTCAAACTTCTTTTCTCCCTATTTTATTCCCTAAGAAATATCATGTAGTTACCTGGCTTTATATATTATCTATATGGTGACTAGGCCCACTTTTATATCTCTAGGCCAGATCTCTCCACTAAGATCCATCCTTATGTATCTACCTGCCCCTTCTACATTTCCACTTGGACATCCACTAGATATTTCAAACTTCTTTATGAAAACCAAGTATTTGTTTCCTTCTTCATCTATCCACATTACACCAACATTCTTAATCTGTTCTTCTCCCAGGTTTCCACTTGCTTAGGCCCCAAACTTTAGAAATCATACTTAACTGTTTTCCCCCTACCCTCCATATCTACAAAGCATGTCAGCTGTACTTTTAAAATAAATTGAGTATCTGACTACTTTTTATCATTTCCATTAGAAAGAATTAGTCAAATTGCTAATCTCTCACCTGGATTAACGTAGTAGCCTCTTAACTAGTCTCACCATTTCCACTCTGCCTCCCCCTCTATAGTCTGTTCTTCACCTAGCAGCCAGGGTGATGTTTTTAAAACAACCTTCAAAAGCCTCTAATGGTTTCCTGTCTCACTTAGAATAACGCAAGCTTCAGGGCATCTGGGTGGCTCAATGGGTTAAGTGGCTGCCTTTGGCTCAGGTCCTGATCTCAGGGTCCTGGGATTAAGCCCCTTGTCTGGCTCCCTGCTCAGTGGGGAGCCTGCTTCCCTCTCTCCCTCTGCCTCTTCTCCACCCCCTTGCTCATGCACTCTCTCTCTCTCTTTCTCTCTCTCAAATAAATAAATAAAAATCTTTAAAAAATAAAAATAAAACAAGCCTCTGTCATAGTCCACAAGTCCTATATCATCTGACTCCTGGCTTCCTGTCTGCCATCATTCCCTATTACTTTCCTACTTATTCAGTCCACTTCAGCCACACTGTCTTCCCTGCTATTCCACAAGAATGGCAAGCACTCTCCTTTGCTCAGAATCCTTGCATTAACTGGTACCTGTACATGAAATGCCTTTGTCTTTTCTCAGATATCCACTTGGTTATTATTATTAGAGAGGCCTTCCCTGGCTTCCTACCCACTCCCACTTCTTGTTGTGGCTTATTTTTCTTTAGTGCTCTCATCACTATCAAATCATATGCAAGTATCCCTGGTTTTCTAAATCTATTAAGTTCCAAATTCTTTTTTTTTTTTAAAGGTTTATTTATTTATTTGAGAGAGAATGAAAGGGAACATGAGCAGAGGAATAAGCAGAGAGAGTAGACTCCTTGCTGAATGGGGAGTCAAATGGGGGGCTCAATCCCAGGACTCCGGGATCATGACCTGAGCCAAAGGCAGACACTTAACTGACTGAGCTACCCAAGGAGCCCTAAGTTACTAATTCTAGTAATGAATTGAAATATTAAGGGATATCTATTATTCTAACCTATTTTGTACCTGAGTTTCAGAAAATAGCAGACATTAAGATAACAAAGGACTTTCTAAAAATGCTTCTAAAGCTATTTGGCTCTTGAATTCAGAGAATGAAAATTCAGTTGGTAAGGAGTTACCTGTATTTTTTTTTTTTTAATTTGTGTATCTTGTGAAAAGGGTTATTCTTTGTTTTTGTTTTCTGTACTTGTCTGTTACTGTTGTGTCCCAGAGGCCTGTAATAATTCTGAGGGCATAGTGAGTAGTCCATAAACAATGTTGAATGAATAAAGGTGTTTATCCCTACTCCCTTCTAATCTCATTAAACCAACTGTGAAGAAAAAAAATGTAAAAACAAACACAGACTATAGAAGAGACAACAGCAAACAAGAGACAGCAACAGATTGATAGATACTGGAAAACTAGTAGATAGACTGACAGCAAAGCAAACAAAGCTGAAATTTAAGCACCTGTGGAGAGGGATTGAAACCCTCAGTAGTTGGAGTCATTTGGGTCACTCTGAAAGCAAGAGTAAGGAAAAAGGGCTTAAAATGGGGAGAATGCCATGAAAGTTTACATCAGGAATAGATAGATTTTAACTATCCTCCTCCACCTATCAAAAGATGGAAGAAACTGAATTAGGCTCAGAACTCAGGTTCTCCAAATACAACAAATGAACTAAGGAACTAAGTGAAAGTGTTATGTCGAGTGGTGAGACTCTCCTCTCTCCCTTTGTTCCCTTCAATTCTCTTTTCTTTACTCTTTGGCTTCCAGAATGTTGAGAGTATAAGATAACAGGATTCTCCTCTGGAGAAACTGATATGCCCAAGAAGAAAGAGCTAGGGGATCCCTGGGTGGCGCAGCGGTTTGGCGCCTGCCTTTGGCCCAGGGCGCGATCCTGGAGACCCGGGATCGAATCCCACGTCGGGCTCCCGGTGCATGGAGCCTGCTTCTCCCTCTGCCTGTGTCTCTGCCTCTCTCTCTCTCTCTGTGACTATAATAAATAAATAAAAATTAAAAAAAAAAAAAAGAAGAAAGAGCTAGAATCTTGGACATTTGGGTTTTACCAAAGAAATGGCAGGTACCTTGCTTATATCAGACCATTTAGATGTTTACTAACTATACTTTTTTTTTATGCTTCACTTTTCTTTTCATTATTAAAAAAAAAAGATAGCCAAAAATCACTAGATACTTGTGGAAAGCCTCTGACTTGAAAACAAAACTAGGCCAGGGAAGAAGACCTTGTAAGGAAAAGAGAATAAGAGGGAAAAAGAATAAGAAAACAGGAACACCTGGGTGGCTCAGTGGTTGAGCGTCTGCTTTGGCTCAGGGTATGATTCT
Source organism: Canis lupus dingo (assembly GCF_003254725.2). Lineage (NCBI taxonomy): Eukaryota > Metazoa > Chordata > Mammalia > Carnivora > Canidae > Canis > Canis lupus. The sequence goes on along the minus strand of NC_064244.1, from coordinate 41,568,943 downwards.
GGGGTTCCGGGATCAAGTCCCACATTGGGCTGCCTGCGTGGAGCCTGCTTCTCCCTCTGCCTGTGTCTCTGCCTCTCTTTGTCTCTCATGAATAAATAAAATCTTTAAAAAAAAAAAAAAAGGAAAACATCCCAAAAATTACCTTCTCAAAGTGACAAAAGACAGTGATATATCCGTGAAACATTAATTGAGTGCCAAGGAAAGGAGGGAGGTTGGTCTTAGAAACCAAAAATATAATAAAAGTTAAGAATGCAAAGAAAATTTGGAAGATAAAGCCAACTTCCAAAAAGTAGATTAGAAATCATGGTTGGATGGAAGAAAGGAGGGATGGAAAGCAGGAGAGAGGAAAGAAGGAAAGAAAAATAGAGAAAAGATAAGAAAATTAAAGAATTAATCCAGGTAGCCCAATAACTAAAAATAGTTCCATGGAGCAGAGAGAAAACGAAAGGAGGAGGAAATTATCAAAGAAATAATTTAAGACATTTCCCACTAACTAAAGAACATGAGTTTCTAGACATACAGACCCCAAAGTGCCCAGCACTGTGAATAAAACCCACACCAAAGCATATCATCGTAAGATTTCTGAACACCGTAGATAAAGACCCTGAAAGGTTCTAGGGATGAAGAACAGGTTTTACAAAAGGTCTGGAGTCAGAATACTCTCAGACATTTTAACCAACTCCAAAGCTAAAAGAGAAAAATGTCATGAAGTCTCAGGATAAGTTATTTTAACCTAAAATTCTAAATCCCACTATACCCTCACCTAAGTGTTAGAGTACAACAAAGATATTTTCAGAAGGTAAAGTCTCACAAAACTTTACCTTCCATGCACTCTTTCTCACACACACACACAAAAAACCCTGCAGAATGTGCTCCACCAAAAAGCAGTAAATCACAAAAATCCTCAGAGAAGTGGTGAAGGCCTATGCTAAGAAACAGCTGTGCAGCAGGCCTAGCAAGCAACCTGCCCAGATCACAGCAACAGAGGGCCCCAGGAGGCATTTTCTTCCAAAAGGAAAATGAAACGGAAAAGATTGTTTGATGCATTGTATAGATGAAATGGAGTTTTACCATTCTTTTGTAGAATTTGAGGAAAAATTATTGTTAAGTAGACAGGAAACCAAAAAAGGAAAAACTTCAGTCTCCATAAACCTCCATAAAAACAAGCCAACAAAAGTATTTTTATATAAGAAAATATATTGATAAAACATTTCATGGCTTACCTGTGAATAATACAGAATAATCATTAAAATTAAAACACTAAATATTAAAAAAAAAACACTAAATATTGATTTTGCAAAATCAGAATTAGGATTATGATTATAGATAGGGTCACCTGGGTGGCTCAGTTGGTTAAGTGTCTGCCTTTGGCTCAGATCATGACCAGGGCACTGGGATGGAGTCTACTTCTCCCTCTGCCCCTCCACCCCAACTCATGCTCACTCTCTCTCCCTCTCTCAAACAAATAAAATCTTTAAAAAAAAAAAAAAAGAATTATGTTGGGACGCCTGGGTGCCTCAGCGGTTGGACGTCTGCCTTCCACTCAGGGTGTGATCCTGGAGTCCCGGCATCGAGTCCCACATTGGGCTCTCTATATGGAGCCTGCTTCTCCCTCTGCCTGTGTCTCTGCCTCTCTCTCTCTCTCTCCCTCCCTGTCTCTCGTGAATAAATAAATAAAAATGTTTTTTTAAAAAATGTAAGAGGAGGGACTCTGGGTGGCTCAGTGGTTGAGTGTCTGCCTTTGGCTCAGGGCGTGATCCCGGGATCTGGGATCAAGTCCCACATCAGGCTCCCTGCATGGAGCCTGCTTCTCTCTCTGCCTGTGTCTCTACTTCTCTCTCTGTGTCCTCATGAATAAATAAAATCTTTTAAAAAAGAAAAAAAAAAAGTAAGAGGACTAAAGTCTCCTGGTGGAAAATCAATGGATTATGTCTAAAATTTTAAAAAGAAAGGAAAAGTAATATAAACATTTTTTAAAAGATTATAAATTTACAGTGTGCTGAATAGTTATGAGTTCTAATTAATTACCTTTAGGAAATAGGCTTCAGGATGGGAGATATGAAGTAAGAGAATGCTGTTTTTTGTTGGAAGCTCCATAATGCTGTTTAACTCTCAACAATTAGACACATTTAGGACTATGTTTTTGTTTTTTGTTTTTTTTTTTTAATCCATTTGAGAGAGAACATAAGCGGGGGAGCAACAAAGGGAAAGCAAGAAGCAGGCTCCCCTTGAGCAGGGAGCCCAAATGGGGCTTGATCCCAGTACCCTTGGATCATAACCTGAGTCAAAGGCAGATGCTTAACCAGCTGAGCCACTCAGGCACCCCAGGACTACATTTTTAAAATGAAAAACTGTTAAATGCTTTAAAACTGATTTCAGACATTGATCTGGGATTGTGTGGTGATTTGCCTTATGATAGCATTGTGTTCATCTGCAACCAGAAAAAATTTTCTGACCACATATGCTTTAAAGTCTTATTATTGGGACTCCTGGGTGGCTCAGCGATTAAGTGTCTGGCTTTGGGTCAGGGCGTGATCCCAGGGTTCTGGGATCAAGTCCCGCTTTGGGCTCCCTGCAAGGAGCCTGTTTCTCCCATCTGCCTATGTCTCTGCCTCTGTCTCTGTGTGTCTCTCATGAATAAATGAATTAAAAAAATAAAAATAGTTTTATTATAAGCTTTCCATTAGGAGCAGACTACCTTCTACCATGCACTCATTGACACTTAATAATGCTTCCAAATATAATCAAATTTCTGTTTTCATATTTTTTATTTGTAGGCCCTACCATTCTTTTTGTTTTTGCTTTTAAACTTTTTATTGAAGCATAACATATACAAGTGCACAACTCTTAAGTATACAGCTTGATAATTTTCACAAACAGTATACTAGATACCCAGCAGGAGGGCAAAAACTAGCACTCCAGAAGCCGCTCTCATTATACGTACCAGCTGCTATCTCCCTACAAAGATAACCATTCTTCTAACTTCAGAGATTTGTTTTGTCTGTATTTTGGTTTGATTTGGTTTTAATGTCATGTAAAAGGAATATAAAACATATGTTCTTTAGTGTCTGGCTTCTTCCAATCAGCATTAAATTGTGATATTGATCCATATAGTTGTGTCTTTTTGTAGTTCATTCTCAATGGTATTTAATTGTGTAAGTATACCCACAATTTGTTGATCTTTACTGTTGAGGGACATTTGTCTCCAGTTGTTTAGTATTATGTTTATTGCTCTACTCTATTCTTACACATATCTTTGGGTGAAAATATGACAGGTTTCTCTAGAGCATAAACCTAAGAGTAGAATTGCAAGATCAAAGAGTATGCATACATTCTGCTTTGGTAGATGTTGCCAAAAGGCTTTCCAAAATGGTTGTACACTTTAAGGGGGTGAAGTGCATATGAATATCTCAGTAAAACTGTTGAAAAGAATTTCAGGTTTTTAAGTTACTCAAAAACTGTTTTTGTTGATTAATTGGAAAAAGCTGAATACTTACTCTCTTTTGACGAGAAACAACACTGATATCACCTGTCATAGTTAGAAAAGGATCAATTAACAAGTTGTTTCAGGAAGCAGTTAGAGGTAATAGAAGTTGATTGCTCTGAAAGAAAAGATCAGCTATTCTGAAGAGAGCTTATTGAAAACTAAAAGATATTAGCAAAAAAAATCATTCTGAACAGTTTTAAATAGAATTTTGACCACTTACATGGCTAAAGTCCTTTATCCTGAATATAAATGAATACTTCTGATTATGTGCCATACATTCTCAAAAAAATAACATGGCTCACTGCCTTCTAGGAGCTTAGAGTTGAACAGTAAGACCAATTTGTGAGTTATTGATCATAGTGCATAGATAAATATGACACAATAAGATAGAGGAATTGCAAATAAAAAAGAATTAGAAATCAGGAAAAGGTTCTAAGGACCAAAAGGAGTTCTTTAAGTGAAAAAAAAGTTGGAGGAAGGGATATATGCCAGATCAGTAGAACATGTTTAAGCAACAGTTAAGGCCTAAGATAACATGATCCATTTAGGAAATTACAAGAATCTGGGTGGCTGGATTGAAAGAATACTAGTTGGGGAAAAGATTGGAGATAAGGATAAGTAGGCAAAATCCCAATCATGAAAAGCCTTTTCTTTTAAGCTAAAAATAACTTCAGTGGCTCTGAAACACTCCTTACCCTTTATTTAAGGTTGGCTGAAGTTAGGACATAATCAATGACTCCAGGAGGTCAATTGGGTAGAGGAAAAAAAGTCCTATAATTCCCTGTCTAAAACTAAGATTCATAATGGAGCTGCTACAGTCAAATGCATAATTATAATATAAGTTGAGGTCAGAGGTGCTATAGCCTCATTTATTCACTCTCTGAATCAACAGAATATGTAGAAAAGTAGCGTTAATGAAAATACTGTCAGAACCTGGATGTAGGGGCAGCCCCGGTGGTGCAGGGGTTTAGTGCCACCTGCAGCCCGGGTTGTGATCCTGAAGACCCAGGATCGAGTCCCATGTCCGGCTCCCTGCATGGAGCCTGCTTCTCCCTCTGCCTGTGTCTCTGCCTCTCTCTCTCTCTCTGTGTCTCTATGAATAAATAAATAAAATCTTAAAAAAACAACAAAAAAACAAAAAAGAACCTGGATGTACAAAAGCACTGCTGAGGTGATAATTCAGAGGTGGGTGATGAGTGATCCACTTTATTTTGGCTCCTTTGACATAAATGAATTGACATAAATGAATATATGTATGGGTTTATTTCTGGGCACTCTCTTCTGTTCCATTGATCTCTATGTCTCTTTTTTTGCTAGTACCATACTGTTTTGACTACCATAGTTTTGTACTAAACTTTAAAATCTGGAAAATAAAAAAATAAAAATAAAATAAAATCTGGGATTGTGTTGGGACACCTGGGTCGCTCAGCAGTTGAGTGTCTGCCTTTGGCTCAGGGTGTGAGGGTGTGATCCCAGTCTGGGGATTGAGTCCCGCATCAGGGCTTCCTGTGAGGAGCCTGCTTCTCTCCCTGCCTATGTCTCTGCCCCTCTCTTTCTCTCTCTCTCTCTTATGAATAAATCAATAAAATCTTTAAAAACAAAATAAAATCAAATCTGGGATAGTGAAACCTTCAGTCTTGCTCTTCCTCAAGACCACTTTGGCTTTCAGGGTCTTTTGCAATGCTATACATATTTTAGGATAATTTGTTCTATTTCTGTGAAAAATGCCATTAGAATTTGAATAGGGGGGGAATCCCTGAGTGGCTAGGCTGTTTGGCCCCTGCCTTCGGCCCAGGTTGTGATCCTGGAGTCCCAGGATTGAGTCCCTCGTCAGGCTCCCTGCAAGGAGCCTGCTTTCTCTGCCTCTGTCTCTCTCTGTGTGTCTCTCATGAGTGAATAAATAAAATCTTAAAAAAAAAAAAAAAAAGAATTTGAATAGGGATTGCATTGAATTGCTTTGGATAGCATGACCATTTTAATAGTAATAATTCTTTAAACATGGACATGAAATATTTCCATTTATTTGTGTCTTCTTCAGTTTCTTTCATTACTGTCATACTTTTCACCTTACAGATCTTTCACCTCTTTGGTTAAATTTATTCTTAAGTACTTTATTTTTTATATGTTATTGTTATTGGAATTGTTCTCTTAATTTCTGTTTCTAATGGTTCATTGTTAGTGAGATTTTTACATATTGGTTTTGTATCCTGAAACTTTACTGAATTTATTTATTAGTTCTCACAGTTTTTCAGTGGAGTCTTTAGAGTTTTCTATATATAATATTATGTCATCTGCAAATGGAGACAGTTTTATTTCTTCCTTTCTAATTTGGGTAACTTTAATTTCTTTTTCTTGGTTAATTGTTGTGGCTAGGATTTCTAATACTGTGTTGAATAAAAATGGTGAGAGTGGGCATCCTGTCTCGTTCCTGATCTTGGAAGAAAAATTTTCACCTTTTCACTGTTGAGTATGATCTTGATCATGGATTTATTATGTTGACGTACATTCCCTCCGTAGCCAGTTTGTTGAGAGTTTTTATCATAAATGGATGTTGAAATTTGTAAAATGCTTTTTCTGCATGCATTAAGATGATCAAATGATTTTTATCCCTGGTTTTATTAATGTGGTATATCACATTGATTAATTTGTGGATGTTGAACTATCCTTGCATCCCTAAAATAAATCCCACTTAATCATGGCATATTATCCTTTTAATGTCTTAATGAATTCAGTTCGCTAATGGTTTGTTGACAATTTTTACATTCCTGTTCATCAAGGATATTGGCCTATAATTTGCTTTTTTTGTAGTGTCCTTGTCTGGATTTGATATAAGGATCAGAGTAATATTGGCCTCATAAAGTGAGTTTGGAAGTGTTCCCTCCTCTTTTATTTTTTGGAAGAGTTTAAAAAGGATTAGTATTAATTCTTCTTCAAATATTTGGTAGAAATCACCAGTGAAGACATCTGGTCTTGCCTGGACTTTTCTTTATTGGGAGGTTTCTGGTTACTGATTCAGTCTCCTCATTAGAAATTGGTCTGTTGGGCAGCCCTGGTGGCTCAGCGGTTTGGTGCCACCTTCAGCCTAGGGCAGGATCCTGGAGACGCGGGATCAAGTCCCACGTTGGGCTCCCTGCATGGAGCCTGCTTCTCCCTCTGCCTGTGTCTCTGCCTCTAACTCTCTCTCTCTCTCTGTCTCCCATGAATAAATAAATAAAATCTTAAAAAAAAAAAAAATTGGTCTGTTCGGGCAGCCCTGGTGGCTCAGCGGTTTGGCACCGCCTTCAGTCCAGGGTGTGATCCTGGAGACCCGGGATTGAATCCCATGTCGGGCTCCCTGCATGAAGCCTGCTTCTCCCTCTGCCTCTGTCTCTGCCTCTCTCTGTGTGTCTCTCATGAATAAATAAATAAAATCTTTTTTTTAAAAAAGAAAGAAATTGGTCTGTTCATATTTTCCATTTATAATTCAGTCTTGGTAGTTTGTATATTTCTAGAAATGTATCTATCTATTTTTTCTAGATTGTCTAATTTGTTGATGTATAAGTGTTTACAGTAGTCTCTTTTTTTAAAGATTTTATTTATTTATTCATGAGAGACACAGAGAGAGGCAGAGACGTAGGCAGAGGGAAAAGCAGGCTCCCCTCAGAGAGCCTGATAAGGACTCAATCCTAGGGTCCTGGGCTCACACCCTGAGCCCAAGGCAGACGCTCAACCACTGAGCCACCCAGCTGCCCCTACAGTAGTCTCTTATAAATCTTTGTATTTCTTTGGTATCAGTTGTGCTGTCTTCTCTTGCATTTATAATTTTTTTATTTGAGTCCTCTTTTTTCTTGTTTAATCTAGCGAAATGTTTTTCTATTTTATCTTTTCAAAAACCCTGCTTAGTTTTATTGATTTTTTTTTCTATTTTTTTAGTCTCTCTTTCATTTATTTCTGTTCTTATCGTTGCTATTTCCTTTATTCTACTTCAGGTTAATTTGTTCTTTTTTCTCATTATTGCTTGAGGTATAAAGTTGAGGGAGTTTTTTAAAGATTTGTTTATGTATTTGAGATAGAAAGCACATGCTCAAGCAGGGGGAGGGGCAGAGGAAGAAGGAGAATCCTCAAGCAAACTCTCCAATGAGTGCAGAGCCCAGTGTGGGGCTCAACCTTAGGGCCCTGAGATCATAACCTGAGCCATGCTCAACCATATGAGCCACTCAGGCATCTAGTGTTTATTTGAGATCTTTCTGGTTTCTTAGTGTGATTGTTTATCACTGTAAACTGTCCTCTTAGAACTTTTTTTGCTTCATTCTTTAAGTTTTGTTAAGTTGTGTTTCCGTTTTCATTTGTCTCAACATACTGATTTCTCTTTTTGATTCCTTCTTTGTCTCATTGGTTGTTCAGTAACATTGTTACTTAATCACCACATATTTGTGAATTTTCCAGTTTTTTTTTCTAATAGTTGATTTCTAGTTTCATACCATCATGGTTGGAAAAGATGTTTGGTAAGATTTCAATTCTCTTAAATTTGTTGAGACATATTTAATGGGCTATAACATGTGATGTATCCTGGAGATGTTCCATGTGCACTTGAGAAGAATGTGTATTCTGTTATTGAATGGAATGTTCTGTAAGTGTCTATCAAGTACATCTGGTGTAATGTGTCATTTAAGTCCAATGCTTCCTTATTGATTTTCTGTCTGGGTGATCTATTTGTTGTTAAAAGTGGCATATTGAAGCCTTCTACTGTTATTATATTGCTATCTGTTTTTCCCATCACATTTGTTCATATTTGCTTTATATACTTAGATGCTCCTATGTTGGAGATAAATATTTGCAAATATTATACCCTCTTGATGAGTTGATCCCTTTATCATTATTTAATGACCTTCCTTGTGTCTTGATACAGTCTGTAGTATATTTTTTAAGATTTTATTTATTTGAGAGAGAGAGATCACAAGAAGAGGGAAAGGGCAGAGGGAGAAGCAGACTCCCCACTGAGCAGGAAGCCCAACATGGGGCTTGATCCCAGGATCCCGGATCCTGGCATCACGACCTGAGTTGAAGGCAGACATTTAACCAGTTGAGCCACCCAAGTGTCCCAGTCTGTGATTTAAAGTCTATTTTGTTGGATATACGTATGGCCTTGTTTTATTTTGATTTACACTTGCATGGAATATCTTTTTCTATCCCTTCACTTTTGGACTTTGTGTGTCCTTAAAGCTGAAGTGAATCTCTTAATAGGCAGCATCTGGTTGAGTCTTATTATTTTACCCATTCAGTATCTTTTGGTTGGAGAATTTAATTCATTTACATTTAAAATAATTATTGATAGTTATACGCTTAATATTGCCTTTTTATTAACTGATTTCTGGTTGTTTTTAATTCCTTTGTTCCTTTCTTTCTCTTTTGTGATTCGATGACTTTGAATTCTTACTGAAGAGTTTTTCAGTTGCTGCTCTGCAGAGAATAAAGTCATGTAAATAATAATTTTATCATCTTTCCAAAAATGCTACTTCTCTATTATATAAATATAATGCTGACTCTTGATCTGAAGTGATCAGTGTATCCTCGTATGCTCAATGTATTAAGAGTTGATTTTGGAGGGGCTCCTGGCTGGCTCAGTTTATGGAGCATGCAGTTCTTGATCTCAAAGTTGTAAGTTCAAGCCCCACGATGGGTGTAGAGATTACTTAAAAATAAAATCTTTTTTATTTTTTATTTATTTATTTTTTTAAAGATTTTATTTATTCATGAAAGACAGAGAGAGAGAGAGAGGCAGAGACACAGGTAGAGAGAGAAGCAGGCTCCAGGCAGGGAGCCCGACGTGGGACTCGATCCCAGGTCTCCAGGATCAGGCCCCAGGCCGAAGGCAGGCGCCAAACCGCCGAGCCACCCCGGGCTGCCCTAAAATCTTTTTGAAAACATTTTATTTTTTTAAACAGAAGTGGGAGTTGCCCCCACATTTTATTTTATTGCTTAGATGTAAAAAGTTTAAAAGATTATAGACAAAGGGGGAGAATTTTCCTGAGAAAATTTTTATTTTGTTTTTTGTGTTTTTTTTAGAATGAGTGTGCACAGGGTGTGGGGGGAGTGCAGCAGGAGAGGTTGAGAGTCTTAAGCAGGCTCCCTACCCACTGTGGAGCTCACGACAGGGCTTATTCTTACAACCCTGACTGAGATCATGAGCTGAGCCAAAACCAACAGTAGGACACTTAACTGAGCCATCCAGGCATCCCAGAAGAATATACTTTGAATTGCTTCTGCAAATAAAAATTTAGATAAAAGCTAACATTTCAACAAAAATTTAGTGGAAAACTAAGTTGTGTAATTTTTTAAATCTTACAATCCTGATTTCTTTCAGAATCAATGCTTGATTCTTACTTCCTTTCCTAAATACTATGGCAAAATGTCAGTGGACTTTATTTTCTAAACAAGAAAAGGATAAACAGTCCTTTTTATACTAAGGAGTCCTTCAAGATGGGTTGTTCTCCATTTTGTCACCAACTTTGTCTAGATCTAGCACTGTTTTCATGTAAATCTGGGTGTTATTCTACATATAAGCAGTTTTTCATTTTTGTATTAGCAAACTTCAAAGACAAATTGGCAGTGCTTTTGAAATATTTATTATTTTATTATTCTTATTTCATAGTAACTTTGGATTTATTATAGAAAATTTAGAATATAGATAAGTGGTTAATTTAAAATAAATCCCTCTAGCCAGCGATAACCGTTATTTAAACTTTTGTGGTTATTCCTCCAGTCTTTTTTCTTAATATACACACAAACTTTTTAAAATAAATGTAAAATCATAATATATATGCTATTTGAATCATAAACATTTGCCACAGGGTAAAACCTTTCTCTAGAATATATTCTTACATACTATATACCACAGAGCAACTGTATCATAGTTTAACCTTTCCTCTGTGTAGACATTTGTTAATTTCTAGCAATTCTATTGCTAGTTTTTAAGCAATAATTTTAGATTAGCCTTTGGAAAATGTTAAGTGACCAAATCTCCCTTTTTTGATTCCTTTTCTAAAGGTGTTTTACTGGCAAATTCAAGTGTTAGAAAAAGAAGACTTTTAAAGTTGGCCCTAAATTTGAATTCTGCTGTGCCACATACCAGTTGTGTGACCTCAAAAAGGAATAACTGATGTAAAGTACCCTCACAGAGTAGTCATTTCTTGATTCCTTTTCTTACCTTTTCAAGTGCTTTGCTCAAGTATAATGCTAGCCTTGAGCAACTTTGTAAAGACATTTTAATATTCTTATTCCCTGGATAAAGCAGAGGAAACTAATTTTTGGCAGCCAACTTTTGGCTACTAACCTTCATTTTCTAGCTGTCAGTTTTAACGTGTCGTTCTTTTGTTTTTGTTTTTTGTTTTCACTCTTTTTCTCCTAGAGATAAGATTTCAGTTTCCGCAGCTGACTGGAGTGCTTACCCTTGCTTTCTTTATTCATAACTGTATTATTACACTCTTGAAGAACAACAAGAACCAAGAAAACAATGTGAGTAATTGTCAGAGGAATTGAATTTTGTTACTGGATCTTAATTCTTAAATTTAAAACAAAGAGCAGTGGTCAGCAAACTTCTACTGTAAAGATTTAGATGGTAATTTTTTAAAAGATTTTATTTATTTGAGAAGCTCATGAGAGAGAGAGAACACTAGTGGTAGGAAGGGTCAGAGGAATAAGGAGAAGCAGGCTCCCCGCTGAGCAGGGAGCCCAGTGTGGGACTTGATCCCAGGACCCTGGGACCATGACCTGAACTGAATGCAGCCGCTTAACTGACTGAGCCACCCAGGCACCCTAGATGGTAAATATTTTAGGCCTTGTGGGCCATATGGTCTTTGTTAAAACTATCTAACTCTGCTGCTGTGTCGTGAAAGTAACCATAAACAGTATTTGAACCTGGATGGTGGCTGTGTTTCAAGAAAACTTTATTTACCAAAACAGAGAGTGGGCCAGATTTCATCATGGACCATAGTTTGTCAACCCTGATGTAGAGTAATCACTAAAAAAGTAAAGAGGCATAGCTAATAGCCAACAGTGATGATAAAATCTTTTTTAAATACCCAGGTTATAGCTCAGTGGAGAGCCTGCTTCTCCCTCTCCCTCTGCCTGCCACTCCACCTGCTTATGCTCTCTTTCTCTGTGTCACATAAATAAATAAAATCTTTTTAAATAAATAAATAAAATAAAATACCTAGGTTATCTAAAATATTAAAACAACAACAAAGAACAGATGGGACAAATGGAAAACAAATAGCAATAGATTGAAACCTAATCATATTGATAATTACTTTAAATATAAATGGTCTAGGGATGCCTGGGTGGCTCAGTGGTTGAGCATCTGCCTTCAGCTCAGGGCATGATTCTGGAGTCCTGGGATCAAGTCCCACATCGGGCTTCCTGCATGGAGCCTGCTTCTCCCTCTGCCTACGTCTCTCCCTCTCTGTATCTCTCATGAATTAATTAATTAACTAATTAATTAATTTTAAAAATAAATAAATAAATATAAATGGTCTAAATCCTGCAATTAAAAGCTATCAGACTGATTAAAAAATAAAACCTGACTACAGTTAACCCTTGAACAAGGTGGGAGGGTTAAGGGTGCTGACTACATCATCTCCCACTGTGCTGCAGTCATAAATTCATGTATAACTTTCCCCTACAGCTTAATTGCTAATAGCCTACCATTGACCAGAAGCTTTACTGGTAACATAAACAGTTGATTAACACATATTTTGTATGCTTTATGTATTACATATTGTATTCTTGTAGTAAAGAAAGCTAGAGAAAGGAAAACATTACTAAGAAAATCATAAGAAAGAGTACTGTATCTAGGGGGGAAAATCTGCATATAAGTGGACTTGCACATTTCAGACACATGTTTTTCAAAGGTTAACTGTATACTTTAAATGTAAAGATATACCATGCAGACACTAAATGTAAGACAGGTAGAGTGGCTATTTTAATACCAGACAAAGTTGACTTCAGAACAAGGAATATTTCCAGAGATAAAGAGCAACAGTACGTAATGATATTTAGGGATCAGCCCATCAAGAAGACATAATAATCATAAATATATATGCACCAAGAGACAGCTTCTAATAAATGAAGCAGCAACTGTCAAAACAGAAAGGAGAAGCAGACAAATTGAGTATTAGAATTGGAGACTTCATTACCCCTCCTTTAATCATTGATAGAATAGAAAATAAGCAGGATATAGAAAACCAAAACAGCATTAACCTACTTGATCTAACTAACATTTATAAAGATCTCTCTCAAGCAACAGCTGAATCACATTCTTTTCAAATGCTAATGAACATATACCAAGATAGTTCATATGCTAGGAAATTGAATAAATCTCAATAAAGTAAAAAGGATTGAAATCATACCAGGTATGTTCTTTGACCACAGTAAACTGAATTTAAAAATCACTAACAAAGAAATTTGGAAAATTGACAAATACATGAAAATTAAATAGCCTCCTAAGCAGTGAGTCAAAGAAGAAATCACAAGAAAAATCAGAAAATACTTTGAAATTCTTGAAAATGAAGATACAACATACCAGAATTTAAGAGATGCAGCTAAAGCAGTGTTAAAGGGAAATTTATAGCTGTAAATACCTACATTAAAAAAGAAGATCTCAAATCAGTAACCTAACCTGTCTACCTTAAGAAACAGAGAAAGAAGAGTGAACTGAACCCAGAGCAAGCAGAGATTAACCAGTGACTTGTGGCCTTCTCTGCAGATTTCAAATTCAGTTTGATGACTTCTAACCATATAAATGAAAATTATAGTGATGTTCTAATAGAGATCTACACATTTGTTACTGAAATACAAAAGAAGAAGAATTCACTATGCCTGGGGATTCTGAGAAGACTTCAACTAATGTTTGGCAGAGTCATTAGAAAGACAAAAATCCTTCTGAGGAGAAGGAAGTTAGCTCTCAAATTGGGGCAAGACTATAAGTCAAACTACCATTTTCATGTTTACTGTTGCCTGGTAACACATCTGGCACATTACCTGTGAATGGAGTAAGAATTGAGTTAATCTGGATTTTCCGAGCTCTAACTTGGTGATCCACCCAGGCGTCCCTAGATTTTAATTTTAAAACTGCCTTTTCACCAAGGGTTCATATTTTTGCCATGGCTTTTGGAAAACTTAAGAATTAAGTTCTCATCATTTGGGCACCTGTGTGGCTCAGTGGTTGAGCATCTGCCTTTGGCTCAGGTCGTGATCCTAGGGTCCTGGGATCAAGTCCTGAATCAGTCTCCCCACAGGGAGCCTGCTTCTTACTCTGCCTATGCCTCTGCCTCTCTTTGTGTCACTCATGAATAAATTAAACATCTTTTAGAAAGAAAAAAAAAATAGGTCTCATCATTTGCTATACCTATTCTTAGGCACAATTTACTTGTAGAGGTTTTTTTTGTTTGTTTTTTACTTTTAGAGTTCTTATCTTCCTTCCCACTTTAGATTTAGTTTGGTGTTTGTTTTGTTTTATGATTATTTATTTATTTGAGACACAGAGGGAGCACAACCCTGGAGAGGGGCAAAGGGAGATGGATAAGCAGACTTCCTGCTGACCAAAGAGCTTGATGATGTGGGGCTCGATCCTGGGACTCTGAGGTAATGACCCAAAAGGAAGTCAGACACTTAACAGAGTGAGCCACCCAGGCACCCTTAGATTTAGTTTTTATCTTGGAAATGTTTTGTTTATCCTAAGTAATAAGCATTTGGAACTTTGGGATGTAAGGGAAAATTGAGCATATACTTTTAAAGCTCTAGGAACGCCTGGATGGCGCAGTGGTTGAGCATCTGCCTTCCGCTCAGGGTGTGATCCCAAGTCCAGGGATTGAGTCCCACATCAGGCTCCCTGTGAGGAGCCTGCTTCTTCCTCTGTCTATGTCTCTGCCCCTCTCTCTGTGTCTCTCATGAATAAATAAAATCCTTAAAAGTAAATAAATAAAGCTCTGTACCTTTTTTTTTAAGATTTATTTATTTATTTGAGAGAGAATGAGAGGTGGGGAGGAAAGTGGGAGGGAGAGAAAGAGAGAAAAAGAAGAAAGAAAAAGAAAAGAAAAGAAAAAAGAAAAGAAAAAAAGAGAGAGAGAGAGAGAGAGAGAGAGAGAGAAAGAAAGAAAGAAAGAAAGAAAGAAAGAAAGAAAGAAAGAAAGAAAAGAAAAGAAAAGAAAGAAAGAAAAAAGAAGCAGATTGCCTGCTGAGCAGGAAGCCGAGTGAGGGGCTCGATTCCAGAACCCAGATATCATGACCTCAGCCAAAGGCAGACACTTAACTGATTGAGCTACCCAGGTGCCCCAAAACTCTATACTTTTAAACCCCTTCCTCCTTCACAAGTTCCCTGATTCATTGTCCCTTGAAAAAGCTACCTACTCCCAAATTTTAGGAAGTTTAGAAAGATATGTACCAAATATCTGCTTCATCTTCACAGGAAATAATGCATATCTCAATAATATATTCCTTTAAAAAAAATGTATTCCTTGGTGCAGTCTAAGTCACCCTGTCTACACTGATCAACTCTTTTCTTAGGCCAGCTTAGACCAAGTGCCTCAGAAACCCACTTTGTGAGGTAGGAATCTCATGTATTGGATCATTCTATCCATAAGGCTCTGCTTCTCAAACTTTACCATTAAAGTCTCCCTTTTTTTTTTTTTTAAGATTTTAATTCTTTATTCATGAGAGACACAGAGAGAGAGAGGCATAGACATAGGCAGAGGGAGAAGCAGGCTCCCCATGGGGAGCCCGGTGCAGGACTTGATCCCGGGACCCCAGGATCACGACCTGAGCCAAAGGCAGACACTCAACCACTGAGCTACCGTGTGCCCTTACCACTAAAGTCGCCTAATGACAGAACACCTTGCACACTTGGGAATCTGCAGGTGAAGAACACAATTTCATTGAAGTCTCATATTTCATCTTAAGCATGCATGTACATTTTTATTGTACTATAAATTAGTTTATCTTAGTAGAAGGGTCTTAAAGTAATGAGTTAAATCACAGGCAGACCTCACTTTACACATTTCCTATATGCATTACTTGAAGTTACTTGAAGTTTAAATTACCTCAGTCTCCCTAACAATATGGTTTAAATTCTAGTTTCCACAGAATTTGAACTTTGAGTACTTACATAAAATAATAGTTACCTGCCCTTCGACTCACAAGTCACCACATAGATAACAGACCTATATCATGATCTGTTACCAATCACATCACTTCTTTGAAAGTGTCAGTGATTGGTCATTAGACAACTGTTATTCACTTTATACACGTACAGCCAAGTGAATAGTTGAGTTGCTTCATTCTTACCTGGTGGTAAATCCACATGATATTTTACAAAAATGGAAAATCAAGAGAGAGAATTGGCAAATAAAGGTGAAAGTGCATTAATGAAACAAAAAGTGATATTGCTGGAAATGAAATTTGAATGAAACTTAAATGGGTCATAAAAGAGACATCTGCTTCTGGAAAGGCAGATATTCAAGACATCTGTGCAGCCAGAGGAACCTGGGGAAGATGAGTTTATCAACATGAATGAAGAAAGTGGTTGCGATGAGAATGAAATTGTCCCTGAGGAAGTGGCAATGTCAGAAGACTTCACATTGAAAGAATTCTGAGAAATACTTCACAACTTAGAAGGCACAATGGATGAAGTAGTGGAAGCTGGTGCAAACTTAGAAGAAAAGAATATGACAGTTCATTATGACATGGAAAAGATGCTTGCTCTGTATTGTAATTATACCATGAGAAGGAGGAAACAATTTAAAGTGCCTTTGGTAAGTTTTTACAAATAAATAAAACACTTTAATTCTCCATGTTTCTGATGTTTCCTGATAGTATATTAAGGGTGCCTGAGTGGCTCAGTTGGCTAAGCATCTGCCTACGGCTCAGGTCATGATCCCAAGGTCCCGGGATGGAGCCTTGCAGAAACTCCCTGCTCAGCGGGGAGTCTGCTCCTCCTTCTTAACCTCCTCCATGCTTGTGCTCTGGCTTGCTCACTTGCTTGCTCTTTTCCTCTCAGATAAATAAATTTAAAAATCTTTTTTAAAAATAGTATACTAAATAAACAGTACTTTTACTTTTTTTTCCTTTCCTTTTACATATGTAACTGTCAGAGTTTTTAATGTTTTGACAAAAATTGTTAGAGCGTCAACAACCATAATTTTTCTCATAGATTATTATGAACACTTCACACATTTTTTAAAACAACTGATAATTTATTGAAATAGTTGGTCTAAGTATCTACAATAATATCTACAATAGTGACTTCAACTGTTCGATACCGATGGAAATAATCTACTTAATAATCTCTGAAGGACTATGCAAGTCAGTTAGTGGTTTATGGATCCTTGTCAGGAGCCAGCTTTGGAAAATCTTAAGAATCTTTGTCCTTTGGACCTTCAGCCCAAGGAAATTTTCTTGTAGTGATCCTGAGTCTTGGTGGGCTTCCAAACTGGTTCTTTTACTTTTAGTGTTGCTTTCCTTTCTGCCTCTGATCAAGTCAGCACACAGATTTTCCAGGGAATTTACATTTAGTGAATCCCCGCCTTGGATCTTACGGGAGTCCTTCTGGTATCTGTAAGCCATGGCTGTAGTGCAGAGCTTCCTGACCAACTTGTTCCCTGGTGAGAGCAAACAGCGGTAAGGCAGGAGCAAGTAGATCCTAGCTGTGCTGTGGCTGCCACCACATCTCTCCCTCAAAGAAGTGTCCAGACAGTTTTAGTCTCATACTACTATGAAAACAGAGGATGGCCTCTACTTAAGTTTGTGCTTCCTAAAACTTGTAAGTAGAATCACTTTTTTGGAAATGCACACCAGTATATCTGGAGGTGTGCATTCCCCAGTGGGAGAAGCTCAAGACTGCATGTAGGGATAGAAGTTTCAGTTCATGCTCTCCCAAGGGTTGCAGGAAGATTCTTTGTCTTTCTTACTAGGACACTCACTGGACCTTGAAATCTGTTTTTTTATATGTAAATACAATAAAATGGGTGCCTGTTTCTGCTCCGATTTGGGACTATCACTTTGTTGAACTAGTATGTAAGATTCAGTTGATAAAATTTGACTCAACTTTTGTCTTTTGTGGGAAATATTTTTAAAACAGAAGCTTGAAAGTTTAAATAGATGATGGTTTCTTATCTTAATTGAAACTAGGATACTAAATATAGTCTTTCAAAAAATCAGTTAGACTTCATGTTAACTTCTTAAAATTTTAGTAGCTACCATTTATGAAAGTACTTTGTTCCAACAAAATTCTAAACCTTTAAATACATGTAAATACATAAGCTCTCCTTTTGATTATACTGAAATTGGCTTATATATTTGCATAAATTAAGCTAAATGGATACTATTTTCTGAGAAAAACATTATCATTTATTTAATGATTATACTTTTCAGCAGGTTTCATAGTAATTTGACTCATAGAAGTCCTGTTAATATCGTATTTTCTTGAGATTTAAGTCAGAAATTGTGAAGCTTGTCAAGGACTCTGAATTTTTTTTTTTAAGATTTTATTCATGAGAGAGGGAGAGAGAGAGGCAGAGACACAGGCAGAGGGAGAATCAGGCTCCATGCAGGGAGCCCAATGTGGGACTGGATTCCGGGTCTCCAGGATCAGGCCCTGGACTGAAGGCGGCGCTAAACTGCTGAGCCACTGGGCTGCCCAAGGACTCTGAATTTAATGTTGTGTTAGTCGTTCAGAGTTCAGTGAACAAAGGTTTGACAGTAGAGAAGACAAAAAAGATAACAAGGCCTCATTTTCTTCTGTGTAAACTACAATTGGATCTAAAGACATTTGTGAAGGAAGAAAATAATGTGGCTCCTACACAGGTGTAATGATCAAATTTTCCAGGTTTGTTAAGTTCAGCTTAATTTCATGGTTGGTTTTTTTTTCAGAAACCATAATTTTTTTAAGTGTCACCAAATGGGATATAATTTCTATTCCTTAGTATGGCATACATTACCACAAGAGAAAAAAAAAAAAGTTGTAGAGTTGAAGATCATCCAACCCATTCTTTATCGTTGGAGGATATAGTCTCTAACCATCTAGGAAATGATCCTGGATATGTGGACTAACCTCTTGATATTTCCTCATCATGTTTGAATTAGAACCTATACTACTTTTTTGTTTTGTTTTGCTGTCTTTATTTAGTTTCACACTCTATTACTTCTTTAAAAACGATTTGCATTATATCGTAATTTGTTATTTACTTTTTGCTTCTTCATATGAATCCATATAGTTTTCTTAACTACACATCATCAGGAGTTTTCATGTACATGATAGGGTAGGTTGATGTGGTCAGTTTCTGTCATTTTTATTAGTATATGCTCCACTGGATAGTACTTCCACTACAAGTAGTATATGGGATAAATTATAAGCCATATTCGAGAAGCAGAATGTGCTTCCAGCACCACTTGTGCCCCCTGGTAAAGCTAGTCCTCATTCTAAGGTGGCATCCCTCCCATCACCCTGCCAACCATTGCTTATTCATAAGGCAGAGTAGATTACCTAATGTGTAGGATTCATATTGTCATTTGTACCTCTTTTTAAATATATTTTTTACTTTTGAGATTCATCTAAAAGATACCTTTTTACCTCCCTTTTCCATTAAATGGGCTTTTAAGAGGCTTTGTCTCTAGGCCTAGTACAGTGATGGCTTGTATTCAAGCCAGAGAAGAGCAAAATGCACATATGCGCATGGTATTCATAGGTGGCATGTTTCCCAGGATCTTGCTAAACTCAGCTGCTTTCACATTAAAACATATTTTCTGTTCAGTAGAGTAGTTTCAGATGAAAACAATGCAGCTCTTGACCTAGGTGTATTGTATGTACATGTAGAATACTATAAAATAAAATTTCTGATTTTAGTATTTCTCTTGCATCTGTATGTGTAATCTGTTGTATCCTTTATTTCTCCTAATTTATTACCTCTTTATCCTTGTTTTCTTAATTGTTTATTAACTGTGATACAAATGCATTGAAGACTGATCATTTCTCCATTATAATAGCTGAGGGCATGCAATTTTTTTTTTTCTATTCGTGAGAGATAGAGAAAGAGGCAGAGACACAGGCAAAGGGGGAAGCAGGCTCCATGCAGGGACCCCAATGTGGGATTCGATTCTGGGTCTCCAGGATCAGGCTCTGGGCGCTAAACCACTGAGCCACCGGCGCTGCCCAAGGGCATGCAATTTGGAGCCATAACATCTTTGGTTTGAATACTGACTTTTCCAGCTACTTAGTCCGTAACCATGAACAAGTTTTGTAATCTTGCTGTACTATTTTACTTATTTACAAAAGGAAGAAAATTAATGCACCTGTATTTAATGAGATTGTATGTGTTAAGTGCTTAGTGCAAGCCTAGCACCTAGCCAATATAATAACTGACTACTAACTATAACCAGTGTGGTTATTATTTTTTCTCTACATTTACAAGGTTCCTCCTCTGTTCCAGGTGTTGTCCTGGGTATTGAAGATATAAAGATGAAAAAGACACAGTCTTTGTCCTCAAGGATCTCATAGTCTAGTCGTATGAACCAACTTAGAAAAATTAAAATACCAACATGATACAAGAACTATTAACCTTGGCTATGTTTTGGGTGTTGAGGGACAGTTTTTTTCTACTTGAGATCTTTCATTCATTAACAGAGATTACTTTTATAATAAAAACTAATTATATAAAAAAACTAATAACTATAATACACTGTAGTAGATGCTATTATTTCAGATATGCATACAGTGCTATAAGAACGGGAAAACTGATTTGTCAGGGAAGCCCTTGCATCTTAGCCTATCATCTTCATCAGACTTTCCCAAAGTCTACTAAGGTACACATCTTTGCAGAAAGCCTGACCAAAATAATCAGGTGCTAAAGACTGTCCATGAAATGGTAGCTGTGCCACTTTATGTATTGCTGTCTCTGACACAGCTGCTTTAACCTCCCAAGATTTTGCATTTTATAAGACTACCTGTGTTTTTGAGTGACACTGAGTAGGTTGAAGGTAGAATGACTTTTAAACTTCATAATGGAAGACTACTACTCTTTGATATGAAAGGTATAGTTGCCTCTTTCATTTCTGTTCGTTCTATACAAGACCGTAGGACATGACTGAAGTCTAGCCTGAAATGGGGCCTCAGCTTCACAGAATAAAGAGGAAAGACTTTGAAATCCCCCTGGAGTTTTGGTCAGCCTCTCCTTCCTCAGCCCTAAACAACTAGAAGCTCTTTGAGAGTGCAAGAACCAACCTGCATAATCCAGCTTCCTGTGGCATCATAGACCTGTCCACTATGTAATTCAGGGTATGGGATCCCTGGTTTGTTTTCAAGCTGATTGTCTATTTAGACCTAACCTCAGGATTTCTCATAGCTTGTTAACTTGCTTTTTAAGTAAATTTATCAACATTTTAGTTTATAACTTTCTGCTCTTACTCAGCTTATTTAAGAAGAGTTGTCAAAAAAAAATCAGTTATGTTCCCTAATGCCAAATGTCCACTTTCCTTAGACCTAACCTCAGGATTTCTCATAGCTTGTTAACTTGCTTTTTAAGTAAATTTATCAACATTTTAGTTTATAACTTTCTGCTCTTACTCAGCTTATTTAAGAAGAGTTGTCAAAAAAAATCAGTTATGTTCCCTAATGCCAAATGTCCACTTTCCTTATTGTGTTATCAAGCTAAAAGTAGAATTGTCTATAATTTTTTCCTTATCTGTTTTCTTAGCTTTCAAAGTAATTTGTGTTTAAAATGAAAGATGAATAGGCTTATTGCCATAATTTAGTTGTGTTGAATTGTTTGGCTGTAACTTTAGTGATGATGGATACCAGATTTGTGAGCCGTGGGATCTGTTCTGTTTGGATCTGACAGCTGGCTGCATTAAATATCTTGGAGCATTTTCCTTTGCATGAGGGTAGGAGGTCAGGAGGGTGGGAACAGCAGTGGAAGAAAGCAACCCACTTGATTTAATGTGCTGTATTTGTTTACTGATTCCAATAACATTGTGCAGCTGTTTGAACAGCTGCCTTTTTTATTTCCTTTTGTTTACTGTTTAGGTTTATTAAGCTTGTCTGTGATACCTGTTTACTGTCTGCCCTTTAACTAGCTTTCCTTCTTTATTAAATATATTTTAACATGTGCCAGTTTCTTTCAGCCCAGGCATGCTTTGATGGTTTAACAAAGTCACCTTTCTAAAAGAAAATTTTTTTAATTCTGTAGATCATACTGAAGGTGGTTTGGTTTTGCTTTCTTGTTGTCCCTTAGCTTTATTATTTTTATTTTTATTTATTTATTTAAGATTTTATTTATTTATTCATGAGAGACAGAGAGGCAGACACATAGACAGAGGGAGAAACAGGCTCTCTGCAGGAGCCCGATGTGGAACTTGATCCCAGAACTCCAGGATCGTGCCCTGAGCCAAAGGCAGATGCTCAACCCCTGAGCCACCCAGGCATCTCAGCTTTATTGTTTTTAGTCAAATGTTTTATAATTTGGTGAATAAATTACCTTAGAAATTAGTCATAATTTTTTGTTAAGGCGCCATTTATGTTAATATACTAAATCTGCCAAAGGGTAGCTTAGTCTACATGCTCCAAAACAATAATAAATAAATCAATAAAAATAAATCATCAGACTAACTATAAAGTACATGAATTTTGTTTTATCTACTTTCTGTGAACAGATTGGATACCTAGAAGGCATGTACATAAAACCACACGCAGCCAAAAGATTAATCTTGAATTTGTCAATTTTCGTATTTAGTCAATTTAGGCAGATTTAAATGCAAATTTATTCAGTATTATGGTAATTTTGTTCTCTTTATACAGGTGAGGGACTTGTCCATTGCTTATATGCTGGTGACATTAACTTACCTCTATATTGGAGTCCTGGTTTTTGCTTCATTTCCTTCACCACCATTAACCAAAGATTGCATAGAGCAGGTAAGGCACTAGGTACTCTCTTTTTATGATTGTTTACACCTTCATATCTGCAAAGCAGCTGGGGTGAAATAGTAGCAAGTTATAATACCAGATAGACCTGGGTTTGAATACCATCTCTACTGTTTACTCTGCATGTGAACATTTAGGCACCTTCACCATCCTTTCTAAACTTCAGTTTCTTACTCCATTAAACAGTGTAATACATACACCACAGATTTTTAAAGAGACTCTCAAGAAAGCATACTCTACTTGCTGGCCCCTTGTGGTACTCAGAATAGATCATTTCTATTATGTGCATAGTATTTCTCTTTGTTTGGAAAACTGTTACTAGTGCTATTCATGAATTTATAAAACCTCCACTGAGGATACATCAGCCTCCTTATTTTCCAAAGCGCAGATCCTGAAATGTCCTGGATTATCTGATGTCTTCACTCATCAGTCCTAAATGATAGGTCCCATTCATTTTTGTACAGTACGGCAGGCAGTAAAAGATGATGTGGCTGTTAAAAACCAAAGGAGAGATGGAAAGAATAGAAGAAAAAATTTTACAAAAAAGGTTACACAAGTAGTATGTTCTTTGATTTGACCCATCATAACCTTGGGAATAGTACAATTTCTAGTGTAATGTGACTGACAAAATTTCCCACAAAAATAGTATTTTACAGATGAGTTTCTCTCTAGTCAGAAGAAATTTCTCTAATAGTGTAGTAGAATATACTGTATGATTTATCAGGGATGAATTATAAGAGTTATTTCAGCATATTAATATTAGTAATGTTCTCATCCTTGTAAGAGAAATAAGTTTGAATTATTACTGTTATGATAGCTTGAAATGTTCTTCTCTTGATTTCTATGATTCCAGAAGTTCTTTGGCAGGCAGATGTTTACTGAAAATTCCCCTCATGCAAACAATCCCATATAAAACCCACTCCCTTGGGAATAGGAATATCTATGGTATTCACATTTGAAAGGAAATGAAAAAACTCTGAGTAATTAACTTTTCTTTTAGATTCCAAACTAAAATGGAGAAAATCATCAAAGAAAATAGAAATAAATCCTTTTCTTCTTAGTTATAAGCTATAAATAATAATGATTCTAGGTGATACTCTCACATTATTCTATAATCTGTAATTTGAAAGTATTATGATGCTTCAAGGGAGGTAAAGCAAGGGAACTAGTGAGGATCAAATAGCATTAAATTAAATTAGCCATCTAAATGTATTAAATTTATGCTTGTACCTTACAGAGCATTGTTTTTGAGACTGTGAAGGGCAAAGTTTCCTTTGTCATTGTTTCAACGTCAAATCAATTGCAGGCCAATACTTTTGTAAAAAAGTTTCTAAACACTTATTTCAATTTCTGTACTTAGCTTATTGAAAATAATAGTTAGTAAACAGTTTGTAGATGAGTATCGGTCCACAAACCACAATTTGAGTGGCATCTGTGTTCCAAATGAGCAAAAGACATTCTATTTTATAAATTTGTGTACCCTGAATTGATATTTAACATTACTTCATTATCTTTCTTCGATTAGAATTTTTTAGACAACTTCCCCAGCAGTGACATCCTGTCATTCATTGCAAGGATATTCCTGCTGTTCCAGATGATGACTGTATACCCACTCCTAGGCTATTTGGCTCGTGTTCAGCTACTGGGCCATGTCTTCGGTGACATTTATCCTAGGTAAGGGCTCTTCTCTTGACCAGCAAGATGTGCCAAGCAACAAATGACTGTGCAAACAGGTCAGTTTAAAATGTGACTGATCCTTTTGCTGTAAAAATTTGCCTGATGAAAAAAAAAAAAATTTGCCTGATGAAAACGGTTACTAAGGATAGATCACAGGTGTCCTTTTCCCTGAAGAGCTGTAAAATTAGAAGCCACTTCCTCATCTAGAATGATTTAAAGTTAATTCCTGCTGGTATAGTCATGTTAGCTCTCATACCAGTTATATTTATCATATGATCTGTTTGCCATAAATCCACACATTGCCAAGAAGTTAATAGAATATAGTTACTTGTATTAGCAATGTATGGCTAATGAGAAGCAACACTTTTAATTATTGGTTATCAATATATTCTTGTATATTTATTAACATTCATGCATTTTTACTTAAATCGTGGTTGTTTAGAATTGAAGGTAAGAAATGTAGCAAGTTTAAATTTCTATTTGCTTCTATAGCTACTGCTGTATATTTTAATCTTACTGATGATGGGGCAGTTTTGAGTCCTTTTTAAAATCTATTCAAAGTTATTTACCCTAATCTAAGAGAAATTTCCATATATTGCTTCAGGGTTTCCATGTAACTTCATTTTGGATTCCTGGTTAACTCCTACTCTAACATTAAATTTTAATATAAATTCACCCTACTAAAAAGTACCCAGTCCTAACCTATTTTACTTGAAATAAACGGTCTCAAATGAAGAGAACTTTTGAATAAAAATCAGTTCTTCTTTAAAGTGAACCAATGCAATCTGTTCCCTCATTAAGTAAATAATTACTATAAATATGTTGATTTAAAAACCAAAAAGTTGTAAAAGCAAAAGTCAAGAGGTACCTCCTCTCTAACATGGACAGTAGCAACACCTACAGTTATAACATTGTTCATCTGGAAGGCTGGAGTTTAGTGCATATAAAATTCCTGTTGTATTTATGCCCTATGTTGTATTGACATTCACCAAAATAAAATAAATACAGTGAAGTCGTAGATGAAAAAATTCTGGGTAAATGAATTATTCCTGTTTTCTGCCATTATTTTGCATAATGGTGGCTCTTAGAGTGCTTTTTCCTCTTGGAAATAATCTGGAAGTTCCCTTTTATGTTCACATTACATTTCTTTCTTTACCACCAACATACTATATAATAACATACTATCATTTGTCCTACAGTTACAAGTGCTCTACTGGACTGCATATTTCGGAGCATACATTTTTGGGCTCAGCACTTCCTTTATACTCTTAAAGTTTATTGAGAACCCCCATAAACTTTAGTTTATGTGGGTTATATCTATTAATATTTAACATGAAAAATTAAAACAGAATTTTTAAAATATTAATTAACTTATTTAAAAAACAATAATAAAACCATTACTTGTTTAAAAATAACAAATTTTTTTCAATTGGAGTTCAATTTGCCAATATATAGCATATCACCCAGTGCTCGTCCCATCAAGTGCCCCCCTCAGTGCCTGTCACCCAGTCACCACAACCCCCTGCCCACCTCCCTTTCCACTACCCCTTGTTCGTTTCCCAGAATTAGGAGTCTCTCATGTTCTGTCATCCTCACTGATATTTTCACTCCTTTCCTCTTTATTACCTTTCACTGTTTTTTATATTCCCCAAATGAATGAGACCATATAATGTTTGTCCTTCTCCGATTGACTTATTTCACTCAGCATAATATCCTCCAGTTCCATCCACGTCGAAGCAAATGGTGGGTATTTGTCTTTTCTAATGGCTGAGTAATATTCTATTGTATACATATACCACAGCTTCTTTATCCATTCATCTTTCGATGGACACCGAGGCTCCTTCCACAGTTTGGCTATTGTGGACATTGCTGATATAAACATTGGGGTGCAGGTGTTCTGGCGTTTCACTGCATCTGTATCTTTGGGGTAAATCCCCAGCAGTGCAATTGCTGAGTCGTAGGACAGCTCTATTTTTAACTATAAAAATAACAGACTTAATGAAAAATAATTGTTTTTTTTTTTTTTTTTTTTTAGATTTTATTTATTTATTCATAGAGACACAGCTAGAGAGAGAGGCAGAGACACAGGCAGAGGGAGAAGCAAGGCTCCATGCAGGGAGCCCGATGTGGGACTCCATCCCCGGGTCTCCAGGATCACGCCCTGGGCTGCAGGCGGCGCTAAACCGCTGCGCCACTGGGGCTGCCCGAAAAATAATTGTTTCAAAAAAACTTTTGTTTTACATTTTCAAAACTTTTTAAGTTTTTTTAAATTAATTAATTTAAAATTTTATACATTCATGAGAGACAGAGAGAGAGGCAGAGACACAGGCAGAGGGAGAAGCAGGCTCCCTGTGGGGAGCCCAATGTGGGACTGGATCCCCGGACCCGGGATCATGCTCTGAGTGGAAGGCAGATGCTCAACCACTAAGCCACCCAGACATCTCTTAGGTTGTATTTATTTAAGTAATTTCCACACCCCATTTGGAGCTTGAACTCATGACCCTGAGATTAAGGGTTGAAGCTCTTCCAATGAGCCAGCTGGGCACCCCAACATTTTCAAACTCTTTTTAATACCTGCTTTGCTAGTAGATTATTGGATTCCCCTATCTTCTGCATTCAGTCTGTTGTAATATGTTATTTAATTTAAAAGGGAGTTTTTTAAATTAAAAAACTTCAATTAATAAAGTTTTTATTTAATGGCCTTTTCAAGTTGTTATGGATATTTGATACTCTGCTGAACCTTAACAAGTGGTAGTTTCTTGTAAGTTAGTTGAATCAGCAACTCACTGATATTAAAACCTACTGGTCTGTCTTATACTTTAGATCCTTTACCTATCGTTTTTATATCATGTTTAATCATTTGAAAAATATTTCCTGAGTTCTGCAGGTCTTCCAAATGTTGACACACTTCATTATATAATATCAAAACCCACATTCAGGGATCCCTGGGTGGCGCAGCGGTTTGGCGCCTGCCTTTGGCCCAGGGCGTGATCCTGGAGACCCGGGATCGAAACCCACGTCGGGCTCCCGGTGCATGGAGCCTGCTTCTCCCTCTGCCTGTGTCTCTGCCTCTCTCTCTCTCACTGTGTGCCTATCATAAATAAATTAAAAATAAATAAATAAATAAATAAATAAATAAAAAACCCACATTCATATTGCCAACCAGTTTCTTCTTTTCTTTTTCTTTTTTTTTTTTTTTTAAGATTTTATTTATTTACTCATGGGAGACACAGAAAGAGAGGCAGAGACACAGGCAGAGGGAGGAGAAGCAGGCTCCATGCAAGTAGCTGATGTGGGACTCAATCCCGGGAATCCAGGATGAGGCCCTCAGCTGAAGGCAGATGCTCAACCTCTGAGCCACCCAGCTGTTCCAACCAACCAGTTTCATTATAGATAGAAGCTGTTAAATACTGGAAAACTGTCAAGCTCAGAGTGGCAAATGTGTCATCCAAAACTCTAGTTTTTACTTGAAAACTCAAATTTTATCATTGGCCACACATACCTTCCTTGAAGTGACAAAAACTCATAATCACTCATTTAAAAAAAAAAAAATGTCAGGATACCTGTGTGGCTTAGCAGTTGGGTTGCTGCCTTTGGCTCAGGTGCTGATCCCAGAATCCAGGATCGAGTCCCGCATTGGGCTCCTGCAAAGAGCCCACTTCTCCCTCTGCCTATGTCTCTGCCTCTCTCTCTCTCTCTCTCTCTCATGAATAAATAATTTTTTTTTAAGTCTTGTCAAGTACCCAAGTCTGAAGAACCACAGTTTGTCTGTCTTTCAAGTAAAAATAGCATTCCTTGGGGCAGCCCGGTGGCGCAGCAGTTTAGCGCCACCTGCAGCCTGGGATGTGATCCTAGGGACCCGGGATCGAGTCCCACATCAGGCTGCCTGCATGGAGCCTGCTTTTCCCTCTGTATCTCCTTCTCTCTCTCTCTCTCTCTCTCTCTCTCTCTCTCTCAATAAATAAATAAATAAATAAATAAATAAATAAATCTTTAAAAAAATAGCATTCCTTGGGAAAAAAGGGCTAGGTTGCTCCCTGCTCACTTGCACAAGTACTTTTCCTTAAGATAACCATTATACTTCACTGGGTAGCAGATATGCTGTATTATATACTTCCTAATTGATCACACAGAATAGTAAAAAAGATGTATATTCAAAGCATGAGATTTAGTAAAACTAATAATTTTTACTTTTCTCTGAAGGTCTATGTTTTTGAGAGTGTTTGGCAGTAAGGCATACAGTAAAAAATACATAGAGGTGCAACTGCCTCTAGCTATGCTAAGGGGCCAGCAGTTTTACCCACAATTGCTTTTGCAAAGCAAGTAATGTCTTTTATGATTTGAAATTAATCTTTACCTCAGTGACTTCCTGAAAGGGTATTGGGACCTTCCCTGGGGTTTGTGGTTATACTATGAGAACCACTTCTTTGGAAAATACACAAAGTCGTTTCCTTTTATGACATAGAAATAACAGAGGCCCAGCCATTGTCTCAAAGCTCTGGAGCAATTTTAAAGTTGAGTTTCTAGATAAATAGCAAGATCTGGAAGCCTGAATATCTTTGTAATTCATCAGAATATATGACTAACTACTTATTTGTGTAAATAATTTTCCTCATTTTTGTTCTCTCTGTAATCTTTACCTGGGATTAATTGCCCTCTGATAACTTGGGCTCACAAGATAGCTTTGATGTGTAAATTTGGCTTTTAAGAATCATCTTTTTTGGGAAATGGAGTTATTTCTTGAGCATCAAATTTTATCTACATTATTTTTCTATTTATGGTAAACACTGAATATCTTTAAGTGGGTGAATCTGGAAAATGAAAACCTGCCCATTTTGCCTTTCCCTTAATATAATTTAGTTTCCTAATTATAAAAGTAAAATACAAAAAATATTGTAAAATATAGATTGTGAAATACAGAAAACAGGAAAAATTATTCCAAATGCCAAATCAGCACAATCACGACTGCCTTTTCAGTATATTTCCTTCTGATATTTTTTCAAATGTTTTCAGATTTTCTTGTGTAGTAAAAATCTAGCTACCCTTTTTCCAACTTGCCTAGATAGATTTTTACTATTTAGGTAACAAAGATAAGTTATTTTGAACAATATTTAGTTAGTTAGTTAGTTAGTTAGTTAGTTATAGATTTTATTTATTTAATCATGAGAGACACCGAGAGAGTGAGGCAGAAACAGAGGGAGAAGCAAGCTCCATGCAGGGTGCCTGATGTGGGACTCCAGGAACATGTCCTGAGCCAGAGGCAAACGTTCAACCACTGAGCCACCCAGGTGTCCCTTGAACAATTTTTAATATATTCCATCAAGTAAATTGTTACCTTGCTGTATATCTAGGATACTTAATGTTTTTGCCACAAATATCTTTGCTAATAGCTTTTTTCATATTTTTGTTTACTGTCCTACAAATCTTTTTTTTTTTTTTAAGATTTTATTTATTTATTCATGAGAGACACAGAGAGAAAGACAGAGACTCAAGCAGAGGGAGAAGCAGGCTCCATGCAGGGAGCCTGATGTGGGACTCGATCCCCGATCTCCAGGATCACACCCTGGGCTGAAGGGGGCACTAAACTGCTGAGCCATCCCGGCTGCCCATTCCTACAAATCTTAACCTATTCATATATTTGCACAAAAGGACCAGGGTCATTATACCATCACCAGCATTGATTACTATTGATGGCTTCTCTTTTCTCCGCTTTTTGATTTTATTATCAAGTTTAAAACATTCTCATTTTGAAGATACTCGTAATGAATTTTATTCTTGTATTAATGGTTATCATTTGCCTTTTTTTATTTTTTCCTCCAAATTCTCTCCTCAACTTCTAGCATTTTCCACGTGCTGATTCTTAATCTAATTATTGTGGGAGCTGGAGTGATCATGGCCTGTTTCTACCCAAACATCGGAGGAATCATAAGGTACAACCTATAAGGGAACTGTGTCCCTTCATGTATGGGTCTTTATTTTTATGCTTTTCTTGTTGATATTGTCCTCATCATTGTTGTTAATTTAATTGTACAAAGTTTTTGTGAGTACCTAAAACTGGAAACATTTAAATATAGTTCCCTGTTAAGGTATTCATTTTCTTCCATTGCACTGCTTCTTCCTGATTTTAGAAGCCTCATTATCCCTTAGACATCTTTCCCTTTCTCTTTTTCTTTTTTTCATAATTTCCTTTGTACCTTTTTCTCTTTATCCAAAATTTAAAAAAAAATTAATATATAGTGTACTTCTTGGAGTACCTGGAGATCGCTTATATTTCTTAAGGCTGTGTTGTAACTTTTTTTTTGTTTGAGAATAGTTGAAATATTTTTAATAATAGAGACAACCACTATGCTATTTTTACTTTTATTTAAATTTATTTTAGCAGAACTTATATCTGGGCCAA
This sequence comes from Canis lupus dingo, assembly GCF_003254725.2. Lineage (NCBI taxonomy): Eukaryota > Metazoa > Chordata > Mammalia > Carnivora > Canidae > Canis > Canis lupus. Next base: position 41,538,436 of record NC_064244.1, on the reverse strand, counting down.
AAATTTTTGTTTCTTCAGTTCTTCTGGGATGTCTTTTTCTTCTGTGCAATTTTCTCTTCTGATTTAGGAACAGTCTGCTCTTTTTTCAGTAGGGATCATCTCAGTGTGGCTGTGTTCTAACTTTTTTTTTTTTTTTTTAACTTTTTTAATCCATTTCTACTCAAGGCATTTTGCTGTGAGTTGCAGTCATAAAGTATGAGTTTAGGTAGGAATTTAGATCCCAGATGGCTCTTTACTTAATAGATTTTTCTTTAGTTATTAGACTTTCTCTAAAAATACTGTGATAGGTTGAGTAGATGAGGAATAAAGTTGTGATCTCAGATTCTCATGGAAGACCTAGAGGTTACAATGATCTGATTTCTCTTCCTCGACCTGTAGAACGCAGGGCTGAGTTACTTTTTTGAAACAAAAGGAGAGAGTATTTGCCTTGTGCTTATTGAATATAATGGACTTACAAGTTTCTGTTAAGCTGAGGATAGGGTAAGGGAGAAAAAAGTTCAGGTTCCTCTGTCAGTGTAGTGTTGAGGTATCTTTGATAATTATGCTGAACACCACAGAGGTACTCATCTGTTCTTATTCTTAACCAGATGCTAGCAGTCCTTCAGAAACTCAGAATGCATAATTAGTTTATAAAAGATCAAAGATAGGAAGCCTATCTCCAGATGTTTCTGAGGAAATAGCCACAAACATGGAGACAAAGAAGAACTATGGAAATTGGAGAGATGAATAAAAAACTCTGTCAAGCAGATGCTATAAAGATGAACAGGAAATAATATTTTACATTAACTTAGGAAGTAAAATGTTTTCAACTCAAATGCTTTATGTCAGCAACAGTTGAATAAAAAATAACTTTGTTGCAATATCAGACAGAAGAGGGTTTAAATTATACTATATAAACCTTAACTGTAAATCAGAAAAAGCAAAATGCAAGGTGAATATTAACCCAAAAAGTTTTTATTTTGCAGGTATTCGGGAGCAGCGTGCGGCCTGGCCTTTGTATTCATATATCCATCTCTCATCTATATAATATCCCTCCACCAAGAAGACCGTCTGACATGGCCAAAATTAATCTTTCACATTTTCATCATCATTTTGGGCCTGGCTAACCTGATTGTTCAGTTTTTTATGTGAAATACTCAAGGTCTTCTCAAGATCTTTCATGGCATTTTGAACTTTGAGAACAGCTCCACATAAATTCACTTGTAAATGCTATTGTTGCTGTAATTCTAAATGTCTTCCTAAAATCATTTTAAAAGGGGGGTGGGGAATAGTAGTCCATGAATAAGTAATTTGGATTAGAGTGGAGAAAGGAGCAAGAAGAATGATCTTTGTCTCTTTTCAAATTTACCACCCCTTCATTCTCACTGTCTTTTCTGAGTAGAAGTGTATGCCCTTCGAAAAAATGCTGGGTTTTGCTTTTTATGGATATAAGGTGGGTAGGTTTATTTTGACTACAGTAAGGATTCTCAGGGTATCACAGCAACTATTGCCAGATGCTATTTCTGTCTTATGTTTCAATGTATTCACTTTCATTTTATTGCTTGCTAGACCATTTCTGCAGTTTATCCAAACATGTACTGTTTGGGACAGTAAACCAAATACCTCATTTGTAAAAAGAATTCTCCATGGCATCAGTGTTAATAGAATGAACTCTTAACTGCATCCTTTATCTCTATTTAAAAGAGAAAGAAAGAATGTCAGTAGGGGGGCTCTTTGGTCATGAAACTTACACAAAATAAACAAACTAGGAGAGTTTGTTGCCTCTGACTTCTTTTTTCTAATCTAGTACTAGTAATTTAGGTCAAAATGCTAGAACCCCCAGCCAGATTTTGCATAGGAACCAATATGATTGTCTCCATACACCCAAAAGGGCTCTTTTGCTATTTGAATCCCTTAGCATTGCACAGGATGTCATGACAGTACCAGTGGGGAAGCATATAGGAAGCAAGTAACTGTCTCAGGTACATGAATCCTTACAAGGGAAAAGGGAAATGGAGAAGGGTCCAGAAGAGTGAGGCTTCCTGCCCAGTATATTGTAGGGTGTTGAAGTGTTGATTTACCACAAGAAAGGACTAATCCTTTTTGAGGTAAGACTTGCAAGAAGGGGACCCCCACCACCACCACCACCACCACTGCCTTACTTGTTAACTGACAGGGTAGAGATTAAATCCCCATAAGAAAAATCTCTTTGGATCTGAGAAAAGGATTAGGGAATCTGGATTCTTGAAATTAACTCTCCTCTTTTTCATTCAAACTAAAATCTAAACCCAAATTCAAAGCCATGTCTTCCATGTAATATAGACTTCATGTTCAGCTTGAAAAGTTAGTTCTCTGATTTTAGGCTAACGTTAAAAAGTATATTTTGTGGGACACCTGAGTGGCTCAGCGGTTAAATGTCTGCCTTGGGCTCAGGATGTGATCCTGGAGTCCGCGGATCAAGTCCTACATTGGGCTTCCTGCATGGAGCCTGCTTCTCCCTCTATGTCTCTGCCTCTCTCTCTGTGCCTTTCATGAATAAATAAATAAAATCTTTTTTTTTAAAGTATATTTTGTTAATACACATTCCACATTCTAGGATATATTTATGTTACTTTCTATTTCTGAGAAAGATAGGCAAAATGGTTTTTGAAAAACCGGTGAGGGGTACCTGGTGGCTCAATCAGTTAAGCATCTGCCTTCGGCTCAGGTCATGATCCCAGGTTCCTGGGATGGAGCCCCACGTTCTCCCGCTGAGCTGGGAGCCTGCTTCTCCTTCTCCCCCTCCTCTGTCTCTCTCTCTCTCTCTCTCTCTCTCTCTCTCTCAAATAAAATCTTTTTGAAAAAAGAAAAGAAAGGTGAAATGGTCTTTTCTAAAGCCTGGTAAAGAGCCCAAAATTTCAGACCACCCATAATTTCTTTGAGAAAAAACTTCTGTCTATTCCATAGACAGATGTATGGAAAAATCATGGTATTTCTTAAAGTTCTTTTTGTAAAAGTTTCATGAAAATTCTCAAGCATACTCAAAAGTAGAGAAAATAATAGGATAACCCTCCCAAATCCCCATTCCTTATATTTAGTAATTATAAATCTTAAGCTGTATTTGCTTCATCTGTTCTTTTTTTCCTTTTCCACTGTAATATTTTAAAGCCAACCTCAGACATTATGTTATTTCATCTTCACAAACATTAATATGCAGTAAATGGAGCCAGGCTCAAAAGTTATTGTTTTTGTTTTTAAGATTTTATTTATTCATGAGAGACACACAGAGAGAGAAAGACAGAGACACAAGCAGAGGGAGAAGCAGGCTCCCTGTGAGGAGCCTGATGTAGGATTCGATTCCAGCACCCCAGGATCATGCCCTGAGCCAGAGGTAGATGCTCAACCACTGAGCCACCCAGGTGTCCCTGATTAGAAGATTCTGCAATAAGTGTATCCCTATGATAACCTCTTAGAGTATACATGGAGGAAATGTCTCTATGCTTGGGAGCTCCTGCATCTTTGTGACTTCAGTCTTATTCAGTTAGAGACATAGGAATCAAAAGTTACCTAACTCCTTAAGACTAACGTTTAGTCCCTATTTATCCCTAGTCCCCTCTCTCTGAAAACTTCAGAAACAGAATTTTCATTTCCTCTTTTCAGAAATATACTTGAAAGTTTTAACACATGGAAAAATAACTTGGTATATCTTTGTCCATGTAATCAAAATGAATATGACAATGCATTATTTACTGAATTAAGAAGGAATGTGGATATTTGTTTTTTTCTTTAAAAGACTTATTAAGGGGATCCCTGGGTGGCTTAGTGGTTTGGCGCCTGCCTTCAGCTCAGGGCGTGATCCTGGAGTTCCGGTATCGGGTGCCACATCAGGCTTCCTGCATGGAGCCTGCTTTTCCCTCTGCCTGTGTCTCTGCCTCTCTGTGTGTGTGTCTCTCATAAAAATATAAATAAAATCTTTAAAAAAATAAAAGACTTAAATAATTTAGAACTTCCAAAATCCTACATTAGGCTTATACTGAATGATTTTGCTTTAAGTTTCTTTTCATGAAACTGATGCCTTTGGCTCATTTAGCTTGGGCAGATGCTGTCTATGGGAGTGTGTATGTCCTGGCTCATACATTGGAATGATGAGATATGAATTCATTTGGATCACATTATAATTTTAAACTTTCTCTAGTTTTGCCTTTTCGAATTTTCTAATTAAATTTGTTTTACTTATTTTATTTTACCATTCTGATGTATGTAGCTAACCTTAGTGTCTTTGAATTTTGCTGATTTAACACACAACTGAGGACATTATAAAATTTAAAATGGCTTATTTAGAGAAGTTTTCCGTAGAAAGTTTCGATGAAAATAGATTATGCTCATACTGGGCCAAAAAGATCAAAGAAATGCCCTCAGACATTTGATACCTGCAGATAATCATCCAAAATCAGTTTCCCCATCACACCCAAAAAAATTATTACAGTAAAGAATGAATTTACCCACAAATAGGGACTGTATTAAAAGGAAAAACTCACTTTACTCACATTTTGCAATCTCTTTTGACATTCGTTTCCATAAATAAATAAACTACTACATTCAGTGCTTTAGAGGAGTCTGAGATATGTGCGATTTCATTCATATTCTAAAAGAACTTTAGTAAAGAACTAGGTATGTAGTTAACTATAATACAAGGGACCATTGGAAAAAATAAAACCCCTTCCAGTTGGGATCTTCAGAGAGAACTGGTATAAAAAAAGAAAAAGGCAGCAAGGACCCATTTTCAGACTCCTAATAACTCCAAAATTTTGGATATTTGATACATTCACCATCATATGAGATCATGTAAAGTATAATGGCTTTTATTTTGGCAATTATAAATTACTATTCTAAGTATTATATCATTATAAATAATATATTTTTCTAAGAAATTTTGTGAGAAGTATTTAACTGCTTCAGTATACTATTTATTGTTCTCTTTGCATTTTTAAAAGTACATTATTCACTTCTCCGAATCTTGGACAGCAAAGCACAGTTGCTTAATAGGGGAAATAAGTAGTAACATATTGGGCAATACAAATGGATTCCATAAAATTTTCTCTCCAAAGACTTGACTTACTTAAATATCAGGAGTCAAAATGTCAAATGTTTGAGTTCATTGATAAAAGCAAAAAGTATTGGTGCTGCGTGTTTAAACTGACCTTATTGCTTTTTAGAATTTGGTGGTGGCAGTTTGTTTTCTTATCCCAATTTGAATGTCCCAAACAAAACCTAAATCTAGTTGACACTTAAACAATAGAATGTTACATTGGTTTGTGATCCAAAGTGAAATGCGCACAAGGCGGCCTGGCTGGCGTTTCACAGCTGACTGCCCACTTCACTTCAGATTATGTAAACACGTATTGCAAAACAGCTCTGACGGGAACCTCATAACCTAAACAGCATTCTCTGAAATGTAATTTGTTGTCTTTTTATATAAAAGAAGAAATTAAGTCAAAATTATTTTGAAGAAAAACAACTCCGGGATTTTATTTAATTGAATTTTACCAGGAAATGCTATTATTGCCAGTAGCACTGACCTCAGGCCAGAGAGAAGCTGAAGTTACATATTTCCACAGGGTCAAGCTTCTCTAATGATTTAATGCATGTCACATCAAGTCACTGAGTGCCGCTTCTGTCACCTTTGGCGGCAAGGAGCCCTCCCTTAGTGTTCTGTTTTGGAGAAAGGTATGTACTAGGTTAATGTTAACTAAAATCTAAAATGATCACCCCTTTCGGACAATAAACTGTTGTGATCGCTCCCTGCAAAAATAATACAAAATGAATGTGGCACTTAAGCTAAGTGTACTTCAACTTCTGGCAAAGAGCTAGGTGTCTTAATCTTCCAGAGCCACTTAAGGGCAATAAAGAGCTCCAATTTTCTGCCTTCCCTAAGTAGAGTTTCTTTTTTTCCTCAATATCATTTATGTATACTTCCCTACTCTTCTGCAAAGAGAAAATAAGGCTGTCTTTTTTAAAGATTAAAAACTTCTCCAGATGCGTATTCATCTTGGGCCATAAAAGTAAGGATTAGGATTGGGATTTGAACTGGAAATAGCATACTCTCTGGATTTTTCCTCCTTTGGCCCTCACTTGATCCCAAGTGATCCAATTTTATTTGGTCATGGAAGACACAATATATTATTAAGTTAATGAGAGAGATTCGACTTTAATGGAAAACAATAAATTATTATTTTCTAAAAATTTTATCTGTCAATCCACCCCCACAAAATAAGTAAAACAGAACTAGTTTGGTCAGAGTCAGGATTAGGCCCTCAGTAAATGTTTAAAAATTTACTGAATGTCAAACCCTGTGCTAAGCACAGAGTATAGAGTAGTGAACAAACTGGATGTGACCCTGACAGTTTAGCATCCTTTGCCCACCCTCCTGTGTACCAGCAGCTGGTCGTTTTCCTTAAGTGTCACTGAAACACCATGCATTGACCTTTTCCTTCTGCTCTGTCTCCATTGAAGGCTGGGATGTAGCCACATCATACACATTTTCAAGAGATAAGTGTAGGATAAGTGCAATAAATGCAACTTTATGGGGCCCCTGGGTGGCTTAGTTGCCTAAGTGTCTGCCTAAGGCTCAGATTGTGATCCCAGGGTCCTGGAATTGAGCCCTGCATCGGGCTCTCTGCTCATCCCGGAGTCTGCTTCTCCCTCTCTCTCTGCCGGCCCCTCTCCCTATTTATTCTCTCTCTCTCTGACATAAAATCTTCTTAAAAAAAAAATGCAACTCTATGTTGCATGATTATCAAGATAAAACCTTTTTTTTTTTAAAGACAAAGTTGTTTTTTTTAAAAGATTTTATTTATTCATGAGAAACAGAGGCAAAGACACAGGCAGAGAGAGAAGCAGGCTCTTTGCAGGGAGCCCGATGTGGGCCTCAAATTCGAAGGCAGACGCTCAACCATTGAGCCACCCAGACATCCCAAGGTAAAATGTTTCAAAATCCCTGGGTAATCACAAAATTAGATAGACATGTGGACAAAAACTGCAAAGGGCCACAGGAGAATGAACATGGGTGACTTGCTGAGGTGATGGGATTCTAGGTAAGTCATTTCTATCCTCACTTTACTAACTGCATAACATATATTCTAAAAGGATGTCTAGGAAAAATAATGGAAAAGAAGGCTTGCAGAAATGAATCTACACTCAACCCAGGAAGAGCAACCTACAAACAACCCTTGGAACAGGTGAGAGAGCTTTTATTATAGGGGCAGACCCAGGTTTTGAGGGGCGGGAAGTTTATATTATTTGGAGTTCCCTCTTAAGGAAGTACATGCAAAATTAGGAAGGCAGCCATGCAAAGGAGGAGCCAGGACTTTAGCTGCTTGAACTTTAAACCATCTACAAACTATTCCAAGGATGGGGCAATTAAGAGGCTGAAGGAGGTATAATGAAGAAAAGTTTTGTGCCCTCCAATATGTCAAACAGTTTCTTAGCTATCTTTGAGAATTCTTTTACCAAGTCTGAGCTTCTATTTCTGGAAGTGTCAAACAGGATTTAGCAAAGTAGCATGGAGTACATATGCATTAATGGTTTACTTGGGATCAAAATAGGACTTTTTTATTTTTTAGATTAGAGTTTTTATTTGGGTAGATCTTCAGTGTTTTTTTGTTGTCGTTGTTGTTGCTTCTAATTTTTACAGAGATAAAAAGTACAAAGAATACTATTTAATTGTCCAATGGCTATTTAACAAACCTTAGGGATGAGGAGCTTTTTAAGAGCTCTTGATATAAGAAAACACGCTATCCAGAACAACATTTATTTACTCTGCTTTATTCCAAAAAGGATCTATTTCTACTAAAGTAAAATCTTTTTTTTTTTTTAAGATTTATTTATTTATGAGAGAGAGAGAAAGAAAGAGGCAGAGACACAGGAGGAGGGAGAAGCAGGCTCCATGCCGGGAGCCTGACATGGGACTCGATCCCAGGACTCCAGGATTGCACCCTGGGCCAAAGGCAGGCGCTAAACTGCTGAGCCACCCAGGGATCTCCTAAAATAAAATCTTTTTACTTGAACATTTTTTTTTAGAAAATAAATTAGAAATTTATGATACTCAAGGAAACTAAAATGATTCAAATAAATTACTCCTTGGTACCATATCATCATCTTTTATTATATGTAGATAAAGCCTAATTCCGTGCAGTAAACTTTTACTGATTGTTCTAGATTTGGAAAGACAGAGTCATCCTCCCCAGTGCTACCAGAATCTTGTATTTACTATGATATTGATTACATTCTTAGCTCCTACAATCATTCGGTGCCCCGATAGGAAAAAGTCCAGGACCTTTGTAGCAGACAGTTCTCAGAGGAAAAACTGTAAATTAACACGAAGAGAAAAAAAGTTCAGGGTCAAACTAATGGATAACCTCAAAAACATAATGTAAGTGAAAGAAGCTAGATGCAAAACACAACATATTGTATGGTTCCATGTATATGAAATGTCTAGAAAGGCAAATTTAGAGGAACAGAAAGCAAACCAATGACTGTCTGGAACCGTGTGTAGGAATAGGGATTCAACATTAAACAGGACCTTCTTAGGATGACAGTGTTGTATGGTTGCAGAGTTCTTGTCTCCACAGAGTTGAAGAATGAATCTCGCAGACAAAAGGATTAAGTGAGGTGAAAGTTTATTAAGGGTAGGTGAGAACCCAAAGGAAAGCTCTCTAGGGTAAAAGAGGTCTCCAACCAGTTGCCACTGAGGGCTTTTATGTTGGGTCTTATTATATAGAACTGACCAGAGAACTTGGTAAATACCTTGCTATAACATTTAAGACAAGGTGGATTTGTAAATATTATGAAAATATCTCATCTATATTTAGAACAAACAAGGTAGATTTGTTATGTTCCCTTCTCTCTAGTTAATATCTTGTCTGTAACATTTCTCCACATCTGGAATTTCTGTGAGCCGGGTTACATAGCCCCCTGTATGACCTCGAATCATGTTGTCTGCTACCTGTCTCTCCCTACCTTGCCTTACCTGTCCCTTACTCAACAGAAATGTTCCAAAAGTGGATTGTGGTAGTAGTTATACCACTAAATAATTTCAAAATCATTGGATTGTACCCTTACATTGGTTGAATCTTATAGTATATAAATTATCCCTCAAAGCTGTTAAAGAAAAAAGTTCAACTTTACTAGCAAAAAAAAAAGAAAAGAAAAGAAATTGTAAATGCTTTCTACTTGACAAATATTAAAATAATAATAATATTAGTACCCTGACAAAGGTGTAGAAAATGGACACTCAAACATATGTAGTAGTTATAAGAGTGGGCACAGACTTCCTATAAGTTATTTGGCAATAGGCACCAAAGCTTCAAAGTGAGCCTTTGACTCATTTCCAGGAGCATACTCTAATGAAATAATTGGACAAGTGTTGACATACACACACAGAGATGTTCATCTTCCTATTCTTTGTGGTGAAAAAGTTAGAAACAACTTTAATGTCCAGTGATAGGAGGTAAGTTATGGAATAGCCATCTAACAGAATACTGTGTAGCTATTTAAGTGATGCAGAGGTATAAATGTAACATCAAAAAATGTCTCTATGGGGCAGCCCTGGTGGCGCAGCGGTTTAGCGCCGCCTGCAGCCCAGGGCGTGATCCTGGATACCCTGGATCGAGTCCCACGTTGGGCTCTCTGTATGATGCCTGCTTCTCCCTCTGCCTCCCTGTGTCTCTGCCTCTCTCTCTCTGTCTCTCTCCCTGAATAAATAAATAAAATCTTAAAAAACAATGTCTCTATGAGTGAAGGGAGATTACAATTAACTATAGAATTAAAAACACATATATAAATATACATCCATACACATATAAAGGGCTAGGATTTATATAAAATATAAACATCAGTTACCTCTATGTGCTAGGACTATTGGATATTTTTTATTGCCTTTTGTTTATCTGTATCTTCTAAAGTGTTCAAGTAAAACATACCATGTTTTATGAAGACAGCAATAAAGGTTTCTTAAAAAAAAACCTTTCACCAACTTCTCATCACTTAAACTAATTTTAAGGATCACTTTTCGTAGTAATAAAAATCCATCAGACCCTCACACCAATAAACCTTTCAGTGTTTATTGATTGATAAAAATAATGGCAAAATGCTGCCATAACTTCTATACCACTTGCTTAGCTTTGAATATATCATTATAATATCACAAAACTGTAAACAAGTATACACATACACACATATATTTCAGCTTATTTATTCAGTCTGTGTTGTAAAACTCTTTGAAACAACTCTGGTTGGCAGGTTAAGAAGGACCAACCTTAGTACCTAAGGCTCTTCTAATTAAAATCTTCATTCCTTTCTAACTTCACCTCACACCAGTTCATACAAAACTGCTATTCCTTTTTCCTTTGTACAGGCAACAAGCTTTTATCTTTCAATGCATTACTTGAAAATCAGCCCTCCTAACTCTCTCCCAGATAGTTTAGGTGCCTCCTTTTCTCTTTGCTCCCGCACTTCATACATGATTTTATTATAGCGTTTGTCACACTGTATTGTAATTAATACTTTTTGTATGCTTCCCCAGCAGCATGAAGAACTTTATCTCCACTGGGTTTTTAGCACACTGTCTGCAACAGAAGAGGTGCTTGCAATAAATGTCTAGGGATGAGTGCATGGAAAAAGACCCAGTCCTTGCCCTTAATGCTCTCATAGTCTGGTTAGGGAGATAGATCCGTGCTTAATATATGAGTAGTCCTTTAATAGAAGATGTGAATGAGTACACAGGAGAAATAGTGATTAATTTTGACTGAGTGAAAAAATTAAAAAAAAAAATTTTTTTTGACTGAGTGATTAGGAATTGCTTCCCAGAGTAGGGTCTATTTGAGTTAGACTTATTTTGACAAGTGGAAAAAGGAGAAAGGACGAATTAAAATAAACAAAAAACCCTGGGCCCTTTGATAGACTTGGAATTCATTCTGTAAAAAAATAGGGATATCTCATCAGTTGCTCCCTGAACTTCCAGCCCTCAGCCATCCCTAGTACTAGCTGGGCCTAATTCCCAGTGCTCCAACCTCCCTTTCTTCTCATCTCCTTGTCAAAAACTAGTGACAGCACAGACAATAAATTTCCTTGTTAGGGTGCTAAATTGGCACTCTATTTTGGCAGAGAGTTTGCTTACCCGGCCAGATATATATTTGGGCGGTAAGAAAAAGTACTAGGTGAGGCATAGAAGAACTGGTTTCTAATCCTGGCTTTATCCTAGACTCACTGAGCAGATTAACTGTATGATATGCAGAAGTTAGATTCATCCTCAGTTTTCTCTTTTCCAAAATAGGAGTGGTTATAATAGTATTTCTGTTACCTAACTCATATAGTTATTTAGAAGAATTTAGAATACTGTATTTGAAAACACTTTATTAAACTGTGATACATAAATGCCTAGTTTTAGGATTACATTTCTGAAAATAATTAACAGATTGGGGCAGACGCCTGCTTGAGAAGAGAAGCATGGCAGTGGGTTGAGAAAAGCAACCTTGTCTTGTGCAATCAGATCAGGGGTTTCTTTTTTTAAGGATTTTTTTTTACTTTAAAGATATTTTTTTAAGATTTTATTTATTCATGAGAGGCACAGAGAGAGAGAGAGAGAGAGGCAGAGACAGAGGCAGAGGGGAAGGGAGAAGGGAGAAGCAGGCTCCACGCTGGGAACCTGACATGGGACTTGATCCCGGGTCTCCAGGATCACACCCTGGGCTGAAGGCAGTGCTAAACCGCTGAGCCACCCGGGCTGCCCAGATCAGGGGTTTTCAAGTAAATTTGGGTGGTAAAATATCTGGGTATCACAGAAACACAAAGTATTGGTGTATTTAACTATGTCACCCAAATCAGGACTATTAATTTTTTTTTTTTTTTGGCAAAAGTGTGATTGTATAACCTGAATAGAAATAAAAAGGAATGGAGATACCCTACTCCCCAGTTCTTGCCTCAGTCTAATCCCAAAGTAGGGTTATTTGAGCTCTTACCCATTGTAGCAGTCAGGGTTCTCCAGAGAAATAGAACCAATAGAAGAGAATGGAAGAGAGATGCCTGGGTGGTTCAGAGGTTGAGCGTCTGCCTTCAGCTCAGGTCATGATCCTGGGGTCCTGGGATCGAGTCCCACATCAGGCTTCCTACATGGAGCCTGCTTCTCTCTCTGCCTATGTCTCTGCCTCTATGTGTCTCTCATGAATAAATAAATAAAATCTTTAAAAAAAAGAGAGAGAGAGAGAGAATGGAGGAGAGAGGTGGTATTTATTTTAAAGAATTGACTCCTGATTGTAGAGGCCAGCAGGACTACCATCTGCAGGGAAGTTTAGCAGGCTGGATATTGCACATCAGGGTCTAAAGGCAACATGAGGGCAGCCCAGGTGGCTCAGCGGTTTGGCACCATCTGTGGCTGGGGGCGTGATCCTGGGGACCCGGGATCGAGTCCCACGTCGGGCTCCCTGCGTGGAGCCTGCTTGTCCCTCTGCCTGTGTCTGCGTCTCTGCCTCTCTCTCTCTCTCTCTCTCTCTCTCTCTGTGTGTGTCTCGTGAGTGAATAAATAAAATCTTTAAAAAAATAAATAAAATAAATAAAGGCAATGTGATAGCAGAATTCCCTCTTCCACAAGGGGTGTCAATCTTTTTCTTGAGGTCTTCAAGTTATTGGGTGAGGCCCACCCACATTATGGAGGGTGATCTGCCTGATACTCAAAGATGTTAATCTCATCAAAAAATTCCCTCACAGGGGATCCCTGGGTGGCTCAGCGGTTTGGCACCTGCCTTCGGTCCAGGCATGATCCTAAAGTCCCGGGATCGAGTCCCACATCGGGCTCCCTGCATGGAGCCTGCTTCTGTCTCTGCCTCTCTCTGTGTGCCTATCATGAATAAATAAATAAAATCTTTAAAAAAAAAAAATTCCCTCACAACAGTGTCCAGATGTGATTAACCAAATATCTGCAGACTGTGGCCTAAGCAAGTTAACTGTGACACTCACCAGCTTACAAACCACTGCAGCGGGTAGCAAATCATTTCGCCTTTTTCTGGGACTTTTCCAGGAATTCCCTGAAGCTATGAATATCCGAGGGTCCTGCTGGATGTGCCAAATGAGGGAAATAGTACGTCATATAATGGCAGAATCAGCGGATAGCATCTCTGAAACCCTGAGGGATGAGTCCCTACTGAGACAGCTTACACAGACTAAAGCACCCCTGGGACTCAGAGTGAGGTACATGAATGGATCCTTTCTCACAGATCCTCTGCAGGAAGCAGAGCCCTCACAAAGCAATTCTAACCCCTGCCCATTGGGCTCAGCACCTCCTAGGCCTCAGATGATCCCAAAAGGCAGCATCAGGTCAAGTTTAGGCGACATCCCATGGGACACTCAGAGCCTCTGTGATTACAAGTGATTGTTCTCTTCTGCACATTTACTGGTCATTTGGAGGTTTCCTTTAATTGTTTATTATGCAAGTGTAAATCATCTCAGATATCTTGCTACTCTGAATCCTGATTTGAAATCCTGGCCAAGGTGTATTTTGTTGTTTTTCTAGGTCCTTTTTATAGACTCTCTTGATGCCTTTTGTTTCTCATGACTTTTTGCCTGATAGCCAGAGTATGATTAATGCTTCATGGTTAATCAGATTTAGCCTGCTGCAGAAATCATTTTAGTTTATCAAGTTCACTCAAGGGGATTCTCTGAGAAAAAATGTTAAGGTTTGGAGGGGTTCCAGTGGTTCTCAACCCTGACCTACTTTACTCGGCTCAGTACTGCACCCAGAGCAGCCAAACTACCTTCCCTGGCACTCCTCAGCTATGTGGAAATTGCCTATTATTACTCATAGCTCTCTTCCACCGGATGATGGGAGGGGGATGAGAGCACAAAAAACTGAAATCTCGAATAAAGTAATATTTTTTGAAGATTTTATTTTTAAGTAATTCCTACATTTGACATGCAGCTTTGACTCAAAATCCCAAGATCAAGAATCACATGCTTCACCGACCAAGCCGCCCGGGCACCCCTCTAATAGGTTAATATTAAGATATTTTATTAGGTGCACCTGGGTGGCTCAGTTGGTTAAGCCTCGGACTCTTGATTTCAGTTCATCTTGTGATCTCACTGTCCTTGGATGGAGCCTCTCCTAGAGCCCCACTTCAGGCTCTGTGACCAGCAGGTAGTATGCTTGAGATCGGCTCAATCTCTCTCCTCTCTCTCTCTCTCTCTTTCTCTTTCTCTCTCTGCCCCTCCCCCTGCTCCCACATGCAAACGTGTGTGTGCTTTCTCTCTCTCTCTTTCTCTCTCAAATAAATAAACAAATAAATCTGAGGCACCTGGATGGCCAATTGGTTGAGTATCTTCCCACTGGTTATAATCCCAGGGTCCTGGGATTGAGCCCCTCATGGGACTCCCTGCTCATTGGGGAGCCAGCTCCCTCTCCCGATGCCCCTCCCCCTGTTGGTGCTCTCTCACTCTCTCAAATAAATAAAATCTTTAAAAATAAATAATCTCAAGAAGATACTCTAATACACATAGGTAGAGATAAAATATATTTTATTATTTGAAGGGTATTATCTACATGTAATCCACCAACCCTTTATTTTAGTCACCCATACCTTCAGTGAAACAATCATCAGTAACTATAGATAATAATAAAATCAGTTGTATTATAGCTTTTTTTTTTTTTTTTGTATTATAGCTTTTTATTGGGTTTTGTTTTCCCAAAGGTCCAAAGAGAATCAACTGTGTCATGTAATACAAGTAAAAATTTCTTCTTTAAAGTCTTTTTCTGGGGGGCACCTAGGTGGCTCAGTGGTTGAGTCTCTGCCTTTGGGTCAGGCTGTGATCCTGGAGTCTTGGGATGGAGTCCCACATCGGGCTTCTCCTGGGACTCAATCCCAGAACCCTGGGATCACGACCTGAGCCAAAGGCAGATGCCAAAATATTTTCTATTTCAAAATACTATCAGTTTATTCTCTCTGGGTGAACTTTAATAGAGATTTTATCATTAGCATGGGCCTCAAAACTGAGAATATTTATAAATCGGTCAGTTTCAGAATTCTTTTCTCTCTCTCACTCTCTTTCTCCTGCTAATCACAAGCCACAACGTGAATTTCTGTGAGAGCCAGAAAGCCATGTCACAAAAGACCAGTCTGGCTTCAAAGACTCTTCTTATTTTCCCTGCGTGGAGGACAGATGTTTTTTGTTGAATCAGGACCATAATTTGCATCTGGTAGGACAATGGGCCATATTCTCCTCTCCTGTCTACACAGAGAGCTACATTGACGACAGCAAGAGTTGCCCAGAGATAGAGGCAGAATTTGGCTCTGCCGGCGCAAAATTCAGCCTGATTTTAAAGAGGAAATGGTACAGTTAACATTTAGTGAAGAGCACAGCAGCTAGTATATTTGGAAGTTTCCTTTAAAATTTTTTGAAATTTTCCTTTGAAATTTCCAACCCTCTGTATGAAGTAATTCCAGACTCTAATGAGCTTCAGAGGCCCTTGGGCTGTAAATAAGAACCAAAATGATTGTCTATATTGGATCCAGGACTGTCGTAGCCAGTGGATAATTTATTGTTATGCTCTATGTCCTGGTTTTCCCTCAGTGATTGATTTGTTCTCTTCTGTTTCCAGAAAGCTTTTCTAATATTCACCTTTCTTCAAAAGTGACCCTGAAAGATGAGTCAAAAGTTCCATACCTGTTTTCCATATGAGGAAGCTGAGGGCCCAGAAAACTTGCCCAAGCAAATTTTTTTTACTTGTGCAACAAAGGAACTCTGGGTTCTCAAGTGGTTATGGAAATATAGTCAAAATGGAAACAAAACTTCTGCTTCCTTAGGTTATCTTTCCTATTTGTTTAAAATGAAATCCTTTACATTTCATCAGTTCCTAGGAGATTGCTTTTTGACTCATGTAAATTTGG
This sequence comes from Canis lupus dingo, assembly GCF_003254725.2. Lineage (NCBI taxonomy): Eukaryota > Metazoa > Chordata > Mammalia > Carnivora > Canidae > Canis > Canis lupus. Next base: position 41,522,546 of record NC_064244.1, on the reverse strand, counting down.
TATCCCCTCTAATTAGAACCAGGACATCTCAGTCGTTCATTAGGAGGAGCCTCTTCTTAAGCCCCTCCTCCCAGATGCAAACAGAGACCTTTTGCTGCTGAGCAGGTCGTTGCTGATAGATATCACCATTATTGTACAGAGGGTTTAGAGAATGATTCATTTCACTGTGGGCTCTGCAGTGTATTGTCTTTGAAACCCATGCATTCGGGATTTTTTTTTTTCTTAGTGAAGTTATTTAGACATATTTACCTTCAGTTTCCTTATTTACTTTTAGGTTCCAAGATGTTTTGATCCTCTGGATTGAGAAATAAAGTAGATATCACTTTGAGAAAGGAGAAAAAGTAGAGAGGGAGTTAAGTAGAGAGGGTTTTGTGAATTTCAGATTTTCCCACGGAAAAAAATGCAAAAGGGACAATTCCGTTTTTATAAGATCACAAAATTCTTGAGCTATATGACATTTCCTTTTTTTAGAATGAAATTTGAAGGAATCTTTGAGATTTTTTAAGTTTAATCCCTCCATTTTACAGATGAAGAAAATAAATTCAAATGAGCTGTGATATGTCTTCGAGCTATTTCCATGTCAATATGTACAAATTTATTCTTTTTAGAAACTGTATAACAGTCTACAAGGATGTACCTTAATTTATCTAGCAATTTTTCTTTGAGGAATATTTTTTCTCTGAAGAATATTTTATTTCCAAGTTTTCACTACTAGAAATACTGCTACAGTGAATAAGATATCTTAGCTCAATGCATGAGTATTTTTACAGGATAGATAATGAGAAATGAAGTCAAGAATTCTTTTAAGGATTTTATTTATTTATTTGTTTGTTTATTTATTTATTTGAGAGAGAGAGAGAGAGAGCATGCACACCACTTGGAGGAGGAGCAGAAAGAGACAAGCAGACTCTGTGCCCAAACAGGGCTCAACACAGGGCTCAATCTCACAACCCTGAGATTATGACCTGAGTGTAAATCAAGAAGATTTGGACACTCAACTGACTGAACCACCAGGCAGCTTGTCCAAATTTTAATAGAAATAGTTCTACGAAATTGTAACCCTGCCTGCACATCTTTGCCAACATTGGATGTTATTGAACTTTTAATTGAAGTTTTCAAAATAATTTTGGACTGGAGAAAAAAAATAATTTTGGTCTTTACATTTAGCTCATTAATCTATGATTTCACATACTACGTGAGGTTGGGGGCTAGCTTATTTATTTTGTCAATATTTAATAGGAGAATAGGAGCAGAGCACTAGGCATGTGAAGAGTAAGGGTAGCAGCTAAAGGCAACTGCCATATGGAATCCCCCTCACCAAAATAAAAGTCCTGCAGCCTATCGGACCTGCCCCTTGCGGCAACTTCTGAAGGCTACTTAGGGACCATGTATTGTTACAGCAAAGTTGCATCACATATGGATCTGGGGATTTAACTATACAGGCTTATCACTTTCTAAGGGTCCAGTACTAGGGACTTTAGGACAATTTAAGAATATCACTAACCAGGACAGACCCGGTGGTGCAGCGGTTTAGCGCCGCCTGCAGCCCAGGGCATGATCCTGGAGACTGGGGATCGAGTCCCATATCGGGCTCCCTGCATGGAGCCTGCTTCTCCCTCTGCCTGTGTCACTGCCTCTCTCTCTAGCTGTGTCTCTATGAATAAATAAATAAAATCTTTAAAAAAAGTCATTAACCTATGAATTTCATTTTGCCTACACTGATTTTTTACCTTCCATGTCAACAAAAGAACCTAGACTGTCTGCACCCCCCTCCCTGCAACACCACCCAACAAATATACTCAAGAAGTGTCTAGAGCACGCTGCCTTCTGTGTCCCTCACCCTCCAAGGATCTTTTTTTGTTAAGCTCTTATTTATTCATGAGAGACAGAGACAGAGAGAGAGAGACAGAGAGAGAGAGAGGCAGAGACACAGGCAGAGGGAGAAGCAGGCGCCATGCAGGGAGCCTGATGTGGGACTCAATCCCAGGACTCTAGGATCAGGCCCTGCCTGGGCTAAAGGCAGGCGCTAAACGGCTGAGACACCCAGAGATCCCCCACCTTCCAAGGATCTTAAAAAATATTCCTTCCAATTCCATATATACACATATGGTATGCTCCTGAAAGGATCTTGAAAATACAATTTTCTCCACTTCATTAGGTTTGGAGTTTTGAAGTTTTCCAGTGATTTTTTTTTTTTTTCACCCTTATGGATTGGTACCTAGCTATCCTATAACTGTAATTCAACCCACTGTTTCTCCCAAGCTTCAGAATTCTCAGTAGAGTGTTCTGGGCAGCCACTACCAGATGATGCGCTGTTGGAGTCAGTTTACCATCTCTGGTCTGAGTCATTGTTGGTAAAAGTTCTGTGGTAGTGGTGGGAGATTTGTGTCTTAAGTATAAGCATTCTATCACCATGACATCTATCAGCAGCCTTGCCCACAAATGTGAAACAAAGATTATTTGAGGAGGTCTGGCCACCCATGGAAAAATAAGATGTGGCTCTTTGAGGAAGAAGACCCTTCCTTTTTCCTTTAGTGGCTGAAGTATGTCATACGTCTTCCTACTTTCTATATTGATGGGCAGGATCAGTGGCACGATTTCATATTAAACCTTGAGAGGTTGCAGAGGGGGTTCAGGAGATGCCTTTGGTGCCCACCCACATCCTCTAGCACTCCTTGTTAGCATAAAAGCAGGTGGCTTTTGTGGCTCTGCCTGGAGTCTTACTATGGCTATCAGAGCTCATGTGGCTTATGCACGGGGCTGGTGGCAAGTGCTGGGGAATGCCTACAGGAGTAGAACTCAACCAGTAACAGATGGGAATTGTGGTACAACACTCCAATAGGTATTCTCTGCAGTTTCTTGGGGGTCTCCCAGCTGCCCAACTGGTAATAGGCTCATGCTTCCTCTCTATGGGCTGCCTATTCTTCCATCCCCATTCCCCCTAGCAAGATCCTCTTCTAGATAACCTACTTGAACTTCAATCCTTATCTCAGAATCTGCTTCTGGGACAACTCAACCTAAGACAGGAGGGGACATCACCTTTGTAGAGGGGTATGACATATCCTTTTGAGAAATTATATTAACTAACAAAGCATTTTAAGGAGCTACTATTAAGTAATAACAAATTTTAATTCTTCACTCTGAAAAGAGATGCAAAGACTTCTGGGAAGGACATCTGTTTTTATAGAAACAGGGAACTACAAAAGGGAGAAGGTGAATCTCGGGGTAGGGAATCTCTATCATACCTACTGTCCAGCCAAACCGGGAGCATACTGGGCTTGCTCTGAGAACTCATCAGGGCTCAAGCACCAGGAACAGTACCAGAGACAGCAATGATAAATAAAATATTATGCTGTGATTTTTCCATTTGAAAAAAAATTAGAAATATATCATTAAAAAATATGTCACTTGAGGATTGCCAAATGTTGTTTGAGGAAAAGACTGTTGTTTTGTCTTTTTAATATAAAAAATTGTTAAAATAGTCATATTTATAAGAAATGTTGATAGATGATACTATTTTTATATAATATTTTCATTTGGCAGAATTAAAAGCTGCCAACCATTGTCATTGCCCCTTTTAGTGGGGGGAGGGCATGGTTCATGAAATCCTAAACTCTGGGAGCCACTGATCATAAGTCCAAATGGATATACCTTTTTGGTGATGCAAGAGTTGACACAAAGTAGTTGTATTGTAAAGCCAGTGTCAGGGCTGGTCCCTGACATCAGAGGCCAGCCCAACTGATGAATTTTGGGATGGTAGCAGAGGGACAGATTTCTCACACAATGTTTTTCTGGGGATCCCTGGGTGGCGCAGCGGTTTGGCGCCTGCCTTTGGCCCAGGGCGCGATCCTGGAGACCCGGGATCAAATCCCATGTCGGGCTCCCAGTGCATGGAGCCTGCTTCTCCCTCTGCCTATGTCTCTGCCTCTCTCTCTCTCTCTCTCTGTGTGACTATCATAAATAAATAAAATAAAAATAAAAAAACTTAAAAAAGTCCCCAATTAAAACAACAAAAAAAAGAAGAATGTTTTTCTGGAGCCAACTGGCTGATCCCTCATGCCTCCAGTGGCTTTCCTTGCACTCTTCACATGTCTGCCAGGATTTCGCTGGGATGTTCCCAGATACTCTAAATGCTTTCCTATCCCTGCCTCTCTCCCAGCACCTAGACATAAGGGACAACAGAGCCTTCACATCTTCTCATTCAATCCCCGCTTTCCTAATGCGCCCTTTAGAGGTACATCACTAGAAAAGAACTTGCTATTTTTGTTGTTGATGATATTGTTTTAACTCCTTTGAGGTCAGAATTTCACCCTTTTGGGAGAAGTTATTACAAATTATCCGTATCCCATTCTTTAAAAAATTTCCTCCAATAACAAAGTGCCATGGCTTATCTGCATAAAAATGAAGTTCAAAGCCATTCTTTTTTTTTTTTTTTAAGGTTTTATTTATTTATTCATGAGAGACACGGAATGAGAGAGAGAGGGGCAGGGACACAGGTAGAGGGAGAAGCAGGCTCCATGCAGGGAGCCGGATGTAGGGCTCCATCCTGGGTCTCCAGGATCATGCCCTGGGCTGAAGGTGGCGCTAAACCGCTGAGCCAACCGGGCTGCCCTCAAGCCCATTCTTAACTTTAAATTGATAGAAACCAAAGGTGTTATTAATGATAAATAAGGAACACAACTTTGAACATAAGAGGAGAGTAGTTAAGCTAAGGATGTTTTTCCAAAAAAAAAAAAAAGGAAAGAAAGGTGGATAATTTTTTAAAGAGACAAGTACTAAAAAAATGAGGATAATTTTTAAAATAAATAAATAAATAAATAATGAGGATAATTATATGAAAAGGGACTGCCTACTTCCATGGGCTCTGGGAAAATGAATTAAAAGGGGGCAGCTTTTAAAACTGAATAGGACGAGGGTATATAGGGAGCATCTTTCTCCCTCTTTTGAAAGACACAGATCCCACCATGGAAGACCAGAGATATTGCTTTTCAAATTCTTAGACAAACTGTCTCTCTTGAGTACTTTTATTTTCATAGCATATGTCCAGTGTAGGGGGCAAAGTGACCCAGGGAGCTTTGGGCAGGAGTATCAGGAGACCCAACTGGCATGGCCATTCTAGAACTAAGATGCCAGATATGATAGTTTACTAGGGTTGCTGTAACAAAGTAACACAAACTATTTGGCTTAAACAGCAGAAATTTATTGTCTGATAGTTCTGGAAGCTAGAGGTCTGAAATCAAAGTGTCAGCAGGATTGTTTCCTTCTGAGGCCATGGGGGAAGGATCTTTTCACAGCCTCTCTCCTTGGCTGTAAATGGCGGTCTTCCTGTTCACATGCCCTTCTCTCTATCTCCCAGGTAATGTACATCAGGGAGATATGTGTCTCTGGGTCTAAATTTCTCCTCCTTATGAGGACACCAGTCATATCGGATTAGGATCCACTCCAATGACCTCATTTTATATTTCAGTAAAGACCTTCTCTCCAAATATAACATTCTAAGGTCCTGGTTGTGAATTCTGGGGAGACACAATTCAACCCATAACACCAAGCAGCCTCCCTGTCTTCAGTTTCTCTAGAGGAGAATATTGGTCTTAATGCTCTTATGGGCTCTTTCAATCCCAGGTTTCCAGGATTCACTCAGCCCTTATGAAGCTGCCAAGCCTGCACCCTCTTCCTGCCCTTCCCCCTGCTGCTCCTGGCACCTCATTCACAGGACTATAAATATAAGAATTTTCCTGACCCAAGATTGCCAGGAGGGCGGGAAATGAGTGGGGAAATGGTGCTAGGGTGGAGTTTTCTTTAACCTTTTGTCAGTTGCATGAGTTCTGTAATCAGATCAACACTCAGGGTGTGGTGAGCTGGGGGTCCTGACATCCTAAGGCAAACAAGCAAACTCAATGACATTTGTTCTTTTCCAAAACCCAAGGTCTTCTGTGCTCCAACTATAGATGACAAAATAGTTCCAGGAGAGCTGCAGTGTTTTGTTCTCCCTGCCAATTCATTAGCAGCAGAACGGTTGCCGGCTAGAATCCAGCCAGGCTGACATCAGTTCCCCAGTAAAAGGACAGAACTGGAGCTGGATCTGTGCAGCCAACAGGGATCAGGAGGGCTCAGCTGTACTGACACGTTGGCAAAAAAAAAAAAAAAAGAAGAAGAAGAACAAGAAAGAAAGAAAAGAAAGAAAGAAAGGAAGGAAGGAAGGAAGGAAGGAAGGAAGGAAGGAAGGAAGGAAGGAAGGAAGGAAGGAAGGAAGGAAGGAAGGAAGGAAGGAAGGAAGACGAAGGGAAGAGGAGAAGAGAAAAGAAAAGAGAAGAAAGTTGGGAATGTTTCTAGAAATGAAGAGGTCACCCACCTTCTTTAAGGGACTCAGACAGGAAGAGAGGATGGAGGGGACACTAGGTGTGGCCATAACACAAATTAGGGTCTTGCCAGCATTGTCTTCAGTGAGTATTTAGAAAAATTAGGTTTTGCCTAACCTGCAAATAAAAACCATCAGTTTTAGAAACTTAAACTCAGAGCATGTGTGTAAAAAGAAACCTATATAAGGAAGCTGAGCTGGACTGTAGTTATGGCAGGCCCAGGAACAGCCCACTTCCTTTCTTTGTGCCTTTTTTATTCATCTCTAAATGTGGGGATGGTAATACAATTGCACTCCTCTCAACTTAAAAATACTTTTCTTCCAAATCACCTGACAAGGCTTTTTTTACCCCTGTATAGTGCCTACATCCAGTAAGAGATCTTCCAAAACCTCTTTATCAGTCTAACAGATCTTGCTGGAAGCTTCTAGCACTCCAGATGCTGAATGCTCTATCATTGACCCCTCGCTCTCCTGCGTGTCTTAAGAAAGTGCCAAAACCTTATGTTGAAGCTGTGTTTTATTAGGAGCTTCCTGGGCTTTTTTTCCATGGGATTTCTCCATTCCTATTTCTGGAATTTCTTCCCAGCTTTTATGATATTAGAGAGTGAGCTTTGGATGTCACTCTACGGCTGGATATTATATGAGTGTATGTGCCCACATTGTACCTTCAGTTTCAACCACATGCGGCAGGGCAAGGGAGGAAAAATAATCATCCTGGTGGCCCCATTCCCAGCTTCGTGGAGGCAGAACATGTCCCTGATGGGGCAGGCACGTTTCTGGCTATGTAGGGACTGGACAAGGGATCTCTGCATGCAGAAAACTAGGACACCAATGAGGTCATCCTAAAAGCAAAGTCTGGAGTTAGGTGGATTGAGGACAAATTATAATACATTCAACAACTTAATGTGCTTCAATCACACTTTCCAACTGGATTATCCTTGATTTAGGTATCCCAAAATGCTCTGATCTGCTATCCTCCCATCTATACCCTTAGGTATTGACTCTTAGATCCTCCCAATTAAATTGAACTTTTGAGTACTAAATCTGACCCTGCTTCCTTAGAAGTAATATCCATTTATTTATTTAGCATCCATTGATTCACTCAACAGCAGGAATTAGGTGCCTCTCATCCACCAAGCATAGTGCTCTGTTAAAAGAGTAGGAAAGGCTTCCTGCCCTGGAGGAATTCCTAGTTCAAGCTCTCTTCCAGCTGCTGAGGGTTCTGGATTTGGGTTTTGACTTTGACTTTTTAAACTTAGAGCACCCATGCTTCCTTTCCAAGGGGGAACTTGGCTTCCTTGCTAATGCAGAGAATGGATAGCTGCCAAGTTGCTCTACTCAACCAGACATCTAGTCTCAACTACTCTTGGTCCTTCCTGTCTCTGTCTGAAGCCCAGCATGACAATCCCTTTGCCTGCCTGGACTCTGCTTGAGTCCAGAAGCTCTGTCCCCATACCAAAGGTTATATACCCGAACCTTTGGGCCTCCAGAGCCCTGCAGATGTATCTTCTGTAGAATCTCTTCCCCATTTGTTTCCTCTTGGGCCTACTCTCAGCCTGACCACCACTAGACCATGACAGAGTTCTAAGATCCTAGTGTGTCTGAGAATTCATCTGTGACAACTGAAAATGGGACCCAAATGGGGAACATCTAACTGTTTCCCTTCTGAATCATGCTAGTCTGACTTGGGAGCCCAGGTCTGCCCAGCACAATCTTCTTGGCCCCCCTTGCTGCTCTGCCTTCTGTTGGGGGTGGGGGGAGATGGTCACTGTGCAGTGATGTGCAGGAAAAGCTAAGGTAAGGCACTGCCCATACCTAAGAAGCAGTCATACCTATAGGGTATTCCTGTCAAAAATGCTCTATGTGTAGCAGTGCAAGGGAAGGGAAAAATAAACCATCCTTGTGGTCCCACTGCATCTAATCTGGAGGAGATAATGAGACATCCAAACTAGACATTCTACAAAACAGTAATCCTGGACTCTTCAATAATACTGACGGCAAGAAAGATTTTTTTAAATGCGAGTGAGCTGTTTTAGATCAAAGACAGCTAAATGTAATGCATGATCCTTGATTAGATCCTGAATTGAAAAAAATATAGTCACAAAGACATTATTGGGACAATTATGGGAATATGTACATGTGTGCATGCATGTGTGTATGGATGTGTATGTGTAGAAAGAGCAAGTAAGAAAAACAAATGTAACCTGCTAACAATTAGTAAATCTGAGTGAAAGGTATATGGCTTTTTGTTGTACTGTTTTCTCAGCTTTGCTGTAGGGTTGAAATTTTTCAAAGTAACAAGTGTAGCCTGGTGTGGGGTGAATGGACCATAAGATGGGAGAAGACAGATGAGCCGACTGGCAGGAGCCAGGACAGGCATGGCAACTCCTGACTGCTTCTGGATCAGATTCTAGTCCCAGGGAGAAAACAGGCAAAATACAAGTCTGGGCGAACTGGCCACAAGCGCAAGGAACCTGCAACTTAGTGAACACCTGGAAGCCTTGGGTCAGCCCCACCATCTGGGGACCAGATGTGGGTGCAGCAGGCAAATTCCAGGCCTACTAACAAACAAAGAATTCCCAATAATGCCACGTGTGGCCTTCGGAGGCTTAGGACTGGGAAATGCTGAATGATCAAGTGCTTGGCCGTTTTTCCAGGGGCCAGACAGGATTGAAGCCAGCAGGAACTGACACGTCTGCCTGTTGCCCAAGGAGCCCAAAAGCTCGCCCGAGGTGGGGGCAGGGGCTCTCAGGAGGCAGGGACCTAACTGGTTCTCTTTGCTTTTAACTGGGTAAACTTTGCACTGACAGATTAAGTTACTGATTATACTCACAGATATCACCCAAATTTCCCCTTTTCCCCATATTTTTCTTCTATTCTCTATTTGTAATTCTTTCTGGCTGTCCCTGCCCCTCCCCTGGTTTTATGCCATTATGATGTATGGAAAACATTAGAAGACTCTCTACGGTGTCTTAAAATGCCTAAATATAAAGCTGCAAAACAAAAAGAAAACAAAACAAAACCCCAGCAAATATCAAAGCTGGTTTTGGACTCAGTAGTGTCCACGTTGCTTGACATGCTGTTTCCAAAGGTCAGGGAGCTAAGTGCTAAGGGGGCCAAACATTCAAGCTCTCCCTCTGGCTTTGTCATTTTTGGCATTTCCATAAGTTTTATGGCCCTTAAAGGAATGGCTGACCTCTCCTTCCTGATTCTCTTTTAATCTCAGCTGTCCTGAGCAAATTCTGGACAGGACAAGCATTTCAGCCATCTCCTGTCCAAGGCTCCTGAGTTTTCTTCCCCTGTATGTGAGATGTACAGCGGGAGAGGTCAGCCAGGGGTTGGTGGGACAGACCCAGCCAAGGGCTCTGCCATTTCCACCATGCAGCTCAGTGACAAAGCAGCTATGACAAGCCCTGCCAAGACCATCTGTTGGGAGCCAGGAGTAGATGAATTCCCGGTGTGAGTAAGGAAAACAGCAACAGAGTTCGCTACAACTGTGATTAACACGCAGGATTCAGCCAAGTGAAGGCTCCTCCTGAGAAACCATAACATTTGCAGAAGTGAAGTTAAGTAAACCCCAGTGGTTTTCATTCTCAATCTCCTTTCTTTCACTTTCTCATGGTCTTTCTCTTTTCTCCTTTTTTTTTAAAAAATATTTTATTTATTTATTCATGAGAGACACAGAGAGAGAGGCAGAGACATAGGTAGAGGGAGAAGCAGGCTCCACACAGGGAGCCCCATGTAGGACTCGATCCCAGGATGCTGGGATCATGACCTGAGCTAAAGGCAGATGGTCAACCACTGAGCCACCCAGGTGCCCCTTCTTTTCTCCTCCTTCTTTGAGCAGCAAATCGCTATGTTCAAATACAAATATTAGACAAGAGCCAACATACAAAAGGAATCAAAACTCAGTCTGATTTTTTGTGAGGGCTCTGCATCTAGGTGGCTCCTCCGCTGTCGCCCAGGATAATTTCAGATAGTGCCCCACTGAATCCACGGTTTGAAAACCATTGCTTTGATCCGTGTGTTTTCCACACACAAAGGGAAGATGGTATAGGATGTCTTTTTAAAAAATATTTTATTTATTTATTTTGAGAAGGAGGGAGAGAGTGCAGGCATGCGGTGGGGGAGGGGCGAGTGAGAGAATCTCAATCCGACTACTCAGAGCAGGATGCTGGGCAAGGGCTTAGCTCACCATGTAGAGATGATGAGCTGAGCTGAAATGAAAAACCGAACTTGTAACCAACTGAGCCACCCAGACGCCCTTCAGGTGTTTTACAAACACCTCCCTACCAGTCCCTGAGCTGTTTTCAGGCTTCACTGCAAACCAAGAACAGGTGAGATCTGTTCTATTTCTTTCTTAGAAGCCTGGAAAGTATTCTTTGATGGAAAAAGAATCTAATGATAATTTATGATATCTTCAAAAAAGGGCTTTGGCCTGAACTTGAGGTGTTTCATCCTACTAGAAAAATGGAGGTGTGATCACATGGTTTCATGTCCATGAAGTTAAACCGGTGGTATATGTGGATCTTCAGTTCCCTCATGAGATGAGAGAATGCCAGGGTCTGCTGTCCTCACAGGTTCTATTGTGCTGGCTGTGTATGTGCGTGTGTGTGTATGTGCGTGTGTGTGTGTGTGTTTTATTGGAGTTCGATTTACCAACATATAGTATAGCACCTAGTGCTCATCCCATCAAGTGCCCCCCTCAGTGCCCATCACCTCATCACCCCACCCCCAACCCACCTCCCCCATTGTGCTGGCTTTATGTTAAATCAACATCTTGGATCCAGTTGAGCTTGTTTCATTTTTTTGAACGTTACATATTATATCAGCGGCTTACTTTTCCTGCCACGGACCACTAATTACGTTTTCATCTATAACTCAAATGTCATGGAATAGAAAACTGTGAGAAAGTTCATCTCTGAAGCAATGGAAAGTTCCCAAATGTGACAACAACACAGTAACCTATAACAGGAAAGGCCATTAAACACGAATATTACATCAGTTATCACAATAGCAAAGACTTCTGAAGTGGAAAAAAATATATTTTACACAACTACCAGTCATCCCAAAAGAACAATGTGTTTTAGTCATTCGTTTCAAACTGTTTGGCTCAATTCTGAGCTACCTAGTTATTTTTTAATTTTGTTTTATTAGTAGTTAGACCATATTTTCCTAGGCCACACCAGCCAAGATGCTATACACTTTTAACAGACAGATAGCAATGACCCGCACATGTCCTGATCTTTCCTGACCTCTATCCCCATCAGTGCCCCCTCTGGGAATCACCAGAGAGCATATTACCTGGGCTCACCAGAAAGTTCAAGAGCTACCACCACCATTTTCTTCTGCCCTGCCCCTCTTCGATGATGTTGACCGCTCCTGTCTTCACTATCCATACAATTTTGTGAAGTTGTCTCATGGTGGCCTCCAGTATCACCAGTCAGCCACCCTCTATAGGCCCATGGCCACCTTCACCAGCCCTGAGACACAGGGCTGCTCTGTATCAATATGGATATGAATATTCTGGAGGTCATGAGTTCTCTCTCCCTTTTGTGTAGCATATCGACTGAGGCAGTACTGCCTTTCATTCATTGCCTTCGAGCTTTTATGGAGAGCAATTGTCTTAGTCTATTCGGGCTGTTACAGCAGAAATACCACAGGCTGGAAGTCCAAGATCATATCATGGTTGGGTTCTAGTAAAGGGCCTCAGGTGGGTGGTTAGGCTGCTGCCTTCCCTCTGTGTCCTCACGTGACAGAAGGGGCTAGAGAACTCCGTGGGGTTTCTTTTATAATAGCTCTAATCCCATTTAAGAGGGCTCTACCCTCACAACATAAGCACCTTCCAAAGGCCTCACCTCCTAATACCATCACGTTGGGCACTGGGATTTGGAGTGGCGGGGGAGAGGGGGAGCAGGCAGGGATGGAGGACACAAATATGCGAAGCACAGAAGCAGTGCTTTCAGGTTTTATGCACAGGACTTTGTCTCCTGGGACTCAGTTCTGGGTATGTGGAGGCAAGACTAGAGTTTGGGGAATACTGTGTATTCGGAGCTGTGCTCCCACCAGAAGATTTAATAAGCTTTTCTGTTTGAGTCTCTCTTCCCTTAAATGAATTCTCTCTCCTGAGTTCATTGGTCCCTCTCACAAATCAGCTTCTGGCAGCTCAGTCTACCAGACAGGCCTGGACCCGTCTGAACCCCAGCAGGGGAATGCTGAGGCTCACCAGAGGCCACTGCTGTGTAGCTTTCAAGTTGAAATTTACTCCAGGCTCTTCACACAATATGTATGCTTTTTTTTTTTTTTTTAAAGCAGACAACTTTGGTTATCTCAATCATTCGTTCCTAAGTTAGTCATTTTCTTTTCTTTTGCCTTGTCCTTATGAGCTCTTAGATGTCAAATGGCAGATGGGTGAGGTTATCACCGACCATTTGATTCATACACTTAAAACACATGGGTAGAAGGTTTATCATTCCTATTCCTGCATATCAGCATTCTGTTTGCCTAAAATAAATTTACTCAAATGGATCTTCACTAGAATGTGGAGAAATCAGAACCCTCATGCATTACTGGTGGGAATGTAAAATGGTGCAGCCACTTGGGAAATGAGTTTGGCAGTTCTTCAAATAGTTACATGAAGAGTCACCACATGACCCAGCAATTTCACTCCTAGGTATATAGCTCTGAGGATTAAAAACATAGGTGCACACAAAAGCTAATGCACTAACATTCATAGCAACATCATTCATTAGATCCACAAAATAAAAACACCCTAGATGTTTATCAATGATGAATTGAATAGTGGTAATGGCTGCCCAATTTTATGAAAACACTAGCACTGAATTACACACTTCATTTTTTTAAAAAAAGATTTTATTTATTTATTCATGAGAGACACAGAGACAGAGACAGAGAGGCAGAGACACAGGCAGAGGGACAAGCAGGCTCCATGCAGGAAGCCCGATCACGCCCTGGGCCAAAGGCAGGCGCTAAACTGCTGAGCCACCCAGGCGTTCCTGAATTACACACTTTAAAAGGGTGAATTTTATATCTCAATTTTTCATCTCTCTACATGGTAAGCACTTAGCACAGTCTGCCTTTTTTTTTTTTATTAACTGAAATCCAGTACAGTCTTTTTTTCAAGTTTCTTTAGTTTCTGTCTAATGCCTTTTCTGTTCAAGAACAGCCTGCTTTTTATTTCATTTTAGATTTGATTTATTTATTTGAGAGAGCGAGAGCAGGGGGAGCAACAAAAGGAGAGGGAGAAGCAGGCTGCTCACTGAGCAGGGCTCCATCCCAAGACCTGGGATCATGACCCAAGCCAAAGATAGACGCTTAACCAACTGAACCACCCACCTGCCCTGAAGAGCCTGCTTTGTAAAGAAAAAAATTAAATACTGTATGGATCTATGTTTGTAACAAATTGCAGCTTTCTTGTGAAAGGTAAAATCTTTGTAAAGCCCAAGTAAAAAGAATGAATGCTTCTCTTATTCATTCATTCAACAAATATTGAGAATGTGATATGGCAATATGCCAGCAATGCAGAGATGGTGACCAAAGCAGATATATCCCTGCCTGCACAGAGAGATATAGGAAAGTAAATACAATTTGACAAAAGCTGTGCCCAGGAAAGCACAGAGCTCTCTGAGGGCCTACGGGAGGAACACTACTCAGGCCTGAGGACACAGGGAAATCTTTCTGGAGCCCTTGATTTCTCCTTCTTTTTTTTTTTTTTTTTTAAGATTTTATTTATTTATTCATGAGAGACAGAGAGAGAGAGAGAGAGTCAGAGATAGACATAGGCAGAGGGAAAAGCAGGCTCCCTGTGGGGAGCACAATGCAGGACTTGATCCCAGTATCCTGGGATCATGCCCTGAGCTGAAGGCAGACACTCAACCATTGAGCCACCCAGGTGCCCATGGAGCCCTTGATTTCTAATAGAGAATTGAAGTTGAGCCACAGTCTAGGTCACAAAGAGCCGAGGAGGGAAATGTCCTAGACAGTGGGGATAACATGTGCAAAGACCCTGAGGTGGGAGGAAACACAGCATATTCCAGGAACAATTCAGAATGACTTTTGAAAAAAGATCCAATCTAAATATTTGGTTTGAGCAAGTCCAGACTATCATGTTTAGGAATTCAGTACTTTTTTTGCCAGGGTTCCCACTTGTTCAAATTCTACTCTGTGTATTGCTTAGAATGTTTTCAGCTGCAAGTAAGAGAAATCCTGGCTCCCACAGGAATAAAGAGTAAGGACTTTTATTATTTCACTTGACGGGGAGAGTAGAAGTTGGGCAGACTTCAGGATAGGTGCATTCAGTGGTTTGACAATGTCATTAGGGACCCAGCTTCTTTCTGTCTTTCTCTCTGCTATGCACCCATTCAGCTTCTTTTTAAGGCAAGTTCCCCTCAAGACCACACAACATAAGGTCACATGCTTCCCTGTCCTCTTTCATCAGCAGAGACACTTCTCTGCTTTTCTCCAGGAAGACTTTCCTGGCAACTCATTGGCACAATTCCTAAAGAGAGCCCTGGCAAGGGAGTAGCCACCGTGAGTGGCTTGGATTATTTTCAATGGATTGAATGTTGGGGCATCACCCTTAGTGTGACCACAGTGGGAACCTTAAATATAGGTGGGTGTCTTGGGCTGGCACTGCATTTACCAGCGCCTGCCTTGAACCAAGAATATGTCCAAGTCCAGCTTCAAAGTATGGTGAGTAATGTGGTTTTTGTTACCACAGGTTTTGTGAAAACTGGCTATCATACTGACAAACTTCCTAAAAATTATCTCTAAACCTCTTTCTTTTTCCCCTGATTTCCACCCCATCTTCCTCTCCAGACGTCTTTCAGCCAAACTGGTTGTTACCTCTTTTCCACTCATTTTCTTCAAGTCACTTGGCTTGCATTTTCCACCCAGCAGAAACCACTCCTCCCCACGTGAAGGAATGGACTCTCAGGTCACCTCCTTTTCCTCCCACATGCTCTTGAGGACCTCCACTTGCCCTGCCAGGAATTCATTGGGGACCTACAATGTCTTATTAGTGTTTCGACACACAAAAACCTGGATCTCAATGTTTCCAAATGTTTTCAATCAATAGGCCTATTAATTATCAATCACTATTAAAAGTTATGGGTAGTCACACAGAAATTGGTGGCTTTGTGGGTTTATTTACTTGAGGGAAAGAGCACAGAGGAAGAGGGAAAAGTACACTTCACCTCAGTAGAGAGCCTGACATGGGGCTCAATACCAGGACCCTGAGATTATAACCGAGCCAAAGGCAGACGTTTAACTGACTGAGCCATCCAGGCATCCCCACAGAGAAATTGTTTTATGTAGGAAAAGAATAATTTCAATATGGTCCAGTATGGTTAAAAATACCAAAACTATGAAAAAATATAAACTATGTCCGAAGACAAAAAAGTTGGGAAATACTTGTAAAATAAGTGACAATTTCCTTAATCCTTAATCTAGATAATTATTTTTACAAATCACTAAGGAAAAGGTAAACATCCTAAGGCAAAAGATATGAACTGTCAAAGAGAGAGAGATAACATTTATTTTAATTTTTGCTGATCAGATTGATAAAGATTTTAAAACTTATTAATCACTAGTATTGGCAAGAATATGGAGCAAGAAGCACTGTTAATGGGAACGTCATCGGAACAATGTTTCTGGAAGCCAATCTGCATTTGTATTAATATTTTTTTAATGTTTACTTTAAAAAATTATTTATTTGACAGAGAGAGAGCACAAGCTCTGTGGAGGCAGAGGGAGAGGGAGAAGCAGGCTTCCCAAGGAGCAGGAAGCGCAATCTGGGACTCAATCCCAGGACCCTGGGATCATGACCTGAGCCGAAGGCAGATACTTAACCAACTGAGCCACCCAGGCGCCTCTAAAATATTTTATTTACTTCTGGTTGATTAATGTTTCAGGGAATTTATTTTAAGGAAATATCCAAAAAAAAAAAAAAAAAAGGAAATATCCAAGCAGGGGCACAAAAATTTATGTACTTCTCATAACTCTTTTTTAAAAGGATTTTATTTTTAAGCAATCTCTACACCCAGCGTAGGGCTCACACTCAAAACCCTGAGATCAAGAGTTGCATGGTCTACTGACTGAGACAGTCAGGTGATCTCATAACTTCTATAAAACAGCAAAATTGAGTAACTTTATTGTCCAACTAATTAAATTAATTGTGGTAAATTTGTTATTGCAAAGACTTGCTTACCTATGATTGCATCTCCAGAATCTAGCTTGGTGCCAGGTCCATATATGAATATTTATTGAATAAATGAACAAAGAAATATGTTGGATATTCTACAGACATTAAGAATGATGATACAGGGGATCCCAGCAGTTTAGCGCCAGCCTTCAGCCCAGAGCATAATCCTGGAGTCCTGGGATCGAGTCCCATGTCGGGCTCCCTGTATGGGGCCTGCTTCTTCCTCTGCCTGCATCTATGCCTCTCTCTCTCTGTCTCTGTGTCTTTCATGAATAAATAAATAATTAATTAAAAAAAAAAAAAGAATGATGATACAGGGATGCCTGGGTGGCTCAGCGGTTGAACATCTGCCTTCAGTTCAGGGCATGATCCTGGCGTCCCAGGATCGAGTCCCACATCTGGCTCCCTGAATGGAGCCTGCTTCTCTCTCTGGCTAAATGTCTCTGCCTCTCTCTCTCTTGAATAAATAAATAAAATCTTAAAAAAAAAAAGGTGATACATATTTACTTTTATTGAAATAAAAGTAAGCTATTATTACAAGGAAAAGCATATCAACAAGAGAAAGGATAAAAACCATATGAGCATAATAGATGCAAAAATGCATTACACAAAATACAAATTCCATTCATGATATAAATACTCAACAAAGTAGATGTAGAGGGAATATAACTTAACACAATAAAGTCCATATATGAAAAACCCAAAGCTAACATCATCCTCAATGGTGAAAAGCTGAGAGCTTTTCCCCTAAGTTGGGACTAAGACAATGATGTCCACTGTCACCACTTTTATTCAACGTAGTACTGGAAGTCCTAGCTACAGCAGTCGGACAACAGAAAGAAATAAAAGGCATCCAAATGGGCAAGAAAGAAGTAAAATTTTCACTATTTGCCAGTGACGTGATACTATGTATAGAAATCCCTAAAGACTCCACCAAAAAAATTACTAGAACTGATAAATTAATTCAGTAAGGTCACACGATACAAAAATCAATATACAGAAATCGATTGTATTTCTATACACCAATGAAGTAGCAGAAAAAGAAATTAAGAAAACAATGACATTTACAATTGTACCAAAAATAATAAAATATCTAGGAATAAACTTAACTAAGGAGATGGAAGACCTGTACTCTAAAAACTATGAAATACTGATAAAAGCAGTTGAAGATGAGGGTGCCTCTGTGACTAGTTGGTTAAGCATCTGCCTTTAGCTCAGGTCATGATCTTATGGTATTGAGATCAAGCCTCTCATTGGGTGCCCTGATGAGTAGAGAGGCTGCTTCTCCGTTTCTCTCTGCCATTCCCTCTACTTGAGTGCTCTCACGTTCTCTCTCATAAATAAGTGAATAAAATCTTTTTTTTTTAGAAGTTCTATTTCTTTATTTGAGAGAGAGATAACGAGAAAAGGGAGAGAGGGAGAAGCAGGGCTCCGCACTGAGCAGAGAGCCCAATGTGGGTCTCAATCCCAGGACCCTGGGATCAGGACCTGAGCCAAAGGCAGACACCTAACCAACTGAGCTTGTATTTTAAAAAGAGTGCTTGTATTTTAAAAAGAGAAACTGAAGATGACACAGTTAAATGGAAAGATATTCTGTGCTTATGAATTAGAGGACAAATATTGTTAGATGTCCATACTACTCAATAGAATCTACAAATTTAATGTTGTTAGTCTACAGATTTAATGCAATCCCTATCATAAAAGACCCCGAAAAGACAAAGCAATTTTAAAAAAGAACAAAACTGGAGGCATCACAATCCCACATAACAAGATATACTACGAAGTTATAGAAATCAAAACAGGAGTATTGGCACTAAAATAGACACATAGATCAATGGAACAAAATAGAGAGCCCAAAAATAAACCCACAGTTATACGGTCAATTAGTCTTTGACAAAGGAGGCAAGAATATGTAATGGGGAAAATCCATTTGTTCAATAAATGGTATTGGGAAACCTGGACAGCTACATACAAAAGAATGAAACTGAACTAATTTTTTACACCATACACAAAAATAAACTCAAAATGGATTAAGGACCAAAAAAAAAATGGATTAAGGACTTAAATGTGAGATCTGAAACCATAAAAATCCTAGAATAGAGCACAGGCAGTCATTTCTCTCTGACAATGACCAACATTTTTCTAGATATATCTTTCTGAGGCAAGAGATATAAAATCAAAAATGACATCTCTGATAAAGGGTTAGTCTCCAAAATATAGAAAGAACTTACACAACTCCACATCTAAAAAACGTAAGTGAAAATTTTTTAATTAAAAAAAAAAACTAGGGCAGCCCCAGTGGCTCAGCAATTTAGCACCACCTTCAGCCCGGGGCCTGATCCTGGAGACCTGGGATTGAGTCCCACATCAGGCTCCCTCCATGGAGCCTACTTCTCGCTCTGCCTTTGTCTCTGCCTCTCTCTCTCTCTATTTCTCTCTCTCTCTCTCTCTCTGTGTCTCTCATGAATAAATAAATAAAATATTAAAATTAAATTAAATTAAATTAATTAATCCAATTAAAAATGGGCAGAAGACATGAAGACATTTCTCCAAAGAAGACATTCAGATGGCCAACAGACACATGAAAAGATGCTAAGTATCACTCAGCATCAGGGAAATGGAGATCCAAACCACAATGAGCTATCACTTCAAACTTGTCAGAATGAGTAAGATAAAAAATGCAAGAAACAAGTGTTGGTAAAGATGCGGAGAAAGGGGAAGACTCTTACACTGTTGGTGAGAACGCAAACTGGTGCAGCCACTATTGAAAACACTATGGAAGTTCCTCAAAAAATTAAAAATAGAATTACCATATGATACAGCAATTTTGGTACTGGATATACCCAAAGGATATGAAAACACTAATTAAGAAAGATATATGCACCCCTCTGTTTATTGCAGCATTATTTACAGCAGCCAAATTATGGAAGCAGCCCAAGTGTCCATCAATAGATGATTGGATAAAGAAGATATGGTATGTGGGACACCTGGGTGGCTCAGTCGTTGAGCGTTTGCCTTCAGCTCAGGGTTGTAATCCTGGGGTCCTGGGATTGAGTCTTCCTCTGCCTATGTCTCAGCCTCTCTATGTATCTTATGAAGAAATAAATAAAATCTTTTTTAAAAAGATGTGGCATGTATACATACATACATACAAACACAGTGAAATATTATTTGCCCATGAAAAGGAATAAAATCTTGCCATTTGCAACAACATGGATGGATCTAGATAGTGTAATGCTAAGTAAATAGGCCAGAGAAAGACAAATACCATAAGATTTCACTGACATGTGGAATTTAAGAAACAAAACAAATGAACAAAGGAAAAAAGAGACAAAACAAAAAAAATCAGACTCTTAACCATAGAGAACAAACTGATGGTTACCAGATGGGAATTGGGTGGGCAGATGGCTGAAATAGGTGAAGGGGATTAAGAGTACAGCATCGTGATGAGCACTGAGTAATGTATAGAATTGCTGAATCCATATTGTATACCTGAAATGAATATATCACTGTGTATTAACTACTGAAATCAAAATTTTATTTATTTATTTATTTATTTATTTATTTATCTATCTATCTATCTGTTTATTTATTTATTTGAGGTAGAGGGAGAGAAATACTCAAGCAGACTCCATGCTGAGAGTGGAGCCCAACACAGGGCTCAATCTCATGACCCTGAAAATAACTGAAGAATTTTAAGTAATTATGTTCACCGCACATTTGCTTAGAAAAAGACAGACAACTGCAATGTCCAATAGAGAATTGTTAAATTACAAGTCATCATAGGATAGTACATCATGCAGCTAGTAAAATAGTTGTTCAAAGAGTTTTTACGGGCATGAGAAGACATTTGATGCAATATTAAACCAAAAAAAGACATTAAATTATATATAAAATAGGATCTCAACTATATTAAAAAATGTGGGTGGGAGGAGACTACAAGGAAACAGGAAAATATTAACAGTGCTTATCTCTGGCCAGCAGCTTTTTGTTCTGCTCTTTATTTTTTTTAAGCTAGATTTTTTTTTTATGATTTTACTTATTTATCCATGAGAGACCCAGAGAGAGGCAGAGACATAGGCAGAGGAAGAAGCAGGTTCCCACTGGGAGCCTGATGCAGAACTCCATCCCAGGACCCCAGAATCACAACCTGAGCCCAAAGCAGACGCTCAACCACTAAGCCATCTAGCCATCTAGATGGTCATCTAAAGCCATCACTTTAACATCTTAATCCCTTAAACTAGATTCCTAGTAAAGAAACTACTGGATTGTAGGGTATTAATGCATTGAAATACTCTTGAGACATATTATCAAATTCCTTTCTCAAAGACTGTTCCAGCTGCTTCTCTCTCTGTGTGTGTCTCTCATGAATAAATAAATAAAATATTAAAATTAAATTAAATTAATTAATCCAATTAAAAATGGGCAGAAGACATGAAGACATTTCTCCAAAGAAGACATTCAGATGGCCAACAGACACATGAAAAGATGCTAAGTATCATTCAGCATCAGGGAAAGGGAGGCTTTCCTGAATTTGTGGAGACGGGAGCCTCTGTAATGGGGAATTGGACTAGAAGTCAAGAGGGGTGTGGTCTCTGCTCTGCCACAAAACAGCTATGTCATCCTGAGAAACAATATTAAAAAAATTTTTTAATATGTGTAAATTTACATGTTTTGGGTTTTTTTTAAAAAGATTTTATTTTTGGGCAGCCCCGGTGGCGCAGCGGTTTAGCGCTGCCTGCAGCCTGGGGCCTGGTCCTGGAGATCCGGAATCGAGTCCCACATCAGGCTCCCTGCATGGAGCCTGCTTTTCCCTCTGCCTGTGTCTCTGTCTCTGTCTCTGTCTGTCTGTCTGTCTCTCTCTCTCTCTCCCCCTCCGTGTGTGTCTCACATCAATAAATAAATAAAAATCTTTAAAAAATAAATAAAAAAGACTGTCGTTTAAAAAAAAGATTTTATTTTTAAGTAATCTCTACACCCAATGTAGGGCTCAAACTCGCAACCCTAAGATCAAGAGTCACATGTTCTTTCAACTGAGCTAGCCAGGTGCCCCAATAGGTTTTTTTTTTTTTTTCCCAATAGGTTTTTAAAACACTTTTAACATTTTTTTTTTTCCAGACATCACAACCACCCCCATGAAACAAGGAGAGATTATTCCTGTTGGAAAGATCAGAAAGCAAGGCCCAAAATGGTTAAGTGATTTTTCCAGGGTCACAACTGGTAAGTGACATGAAATGCACAACTTCTGGTTCTTATTTCAGAATAATTTCCATTATCTCACACTGCCTCTTTCTTTTCATCTTGTCACGCAAACATTTTAGATCTCAAGGTAGGGACTGTCCTCATGCTTCTCAGATTTCACTGTGCATGCAAATCCCCTGAGGAACTTTGTTAAAATGCAGATTCTAATCAATAGGTCAGGATAGCATCTAAGATTGGCATTTTTAACAAAGCGCCCCCTGGGGCGGGGTGGGGGGGTGGCCGGCGGGCGTGTGGGGAGACAGTGCTGCTGGTTTGTGGGCCTCACTTTGAATAGCAAGATACAAGAGAGTGTCTTAAATTCCTTTTTGGCAAAAATATTGCATATTTGAGTATTTTTCACCTAGGATAAAATTATATCACATGGAGAAGCCATTTATCATATAGAATTCACCAGGTTCCACAATGTCTAGGTCAGTGGATGGGGATCAGTAGCGGACTGCAGCCTGGACTCCATCATTTCTGCCAGTTTCAAATAAACTTTAAAAAGCAATTAAACCTAATAAAGAAGTTCTTCGAAACCAAGTACATGGGTTGCAGGAGCAGTCCAGTACTGAGCAGGACATTTAGAGGGAAGGCAAAAGCTAGCCACACAAGAAAGAAACTAAGAACTCCAGGGTGCATGATTAATCCTGGCTAGAGATGGCATTCCAGGCAGGGGACCCAGCGTTGGAAAAGCAAAGGAAAAAGGAATGGGTCAGATGTTTTAGGGACAGTGAATAGACTCATTTGGGAGGAATGTAAAATTCATGGAGGGGGATAAGATTGGAAGGACAACTCCAGGCCAGAATTTTATAGCCTGTGATGCTTGGTTGAATTTAGACTTTTATTTAAAACTCCAGAGCTGTTCGCCACTGAAGGCTTTTGAGCCAACAAATGACATGAAAAGGTGTTAGAAGATAAGTTTTCAGAGGGCAGTGACTGGAAAGTTAAAAAACAACAACAATAACACCAGAATATGTTGTTTGTATTGGTTGATTACATGTGGCAAGTGATGGGAGAGTTTAAGGGCAATCTTTGAGGTTTCAAGGCTGGATGATAGGAAAATGAAAATAGAGATGTCAGGGGATAAGCAGATTACATAAATAGCTGCAATAACATTGTCCCCACCAACTTTAATATCCTGGCATGGCCCCAAATGCTATGATCACAATGGCAGAAGAAAGGTTATTTTGAGATAATTTTGCCTGAATTGTCTGATTATTAGTTAAAATTCTGTCTTGACAGAAAAAGGTTTATACTTGGTTTTCTAGGAGTGATAGGTATGCATGAATTTTTGCCTTCTTTCTACCTGTCTTAGCAACTGTCACTGGTAGCACAGTTGACTAGGAATCAGGAAATTTGACTAGGAGAAGAAAATTGATGTGCTTGGATCAGGAACCAAACTAACTGGTCTCTGAGGTTCCATATCAGAAGAGGGACACCGTGAATTCCTGCTTTCTCCTCCTTCCCAGCACATACCTCTATATAAAGGCATTAATCTAACTGTGATTTCATCCTGATTTAGCACGGTCCACTAGAAACTCCCTCGCTGGATTCTGAAATTCTTTATAACTGAGTTCAGCTGACAAATGCACTGGTTTCATTGCCTTATAGAGGCCTTGATGCCCTCAGAATAGCACAGTTATTTGTAGCAAAGGGCAGACCTTTGTACTCAGTTGGCAGCTTCTGCTCGCTAGAGCTTGTGGGAGCCTGAAAGGAAGAAGCCCAGACATGCATGTGGTTCCCTCCCTGTTCAATTCAATTCACTCCATTGTCTTTTTTTGGTGGTTTGACCTCTTATGACAATTGTAAGGTATCCTGGAAAATTCTGAGATATAATTCATAGCTCTTGCAGTGCAGACAAAAGATTTTTAATTAAAATGAAAGCAATAATAGAAACATTCTCAAAGAAGGCTGGGTTTTGTTTAAGCCACATGTCTCCATCAGATTCCAACTGTATGGAATCACACAGATTCCAACTCGTGTGTGTGTGTGTGTGTGTGTGTGTGTGTGTGTGTATTTTTTTCTTCTCACTTCTTATCACAGATAATTAACAAGAATTTGTGGAACACCCACTCTGTTCAGAGCACAGTAATAATGTGCCATTGTTTAGGGTTCAAAACAAATTGCTAATTCAACAACCCCAGTAAGAGCAGGGTTTTGTTTTTTGGTTTTTTTTTTCTCTTTGTGGTGACCATTTTTATCTGAGACATTGATTGTGTTTTGATAATAGAATTATGTGGTATGGGACACCTGGGTGGCTCAGCGGTTGGGTGCCTGCCTTTGGCTCAGGTGGTGATCCTGGAGTCCCAGGATGGAGTCCTACGTCAGGCTCCCTGCATGGGCCCTCTCTCTCTCAGTCTGTGTCTCTCATAAATAAATAAATAAATAAATCTTTTTTTTTTTTAATTTATGATAGTCACACACAGAGAGAGAGAGAGAGAGAGAGGCAGAGACACAGGCAGAGGGAGAAGCAGGCTCCATGCACCGGGAGCCCGACGTGGGATTCGATCCCAGGTCTCCAGGATCGCGCCCCAGGCCAAAGGCAGGTGCCAAACCGCTGCGCCACCCAGGGGTCCCTAAATCTTTAAAAAAAAAGAATTATGTGGTAGAATAGAGTGTGATCTGTCATAAATTTGTGGTTTACTATGAAATGAGATGGGGAGGTGATCTGAAACCAGCAAGGTAAGGACTTATCTCCATTCTTCCACTCTCTGGCTTGTGACAGGTTTAGTGGTGAGAGAGATGTTCCAAGCTTAAAGCAAAGACAGAAACAACATCACTATCTGGCACAGTGAGATGTGTAATGTGTTCTCAGGATAATTCTGGTTTTGTTTGGTTCTAAAAACCTGCCTGTGTTTTTATTACTCAGTCACTTCTTGAGCCAGTAAGCCTGATACAGCCACAGAAATTAGTTCGGATATGTCTTTAATCACAGGATAGCTTTAGAGAACAGGGATCTGATTCAGAATAACTGATTGTTTCAACCACAGTCACACAGCAGATACCCCAAAACCAAACAAATGCCCTACATCTTGTTTAAGAACAAGCACACCGATAGAGATGATAAATCTCTGCCAGAAACCAGCTAGATTTCATTGTTACTTCAGCTATTTGGCAAGGTCTTTTTGACATATACTTTTTAAAAGTCGTCGTCGTTGTTTTTTTAATCTGTGGTTCCCGGATGACTTCTTTGAAATGTCACTTCATCTTAAAATTTGGAATGATAACTGAAGTTTAGCTTACTGGCTGTGTCCAAACACAAACCCAAGGGATTTTACCCTAAGAATTTAGGTAAAATCTTTGGATGATTTGGGCCAAAAAGAACTCTTTCAGTAATCTGGAGCCCATTTCTGTTGTTTCACTTTCAGTAATGGGTAATAGGGTCAGAGACTAAACAGTGTGTATTGCTTCAAGCTTTGAATTTATCTTTTGGGATAGTGTCCTAAATCTTTCAGAATATCTGATTTATTAGGTTTAATAGAGTCAAAATATTATTTGAAGGTAATATAGCTTTTACCTATGTTTATAAAGTAAATCCATTGGCCTCAAAACCTTAAACAACTCATCTTTATGTCCCTAGAAATATGTGGGTTTTTTTTTAAGATTTTATTTATTTATTCATGAGAGACACACACACAAAGAGAGAGAGAGAGAAAGAAAGAGAGAGGCACAGACACAGGCAGAGGGAGAAGCAGGTTCCATGCAGGGAGCCCGATGTGGGACTGGATCCCAGGTCTCCAGGATCACGCCCTGGGCTGAAGGCGGCGCTAAACCGCTGAGCCACCCAGGCTGCCCAGAAACATGTTTTAAAATGTTCAGTGGGACATGAATATATCCCTACTTGATATTTTCCTTATCTTGCAGTTAATGTAAGGGCATCATAGAAGGTAGTCTCAGCATCAATAACGAACATTACAATTTTTTAATTGAAATTTCATTTTATTATTTTTTTTAAAGATGTTATTTATTTGTGAGAGACAGAGAAAGAGGCAGAGACGTAGGCAGAGGGAGAAGCAGGCTCCCTTTGGGGAGCCTGATGAGGGACTTGATCTCAGGACCCCAGGATTACAACCTGAGACAAAGGCAGATGTTCAACCATTGAGCCACCCTGGTACCTCTAATTAAAAATTTTAATTGAGGTTATTATAGATCTATATGCAGTTATAAGAAATAATACAGTAAGAGTGTCTGGGTGGCCCAGTGGTTAGGCATCTGCCTTCTGCTCGGGTCATGATCCTGGGGTCCTGGGATGGAGTCCCACATCGGGCTCCTTGCATGGAGCCTGCTTCTCCCTCTGCCTGTGTCTCTGCCTCTCTCTCTGTGTCTCTCATGAATAAATAAATAAAATCTTGAGAAAAAAAAGAAAGAAAGAATACAGTGAGATCCCTTGTATTCTTTCCCCAGTTTCCCTCAATGGTAACAATTTCTAAAACTATAATACAAATTGGGATATTGGCATTGATACAATCCAGCGATCTTATTTCTATTTCCCTAGTTTTACTTGTCTGTGTGTGTGCTTATTTACATACACCACATTGCCATCTATACAGTTTTGTGGACTCACCACACAGTCAGGATACACGCAGTGCCATCACCATAAGGATTCCTTATGTTGCCTTTTAATAGCTACATACCCTTTCCCTCCACCCACCTAAACTGTATTATTTTCTGACCAATCAGGTAGTTCTCCACATAGATTGGAAAGCCAGTATATATAGTAATTATTAGATTAAGTCTCACTGCCTGAGTTTGAATCCTGGCTCTGCCACCACCCTGGGTAACTGATATGCCTGACCTTATTTAATCCTCACAAAAGCCCTGTGAGATAGATATTCTTGTCCCTGTTTTTAAATAAGGAAACCAAGCCTGAAAGAAATGAAAGTATATTATTCTATTTGCCTAGAGTAACATACTAGCACACATTTGAATTAGGATTGAAAATCAGGTCTGTATGCCGCCTCCACCCAAACCCATGTTTTTTCACAACAGCAAATGTATTAATTTCAAGTGTTCCAGTTACAGCAGCGTGCTGGTTGTTAAGCATTTGCCCCAGCCTCAAACTCATACTTCTAGTCACTGCTTTGTGACACAAAGCACAATTCTCTTTTGCCAGATAGGTTCTGCCAATAGGAGGCGCTAGGGGAATAAGTCACTAGCTCCTTCGAGGTTGTTTTCTGTTCTTTCAATGTCACCAAACAAACAGCCCTTCATCCTGGCAGTGACCGTTCCTTCTTATAGTCACAGTTAATTCCGGTCTGCAGGTGGTCCACATTCCCACAACTGGCTCCATTGCACCCCTCAGTGATACCATACCATCCAACCACACCCCCACTTCAGAGATCTCTGGCTCCCAGTAACTCTGGGTGCCTCCTCTGTGTTCCTGAGGCATCCTGAGCTCTTTAGTCTTTGCTTCCTGAGCTTCTAAATTTTAATATTTCAGGCTCTATCCTTGGTTCCTCCAGTCCTGAAGTTACTACTTCTGTGATGATCACTTCCTGGAGTTGCTACTTCCATGATATCTTCATGTTCTCTTTCTGTGTTCCTAGTATTCCAACACCTGCTAAACAATTCTTTATATTCAATTATTGCAAATTATTTATTTAAGTTAGTTATTAGATAAGTTAATTATTTATTAAAATAATTGGTATGGGGATCCCTGGGTGGCGCAGCGGTTTAGCACCTGCCTTTGGCCCAGGGCACGATCCTGGAGACCCGGGATCGAATCCCACGTCGGGCTCCCGGTGCATGGAGCCTGCTTCTCCCTCTGCCTGTGTCTCTGCCTCTCCCTCTCTCTCTGTGTGACTATCATAAATAAATAAAAATTTAAAAAAACTTAATAAAATAATTGGTATGGTTTCTGACTCCTTTTTTTTTTTAAAAGATCTTATTTAGGGATCCCTGGGTGGCGCAGCGGTTTGGCGCCTGCCTTTGGCCCAGGGCGCGATCCTCGAGACCCGGGATCGAATCCCACGTCGGGCTCCCAGTGCATGGAGCCTGCTTCTCCCTCTGCCTGTGTCTCTGCCTCTCTCTCTCTCTCTCTCTCTCTCTGCCTCTCATGAATAAATAAAATCTTAAAAAAAAAAAAATAAAGATCTTATTTATTTATTCAAGAGACGCAGAGAGAGAGAGAGAGGCAGAGACACAGGTAGAGGGAGAAGTAGGCTCCCTGTGTGATCCCGATGTGGGACTTGATCCCCAGACCCAGGATCACACGCAGGGCCAAAGGCAGATGCTCAACCGCTGAGTCACCCAGGTGTCCCTGGTTTCTGACTCCTCCTCTTGTATCTTCTGATACAAGATACAAGTATCTAACTCAGGGACACCTCTCCTGAATAAATAAATAAAATATTTAAAAAAAAAAAAAAAGTAGCTCGGGCAGCCCGGGTGGCTCAGTGGTTTAGTGCCGCGTTTGGCCCGGGGCCTGATCCTGGAGACCCAGGATCGAATCCCATGTCGGGTTCCCTGCATGGAGCCTGCTTCTCCCTCGGCCTGTGTGTCTCCCATGAATAAATAAATAAAATCTTAAACAAAACAACAACAAAAAAAAACCCCATGTATAAAAAAAAAAAAAGAGTAGCTCATAATTTGGAACTTTACTTGCCAGATTGACCAAGAGCATGGTAAAATTTTTTAACAGAAAGGATATGTTATCATTTTAAGAAAAAAATATTTGAAACTTTAAAATATGGCAAAAGAATGATTGTGCATCTGTCCCTTAAGTGTCATACTGGCATTGTCTAACAGGCTTACCTACATATTTTTTACTTCTCCATGGAAATGAACCTTTGTTTACTATTTGTTATTGCTTAGGGCCCATGGTCTGTGAAATCAGACATAAACTTGTAGAAGATTGATAAGTGGCAAATGATTTTTCTAGGGTACAGTTGTAAAAAATTTCTGTTGGGTGGAAAAAGGAATTTTGAAAGTTATAGTTTTATTATCCTATAGGGCATTCAAAAGTTTTTTTGAAAAAAAAAATTTTTTTTTAGGTTTTTTTAAATTAATAGACTTTGCATTCTGGCAGTTTTAAGTTTACAGATAAATTCAACAAATAATGCAGACAGTTTAGTATATCCTCTCTTTCCTTGACCTGACCTCCAATGTTGCCCCTGTTAATAATATCATTCTTACTATGGAACATTTGTTACAAGTGATGAGCCAGTATCGATCCATTGTTTTTAACTAAAGCCCATAGTTTACCTTACGGTTCATTCTTTGTGTTGTACACTCTATGGAATTTAGCAAATGCATAGTGTCACGTACCTACCCAGCACATACCATACAGAAGAGTTTCCCTGCCCTAAAATCTCTTATGCTTTACCTATTCATCCTTTCTACCTCCCCTGAATCCCTGGCAACCAGTGATCTTTTTTTCCTATGGTATATATATAGAAAACTTTTATTTTTATTAATTTAGTGAGTTGTTCTCCTAAATTATTAAATTGATATGTATATACACAAGGAATAAAATGACGCAAAAATACGAGAGGAAAAAGTTCATCTATGTCCTCATTTCTAGTCTTACTCCTTTTCCTGGAGAAAACCATGTATCTCAGGTGTGCATTCTTCCACAGTTTTCTTCCTGCTTTTGCAAAACTGTGTTTGTGTGTGTGAACCACTGATCTTTATATTGTCTCTACAGGTTGCCTTTTCCAGAATGCCATGTTTGGAATCATAGAGTATATAGCCTTTTCAGACCGGTCTCTCACTTAGTAATACACATTTAAGTTTCCTCCATGTCTTTTTGTGTCATTTCTTTTTAGAGCTAACTAATACTCCATTGTATGAATCTATCAGTTTATTTTTCCATTCACCTGTTCTGAGACATCTTGATTGTTTCCAGTTTGGGGCTTTTATAAATTAAGCTGCTATAAATATTTGTATGTAGGTTTTTGTGGCAACATGAATTTTCAACTCATTTGTGATTACTGGATCACATGGTAAGGGTACAGTTAGCCTTGTGAGAAATTGCCAAACTGCCTTCCAAAGTGTCTGGACCATTTCGCATTCCCATGGGGTTTAAAAAAAAAAAAAAAACAAACCTAATTAAAAACAACAACAACAAACAACACCTAACTTCATAATCTTATTGCTGGACTCTTTCATAAATCACATATACTCAATCTCTTGAATTCTCCTCTGAACCAGTTTGACCATTTTGTTGGTGCCCCAATTACAAAGGTCAATAAATATTCAACATGGTCTCACTTAAATGTCTGTATTAGGGCCATTTTTGGCTTTTTAAAAATCATACTTTGACAATAATAGCCAATGATATTCCCCAAGTGAAAAATGACCCTATAGATTAACCATAGGAAGAAAACCCTTTTGTCTTTTTTCTAAATTATGGCAATGAATTTTACAGTCACACTCCGATTTCCTCAGGATCAACTCATATGTAAAACTGGCTCAGCAACCCTGCTAAAGGGCTAATATTTTATAAGTGCAAAAGAGTAGCTGGTGAACATTTCAGTGAACTGATCCATAGACTCATAAAAAAAATAAATAAAAAATTCCTAGATAAATGCTAAGTCACCCTGATATAAATCAGATTAAAGCCACACGGTCTTTTTCAAGCCACACGGTCTCCAAATTTCTATACATTTTTATTTGGTGGCTTCTGTGAAGGGAGAAGATTGAAATCAACCCCCCGAAACTAGATCCTAGACTTATCTGTAAGAAAAAGAATCCTCACAGGGTTTTGAGGCCTACTGGCTGAATTCTGACACTGCACAGACCTTCCCCAGGCGGAGAGACAGAGTAGAATTACGAGTCTGGTAGTCAGGGAGGCTAGGGTGTGTGGTTTGAATGTCAAGGGTGTTCTTGGGCTTGCTGCAAACCTCACTTCTGATTCGTCCATTTTCAGACTGTTGAACTGAAGTCTGCTTCTCGGCAGTCTTAAGTTATTCCAGACGGTGGATCGAATGATTTTCCCCCCTTACCTCCCTCAGACGCGGAGCCCCAGCAGCGGCTGGCACGGTGCACGTGTAACTTGCACACACACACGCACCCCCTCCCAATTAATGTAAAGGTCCCAACATAAACATTAGTTCTCATGAGCGTTCCAAGGATTTTAAAGGCTTTGGTGTTGTAAAAAAATATTTAGTCAGCTTGTGACAGCTACAATCCTGCTCCTGTTTCAGCTTAAAAAAAAAGAAGAAGAAAAAAAGGAAACCATACTCATTTCTTCCTTCCACAGCTCTGTGACGTTCCAAAACGGAGAAAGAATCCCTTAGCTTGCCTCATTGGTAGAAATGCCCGACTGGGACATTCCTTTGGCCACTTTAGCTGAAAGCTGCATACCTTGGGGATTGAAGCATCCCTGCGTTAGTCTCCTGTCTGAGAAGTGTCTACAAAGATAGGAGAACTCTGTGCCAAACCCTCAGAGAGAACAGCACAAAACCACACCTGACCCCACATGGGGGCTGCTGCATTTCCAGAGAGAAAACAGCCACTGAGATAGTAGCATCCCTCAGCATCTCTTTTTATTTTGACTGCCAGGCAGGTAACTACTGTCTTAGGAGTGTTTCCAACATAACCAAGGAGATGTAGGAAACCCTCCTACCCAGTGAAATGAGGCCATTGTCAGTATGACACACTGTGGTAACCTTCTCCAAGAAGCCATCCGTCTGAGCGAAGGAACCCGCCCTATAGGAAACGGAAAAGCTGACCAGGCCTTTTCTATCTAGGATACACATGTTCCTGGCCCTTTTGCTGCAGTAGCCTGAGCTTAATTCCTTGTTGTGTTTGGCAATGAGCGAGTGAGAAAAACAAGGGTATTAATAATGATAATAGGCATTTGAACTTCCTGGGTACACTATGTGCTTGTACCCAACTGAGGAATAGAATTTTTTAAAAAGATTATTTGTATGTGTACGCAATAGAGACTAAAATTTGCCACAAACTTAAATCATTCATTTTCCTTTGTCCCGGAAAAACACATTTTTGTCTCTGTGGCATTTGAATCAACTCTCCTTTCCTAATTTTGGCATCTGAAGAGGTTTTATGACATGAAATGACTTTATTTATATATTCGGCAACTCATGCCACAAAGCCTTAGGGCCTGCCAATTAAAAACACAGCAGCAAAGAAATGAATCAGTTTGACGATTTTCCATCGATGAAATGGTTTTCCATCTTCAGCAAGCGCCTTGCAAAATGATACTGCTATTTGCTGACTCAAACGCCATAAATCTGGTTGTCTTTCTGGTTTTGTGGCAAATCCCACCTGCTGTGGTCTTGGTTGGTAACTTGCGGATTTTATTCTGGTTGCCAGTTATTGATCCCTCTTCCCCATCCCTCCGTTATTAGAAAGATAGAAAATCAGCAAGAATTATAGGGGCTGGGAATACAGGGGTCCTGGTAGGAGCTTCCTATGGATGGTACCATCTATGGAATTCAAATTTTAGGGCAACTGAAGTCTGCCACAGAAGTTTTCTTGGCATCTTAAAATTTGCCCGCAAGAGAGTTTACCAGAAAAAGAATCCTCGAGGTAAAGAGCTGGTGTCTACATCTTTGCCTCAGATGGTCAAATTTCTGGGAAAATCTCGGCTGGGAGCTCTTCTGAGAAATAAGCTGACATCATAGGGTTGAAGGACTTACTGCCTCAAGACTCTAATGCTCTAGAAATTTGCCAAAGCCACTATTTATTTAAAATTGACTCTAGGGGCACCTGGGTGGCTCAGTCTGTTAAGTGTCTGCTTTGCTCAGGTTGTGACCCCAGGGTCCTGGGATCAAGCAATAAGTTGGGCTCTTGGGATTGAGCCCTATGTTGGGTTCCCTGATCAGCTGGGAGCCTGCTTCTCCCTCCCCCTTTACTACTCCCTCTGTTTGGTCTCTCTCCCTCTCTCTCTCTCTCTCAAATAAATACATGAATAAAATCTTTAATAAATAAAAGAAAATTGACTCTAGCTTGTGGTCACATGCATTTATGGCTCCTTACGAACAAATGGAGAAGCCATGGGGATCCCTGGGTGGCGCAGCGGTTTGGCGCCTGCCTTTGGCCCAGGGCGCGATCCTGGAGACCCGGGATCGAATCCCACGTTGGGCTCCCGGTGCATGGAGCCTCCTTCTCCCTCTGCCTGTGTCTCTGCGTCTCTCTCTCTCTCTCTCTCTGTGTGACTATCATAAATAAAAAATAATAATAATAAAAAATAATGGAGAAGCCATGCTTCAGGAGGGAGGGTCCTCTGCTGTGAGGGATTCCTGCTCCGGGAGTTTGTATGATTAGTACAGTGGTAAGAATACATTCATTCATTCATTCATTTTTAAAGTTTTTTTTTGTTTTTTTGTTTTTTTTTTTTAATTCATGAGAGACAGACAGAGAGAGAGAGAGAGAGGCAGAGACACAGGCAGAGGGAGAAGGAGGCTCCATGCAGGGAGCCCGATGTGGGACTCGATCCCGGGTCTCCAGGATCGTGCCCTGGGCGGAAGGCAGACCTGCTAAGTCTCCCAGGCATCCCGGTAAAAACACGTTTAGAGGGAGCATCCAGCAAAAGCAATTCATATTTATCTCTGATACCTTTTCTCCCATAATTTGGCCTTCTTAAAGAAACTGATCCACCAAATTGCACTTTCGGCCTTCTGAAAATGCAATATTTTCAGTGAATACAGAGAGTAAATTGAAGCTAGAAGATGTTTAAGTGTTTAAATGACCTAATCCAATCCTTAACAAACTCCTCTGACTTTTCTTTTTCTCCCTTTTATTTTTAATTACAAAAGCATGGCATTAACATATGAAATTTAAAAAAAAACACATGAAATAAAAATTATATAGTAGTTATCATAGCACAAAAAATTCTAAAAATCTTTCATGGTTCTATCAATTAGAAACAAGCATTGTAATCATGTTAGTGTATTTCCTTCCAGTTTTTTTTCAATACCGAAATTTTATGTATTTTGTATCATAAACTGTATATATTATACATTATAAACTATAATGTATTATAAGTTGGGTACTTACTGTAAACAATTTACATGTAGAAATGAATAAAGGAGAAACTAGCATTTCCTATAATCTCAACCCACTATAGTCATAGAAATGACTGTGAAAAGTTTGATAATATTATCTATTATATATAGCATTCTTATATACCCATTATATATTATATGTATTATAACCTGTAATGTTGATGTGTAATATCTAATATGTTATCTATTATATATACTGACTTATATTTTTACCAAATGGCTTCTACTATATATTCTGTCCAGTAATTTGCTTTTTTCATAACAATATATCTAAATATCTTTGTATATCTACTCCATTTTAAAAATGACTATATAGTATGCCACTGCATGGATGTACCATACTTTCTGTAATCCCTACTGATGAAGATTTGTTATTTCTAACTTTTGCTATTATAAACAATACAGTGACCATTCTTCCATATTTATCTTTGCACATCTGTTTGGAAGGTAGAATTGTTGGACCAAAGGATATTGTGCATATATTTTAAATATAATCATAATTACATTAGATGTAATTATGTCCTCCATTTCCACTAAAGCTTACATCATTTCATGGTATCACATTAACTTTGTATTATTTTAATATCTGCATAATATCTCACCAAGTCATTTCATACTTTTAAGTCATATGATATGGTGTACATGAGACACCGCTTTTACCTACTAACACTACTGGCTGGTTTTAACCACATCTTGAGTGGAACACATTGTGAGTATAAAATGTGTCTTTCTGGAGGCAAAAAAGAAAAAAAAAGCTAAGCAATTTTTAAAAACTACATTATATCTGTAAAGGTAGGAAAAAGATACAACAGAGTCACATTGCATAATTTCACTAAGGAAATAAGCCAACATTTCAAAGATGAAAAATTATTTCTTGATGGCAAATCCAAGCCACCTAAGGTTTCAGGGAAAAATCTATTTTAAAAACAGTCATAGCAGAGGAGGTTTTAGCTAAAATAATTCATTAGCAGTTAACCTAAGAAACCACAATGTTTCCTGACCACATGATGTTTGTTGACCTGGTTTCTCACCCCCTGGTTTATATGCATATGTTGTTCCTGGCTGACAGCTGTCAGATAGTTTCATACTATCATCATCAATAAATCCTATAGTTAAATGCAGACTAATGAGCCTGTTCAGACTTTCGTCTCCAAGCTGCATTAAATCACACCTCTATCAAGAGCCTACTTCCCAGAAACATCAAACATATAAGATTCTGCAATTATGGAAACTTTTATTCATTTGCTCTATGTGAAGCATTATCCAGAATCCAGAATTTTCAAAAAATGAGTGAGAGCTTTTTTTTCCACATAAAATTGTATATAGAAACCCAATATGTAAAGCATTAAAGAAAAATCTGTTCAGGTCCAAGCTAGATCCGGGCTAAGAGCCCCAATTCCTCAGCTCCCTCCTTTCCCTAGTACTGTGTGGTCCTCGAGGTGCCTCCTCAGATTGCAGCTGAGTCTATGGTAAGAAACAAAACAAAATAACAGACAAGATACTGATAAATTACAAGAGGGACCAAATCTACAAATGAATCCTGTCTTATTTTTTTCAAATATTTTATATTTTTATTCATTTTAAAGAGAGAGAGTGAGCAGAGCAGAGGGAAGGGCCATGGGAGAAGGACAAGCAGATTCCCCACTGCTGAGTGGGGAGTCCAACTCAGAGCTCGATCCCAGGACCCTGAGACCACAGCCCAAGCCAAGCTTCACTGACTGAGCCCCCAGTACCTCATGATTCCTGTCTTCTATAGATGCAGGATTCTGATGTTTAGTGCTTTTTAAACCATGTGAAATTTAAAGTGGCTAAAGTGGCCAATCCCAATTTAACTACAATCAGATTATGCAGAAAGTTTTCTTTTTAACATCAAGCTTAATTCATTTTTTAACCAGGAAAAACAGTGTATTCACAGATATTATTGGGCATTATCTGATTATAAGAATGCTCAAATTAATCTATCATTTAGATTTTAGCAACACTGTAAATAAAAAGTTCAATCTATTTTTATATATTATTGCATGTTCGTTTGGAGACCACCCTCATTGTACAATACAACTCGGCATGACAAGTTTTATTCTAGCAGGATAAAAAAAATGTGGAAGATCTAGAAGTTTGCAATTACAGTAGTCCCACCTATAAGCACCACTTTAAAAAATGAGTCCACAAACCAACTGCATTACAGTCAACCTGAGATGTTAAAAATACAGGTTTTTCTACTTTACATCCAAAGATTCAGGATCTAGGGAGAAGCCCAAGAATCAGTACTTTTTCAAGTGGTCTCCAGGTGATTCCAATGTATACTGTCGCAAGAAGCTGGTGATGCGGAGTTCCAGCAAGAGATAATGGGAATTCTAATAGGCTAGTGTGCAGAGCTCAGCTGCAAGTAAACTACAAAACAGGTAGGCATCTGCAATCCGGGATGTCTCATACTAGTCCTGTGTTAAGTCCTGAGTCAGCATTCTCAGATCTGTTCTTCAACTCTTTGCCTGCTTTGCTCAGCATAGCAGGGTGCCTGGTTCCTGCGGGCTGTTTCCTAAACCCCTACAGCCCGATTTTCAGAGGTCATCAATCAATGAGAGGTACTGGCTTCCATCTGGAAGGCAGAAGAAAGAAAATAGGGGATTTTCCTTGCTTTTCTGTCTTAGCCTCCTCTGGCCACAACTGTCTCTTTGATGGTTTCCACCTTCATCAGCCAGGCCCACTGTGGTTCTCGCTTTCCCTGGTGCTACCTGCCCATAGGGTCTAATCATATCATTTTCTGTCCTCTGTCCTCTGTCCTGCCTTCAGGTGGTAGTGCCTTCCTTCTGCTGCTGCTAATAATATCTGGGATGCTGGAATCCCCTTTTGGCGTCTCAGCCATTTCATCATCCATGTAACTAATTCCCTTTATTAAATGCTGTGTTGGGATCTTGCTCCTACAGGGCCTCTGCCACAGGGCTAGTGAGGTTTCAGAACCAGGACTCCAATCACTCCAGTCACACCAGGCAGGTGGACAAGAATAAGGCAGGAAGGGCCCAGTCATGCAGGGGGGACCCTGTGCCTTGTGCCTCAGGATCCTCCAAATGTGTGTTGAAGCTTGGTGCTGCTCCAAAGGCTGCATCCCATGGCCTTCGGAAAGGTCATGAGGGTACAGTGTCTTCTGGAACCCATACGACTGGAGTATCTAGTATAGAGTAGCTGCTTAATAAATAACGATTGGATGTGCATAGTTTGCAAGGGAAACTATCTGATCTGAATTAGGGGGAAGAATTTGAAAAAGATTCTTTTTCACACAGTCTAGAAATATTTCTGGTGTGAAAATGAGATGATAGGTTGTTCTTCTGAGACCGTTGTTATTTTTAAGCAGCTAGAACTTTTTTGGTGAACTGAATAATATTTTATAGGGATGAATCAGGCTTTTTTAAAACTAGAAAACCAGGCCCATGAACTAAGACTTTATTTTTATTTACCTGGCAATAAATATTTAACAGTATCTTTTTATCTTTTTTTTAAGATTTATTTATCTGAGAGAGAGAGGAGGCAGGAGGAGGGGCAGAGGGAGAGGGAGAAGAAGACTCCCTACTGAGCATGGAGCCTGATGCAGGGCTCTATCCCAGGATCCCAAGATCATGACTTGAGCTGAAATTAAGTCGGCTGCCCAATGGACTAAGCCACCCAGGCACCTCTGTCAGTATCTTACTTTTGCAAAAAAAAACCCTAACAAACATGTATGAGATAAGTAACACCAGCTGCTTGTTATGTTAGATTTCTACCACAGTTTTTTATTTTTTTATTTTTTATATTTTTAAAGATTTATTTATTTATTCAGTCAGAGAGAGCGTGAGAGAGGCAGAGACAGAGGCAGAGAGGCAGAGGGAGAAGCGAGCTCCATGCAGGAAGCCCGATGTGGGACTCCATCCCGGGTCCCCAGGATCACACCCCGAGCTGCAGGCGGCGCTAAACCGCTGCGCCACCAGGGCTGCCCTCTACCACACTTTTGTATTAAAGTGTTACATTCGAGAACAATTAAGATTAGGAGGAAGCAAAATGTATTGAGATTCATGGGTTAATTTTTCAATGTACGTTGGTACATGTAATATTTTTATTTATTAAAATTACATGAAGTTGGGCAGCCCCAGTGGCTCAGCAGTTTAGCGCCGCCTTCAGCCCAGGGAGTGATCCTGGAGACCCGGGATCGAGTCTCACATCGGGCTCCCTGTGTGGAGCCTGCTTCTTCCTCTGCCTGTGTCTCTGCCTCTCTCTCTCTGTGTCTCTCATGAGTAAATAAATAAAACCTTAAAAAAAAAAAAAAAACAAAAACCTTAAAAAAAAGGTTATTTTTTTAAAAATTACATGAAGTTGAAATGTCCATGTAATTAGCCTCAATAACTAAGACATATAATTATTTTTTAATTTATTTTTAAGAATTTATTTATTTATTTATTTATTTGAGAGAGAGAGAGAGAGAAAGCATGAGGGGCAGGGGAAGCACAGAGGGACAAGCAGACTCCCTGCTGAGCAGGGAGCCCAACTTGGGGGTTGATCCCATGACCCTGAGATCATGAACTGAGTAAAAATCAGATGCTTAACTGACTGAATCACCTAGGTGCCCTAGCATATAATTTTTAAAAAATATTTATTTGTAATTTATTTGAGAGAGAGAGAGCCTGAGCATGAGCAGATTGAGGGGAGAGGGGCAGAGGGAGAAGGAGAAGCAGACTCTCTACTGTGCAAGGAGCTGACATGGAACTCAATCCCAGGATCCCGAGATCATGACCTAAGCCAAAATCAGATGATTAGCCAACTGAGACCCCTAGGTGTCCCAAAAGGTTTTAAATGAAATGCTCTAATGGGCCCTCAGAACAATAATTTGCTCATATGGCATATATGTCCATAGTACGTGTAGTTAAATAAGGACAGTGTTTGTACCCTCTGTTTACTTTGTTGTTGTTGTTTAGATTTTATGTCATTGAATTAAGGACCTTGACAAAAGATAGCTGGGACCTAAAATCACATATATCTTTAAGATTGGAGAACTTCTCTCAGTGCAGTCAGAGGGAGATGTGCCTATGGAAAAATGGTCAGATGCACTGTTGCTGGCTTAGAAGAGGGAGGAGGGAGACTCTGAGCCAAGGAATGTAGGCAGCTTTTAGAACCTGAAAAGGAAAGAAATGAATTCTCTTCTAAATCCTCCAGAAAGGAACATAGACTTGCCAACACCTTGATTTTAGCCCAGTGAGACACATATTGAACTTGTGACCCACAGAACTATAAAACAGTAAGTTCGCATTGATTTACACCACTAAGTTTGTGGTAATTTGTTAAAGCAGCAGCAGAAAGAAATATATTGTCCTCCTGGTTGTTGGAAATGCAACATTTAAAAAAAATCTCATGCTTTTATCCCTGGGGCACCTGGTTGGCTGAGTCTTTTAGTGACTGATTCTTGATTTCGGCTCAGGTCATGATCTCAGGGTTGTGAGATAGAGCCTTGCGTAGGAGACTCCACAGGGAGTCTACTTGAGATACTTTCCCTCCCCTGTTGGCTGCTCACACTTGCTCTCTCTCTCAAATAAATAAATAAAATCTTTTTTAAAAATCTCCGTTTTTTTTTTTTTGTTTTTGTTTTTGTTTTTTATCCCTCATGGGCTGCCACTGTCAGCAGTAGCAACAGTGTTCCTAGAATGTTGGAAGTGTGGCAAGATTGAAGCTATGAACTGTATTGAATCAAACAAATATGCAAAGACTAAAAGGTACAGTGGGCTTCTGCAGTTCAACCCCTTGGGTGTCCTTGGAGGCTCTGTCATGAAAAGAAGTGGTGTTTCTGGAAGGTACAGAGGCCAGGGCAATGCTTCTACATAAACCTGGTCCTGGTGTAACAACAAAAGTAGCTTCATAGATAGGGAAATCATTTCAATAAACACACAGCATGCCAGTGATCCTAAAAACCTGTTCAGGCATCTAAGAACTAGTTACACCTCCCTGACCTGAGGCCAATAAGATGATCTCTCTGTGGTTTCTGACAGCAAGAGAATAATACGGCTAAGCAGAAAACTCAATCATGATTAGTAACCCTGCAAAGTAATAACTCGAGAGTGTGTCTATGAATTGCAAACCCACTCTCTCCACCAACCTTCAGCCTTCTTTGGTAGGGAGCTTTGATGGGTTTCCCCCCATTATTTGTAAAGTATTATGTAAATACGACTGCAATACAAGTTTCCTAAATCCTCCTATACAGAAATTCTGGAACCACCACTGGAACTAATACTTGATGCATGATGATACATCATCAGTTGAAAATAATTTGACAAAAAAATAAATAATAATTTGACATTATCTTCTCAAGTTGTATGTATGCATACTTGTATTAGTTCCTGATGTTTGCTGTAGCAAATTACCACAAACATGATGACTTAAAACAATAGTAATTTATTCCCTCACAGTTCTGGAGACCAGAAGTTTAACATCAGTTTTACTGGACTGAAATCAAGGTGTTGATGAGGCACCTTGCCTTCTTCTCTTTTGCCTAGATTCAAACCTCCTTCTACCTCTCACTTTATAAGTACAGTTGGATTGCATGTAGAGCTCATTTGGATAATTCAGGATAATCTCTCTATCCCAAGATATTTAACTTAACCACATTTGCTAAGACTCTTTTTCTGTATAAAATTATGGTTATAGGTTTGGAGGATGAGAAGATGGACATATCTTTGGGGATGATTGCCATCCTATCCCAATACTCTAGCAATTCCAATTCTATTAAGTGCTCTAGAGATACTTACTACCTAAGTGTATTTTTTGAAATATATTTTAAAAGTCCAAAGTAGGGATCCCTGGGTGGCGCAGCGGTTTGGCGCCTGCCTTTGGCCCAGGGCGTGATCCTGGAGACCCGGGATCGAATCCCACGTCGGGCTCCCGGTGCATGGAGCCTGCTTCTCCCTCTGCCTGTGTCTCTGCCTCTCTCTCTCTCTCTCTGTGACTATCATAAAATAAATTAAAAAAAAAAAAAACTCTTAAAAAAAAAAAAAGGACTCAAAATTTTAAAAGTCCAAAGTAAATCAGCCAGTTGTCTATTGACAGGTGAATGGATAATTAGAAACATATTCACACAAATGGAAATTTATCCATCAGTGAGAATGATTGATCTGTAGGAACAGGAAAAAACACGAATAAACACTACAAATATTGGTGAGTAGAAAAGGAAAGCCCCCCCAATGTACATATTGATACTGTTTTTATAAAATTCAAAACATGTAAACACTGATTAGGGACAAATATGTGGCAAAGCCATAATTTTCTTTCAAAGATTGATTGATTGATTGATTAGAGAGAGAGAGAAAATCAGTGGGGGGTAGGGGCAGAGGGAGAGGGAGAGATTCTCAAGCAGACTCCCCACTGAGTGCAGAGCCTGAGGCAGGGCCCTGTCTCACCACCCTAAGACCATAACCTGAGCTGAAATCGAGAGTCGAACTCTTTTTTTTTTTTTTTAAGATTTTATTTATTTATTCATGAGAGACACACAGAGAGAGGCAGAGACACAGGCAGAGGGAGAAACAGGCTCCATGCAGGGAGCCCAACATGGGACTCGATCCTGGGACCCCAAGGTCACGCCCTGGGCCCAAGGCAGGTGCCCAACTGTTGAGCCACCCAGGTGTCCCGAGAGTCGAACTTTTTTTTTTTTTTTAATTTTTATTTATTTATGATAGTCACAGAGAGAGAGAGAGAGAGAGAGAGGCAGAGACATAGGCAGAGGGAGAAGCAGGCTCCATGCACCGGGAGCCCCACGTGGGATTCGATCCAGGGTCTCCAGGATCACGCCCTGGGCCAAAGGCAGGCACCAAACCTCTGCGCCACCCAGGGATCCCTCGAGAGTCGAACTCTTAACAGACTGAGCCACCCAGGAGCCCCACCATGATTTTAAGTAAAGGGAATGATAAAGGCAAAATGTAGTATGTGGTCACCTCCATGTTGGAGACAGTGGAAAATGAGCAGGCTGGGGGTTTGGGATTGGGAAGGAATACTGGAGCAACTTCAATATGGAAGGTGTTTTAGCTCCTATGCTGGATGGTAAGCCCTTAGGTGTAATGTTACAAATATTGCTTTATATGTTTCACATATTGCATTTTACAAAACACCAAAGTAATTAGTGACATTGCATTAGGTGTTTTTTTGTTTGTTTGTTTGTTTGTTTTTTTGTGGCTAGGTATATGGATTCAAGCTTGCTAGAGAAAACAAAGGGATTGATCACAAGGATTCATAGACATAGGAAGTGGAAGACATCTGGGCTCTGAAACAACCTAAGGACCAATCCTCCACTCTTAACATGCAAAGGAGAAAGAGGCTGCTGCAGGAAGGCAGATAGCTTCATCTTTGAGACCAGTGTTTCCTCCCTAAATATGAGTAACAGTCCCCACACCCCCCCAAAAAAAAGAATACCCAGATTAAATGAATCACAATTCCAAGGAAGCCACAAAATAAACTGCATACTTAATAAGTATGCCAGATTATTCTCATTATCAGGGAAATTTGGGAAATTTTTGGAGCAGTGCTTCCCAAATGTTAAATGTACACAGGAATCACTTGAGATCATGTTGAAATGCAGATTTAATAGTTCTGAGGTGCGGCCCGAGTCTGCCTCTCTGAGAAGCTTCAGGAAAGGCAGACACTGCCAATCAAGGGCACTATTTGAGAAGCTAGGTTGTAGAGTCAGTACAATAGTGCAGAGACCTCCTTTGAGAATCTGGGAAGAGCTATCTATAGATCTATTTCATAGCAGAATGCATAAACATAGAATTAATATAAAATTGCAAAGGGTTTGGAGAGCCTCTGAACACTATTCTTAAGCTAATAGAACATACCATCAACCTGGTTCTGATGAGGAGGTGACAGGAATCTTTAGTTAATAATATCCAATGTCAGGCAGCCCAGGTGGCTCAGTGGTTTAGCGCTGCCTTCAGCCCAGGGCATGATCCTGGAGACCCGGGATCGATTCCCATGTCGGGCTCCCTTCATGGAGCTTGCTTTGCCCTCTGCCTGTGTCTCTGCCTGTGTGTGTGTGTGTGTGTGTGTGTGTGTGTCATGAATAAATAAAATCTTTAAAAAATAATAATAATATCCAATGTCTATTAAGTACTACTATAGGCTTTGGCACTGTTGTGCTAAGTGTTCTAGACATATTATCTCATTTAAACCTCACAACAAACCTATGAGGTGGGTACTTCTATTATCATTCTTATCTTATAAGTAAGGTAACTGGTGCACAGGAAGTTTTAGGTAATTTGCTCAAAGGTGTTTAGTGAGCCCAATTCTGGGGTCCAGGTGTTTAATTACTATGTAATACTGAGGTCTTATTAATGTGTTGCAATTACTTTAAGGAGAGTGATTTTTATTTAATTAAAACTTGTTTGGAAAGTAAAAACGTGAGCACACAAGATCCGAGGTTTTCAAATTCTGATGGGCATCAGAATCCCCTGGGGCTTTTGTTAAACATGAGAAGAAAATAATGCTTGGGTTCCATAGTAGATCTTCATCTTAGAATCTCTGGAGATAGAATGGAGCAGGGCACTTATGTTTTATGATTGAATTTTTTTTAAAGGTTATTTTTAAATCTACAACAAGCTCTAAAACACTTCATTCTAGCTATAGGTGGCAACAGACGCTTTGACAGGGAATCCAGATGTTTAACAGGAATGAAATGAAGGATCACCATTGCCTCAGGCATAAGGAACAGCTTACTTTTTGCAAGATTTCTTAATACCCCTGTGGCCAGAGGGCCCTTTCCCGTGGCTTTCGTTT
This sequence comes from Canis lupus dingo, assembly GCF_003254725.2. Lineage (NCBI taxonomy): Eukaryota > Metazoa > Chordata > Mammalia > Carnivora > Canidae > Canis > Canis lupus. The sequence goes on along the minus strand of NC_064244.1, from coordinate 41,478,979 downwards.
TTAGCTCTTCGGGTTTCTTCTGCTTCTCTTTCTGTTTCTGCTCGAATGCTTTATCTCATCTATCTCCTCGGCCTGCTTCTTGGGCTGCTGCAGGCTTCTTCTTCCCACTGTCGCAGCCAGATGCGACACTTGTCACCCCTTCTGCAGACCCTGCCACCGGAAGCCTGTTTAACCAACACCCCAGATGATTTCAAAGTGTGAAGTTCCAGTATCACTGCTACAGATTTTTCAAAGGCAGATTTTAAAAGTGCAAAGTAAAGTTAATCTGTTATGTGAGACATTCTGAAAGGGAAGGTAACTCTGAAGGTTAGGAAGTTCCTAGAAATGCATTATTGACTGATCTTAATGAGGAAGAAGAAGAAGGAAGGACATGTAGGTTTCCTTTGCTCCTTTTTTTTTTTTTTTTAAAGTTTTCTTTATTTATTCATGAGAGACACAGAAACAGGCAGAGGGAGAAGCAGGCTCCTTACTGGGAGCCCGATGTGGGACCCGATCCTGGATCCCGAGATCACGCCCTGAGCCAAAGGTAGAAGCTCAACCACTGAGCCACCCAGGCATCCCTTCTTTGCTCCTTTGACTTCCAATCAGGAGTATTATGTAACATCGTGATGTAGAAGGTAATAGATTGACTTTTAAAAGTACTTGGCATAATAGAGGACACAAAAAAATGCTTATAAAGTGGTACCATGGACCTGCAAGAATAGTGGCAGGAAAATTAACCCTACTTCCCACCTTCACTCCCAGACAAACTTAAATTTAACAAAATAGCAGAAAAGGGTGGGAGGCACAGCTTGACTGCCTGCTGAGCTCCTATTTATTTTCATTTTTCTCATTTGTTTATTTGAGCTTTTTTTTTTTTTTTTTTTTTTTAATTTGTATTTAACTGCATGTGACTTCATTGTGCCAAGTACAAGTCTGGAGCTGGGAATGCAGTGCTGAAGGAAGCCTACTCCCATTGCTTAAGGAAATGAGTGAAGCAGTCATACCCATACAGGGATGAGGTTTAGAAGAGGGACAAGTATAATGTAAGAAGAGCACATACCGAGGGTTGTGAACAGGAAAGGAATCAGGAGAGGAGGGTGGATTGTATCATGTTTCTAAAACAGCTGAAGAAGGTAGATTCTGAAGAAGAGTAGGAAACGGATGGGAATCCTATTCAAGATTTGTTTTTAAAGAACAATATATGTGTTGTCTTTAACACTATAAATATCTTATAGGTAATTAACTTCTGTATTTCTGGTGATACATTTTTAAAGAGATTGTTAAAGCAATGATCTGTGAGCATCGTAGAGAAAGGAAGTGGTGATCAACAGGGCCAGGTGTGGATTTACTAAGAACAAGTCACTTCAGACCACCCCTTTGGTAGATTAGGGAACCAGGGTAGATTTTGGGTTGAGTGGGTGGTAAGAAAGCAGAAATAATGGAGGTGGATTCACAGAAATGTTTTTGAAAAAAATATATATTGTGTGTTTGGTTAGATCAGATGTTTGTTAGGCAACTGCACTCATGCTTTTGTATTTGATCATTTCAGTAAGCCTATTAAGAAAATCTTGGCTTCCTAAAAACCAACAACAACATAAAACTCAGTTTCCACAAGCTTGACACTGGAGGAGAGTGTTGGAGGAAGGAGAATATTTCCACAGAGCTCATTTGCCCATCCATGAGGTCCCCATGGCTGATCCTAGAGAGTCACTTCTTTTCCTATGGTTCCTCACATTTGTGCCCTGGTTCAAGAGTGTACAGAAGACTTTAACCCTCATACCTTTTAGCAAAACTGTAAAAGGAAGTTTGGGAAGCCATAAACAAGAATTTAGGAAAGATGGAGGGTAACTGAATGGAAATAAACATAGAAAAGGACTTGAAACCAGATAATCCAGTTTACAAAATAAGGTTTCCTCCTCTTCAGTTTATAGTCCACTGCAGAGATTAAGACTTCTCACTACTAGATTATGTGTTTTATTTATTTATTTATTTATTTATTTATTTTTAGATTATGTGTTTTAAATGACTCTTTTCAGCAGGTCACTATGCATTTTCAGTGATTCTTCTTTGCCTCCAGACACACTGTTAAGCTATAAACTGCTATAACCTTTCTTTTAGAACCTTATCTTCCACTCATTCACACTGTGAGCTTTTTCACCCTTCCTACTCAGGCTTCAGAACATGTCATTTGTTTTGCCTCTTTGCTCAAACCATTCTTCAAAGTGTCTTCTCCTTCAGCATTCGTTTCTGTCTGCCCAAATTGTTTTATTCAGGGAACTGTGGTCTGAAGGACCAGATTTGATTAAGCTAGCTCAAGGAAAAGGTTTTCTTAGAGTAATAGGACATGTGTTTTCTCAGAAATATGATCCACCATGCTCTTGAGCCCTGTATCAGTTGTGAACAATTGAGGCTTACAATTGTTTTTTTCTCACATTAAGAAGAAATCTGGAGGTAGCCAATTGCTAGTTGTTTTAGTGGCTCAACATTATAAAGACCAGTGGTACTACTCTTCTTGGCCTTTTCCTCATGATCAGAAGGTGGTTGTTATAGCTCTAAAATATCATGTCCATGTTCAAAGAAGGTGGAAAGAGAAGGGAAGGGAAGCCAGTCTTTACCTTTGGTCAGGAAAGCAAAAACTTTCACAGAAAACTGACACTAGATTTCTGCTTATATTACATATAAAAGAACTGTGTAACCTAGCTGCTCATAAAGGAAGTGAAATCACAAGCCACAAGTGATTACTATTGAGACTATGTAAAGAACTTCTACACTTTGAAAAAAATAAGATAAACAACCCAATAGAAAGATATGCAAAAGACAGGTAATTGACAGAAGAAGAAACATTTTTGGTGAATAAATTTAGGTAAAGATGACCAATCAATCACATTAGTGATCAGGGAAATCAAATGATGACTACATTGTGATAACTACACCTTATGACTACATATTATAACCACTAAATTAGCAAAAAGTAAGACATCTTAAAAAGAAGTGTTGATAAAAATGTGGGGTTGGCTCCACTGCCAGTGTGGGTGAGGTAAAATGGTACAACCACCTTGGAATACTTTCTGGGATTATCTAATGAAGTTGGATGTGGGCATATACCATGATGCAGCAGTTCCACAGCCAGAGATGCCACACAGGAGACATGCATATCAATGTTTACAGCAGCATTTTTTTTTGTAATAGCAAAAATGGAAATAACCCAGATGCCCATTGTCAAAAGTATATATAAAGGATATATTCATATGGTAGATCTATAACTATTGCAGCCACACAAGTGAATACAAGAAATACTGTTTCAAGTGGAAAAAAAAAATCAAAGGCAGATTACATACATCGCATAGTGTTTTTAAAAGCTAAAACCCAGAAAGTTAAACAATACATATTTTTAGAGTTATATATATTTATGGTTATATGTCTTTCTATAGAGAAATAGCAAAACCAGGAAAAGATAAGGACAAAATTCAGGACAGTGGTTATCTCTCCTAAAGGAGGAAAATGGGATAAAACACACAGGTAAATTCATTAATACTACAATATCCTAGGTATTAAATTAAGTAGTGGATTAATAGTTCCTCATTTTATTATTATGCCCCATAACTTATATTTCATATATATTTATATGTTAAATGTTATATAACAGGAAGTTTAAGGAAAAATAACTTTGGTAATAAATGTTAAATGGATTATATCTTTTTTTTTTTTTAATTTTTTATTTATTTATGATAGTCACACACAGAGAGAGAGAGAGAGAGAGAGGCAGAGACACAGGCAGAGGGAGAAGCAGGCCCCATGCAGGGAGCCCGACGTGGGATTCAATCCTGGGTCTCCAGGATCGCGCCCTGGGCCGAAGGCAGGCGCCAAACCGCTGCGCTACCCAGGGATCCCAAATGGATTATATCTTATTGTAAAACTTTTTTTGGGGGAGACACATGCTCTGGGGAATAAGACATTTATATTTTTAATTGTTTTCATTTTACAATGATATTTGAGTATAATAAAAACTATATTTGTTTCAGCTCAGGTGGGGAGAAAGAACATAAGCACATACAAACACAAATACTGTAGGCAAATTTATTCTTACTACCTTGCGGCAACTTTGTGAAATAAATATGCAATTGAGACAAGAAGCACAGTTAGAACAGAGAGAGGAAGACTTAATAATATTATGTTAAAGAATAGTGCAAATGGAGTGGGGACAGAAGTGAGAATACAGATATATATATATATATATACATTTTTTTTTTTAAAGATTTTATTTATTTATGAGAGACCGAGAGAGGCAGAGACACAGGCAGAGAGAAGCAGGCTCGCAGGGAGCCTGATGTGGGACTCATCCTAGGTCTCCAGGATCATGCCCTGGGCCGAAGGCGGTGCTAAACTGCCAAGGCACCCAGGCTGCCCGAATACAGATTGATTGATTGATTGATTGATTGATGTCACACAGAGAGAGAGAGAGAGAGAGAGGCAGAGACACAGGCAGAGGGAGAAGCAGGCTCCATGCACCGGGAGCCCGACGTGGGATTCGATCCCGGGTCTCCAGGATCGCGCCCTGGGCCAAAGGCAGGCGCCAAACCGCTGCGCCACCCAGGGATCCCCTACAGAAATATTTAAAGAGAAAGTGGAAATGGAAGATGGAGACTATAGTCTTCTTTTAAAAGTGCTTAGCAATGAAAGAAAAGATTAGTTTTGTCTCTTTGAAGGAGTCTTCAGGACTACTTTTCCCAAAACCTCTCTGCTTTGCTTTTGTTTAATGCATGCATTACAGATAGAAACATGCAGGCCCAAGGACAAACTTTGTTAAGCATTTAAGAAAGTTTCTGGGGAAAAAAAAAAAAAAAGCTCCTGAGGTTTCATGTCCACTCTAGGGACACACTAGTACCTATCCCCAAGGGGATGTTAACAGTGTCATTATTCAATCAATGTTTCCTTTTTATTATTTTCACTATCATTTCAAGGTCATTTAACTCATTCTCTTTTTTTTAAGATTTTATTTATTTATTCATGAGAGACAGAGAGGCAGAGACATAGGCAGAGGGAGAAGCAGGCTCCATGCAGGGAGCCGGACATGGGACTTGATCCCCGAACCCAGGATCACGCCCTGAACTGAACACAGAGGCTCAACCGCTGAGCCACCCAGGCGTCCCTAAGTCATTCTCAGTTCCAAATAGTACAGCAGAATCCAATCATGACAACAGACCAAAACAACACCACCTCCAAAAAAAAACTCCCACCCTAAAAGACAATGACATTTCTTAGTCATTCTCTCCTCAGGGGAGAACTTATTCATTGCTTATAATCTGCACAAATTACAGACCCCATTTTAAAATACCGGAAATGACTTAATACATTTTAATGGACTTTGCTTTGTTCACCTATTTTTAAAGCTCTTATCTGTAATTCCTACAAAGGGCAAAAAAATCTATTAATATATTAACTGTTTACTTTCTTCTAATCTAAGAAAATATATTTTGGTGTTGGGAGAGAGACAGGAAAGAAGAATGCTTCATCTCCCTGCGCAGTGTTTCCAGAGCTCCCGGTAAAACCTTTACTCCTGCTTTGCATGCCTGCTGTACACCAACACACTTCTATCACAATATTCATTTAATTAGGGCACCTGGGTGTCTCAGTCGGTTGCATCTGCCTTTGGCTCAGGTCATGATCTTGAGGTCCTCGGATGGAGCTCTGCATCTGGCTCCTTGCTCCGTAGGGAATCTGCTTCTCTTTCTCTCTTTGCCCCTCTCCTGCCAGCTCATGCTCTCTCTGTTTCTCTCTCAAATAAATACAATCTTTAAAAATTTTTTCATTTAATTACATTTCAATCTTCTTGACCTGGCGGTAGGCTCTTAGAAGACAGAGATATATTCTTGCTCATCTTAGTCTCTCTAGACTGTGCACTAAGTTTGGTATGTATTGGGAGACTAGATAAATGCTAAAAGAATGAATGAGTGAATGAACAACAAACTTTTATTAGCCAATAGGGTTTTCTGAATGTTTATCTTTGAAAAAGCATTTTAAAAATCACGTTTATTTCAAAAGCTATTTAAATGAAGCACTGTCCCTAGACTATGTCCAGCACATAGTCGCAATAAATATATATATTTTTGCAATAAATATTTTTTGAATGAATATCAAATAGTTAGATATCACAAGAAATTTCAATTTACTGTGGCTTGCACTCTTCATACTTCCTTGTAACTGCCCTTGTAACCGGAAGTAAAGGAAGCCATATAAACAATGGCACATCATTCTCAGTTACAAGTTGTTTAAAACTTTTATTTTATTTATTTATTTATTTATTTATTTATTTATTCATTCATTCATTCATTCATTCATTCATTCATTCATGAGAGACAGACAGAGAGAGAGAGAGAGGCAGAGACACAGGCAGAGGGAGAAGCAGGCAGGCTCCATGCAGGGAGCCCGATGTGGGACTTGATCCAGGGACTCCAGGATCACTCCCTGGGCCAAAGGCAGGTGCTAAACCACTGAGCCACCCAGGGATCCCCTGTTTAAAACTTTTAAAAGCCATTCAAACAAAAAGTGAAATACAAAATTTATATTCTTTTAAAAGAAAAACCTGCTTCCTCAAATACATTTTTGCTTGTGGGGTATCACTTGGGGCTCTATCTTCAGAATCCTTGATGGAAATGGTATCTCCATTGGTTTTAGGGTCATCTGTCAGGAAAAGTCTGAGAGGTAGTAGGTAAAGTTTTTGATTTGCATCTTACATCTTGTATAAGAAGATATAAGGAGAAAACATACCAGTTGTTAACATCTGTAGAGGTTTTAGCCTTTTATAAAACTTTCATATTATTTTTTTCCAGGTGTCACAACTTCATTTTTTTTTTTTTTTTTGGCTCCACACCCAGCATGGAACTCAGGATTCTGGATCAGGACCTAAACTGAGATCAAAAGTCAGGACTGTGATTAAGGCCTAAATTTGTCAGGGTTTGAACTCAGGACTCTGATCAAGACCTAACCTGATCAATGCTTGAACTCAGGACTCTGGATCAAGACCTGAACTGAGATAAACAGTCAGATGCTTAATGGACTGAGCCACCCAGGCGCCCTCAGGCTTCACTGCTTCTCCACCACAACACACAGCAGGGATTATCATCCCAATTTTTCAGATTAGGAAACTGAGTTTGCTAAATCTCTGCTAGGGTCCTCCTAGAATAAAGGAGGGGAGGGTGGCTCATTTCAGGTAAAGAAAAGTAATTGACACTTATTAAAACGGTGAGGAAGACGATTGCTTTTGGGGGTCAAAATTATTGCAAAAGGAGAAAGAAATTGTGCTTAACTTTGAATACAGTAAAGATTGCTGAGAATTTACGGCCAACAAACAAGCAGAGCGAGGGAGTCCATATGAAGGAACAGTAAGGCAGGCCAAAGGTGGCGGTGGCGGATAAGGAGTGTGATCACGTATCAAAGGCATCAGACGTCAAGGAGGCCCGATGACTTAGCAGGATTCCTACTAATACTGGGCTCAGCCAGGCCAGCCTTGAAGGCCTAGGTGGGAGCCCGGGCAAGTAGAAGGCTCAGAGGCGCCGGAGTAAACGCCTGGCCAGGTCTTGGTCACGGGCTCTCTCGGACCTCTGTATTACCCAATCCCTGCGGACGGGGATGGCTGGCAGAGGGCCGGCCTCGCTCTCCCTCTGGGGAGCCAGCCATACCCGGCGGCCGTGGCTGACCAAGCCTCCCCCTGCGACCGGCAGAGCGACGCGGGTCGCAGCTACGCCCCTAGCATCTCACCGGAGGCGCCCAAACGTCCGCAGGACCGCGGCTCCTCCCACTTCTGGGGCGGGCGGGGCGGGGCGGGGCCCGCAGGTCGGGCGGGGCGGGGCCGGCGGCGGGGCGGGGCCCGCAGGTCGGGAGGGGCGGGGCCGGCGGCGCTGATTGGCCGGAGCTCTCGGGCGGGGGCTCCCGGCCCCGCCCCGCCGCCGCCTTACTGGCCGCCCCGGAGCCAGCGAGGCCGAGCGCTGGACGGTCCCGCGCTGCCCGGCGGGAGGGGCCGGGCCCATGTTCCTCCTCCCTACCGGTCCCATCCTTAAAGCACGAGTCCCGACGCCCCGCCTGCCGGAGCGGGCGCCGGGATCCGGACAGCGGGCCGCCGGGGCGGGCCAGGGCCTACCGAGGAGGGCCTGAGGCCACGGAGCCGCCGCGGCGGGCGCGCGGGCGTGTGGGGGTGAGGGAGCTGCGAGGGCCGGGGGTCCCGGGCGCCATTGCGGGCCGTCAGAGAGCCGCCCGGCCCCGGTCTGCCCCCGCTGCTCTCCTCCGGCCGAGAGGAGCCGCGGCTCGGGGCCGTCGCCACCCTCTGGCCCGGTGTCGTGAGTTGTGTGCTCCTCTGCCGCCCGCGGCGGGCCGCCGGCGCCGAGACCATGTTTGACAAGACGCGGCTGCCGTACGTGGCCCTTGATATGCTCTGCGTGTTGCTGGGTACGTACGCGCCGCCGGCCCGAGGGGTGTGCGCGCGAGCCCGGGTGGGGGGCCCCGCGGTGGGCGGCCCGGGGTGGGCGGGAGAGGGGAGCCCCGGGGTGGGCGGCCCGGGAGAGGGGAGCCCCGCGGTGGGGGGACCCGGGAGAGGGGAGCCCCGCGGTGGGCGGCCCGGGGGTGGGGAGCCCCAGGTTGGGCGGGCCGGGGGTGGGGGCCCCGGGATGGGGAGCCCGGGGTGGGCGGCCCGGGGTGGGCGGGCCGGGGTGAGGGGCTCCGGGGTAGGCGGCCCGGGAGAGGGGAGCCCCGGGGTGGGGAGCCGGGGTGGGTGGCCGGACCGGGGTGGGGAACCCGGGGTGGGGAGTCCCGGGGTGGGGGGCCCCGGGTGGGGACTCGCGGAGAGCTGCGGACGGGCTTAGGGGCGGCGTGTGTGCGCCCGGCGGGCTCGCCTCTGCTGGGAGAGGCTCGGGGGCGGCTTCCGCAGCCCGGGGATCCGCTTTGCAGCCTGCACCCCGGCCCCGCGTGGCCCCTGCTGTCTGTCTGTCTCCCGCCGGTGTGCTGAGCCCAGCCCTGCTTGGACGCTGTTCACGCCTCTGCGCTCGGTCCTCGCTCCTGTCCTCTGTTTCCAGTTCCACTCCCAGCGGAGCGCGGTGGGCTCCTCCCCTCTCTGCTCTTAGGGAACCCCGGTCACTGGCTTGTCAGGTTCAGTAGCGACACGGGATGTTGGATTCACTGGGGATTCTTAGGAACAGGCGCCAGTGCCTGGTTTATCTTCCTTGTGGGAAGCAGTTTAATTTTTCGTCTTTAAAAGGCTAGAACGTTCCTAATTAGAAGGTGTTACCCGGTTGTAAATTGTCAGGTTGCAAGTGGGTGTGAGGATGCCAGGTTTCTGCCTATAGGTCTGGAGGTCTGAAGAAGCTTGCCTTTCTGGGTGTGTGTGTGTTTTGGGTGTGTGTGCGCGCGTGCGTGCTCCATACCTGCTTTTTCCTTCTCTGTACAGACCTTGCCATGGTGTAGCTTTCCATCTCCTGTGACAGGCCACAAGGAGCCCTAGACATTCTTTGGCTGCAGCAGATTTGGCGTTGTCATCCTGGCGGAAGAGTCCATTTCTGGGGCCCTGGTTGCCAGTTGCTCCTTTCTTTTGACAAGAAAGAATTGAAGTCACTGGGATAAGGGATAGGCATTGGAAGGAAACTTGCACTTTTTAAATAAGTATTTTCTAAGAAAGTATGTTACAGACTATTTAGACGTTATGAAAAAAAAGAAACCAAAGCAAGAAGACCGTTCAAGATTTGGGTAGCCATGGTCAAGTATGGAAGTAATGGTACTGGCACGTTCTTTGGCTTGGGGGGGGGGAGGTCCTGTGAGTTCAGCAACCTAGGTGCAGGTGTGCATAATGGGTTTTCACTGGTTTGAATCTTATATTCCACTTTGCTGTCTCAAACCTGATCATTTAGGTGCTTGCAGGCTTGCTCAATTCATGCAAATTCTTTTACCCCCCCCCTTTTTTTTTTAAAGATTTATTGATTTATTCCTGAGAAAGAGAGGCAGAGACATAGGCAGAGGGAGAAGCAGGCTTCCTGCCGCCTGATGTAGGACTCCATCCCAGACCCCGGGATCGTGCCCTGAGCCACCCAGGCATCCCTTCTTTTACCTCTTCTTTGAGGTAAAATCCCTTTTTTATTATTTATGAAATACCTTTACTGTTGACCAAGATGCTTCCTGTAGAGCTCCACAGTGAATTTTTGGAGTTCAGTTTAGGAAAACGAATCGACATTTTAGAACACTTTTTATAGAAACACAAGTAATTCTTCCAGATGCCAAGACATCCTAGTAACTACATTAAATATTTTGAAATTTATTTACAGTGAAAGATTGATTTTTGGTAAAGATGTTAAAATTTTATTTTAGATTTCCTTGTCTTTTAATTCCAGTGTAGTTAAAATATAGTGTCATATTAATTTCAGGTGTAGAGTATAGTGACTCGACAATTCTAAATATGACTCCGTGCTCATCAGAATAAGTGCACTCTTAATCTCTTTCACCTGCTTCACCCATTTCCCCACCCACCTCCCCTCTGGTACTATGTACAATTTTAAAATGTACTTTGACTCATACTCAGTGTCAGTCAGGCTTTGTTAAGCTTCATTTATATTTTAGCAAAGGGAGAGAAAAAGGTTTGGTCAGAAGTAATTTTGATAATTCTAATACATTGGCTAGTATCCTGTCAATTGCTGCATATTGTGTACTGTAGAATTATATATCAACTTCCCCTTTTCCTACCTTATAGGAATTATTTATTTATTCAGAATTATTATTGAGAATTATTGATTCGTAAAACAAATGTCAAGTTTTTTCCTGTGGGCCAAGTACTGTACTAGGACAAATGAAACATAATACTGCTCTAAGGTAAGCTAAAGCTAATATTAATAACCATAATGTAATAAGGTAGACTTAGTTTCCTTTGTATGTTTTAAAATCCGTCTATAGGGACGCCTGGGTGGCTCAGCCATTAAGTGTCTGCCTTTGGCTCAGGGCGTGATCCTGGAGTCCCGGGGTCGAGTCCCACGTCGGGCTTCTTGCATGGAGCCTGCTTCTCCTCTTGCCTAGGTCTCTGCCTCTCTCTCTCTCTGTCTCTCATGAATAAATAAATAAAATCTTTAAAAAAATAAAATAAAATCCGTCTATAATGGAGAAACCTATATGCAGTCCAGTTGTATGTTATAATTTCTTGTCTTTTTTTGACATAATGCAAATATCACATAATTGTACTATAGAGGTAGGAATAATTTTATTGCTACATTGACCTGACTTTTGCAAGGTTTGTGATGGCCCTCAAATAGATAAAATGTGTTTTTGATTTTAAACGTCTTTGATGGTTTTGGGAAAAGCTTACTTTGGGGAGTTACAGATTAAGTATGTTTTGGAAAAAGATACCTCATCTATTTGAAACTTATTTTCTATGTTACTGTATTACTTGGGATTCTTTTGAAGTAATTTAGAAGATTTTCATGATGAGCCCAGAATTCCCATTTCCTAAATAGAAAATGAAGTACTGACTTATTTTAATTTTGTATATAAGATGACATTAGATTTAGTAATATCAACTTTCCATTACAAACATCCCCCGAATGAAAGAGAACAGCGGGGGAGGAGATAAAACTTAAAAAAAAACAAAACAAAACTTTTTCATGCTGAGTTTTGGAAGACAATACATTTTTATAGCAAGTTCACCTTTCTTTTGGAGTATAAGGGTTATTTTAAATTTGGTTTTTATTCACTTTACTGACAGCAGGAGATTGCCTAAAATTAGGGGTTATCAGCTTGGCATTAACTTTATTCTTTTTCTGTGGAGAATATACAGGTAAGAGTTGACTACACCAACAAAAAGATGATTAAACACTTCTTAAGTACAGGGTTATGTGAAAGTGATTCGTAATTATATTGTGAATGTGTTCCAGGTTCTGTTAATGACCACTCCAACATCATACTGTGTATCTATTTTAATATGATGATGTTACATGATTGTGTTACAGGAGTACTTTATAATTTTATGGAGTGTGATGTCTGTTGAAGTGATCATTAAACATGTGGTGTGTGTATCTGTGTGTATATATACACATTTGTACCCCTCTGTCATCTTTATCACTGTAAAACATGAATCCCTCCCTCTGATAAACCCAAATGATTAGTTCCTTCAGTGGATGTAGTAAGTTCTTGGGAAAAGTCAGAATTTTGAGAGATGGTATTTATTTGAAATGGAGCATAGTCTTGACCTCTTTCTTCTGTCATTGTAGAAAAGGCTGGCAGTGAGCACACAAGGAGAGCTGCTCTGTAGGGAATGATAGCAGGCTGGTGTGACTGGCAGTGTTTTTGCCCAGTGTGCTAAATGGTGTCCCGAATAAAACTTACTAGTGTTTAATTACTGAGAATCATTCCAGATTTTATCCACCGTGGCGTAAGGCTGCCAGTTAGTGGACGCCGAGTCCACTGACTGATTCAGTGCACATTGATTGAAGGCTGATTCTGCCGAGTCCACGTTAGGTGCTGAGGATACAACGATGAGTAAGACATCCTTGCCCTAAAGGAGCTCAGGGTCTAATGAAGAGCAAACCGGTTACAGTACATCATGATAAGTGTAATAATGGAGGTATGGAGTAAGTGCCTCTGAGTACAGGGAAGGGAGTTGTCTTAGACCTGATCCATTGTAAATAAATGGTTTGTATGTTTATCCTTAGAGATGCAGAAGTAACAAAAGTTACCTGGAATTATTCTTAGAATCTTTTGTTTTCTTTCCCCACTTGATGCAGGACAGTAGGGACCCAAGTAAGTACCCTGTGTTGATGACTTTTCTGTAGACTGTCCATTGGCATCTAGGAGGTTTAGGTGGAACTGGCAAAAACTTGTCATGTGCTTGTGTTTTGCTGTGTGGCAGTCATTTAGAATACCTTTCTGGGCTCCATATTCTCCTTTTGCTTCTCCAGATCTGTTCTCCATTTGCTCTGTGCTCGGGGAAGCAGGCAAATTGTATGAACAGTATCACCTGACCTCTTACTTTATGATCTCTGTTTGGCTTTGGTTGGTGGTGCATCAGTAGGAGGCCTGGAAGAGCCAGTTCCTTCCTGCTGGATTTGTGTTGCTAGAGCTATTCTGTGGTTTTGTGAGTAAGTCACAGCTTCTGTTCAATGGCCCTCTCCGCCAGCCAGCTACAGTTGCAGATCGTTTTGGGTTCTAGTAACCCCTTAGTTGCCTGCCCCCTTAGGCCTAGTGATGATAATGGCTTCCTGATGTTGGTAGCTTAGGAGTGAGTATTCCATCCTCCCTTGCTCCTTTCCCTAAATCCTGCCTATACTTTTAAAGATGATTCCTTCGTTAAATTCTCTTGAATCCCTTTTTTGACTCTGTGTGTGTGTGTGTGTGTGTGTGTGTGTGTGTGTGTGTGTGTGTAGTGGGGGCTGTGGGGTTTTGTTTGCTGCGACCCTACTAATAACACTGATACAGGTCCAAAACTGATTTGAGGTGGCTTCCCTTTCTGCACCTAACACCAATTACAGCTGCTCATTATAGCAGGTGTGAACAGAAGCTCATGGGCTCCAGTGTTGGCTTTCTTGGAAGGGAGGTTGGTCATGGTTTCCTTAGCATGCTCCAAACGTGCTATCACCATTATGCCAAATCAGAGCCAATAATGAAGAATAAAATCTGGCAGCCAAAAACTGGAAGCCCCAAACTAGCAGCAATAGTAGGGGTTTGTAGAATCCCTATTACTTACTCTTCCTTAGTAATTATATCAAATACTGATACCATATGTTATTGCCCTGATAATGACATCATTTGCTCCTTAAGCATTAAGGAGTGGTCCCTTTCCTGTCTACCAGTTTGGGCCTGTTTCTCAAGGAAGAAACAGTCAAGTAGTCAATGAAAGATTCTCATTTTCTAACTAGTCTGCAGCATTTTGTGCCTTTCCTTTTTGCCTAACATTTATTCGTTCATTCATTCATTATTCAACATGTATTTGTTTAATATCTTATAGGTACTTGGCATTGTGTTGGATGAAGATAAAAATAAGTAAATCGATACAGAAATAAATAGGACATAATGCTTATCCTAATTGCTAGCCGTTTCAACCCCTACTAAATTTGTTAAGCAAACTTTTTTTGCTTCTGATGAAAGTTTAGTGGGTTTTTTCTTTTTTATGTAACTTTTCTCTTTCCTCTAAGCCACAGTGAGAGGGAAGGAATCTCAAAAAAAAAAAAATGAACTAAAATTTCTGGCATATTCTTGAATTAGACTAGAGTCCTCTTGCAAGACTTTTTCTACTGTTAAATGTCCAAATTTTTTTTTTTAAATTTTTATTTATTTATGATAGTCACAGAGAGAGAGAGAGGCACAGAGACACAGGCAGAGGGAGAAGCAGGCTCCATGCACCGGGAGCCCGACGTGGGATTCAATCCTGGGTCTCCAGGATCGCGCCCTGGGCCAAAGGCAGGCGCCAAACCGCTGTGCCACCCAGGGATCCCTAAATGTCCAATTTTGAATAAGAGAGAAGGAAATTGCTACTGTTTGGTTCCAGTTGACTTTATACAGTTGAATTTTAACTTAAGCTTGCCTTGCTTGTAATAAGGTATGGAAATGTTCAGAGAAGGTTCTTCTCTATAAATTTTATGAAATGTAAATTCTTCCTTTATATTTGCTTTGAATTACATAGTTTTGGAAAACTCATGGGCATGCTATGGATCTTGATTGATCTTTTTCTTGTTTAGCCATTTTTGGCCAAGCTCTACCAAGGTCTCTTATATACTGAGCTTGGGGGATTATTCTGATTCTTTTGGATAAGAAATTGAAGTTTAAATTGTTATTGTTTACCCAGCTAAAAAAGAGAAGTTGGAAAAAAGTCACTAAAGTCCCCAATTTTAAGTAAACCAGTTAAAAGGTAGCTTCCATTTTATGGAAAGGAATTCGGAATGTTAATTGTCCACTTCCTCCTAATTTAGGTGGCTTAATTCAGCATTTGGGATGGAAATATACAATCTGTGTAATACCCTAGTTAGAGATTATATAGACCCTGCCTTGTTTCTCTTATCTTCTTTTTAGAAAGCACTCACCATTCAGATAGAATGAACAGTGTTTACAAGTAGCTTTCTTCTTCTATCCTTCATTTACCTTATTTTTCATTGTTACTATTTTCCACCCCTCATCTCTTATCTTCCTCCTGCTTTGCTTCTTCCCTTCAACCTCTTGCTGCCTAGGTTTAAAACCCAGCTGGCTTAGACAGAGTTTTTTTTTGTTGTTGTTGTTTTCTGCAACTAGTCTAACACTGGAAATGACTTGTTCTTTATAAACTGTTTTTCTTTTTCTTTAAAATATTAGAGAGACAGCATAGTCCAGTGATGGACTCTGGATCCAAATTGCTTAGGTTCACTTTTTACTTCTGTTTACTAGCTATGTGACCTTGAGCAGTTTTCTTCTTTGTGCCTCTTTTCCTAGTAAAAGTATCTATTTCATATGGTTTTTGTGAGACTCAAGTGAGTCAATATGTAAAGAGCTTAGAGCACTGTCTTGTGCTTAATGCACATGATATGTTTATCAAATAAAATTAATCCTCTCTAATCCTACCAACTATAACTTAATTTTAGTAGAAATAACATCACCTAGTTTCGTATTAGGGACACAAAAACAGACTGTGAAACGTTTCCCATGAATATTCATGGAATTTCTTTGAAATTTAGAGTCTTGAAATAGTAGTGTTATATCAGTCGTGTGTTAAAACCACGTATACGATCTCCACATGGTGGTAATCCCAACAGTGATAGAAATTGATTTGTATAGGTCTGTGGCAGAGAGTAATTAAACAAATGGAGAAACTTCACACATTCCTAAGTCCCGAATTTCAACTTAAGAAAATGAGAGTTAGCTATACTTTGTCACCTACACTGTTTTTATTGCCCAGGCCATGGGAATGGTCACTCTTCATATAAAAAGTGAACTTCGTATTCTTAAAATTTTTGAATGACCTTAATTGTATATCCTCATTTGTGTGAATTCTATTATTTGAATTCATCTCTGTAATTAAGTGGACAGCAAAGAAGACAGTTGTGTAGTACTTCTCCATACCTTCTCCCTCTTACTCTTGATTTATTTTCAGCCAGATATTTATTTCAATGTATGTTAACCTGAAATTGTTTTTTGGTGTGTATGTGTGTGAAGAGTATTAGGTTTTTAAAATATTTGACTTTGCATTATCTTTATTTATTGAGTACCCATTATGTGCTTAATATAGTAATAGGAGCTATAAATATTATTGTGAAAAAGATAATGTCTCTAAACTAATGTTTAAGACAATGACAGATGTTTGTAAATGCCACAAAAGAATTAAAACAAGATTAGGGGACGCCTGGGTGGCTCAGTGGTTGAGCGTCTGCCTTCGGCTCAGGTCATGATCCCGGATCCCAGGATCGAGTCCCAGATCAGGCTCCCTGCATGGAGCCTGCTTCTCCCTCTGCCTGTGTCTCTGCCTCTCTCTCTGTGTCTCTTATGAATAAATAAATAAAATCTTAAAAACATTAAAAAAAACAAGATTAGAAGGATATGAGATGATGGAGGGTGGCATTCTCAAGGAAGGCTTCACGGAAGAAGGGATATTTGAATTGAGATTTAAGGATGAAAATAAGGTGGCTGTGGAGGAACTGGAAGAATTTGATTACAGGCACAGGGAAGAACAGATGTTGAGGGCCAAACAGCAAAGAACATTTTGTAGCAGGAAAGAGGCCTGTGTGACTGGAATATAGTATGCATCCATAGTATTCTTAATAGTGAATTTTGTTAACTTATTTCTAAATGTCAAAGTTGATAATAATAATAATTGACAGTTGTTTAGTGCTTACTATGCCCTGTGTGACCTGTAAAGTCTCTTAAGAAGTTGCTCAGGGAGGGTAGCTTGGTCACCTCCATTCTGTAGGTGATAGAACTGAGGCCTAGAATAATTGGGAAACTCTCCCAGTGGAATCCAGCTAAGAAGTGGTATAGTCAGGAATTGGGAAATGCGTTTTTAGGGATTATAACTTTTCTTTTTTTTTTTATACAGTAATTTATTTATTTATTTATTATTTTTTATTTATTTATTTTTTTATTTAGTTATGATAGTCACAGAGAGAGAGAGAGAGGCAGAGACATAGGCAGAGGGAGAAGCAGGCTCCATGCACCGGGAGCCTGATGTGGGATTCCATCCCGGGTCTCCAGGATCGCGCCCTGGGCCAAAGGCAGGCACCAAACCGCTGCGCCACCCAGGGATCCCTATAACTTTTCTTTTTTAAAAAGATTTTATTTATTAATGAAAGACACATAGGGAGAGGGAGAAGCAGGCTCCATGCAGGGAGCCTGATGCGGGACTCGATCCTGGGATCCCGGGATCACGCCCTGAGCCCAAGGCAGATGCTCAACCGCTGAACTACCCAGGTGTCCCGGGATTATAACTTTTGAATGCAGATTATCTGGTCCAGATTTAGGAAAGGTGCTAATAAATGGAGAGGCTGAAGAAGAGGTTAGGGAATTAGTTGATTCTAAAAACAATAAATATTTTTAGGAAGCCTAGTTGTTTATAACAAGCTGAATTCTATATAATGTGACTTTAGCATCTGTTTCTAAATATATTTTGAGCATGAGCCTGCTGTCCAAAGGAGGCACTTTATTTTTCATAAGTCAGACTCCTCTAATTACTACTAGAGTTTGCCAGGAGAGTATACCCTGAAAGAGGCAATTAATTTGCCCTGTTTGGTAACAAATCCACATACTTTTTTTCAGATAGCATTGTTGTGGGTATTTCTATACAGGAAAGGAAGACCTTTGTCCTTCACTGTATTTCACGTGAGTCATGTGTTACAGAGTTCAGAGACACCTTTGGTAAGTCATTGCATCTCATGGTTTAGTTCTCAGTTGTTATTGCTTGGAAATGTTTCCTGAGTCTTTTTCAGGGTGGGGTGTTTAGGAAAATGACATATAGGAAATGTGTACTGGATGAGTTCTTGAGTTAATTAGCAGCTTGTTAAGCCAGGTTCTGCCTGCCTTTTGGTACATTTACATCAGCAGTAAGAGAGATGGGTTGCCTGCCTAGGTGCTCAAGGGTAAATGAGGAAAAGAGAAGAAAACCATTACTCACTGAATGCCTAAATGAACCTTTGGTAAATGTCTGACATAAACTCATGCAGTCATCACAAAACTGAGGTTTTAGCTTCATTTTATGTCATAGCACTGGAATAATACAAAAATTGGTGGAAAAATAAAAGCATGGATCTCAAATAGCTCTTGATTACTGTGGAAGTCAGACTCATAAGGAACGGTGGCAATACTGTATGGTAAATTGAATACCTGATATGTCCTAGCTCTGAGGTTACAAAGAGTGAGTGAGGCAGGGTCTCCATCCTGGAGAGGTACACAGAGCCTTGTAAATGGAGAGCAGTAGGTATTTTAATGAAGTCTCTGTCTATATTTCAAAATGATTTCTTCTGAAATGATTGCTTTTACTTTCCAGCAGAGATAATGTACACCTTTGGGAATATTACTTGTGGCTCCAGCAGAGATAATGTACACCTTTGGGAATATTACTTGTGGCTAGTGCTAAGTTCTATAAATAATTCCTGTAGACAGGTCAGGCCCCATTTCTACTACTGAGTGAAGACACATGAGGTAGATGTTTAGAAAGTGTGTGGCATGTGGTAGGCATTCCGATACTTGCTACACAAATGTATAGGCAATGTATTTGAGTCAGCTGCTCTACCAGGGTTTGAGTTCTAGCTCCATCTATTACTAACTGTATGACATGGGGCAGGTCGCTTCAACTCTGTGAGTTTCGTCATCTAATGAGGAAAAAGATGCTAATAGTGCATTCCTCATATTGCTGTGAAATTAGATGAGATAATGTATGAGACAATATATATGAAGTGTTTAGAGTAGTGAAGTGTTTAGCATAGTCCTGTCCTGTGCTGTTGTTATCATTATTAAACTAATAAGCCAGTTTGGTACCACTGATCCAGTCTGTTACTCAAAATTGATGTCACATGCTAGTGACTTTTCTTTTGGAACATTATTTAGTGTAGTTCTAGTTTCAGCTTAAACAATGTTGAACTAGGAATCTGGTTTGTATTTCAGTTCCTAGTGCCCAAATTATTTTGGGAAATGTTTCAGTTACTTCTAACCTATTTCTTTGTAGAATCAAATACCTCAGTAAGGTCTTCTGATTTTACTTTTAGGTGAACAGTCTTCCTGCAGCTCATTGGCAAGGTACCCAAATGAATATTTGTGGTTGAAGAGAGAATAATAAAATAGAAATACGTGTGTGAGCTAGTAATGGTGTGGTTTGAATAGTCTTCTCTTAGTTCTCAGTTCCTAAAACATGAGCATTTCATATCTTAAATATAAACTGGTCAAGAGCTAACTTGTAGTTCAGGTTGCAGGAGCTAAACATAACCAGTTCTCATCATAACTTCTTTGAATCAGAAGAATTTGTCGTTTCTTTCCATAGAATTTAAGAAACAAATGTATATAGTAATCCTACCCATCTGCAGTGTTCTAAGATAGCCCTAATTTTAGGTAATGGCCTTCTTCACAGAGGCAGTTTGTTAAATATATGACTAAATATAATAAAAATTCCTATTTTATAATACTTTAGAACTTTTTAAAAAACACAGTTTTTCAAGTGACATCTCAATTTGATTTGTAAAGTATACCTAATATAGTTAGGCAGTGCAACAGGAGCAGGTGACATTTATTTTACTTTTTTTTTTTCTCCAAATGGCGTGGCTAAGAGAAAGGAATTTTAAATAGGCTCCTTTCCAAATATGTATTATTTCTGACCCAGTGGTCCATTTGGCGAAAAGGTTTCTTAAATTGTGATGTTATCATAACTTGTTAGTCAGGTTATGGGTAATATTCAACTTTATAGCTAGTGTGTTGGATATTTACATTAATACTAACTTTACCACAGTATCAGTGAGATTCTAAGTGCCGCGATTGAAGGTAGCCTAATTATAAGTTACCTTTATGGAGATGTGTTTGCACGGAGTTTCTCCCCTTGCTTAGGATTCAATGTCATGGAGGTTTTCTAGTGAGTGGCAATTTCTTTTTGTAACTTTATTTACACAGTTCACATCACGGTATGATGTAGTGAAAGCAGTTGACTTGGAAGTCAAATTCTGGTCTTGTTTCTGCTGCTCTCTGTGATCACATGGGCAAGATTTCATGTGCTATTTCATTTATTCATGTATATTTTATAATGAGAATAATGTCTGCCTGCATGTATCTCAGGATCATGTGGTAAGCAAACCTTGCTTATTAAGAAGAGTCAGTTGCTTCAGAATATATTACAGTAGTTCACACCAGTGGACTCAGGATTGGAAGAGAGAGAACACATAGTATACAAAGGGGTATTTTGAGCAACTGGAATAGACCTGTAGGAGATCAATTATTAGTCTAGTCTGGCCTTCTTGGGGAGAGTGTTATTGTCAGCAGAAAGTAGGAAAAAACTGAAATGTGAAGTGTTTAGGAAATAGTGATGGGCCCTGATACAAAGTAATACAGGCCCTCTGCTTGACTTTTCTTTTTTTTGCCATATGTAGATACACAATTTTATCAGTGACCAAGTGGCTCATGAAATCTTGCAACTAGTTTGTTATTTCTGTATCAGTCATCCTGTGAGAGATGGGGACATGTGCTACCTTGAAAAGCCAACAGGAAATATAATTTAGTCAGACTGAAATTTCAGTGAAAGGAGATTTTCATTTTTTTTTTAAAAGATAAAGATTAGCCCTGCCTTGGGCTCCCTGATTGGTGGGAGTCCACTTCTCCTCTGCTGATCCCCTCCACCGCCCCTGCCACTTGTGGTCTCTCCCTCTGTTAAAAAAAACAAAACAAAACAAAACAAAAAAACCTTTAGATAAATAAATAAATAGCACTAAACTATTCAGTAGTCATTCCTGAATTTTTTTTTCTGAAATTTTTTTAAAGATTTTATTTCTTTATTCATGAGAGACACACAAAGAGGCAGAGACATAGGCAGAGGGAGAAGGTGGCTCCCTTTGGGGAGCCTGATGCAGAACTGCATCCAGGACCTTGGGATCAGGACCTGAGCCAAAGGCAGACACTCAACCACTGAGCCACCCAGGTGCTCCTCATTACTGAAATTTTATTTTATTTTATTTAAGATTTTATTTATTTATTCATGAGAGAGACAGAGAGAGAGGCAGAGACACAGATAGAGGGAGGGAGAGACACAGGCAGAGGGAGAGAGAAGCAGGTTCCATGCAGGGAATCTGACATGGGACTTGATCCTGGGTCTCCAGGATCACGCCCTGGGCTGAAGATGGTGCTAAACCTCTGAACTATCCGGGCTGCCCATCATTACTGAAATTTTAAACTCAACTGATCTTCAGTAGCCCAAAGGCCCTAATGTGGGCTTTGGCTAAAGAAATTACATCTAATAAAAAGAGGGGAAAAGGAGAGTGAGGAAAAGGGAAACAAAATGAAGGAAGTAAATATTGCTGGATGGTTTGTTTTTGATTTCCAAGAGGAGTTAGGAGAGAATGAAGCTTCTTTGATAGGAAGGATGAGAGAATTAATCATGAGGATGTGCTTCATAAGGCTTGAGATTGCTTGCTGCCCAGTAAAGAGATTGTGGTGGAGATTCTGATTTTTATTTGGAAAAAGTTCAAGGTCACATTTATAGTGATTTAAAATTAATAAAGTATGGGACGCCTGGGTGGCTCAGCTGTTGAGCATCTGCCTTCGGTGCAGGGTGTGATCCTAGAGTCCCGGGATCGAGTCCCACATCGGGCTCCCTGCATGGAGCCTGCTTCTCACTCTGCCTGTGTCTCTGCCTCTCTGTCTCTCTGTCTGTCTCTCTCTCTGTGTCTCTTATGAATAAATAAATAAAATCTTAAAAAAAAAAAAAGACTCAGAACATCTGAGGTACAGAATATTTAAAAAAATTAATAAAGTAACGAACTTGTCGTTTTGGTTGGTCAGTTAATTCAGCATATGTTTAGGATTTATTAGGAAAAAAACAGATTACTGGAAAAATGCTGTGTTACCCATGTTTCATGTCCTTGGACTTTTCATGATTAAGAATGAAATATTGGGGGAGAGGGTGCCTGGGTGGCTCAGTCAGTAAGCATCTGACTTTTTATCTCAGCTCAGGTCTTGATTTCAGGATCATGAGTTGATGCCAACCCCTGTGTTGGGCTCCACACTGGGTATGGAGTCTACTTAAAAAAAAAAAAAAAAAAAAAAATTGGGATAGAGAGACAGCATAACTTCGGGTAGTATTTTTGTAAGTTAAAGTTGTAAAAGTAGAGGAGTTTGATCTTTTGAACTGTCAGATACAACAAATAATGAAATTTTATGGTTCATACAGGAGTTAGCCATAGGCATATTTCAATAAGTTATCTAAATATAATTCCGGAGAGTGGGTTTATGTAATATGAGATACA
The DNA here is from genome assembly GCF_003254725.2 of Canis lupus dingo. Taxonomy (NCBI): domain Eukaryota; kingdom Metazoa; phylum Chordata; class Mammalia; order Carnivora; family Canidae; genus Canis; species Canis lupus. The sequence goes on along the minus strand of NC_064244.1, from coordinate 41,456,585 downwards.
GACATACTAATACTTACTATAATAAAGGGTGTGAATCATATCTGTGCATCCATCTTATATATGCAAAGTATTATTACCCAAAATAAGAGGGTAACAGACTTGTTCCATTTTAAAGAGATTAGAATGCAAGATGAGTCTTACCTTGCAGTTACAACAGAACTTTATTTTTTGAAAATTTGTATTTTACCAAGATATGAAATAGTTTCCATTCATTTTTACTAGTGTATAAAAGTTTTTAGAGAATTTTTTTTATATTTATGGGATGCATAAAATGTTAAGTGTGTAGACACTGGAAACATACAGGTCTGAGTTTGAATTCTAGTTCTTTCACCTACAATTAAGGTAAATCCCCCACATTCATAGCTTCAGTTTCTTTATCTGGTCTGGGTCTTTATCTGTATATTCTCTTTGGCTTTTGTGCATCACAGAGTAGGCATCTGCTTATTCCACAAGCTTTTGTCCCTCATATATTGTGTGCCACACTATTAAGTAAAGGAGATTCATATAATCACACAAATACAAAAAGAAACCACTAAGGGCTATAAAGGGGAGATATGGATATAGGAGGGTTTATTTATTTATTTATTTATTTATTTGTTTTGTTTTTTTTTAAATTTTTTTAAAATTTTTATTTATTTATGATAGTCACAGAGAGAGAGGCAGAGACACAGGCAGAGGGAGAAGCAGGCTCCATGCACCGGGAGCCCGACGTGGGATCCGATCCCGGGTCTCCAGGATCATGCCCTGGGCCAAAGGCAGGCGCCAAACCGCTGCGCCACCCAGGGATCCCTATTTATTTTTATGTATTTATTTTTAGGAGGGTTTAAAAGAAGAGTTTTGAATAGGAAAATGAGTAGCTTTTTAAAATAATAACTTTGGCTGTAGGATAGAATAATAGATGAGGGCTGGAAAAGAATGGATTTAGGGAGATGTGTTAAGAGGCTTTTGAAATAGTCCAAGTGAGATCATGGTAATGAGACTAATGAGGTAGTGGTGTGGTGGAGATGGAGAAAGGTGGATAGATTTGAGAAGTCTGGGAGGTAAAATGGACACAGTGACACAGTGAATATGTGGAGTTGGAGAGCAGGAGATATCAATGATTGTTCTGAAAGTTCTGGTTTGTCTAATGGATGAATGTTGATTCCTGCCAGTTACTAAGGTGGAGAGCACTAGGAGAGAACTTGATCTAAGATGGAGAGATTGGGAAGAGAGAATGATTTTGGTTTTCCTTTATGTTTAAGGTGCTTTTGAGATTTTTTTTTTTTTTTGAAGATTTTATTTATTCATGAGAGACAGCGTGAGACCGAGATACAGGCAGAGGGAGAAGCGGGTGCCATGCAGGGAGCCTGACGTGGGACTCAATCCCAGGTCTCCAGGATCACACCCTGGACTGAAGGCAGCGCCATACCGCTGAGCCACCAGGGCTGCCTGCCTTTGAGATTTTGTAGAGAAAGTGCCAAGTCTTTGCAAAAAAGGGGTCTAGAGCTCGTAGGAATGGTTTGTCTTTTGGAAGTCACTGACATATTTTGGTAACTGAAATGAAAATTGGTGAAATCTTAAGCAGGAATTATAAAGTGAGGAGGAGAGAAGGTTGAAGCAAGAGCTTTGAGAAACACCAACCTTTCAGATTGTTTGGAAGAAATAAGGAACATCAAGACTGAGAAGCAACACTAAAAGCTAGAAGAATGTTTCAGGAAAGCCAAGCAAAGAGAGTGCTTCAAGGAGAGTGTGGTAACAATGTGTATATTCTCCTCAAAGGTCAAGTGAGATAAAGTCTGTATAAAGTGTCCATTGGATTTAGTTACACAAAGATCACTGATAATCTCCTGTAAGAAAGCAATTTCCATATTGGAGTGGTCTGAAAAGTGAATATATGGTAAAGAAATGGCAATTGTGGATATTGGTAATTATTATTATTATTATTATTATTTTTTTTTTTTTTGGTAATTATTTTGAAATGCTGGGTTGAGAAAAAGCATAGTAGAGATGATTCCAAGCATAGGCCAACAGGATCATTTCTGAGAATGAGAGATCATGAGTTAGGGCTATCAGCTGAAACACTAATAGCCTAAAATAATATATTGTCATGGTTACCTATGATATATCAGATGGGGGAAGAATACCTTTTATATTTTAAAATAAATTCCTGTGTGTGTGTATGTGTGTTTTTTACACCCAACGTGTGACATTGAACTCATGACCCTGAGATCAAGAGTCACATTCTCTACTAACTGGGCTACCCAGGTGCCTCTAGGAATACCATTTTTTAGATCAATGGTACTGTATTGGAATAGTTGAATTCCTCTTGAACCCTTTTTGCTGAGAACAGTAGATTACTTGATACCCTTGTTTTCCAAATAACTGTTGCCACGTATGGCGGGGTTTGGGATGTGGAGCCTGGTAAACTTGGTTTCAAAATTCTGCTTTGCTGTATATACTTGATTCAGATCACACAGATGGTTATCTTGTCCTACTGAACTTTAGTTTCTTCACTTGTGTGATGGAGAGAATAAAGTCTACATACTAGATTTGTTAGGAATAAATAAGAGTCTTTATAAATAAAGCACCTGGTACTTCATAGGCACTCAAAAAACTAATGCCTTTTTTCTTGCTTCCTATGTAGTTGCTCTTCATTGTATAGTTTCAGTACTGTACGTTTGACCTTAACCCTTGAAGTAATAATTGGTGGGAATCCTTGCTTCTTCAGCTTATTACCTTCTGTAGAAAATAAATTGAGTAGTACAAACATACATTTTTTGGAAAATGGAGGTATGATTTGCTGCTGCAGTAATCATAACCATTAAAAAAAAGAATTTTACCAACTGTTTTGGCTTGTGTGCCTTTAAAAAAAAAAAGTTGTGTGTGTTTTAAACCTTACTAATTTAGATATGCCACTTTTGGTGACTTCCTGCCAAAGTAAGCATTTTTATATTTTTCTTCTGAGACTCATCTTAGTGTAATTTTATTTTAGTTTTTGGACCATTGCCAGTTGGCATAATTTCAGACTAGACATGATGGATCCACATAAATACTTCTAAGATTTATATTACACAATACATTTTTTATTGGAGGGGGAATGTGAACTGTTAAAAGCAGTTGAGGTCTCAGGTCTGGATTTTATTTAGTATTTCATTTAAATTTTTTGATTTGTAGTTTTGATTCTTTAATTATTGCTTATTGATATTTTAAGCACTGAGATAACTATTTCTATATCAAAATGGTGAAATCAAATCATTCTGATCTTTTTTGTCTGACTTAAGTTGCTAAAGCAGTCTCCTGAAAGGTTTTTTTTTTTTTTTTTTTTTTAAAGATTTTATTTTATTTGTCCATGAAAGACATAGGTAGAGAGGCAGAGACACAGGCAGAGGGAGAAGCAGGGATCCTGATGCGGGACTCGATCCTGGATCTCCAGGATCAGGCCCTGGGCTGAAGGTCAGTGCTAAACCACTGAGCCACCCGGGCTGCCCTCCTGAAATGTTTTTATATCTGCTCCCAAATATCACCATATACCACCTCTTAAGAGGCATTTATGCATATACTTTTCTAGAAGATGACTATCCTAGAAATTTTAAAAAGTATCAGTTTGTCAGCTTCATTCAAGAATCAGTATAATAGTAAACACACAGTTGTTACTTGGAATATAGGCCTTCCTACTGTGTAGAAGTTAATCTCTTGACCAACTACTAAGAGATTTTGTTGGTTAAGTGAAGTCTGTGGATGGGATTGTTGAGACTGAAAGTCTCATTTAATATTCAGAGAGAAGTAATTTAACCAGGTATTCTCATCTGAATACATGATGCTTTGTTTTAAAAGCTTACTAATACTTAGGTAGAACCCAAGGTTCTATAGATCATAATTTCTTTAAAGACTAAATAAACTCTTCAAAGAGGAACCTCTTCAAAGAGGAATCTTCCCCTTGATTCACTATCCTGTTGCTTTCTGAAATTTTGTTCAAAGGCTATTGACAAACCTTTGAAGAAAGGTAGCTAAAATACACATAATTGATCATTTGATGAAATTTTATATATGTGTTGATAGATTTTCCAAGTTAAAAACGACTTTTTCAGTAGAGGCAGTAGGCAGAGGAGAGAGATCAGGAAATAAGCACTTAATAAGCTCTCTTAATGTGCCAGGTGTTATGTTAGGCACATTACGAGGCCTTAGTTTACAACTGTTCTGGAAGGTATATAAGTAGTAGTTTTGCATTCACGATAGGAGGAACTTGAGCTCAGGTAGGTAAGTAATTTGCCCGTGCTTACTGAGGTTTAGTACCTGGCAGGATGCCAGAAGGCAGCCCACTTGGGTGGAAAAGCCCAGCTCTATGTGCAGCCTTCCTCTGTTATACCAAAGGAAAGATTTCAGGAGTAGCTGAATAGAAGCTAGAGTAGCCAGTAGACGTTAGCCAGGTGGAAGGCTGGGTTTATTGTGAGGAGTGTGGCAAGAGGTTTGAAACAGGTGTGGGGAGTTGAGAAATGTAGTATGAAGCTTACGAGTAAAACTTGCCCTTTTGGGTGCTCACTTCAGCAGCACATACACTAAAATTCACTCTTGGGATACAGTTCTATGAATTTAAACAGTTTAGACTTTAGAGTCATGTAACCACTACACAAGATACAGAACTGATCTATAAGTTCCCTCTTGCTGCTCTGTGGGAGTCAGGTCCTCCCACATCCTACATCTCTGGCAACCACTGATGGGTCCTCTAGCCTATAATGTCACATAAATGAAATCATGCAGTATGTAGCTTTTGAGTCTGGCTTCTTCACTTAGCATAATGCACTTTAATTAGGCAACCATTTAATGATGTACACGTTACTGTACAATTTTGCTACAGTTTTTTACTTTGAACTCTCAAAATGCTTATATCATTCCCAATTCCAGTTTCATGTAAACTTTTTGGGGGGGCTGAGGAATGACTATAGTTATGACTTTAAATATCAAAGAAACCCTAAATAGATTCCTAGTAAGTGCCAGAGGAGAAAGTAAAATAGAAAAAAATGTGTCTCTCCCCACACCCTATGACGTCAGCCATCGCCTTGCCTTTTGCACATAGAAATCTGCATGGAAAGTGTGGTACTGATTGTGACCTTTGCCAGCTTGAAAAAGAAAGGGAACAGCTGTTAGTATGAGAGGGTGGAAGGAATTAATGTTGTTCCTGCCCAGTTGGCATTGCGTGCTTTTTGGGCAGGGAACAACAGGTGACCAACTGCTTGCTTTTTATTTTTGTTAGTGTATAAATAAATAGGCTGTGTGTGTGTGTGTGTGGGGGGGGCATGTGTTCATGCACAGGAATCTTGAGTCCATATTAAAATAACCTGTCCTTAGAGTCCTGGATTTTTTTAAAACTGTTTAAATATATACACACATTTATTTTAAGTGTTTTAATGAACTAAGAGACTCCAAGGTTAAGTGTATTATAGGTCATTATTGACAGAAAAGCACAAAAAGTAAAATCCTTCTTTCATAAAAGTCACTTATATCCAAACTGCCTTTTCTCCCTTTTGTCCCAACTTAAGTAAAAAACAAAACCCAGCAAGATAGCTAAGTACTTTTTATAGTAAAACCATCAGCCACAGAGATGTTGTGGTCACTTCAAGCCGGTGACCAGACTGCAGGTGTCTGTAAAAGCCAAGGGTGCTTTGTTCTTTGAACTCTTGCCCCTGGATACTTCACGTACCATCTCTGTGAATCACACCCAAACATACAGTACACTCTACCCCTGGCTCAGGGCTCTTTCCCTTTTCTACCTCTACCTTGCACAAACTCATCTACCTGCAGTATAGCTTTCACCAAACCCTTTCTTGCTCAAGAGCCAGTGTTGATTTTTCATTTCTTATTGAGACATACTATTATTTACCTGGAACAAAACATTCCTCATAGTGTAGTTTTGCTTTGCTCATTCACATTTCTGTTATTTCTCAGTTCCCTGCTTTAGTTGAATCATCCCTCCTCCTCTCTTTTTTTTTTTTTTTTTTCATTGTCTGGCACAGGTTGAGCTCAGTGATCAGTCTATAATGCATTTCTAATTCTATTTTCCATTGCAGTTGTTGAGCCCATTAGTCTCTTTATTACAATGTTTTGAATGTTTTTCTGCTTTATGAAAACCTCTATTTACCTCTCTTCTCTCATCTTTTAGAAAATGGCACTGTTTCCCACTTGATTTTTTTTTTTGTGTGTGTACCCACTTGATTTTTAAAAAATACTTATTATGTATTTGAAGAGAGAGGCCATGAACGGGAGGGGCAAAGAGGGAGGAAGAGGGAGAGAATCTCAAGAAGATTTCACACTGAGCATAGAGCTGAACACGTGGTTTGACCTTAAAACCATGGGATCAAGATCTGAGTTGAAACCTAGAGTCGGATTTAGAGTTAAATAAGTACATGTTTCAAACCTGGATGTACCACTTACTATCACAGCTGATAGCCAGTAACATACATCTTAGTTTTCCCTTCTCCAGGCCACAAGCTTGCATTGTCCTGGCCCCTCCTGTGGACCTCTCCAATGTCCACAGCTGAAAGGTTGAAGTAGAACCCAGCTTCTCTAGCACCAGCTGGTGTCTGTTCTGAGTGGCCAGTGCTGCTGCAGCACTAGTTGTTAAAGATTTTTAATTTCACCCTTATTATATCTATGACTTTAATTAAGTTACTTATCCTTTCTGAGTCATCCTCTCATCTTTAAAATGGGGATAATAATACCTGTTTTACAAGGTGACTTTGTGCATTCATCAAATACTTGTTGAGGGCCTGCCCTCTTTTAAGCACTGCTTGGGATATATCTGTGAACAAAATAAAAATATCCATACCTAATGGAGCTTGTTTTCTAGTAGTAGGGTGAAATGAAAATTAATATTAAATGTTCAGTATGATGCCAGACACATATAGGTATGCACAGTATTTTAGTCCTCTTTATTCTTTGCCATGGTTTTTCATCAAAGCCAAAGGGCCAGGGGAAGTATGGGAACAGGGAAAGGGTGAAATCAGTCCTAGTAACTAGCCATGGCTTCCTCTGAGAGGACTTGGTCCTGACTGCATTGTATAGCAATACAAATGAAATAGGAAGCTTTTAAATTTTGGGGGGAGGGAAAGAACACTAGCTGACCCTGTTCTTGATGATTTTGATTGTCTACCTATGCTTTCATTTCTTCCCATCTACCTTGGATGTAGCTCTGTCCATTCATTCACATTGTCAAGTCCTTTCTGACTTAACTGACTGAGCCAGCCAGGCGCACCTGTCAGAAGACATTTTGAAGTCCCCTCTACCCACTCAGTCTACACTCCTTAAATCTTGTCAGTCTTTCTCTTCTCAGTTCAAGTGTTGGCAGTCCTCTGTCAGTGACCTCTAGTCTATTCTTTTTCTGTTCAGCTTCTTTGTAAATGGCATTTGTTAAGACCAAGTGAAAGCAGGAGGCTCATGGCCTCATTGGCCTGGGTTCAAATCCCAATTCTGCAATTACATGGCCTTGGGCAGGTTTCATCATCTTCAAAATGGTGTAATAATATTTACCTTTTCAAGTTGAGGGATTAGAAAGATGCAACACCTAGCATACCATCAAGATATAGGTTGAAAGTTAAGTAAAAAGTGGCTCCTGTTACTGATATTTTTTTTTAAAATGCCCCTTTATTTTCCCTGACATCTTTTCTTTCATGTTTCATTCTATTATAATGATAGTTCCATTCCTTATTAGTTGGTTTTGTTGACTTTGTGTTTTCTTTCCAGGGTTATGGCTGTTATCACTTTCTATCAGTGATCTTAATAAAATCTCATGGCGGGATCCCTGGGTGGCGCAGCGGTTTAGCGCCTGCCTTTGGCCCGGGGCGCGATCCTGGAGACCCGGGATCGAATCCCAGGTCGGGCTCCCTGTGTGGAGCCTGCTTCGCCCTCTGCCTGTGTCTCTGCCTCTCTCTCTCTCTGTGTGACTATCATGAATAAATAAATAAAATCTTTAAAAAAATAAGATAAAATCTCATGGCTTCACCTGTTCCCTTTATGATTGATAATTTCAGATATTTATCTTTAGTCTGGATTCTTTCCTTAGTGTCAGATGTGAGTGTCTAGCTGTGTACTAGACACGAAACATCTGTGTCAAACGATGAGGCATAATAGTGAGAAAGGAGTGCATTGAATCTGTAGAGGAAACCATCTGTCTTACCTGTTAACTTACTAGTTTCATTTGTTGAGTTGGAAAATTTTTGAATGATTCTCTTTACTTGTAGATACCTAATGATCCTTTATTATGGAGGAGAAGAAAACTTTCTGTTCAGAAATAGCACATAACTCTTGTCAATTAGGAGGGTTTCTCATGTGATTTTGGAGAGAATATATAATACCTGTTTCCAAAGAAAGCAAGAAAAATACTGTATTTCCCCACCTCCCAAATGTATTTTGTTCAAACCGAATTGGACACCAAATAAAGAACATTCCTTAAGTTTGGAATGAATACAACTTTCTAAAAACTGCTCAGGTAACACAAAATAGTAAAGAGCCAAGAAATTTTTATTTACTTAAAACCTAGCATTGCTAAAAGGAGAAAATGAAAGGGTTCATAGAGGCAAGTTGCACAAAAGTAACTGTAGACTTACTTGTTAGACTTAAGTATACTATATGTAGAAAAATGCACAAACATGGTTAAATTTACATATGCTGGATTTTTTTTTCTTCTTGAAAGGGAGAATATTTCTTACGTAAGGGTAAGAAATCCATTACCCTTTTTGGTAAAACATGAGCTCCTAGAAGCAGTTCCCTCGTTTATTTTTCTTGAGAGTTTTGCTGAGGTTTCACATTTCACTTCTGTAGTTTATAGCAAAGTGTACTTAGACATTTTGATGGCTCAGTCAGCCCACACATAGTAGATTAAGATGTATTCTAGGTCACCCAGAGCATTTCCACCTTCACCCTCAGTCTAACCAAAGGAAATCAGTTGTTTGTCTATATATGCAGACCAACTTAGGCTCATAGAATCATGGATTTGACTGAAAGGGACATAAGAGATAATGTCATTCTTCTTTCTCATTTGTAGATAAGGAAGCTGAGACCCTGGAGGTTAGGCTCCTTTCCCAAAAAAGGTGGTATGATGTGGTGAAAAGAAACGGAACTTTTTGTTAAAACTCCGGCTTCCCTTCTTAACTACCTGTATAATACTGGTTATTGGCCCTGGAATATACCCACAAGCTCTGTCCTCGTGGGTGAAGTACTTGGTGTCTCTGAGTTTCTGATAAGATTTAACCCAGAGATATAGGCAGTACATTTTAATAATTTGTTGTAATTGTGTTTTTCTTTTGTTTTTTTTTAAGCCTTTAACAAGAGCGATCATTTCATTAACCTGGAGAAACTCATTTAGTTCTGTTGATCTGATTTTTCCTTTTTCTATTTTATTAGTTTTTGATCTATATTCTTTTCACTTTGAGCTTTTAAAAAATAACTTATTGTACTGGATGCTTGTTTCATTTTTTTTTTTTTTAAGATTTTATTTATTCATGAGAGAGACACACACAGTGAGGCAGAGACATAGGCAGAGGGAGAAGCAGGCTCCCTATGGGGAGCCAGATGCGGGATTTGATCCCAGAATCCCGGGATCATGACCTGAGCCTAAGACAGATGCTCAACCACTGAGCCCCCCAGGTGCCCTTATCTTTTCTGATGTATAAATTTAAGGCTCTGCATTTTTATGTATCATATTTGAGCTTTATACTCTTAAACTTTGATATGTTGTATTTTCATTGTTCATTTCAAACTATTTTGTGATTTACATTTTGATTCTTCTTAACCTACAATTTAGTGACTTATAAATAAGTTTTCAAACCTACAGATTTTAGAGGACTTTCTCCTTCATGGAATTGTTAGAGATAATATGTAGACAAATACTTGGGAATAGTAGGTATTGAATGATGTTTTCAGTTTTCTTTCTTTTTTTTTTTTAAAGATTTTATTTATTTATTCATAGACACAGAGAGAGAGAGAAAGGCAGAGACACAGAGAGAGAAGCAGGCTCCATGCAGGGAGCCTGATGTGGGACTCGATCCCGGGTCTCCAGGATCACACCCAAGGCTGCAGGCGGCGGGCGCCAAACCGCTGCGCCACCGGGGCTGCCCTCAGTTTTCCTTAAAGAAATAAATTTCTGTTTTTGAAACTAGGACAGGAAACATAAAATTTTAATGAGCATAGCTAATATTAAAAATGACTTTAGTTCTATAATACAGTCAAATAAGACAATACATAGAGAGCAAAGAGATGATGACAAAAGGATTAAAGTGGGAGGAAGGGTGGTGGGGAGGAGAATTAGGTGAAAATGTAGGAATATCAAGTTGAATTCTCATCTTTAAGGTCATATTCTTTTGATCCCTTTCATCTGTGGGCTTTAGGGTATTATTTTTATTACATTTTACCTTCAGTTAATTTTATCTATTTATTTAGAGAGTAGAGGGAGGGGCAGAAGGAGAGAGAGAGAATCTTAAGCTGCACACCCAGCTCAATGCATTGCTCGATTTCACAACCCTGAGATCATAAACTGAACCAAAATCAAGAGTTGGCTGCTTAACTGCCTGAGCCACTCAGGCGCCCCTATTGCTTATACCATTAAATTGAAGTGTCCATAGATGACTATTTGTTGAGGTGTGTGGGCACAGATTCTGAAACTGTGTGGCAGAAGCTCATAGGTTTTGATGAGAGGTTCCATAGTTTCATTAGAATTTTAAAGGGGTCCATAAACCCCAAGAAGTTAAGAACCACTACTTTAGAGACTTTACCATGTAAGTTAACTTGAGAAGCCTACCAGGAAAGAATTATGTTTTTTCCTGCTCTCACTTTATTTTATAAGCATAAAATTACAAAATCTCTTTTTTTTTTTTTTTTTTTTTTTTTTTTTTTTAATTTTTATTTATTTATGATAGTCAGAGAGAGAGAGAGAGAGAGTCAGAGACACAGGCAGAGGGAGAAGCAGGCTCCATGCAGGGAGCCCGATGTGGGATTCGATCCCGGGTCTCCAGGATCGCGCCCTGGGCCAAAGGCAGGCGCTAAACCGCTGCGCCACCCAGGGATCCCTAAAATTACAAAATCTCGACTAGTATTTTTATACAGATACCCTACAGGTATTTGATTTTTCACTTCTATACCATATTCAATAAATTTATAGGAGGGATTTGACATATTATAAAATAGGCTTTGTGTTAGATAATTTTGCCAATTGTAGGTTAATGTAAGCATTCAGAGCATGTTTAGGTAAGCTAGGCTAAGCTAAGATGTTCAGTTGTTTAGGCTTACTAATGCATTTTTGACTTAAAATATTTTCAAATTATGATGGGTTTATTGGGATAGAACTCCATCATAAGATGAGGAAGATCTATTATTTCTTGTTAAAGAAATAATAATGCTTGTTAATAGGCCATCCTTTTTTTAATTTAAGATTTTATTTATTCATTCATGAGAGACACAGGCAGAGGAAGAAGCAGGCTCCAGGCAGGGAGCCTGAGGTGGGACTCCATCCTGGTCTCCAGGATCACGCCCTGGGCTGAAGGTGGCGCTAAACCGCTGAGCCACCCAGGCTGCCACTCATTTTTTTGTTTTAAGCAGAATAGTAAAATAAAATAGGTTTTTCCTTTGTCCTGGTTTCAAACAATCGGTTTACCATAGATAGGACTTTATCAGGTAGGTTGCATGTATAGCATAATTTTAGGAAACACAATGAAAAACTTCTTGATTGTGATAAAGTATTTTTTAAATTTCAAAATTGATTATTTTGGCCTTTGGTTTTATTGTAAGATATTCAAACATGGAAGTATATACAATAGGAAATGAGTTTTCTTCCTGATTTGTATGAATACCATCTCTGGACATAACTGCTTAAAAGTTGATTGATTCTTCTATGTGCTTTCCAACGCATATTTAGATACAAACACAATAACATGTTTTATATAGGGAAATTATACTGAATATAATTTTTATTGATTATTTTGATTACTTAACAATATATTGGAAATATTTCTATGTATATGATCCATACTCATTGATTCAATTTAAAAATTTTTTTCCAGATTTTATGATAGTAAGTCTGAAGTATAATTTTTTTTTTAAAGATCTATTTAGTTATTAGAGCATGTGGGGCAAAGGGAGAGGGAGAGAGACCTGAAGCAGACTCTGTGCTGAGTTCGAGCCTGACTCAGGGCTCAATCCCATGATACTGAGATCACAACCTGAACCAAAACCAAGAATCAAACACTTAACCGACTGCACCACCCAGGCTCCCCAGTATGAAGACAACATACAGGTAGTTGTATGTGCAGCTGCTTTAGCATGATAGTGACCTGTAGTAGATGCTCAATACATGTTAGTGTTTATTCTCCTTCTTGGACATGTCTGAGAAGGGCTGTGAAAGATGATTAACTGCTTGTTTTGAATAGTGAAAACCCTAAGGACTTACAATAAATATTCACAGCTGCAGCTTTTATCTTTTCACTATAAAGGAAACCTTTCTCCTAAGGATATTTGTGTTTAGTGATTGGGATTTATAAATTGCTGTAAGACTAGCAGGATTGCTATTTAAGAGTCTTGTAAGTTAGGCTGCCCTGATTATTTTAGATGCTTCCATTAAGAGCAAATAATTTTTATTGGTGGATGAGATGCCACATTATGATTTATCCTTCTTAAAAAAGTACATAGTATAGCATATACTATAGAGTTGTACAGTATGTGAAAGCATTTTTTGTGGGAATCTTGGAACAAAGTTCTTTCCTAACTTTGAAGATGTTTAGAGGCAGGTGCTGAGATTAGAAATCCCACAGTTCTGTTACAGGTAGGATAGGTAAAATGTGTGCTTTGTGATAAAGTTGCAGATCTGTTTCTAGTGGTTCTAAGAACTTAGGAAAAGATGGATCTGGAGCTAATTGTTAATTATTTGTTAAGTCTTGTTTTGAAGTATTAGTACTTCTCATCATCTCTTTTTCATATCTCGTTGTGGTACTTTTCTGCAGGGAAGTTGCCCTCTGTTTTGGGTGAGTCAGTAAAGAGGATCGGATTGGGCCTCAACTTCTTTTCTCCCTGAGAGGAGAGTAAGGGGGGGCTGCTAGAAGAAGGGCTTCCATAATAGCCAGGTCTGAAGCTTTGTGTGGAGGTAATACTGGACTGTATGGACATTGCCCCCAGGATTCCAGGAGTTTGTAGAACTATAAAGTTCTTATAGCAATTACATGGGTATATCAGCCTATTTATCTTTATTTGTTAGCACTTTGCTTTCCTAGTGGAAAACATGCTTGAGAAATAGTTGGTAGAATATAGAGTTGGAAGTGCTTCCCTAGCATGTTCTTGAACTTCAGATTGTTAGTTTTTTGTTTTTGTCTTTGGGTCTTGTCTTGATTTATTTGTTTAAATTTTTGTTTCCAAAAGACTCAACTTACTTAAAACATTTGAAAACCTAAGTTTATGGTTACACAAAGGTTTTATGTGCCTTAGAGACTTTTGCTCACTTGTTTATTCATTTGTTGATTTACCCACTCAACAAATACTCATTGAAGTACTTATTGTAAGTCAGGGTTGAGGGAATGCTATCAGATAGTCATCTGTTCAAGGTAAAGAAAAATGGAAAATGTATTCTGGAGAGATAACCAAAGGCTGAAGGTAGGTAGGTAGTTTATATATATATATATATATATATATATATATATATATATATATATATATATATATATAAATAGTGTGTGTGTGTGTAAGAGAAAGATGGTCAATAGTTCTCTCCTAAAGGTTTTTAGAATCTGTTTCTTCTATTCCCACAATTATTTTTCTATTTCAGGCCCTCAGCATCTCTCATACACAATTGTATTTCTTGCCTCTGGACTTTCCCTCTATTTTAACTTCATGTTCCTTTTTCCTTTATTTGGCTCTTCTCATCTTCTCAGAGTTTTTCTCCCTGCTAAAACACAGATTGTGTGTCTCCGTTACCCACAGAATAAAATTCAAACTTCCTAATAAATAGTTTCAGTATAGATTCTCTAAATAGTCCCTTTATGAAGCTTTCCACAGTTACCCACTTTTAGTTCTTGATGTTCCATGGTGAGACCCCAACTGGTCTTACCTTCTCCTGATAAATGATTCTAGATATATTCCATTTCCTGCTCTGGATCTCTTCTCATCATTGACTACCCTGCCCTCAGTGCTAGGAGGCTGACCTTGCCCTTTGGCTTCCAGATGTGTTTGGACAGTGTGAAGCACTGGCAGGAGAGTAAGCTTGCTGTGTTTATTCTTCTGGCTTCCTCCTGCCAATTCATGTCTTGTTGGCTTTACCAGAGGTCATAGTTCCTATGAAGCTGCCCTCTTTATACTTTTAAGGCTTAGGGGTGTTAGCAGCTTCTAGAGGTTGACCTATCTCTTGACTCTGACCATCTTCCATACCTTACAAATAGTCCTTTATTAAGCTGTTCTTAAATTACCCAGTTTGAGGATGATGTTCCCTGCTGAAGTCCTGATTGTTGCATTGTCTAAATCCTCTAAGCTTCAGTTTTGCTTGTAATTATAGCTGTTATTTTTTGGCAGCACTATGTTTCTCTTTTATTAAACATTTTTTTTTTTTTTTTTTTTGGTGAGCTCTTCTTCATCTCCCCTTCCAGTCCTTTTTCCTTTTTTTTCCCTGGCACCGTGACTGTCATATAATATGAATTGATAGGTCTGAATGAATAAGAAGGGGAGATTTTCAAGATAATGGACATTTGCCTTTCCCTGGGTAGCATAATATTTACTTAGATGTCTGAAATAGGATCTTTTGAGATGATAGGGGGAGGTAGCACGTACTGAAGTCCATTTAATCACTTTAATAATATCTAGATTTTTTTTTCTTTTTTTTTTTTTAATTTTTATTTATTTATGATAGTCACAGAGAGAGAGAGAGAGAGAGAGGCAGAGACACAGGCAGAGGGAGAAGCAGGCTCCATGCACCGGGAGCCCGATGTGGGATTTGATCCCGGGTCTCCAGGACCGCGCCCTGGGCCAAAGGCAGGCGCCAAACTGCTGCGCCACCCAGGGATCCCAATATCTAGATTTTTATTTCATCCTTCTCATAAAGTAAATTTAGCACTTTTTTTTGTTACTATTGCTTCAACATATTTTTAAGGTTTCAGATATACTTATATACTTTATTTCTTCAGTCATGCCATATTTTAATGGGTGCACAGTGCTTTTACTTGGCATTGCTTATAAGTTGGTTTTGAAACAATTCAGTATTACACCAGTTGTGATATTGATCTCTCCATTCCTTTGGGATGGCTCTGCCAACAGAGGACAGGAACCATTCTATTCCAATTTGTGTTGCTTCATACACATACAGCAACATAGAAAGTGGCTCCACTAGCTAATGCAATGTTACCATATTTGTCATGGAAATCAGGTGTCCGTTTCTGGTGGCTTCATGTTGCCATTGCTTGCTGCAATGCCAAGTCCCCTGGCAAAGAGCCTTGAGAAACCTGGTGCTTCCGCATACTAAAAATTGACATTAGTTTCTCTTCAAAATGCATTTTAGATTAATTCCATTTATTTTGTTGGAATATTTTGTCTTGTCTTTAAGGATGTAATTACTATATCTAATATGGGAGAGATTTATTCCTTTATTAAAGGAGAATATAGGAAGCATACTTTCTCAGTTTATCTTAGAAGGGATGCGCTAAGAAGTGTGTTTAGAAGGCTAAAGGATGTTTAGTAAGAACTTTTGAAAAGTGACTTTTTGTAAGGGAAATGTTAAGAGAAAAATATCCTAAAATTATGATAAGGATCAAAAATAGTTTCTATATCCTTTATATAAGGATATATCTATCCTGTGAAAGGGTTTATTTTGTGAAGCATCTTCCTATAACACTAACTTGGACCCAGTACTCTCCATTACTATCCTAAAAAATTACTATTGAAAATAATCTCGATAGAGAATATTCCATTGTTATTTATTCATTTTTAAAAAGATTTTATTTACGTATTTGAGAGAGATCGCAGAGGGAGAGGGAGGAGGAGAAGTGGACTTGCCACTGAATGGAGAACCCTATGTGGAGCTCAGTCCCAGGACCTTGACTTCATGACCTGAGCCAGGGGCAGATGATTAACCAACTGAGCCACTCAGGTGCCCTTCCATGCTTTTTAAAATAAAGCTATCTTTTAAAAATAGAGGTATTTTTTTTTTTTACTCCAGGGGGATAGATTTGTGTGTGTGTGTGTGTGTGTGTGTGTGTGTGTATGTATCTGTCTATCCTAGTTGGTTTGGGCTGCTGTAACAGTATGCCATAGACTGGGGGGCTTAAACAATGGAAATTTATTTTCTCACAGTTCTGGAGGCTAGAATTCTGATAACAGGATGGCAGCATGATTGGGTTTAGGTGAGGATTCTATTCCTGGCCTATAGATCACCACATTTTCCTGTATCCTCTCATGGCCTTTCTTTGGTGCAAATACATGGAGAGATCGAGATCTCTGTCTTTTTCCTCTTCTAGGAGACCAGCCCTATTGGATTAATTTATTAAATTTATGACCTCATTTAACCCTAATTACATCCTAAAACACCCTCCCTCAAATATGATAAAAGTGGGGGTTAGAGCTCCAAAAAATGAATTCTGGGGGCACATTTAGTTCATAGGGATATGCTATACATATGTATATATATATAAAATGTATGAGCAAAAGAGGAAATAATTTATATATTTAAGTTGAAGAAAGATACTCATGCTTAGACAAGGACAACCTGATACTGAAATTCATTATTGAAGTTTCTTCATAAAGATAATGCTATGTTAGTGGAGGTGGTATAATATAATAAAAGGGCGGTTATCAAAGATCCCCTTTTTCCTCTGACCTCAGAGACTACTCAGTTATCACTCTCCTT
Source organism: Canis lupus dingo (assembly GCF_003254725.2). Lineage (NCBI taxonomy): Eukaryota > Metazoa > Chordata > Mammalia > Carnivora > Canidae > Canis > Canis lupus. Next base: position 41,439,745 of record NC_064244.1, on the reverse strand, counting down.
GATTATCTTAGCATTGACATCCTACCTTTGCCCAGATACGTACTTGATACTGTAAGCTACTTCTGTTGGCTTTTGTGTCACAACATTGCCCTACTTCTCTATGGTTCATTCTTTTCCAAGAATGGCCATTGTGTGTGGCTGAATGAAATAGAGCCCCTGACATCTAGAGCATGGAGTCATCCTCTCTTCCTTTCTCTCCTATAGTCTCCGTTCATGATTTCACTGTGGATATTTAGTCATTAGCTGGTTGTCTTATCTCTACTGGTTTTGATTTTAGGCTGTTTCTGAACTTTTTCATTCTCCTGGCTTAAGTTATCACCTCTAATGCCAGTAATTTGTGTGTCCTTCCCTACTTCTGATTATTACTCCTTATAGTCATTTAGTGTCATTTATTCAGAGCAAACTATGTGTGTGCCTGATACAAAGAATATGAGAATGATAGAGCCTTTGCCTTCAAGTTAGTGACAGAATGTCAGAGGCAATATAAAATACAGTGTGATAGATGTATGTAAAAGTTGTCATGGGACAGATAAGTAGGGCGTGCCTGCCTTGGATGGAAGGGGAAATGAGAGGTCAAGTATCCTCAGTAGAAAGCTGAACATTTATGAAGCCACCTAGGGTTTTGAAAACTGTAATAGGCAAAGGTAACAGCAACTGGCTCAGTGTGATTGGAATCTTTAAGGGCTGCATATAAAAGAGTCCAAGATGAGACTGAGCATTTAAGAAGTTACCAGATCATCCCAAAGGCAGTATTCTCAAGACTAAATTTTCTTCCACAATAAACCACATCCCACTCCCAACTTCGTGTTTCTGTCAGTAGACCCACCATTGTCTCTCTTTCTAAACCCTGAAGTGTCCTCCTCAGGTCTGCCTCAGCAATTGTGATCAGGCATGACGTTGAGTCATTTCTGTATTCAGAACACTCCTTCGTGCATTCTCTTCTGTTCACTGTCAACACACTACTTATTGGTTAATTACTGGATTATTTCAAGGCTATATGAAATGATCCCTTTCTGCTGTTTTTTTTTTCTTTTTAAATTTTTAGTATCCCTTATCTTACTTACCCTGTCGCTGATCCTGACTAGCAAGTGCAGTGACATTTTATTTCCTGCAGGAAAATTTCTTTTTTAGGAAAAGAATATGTAGTTCTTTTTATGAAACCAAAGATCTTTTCTTTTTTTCTTTTTTTTAAGATTTTATTTATTCACGAGAGACACAGGCAGAGGGAGAAACAGGCTCCATGCAGGGAGCCCGACGTGGGACTCGATCCCGGGTCTCCAGGATCACACCCTGGGCCAAAGGCGGCGCTAAACCGCTGAGCCACCCGGGCTGCCCATGAAACCAAAAATCTTAAGTCTGCACCTCACATTAAAAAATCATAGAATGGAAGAATTAAGAGTTATTTATAGCAAAGAACATTTTGTTCCATAAACTGAGTTTTGATTATGAACATAATACGTATTTTATACTGAAGAAGCTCTTTCAAACGACAGGTCTCCTGCCTCCCAGTCTCATCTTCTTGTCATAGTTCTAACCTCTTAATCTATCCAGATCACTTGCCTCTGTGGGAGGCCATATATACACTGACACTGGAAATAGCCTGTTTGGAAATCCTGGTTTTACTCCTTATTAGTTTCAGCAAGAGTCCACATTTGTCTAAGCCTCATAATAACTTTATGTGAAAAATGGGAGAGGTGATATTACCTGCAAGGTTATAGCTAAGGATGGAGTGAATCTGTATAGCCCAGTGCCTGGCATGTGTGAGCTCGCAATATATGTTGGCTATAAAATGTTACGTACCCTGAAGACCCCTCGCTCATTGCCCCTGTGCTTTGGTTAGTGCGACCCCCTGCTGCCCTTGCTTCCTTGTACCACTGAATGCTTTCCTTGAGCCCTTCCTTATTGCCTGTGGTACGTGTTGTTACAGGTTCAACTCAGTTGCCTTTTTAATTAATCTAGTTCACGTTGACCTCTGAATTCCTAGAGGACCTTTTATACCATTTTAGAAATTAGTCATACGTTCTTTATTATAGTATTTCTCTGTGAATTCCCTATAGTAAGATTCATTTATTTTGATGTACATTGTATCAAATTCATCCCTATATGAATTTTGATAAATGCTTTGGGGTAACCATCACAATCAAGATACAGAACAATTTCATCACTCCCTAAATATTTATCTCATTATGACATTTTAAACATTTTCCTCTAGTGCACATTCTGTTTCTATATGTATGGTTTAGGCTTTTGAACCTAGCATCTGTTTTATGCTAGTTTGTCTCCCTTTGTGTGGCCTAACTTAGTAATCCTTTTTAACAGTTTCATTTATTTATTCATGAAAGACACAGAGAAAGAGAGAGAGGCAGGGACTTAAGCAGAGGGAGGGAGAAGCAGGCTTCCTGCAAGGAGCCTGATAGGGGACTCAATCACAGATCCTAGGATCACTCCCTGAGCCGAAGGCAGATGCTTGACTGCTGAGCCACCCAGGCATCCCACTAACCTAATATTGAGCATATAGTTAGTAGATGCTTAAGTGTTTGAATTGTATAAAACGAAGCATAAAAACATGGTAAACTTGGACAAAATATGAAGCTACTCATTTTAAGTTATTTAACTTCTCTTTGGTCTTTAATTTTACTTGAGTGAAAAATTTCAAATGGATATTATTCCTATATAATTTTCTAAAGTGATTGGGACCCTTGCAGAGCTAATAAAAATCATTCTAAATTTATCTTTGGGGGGGAAAAGGGCTAGTTTCTTTCTGTTTTTATCTTTTATTTATTTTTAAATATTTATTTATTCATGAGAGACACAGAGAGAGGCAGAGACATAGCAGAGGAAGAAGCAGACTCCTCACAGGGATCCTGATGTGGGACTCGATCCCTGAACTGGGATCACGCCCTGAGCCAAAAGCAGACGCTCAACCACTGAGCCACTCAGGCCTCCCTCTTTCTGTTTTTATTATCAAATGTGCTTAGGGTTTCCATTTTTTCCTTACCCTATTAGTTTACATTTTAATGTGAAACAAACTTTTCTATCTTTACCCTCCTTGAGTATTTTTGTCTGTTATGATGTTACTGATAATGTGTTTACAGTTTTCCTTTCTTTCTTAAACATATTTAAAATATTGAGCAATTCAATTAAAAATAAACTAGTTACAGAATGTAAAGTACAAAACCTTGCTGTTCTTTCAACTTTTTTTTTCATGGGCCAATTTTGCTCTCTTTCCCGGGGCTGCTTTTATTGATTGTCTTTAAAATCAGAGGTCAACGCAAGTAAGATAATTTATACTTCATAAAGGTGGGGCTGATATGGACAAGCTAATGGTGCATGGTTTCCTTAATCTTCACTCTTGGGTATTTTGGACTATTGATCCTTTTCAGAAAGGACCAAATATGGTTAAGATTTGCATCCCATTCAGTAGAGTTTACTTCCTAATGAAGTGAATTGAATTTAACCATGTGTATCTTTTTTTCCCTTCCCCAACAGCTTCCATGCCTATGGCTGTTCTAAATTTGAGCCAAATATATCCATTTCAGAGAGGCTTTTTCTGTAAAGACAACAGCATCCAGTACCCGTACCATGACAGTACCGTCACATCCACTGTCCTCACCATAGTGGGGCTTGGTTTACCCATTTCCTCTGTAAGTAAATTAATAAGTAGGTAGTGATGGGTTTGTTGTGCTGGAGGATGGATGTAGTGATGGCATTGGGGTGGGAGTAAATCTATAGTACTGTCTTCACCAGTGCTGATGTGGTGAATGACTGAGGAATATACCCACTGTTTTTTTTTTTTTTTTTTTTTAAGATTTTATTTATTTATGAGAGAGACACAGAAAGAGAGAGGCAGAGACATAGGCAGAGGGAGAAGTAGGCTCCATGCAGGGAGCTCGATGTGGGACTCGATCCGGGGACTCCAGAATCATACCCTGAGCCAAAGGCAGACGCTCAACCACTGAGCCACCCAGGCATCCCTATACTCACTGTTTTAATCTAGGGACAGTGTAATTGCAGTTAAAGGAGGAGTCACCCAAAACAATGTGATATCATCTTGAAGAACTATAGAATGATTATTTTACAGTAGAAAGGTTCATTTAAGTCATTTGTACCAGTGCCTTTCTGTATGTATAAGTTAAGAAACTTAGGCCCAGACACTTGATCAAGCCCAGTAAGCTGTTTTATGGCAGAGCTGACATGAAGATGATGCTTACTTTATCATATTTAAAATGAAAATTGAAACCATAAGAAAGGAGATAGATTTATTCATTAAGATTGAGAAGACAACTCAGGAGAAAGAATTTAAATACATACGCAAAACAAAATCCTCAGAATATATCAAAACTTTTTAAAAAATATTTTATTTATTTATTCATGATAGAGAGAGAGAAAGAGAAAGAGAGGCAGAGACACAGGCAGAGGGAGAAGCAGGCTCCATGCAGGGAGCCCGATGTGGGACTCGATCCCAGGACTCCAAGATCATGCCCTGGGCCGAAGGCAGACACTAAACTGCTGAGCCACCCAGGAATCTCCAAACTTACTTTTTTTAAAGTTCTACTGACTTTCAGATAATTTATCAGTTTTTAGGATGATTTTGGTTTTCATTTTTTTAAGTAACTGGAAACTTTCCTTTTAGGTTAAGTTTCACAAATAGGGTGAAGATTGGCCCTTGAGATTTTGTGATTACTTTCTTTATCCTTGGCTGTGATTCCTGAATCTTGGCCTATCCTGTTTTTCTTGATGTGAGTTGGAAATAGAAGAGAAAGAGCAAAGATTTACCTCCTTGAGTGTCTTGGGAGTGCAGCAGGTGATGCTGTATATCTCCTTTGACCAGTTGTCTTTTGACAGTTGGCTTCCTGAGCAAGTTGACTTAAAAAATTTTGTATTAGCAGGCTCAGCAGCCTATTCCTACAATAGGACAGCTAGCTTTTCTTTCTCTTTTTTGTCCTAAACAACCTAACTAGTTCTTTAGTTTTCCATTTCCTGTCTGTGTTCTTTTTTTCTTTTTGGCTAGTAGGTTTTTGTTTTGTGTTGTTTGGTTTTGGATGGTCTTTAGCCTTATATTGTGAAGGTAAAGGGGACTGGGTTTTTAATATATCAAGCTACAGTAAATATTTCCATATATTGTCTACACATTCTACTTTGGTGGTAACTAATTTTATAGCATTAAAAAGGGAGAAAAATCTGGGATTTAGTTTATGGAGATACTTACTTTTTCCCTAAAGAATAAATTCTAGCATAACTCGTAACTCTTATTTTAGCCTTCAGGCTGATGAAACAATGTGCAGCAGAGCATATAGTACTACCATTTAGATGAAAATATGCTGTACTGTCTTACTGTACTTCTATAAAGTGCAAGATGTTTGTTGTAGGTATTATTTGGCGCCGCTATCTCCAGGTAAAGTATTTAAAAACTATTCCTGTATTTGAGGAGATGATTGCTTGAAGATCAGGAAGTTCCTTTTAGTTATTCGACTTGGTACATTTCATCTTTTTCTAAAAAAAGTTTAGTTATAAAAATAATAGATGCTCCTGTCTGAATCTAAGAAAATCTATTATAAAGGAAAAAGAAATCACCCTTAGTTTTACTGCCTGAAGACAGTTAATACTTTGATGTTACTTCCTTTAGTTGGACATTTATTTTACAACATTATGAACACATTGCAAATTCAGTTTTCTTTTTTATTTACTAATTTTTGTAACCGATATTTTTGAGTTATTAACAAATGTCAAGCAGCATTTAAGTTAACAGCAATAAAACTAAATTAAAAAAAATAGCAGGAAAAGACTTGGATAGGAATACTTAAATTCTGGGATACTAAATTCTCATAATGTTGCTACTGAGTGAAGTGATCTTGACAATGTTGTAATGCAAATTTATTTTATTACAATAAATAGTATATTTGGCCTGTTTCTGGGCCTTAAATGTGTTAATAGCTTGCGGATTATTGTGAGGGTGTTCTTGTACATTCCTACAATAAATTTATTTGTTTTTTTAATAATTTATATAATACCAGATATAGAAGACAATTTTATTTTCTGTAAGATGATTTATGTTTGATGTAACTTAATACAAACACATACTTTGTAATTTGAATAGTAAGATTTTGGATGATAAAACTCTTTTTTTTATTTTTATTTTTAAGAGAAAGAGCAGGAGAGGGGGGCAGAGGGAGAGGAAGAGGGGGAGAGAGATTCTCAAGCAGGCGAGGAGCCCAAAGTAAGACTCAATCCCATGACCGTGAGTTCGTGACCTGAGTTGAAATCAAGAGTCTGGATACCCAACCAACCTACCCAGGTGCCCCTGGATGATAAAATACTTTTAAGGTTGTAACTTTTTACAATCTGAAGTCTGTAATCTTTTTTTAAAAAATGTGTTCATCAGCTAATCAAAAAGATGCAACATTCAGAAAACTATAGATTTCCATGTTTTTGGAATTAAGGCTTCTTTATGGGTTTTAAGGATCCACTTTTTATTTGACATCAATTTTTTTCCTTCCCTTTTGGCTTCATGTATCTTCTCCCTTCTTATTCAATGTACATTTATTTTTGTAAATTTTTACATTTCTAGAAAATGTAAGATTAATTTGTATGCAGACTCTGAGAGTAATGGTAGCAACAATAAAGTAAGGATTAAATCAGAAGTCCCTATTTTGCAGTGAATAAGTATACATTTTCTAGAGTTTAAAATGTATACAGTTTGGGAATAGAAAAATTATCTGTGTTTAATGGGTTATTTTACATTTTTACATTAACTTGAATAGTGACTGAATATTGGCTTTTTTTTAGGTCTTGATAGTGACTGTGAGTACTTGCTTTTTTTTTTTTTTTTTAGATATTGATTGCTCTGTCTTACTACCTTATAGTAAAAATGCTTAGCCTAAAATAATGGTGAAAAGACTGTTTTCTGTGGCCAACTTCTAAAACTCCTAAAGAGACATTGTATTATTCATAGTGACCTAAATTGCATCATGACAAACTATGGATATATTTGGATGTATGTGAAAAAGGCTTAAACTCTTTATATTATGTATACATACTCTTATTAAATTAGTGAGAAACAGATGAGTGCTCCAAAGTAAAATGAGCAAAGAGCATGAACAGAAAGTTGTCTGTAGAAGAAAAAAATTGCCAAAAGATATTTTTAAAAAGAGTTGATTTCTTAAGTTCATTTTAAAGCAACACTGAGAAAGTGGTTTGGCTTACTATATTGGCAAAGGGAAAAGCTTTCCCTAGCTTGTCAAGTATAGAAAATAAGTATATTCATATACAAAGCTGGTAGGAGTATAAATACATACTAAGAAAAATGTATCATTAAGACCTAGAAATTATACTTCAAATAGTTTACCCTAACGAAATAGTACCAGTTTTATGCAGGGAATTAGTTACAAGAATATTTATTACAGCATCATTTTTATAGTAGAAAATTAGAAATAGGGCTTAGGGAACTGTTTATGATTTATCCCAGTGAGGAAATATTGTGATACCATCCATTTTATCATTTTTTTATATTTATTGACCTGGAAAGATCTCTTTAAGATATTAAGTGGAGGGATCCCTGGGTGGCGCAGCAGTTTGGCGCCTGCCTTTGGCCCAGGGCGTGATCCTGGAGACCCAGGATCGAATCCCACATCGGGCTCCCCGTGCATGGAGCCTGCTTCTCCCTCTGCCTGTGTCTCTGCCTCTGTGTCTCTCTGTCTCTCTGTGACTATCATTAAAAAAAAAAAAAAAAAAAAAAAGATATTAAGTGGAAAGAGGAAGAGTAATAATGGTTCTCTCTGATTACTTGTATATAAGATTACTTTCATTTTATTTCTTGCATTTCCTCTTTTATTTCTTCTCATGAACACATACTGTTTTGCACATTTTAATACCCACTAGAAATTACCTCATTGTCATTTTGATAAACATGAAGCTTAACGGTCTGAACTGTATACCCATTTTCACATAGTTGTTCCAGAAGCTTAACTGTTCTGTGTGAGGTTAGTTTTGTCTGTTTCCAAATAAGTTCAAAAGGAAAAAGATGTAAATAATGACATTTTCAAGATGCACAATAAATCAAAATAAAAACTCCATACCTCGTTCATGCTGGGTTGTCTGTGGACTTGAGTGGACCTACTGATAAATCTTATCTGTCTCCTTAGAGACAGAAATTTTGTCTTGCATGTAGCAGTATACCATAATTCATTTCTGATGCTAACCACCCAGAATGGGTGTCAGATTCCACTAGTTTAAGCTCATGATTTCCAAACTGCCCTCACTTTAGTTGTCAGCCATTAAGTTTGAAGTTCTCCAGGTCACCCAAAGTTCAGACCAACTGGCTACAAACCCAGGGGATTTCCATGACTGCCTACCCCTACAAGACTGCCTTCACTTAAGATGGCAGCCACAAGTTTGGGGGTTCCTAGGCAACCTGTAATTCTGATCAACCTACTACAAATTTGGAGGTTCCCATGACTCTCAGGTTAATAATTCACTAGAATGACTCAGAACTTAGGAAAGTGCTTTATTTTTTAATTACAGTTTTGTTTTAAAAGTAGGCTCCATGCCCAGTACGGAGCCCAGAGTAGGGCTTGAACTCATGACCCTGAGATTGAGACCTAAGCTAAGATCAATAGTCAGACACTAAACCAACTGAGCCACCCAGGCACCCCTATTACAGTTTTTTATAAAGGATCCATATCAGTACCAGCCAAGTGAAGATATACTTAAAGCGAAATGTGGGAGTTGGGAGGATCACGAATGCAGAACTTCTGGGCCCTTTCCCAGTGGAATCAAGGCTTGTCACCCTCCCAGCACTCTGATGAATTCACTAGGCTTCAGGTATCTAGTGTTTTTACTAGGGTTTTATTTATTTCATTCGTATTTGAGTAAGTGTGATTGATCCATTGGCCAGATTCTGATTGAGCCTCAATCTTCAGTCCCCTGGGGCTCCAAGTCCCACCCCTCTGAATACATTGCTGATCTTTGTGACGATCAGACCCATCCTGAGTCATCTTATCAGCATAAACACAGGTGTGATTTAACAGGTTTATGAATAACAAAGATACTCCTGTTACTTGGGAAATCCTAAGAATTTAGTCTCTTCATAGGAGCTGTAAACAAAGACCAGTGAGATTCTTTGTTATAGACACACCTTTGTATCTTTAACTCTATGGACTTGGTGCCTTGAACACAATTCAGCACTCAGAATACTCTATATTGAGTAATTTTAAGAAGAGGTTTTAGGTTTTCCCCTTCTTTCAGTCTATCTGCCAAAGTTTACTGAGGAATTGGACATTTTCTCCATTAGTAGGTTTCTGTTATTAAAGAAAACATGATACTGACGCTTGTTAAAATTGTGAGAAAGACTTTATTCAAGATTATTGCAATAGGAGCAAGAGATGGAGCTCAGCTCTGACTATAGCAGGGACAAGTGGGGATTTGTAGCCCAGAGCAGTGTGTGGAGGTCAGGAGATAGAAAATTACTAAGAGAAAACATCGAAGGTAGCAGGATTCTTACTCAAGGTATACCAGGACTTTAGACACCAAAAGTTGGTGATAAGGAACTTGACCAGGTATCACATGTGAAGGTATTAGCAACTGGGGGATTCTTGCTAAGGCTGAGCTATGGAGGCTCAGCAAGGACGGAGAAACACAGAAGGCCAAGACTGAACCCTTCTTGAGAACAGGGCTTAGAGGAACCTAACTAAAATTTGGTCAAGGAGAGAGTCTGTCACAATCTACTGTTGTTAATGATGAATTTCATCAAAGTATGTATTGTATATCATTATTAGCTTGTGATAGAAGAACATTTATATAAACCTATCTTAATGTGCAAAAAACCTTCAAGTTATTCAAAATTTTGTGTCATTTGAATTCCTGTTATATTTCCTTTGTTAGAAGTATTTGTTTATTAGAATTCCTTTATCCTAAGATGTGGATTATTCTAGTTTTTGGTTGGGGATTTTAGTGAATTCATTCTAGGGGATGATTATAAAAAAACACAGAAATGTCAATAATCTCCTAAGCCAAAATTTAAAATAATGTACTTTGGATTATCCTTTTGATGGTTGTATGGGTGAACATAACAACAACAACAAAATGCTTGGCTTTTGTATAGCATTCAGCACAAGTATTTTTCTAGCATTGATTATTCCTAAGATTTTTGCTACAACTGTTATTAGTGGAATATGTTAAGTAGATAAAAATTTTAAGGGCTAAAATACAACTTAGAAGTATTTTTCTATGCTTTTGGTAACGTAATTGTTTTCAATTTAATTTTTTTTTCTATCAATTTTTTTAAGTTGCCTTTACTCCCTTTATTAATGGCTGAGGAACAAGACAATATAGGATAACTTTTTTGGGTTGAATTGTTACAGAATACTGCATCTCCAGAATTTGAGATTTGATAATGTTTGAGGATGAGGGAAATCATTTACTGTAGGTATATGGATTTTCTGAAGTTCTTTGTTTCTGACACACAGTTTGAAAAATCCTGTTTCTTTAGGGTGACCTAAAGAAGACAAATGAAGCCCAATGTTTTTTTGAATAGCTACTTAGATGATAATTAGACATTGTTAGTCATGAAGAAGAAAGAATGGATGGGTTAATATATTTTTATAAGCTGTAAGGTAATACATAAGTAAAGTATTGTTTATGGTTAGAGTGTCCAGAAGCACCTTCCACTGTAGGATGCTATTGGTGTTTGCTGTTTTTTATGTCATGGTACGTCTCTCTTGACACCCTTTCTTGTACTAATCCAAGAAACTGGTATCAAACAGTGTATTGCTTCACTTGCCATGTTAACATAGGTATTGTGGCTGCCTTTTTCCATTTTCACCCCAACAGGCACAAGGCAGTAAGGTTTACTAGAGTAGGCATGATCTCTCTTGCCCCATTGTGTCCATACTGCTGAACACTGTACTTGACATGTCATGTCATAGGTGTTTAAAAATATATTTCAGGGGCAGCCCAGGTGGCTCAGTGGTTTGGCACCGCCTTCAGCCCAGGGCCTGACCCTGGAGACCCAGGATCGAGTCCCACGTCAGGCTCCCTGCATGGAGCCTGCTTCTCCCTCTGCCTCTGTCTCTCTCTCTCTCTGTCTTTCATGGATAAATAAAATCTTAAAAAGTAAACATAAAAAATAAAAATAAATTTCAAAGGGCGCCTGGGTGGCTCAGTCAGTTAAGCATCTGACTCTTAATTTTGGCTCAGGTCATGATCTCAGGGTCCTGGGATCGAGCCCTGCATCAGGCTCCCTGCTCATCAGGGAGTCTGTTTGTCTTCCTTTCCAAACTCGGTGCTTCCCCCACTCACATGCACACTCTTTCTCTAAAATAAATAGTAAATCTTTAAAAATATATTAGGTAGAAAAAAATTAATGAAAAACTGCTACATGTGAAATGGGGTAAGATTATTGCTTAAGTTTAATAATATAACTAGGACCATGAAAATAAACCTTAACTTTTTGTAAATACATTGTATATCCAAGTCATCTTTAATACAGGCGCTGGGGGGGGGGGCAGTTGATGGGTGTTCTATATGTTGGCAAATCAAACTCCAATAAAAAATATACCAAAAAAAAAGGCAAAAAAAAAAAGATCCCTCATTAAAACAGCTTTTCAGGAAAAAATGGGACACTGTTATATTGAATATATATATCCTAATTACAGATATCTTAAAATATGGGGGAAATGTCTGAGTTAAAGAAATATAGTATTATGGAGGTGGATTTCTTAGGTTGGAAAAAAGTTTCACTGTTTACTTATTTCCATATGGAGTTGTTTCTTGTCAGTGTTGTTATGGAAAGTACTGATTCAATTAGTTCTGAGCAATTTTTCCAGCACTTTTTCTGTATATGAAGTAATACCAGATGCATCCCTAAGTAATTTGCCATGATCATGGATATTTTCTTAAGATTGCTTTTCATGTTATGTTTGGAAGATGTAATATGTAGATTCAGTATGTTAATGATAATACATCCATTTTATGGAACCCTTGAAAATATTCTGATAAATTTTAATTTTTATTGGATGTACTGAAAGAAAAGTTACATAAATATTGAGTATATACTGCCAGTAATGAAAACTGAAGCTCTCTTTGTGACTCAGTAGCCAAGCTTACTGAATTTCACTGCTGTTTTCTTAAATGCTGTGGCTTCTTGAAGGACTCATTGGGAAAAATATCGTCTCATAAAATTTTCTTTTTTTTTAAAAGATTTTATTTATTCATGAGAGACAGAGAGAGAGAGGCAGAGATACAGGCAGAGGGAGAAGGAGGCTCCCCACAAGGAGCCCGATGCAGGACTCCGTCCTGGATTCCGGGATCAGGATCTGAGCTGAAGGTAGCCGCTCAACCGCTGAGCCATCCAGGTGTCCCTTCATAAAATTTTCTTAAAAATAGTTTCAGGGCTGGGGTGCTTAAGTGGCTTAGTTGGTTGATCATCTGACTCTGGTTTCAGCTCAGGTCATGATCTCAGGGTCCTGAGATCAAGCCCCTCATTGGGTTCCATGCTTGGAGGAAAGTCTGCTTGAGATGCACCCTTCCCCTCCCCGACCCCCCCCCCCCCCCCGGCTCATATGTGCATGCTCTTTCTCTCTCTAAAATTAAGTATATCTTTTAAAAAATCGTTTCAAGGGTTGTTATGGAATGCCTTTGCTAAGGTTAAGGGATGAAGAGCTTTTGCTTCACACACTGAGCACAACTCTACAAAACTAGTAGACATTCTCTTCTAACTTTTCTATTGCATGTGTCTTGACAAATCTGCAGGGTTTAAAAGGGTTGAACATTATTTCTAGATGAGACCTCTGATTTTTGAGAAGTTCTAAAATCTCTCTTTCTCTCTCTCTCTCTCTCTCTCTCTTTCTTTCCCTTTCTCCTTCTCTTCTCTTCTCTTCTCTTCTCTTCTCTTCTCTTCTCTTCTCTTCTCTTCTCTTCTCTTCTCTTCTCTTCTCTTCTCTTCTCTTCTCTTCTCTTCTCTTCTCTTCTCTTCTCTTCTCTTCTCTTCTCTTCTCTTCTCTTCTTTTCAAGATTTTATTTATTTGACACAGAGAGAGAACCAGAGAGTACAAGTGAGGGGAGCAGCAGAGGGAATGGAAGCCGACTCTATGCTGAGCAGGGAGCCTGATGCAGACTCTATGCTGAGCAGGGAGCCTGATGTGGGACTGAAGGCAGACACCTAACTGGATGAGCCACCCAAGCACCCAATTATGAGCCTTTTAAAGAAAGCTTATTTAAAATTATTTAATTCCTTGGTCATGTTATATGGTTACTTTAAACAAATATTTAGAATCCTAAATTTAGTTTCTGTTGAGAAACAGGACCTATGTTTAGAAATGTAAGCGTAAAACTGCTTATGTGAAACTAACGCATTTGTGATTGGAATGCAGAATCGGTGATGTAAGCCATAAAAAATAAACATGTCCAATGCAGCACAGGGATTTTGAATACTACCTTATTCAGTAATTGTGAAGTGTGAGCAAAAATAGTGTCTGTAAAGAAGTCACTTATGAAACATTTTGGTGTTTCCCTATAGCTATAAATAGCTTATGTCCTGTATCTGGCTTTTGGAAGATCACTTAATATTCTATTGTAGCCAAATTCCTGTGGGCTCCTTTAAATAAGAATTAAAAAAACTCTTCACCATTTTTAACAATTATTTATAAGCTTTTATATTTGGAATGAGAATAAGATAGGGTCTTAAAAATGGCAGTTCACTGCTTTATCATGAACTTGTGTTTCTAACATGACAAGAAGTGGAATTCTGTATTAATTTTTAAAGATTTTATTTTTTTGACAGAGATTTTATTTATTTGACAGAAAGAGTGAGTGCATAAGCAGGGGGGAGGAGCAGAGTGAGAGGGAGAAGCAGACTATTGGCTGAGCAGGGAGCCTCACTCGGGGCTCAGTCCCAGGATCCTGGGATCATGATTTGAGCCAAAGGCAGATGCTTAACCAACTGAGCCACCCAGGAGCCCAAGAATAGAATTCTGTATTACTTGTAGAAAGAAAACTTTTTTTGTGTTTTTACCCGTTTTTAGATTGTGAACAGTCAACACCAGTTCAGAGCATAATATCAGTGCAACCACCTTTCAGAAGGCAGGTCCCAGTTTCTACTTGACTAGTTGCTATTCACCAGAATACTAGCAGCAGGGAGTCATCTTTTTAATTAAATGACTTTCCAACAGGTGGTGTTGGCCTGGCTCTCTTGGCTTAGATGCTGGGGTGGGGGGTGGAGATCTAATTTGTGATGTATCTAGGGAGATTGTAAGCAGAGGTCTCTGGCAAAGCAGTAGAAGTGGGGTGAATGGGCTACTGAGTCAATGGGTTTCTAAGTAGAAAACCTGGGAGTTTTGAAGCGCACTGTGCCAGTTATGTGTTTAGTTAAATATGTATGTGTGTTCAATCAGATCGATTCTTATACCTGAGTGTTAATCTTCTGATAGACCTAAAAGCATTCTTTTAGGAGTTCTCAAGATTTGAAAGAAAAGAATGAGCTTTCTGTCAGATTAATTTCTCTCTGACTTGTTTAATTTGTGCTGTAAATTATCTGTTTCCAGGGTGGAGAGTGATTTTATTTCCTGTGTCCCTAGAAGAGAAAAATTGGGCAAGGAAATGAAAAGAGTAGCTGGAAAGGCAGCCATTTTGTTTACTATAGAGTTTTACTTTCTCTCCTTGAAATTATTGTAATCTGGATGCCTGTTGTTTGGTTTAGAACTTTTTCATATATGGTAAGTGGAAGCCTGTCTTCTATCCTATGACTGTTTCCTGTTTATGAATTACTACTAGGTTACAGATTCTTTATCTTCTCATAACAGCTCTCTGAGCTTTGTAGGTATTTTTCCTTTATAGCTACCAAGGGCGTAGTTGGAATTTTAACCTGAAGTCTGCTTTACTCTTTTATTCACATACTTTTTGACAGCACTTCATTGTCTTCAGTGTGGAGTAGGTCTAAGTCTTGTAAAGTCGTCTTTTTTTTTTTTTTTTTTTTTTTTTTTATCAGTTGGAAGTTATGAATGTGAGTCAAGGTAGTGAAGAGTAGATTAGGGAAGAGTGGCAGAAAGCTTGGGTTAGTGTGATAGCAAGCGACCAAAGGTTAAAGTGGAGCTTGTCTGCCTAGGTTGACTTTACTGGAGGAGTTTCTGACCTGACCTATACTCTTTAAGAGTGAAAATTTTATTTTGGATATGTTTCTTTGTGCCACTCCTGAAATTCAGTGTGACTTTATACAAGCACTTAATCTCTTCATATGTATTTCTCTAACTGAAAAAGGATGTTTTTCTGTTAATCAGAAAGCCATGAGAAGAGGATGGGTTTCACTTATACAAACATCACACCTATATCAAAGTCTGTTCTTGTTTTTAAAAATAGAGTTCACTGATTTTGCTTCCTGTGTAGCAAACTACTTTGTTGTATTTTGGGGAAAGTCAGTGCCAATTATTCACCTTTTTAGTGGAAGTAAAATGCTTTGCATGTATTTTTTTTCCCCCTAATCTTCTTGTCTAATTTTACTTCTCGTTTAGAGCTTTCATAGGCTTTTCTGTAGACCTTACAGCAACTCTGGAAGAATGTCTGGTAGTTTATTGTACTTGAGATAGTTCAGTAGCCTCCTTGGGAATCTTTCAAGAATAAGCTGGTCCTCTGCCTCCCCAAATTAGTAAGAAAGTCTCAGTTCCCTTTCCTACTTCAAAGATCTGGTTCATTGGCTGTCTCAGCCATTTTTTTTTTTTTTTTAATTTTTTTTTTTTTTTTTTTTATTTATGATAGTCACACAGAGAGAGAGAGAGAGAGGCAGAGACATAGGCAGAGGGAGAAGCAGGCTCCATGCACCGGGAGCCTGACGTGGGATTCAATCCTGGGTCTCCAGGATCGCGCCCTGGGCCAAAGGCAGGCGCTAAACCGCTGCGCCACCGAGGGATCCCTGTCTCAGCCATTAAACTTACATGGTCATGTCCTAGTTGATGCCATTTCTAATAACTTAAGCCCTTCCATAATCTGAGTTTCAAGCATTCTGCTTTCTAATCATTACCTTCATGGAAACAATTCCTCTCAGTCACCAGCAGTTCCCAAGTTGTTTAGTCTAGTGATCCTCTAGTGGTCTTCATGTTATTTGATCTATTAGCAGCATTCAAAAAAACACTTAAAAAGTGTTTGATTTTGAAATAATTTTAGACTCTCATACAAGTTGCAGAAATAGTAGAGAGTGTTCCCTCCTCCCTTGACTCAGCTTCCTCCAGTGATAACTTTTTACATAGCTACGGTGGAAGTCTCAGTACTATAACTGAAATATAGATCTTACTCAGATTTCACCGGTTTTTACATGTAGTTTGTATATGTGCGTGTTTACATTTGTGTGTGAAATTCTATGAAATTTATCACATGTAGAGATTTGTGTAACTGTTCACAACTGTTGATCACCCTACAGAAACTCCCTTAGACTCTTTAGTCATACCTTTCCCCAGTCCCTAACACCTGACAAATTTTGTCATTTATGTTATATAAATGGATTCATACAGTATATATTTGAAATTGATTTTCTGAAATTGACCTTTTTTTTACTCACAACTGAGCATATCGATAATTCATTTTTTATGTTGAATAATATATGGATGTATTGTAGTTTATTTTTCTGTTTGAGGGAAATCGTGGTTCTTTCCAGTTTTTGACTATTACAAGAAAAGCTCTATGAGGTTCATTTTTTGTATGTGTGTACGGATGACTAATTGTTCTAACATCATTTGCCAAAGAGATTGCTCTTTCTCCATTGGATTGCTTTTGTATCTTTGATTTAAAAAGAAAGAAAAAGATGGCTATATTTGTAAGGATTAACATAAGTTTTCATTTTTATAGGGTAGATACCCAGTACTGGAATTGCTGTCTTTTGGTAAATGTATGTTTAAATTTTGAAGAAACTGCTAAATTGTTTTCTGGAGTGACTATACCATTTTTCATTCTCACCAGAAATTATTAAGAGATCCACTTGTGCATCTTCACCAACACTAATGTATTTTTCAATTTATTTATTTACCTTTTGAGATTTTATTTACTTATTCATGAGAGGCAGAGAGAGACAAAGACACAGGCAGAGGAAGAAGCAGGCTCCATGCAGGGAGCCCGACATGGGACCCGATCCCCGGTCTCCAGGATCATGCCCTGGGCCAAAGGCGGTGCTAAACTACTGAGCCACCCAGGCTGCCCTTATTTTATTTTATTTTTTTTAAAGATTTTATGGGCAGCCCTGGTGGCTCAGTGGGTTAGTGCCGCCTTCAGTCCAGGGTGTGACCTTGGAGACCTGGGCCGGAGTTCCATATCGGGCTCCCTGCATGGAGCCTGCTCCTCCCTCTGCCTGTGTCTCTGCCTCTCTCTCTCTCTCTCTCTCTCTCTCTCTTTCTCTGTGTCTCTCTGTGTCTCTCATGAATAAATAAATAAAATCTTAAAAAAATATTTTATTTATTTATTCATGAGAAACAACAGAGAGAGCAAGAGGGGCAGAGACACAGGCAGAGGGAGAAGCAGGTTCCATGCAGGGAGCCTGATGTAGGACTTGATTCTGGGACTCTGG
The DNA here is from genome assembly GCF_003254725.2 of Canis lupus dingo. Classification (NCBI taxonomy): domain Eukaryota; kingdom Metazoa; phylum Chordata; class Mammalia; order Carnivora; family Canidae; genus Canis; species Canis lupus. The sequence goes on along the minus strand of NC_064244.1, from coordinate 41,422,206 downwards.
GATCATGCCCTGAGCCAAAGGCAAACACTCAACTGCTGAGCCACCCAGGCATCCTTGTATTTTTCATTTTAGACATTCCAACAGATATGTAGTGATGTATCTCTAGTTAGGACTTTAATTTGCTTTTCTCTAATGGCTATTGATGTTGAACATCTTTTCATGTGGTTGCTGAATACTTGTGAATCCTCTTTGGTGAAGTATATGTTCAAGTTTTTGCTTATTTTCTGGTGAGATTTCTATTTATTTAATATATAATATATATTTATATATATTTATATTTATTTATGTATTTTTCCCATGGAGTTTAGAGAAATCTTCATTTATTCTGGCTACATAGTCTTGTTGAATGTGTGATTTGCATGTATTTTTTTTCCCTGTGGGTATCTTGCCTTTTCATTCTGTTAAATGTCTTTTGAGAGTAGACATTTTTAATTTTGAAGAATCAAATTTATTGATAATTTTTTTTGTTATAAAGATTATTTGAGAGAGAGAGAATGAGCAAGGGGAGAGGGAGAAGGAGAGAAGCAGACTCCCTGCTGAGTGGGGAACCTGACTTGAGGTTCAGTCCCATGACCCTGAGATCATGACCTGAACTGAAATTAAGAGTTGGACGCTTAGGTGACTGAGGCACCCAGGCACCCTAATATTTTTTCTGTGTTTTTTGGTGTTGTGTCTAAGAACTCTACCTATTAAAAGTAGCCCTATTAAAAGACTTCTAAAAATTTGTCTTCTAAAACTTTTATAGTTTTCTGTGTGAACGACTTTGTGTTAAGTTTTTTTTTTATGAAGTATGAGGTAAAGTTGAGGTTCATTTTTTGGTATGTGTGTATATATGACCAGTTGTTCCAACATCGTTGTCCGAAAAGACTCTCCTTTCTCCACTGAATTGCTTTTGTGCCTTTTTGAAAAAGCAATTAGTAGGCTATATTTGTGTGGGTATATTTCTGAACTTTGTTCTTCTTTCATCAATACCTATGTCTTTGCTTCCTTGTATATCACGTCTTTTTTTTTTTTTAAGCAGTAGAGTAACAGTCAACTTTTGTTGGATATTAATTGTGAATTAGGCAATGGAAGGATTCAAGGGTGCCAGGCAAAAGTCATGGTCAGGAATGCCAAACGTGCTTCCACACTGGGCACTCTTCCGTGGTACTTGTGTAGCCGTTCATGTTTGAGTTCCTTGTAAGAAGGACAGTAGTTGAAAAGCACATAAGCAGCCAGCACCACAGAAATCCCAGGGACGCCCCCTTTCTTCACATTGATATACTTGTTGTAATACCAGTAGTAACCTCTTTTTTTTTTTTTTTTTTTAAAGATTTTATTTATTTATTCATTGGGGGGGGGAGGCGGGCAGAGACACAGGCAGAGGGAGAAGCAGGCTCCATGCAGGGAGCTTGATATGGGACTTGATCCCAGGTCTCCAGGATCTCACCCCAGGCTGAAGGTGGCGCTAAACCACTGAGCCACCGGGGATGCCCAGTAACCTTTTTAAATGCTCCAACAATGCCCTTAGGGATGAAATCCCGCATCAGTATCCAACCTGGCAGCTCTCCTAGTTTCACCTCCATGAGCTTCTTCTCCTTTACTGGTACGGATGAGGATGATGCCATCTTGGAGTCCTGGGTGTCCGCTCTCTATCACGTCTTAATTACTGTGGCTTTATATTGGTTGGTAAAAATATGTATTGAAGCTAAAAATCAAGTGGAGAAAACAATGTAGCTCACAATTTCATGAAGTGTAACTCCTCCAACTTAATTTTTTTTAGAATTATTTAGCTGTTTGCTTCCCCTGTCTTTCCACATAAATTTTATTTTATTTTTAAGTAGGGGCTCAAACTCATGACTCTGAGATCAAGACCTGAGCTCCAGATAAATTTTATAATCAGCATATCTACAAAAAAATATATGGCAGGTATTTTTATAAGAATTACATTAAAGCTATAGATCGATGTGGGGGAGAATTGACATAATTACCTTGTTAAAATCTTTCAGTCCCTGAAGATAACGTCTTTACATTTATTTAAGAAAAACACCATTTCATCAATGTTTTATAGTTTTCAGTGTACAGATCCTATATATGTACTTAGATTTATACTTAAGTATTTAAATTTTTTGAACTTTTTCTAATGGTATTGTGCCTTTAATTCTGGTTTCCAGTTGTTTGATACGTTGCTATGATATAGACATACGATTGACCTTATATCCTGTGGCTTTGCTATACATCTAGTTCTAGGAGTTTGGGGATAGATTTTTTAAGATTTCCTATACTCCCCTGATTTTAATTTTTCCTTACTGACTGCTTTTTCTCATTCTCTTTGCAAGTTCCTTCTCTTCTGACTTTTTAATTTTGGAGGTTCTTGGGTCCTCTTTTCTATCTATACTCATTTCTTGGTGATCTCATCCACTTTCCACCACCTCTGTCCAACATCTTCAACTTGGACTTCTTCTGTGGATTTTATGTCCAGCTGCCTACTTGATATCTCATCTAATGGGCTCCTCAAACTTGATGCATCAAAGTATGAACTCTTAGGTTTGTCCATTGCCCACTGTAATATTTTGTCTCAAATCTTCCCTCTCTCAGTTAATTTAACTGAGACAGTTTATTTATTTTTGTTTTTATTTTTTAAAAGGTTTTTATTTTAAGTAGGCTCTACACCTAACATGAGGATCAAACTCACAACTCTTAGATCACCAGTTGCATGCTCTATTGACTGAGCTAGATAGTCAACTTCCCTCAGTTAATTTAACTTTAAACTTATGGTCTCTCAAATGGAAAACCTTGGGTCATTTTTCATTCCTCTTTTCCCACACTAATATCCAATCCATCCATCAACAAATACTGTTGACTCTACTTTGAAGGTGAATCTACAACTTGACCACCGTAAGATCTGTGCTGTATCTTTGGTTCTTCCTCACTTCAAACCTAGTGCCTGGTACAGAGTAATAGGAACCTACTTAATTGTTAAATTGAATGATTGCTTCCTTGTTAAAAAATGGTACTCAAGATTTTGAGATCTTGCTTTCTCTAGTTGAATTATAATGTCCCTTAACATTGATGGAAATAACAGTTATTTTTATATCTTCCTTAAGTTTCCTGAATTCATCAGACTTCTATTACAGATGGAGTTCTTTAATGTTTTGGTTTATACACTGAATTGTGTTCAAACACTTTTCAGAGTTCTGTCTTTAAGATTTAGTTGATAGAGTTTCAAATAGAATATTCTAGTTTCAGTTAATTTTAGCTATAATTTACTATTCTGGTTGAGAAAATGATTTTTCATTTAAAAAACCCTCCTGCGGGATCCCTGGGTGGCGCAGCGGTTTGGCGCCTGCCTTTGGCCCAGGGAGCAATCCTGGAGACCCGGGATCAAGTCCCACGTTGGGCTCCTGGTGCATGGAGCCTGCTTCTCCCTCTCCCTCTGCCTATGTCTCTGCCTCTCTCTCTCTCTCTCTCTCTCTCTCTCTGACTATCATAAATAAATAAAAATAAAAAAAAATTAAAAAAAAAACCCTGCTGCTAGTAAATTTTAATAATGAAATATACTCATATCAGCACTCTATATAACTTGGGAGTGAGTATGTTATATATAACGTGACTGCTCTGAATTGTTTACAGCAAAAGAAATGCATTCAGTGCTTTAAGTAATAAAACTGATCTTAGTTCCTTTTTCTTGAGTCTTGTTTTTTGATGTAGTTCAGTAATTATTTTTGTTTCTGGCTCATTCCCTCTGTTCCCTGAACTTTATTTTATCATGTACTCGCATGTACCCGAGTGCACTTTATTTAATGCATGAATGGGGCAGAGTAACTTCACAGGTTTTCTTGAATAGTAACCACACTTTCTGCTCTTTAAATATAAGCAGAAGGAAAATAAATAAGGCGTTGACATATTCTTTTTACTATCTTGTTAAGTATGATTATATCTTAGGTCTTTACCAGCATCTTTGACAACTCATATTTTCAAAATTGACTCTTTCCTACTTGAAATTTTCCCCATCGGTGAGTAAACAAAGGTAGGTCTTCAAATGACATGATAAGGTAGACTAAGTAAACGCACACTTCCCTTACCTGTTTAGCCTAGGGCCATAGTAACATCAAAAATAATAATAAACCCATTATTTTACAGTTTAGTCTATATCTTTAGGTTCTTTATTGTTCTAGTCTCCATCTACGTCCTTTCCTTCCTGTTGAGGCATTAGGAGAAGAATATGATCTCTGAGGTATTTCACAAATGGACATCATCCTTTCTGTTGGGTGGTGTCTTTTATCTGCCAGTGGAGTCTTTTGCTTTCAAGGCTAGTGACATGTGGTCCCTGACCTCAAGGTGCCTGAGAGCTTTGTGTCAGGATTTCTCAGGTGGATGCCTACTGCTCTTAGCCCTGGGGCAGTGTGTCCCTTAAGGATTTGCTGCTTTGGACTCAGGAGTTGCAGGCCTCTCTTCTCTGAGTATCAGATCGTTTTATATCCCCGTAATAGAATATCATTCAGAAGCAAAACAGAATGAGATATTAGTCTATTCTACATGGATGGGGATCCCTGGGTGGCGCAGGGGTTTGGCGCCTGCCTTTGGCCCAGGGCGCGATCCTGGAGACCCGGGATCGAATCCCACGTCGGGCTCCCGGTGCATGGAGCCTGCTTCTCCCTCTGCCTGTGTCTCTGCCTCTCTCTCTTTCTCTCTCTGTGACTATCATAAATAAATAAACATTTAAAAAAAAATTTATTCTACATGAATGAACCTTAAAACATTATTTTGTTGAAGTGTTTGTATAGTTTTCACTATTAGAAGAGTTCCCTTCACGTGTGTTAAAACAAAAAGTTCTTGCCCAGTTTCTCAGTTCTACTAGGCACCCCACACTGCTAATCTTTCCAACTAACACCTTTGTTTATATCATGTTTTTAAGATGCTGAATATTTGTGTGGAAGAAGTTAAGGATATTGTGTGACCATGTTTTGTTTTGTTTTTTTTTAAAGATTTTATTTCATTTTAAAGAGAGAGAAAGAGCGCTCGTACACATCATTTGCAGGAGGAGCAGAGGGAGAGAGAGAATCCAAATCAGACTTCCTCCTAACAGGGAGCTCAACATGGGGCTTTATCGCATGACCCTGACTCAAGTTGAAATCAAGATTTGGAGGCTTAACTGACTGAGCCACCAGGCACTCTGACCATGTCCTTATGTTATCATTTCCTGTCTCTGGTAAAGGATGGAGAAGTGCTCTTGTGGTATTTAGCTGGTGGAAGTGGTGACACTCTCTTTTAAACTATGATAAATATTCACTGGTAGAAAGTGGAAGGCTATATTTATATGTGGGAGTAAGTATCAGTTTACCATACAGAAAATCTGATTCCTTTTTTTTTTTTTTTTTAAAGATTTTATTTATTTATTTATGAGAGGCACAGAGAAAGAGGCAGAGGAAGAAGCAGGCTCCCAGTGGGGAGCCTGATGCAGGACTTGATCCCGGGACCCTGGGATCACACCCTGAGCCAAAGGCAGACACTCAACCACAGTGCCACCCAAGTGTCCCACAAAATCTGATTCTTATATATGGATGAATATGACTAGCCACATGGGCGTATTAAAAAGCAAAATGTAGGAATGTAAAGTGATACTTTGGAAGACTTTGGAAAATAGCTTAGCAAGTGCTTGAAAAGTTAAACATAAACTTACCACATAAACATATACCATATGACTCAGCCATTTTGCTCTTAGGTGTCTACTCATTAGGAAGGACAATTAGTCCTACTAGGCAAAAACTGAAACAACCCAATTATATCTATACTGGTGAATGATAAATTAGATGTAGATACATGCAGTAGGATAGTATTTAGCAATAAAAAAGGAACAAAGTGCATGCTACAATGTGGATGAACCTCAAAAACATTATGCTAAGTGATAAAAGGACTTAAGAAATACCACATATTGAATGATTTCATTCATTTGAAATCCTCAGAAAAGGCAAAGCTATGTAGAAACAGAAAACAAATGAGTAAGGTTGCCTGGGGTTGGCCATGGGAGCAAGGGTTGAATACAAATGGGCTTGTGAGAAATGTTTGGATAATCAAAAAGTTCTAAAACTGGATGGTGGTGATGGTTATACAACTTTGTAAATTGGCCCAGATCACTGAATTATATACTTAGAGTGGATGAATTTTATGGTATGTAAACTATATACTTAAAAGTAAATAGTTTTTTTTTTTTCAAAAAGGGAATGAAAATGAATTTTATAAACTGAAGTATTAAGGAAAACATTGTTTGACAAATGTAGTCATTTGGCTGATGATGAAAAGGGATTGTTTGGAGATGTAACCTTTCAGGTAAAAGGAAAAGGGTGTTTGATTTACTTTGATAAAAAAGTAAATGGAACCCTTCTCTTTTCTTTGAAATCTGTAGTTAATGCTAATACCATCAGATGTCTTAAATTTTTGCATTTCTCCATATTTCTGTACATTGTGGATGATAGAGTATATTGCTATTATATAAAATAACCTTTTTGAAAAAAGGGCCTATAATGGCCTATAATTCCACATAAAAATACATTCTTAGGAAATAATTAGAAATGAAAACAAGGATTAGTATCTGCAAGTGTTCACTCTAGCATTACATAGGGTAATCAAAGAATTAGTGATCTGGGGAGACTGGGTGGTTCAGTGGTTGAGTGTCTGCCTTTGGCTTAGGTCATGACCCTGGGGTCCTGGGATCCAGTTCCACATCAGGCTCCCCCCGGGGAGCCTGCTTCTCCTTCTGCCTATGTCTCTGCCTCTCTCTCTGTGTCTCTCATGAATAAATACATTAAAAAAAATTATCTATTTGTTCTCAAAGTAGGAGGAGTGTTTATAATTGTTTTAATTATGGCTCTGTTGGTTGCAAGGAGCAGAATTCCTTTCTAACTAGCTGAAGTAAGGTTGGGTTTTGTTGAAAGGGTATAGGGCACTCTAACAACTCCAAAATAGCAAGATCAGTGAGGCCCTCTGGCAATGGGGAGCCAAAGCCGCTTTCCCATTTCTCACTTTCAAGGGCCAGGCTAGTCACTTTTCTTTTCTTTGCAGACCTGTTTTGTTCTCAGCCTCTTCAGCGAATCTTTCTTGTGCATGGTTCAGACTGCTTGCCAGCTCTGACTGAGTCAGTCTTTGTTCCAATTCCAAAATTCCCAGAGCAGGAATCTGGACGAGGTCATCTTTTTGAGCCTGATATAGATCATTGAACAAATGGTGATTTGATCTTCTCCATCCCCTTTTTGGGGTCTATGTTCAGGTTTAGTGAAAATGAAATGGTGTTGAATAATGACATTGATATAATAGATTTCATGGACTTATATGTGATTGCAAATATTATTAATTTAAAAATATTTCTTAGGCCTTCTGTGATAGAATTACTTTTCTTCACTCACACTCTCAAAAGAAGAGTGTGCATTTGTGATGGATTCCTGCTTTTTAAAAAATGTTTATTTTTTTAATCATTCCTCACTAAAATCTCTGTAGTGTGGCTTCCACCCTTTCTTTCTTTTCTTTCTTTCATCTATCTATCTATCTATCTATCTATCTATCTATCTATCTATCTATCTATATTTTTACTTATTTATTCATGAGAGACACAGAGAGAGACAGAGGCAGAGACCCAGCAGAGGGAGAAGCAGGCTTCATGCCGGGAGCCCGATGCGGGACTCGATCCCAGGACTCCAGGATCGCGCCCCGGGCCAAAGGCAGGTGCCAAACCGCTGAGCCACCCAGGGATCCCCTATTTTTAGAAAATATTTTATTTATTTATTTGAGAGAGAGAAAATGAGTAAGCAAGAGACAGAGAGAGAGAGAGAGCCTGAGTAGAGGGGAGGAGCAGAGGGAGAGGAAGAAGCAGGCTCTCCCGTTGAGCAGGGGGCTCAATGTGGGGCTAGATCCCAGCACTCCAGGATCATAGCCCAAGCTGAAGGCAGATACTTAACTGACTGAGCCACCCAGGCGCACCCTCTGCCCTCCTTTTCCTTATTACCATTTTTACTAAGTCTGGCCCTTGAAAATGTATTGGGTGTTGTGGATGCATCATCACCTCCTGAGGTGCTCTCTCTGGACTTGGCCTCAGTGATGTAACTCTCTCCTGACTTTCTTCACCCTCCAGATCTGACTCAGTGGATCTTCCTCCTGTGCTCATCCCTTTAGTGTTGCCGCTGCTTTGTGCCTCACCCTGCACTTCATTTCATTTCATATCCGTCCTGGAGTTTTTTTACCTCTGTGGCTTCAGAGATGCTTACGTGCCAAAACTTCTGTCTTTACCATACACCTTCTGCTGGGTTCTATGGTAACCACTGGCTTTTTGAATATCATCAGAGCTTCTCTTTTGAACCTTCATAGCTTTTTGTACCTTTTTATTCTCTGCTGCACTTACCTTATTACTTACCTGTATTATACCTGTATTATTATACCTGTATTATACCTGTATTACTTACCTTATTACTTACCTGTATTATACTTACCTGTATTATGCCTTATTCAACTTTGTATTCCTGGTAACACCTACTAGAATTCTTTGACAGTGGATTCACTCAATATTTTCCCATTTATATATTCTTGTTTTTAAAAATAGGCTGATTATACTTGCATGGAATTTAATTTTATTTCCTTCCTATCCTAAAAATAATACCCACAAACTTTTTTTTCCAAATCTAAAAATAATTTCCAACATAGTTGTTTTGGTCAAAGGGAAAAAAACCCCAACTTAGTGGATGTGCTTGTTAAGAAAAATTTTCAATATATTTGGGCCTATTAATAAGAATTTTTCCTGAGAATAAGAACATAAAGCCTACTGCATTTTTAAAAAAGATTTATTTATTCATGAGACACACACACACACACACACACACACACACACACACACAGAAGCAGAGAGACACAGGGAGAGGGAGAAGCAGGCTCCATGCAGGGAGCCTGACATGGTACTCGATCCTGGGTCCCCCAGGATCATGCCCTGGGCTGACGGTGGTGCTAAACCACTGAGCCACCTGGGCTGCCCCCTACTGCATTTTGGATGCTGATCATATGTGGATTTAATTTCTATACTAGATATCTTGTCTTACTACAAAAGAAAGAAATCATGGAAAAATTCAATTCCAAAATATGCAATGTAGAGATTGAAAGTTTCCTTGTTATGTTATAGAATTATTGCAAGTAGAATTGAACTGTAGAAATGATGGTTCTTTGTGAATACAAAATAAATTTGCTCATGGGGTAAAAATATGGCTGTTGGTTGAAGGATGAACATCTAGTTATTGTAGAGAGCAGGCAGCAACTGATGTCACAGATCTGCTTATTAGCCTCCACAGCATATGCTGCTGTGTACAAGATGTTTGTGCTGCAGCTGTGGTATCTGTATTAAAGGCTTGGGCATTTCGCCCTATTCCTCTGAATGCAGACAGTTTCGTGAATCAGAGGATAGTCTGAAATCAGACATGGAGGTAGTATAAGTATCAGTTAGCAAAGTCAGTTCTAGCTTATTTATTTATTTGTAATCATAACTATTACTAGAAGTATACTTCGAGAGCCTTGTGAACATCTTAAAGACTTGTAATGGGTTGCCACTTTTGACAATTGGTTTAACACAAAGATAGAAACTTTGGTGTATGTATTTAGGGTATAGATGAGAAACAGGAAGATAAATAAAAGAACTAGGAATGTGCTTCTTTTCATTTAGCTTCTGGAGATAGAACATATTTGATATTTACATTAAGGACACTCAGGCAGAGTGGTAGAGTTGTTTGTCTTTCAGCCTTTGGGATTTTAGTGGAATTAATGAAACCTTTAAATGGTCATTAAGACTTGGAGCTTCATAGAAAGAACACTTGAACATACAGTGAGTATGGTAGCTTGTGATTATGGCATTACTGCTGGGAAAATGGATCTCCGAGGGAGAGAATCTTCCACACTTGGATACGTCTTGACACAGACCTCATGTTGAAGGTTTCTGCTAACTAGATTTGTAGTTGGTATGCTGCATATTAATCAGTATGTCTACTTCTGTGAAGTAAAGGAGAACTGAATTCTTAAAGCTGACTTGCAGGGAAAAGACCTTTTAGGAGGTGAGTGTAAGACCTAATCTTGAGGGAAAACACAAATGAAAACAGAACTGTGTTTTGGTGTTTTTGTGCTTGACTTCGTTGTCTGTTTTTCTCAAACTTGGTTTAAGTTCAGGTCTTTTTCACAGCTCTAAACTTGGTATAGATGGTACAGAAGTAAGTGGATAGCACATTATTTAGATACTCTGACAGTTTTGCCATGACCTTGTCCTGTCTACATGTGGTAGTAACATAGAGACAAAATGGGTAATGTCAAAAAGCTGTTTTACTTTTGGAAGGAAAATGCATGACAAATCGGTTTGGGAATAGGTTGAGAAACCCTCTGACTGAACGGCAAACAAGAGCATAAGAAGCAATTTTTTTTTTTTTTTTTTTTTTTTTTTTTTGGTCTTCTCTAAAATCCGTTTAGTGTGTTTGGGCAGAAACAAAGGGAAGAAGATACTCTTAGTTAAATTGGTTAAGCATTGTTCCTCTTCCTACCTTAATCTAAACTGTAATCTTTCTAACTTCTGTTGCATGCATTGCTGCATTCCTTTTTACGTGTGCTCTTATTTATTTTCATGGCAAATGCATTTTTAAACAGTCTCTGGGATAATTATTGCCATTAATTAATTTTCATATTACCATTTTAATGATATTTTCATTTATTCCTTTTGCTAGCTGGATTGCCTTTTGCAATTCTTACTTCAAGGCATACCCCCTTCCAACGAGGAATATTCTGTAATGATGAGTCCATCAAGTACCCTTACAAAGAAGACACCATACCTTATGCGTTATTAGGTGGAATAATCATTCCATTCAGTATTATTGTTGTAAGTCAAATCCACTTTTCCAAGTTTATCACTTTTGGGCAGTTGGCTTAATTTTGTGTTAATCTGTTAATTATTGAATGCTTAAATGTCCAAAACTATGTTTTTTAACCTTTAATTGAGCATGTTATTTGATTAAGATCTCAGCTTTTTTAAATGGGACCAGAGGAATAACAGTGTATAATTAGAAGAACCTTACTGAAGGTGTGTAGCTTTTATGCTAATCTTTTCCAAGTCATGTGATTTTAAAACACTAATTTGGTGTTATTGCAGCACATGCATAGACACATGTTACAGCAGTATGTTTTTAGCATACTTTATATGTAGGGTATTATTTTGTAATTTGTGGAATCTGTGTGTATGTACCTACTTTCTAGTTGCCGAGTTCTAAAAAATAAAAATAACTAACTAATGTTAAGTCTTCATTCTAACCCATGTTAAAGAATTATTAGATAATGCCAGAAACTAGAGAGAGAAGCCAAAATTTCTATATATAATCAGCAGTGAATACAAGAGAATTTTTGCTGGTTCTGAAACATAATAGTAACTATTGCTTTTAGGATTTTAGGTGGGAATGATTAGAGATTGTGCTCCAAGGAGATGGCTTCAAGGGATTGGATCAGATTATAATTTCTTGACTGAGAGAGTCTATGACTTAGATTAAATAGCTGTACGCTCCATGGCTTGTAAAAGGCAAAAGATTTATACGATCTGAAAAGAAACCAGAGTATGCTCCATGGCTTGTAAAAGAAGATTTATATTGGTTAAAAGTAGAAAATACAGTCCCATCCAGGAGATAGGCCAATAAGATGACATATATGTCTTGTCTTTTTTGGTATTTATTGAAAAAGAAACCTTAATTTAGAATTTTAATTTTTTTTTTTTAGGATTTTATTTATTCATGAGAGAGAGGCAGAGACATGAGCAGAGGGAGAAGCAGGCTCTCAATGGGGAGCCTAATGCAGGACTCAATTCTAGGACCTTGGGGTAACACCGTGAGCCGAAGGCAGATATTCAACCACTGAGCCACCCAGGCATCCCTAGAATTTTAATGTTTTATTCAAGAATGATCACAGCTCCTTATAGGCATCGAGAATTAATGAACTCATTATTTGTGGTACATAATTAATAAAAGAAAACCTCTCTCATAAACATGTTTGTTTTATGAGACTGTGAGCTCCTGGAGGGCAGAGTTGGTGCTTTGTTCATCTTAGCAGCCTTGCTGCCTGCCATTGAGCTGGGCATGGTGGAGCCTGGCATGTCAGAGCCTGGCATGTCCTAGGTGCTGGAATGAAATGGGAGTAATTACATAGTAACATTGGTTGGCTCTCCTACAGTATGGTGAAGTTTTAAGAAATCAGATCCCTTTAATCTAGACAAATCTTTACACTGAATTTTTACTATGAAAAGAAAGAAAGCCAAGCCTATGATTGTTCCTTTAAGAACACAGTAAGAAAAAAAAAAAAAAAAAAAAAAGAACACGGTAAGAGTAGAGTTTTTTTTTTTCTTTTAAAGTATGTGTGTTTCTGAGATACTATTTGAATTTTAAAATTTTAATAGGATAGTTAGCTGCAAATACAGTTGCCCCTTGAGCAAGTTGGGGTTAAAGGATACTGACACCTGGTGTGGCCAGAAATCTGAGTTAAAATTTTTGACTCACCAAAAACTTTACTAATAGCCTACTGTTGCCTGAAAGCCTTACTGATAAAGAGTCAACACATATTTTCTGTGTTCCATGTATTATACAATAAAGTAAGCTAGAGAAAAGAAAATGTTATTAAGAAAATCATAAAGATAATCCATTTTCAGTACTGTATTGTATTCATAAAAAAAAATCCATGTATAAGTGGACCCACTAGGTTCAAACCCATGCTGTGAAGGATCAAGTGTAGTAGCTGAGTTCATACAAGATTCTCCCTTGGGCACTAAAACAGTGCTGCAGGCGGACTTGTCTTTCAATTCTCCTTGACTTCGTGTCTCAGTCAAGGAGCTGCACAAACAAAGCTCCAGCAATCCATGACAGACCAGAGGCCTGCAGCAGGACGGGGCCTAGCACCAAGTGTGTGCGTGTAGCCTGTGCACGTGCAGGGCCTGACAAAACCCTCCATTAGCAAGAACTTGTCATTGATACTTCATTAATTTGTAAGTTTTGACTATTTCATCATGAGCTGTGAGAAAGTTATCTTTATGTTGAATAAAACAAGTAAATTGAGTGTAGTTTTCTTAAAAAAGAACAGACTCTTTAAGGTGCTATGAAAGTACGATTTTCACATTAATCATATTAACCAGCACTGCACTGGGCAGTAGCTTTATACACTAATTTAAAAAAATTAACTCCTTTCAGGCAGCACTTGGTCGAACATGTAAATAAATGCTTAGTTTTATTTACTAGAAAGTGAATCAGTTCCTTAAAAAAAAAAATCAGGATCATGATTCAGACTTCATGCTAGGCCTTTGACGTGGCTTTCAGATGATCCAAAGATACATCAAGTGATTGAGGGAGCCTGGTGGAGAACCAGAGTTAATTAATATAGTTTCTCAGAAGCCAAGGGAGAATTTCAATAGGGAGAAATGATCAGTGATGTCAAATATTGTGAGGAGTTGAGGTAAATGAGAGTTGATAAATACCTATTCAATCTGACAAGACCATTTTGACTTTGGAAAAGATTCAGTAGAATAAAGAGAATGAAGGTACTAAGAGAAATTTAAAGAGTGGAAGTACACCAGTGATTTTAGATTACATTTGTGGGAAGGTGAGCTCTGAATGGGAGGCACATAATATGCAGACAATGCAGAGATGTATAAAATCATCTTGGTTGATGGAGCTATAAAGGAGATGGTGAGAATATCTTGGTGCATAGGTTTTAAATGGTTGAATTACATGGATTTGGGTAATTACTATCTTTAATATTCAAAAGTATTTTGTTTTAGTCCCTCAAACATTATCTTTTGTTCTTTAATAATAATTTATCCTATCTTTGGAGTGTAAATAATGCATAGCAAGTGATCCCAGCTCTAAGATGAGTCTACAGTCAGCTTAAGAGTGGACTTGACCAAAGGCTAAGCATTGACATTAATGGTTCAAACGGCAGGAAAAGGTATTTAAATGAAACAAAAATATGGCTGTCATGTATAATGAAATGCTTAGATACATCCCTGCATTTAATTTAGAAAATCAATTTAGAATTTGTCTATTGTCTATCTCAGTGAGGATGGAGGACATAATAAAAAATGATATACATTGACCTAGGTTTGGTCAGTGTTAGAGTCCCCTGCCCTTCCCCAGCATTAAGGGTAAAGTTTCTGCTTACAGTACCTCTGTCAGTCAGTTGGTCTTCAGTGCCCAGTGCTCTGAATTCTCCTATTGAATTGACTTTCTGTTCTCAGTGTTAAGAATCATGTTTTGGGTGGCCCTAAAGAATGATCATTATGCCTATGGAAGACTCCTAAAATTCAACAATTGGAAAATAGTTGAGTGCTTATACAAAAAGAACAGCTGACAGCTGAAGTGTGGGAGTTCCAGCTGCTTGAATTGTGGTTGATTAATATACTTGGTATATATTTTAGATGATCAAAGAGCAACTCCATAATGAAACATTAGAGAAATCCTTTCTGCTCATCTGTGAAGGCAGTTGCTGGGACACCTTAACACTCAGAGGAGACAATATATACTTTATTACAGGGTGATTGGAGGGCGTTGGGAGAACTCTAAGCACAATTACAGAGGTGCATATGGTTTTTGTCTCCTGAGAGACCTCTTCTCAGAAAAGGATCTGATTAAGTCATTCACATTCATCACTGTAATGAGGAATATGTTTCTATGGGGCTTAATGTTTAAACCAAGGGTGTTTACCTTTTACCCAAGAGGCACCCCTTTCAATTAAAATTTATGAACCACCTACTATGTTTGAGTCCATTGTGGTGGTGCTAGCTTTTTATTCAATGACTAAAACTTGATTCTTGCTTTTGTGGGATTCATAGACTTGTCCAAATTTTATCATTCTATTTATGGAGCCATGGAGCCAGATGAAGAATTTTTGGTGTCAGATTCTTAAAATCTCTTTCAGGAGGCAACTATTTATTTTACCTACAATAAGGCTCACCGTGAAGATAATTAATCCTCACTAAATGGATGAAGCAGGGAAAGTAGTACATATCTTAAGAAAAACTTTGTGACTTGTATCTCCTTACTTCCCCCAACATAAGCAAGCTGATTCTTCTGTTCAACTATTTATTTTGGTCTGTGAACTTGTCAAGTATTGGGAAGCCATTTTTATGCCTTTAAATTCATTACACTGGCACATGCTGATACACACTCTGCCTGAATCTGGGAAGGCTTTGTCTCTACTTACAGTGAAAACTAAAGCCAATGAAAAATAAAGAGGAAACTTGAGATGATTTCTTGGAGGAGGAGAGCATCAAATGTGTGTTATTATTGAGACTTGTTAAGAAAGACAGGCCTAGAGGTCTGGAGCGGCAGGACTGGGAGGCTCTGTCAGCTAATTTCTGCCCTCTGCACCCTTTGGCCTCAGTGTTAGACCTCTGCTTTAATATTAGTTTACTCTCTGAAACTATTTTACTTTTTCGAATATGATGGATGCTTTTCTTTCAGAGGAATGTTTGATAGAAATGAAGACACTGCCAGATAAGAGTACGTACATAAGGGATACTCTAATTAGGAAAATTTGTGTTCTTTGAACATACCATGATTTTTGTCATCCATGATACACCATTGACTACTTACTAAAACTCATTTGAATACAAGAAAAGAAATAAGGTCTTATTGTTTCAGGTGGGCTTTGAAATTATTGTGGCCAATGCTTTGTAAGCATTATCCACACTTGATCTGAACCTTTTTTCATGGTTTAGAATTAGATATCCTGACTCCTTTGCAAATGAAAAATGGGAGGTGTTTTTAAAATAAAGATTTTATTGTGACTTACCATTTTCTTTTCTATTTTTTATTTTGTTTAAAGTGCCCAGTTGCTCTTTTAACATATTATTTTTCTGTTTCTTTTTCAGATGATTGTTGGAGAAGCCCTGTCTGTTTACTATAACCTCTTGCACTCGAATTCCTTTATCAGGAATAACTACATAGCCACTATTTACAAAGCCATTGGAACATTTTTATTTGGTGCAGCTGCTAGTCAGTCCCTGACTGACATTGCCAAGTATTCAATAGGCAGACTGCGGCCTCACTTCCTGGATGTTTGTGACCCAGATTGGTCAAAAATCAACTGCAGTGTTGGTTACGTTGAAAACTACATATGTCAAGGGAATGCACAAAAAGTGAGGGAGGGCAGGTGCGTGTTAAATCTTCAATGTTTGTTTTATTTTGTGTATTCCTGGAAAAAAAGGTTTCAGAGATGGATGAGCTATCCACTAGCTTAGAGCAGCTAGTGTAATCACTGGGAGGTGAATTGAGATTATATTTTGACCTGTTATCTCTACTTACTCTTTTTCTCCCTTTTCTCCCTACCTTCTATTTAAGAGCATTTTTTTTTAATTTTTTATTTTTTATTTATGATAGGCACACAGTGAGAGAGAGGCAGAGACACAGGCAGAGGGAGAAGCAGGCTCCATGCACCGGGAGCCCGACGTGGGATTTGATCCCGGGTCTCCAGGATCGCGCCCTGGGCCAAAGGCAGGCGCTAAACCGCTGCGCCACCTAGGGATCCCTATTTAAGAGCATTTTAATGCAGGTCTTTCCATCTCCAATGAATAATAATGTAAAATAAATGTATGTCCTATAGTTCAGGGCCAGTAAACTTTTTCTTAAGGTACCAGAGAGTAAATATTTTAGGATTTGTGGGCCATTTGGTTAATTTGACAACTGTCCAGCTCTGCTGTTGTACCGGGAAAAAACAACGATAGACAATCCTTGAACGAATGGGTGTGGTTATGTTCCAATAAAAGTTTATTAACAGAAATAGTTGCTGCTCCAGGGTTATAGTTGGCTGACTTTTGATGTTGGCCAGCTGTGCATCAAGTTCTGCTCTATCTCTCAGTATTCTTAAGGTATATTTTTTATAAGAAAACTTCATATCCTGACAGCTTAGGTCTTCAGGTTGCTGCCTTCTAATAATACCCTTGTTGGGCTCCTTTCTATACCTGGAGCACTATTAGGCAGGAATGAAATAGAATGTTTGGAACCCAAAAAGTCCAACCCCTTTAATGTATATAGATAAGAAAGAAGAGGCTCAGTAATATTAAATAAAGCCATTAGGGTCACCTGGGTGGCTCAGTTGGTTAAGTGTCTGCCTTTGGCTTAAGTCATGATCCCAGGGTCTTGGGATCAAACTCCTTGTAAGTCTTTCCTGCTTCTTCCTCACCCCCACCCCTTCCCCAGCTCATTCTCACTTGCTTTCTCTCTTTCTCAAATAAATAAAATCTTAAAAAATAAAAATAAACAAGTCCACTAATTAGTAGGAGAGCCAGTTACCCATCTCAAGTCTCAGAATTGTTAGCCTTATCTTTTCTATATAATTGACTTCTATTTTAAGATAGCTATCACTTTACCTTAGTCATTCATCATCCAAAAAACACTTTGGGCAAAACATCGTTGTGCCTTTTTTTTTTTTTTAATTTTTTTTTAAGATTTTATTTATTCTTGAGAGACAGGGAGAGAGGCAGAGACATAGGCAGAGGGAGATGCAGGCTCCCTGCAAGGAGCCTGATGTGCCACTCGATCCCAGGACCCCGGGATCATGACCTGAGCCAAAGGCAGATGCTCAACCCCTAAGCAACCCAGGTGCCCCTGGGTAAAACATCCTTTGAGTGTTCTTTATACATGATTCTCAAGCATTTGATTGTCCTTGTTATAAGCTACACAGGCCTTGTAGTAGCCCTCAATTTTTGCATTTAGTGGTAATGAAAAAATACCTTACTTTAAGTATTCACTGTGGTGTGCCTGAGATCCAGCAGTGAACTAGAATGATCTTCATGGAGTTTAGGCTAGCACAGAGAACTTAGATTAAATTAGCGAGGGCAGTGGAGGAGAACCTCTTTGTTGATACAAAGGCCAGAGAGTAGAGAGGCTGTTGAATTGGCAAGCTTTGAGGTGATCATTGGAGGACCGATAGGGTTATAAAATTTTAATGAATGAAGGAGGGGGAGGTGACTAATGCAGTAGTATTGTTGATTTGAGTTTAGGTAAGCAAGCATTTTTTAAGAGGGCTAAGGGAAAAATGGTCCAGAAATGGCATTGAAGAGTTAGGAACTTAAAAACACCAGCACTGGGCACTAAGGGTGTGGGATGCGGAGATCTCATGCTTTGCTCTCCTAGCACTACAGTGTCCTGGAGAAATGTCTCATTTTAATGACTAGGAGATGTAGTAGCCTTCGGTCAAGAGGTTGAAGACTCAGGGAAATATAGAGGACTGTCCATGCCTCTGTCTCTAGTAATCTCTTCTGCATTACCCAAACTCTAATGTTTTCTCTTGGCCAAAGAATTTAAGAAAGTCAGTTTTTCTAAACTCTAGAAAATATTATTATAAATGATTCTTTAAGAACACAGATTCCTCATACGTGTATTGTTTCTCTGGTTCAGTGGGTACACATACATTTTGGCTCAGAATTTTCTTGTAACAGTATATCTTACTGAGAGATTTAACTTTCTTACATGATCCATTTGAACAAAATATGAAATATAATTCCTTTTAAATGGCATAAATGTGATTACATTTTCCAGTCCATATATGACCCATTACGTATCTCTTGTATATCTAAATTGGCCAACACGTACTCTGATGGTACTTTTGATGTAAATATATGTAGGGTTTTTACCCATTACCCTTTAAAGTTTCTTCAGCAACCCACATTTTCAGTGAGAAGATCTGTTGATAAGCATTGGGGTTCTGAAGGAAGAAGGAAAATCAAACCTAGAAATGAAAATTTAAAACTTTGTGTCTTCTGAGAAAAATGGGATTTCTATTAGTGTTTCCAGAATGAGTTAGTGGTTACCAGTTTCAGAGCTTTGTAACTTTGGTGCATAACTGTGTTTTTGCATTGCTGTTCTGTTGTGGAGCATAATTTGGTTGGAGACGGGCTTTCCTATTTCTTTTCTCTTGAATTTTTTAAGTCGGGGTGCCAAAAATGCAAAAACATTTCAGTCTAGACATTGTAATATATTAGGAGTATAGTGTAATCTCCTTTATTTTATTTGTTTCCACAGTCTGCCCCCTGTACATTTATTTTAATTATAAAATTATAATGCTTGAATTGGAGAGAAGGGAACATAAGCACCCAAAATGAGTCATTTTTGTTGACTATAAATGAGTCAGAGTTACATCTGAGGGTGAGAGTACTCTCCTACAATTTTGACTTTTGGTCTTGATTTTTTTCCCCATTCATTCTCTTATTTTCTTCTATTCCTCTCTCTGCCCTTCCTGCATATGTGCGTGCTCTTGTGCTCTCCTCTCATTGATGTCAGAGGACTTGTACCAGGGTTCATTTGTGGTTCTGAGTCCTAAACATAGAAGTGAGAACATACATGGACTGTAGTAGCATACTTCATAATATCCAGAGAGCTCATATTCGTTGTTTAAAATTAATACCTGGGAATTTACTATAAATGAAAAGGGGCTGTACTCATCTAGCTGCTCTTGCTTATGCCAGTGAGATTAGCATTACTTTGTGGAAAAAAAAAAAAGTTACTAAAGAGTCTCTTTAGAGATGCTTTATGCCAGCAGCTCTCAAATGTTAGTGGTTTATTAGAAGTACCTGGAGGGCTTGTTAAAACACATTTCTACGTGTCATCCTCAGGTGTTTAATTCAGGAAGAGGGGGTGAGGGGTGAGAATATGTATTTCTCACACTCCCAGATGCTGCTGTCTTTGTGCTTGATCTCAGGACCACACTTTGAACCAGTGCTTTATATCCCCTGGATGATGGGAACACGGACTCTCATGATGTTATCTCAGGATATTCGGCAGGGTGAATTTAAAATTGTGCACAACTAGCTGTGTTACTGAGTATCTATCACTACCACTAACTCAAGAACCGAGCGGGTGAGCCCTGGTGCTACTGGGGCGAATTGCTCTGTGCCAGGGAATCCTGAGGCAGGGTGGACAAATCAGAAGCACAGCTCCTGGCTGGGTTTGCCAGCACCGTTGTAGAATAAACTTGGATAAACTGGTTGTAAGGGAAGGCAGTAACTCGAGATGGTGGTTTCGAAAAGAGAAAGGGAGAAGTTTAGGGTGCTTGGTAGCAGGCTCAAGCATTAACAACTGGCCTCTCCACCAGCAAGATGGACACCTTCAGCATTATAGGGAAAGGTGGGGTGGGATATGTGCAAGAGAGTGGGCAGGGAGTGCATGATCACGGGTGGGGGGGTCAGTATGTGTTCAGCCCAAGATCATGGGCAGGGAAGGGGATGTGTGGGATGTGCGGTCTAGGCATTCCACTGCTATCAGGGCTTTTCTGGTCTGGCAGTTGGGATGTTCAGGTCTTTGCAAAATGTCTTTGTCAATACCTTGAGAAAGTTCGATAAGAAATATGCACAATGGGTTTTCGTTGAAGCATCGGTTAAGAGGTCTTGCCTGTTCCTGGTTTTAACTGTTGGAGTCTGTAGTTGAGCAAGAGAGCTTGATAACAGTTGCTCTATTTCTGATACTACACAAATGTGATAGTGATACTACAGTATAGAAACTTGTCTTCTCTAAGTGATTCACTTTTTTCTTTTTTCTGGCTTTTATTTAAATTACATTGGTTTAAGCATAGACTCAGCGTTCCTGATCAATTCTGAGTGACTGACTGGTCTTTGTCTATATAAATCAGATATTTAATATAAAGTTATTTCTTTTGGATTTTGGCAGCTTTGTGTTACTTAGCTGTTTAATTGTGATATGTTTGGTTGAATGTGATAAATAATTTTCCTTTTGCCTTTTTTAAATGCAACCCCCATGTAGGTAAAATGAAGCTGAATTTCGAGGAGGACCTTCTACAGTAGTGAAAATCCATTATAATTAGACTAGCTGTGGTATTAAGTACTTTGAGAGAAAAGCTGCTTCTTTGTGGTCTAATTGTAGACATTACTGGACACTTTATGCTTTCAGAAAGATTTATTCAGGTTTATCTATACTTCCTGTGTGTGTATATGTCGGTAAGCTAGAAATCAACCTTAGTTTTTAGTCTTCTATCTACCTGGAAATAGCAACATATAGACTGAGAAAGGGGGTTCTTTTAAAAGATCCTTCACCCTGTGAATGGACATTAGCTATTAGCATATGTAAAAGGAATTGGACTTGAAGGGCAGCAGCACTTTCCACCTCCTCTGTTCTCAATATTAACACATGACATTTAGGTTGTAGCTGTGAC
This sequence comes from Canis lupus dingo, assembly GCF_003254725.2. NCBI lineage: Eukaryota > Metazoa > Chordata > Mammalia > Carnivora > Canidae > Canis > Canis lupus. The sequence continues at coordinate 41,401,026 of NC_064244.1, read as the reverse complement.
TATCTCCTCACCTCCATGCTGACTCTTTTTGCCCCAGTGTTTCTGACCCTTTAGTCACATTGGAATCACGTGGAGAGTTTGTTAAAGTATAGATAGCTGGGCCTCACCCCTAGAGTTTCTGATTCAGTGAGTCTGAATGCCAGGGAGCCCAAGAATTTCTGTTCCTAAAACATTCCCAGATGTTGCTGTAGCTGCTGACCTGAGAATCACACCTTCAGCCTATCCATGAAGTTACTAAATCCAGCTACTATCTATTGCTGTTAAGTCCTAGACACTGTGGGAGGTGTGCATGTTGCTCTCGTCGTGCTCACTACACGAGCTGAGACATGTTTGGAGATTGTGTGTGTGACATATGTGCCTTGAAAGAGTCAAGATCAACAATGAAGTCAAAGGGTAGTAATACTGCTTCTAGTAGAAGAGGCATTTTGGAGGATGAGTAAGGTTTGAATGTGTAGAATTAGGATGGGGTATGTCTCAGCCTCCAGGGAGCAGCAGCATCAGAGGCAGGCAGGCTAGAGGCTTAAGGTATGCAGGCAATGTTTTATTATTAGACTGAGTTTCAGTAAAACCAGTATGATTTTCTGATTTTTGTCTGTTGGTTGTTTGTTAATGTATAAGGCAATTTGGGGCATTTAAGGCTAAGGAAACTTCTTTGTTTAGAAATAAAAATGAACTTACACCACATATGTAGTTAAATAGCTGTATACGTTCTCATGCATACTTTTGATTTATTAGCCTGTTGCATTTATACATTCCATATAATTTTGTTTTCATGTGGAATAAAAGCAAAAGATTTTTTCTTCCTTGAAATTTGAGTTGGTGCCTGATTCTCTTTCCTAAATGCAGAATGAGTTGATTTGGTATGTGACTTTGTTTTGGTTGAGGTGTAAACTTGCAAAGACAAGATCCTTTCTTTACTCTCAGTGACTTCCTGCCATTATCTATTGGTAAAGACACACACACACACACACACACACACATCATTATTTTTTTAAAAACAAATACCCCCCTCTGCCCACCACCCCAACCCTCGAAGTTTAGATGTTTGGCCTTTCATGCCATCCTTCCCATTTTATTTTATTTTATTTTATTTTATTTTATTTTATTTTATTTTATTTTATTTTATTTTATTTATTTTATTTTATTTATTTTATTTTATTTTATTTTATTTTATTTTATTTTTTATTTAATTTAATTTATTTTATTTTATTTTATTTATTTTTATTTTATTTATTTTATTTTATTTTATTTTTTATTTTTTTATTTTATTTTATTATTTTATTTAATTTTTTTTATTTATGAGAGACAGAGAGAGGCAGAGACATAGGCAGAGAGAGAGAAGCAGGTTCCCTGCGGGGAGCCCAATGCAGGACTTGATCCGAGGACCCCGGGATCACAATCCGAGCCAAAGGCAGATGCTCAACCACTAAGCCATGCAGGTGCCCTTCTACCGCATTTTTAAATGGTAGTTTAGGGATTTAATTATGAACAAAGATAACAACTTTTGGTGCTTCTTGAAACTGTCCTTTTCTTCTTAGTTTTGAGTTAGAATATAGGTCTGGCAGTGGATATAGTAAGATGGAAGAGATTCCTAGGTTTAGATAAGCAGTGCTGTTAAATTTCTTTTTTAAAGATTTTATTATTTATTCATGAGAGGCACAGAAAGAGAGAGGCAGAGACACAGGCAGAGGGAGAAGCAGGCTCCATGCAGGGAACCCGACATGGGACTTGATCCCGGGTCTCCAGGATCACGCCCTGGGCCAAAGGCAGTGCTAAATTGCTGAGCCACCGGGGCTGCCCTGTACATTAAATGTTAATAAGCTACTAAATCACATGAACACATCGTCAGCTGATTACTTCTAATGGTGCTTTGTACCTTCACCTTAGAACTCTTAAATTCCACATTGCCAACTTTGAAATATGAAAAAAAAGTTGCATAGAGACAGTACTTTTTTCAGATTAAAATATAATGGATGGAGTAATATAAAGCTTGAGTTTCCATTCAAATAAATGGAAAGAGAATTCAGTATTTTCATTTAATTAGAAAACAAATATTTTTATTGAGAGGTAGGATGTCAGTTGAATTTGTGAATAGTAAAACAAAACTGATGTATGGACTGTGTTGTCTCATTATTCAGAGATCACTGAAATCTGTCTTTGTGTGATTCTTAATGGAAACATTCATAAATGTTTTTCTGTTTTAAGTAGGCTTTGTAATAAGAAAAAAAGAAAAGCATCAGCATTCATTTGTTGTGACCATTTCCACAAAGTGCCCAAACCGTTGACTTCATCCCAAGTGTACTCCTACTCACGCTCAAAATTACCTTTCTTCTCATTCCTCTCCCCTTGCCATTCAAAGTGTGGTCCTGTGATCTGACCAGTAGGATGGACATCACCTGGGAGCTTGGTAGAGAGGTATAATCTTGGACCCCATCTCTGGTCTACTCAACAAACTCCATTTTATGGAATAAAGAGTTTATATTGGCCCTGGAGAAGCTAGATTATGGGATTGGTTAACCTTTTTCTTTTATGTTTGTATCCTGTTAACCATGATTTTTTCTTACATTGCAGCTGTAGTGTTTTGCTTTTGAAATAATGTTTGGAAGTTTATAAAGGGTAGTTTTCAAGATTTTTTGGTTTACTGAAGGATAGAATTGAGTCCTTTAAAAATGGAGAAAAGTCTTCCTATAGGTATTAGAAAGTAGGATTCAGGCAATACCTAAAACCTTTTTTCCTTGTCATTCCTTGTTTTTTATTTTGTCTTTGTTTTTTTGCCCACTTATATTTGCTTTGAGAATGCTTTTTTTAAAAAAAAGTATGTTTAAGATTTTATTTTTAAGTAATCTCTGTATCCAGCACAGGGCTTGAACTCACAACCCCAAGATCAAGAGTCGCATGCTCTACATGCTGAGCCAGCCAGGTGCCCTTGAGAATACTTTTCAAAGTTAAATAGTCTTTTATTTACAACAGAATATATCTCTTACTTTATCATTGTGGATATCATTTGTTCCACTAATCTGACAGCCTTTGATCATAATGTAAAAAAGGTTTCTGGACATTTTAAACACGTTATTGAAATGCTTGCCAGATGCATTGGGAAGAGGCCTTGGGTACTGCATGTTTAAGCACACACACATTGACACTGCTCAGTTTCTTACAGAAGGGTGAAAAGAGCAGGGTATTAGATTGGACTTCCTAATTCTCCTGGACCATGATAATAAAGTCAGAATTTGTAACCACTATAAAGGGAAAAAGCACATCAGAGGTAAGATGTTAAAATCTGATTAACTTACCTCCTGTGGCTTGCTGTGATTATTGGCATAGACTTAGCTAAGTTTAGCATTTAATACAATGATAACATTCTTATCATGGAAGTAACATATGTCCTTACTTTTATTTTATGAATTTTTTACAACTGTCAAAACACGAAATAATTAAGGTGTGATTTTTGCGGAGCCACGAAGTAATATTCTTGGTGCTTTGTGTGTGTGTGTGTGGGGGGGGGTGTGTGGCAGCAGCAAAGGTGGATTTGTTTGTGATATTTAAAGTGTGAAAAGCCTAAGAATTTTACATTTTCTAGACTAATCACATAAAAATTCATTTTTCATCAAGACATTAGATTCTGTTTTAGCTTAAAAAATTTATTGAAAAAAAAATTTATTGAGCACCTACTGTATGTTCGATCTAATGGTGCTGGGTGTTAGGGATGCAAGGTGAATTAAAATGGGATCTCGGGGAGGTGGGGAGTTTACCAGCAATTTTTCTTTTGATTTGCTGTGCCTTTCAATTTTTCTAATGAACATATCTTATCTAATTAAACAAACAAATGAATAAACCTCAGACATTCCTGTTTATAAGTCTTGTCCTGCTCCTGCCCGTGTTTGGGTGGAATGAAGGAAGTACTACAACAGATGATGTACTGTGGAGGCTGGATGCAGGGATATATGTGTGCACCGAGTGTTGTACATCTCTTTCCTTTTTGGAGAAAGGGAGATGACTTCAGCCTCGCTGTTGAAGAAAGGTTTCCTGGAGGAAACAGTGGCTGAAGTGACTCTGGCATGGTAATTATCCAAGAAAGTTGGGAGGCTCATTTCAGGCACAGTGATGATGAAACACAGAGAGCATGAAACATGGTGTGAATTGGGAATTATAAGTAGTTGGGCAGCAGATGATGGTTCCAGAGTAGTTGGTGGGGCTTATGAAGCTCAGCAGTTTGTTTGAGTGAAGGATCTGAAGCAGTAGAGGAATGTGGTCATGACTTTGTTTTTATATTTGTAAAATATAGTCTAATTTCCTCCACTTCTTATTTAAATAGACTGAAATGGGTACCTAAATATTTTATGATTTAAGCTTTCTTTCTTTTAAAGCAGAAGGATTTGAGATACTAGAGGAAATGACTCTAGTGCTTTTGTCAGTTGGGTAGAAAGGCTGTCTAGGTGAAGTACTGTGGCACTCTTGCTAGTCCTTTGGGAACTCGAGCTCTCGTGATGTCATCTGCTCGAATCTAAAAGGAACCAAGAGAGACCTGCTTGGCCAGCTTCCTGTTGGGCTCTAATAATTTTATATATGCGTGGGCTTTTGCCTTTTTTATTGCCACTGGTGATGTCCACTTCGCTTTTGTATGGGTATAATCGTAAAGACACTTGTACTGAGGTCTTGAGCCTCATCCTCTTGATCCCAGTAGTAAAGAGTTAGTGGTGGTTTCATGATCTGCATCAGGGTGGGAAGTGGAGTGTACTGGCCAAATTTAATAGGATTTCTTGGCCTTCATGTTGTCTCCTTGGAAGAGGGCTGAAAGTAGAGGTCTTACAGTTTTGCCTCTATGCTAGCATAAGAGGCAAACCCCTTAAAAACACCTGCCCCTTAAAAAACACCTTAGAAAGGGATTTAGAACTTTATCTTCCTTCTGTCTCACTCTGGTATCTTCTACCTTTTAGCAAGGTAGTTTTCCTTATTCCTTATTTTAAAAGGGGGCTGGGGGATGCCTCGGTGGCTCAGTGGTTGAGCATCTGCCTTCAGCTCAGGCTGTGGGTCCCAGGATCGAGTCCCACATTGGGTTCCCTGCATGGAGCCTGCTTCTCCCTCTGCCTGTTGTCTGCCTCTCTCTGTGTATCTCTCATAAAAAAATCTTAAAAATAAATAAAAAGGGGACTGGGGGGCAGTAGAAGGTATGGTGTTATTAGATGCTGGCATAGGAATGCCCCGGAGTTATGTTCCTTGTGTAATCTACCATTTGCCCTTTGTTTCCCTTTTAACTCTTAGATAATGCCACATTGGTGATTTGGAGTCCTTCTGTAGCAAGTAATCAATTTTTCCCTCATGCTGTAGGAAACTTGTGACCTCTCTTCCCTGGTTAGTGAACTTAGGTCTGTTTTACCTTCTGCCAGTAACCTTTGTCACTATCTGACCTCTGCTCATCTGTCAGAGACACAGAGTTTCCCTCCTTAGTGTGTAGCACTGTTTATGCCGCAGTCATCTGATTTTCAAGGCACACCCAGTTTTACTTTCCTTTATCTGAGTTCTCAACAACTTCTCCTTTTTAGATTCCTGCTTTTCATATGAGTCTCTTGTAAACAGAAGACACATGATCATTAGTTTTTAATCATTAACTGGTTTATGTAATCAAGAGTTTAAATATGCTGTACACAAAGCAATTATCCCCCCTCCCCCGCCTTTTTCTATTTTCTACCATCCTCCGTGTTTTTTTCCTCTAAGTTTCATGATACGGTATCTATAGATATTAGATTGTTTAGTATATGAGTCACTGATATTGGTGGCTGTGAAGTGGTATTTGATGCTGATGCATTAATATTAATAAAAATAGGATTCTCAGATCTGTTTTATTTCAGTTACCACTTCATATATGAAAGTGACATGTCTTGGTTAAAATTGACGCCACATAAATGCAGTGTAGCTTTAAGTGGAAATATAGTAAAAATCATTGTAAAAAATAATTTATGGATTATATGACAGGGTTTTTGCCGCAAGTGAAATACTGTATCAGTCTCTGGCTGGTTCAAGCAAATGAGATGAATTTATATTATTTTTGCTGTATTTTGCTTAATTTTGATTGGGACCATCTTATATATTTTTGCCATTTATCACCCTCATCTTTATCTCTGTAACCTTTGGGGGGGAGAGATACCCTGTGGTTCTTGGGTATTTAGATAGACATTTCTAGAAATCTGATCTTTTAAAAAAATCTCCTGCCTCCAAACACATGTATCAAAATCACATGTTTATTGGCTCAGATACTTGTAATAACCATAGTTAATATACTGAATTTCAGTGGTATGAAATTATGTGTATATATTTTTGTGGAAACATGACTTAGGATATTTAAAAATACACATGAATTTCAAAACATTTCACTGAGAGATGTAAGAACAAACTTCCAGGGCTTGAGTGCCTGAAATAGGCAGTGAACTGTGCATGTGTGTTGAGTAGTGGCAGCAGAGCAACTCTCAAGGCAACTGTTGTTCAGAAAGAGAAGTTTGGAGTTTGTGTGTGTGCGTGTGTTTAGTGGAGAAGTTTTTAGGAAATTTGTAGCAGGCATATCAGGTAATTTCAGTATCATTTTTTATATTTTCAGTTTTTCTATGTCTTTTACATTAAATGTGAAGTTGTACAGTTTCTGTGGTTTAAATAAATGACATATTTAAAAATATGTCCTGGATATGATTTTTTGTCAGTTCACATAGTTAAATCTAATTCATTCTAGGTGTTCATTTTAGCAATTTCATAACTGCTAGCTGTGTTGCAGCAAACATCTTTGTGCTTGTGTGTGTTTCTCTAGGATGGGGGGTCCTCAAGTGGAATTACTGGGTCAGAAAATATGGTGGGTTTTACATATAGATAGATATTGCCAAATCCTCCTTTGGAAAGTATGCACTCATATCAGGGCATTGTGGAAGTACCCGTTTTCCCCAATGACTGCCTACTTGACTCCCCTTGTATCTTAGATGTGACTTTTTTTTTTTTTTTTTTTTTTTAAGGATTTTATTTATTTATTCATGAGAGACATGAGAAAGAGACAGAGACATAGGCAGGGGGGGAAGCAGGCTTTCTTGGGGGGGGGGTGCCTGATGTGGAACTCGATCCCTGGACTCCAGGATCATGCCCTGAGCCAAAGGCAGACGCTCAACCACCGAGCCACCTGGATGTCCCCAGATGTGACATTTTGAAAGATATTAGCCTGATAGCTCATTGCCTGAGCATTTTGCACAGCTATTGGTTGTTAAAGTCCTACAAGTAGGATTAATACTTGGGAAATTGTTCCTATGGGCATTTGTTTGGGACACATTTTAACTTTCTCACAGGGTCATTCTGTGTTTAAAGGTCACCACAGAAGGGAATTTTACCATGTCCTTCAAGTTAGTTTGCTGTTGTGTAAACTTTATGATCAGGAAATAACATTTGGAGAAAATGCTTCATGTTGCAGTTTGACTTCCTTTTATTTAGCCTTTAGGGTGCCCAAAGGACAAATTAGTATTCTCTTAAAATAATTGTTTATACATTGACATTTGCTTTTCTACAGATTATCTAAATTCTTCGCATATTAACTTCACACATGTTGCCCCGTATGTGCCATGACTCCTGTGCTTTCTGACGGCTGCTCCCTGCAGCCCCTGGGAGATGGCAGGGTGCGTGTTGCCGCTGGGTCTGCTGGCCACGCACAGGAATGGGGATCATGGCTCAGTGGGAAAGAGCTGGGAGGACCTGGATTTGATCCTCAAAGCGATGTGACATTTGAGCCAGTGGGTGAACCTGTGGGAAGTTCAGGGTCTTTCTATGTAAAATAGGATTGACAGCCCCCACTATGGGGATTTTTTGAAGAATGGAAGTATTGTGGATTAAATACCTATGCATGGAAAGTGCTCAGTAGTTTGGAAGCGTTAAGTCTTCTGACAACCTTTCTGCCTTAAAACACTTTAGGAATGAATTTCAGGATGATGTTTAGGGAAAAGAAGTTCCCCAGAGCCAACTGTGGCATATCCAGTGAACTAGTAGAAGACTAATAATTAAAAACATTTGTGAGCATTGACCGCAGATGAAAAACTCTTTTTGCCACACTATATGCCTCCTAGTAAAGCAGTTGATTTGAGATAACATTTTATTAGTCCTAATTCTTTTTTTTTTTTTTTTAAGGTTTTATTTATTTGAGAGAGAGCGTCAGCATGAGCCAGGGGTGGGGGGAGAGAGAGGAAGAAGCAGACTCCCTCCAGAGCATGGAGCCCAATGCAGGGCTTGATCCCAGAGCCCTGGGCTCATGACCTGAGGTGAAGGCAGATAAGACACTGAGCCACCCAGGCACTCCTAGTCCTAATTCTTATTTTAAAAATGCCTGCCCCTATTTCTGGCAATATGAGGATTAGAAATACTTATTGACAGAGTTACATGTGCTAGGTAATACGTTATACACACACATATGCACATGTTATTACATATTTAAAAATATATGTAAACACATATAAATAAGTCTTTTTAATGAATAGCCAAGCTGATGAAAAAGTAAGGGAATTTTCCTGATGTTGGGATTTTTTTTTTTATTACAGATTTTATTTATTCATTCATGAGAGACACACACAGAGAGAGGCAGAGACACAGGCAAAGGGAGAAGTAGGTTCCCTGCAGGGAGCCCAGTGTGGGACTCGATCTTAGACCTGGGATCACACCCTGAGCCGAAGGCAGGTGCCCAACTGCTGAGCCACCCAGGGGTCCCCTGATGTTGGGCTTTGTTAATGCTGTAGATCTGATGTGTACCTGAAAGTATGTGCCAATTCTTGGTAGCCTGGAGCCTCAGTTTGGATGGGCTCTGACCATGGGGCCCAAGAGATAAAGACTGAGGCCAGTGCAGGGTAGACAGAGGGGGGTACTCAGGGATAATTTAAAGATTCTCAGAGGGCAACATCTTCCCAGGCTGGGGGACTGTCAGAAAGAATTCATAACTGCAGGACCACAGTAACCTTGTTCTGGTGCCAGAATCAGTGTGTGTGTGGTGTGTGACTTTAAAAAGAAAAGAATTTAAAGTGGATTGCTAGTGAACCCAGTGGGAGAGAACACAAATCTTTGGAAGAACTCTTTTTAAACCAAGGCCTCTAAGATTCCCCACAGATAGAATCCTAAAGACGTGAGTTCATATTCTCATATGAATGAATATACATAGAAACAAGTTACCCTCAGTGAGGGTCAGGATATACGACAAACTACATAAGCTCTCAAAGGTTGCAGATAGTAGAATTATCATATAGAATATATAATAAATATGTCTACTCTGGAAATAAATCAGAGACTGAGAATATAATATAGGATGAATAGAATCAAAATTGACCATAGATTTGAAAAAGAACCAAAGAGATTTATAAATGATACATACATAGTAATTTATATAAAAAATAGACTGATAAAACATTAGTGAAAGTGAGGGCTAAAATGGAAGACAAAGATGAGAGTACAAAGTTAAAATTAGGAATAGGATGAAAATGTCAAACATGTTGAACCTGAATCTTACAAAAAGAGAGTGTGATGGAGGATATTAACAAAGGTATGATGGCTGAGACGTGTCCAAAATTGGTGTAGTATATACATGAGAAGCCAGTGAATATGAAATCAGATAAAGAGACATTCCTACTAGATACATGATTGTGAGACTGGAGGATACTGAAGACCGTGGTGGTGGTGGTGGGGGGAGGGTAATTACAGAGAAAGGACAGGTGAATGGCAGACAGACAGCTTCTATCTTAATAGCAAAAGTAGAAGCCAGAGATAGTCTATCAATGCCCTCAAAGTGATGAGAAAAAAGATTAACCTACAATTCTATATTCTGGAAAACCATCCCTCAAGAATGAATGCAAACTAGAGATTTCAAACTAAAACAGTGAAAGGGATAACTGTTTTGTGCCTTTTAACTCTGGGGTGTGGGGATGAGGAAAAGAAGTCAGAGGACAAGCAGTGAGATTTTTAGGAGGTGGTGATTTAACCTTCCCATGAGTCCTAAAATACTTAATAAATGCCATTTAAAAAGTTAAACACTATAAATTATGTGAGTTGCTTGCTTCTGATGACTGATAAAGGTTGGATTTTGGCTGTTGCAGTTGATAAGCCTCAACATTTATGTAGATGTTGGAAAACTGGAAAAGGAAGAATGATGGATTGAAGAGTGGGAATGCATGGACACTATGAGGGGTGGATGGCTGTAAACTGTAGAAAGCTAGGACATCGGGGTTCAGGCCAAGTTTAATAAGCTCTCCCAGGAGAAAGGGATGTCTTGGCTGACAAATATAAGGAAAAAAAAAAATCTTAAATTTGCCATTTGGAGTAGAATGTCATCCACAGAAAGTTACATTGTCAAGACTCACATACTTGCTCAGTGTAATAGACCATGCCTGAATTAGTGAAATAGCTGCATTCCAGAATATATTCTCTGTAAATTTTCTCTCTGAAAAGACTTTCCTAAGCTTTGATGAAAAGTTGGCACAAATTGTTTATCTACATTCCTTAGAAGGGCTCTCCTGAAGTGAAATAGTAGTCTAGGATTGGGCTGAATCTAAGAATGACCTGGCATTCTGAGGCCAGGGCCAAAGTCGTAAATACTTAAGTAAGGTTACTATGATGAAAACAATCTGCATTTCAACTACTTTTGGGATTTTTAGATTTTTAGTATTACTATTTTTAAAAAAAATTAAGTAATCTCTACACCCAACGTATGGTTTGAATTTACAACACCTAGATCAAGTTACATGCTTCACCTACTGGGCCGGCCAGGAGGTGAAGGTTTTTTGGATTTTATCAAACTACTCCTACAATTCTTTGTTCATTTGTGAGTTTCAGACGTAATAAAGAAATGTATCTCGTAGAGATTCCATTAAAGAGATGTGTATGGGGTCGCCTGGGTGGCTCAGGTCCGTTAAGCGTCTTCCTTTGGCTCAGGTCATGATCCCAGGGTCCTGGAATTGAGCCCCACATCAGGCTCCCTGCTCAGTGGGGAGTCTGATTCTTCCTCTCCTTTTGTCCCTCCCACTGCTCCAGTGTTCTCACTCTCAAATAAATAAAATCTTTAAAAAAAAGATGTTTGTGGAATATGAAAATAACTTGAATTTATATTTGGGTGTTTTATTCTGTTTTAATAGTAAAAATCCACATTGCTGTGATTTGTTTGATCACTTACTGTGGGTAAAGACTTAGAGATTGGGGTCAAATAGAGCGTTCCCTTTATTTTAATCTTTGTTGAAGTCAGAGGTTATTGTTTGATTCTCTACCAAATATTTATGTATTTGGAATAAAAAACTGAAACCATTTTGTTTTCAACTAATGAAATCACCCTGTGACTAAATCAGAACTATTTAAAACTATTACATAGCTTTGGAATTTATAATTTTGTGGCACAGTGTACAATGAATACTCTGAAGATGAAGTCTTAGTGAAACTTTGAACTTGCTTGGCTTTGAGAACATTTCTTTGATCGTGGTCATGTTGGCTTAATGGGCTTTGACAGTCCTTGAAATTGGCTTTTATTTATTTGTAGGCTCTTTAGTATAACTTACTGAAACATAAAATGTATAGAATTCTGCTCTAATTATCTGATTTAAAGTAAGGATTTGTATTGATCTTTTCTCTACAGCCAAACAGTTGGTGAGGCTAAAAGTAATTTATTTTTCTTCATGTTTTACATAGATTAAATCCGCAGCAATTAGCAGGTTTAATTACATAATTCCTACTTGGTACTACAAGTGAGAATATTCATTTTCTTAGAGATGTATCTGATTATGAAAAAGACTATCATAATTCTTGCTAGGTCATCATCGACACATGCTTAAGAAATCTCTACTCCCACCTATCCTCAGTTGCCAAACGTACACAGATGACTTTCTGATCTGTGTTTTAATTTCACTTCTCTAAATCCAGGCAACCAAATTATTTTTGAATCAAGCAGGGTATAATAAGTAATATACTTAGAAGCCTGTCCTTCTGAGTTTTGTTCTTATTCATATGCAGGGAAAGCTTTCAGGAGAAGCATTCTGATTCTTTGATGCATCTTTTTGCATGGAGTTACTTTACTGTATCAGATGTGCCTGCCTTTTCTGCTCCAGTGGCCAGCACTGTGTAAGCAGAAGTTAGATCATGGATGTTAGAGAGCTTTCTCCCTATTCCAAACAGTGCCATAAAATTACGTTTTGCAAGCATTCTGTCATTTTGGGTGGGAAGATGAGACTCACATGTTTATAGAATGTAATACTGAAAAGAGAGGACTCATCAGTGCACAGTTTTAAAATAAATGTTAAACAAAAACATTTGAATCTGGCAGGAAATCTAAGGCAAAATGTGTGCCTGCTTAAAATGCTAAGATACCACTTCTGGTTTTTTAGAACTTACTTTATTTTTGAAAATGTAATTAACTTCTGAGTGTTCCAAAGGAGGTATTACTAGTACTCAGGGGCAGGCCCTGCAGGTAGAAAGAAAACGTAAATCATGGTCACATAAGTTTATGTGTAATGATGTCAGAGCATTTGCATACTAGTTGTGGCTTGTCAAGCATTACTTCAAATATGTGTGTCTCAGCTTTGTTCCCTGCCGGAAGGCTCTGTAAAAGGATCCTTCCTCCCCCAAGACTCTCTAATGTCTGTCCTGCCCTTGTTCCCCGCTCTGCTAGTTTCTGAGGGTGAGGGGCAGAGGTGGATGCACCGCGGCAGTACGACTGAGGCCAGTACGACTGAGGCCGTCAAGGCTATCGTCGGCCTCTAGGAAAGAAAATTGACCTTTGTCTTTTTCTCTTCCAGATTGTCTTTTTACTCGGGCCACTCATCGTTCTCCATGTACTGCATGCTGTTCGTGGCGGTAAGTACTCTGCATCTGTTTCCCCGTGGTGATGGTGACGCGCCCACTGCGGTGTGACCCCCTCCAGCGTCCCTGCCAGCTGAGGTTCAGGTCGCAGAAAGGATACCTGCGCTCCAGCCAGGGCCAGTTCCCACTGTTGACAAGTATTTCTTTCCTTCGTGTGGAGGGAGCAGATGGGCACACCTGTTTAGCAGTTGACGAATAGAGGACCTTCAGGAGAGGGTGGGGGGTATCTTCCCCTGGAAAGTAGGTCTTTTCCTGCCTATGGTCGGAACCTAATCATCAAGTGTGCAAACCTGGTGCTAAGAGTCCATTGGTGTGTGCTCTTAACTTTGGGGGGATGTATGTTCTGGAACATAGCAACAGCTTCTGTGTAATCACTGCAAGTCCCTGATCTCAAGTACCAGACCAAGGTGGCTGCTGCTGTGTGGTGAGCTCACCCTCACCTTAGATGCGCCAAGGGCCCCTTTTCCTCCGGGGGGCTGCTGGGTTTAGGAGTGAAGTTTTGATTCGTGGATGTGAAGGCAGCTCTTGTTGCTTCTTTTTGAGTAAGTTTTATTTTCCTTCACTCCTTGAAATACTTCATTGACTGCTTTTCATGGGACTAGAAAGGTTTCAGCTTTTGGGAGAGCCAGGGGCTGCTTCAGAAGCTTATCCTCTCTCCAGTTTGCAGGGCCACTTCTCATTACTAACCCAGAGAGCAGCACTGGCAGGTGACACTTGCGGTATACAAAGTTGACAGTGAAGAGTTAGAATATATTTGCATCCATATTTTGCATCTCTAGACAGGAGTGTTTGTTTATCCAGAGAACCTTAGGGAAGACCAGGCTTCAGGGCATATACAGGAGTCTTTAAAGGTCAGTTCAATTGACTTACTTTTTATAACTCTCCTTCTATCTCTGCATGTCTTTATAAAATTACAAAATTTGTTGGAAAAGAAGAGAAGGGGAGAAGATCTCTACCCTTAATGATCAGCTATAATTTTTGTCTTAATTTTCCTTATGAGTGGTTTTCTATATAGTTGTGTTTTGTATAAACTTGCTCTTTTCCTCTTTTTTCTCTCTCTTCCTTGGTTACATTAAGTGCTATCGAGTATTTAATGCTTACATTATTAGCCCATGGTATATGATATTAAGAGTAGATTGCTGAGAGTTAATTTGGTCTTATTCAGACACATTTTTAAAATTAATTTTTACCAGAATCCTGCTTTCATTGGAAAAACCAAATTTGGAAAGTTAAAAGAATGTAAAAATTATAGATGAGTGTGCTTTACAAAATTCAAACCCACAATTTCAAAACCATTAGAGTAGAGCTAATTTTTGGCTTTTTCAGCATTTCTGGAAATGTTGTCTTTTGTCTTAGGTTAATTTAATTTTTAGAGGAAGCAACAGGGTATCAGTTTAGCAGAATTTAGGGCTTCCTTTTTAAAATACACACCCAAATGTTTCTGAAAAAGTGCCACGGGGAATGTGAGTTATTTGAAGGGAGTATCGAGAAATACTATTCCAATGTCCTCTGTTCATTTATCTTATTAGAAAAAGCATTCTTTCTAAAGGGAGCCGCTGTGTATTTTTCTTTTTAAATAGGGCATGGGGACAGGGGGAGATGAATGTTAGAACCATTAGTATCCTGAGAAATCTTCCCAAAGCACAAGTCTGTGACTACATGGACAGCTTTTTGGTGTTTGGACATGTTCTACATGCCCACAGCCAGACTCGCCAGGGCAGCTCCTGTGCTCGGCCAGCCCCTCGCCTGAGTGTCGGTATCTGTAAGTCCTTCAGGACAGGGACTTAAGAAGCTGAGGTTGGTGATGCTGATTTGCATTTATACCACTTTAATTGTTGGCTCTTTCTGATAACCCTCATGAAGCAGGAGAAGAGGGGTGGCTGCCCCGTTATAGTTGGGGAGCTAGGGGCCTAGGGAGGCCATTGAGGTCTGCTCTCTGTGGTCTCTTGTTAATCGGTTCCTCGCTTTGCTGACAGGCTGCTTGATCTGAACCCTAGTCCAGTTATTTTGAAGGAGGTCAGGTGATGACAGAACTTTTATCAACTCTTTTTAATTGTGAAGAATATTCTCAGATGCATTATCTTCTATATCCTGCAGTTTACTGCGCATCTTTGCTCCTTTGACCCTTCTCAAAATACCTGTATATTTAGTCACATATAAACTTTTACTGAGGGTTGTTTTGTAAAATAGGAAACTAATGTACAGAAGATGAAGGGCTTCATGGGAAGCCTGCTGCATAGACACCCGGGAGGCTAGGAGGAGGCAGCTAGGGATCTAAGCAGACGGAAAATTACCATGATTGTTGTTGGGTAACTGGGTATGAGCTCTTAGACACAAAGTTATAATGAAAAGTTCAGATAAATAGGTTTGTTGTAGACCAAGGCTTTTCTGGGGAGGAATGTTGGCCAGAGCAACTGTGCGCTGCATTTCAGGGACTCTAAGCAGTGGAAATATTTACTTGATGTGGATGTAGGCCCCAGCTTTTTTTCAGCCCCTGAACACAGATGTCTCCCTGCTTTCCAGCTTTCACATTTATATACAACAGTTAACCACCACCTCTGCCAATTCCTTAGGCAGTGACTCATCTGGTTTCCCTAGGCATCTTGGCATCGTGGGTCAGTCCCAGATTTGGGTGGAGATGTACAGTTGTTTAAATTCTGAGGACAGTTTTTGATAACCAAAACTTCCGTCAAGAATTCCTGACACGCAGAAATGAACTTCTAATTTAAAAAGTCTCAAAGTCCTGACCATTGTTCTCGTCTGGCAGGCAGCCCAGCCCTGCACTTGATGGTGCCAGGACAGTCAGCACCCATGACAACCACCTAGGCTGGCAGGAGCAGAGGGCAGGGCATCTTTACTCGTAGCTAGTTCATGTGCTTAGTGAGGCCCACTGAATGTGGCCAAATGCCAAAGAATCCAAGTTGACTTCACTGTCCAGGAAAGGAGCCATGTTATGAGACTGTCCTCTTTTCAGTACGTATATATATGGAATGTACTGGAGTATACTGAAGGAATAGACTTGAAACCCATTTCCCAGCACTGTGCTATTGAGCCTGAAGTCTCAGGTGGTTTACATGTCTGTTACGAAATTCCTGTATAAATGCCTACACTGGGGGCCCAGGTACCTTAGTGCCTGTGCTTCAGTGGACTCCTGCCCCTGCCACAGGATATGTTGTATCTGGGTCTTGCCCTCTCCCATGTTGGATACCACCTGCTTCCGAGGTTTGTACAGTCCCTCACCTGGCACTCACCATGTGGTTGGTACCTAGCACTGGTGCGTTTTCATGAAGATGCTTCCCAAAGTGTGAATTAATGCTGGGCACGGGGCAAGTGAGCAGAGCCCAGGATGACGTGAATCCTGGCTAACTATAATGTGGGATTCTACATCTAAATTTAGGAATTCTGAATCCTGGGATCCCTGGGTGGCGCAGCGGTTTGGCACCTGCCTTTGGCCCAGGGCGCGATCCTGGAGACCCAGGATTGAATCCCACGTCGGGCTCCCGGTGCATGGAGCCTGCTTCTCCCTCTGCCTGTGTCTCTGCCTCTCTGTCTCTCTCTGTGGCTATCATAAATAAATAAAAATTAAAAAAAAAAAAAAGGAATTCTGAATCCTACAGGTGGTGAAATTGAAGCCTTAGAGAAGACTAAACAGAGGTCAGTCAGCCTTAGGGTGTTCTCCTGGCCAGGTCTGTCATCAGATGGGGGGAAACGATATATTGCCTGGCTTGGTCTTAGAAGCTCTGTTTCAAAATAAGTAGAGCAAGGAATATTTCTTTGTGTTGAACATGCTGTTGTCCGTCTGGTTCAAGAGTTGGCAGATGATTTCAGTAAAAGGTCACCTCATAGTTAGGCTTTGTAGGCCACACGCAGTCTCTGTTGCATATTTTTAAAAACAGCCCTTTAAATTGTGAAGACCGGGATGCCTGAGTGGCTCAGCGATTTAGCATCTGCCTTTGGCTCAGGGCGTGATCCCAGGTCTGGGGATTGAGTGCATTGGGCTCCCTGTGAGGAGCCTGCTTCTCCCTGTTTCTGCCTCTCTCTCTCTCTCTCTCTCTCTATCTCTCATGAATAAACAAAATATTAAAAAACAATGTGAAGCCATTCTTAGCTTGCAGAGTGACCCCCTGACTCTCCTTTAAAACAGGAAAGAAACCCTCTTATTTTAAAAGATTATTAAGAAACTGTGAGACAACAAGCATTTTGCAATTAAGTGTTACAGGATCAAGGAAAGGCAAAATATAAATAAACCAGCTTCAAAAAATATGTTGGTCAGCAATCAGATTTTAAAAGTGAGAAGTTGGGGATCCCTGGGTGGCTCAGCGGTTTAGCGCCTGCCTTTGGCCCAGGGCGTGATCCTGGGGTCCCGGGATCGAGTCCCGCGTCGGGCTCCCGGCATGGAGCCTGTTTCTCCCTCCTCCTGTGTCTCTGCCTCTTTCTCTCTCTATGTCTATCATGAATAAATAAGTAAATAAATCTTTAAAAAAAAAAAAGTGAGAAGTTAGATTCTTTAATGGAAGCCATTTTTTTTTTTTTTTTTTTTTTTTTAGAAATTTTGAGTAATCAACTCTTGGATGATACTAAAATAGTGAAAGAATGCCTATAATTAGTGCCAGCAGACAGTAAATTTCCTTATTTAAAAAAGATGTACATATAATTATTTTTTTTTACAAAAAATGAAAAATGTGTATACTGTAGCATTTTCCAATGTGGCCCTGTTCATTGCAATGTCCTCAGTGTTTAATTGGACTAGGCCTTTGTGTGCCTACAAAACTGTCATGAGGCTCTTCACTGAGAGATTCAGTGTTGGATTCTCTCTGGATCAGGAGGAAGGCCTCTCTGCACTTGTCTGGGATGCATTTGCTGCCTGCGCCGCAGAGTATCTTCCTACAGTCCTCTGCCTTGGAACATCTGATTGAGCAAATTGATTCCTTCTGTCCTTGTTGTCTTAAGGAATAAGAAATTGCCTTTATGAATCTCTAGTACTAGCTCAGCTAAGAAGCTTTTGCAGATTTCTTTTTTAAAAAAATACTGGACATGGTAATTTATTTCCACCCTATTTTGAATAGGTTTTACTTTGGTAAGAGATTGGACACTTTTTTTTTAAGAGAGACTGGACACTTGACCCTCTGTTGAGCAGTGATACTCTCCTGACCAGAAGCCCTCCGTGGAAGAGTCGCTTGGGGCTTACCCTTGCTCAATTTGCTCATCTTAGAAAAAAACTACATCTAGAACCTCCCTTTTCACAAGGGCTAGTAGTGATGCCTGGTTTCAGTGAGGACACTCCTGGTGGATTACTGCTAAAGCTAATTCTCAGATTATTTTTTGCTTTCTAAATCTGGGTTTTGCAGTCACTGGTTGTGATTTGACAGCTGATTTGTCCCGAACTTTTGCTCTAGTGCACTGTCTGGTCAGGGAAATAATAGTCCTCTGCTGGAGAGACTGGAGGAATAGAGATAGGCCTCCCTGTGGTTTCCTGTTGAGGCCTGGAGGTTAATTTCCTCTACAAGTTCTCCAGTGGTATTTGTCTATCTTGCCTTTTTAATAGATGAAAAAAAAGTAGGCAGGGAACATTATGAAGGCTAGTGAAGTATATGATGGATCTTTGTTTTTCCTGCTAACTTTATAGTTTGTGCCTCCCAGAAACCCACGTGCCTCGCGCCTCTTCGTGTAGGTGACAGCAGAGAGGACGCTAGTGATAGGCTGCTCCTTTCACAAACTTGACTGTTCTCTCGCCTCTGGGGAGTATCCTCAGTGACCAGCTGCAGGTTATTGCTTCCTTTCTGCCTTTTCTACCCATCATCTTATATTAGTTGTGACCTTTTACTTCGGAGCTTCTTTGATCAGAAGGTTGCATGTTAGAATCAGGAGGGATCCAGAAGTTACAATTTCTCACCAGGCAGTCCTTGGTCCCCCACCAGTGGACTGAAATATCCACGGTTGGGTCAGTTGAGGCCAAACTGCTGCATGCTCAGAGAGGAATCTTAGAACGGGCCTGAGAAGTGGGAGAGAGATGGGGAGATGAACCACTGGGCTCAGGGTAGGGGTTCACACCTTGTACTGTATGTAGAAGGAAGTCATGGAAGTAAATCCCATGCCCAGTGCTAGACCGCTCTTGTAACGGGGACTTCAGTGGACGTTTAATGTGTTTGTCCTCATGGGATTTAAGTTTTTCTCATGATTTGAACCTTGGTGTGTAAATAGTATTTTTCTTCTCAACTGAAACTTATCTTTTTTTTTTTTTTAAGATTTTATTTATTCATGAGTGTGTACATAGAAAGAGAGGCAGAGACACAGGCAGAGGGAGAAACAGGCTCTTCGCAGGGAGCCCCACGTGGAACTCGATCCCGGGTCTCCAGGGTCACGCCCTGGGCTGAAGGCGGCACTGAACTGCTGAGCCACCCGGGCTGCCTGAAACTTATTTTTTAAAAGTAAAACTCTTCATTATTTGTCACAGAACCACATTAAAAACAAAATAAAATGGGATTTTGGTTAAACACACAGAGGTGGCTGATAATGGGCATTTTATCTTTTGGTTGTAAGCAATTGACTCTTAGCTCTTCCAGAGGAACAATGGTTTGTGTGTGTGTTTGTTTTTCTAAAGATTTAATTATTTGAGCCCCAACGTGGGGCTCCTTGCCACGACCCTGAGATCATGGCCTCAGCAGAAGTTGGGTTGGACAGAAGCTTAACGGACTTGTGCCACCAATGCGCCCCCAAAATGGTTAATGGGAAAGACCTACGTGGCTAGCACTAGCGTACCACCAGGACCTAACGTCCTCCACTTGTCTCACTGGCTGCCCCTCTGCTCCATTCTTCGTGCTCACTCAGTGGCCCGCTGTCCTTGCCTAACCATAGCTTTTGCTTCCTCCTGAGTTTACTTTGCAAGTAGCCTACCTGTGGCCTTTGGGGGCCCTTTCTATACCTTCTGAAAGAAGGGAACTCATTCATCCTTGCAGTGCAAATTCCGGAGGAGAACACAGCCCGGCAGGCCTCTGGGCCAGGCCTGTCCTTTGTCTTCAGTGTCCCCTCTGAAAAGAAGGCACAGCTGTGTGGTCCAAATGGGCTCCCCCTTCCCTGTGTCTGTGGAAGGATGGTTCCCCACAGGAGGGGAGTCCTCGGCACCGCCATGGACTCTGCCCAGTACCCTACAGTGCTGGATGTAGAGTTCCTTAGTTCTTCTGAGTTTTATGACCTAAGCGACGGTCTTTTCTACTTGCATGTGTTCAGTGCACATATGATTAGTATATGCGTGTGTGGGGGTAGGGGAGCTGGGGTGAGGGAGTTGGCAAAGGCAGGGACTATGGAGCCTTTTTTTTTTAAATTTTTATTTATTTATGATAGTCACACAGAGAGAGAGAGAGAGAGAGGCAGAGACACAGGCAGAGGGAGAAGCAGGCTCCATGCACTGGGAGCCCGACGTGGGATTCGATCCCGGGTCTCCAGGATCGCGCCCTGGGCCAAAGGCAGGCGCTAAACCGCTGCGCCACCCGGGGATCCCACTATGGAGCCTTTTTATATAAGGTTTGGCATTAAAGCATGGGCTCTGTCCCTCTATCTAGTTCAGGTCAACAGCAGTTTCCAACATTGTTTCTCTGAGGCGGTTAAGAACATATACTTCTCTCAACGGAGACTTGTTTATTTTTTTTTAAAGATGTATTTATTTGAGAGAGACAAAGAGAGCATGGCAGAGGGGAGGGTGGCTCCAGGATGAGCAGGGCGCCCGATGGCCGGGGAGGGGGGAAGCCCCGCCATCATGACCTGAGCGGAAGGGAGATGTTTAACCAACTGAGCCACCCGGATGCCCCAACAGAGACTTGTTTTTAAAGGTACATACTTTCCTCTTAAAGGACAAGGAATAAAGTTATAAACCCACAAAGGGAAAGAATGGAAAGGGACACAACAGGCAAGTGGTAATGATTTTTGGGAAGCAGTTAAATGAGTAGGTAGAGGAAGTCAAATCTCTGGTGGTACCTCGGCGGGGGTGGGGTGGGGGGTGGTGGTGAGATATTAAAAGATCTGCACTACAGAACCTGAGAAAGGCTTATTAACATGGAGCCACCAGAAAGCCCAGACTGTCTGCCTGTGGAAGCTGCGTATGCAGGAAATACTGCTGGCTGGCAGCATGGGAGGAAAGCTGTTGAAGTCTGGAGTTGTGGCCATGTCAGCTGTGGAACTCCAAGTGATCCAAGGTCCAGGAAACTCTTTGTTTACCTCCTTGGGATCTACTGAAATGGAAGATGCTTTTTTTTTTTTAAGGTTTTATTTATGTACTCATGAGAGACATACAGAGGCAGAGACCTAGGCAGAGGGAGAAATAGGCTCCCTCCTGGGAGCCTGACGCAGGACTTGATCCCACAACCCCAGGATCACGACCTGAGCCAAAGGCAGACACTCAACTGCTGAGCCACCCAGGTGCCCCTGAAATGGAAGATTCTTGACAGCAATGAACAGAGCTGTATCTAGGATATGCCTGGTCTTCCCAGAGCTACACTGAGTATCTTGGACTCGGGGAAACACCGAGCAGGCAAATAGGAAGCATCCTCAATTGGCCAGCCTTAACTAGAGCTGAGAATTGTTCTGTGACCACAGCCTGCATACATGCCATGGCCATTAGTCATCAGAGGAGCCCGAGCTTGGAGGGGAGGGTAAGGTTAGCTTTATGACCATAATGAGGGGATTCTTAGTACTCCTTCAGGGTGAAATCATTTCCTCTCTGAGATGGGGGTAACATGGATACTTGGATACATGTGTAAGGAGAAACTAGCTACTTAGAGGGGTAAACGTTCCACCTAAAGTACACTGAGGCTTGACTACTACTAATCCATAAGTGAATGCTAATTCTTTTCACAGGGATATTGAGGAATTTGGGGGCAAGCTCCCTAGAATTAAAGTCAGGGTCTTTGGAAGGAAAACGTTATCAGAGGATTTTAGAATCCTAAGTGAGGAAGGACCTTCAAAGTCCTGTCTGAGTCTCCTTTAGGTTGGAAGCACAAAAAAAGACTAAGCATAAGTCCATTTTAGAGTTGATACTGTTTTTTCTTGCTATGTCCTTAGCAGAGAGAGGTGCAGTTCTCCCTAAGGTGCATTCCTAAGTATAATTCATAGCTATATATTTTTATAGTCTGAAGAACCTATGCCTTTAACAGTTATATGAAAATCAGCTAAATAATCAGAGTAGGGACAGCTGAACCTTTGGAGAGTCACATTCAAAACTTGGCTTCAGCCCCAGTCAAGATACTGTTTTCCTTAAAACTAATAAAACATTTCCAGTTAAGATAGAACTAGTGAGGAGAATCTAACTGGCATCGTTGTGTTACCTAATTGGCCTCCGTTGGCAGATACACACTTTGCTTCAACCAGAACCAACTATCTCCCAACTCCAGAGTCTAGAGACACATACAAAAAAAGAAAGGGGGCACTCTGCAGAGCCAGGTATACTTTAACCAGCTAATCTGTGCAGTTCAGTTGAACTGGTATGCTCTGTTACAATTAGATGTTTATACTGTAAAATACTCAGTAAAATTAGACAATCTCTGAGTTTTTTGCCAGCTGCTAAGAATTGAATGCTTGCTCACAGCAGTGCGCAAAGAACTGGGAATGGATTTGTGTATCAATGTCAAGTAGGCAGTGTTTGTGGGCACGGCCACACAAATTATTTTCTGAGTTCTAGTTAAGTTTAGGAATCACAAATTATCAAACAGAACTTTAAGAATATTTTAAAAAGCATATTAGATAGAAATAAGGCAAAATACTTTTTTAAAAAAAGAGACCAGATTCACTAAAACGCAGTGATAGGAAAACTAACTATCCAAGGTTAGCTGTATGACTAATGAGGGGATTCTTAGTACTCCTTCAGAGTGAAATCAGCTGTCCCTACTCTGATTATTTAGCTGATTTTCATATAACTGTTAAAGGCATAGGTTCTTCAGACTATAAAAATATATAGCTATGAATTATACTTCCGTGAATGCACCTTAGGGAGAACTGCACCTCTCTCTGCTAAGGACATAGCATCCTTCTACATCACAATCTTTAGGATGCACCCAAGTCAAAGGCAGGCTGAGAAAGAAAAGGGGAAATTCTCAAGTCTGAGGAGTGTAGAGAAAAGTCATGGAACTTAAAGGGCACAGGTGCTAAGCAAAGACTAATCCATTGTCAGGACAAAGCTAGAACTTGTATTACTTATTTAGGCAGCTTGCTATATTTACTTAAAATACAGATTTAGTCTCTGCTGCCCACCTCCTTAAAAAAAAATTTATTAGCACAAGCAGGGGAGCGGCAGAGAGAGAGAGAAAGAGAGAGAGAGAGAGAAAAGTGGGCTCCGAGGATAGTGGAACTCTCAAGTAAATTGTTAGAATGAATTAAACAAACTTAGTCCCTAGTTAGACTGGATGAAAACACAGTAGCTTGGCCCAGGGTAAGGACACCCTTGTGCTCAGAATGCGAGCACTTTTTCCCAAGACTTGGAACTAAGGATAACAACGGGCTTTGAATCAGAATTATAACACAAATCGCAAGAGGAAGAGAGCTGCCTTTGAAATCCTAGAAAGTTACAAGTAAGGAAACCCCTTGCCTTGTTTACAATTTGAAAAGCAGTCTAGCTAGATAGGTCCAGTAATAAACTATTCTAAAGACAAGTTTCTGGGGCAATCTCTTTTTGTTTTGCTTATTTAAAAGGATTAACTTTCAGGTGTTAATGAGCATAAGAATGCTTGCCTAACACTGTATTCTGTATATAATTTATACCCTGATTGTTTAATGGTTATTAATAGTAATTATTATTAATATATGAGTTACTCATGTATAACACCAACCCTTTAGGGGGATGGTGATAATTAAAAAATATATATAGTTTCTAGTTGGTAGGTTAAACTCTTGTCTTTATTCCTGTCTTCTCTATTAGCTTTACCTTCAAGCCAGGATGAAGGGAGACTGGGCAAGGCTCTTACGCCCCACACTGCAATTTGGTCTTGTTGCTGTATCCATCTACGTTGGCCTCTCCCGAGTTTCTGACTACAAACACCACTGGAGTGATGTACTGACTGGACTCATTCAAGGAGCCCTGGCTGCCATATTAGTCGTAAGTATACAGGGCGGCAGCCTACATCTTGATACTGATTAAACATTGGGATGATTGAGTAAAGAACATGTCCCAGTGAAAAAACTATCCAAAGGCAGATAATGTGGCTCAGTAATTTTTACTGGGTAATCATCCCAATGGTTTTAAGTCATGTAGGATAGACAGGAGATAAAAAAAAAAAAAAAAAGAAAAAAAACTATGTTGCTTTTTCCAAAAGTTATAAAACTCTTACTACTGTATGTTTTTTTGTAAAAGGCTATGGCTGTGTAGTGTTTTGTTTTGGGTATGAATTGCAGAATAACTTGAGTTTAATACAGTTAAACCTGTTTTACTCAAGACCTAAGCAGCTCTCAATTTAGAAAATCTAACAAAACTTCCTTTTAGTCACTTATTTTTTTGTACCCTTTCTCTGTACCCTGTAATGTTCGTATTTATTTTCGCAAACTGCTTGTATATGGTTCTTAAAATTAAATTACTTCATTAAATACTTCTGTCCCGTTCTAAGTATAACTTGTTCTCTATAGGTGGTGTATGTATCTGATTTCTTCAAGGAGAGAAATTCTCCTTTTAAAGAAAGGAAAGAGGAGGACTCTCATACAACTCTGCATGAAACACCAACGACGGGAAATCACTTTAGGAACAATCACCAACCCTGAAGGTAGCAGAGTGCCCAGATAAAGCTGGCCCGCTTTCTAAAGGAAAATGATTGCAACCAGAAGGCCAAGAGGATGAGTTTTCTTCTTGGTGTACAAGCCTTTAAGGGACCGCTGCTGCTATACCTCTTGGACGCCCACTTTACCTGTGTGTATATAGTCACATTTAACAATGGTTATCTAATAGCTCAAAGTTCATTAAAAAAAATTTCAAGCCTTTCACTAAAACAATGCCCACCTGTACATTTTTTATTAAAAAAATGTAATGCTTATGTACAAATGTGTATGTAATAATGCGATTTCTTAGTATGATGCCTGATTTAAATATAATACATACTGAAATGGTTGAGTACAACTGCCTTGAGATGGGAGAACCAAATCAACACTTCTGTAAAAGCATTTCTAGTCAACTGTGATCAGGTGGTATAAAATTTAAAATCCCACATTCGTTTATCTGACTTTTTATAAGTAGAGGCTGGCAGCAAACACAATATCTCTCTTGATTTTGGTGATTCCTAAGAGAAAAGAAAATATGGTTTAAACTTCCAAGACCACAAAGACTGTAATTACCCTCCGGTCAGGTTTTAATACAACAATCCTGATGATACCAAACCCTACTGGTCTAAAACACAGGATGTCACAGCCACCTCTGAGAGCAGGGAAACTTAGAAACCAGACTCCTGCTCTTGTGACTCTAGACCCTGAAGTAGCCTGTGTCTGTGTGTGTGTGTGCAGGGGGCGTGCCGGTGTCTCAGGCTATGCACACACTCCTGAGGAAAGGACTAAACCGTCAAAAGTAGTCATTCAGTTGACCCAAAAGTATGAATTTTCAGCGTACATAGGAGACCCTGTATTTTCACTTACTATGTAAAACTCTTTCTGAACTGAGACAGGACAAACCTAAACTTTTTTGCACACCTCTTCTTAGGACACTTAACCAGCAGAAACCATTAGGTAGGGGTTGTGACTATAAGAGCAACTCACTCAGAGCCAAAAGGTGGCTGCTGTTCTTTGACAAGAAAAAGGGCTGTGAGTTACAACAGCAAATATTGAGACAGAACAAACTGTAAGCATGTTATATACTCCCTCCTGCCTCCTGCCTACTTCCATTGCTACCACCTTGGACTGGCTATCCTGGTTTTTTTTTCCCCCCCCCTGGTCTCCCCACTTCTACCTTGCTATCTACAGGCTTCTCTACAATGCAACAGCAAGAATTGCCTTATAACATCCAAACCAGAGCACATCACTCCTGTGGTCAAAACCTCCAATCACTTCAGGAAGAAGCCGAGGCTGGGGGCTAACATGATCATCTCTTTTTTCCTTCCTACTACTCTACTCACTGTTCACTCGGCTCTAGCCACACTGGCCTCTTGCTGTTGCTTATGCTTCTCAGGCATACATGAGGAGCCTTAATACCATCTTCTGAGTGGAGGCCCTAGGTCTATCCCTCAATTCCTATTGTCTCGTCCTTTCTTTTCCTGTAGACTTATTACCACCTGAAGTATTTTAATTGTTGACTTGTTTATTGTATGTCTCCCCACGCTAAGCTCCATAAAGGCAGGGATTTGTGGGGTTTTTTTGTTCACTGCTGTTATCTGCTGGTGCTTAAAACCATGCCTGCAAATAGTGCACAATAAATATTTACAAATGCTTATGTATAAAATCTCAAAACTTTTTCCCAGAGACACTCAGAAATTCTGTTTAAATACTACTAGATGGCCCTCCATGGCATTCTAAGGAAGAGGATCTGAAAAATCTCTTCCTACATAATGGCCAAGAACTCAAGGCTCAAAAGATCTGCCTTAAGTAACAGGAACAGAGCTTACATACAGGATACTGACCTTCTGCAAATTTGTTTTCCAGCTCAGTGTTTCCAATGGCTTTTGCTGCTTGACACATCTGTCGAAGCAGTTCTTCTAGGCGCCTCATACAACGAATTATGCTGCCTGTAAAGAAAAGGAAACAAATCATTTATAAAATGGAGATAACCAGGACAGTAGAACTTTCGTTAAGAGGCAAACCTAGGAGAACATGGGATGATTAGCTAGTAGTACTCTGAGGGACTTCCCATGCAGTAAATGAGGCAGCTGACTTGACTGGCTGCCTGAAAGGCACTATGAAGAATACAAAGGCAAAAAGTTGAATTTTCCATGCCTAATGGTAGAGAGTCCTGGATTTATTATAGTGTGTGCCCCTCAAGTTATCTTTTACTAACAGTGGGGAGAGTTAACTCAAAGGAGAATGTAACTTGAGCTTTGATAAAGGAAAAAATAAAAGCCATTTGCCCAACAGAATCAGCATAATCCAGCAGCAAGTGCTCACGCAGAGCACCGTCTCTCCTGGTGCGACTATTCAAAAGCCAAAGATAATACCGCACAAGGGCCCACACCCCAAAGGACAACATTCCTGGCTGCAGAACCCACCTATGGGCCAGAGCAATGAGAACACAACAGTGCTATTTCATGTTAGGGGAGGTTTGTGAGAGGACACTGGTACTGAAGATCACCAACACACAGGTTACCTTAAAAGACAAACAGGGACAATACCCTTCCATCTCCTACAGATAGAATGTTCACCTACTTTCGATTGGGTTCACAAGAGTAGGCTGGGGGCACCAGGAATTAGAGGAAAAAAAAGACTAGAGGGGAGACCCAGGTTCTAGCCCACATTCTGCCACTGAGGTATTAGCTCTGGGATCTAGGCCCTTACTCCATCCATTCTCATTTCTAAGAAATACAATAATAATAAATACTATTTAAACAGTCTGCCTGCCCTCATTTCATGTCACTTGAGATAAATGTACAAATTTTGTTCTCAAGCAAAACTCTGAAGGACTACAAAGTCATGATATAGCCCTTTAGCCAAAATATTCAAAGTCCATAGGTTTCTTTTTTTTTTTTTTTTTTTTGGTTGTCCTCTCATTAAAAGGTTCATAGAGTTCTGGGAGAAAACTGCAGCCCTCAAGTACAGCCTATTTCCACAACACAACTCTGTCACAATTATTTAGGACCTTAGCAAGGGTCTTTACTACATAGAGTAATAGCGATATGGCAACCAGAACAGAGACATAAATTCTGTAAAATCCGAACAATCACATACATACACATCTTATAATAACCCTGAGGACTTTATTGTATTACAGGAGAGTAAAGTTACTGATGTTTATAATGACACTTAGGCATCTAGGAAAGCAATGAGGCTGCATGTGTTTCAGGAAAGAAGGATGATGTTCAACATTTTCTGAGTGCTTGTTTTGTGGTAGGTCTGTAATACATATTTCATGTAAAACTTCTCATTTGACATCTACAATTTGACATGTACTGTCATTATCCTCATTTTACAAAGAGGGAAAAGAAGGGAAGTTGCATACATAACTTGACCATGGTCAGAGTGAGGAGTAAAGGATGGAAATCAGGATTTGAATCCAGACCAAAGATTCTAGAGCCCAAGCATAAAAACTGTATTATAGTACCTTGCAGAAATAAATATAATTTCTAGGAAATTTTCTTTAATAAATGTGTATTCCTTTATATATTTTAACATTTTATTTATTCATGAAAGACACAAAGAGAGAGAGGCAGAGACATGGGCAGAGGAGGAAGCAGGCTCCGTGCAGGGAGTTCAATGTAGGACTCGATCTCAGGACCCCCAGATCACGACCTGAGCCAAAGGCAGACACAACCACTGAGCCACCCAGGTGCCCCTATATAGTTCAACTTATAATTAGATTTAGTTTATACATTAAAAATCAGAAAATTCTAAATCTTTTGTTTTTAAAAAAGATTATTTGAGAGAGCGAGAATGCACGTATGTGCAAGTGGAGGGAAGGGCAAAGGAGAAGGAAAGGGAGAGAATCCTCAAGCAGACTTCCCGAGGAGCACAGACCCCGACATAGGGCTTGATGCTAGGCCCCTGAAATCATAACAGCCAAAACCATGAGTCAGCTGCTTAAGTGACGGAGGTACCCAGGTCCTATATATATATATATTTTATAAGATTTTTAGGCCTTACTCTAAAGCTCTTCATTTCTGTAAAAATTGGCAAGTAGGATGCAGTCAAATAAAGGAGTCTGTTTTGTGAATTTGGCAATCAGAAAGTCACTGGTGTCTTCTAGTAATTTCAGCAAACTACTGAATCAAGATGGAAATGGGGGGTACGAACTAAAGAGGGTCTGTCTATTCTCAATTACTCTTTCTGAGCCTGGCTATAAAAGGAATTCTTATTCCTTAGGATGAGGACAACAAAATACCTATTGCTCTTAACCACTACATTATGTTGGTAGCTGAAAAAGGTGTGTATGAAAACTATAAGCATATTTATATCCTAATACGGCAATATTGAGGAGGGTGCAGAAAAGAGTGGAGCAAGGCTCTGAGATTCAGAGCAATGGGGGAAGGGGCTATCCTCTGGAATGGAAAGCATAAGGTACATGAGTTTCTAGATAAAGAAGACAGGCCTAATGGTTTCTCCCTTTCCAATGATGCACAAGTGATCACCTACAAAGTAGGCGGCAGAGCTACAGTAGACGCCTGACATGCCATATCCACTGTCTCTTAAAGTAGAAAGACCAGGGATTACAGTTCAGCTGTGCCATTTACTAAGTGAGGGACTGTATTAGCAGTTAGGAGTGACTTCTTTGTGGGTGATAAGATTATAAAATTAAATAGTGATTACTGTTGTACAACTCTGAATACACTAAAAACCATTGAATAGTAAACCTAATTAAAAAGGGTGGATTTTATGGTCTGTGAATTATATCTCAATGTGAATTTTTCCAGAATGGTGATGTAAATCTGAGGTTAAAAAAGATCAATGACACTGAATTGCACATTTAAAATGGTGAATTAGGGCAGCCCCGGTAGCCGGTTTAGCGCCACCTTCAGCCCAGGGCGTGATCCTGGAGACCCAGGATCGAGTCCTGCATCGGGCTCCCTGCATGGAGCCTGCTTCTCCCTCTGCCTGTGTCTCTGCCTCTCTCTCTCTCTCTCTGTCTCTTATGAATAAAATCTTTAAAAAATAAAAATAAAATGGTGAATTATATAATTACGTGTATTTTGTCACACACACACACAAAAGGTAGTGATTAGTCAGAATTCAATTTCGCTTCCTACACTAGCCCCTGGCCCATGACAACTACTTAATTTACTTCATCTTTATGGGTTTGTCTATCCCAGACATTTCATGTAAGTGGAATCCTACAATAAGGTTGCCTCTGGGTCTGCCTTTATTTTAACTCAGAACCTGTGTGTCCAAAGTTCATCTACATTTTAGCATTAATCAGTACTTCATTCCTCCTATAGCTAAATACTACATTACACTGACACACCACAATTTATTCACCCACTGACGGACATTCGGGCACACATGCAATCATCAGATTCATCTGGTGCTTGAACAGGACAGTATAATTTTCATTGAGGATGGAAAGCAACACCTTTCTCTGAACAGTGTTTCTACCTCCAGCTTTCTGGCATTTTACAAAGTGGTCCTCCATAGTTCATGTCTCGAATCTCACTTAATAAAGTTAAACTTTAACATCTAGGTGTTTTTAATGAGTCTGACCTGAGGTCAGGATCACAAATGTATTTTCCTGCAACTATCTACCACTTGATTCCAGCTCAGGCTAAATCCTTTCTGGAAGGCAGAGACTGCTGTTCATGATGCACCTAGTCCCTGATCCCCACTAGGGTCTCAGTATTATTCATCAAATGCGTAAGTATCAAGTACTAATTTCTACATAATTTAGTACTAAAATGTTGCCAAAAGTGGAAGAGAAATGATACATGTTAATAAATGGTTACTTTATTATTATTAGCAAAAGTATTTCTAAGAACAAATCCACTGGAAAATCCCTTAGGAGGCTGAGGTAGCCTGACTAAGGGAAGGGTAAAACTGCCAGCTGAAAGGTGTTTGAGAAGAGCATTTACTCAAAGCACCATGTGGGAATGCACTACATGGTAAAGTTTCAAGTGATAGCACATGTCATTAGGAGAGCTCCTGTGACAAAGTAAGTGAAAAGCAAGTCCTTCATGTGTAGTCAAGAGTACAATATTGTTTCTATAGAGATAGAAATAAAATTTAATGGCTCCTGAAAGCTTACAGTGGCTCTACTCTATGATTTAGACTGAAACCATAGGTTTGAACCTCTACAAGTACTGTTTTAAATTGTTCTTCCAACTTAGTTTGACAGAAATAAGCAGCAGCCACATTTTTATCATTTTTTCCAGGGTGATAACAGAGGAGATAATTACTTGTATGAAGTCTTCAAAATTCTTCAACTGAATCACAATATTAGCTCCTCTCTTGCAGTAGGCATCCCCTCAAACATACTGTGCCAGTTAATTTTGAAAAATACTTAAAACTACTTCTGGAGCTCATGACATGAAATGATCACTTATTTTCACAAAAAGAAAATTTATAATCTAACTGGAAACAAATATGGTTTGAGTGAAGGGAATTTTAAAGTTTCAATGCAATCATTTTCTGCCCATAAAAGTAAAGACACAATGTACTATGGGCTAGACCTTTGATTACAGTATTTTTCCAATTATATAAAGCACGTACAGCAACAAGATGAGGAGAGAATGGCTATTCTGAAATAGAAGAACTCAATAATAGCATGGTAAAAAAAGGGAGAGGCACATAGTATGATGGAAAAAGGAAACACTCTCCTATATAAATCAAGGTTCTTTTTTTTTTTTTTTTAATTTTTATTTATTTATGATAGTCACAGAGAGAGAGAGAGGCAGAGACATAGGCAGAGGGAGAAGCAGGCTCCATGCACCGGGAGCCTGATGTGGGATTCGATCCCGGGTCTCCAGGATCGCGCCCTGGGCCAAAGGCAGGCGCCAAACCGCTGCGCCACCCAGGGATCCCTAAATCAAGGTTCTTAGTTATTTTTTCGCTGTTTATGTTTTTAAGAGTTAATATATAGTCCATCCCAATTTTAGAAAAAGTGTAGCTAATATAATGGCACCCAGACCAGAAAACCATGGAAGATTACGCTGATGGTATCCTCAACTTCAAATTATAGTTACAAACTGAATTCCTCAGATTTTCCAACTTTGACTCCTCACGCAAAATGTGATATAGAAATAGCCTCAAGGAACTGAAAGGGGGGAAATCGATTTCAGGAATGCCAGTATGTTCTGGATAACTACAAACTCTCTTCAATATTAGCAGTTTCAGATCTCTTTCTCCATACTGTGCAAACTCTTCCATTTAAGTACAAAGAACAGAAAAAACAGTCCACAAAGATAATTTTATAGGCCTCCCTAAATATGCAGGTCTGTTGCTTCTTGATTTTTCTTCAAACTGTTCTCCACTATGAACCATTATTATGTCACTGTGTCTGACTTCTCAAAGAAGCAGATATTCTATAAATATGAGCTATTAACAAGTCTTAGAATTATTTAGGCAAGAACAGTCATTAGTTTCATCCTTATGTTCCAAAAAGATGCCAGACTGAAGAGTGGGGGTGCTGTATGTATGACTGCCTTTGCACCTTCATAACACACAAGCTGTTATATATGTACCTAGGTTCCTACAGGCAAAGACAGTGTATACAAGTGAGCCAAATGTCGTGCTTCCCTCTTCTCATATCCTCAGCTATTGCTCTTCACCGTGAACTATTACAGACCATCTTGCCACTCCTACAAGCATGAACTGTCAGTGGATGGACATGGTACAATCTAGGTTAGCATTTGAGAAGTCTCTAGGTGATCCAAAATTAAAGGATAAAGCATTATATGGTGCTTAAAGTTATCAACTATTATGTGACTTGTAATCACAGAGGCCGGGGCTCAAATCATAGTGCCATCATATTCCACACCTCCATCACCTTGGGCAAATTATTTACTTTTTAAAAACTCAGCTTCCTTGTGCAAAGTAGAAATAGTATCTACGGGCAGCCCGGGTGGCTCAGCGGTTTAACGCTGCCTTCGGCCCAGGTCATGATCCTGGAGACCCGGGATCGAGTCCCATGTCGGGCTCCCTGCATGGAGCCTGCTTCTCCCTCTGCCTGTGTCTCTGCCTCTCTCTCTCTGTCTCTCATGAATAAATAAATAAAATCTTAAAAAAAAAAAAAGAAAAAAAAAAAAAAAGAAATAGTATCTACCCTAAGCTGCCATTTTGGTGATTGATTACATCTAAATTATATAAAGTGCTTATTGCACAGTGCCTGGCACACAGTAGTCACTTAATAAACCTTAAATCCCACGAAGTTCAATGTCATAGTTGAAAATTTTAATATTCTACTGCAGATATGTTTGACCTATGCATCATAAAAACCCATGATTCATAAATTCAGTAATCTCTTAGTCTTTAATACTATCAGTTGAAAAGCATGTAATACTGATGTGTCAAAAATAGAATTTTTCTTAAAATACAGCTACAAATAATAGCATTTTAAATATTCTTATAATAATTTCTGAAATCCAAACTCATTTAATTTTTAAAGAGTTCAATGTAAATATCCAATTTGGTAAATATCATTCACCATTATAAATTTCTATATAAGCCAATCATTTTGAAATAAATAAAACATTTTAAAAATGGTCTTCTTTAGATATTGTGGGTTTTTTTTTTTTTGCTTTTTATAATGATTATTTCTTTTATTTCCCTCTGCCTTTCTTTTTTCATTTAAAATTTCTCTTCAGTTGAGTAACAATTATTCTTCAGTCTTTTAAAATTCTGCTCATTAATTGATTCATGCTTAAGTAATCTCACTGAAGCCAAGTCTGTTATTAGAAATGCAGTGATGGACAGCATTTTCAGCTCTGCTGTCTTTTAGTGGAATTAATATAGTAAGCCTTTAGATAACTGCCAAGAGATTAAAAAAACTGACACAAACGTAACTTACTAGGATCATCTGTGATGACATTACCATTCCAATTTATTACCAAAAACTACAAATAATGTATTATTCTTGTTTAGTTAAAACAATGCCATCCTAACTAAGTATATTTTTGTATCAGAAAGGAACGTATATATATATAGAGAGAGAGAGAGAGAGAAAATTTAAACATACCTTCGAAGACATCTGTCATTTTGCAGATATGGGCAAATGTAGCGCCTGTTGCCCAGGTATATACTACATCCATTAAGTGAGGTTTGAATGAGTTTAGGTAAGTTTCCTCATCAATCTCCAGTTTGGCTTCTGCCGAAACTTTTGCAATTCTTTTAGCACATTCCTTTGAAAACAGAAGATTACTTTACATTTCTTACTTCTTACTTATAATCTCCCCTGTACTTGTTTTCTTTAGGTTCCCAGAGCCAAAATTCCACAAGGTCCCTTTTTCTTCCTAAATGTCCACAGCTTGGATATTCTGTGCTTCTAAGTCGTGACAGTGGCCTTCCACTGTAGTTGTTTCCCCAACTGTAATGTTTCCCCAATTACAATGAAGTAATTAAGAAAAATTTATCAAAAGCATGATTTTCATCCAGTGAAACGTTTTCTATATAAAAAAATAGAAACTCTTCATTAAAATCATTTAAGAGTAGCATTTAACTAATCTCTAAGTATTTCATTAACAACAACCAAAAAACCCCAAAGATGTCAGTAACAAAACAGATTTAGAAAACCACAAATCCTATGGCAAAATAATATTTTTCCCCAATAATGCTTTAAGAAATAGAAATCTTATTTTTTCCCCTCACAATGATATATTCAGATTCACTCTTTTCTCCTTGGTAATATAAAAGGTCAAAACCACCTAGTCCTTTGTAAATTCCTCCAGTTCTGAAAGTTTAAATTTCTTAGTAATAAGGAATATTAAATGTTCCACTGAAAAGGCTCTTTTTATGATACACTTTTCTTCTCTTGCAGTGTCATATAGTTCATCTTTCCCTGTCGTGCTGTCTAATGTTGAAAACAGATAAAATCAGTTCATCTTAAGAAAATCATAAAACACACAAATTCATTATTATAAACTACTGGGGCTTTGAGGACCCAGGAATAATTAATTTCTTAGAATAAAACATTTTAAAACCTTATTGTAAACAAGAACATACAAAGAATTAAGCTAACTAATCCTAGTTCATCAACATGCCATTCTTAATATCAAAGAAAACAATGCAGGCACTGAGTTGTTGATATTGCCTATCAACATTATGTAGGTGTTAACTCTGTACTCAATAATTCAATACAATTTATCACACTGGTAGGGGAGAATGTTTAATTATTAAAGTAAAAAAAGCACAAAAGATGTTACCAACAGAATAAATGACAAGACAAAAAAAATTAATAAATGACAAGACTAACATCAAGTAACATTTAATCTTGAAGGAAGTGGTCTCTGTGGAATAATAAACACTAGGATAAGACTGTTAAAAATGTTCATTTTACATGTACTATTCATAAAATATGCATTTCAAAATATTCCTACCTGCATTTGACGAAGTGGTCCTGCTAACTGCTCTGTTAATTTGGGCATCTCACTAGACTATGAAAGAAAAGGATATAAAAACCTAAGTTTTAAATGCAGTATATACTTTCTGCTGCAACAAAGAAAACAAAGTTTTCATGATATCCATCACTGTCAAATTATAAGACCTTAGTTATTAGCATTTACAGTTTTTAATGACCTTAATTGATATAAATGAAATTACCACTCCTTTTATCCTAAATTATATTATTACATTTCAGAGGAAAATATTACATAGCTAAATTTACAATTTACCAGTTATTTTCTGTGGCCACATATGGACTGTAGGGAGAACAAATATTATAAACATCCATAGTTTAGTTACATCAAAATTATTATAAACTATTTTATTACAGTTTGACTTTGAAATGATTTTGGCTCCTAGGCAACTCTCTCACTCTGTGGAAACTAAAAATTTGGCATAAGAACATTAAAAGTAGTACCATCAATTTTTATTTTACCCAGATATTTCTACGTCTCTAACAAAGTAGGAGAAACTTAAAGTTTAACCTGAGCTAGTGTTCTTAATATCACCTTCCCACTAGTAAAAGATTTGTCAGTTCTCAGAATAATAGGAGTTTCAGGTACTACTATACTAACTGGGCAAATAAACTTAGATAAGGGGCTTGGATTTTTATGTGTTGGTCTCCTACTCTGTCAAAAAGAAATAAAAGGTCAGATCCTCAAAACCCATTCTATTGTGACTAAAGATAGTATTTGTGAACAAAGTCTGACAAAAGTAGCCTTACACAAAAATAAAATTATTACAAGAATGTATGCATGTGTGAGACAGGATTTAAATTATAGGTAAAACTTCTTAAAAAGATATTATAGGTTAGTTGCAACTGTTATGTCTTTATTTTAAGCATCAGTATTTAGACAGGACTGGTTTTGTTTTACCTATTATATGTATATTATGCAATAAAATAATGACTTAGGTTCTGTATTATTCCTGTCCCCAAAAAACAAAACAAAAAACCATGATGCATGATGAAAAAAACAAAACAAAATGGACACAATGAACTCAATTTCTCAGTTTGTGAACTCAAGACTATTTAACATCTTAGATTTTGTGTCCATTCACAGTTAATGGTTACTGACCACTTCCCTAGGCTCGTCAATGTAAACAGAAGCCACTGGTCCTGACATAAGCAAGCTAAGTGTGATTTCACCAATCCTTTGCCACCAGGAGTGTTTACAGTTCGTTCCTTCATCTCTCCGTTAAGTCTCAATTCAAATTTCACTCTCTTGATGAGGCCTTTACTAATCACTTTATTTAAAATAGTAACCCTATCCCAATGATTTCAATCTGTCTCCTTCTGATTCACTTTCCTCCAAAACCTTCTTCACCATTTGACAAAAATCTGTGTGTACTTTATTTCTTTATTGTTTACCTTCATCTACTAGCATATAAATATCAGGAAGGCAAAAAATTTCTGCTGTATCTCTGGTGCCCAGATCTGGGCATTGCACACATGGATTTTAAATAAATATTTGTAGTTAGTTGACATTTATACTCTAAAGATCATCATCTTTAAATTACTTTTAATGATATAAAAAATGCAAGGACACAGTTTTAGGAAGAACACATTTCTAAAAAGAAGTTAATATATTAAGCAGACTTTTTCATATTTATAACAAGTACCTTACTATGTTTAACCTTTCCATCTGGCTAGAAAACATTCTTTAAAAAGTATCAACAAAATTCCATGTCACTTTTAGTATAATTTTCCATCTTGATGTTGAAAGGCACCACCATAAGAATTGATGATACATATAACACAGTGTGGTTTCACTGAACAAATCTTAATTAACCACATATAGTGACATCTTGCCCACAAATTTCAGAATTATGGTTTGGTTAAGCACACTCCTTTGAAGAAGTAACATACTTGGGCTCTCAGAAAATAGAAATTTTATAGTGCCACATAAAAAAAAAAAAAAGAAATTAGCTATAAGACACAGGCAGAAGAGCATCACTCCCCAAATCATCTTCAAATCTTAGGGCTTTTCAAAGAGAATTTGACAAATATTTTTTAAAGATTTTTATTTATTCATTTGAGATAGAGCAGAAGTGGGAGTGGGAGAAGTAGACTCCCTGCTGAGCTGGGAGCCTGATATAGGGCTCAATTTCAGGATTTGGAGATCATGACCTGAGCCAAAGGCAGACAGATGCTCAACCGCTGAGCCACCCAGGCGTCCCTTCAGGTTTTGAAGAGCTGCTGATAGTGAATTGACTACTTTAATGAAAAAAATTACTGCAAAACCAGCAGTGAGAATCCTACAGCCTCTACCTCAAACCTCACCTATGACCAAGTAAGACTTCAGCTGCTTGGAGAATCAGTTGCTTCATGGTTGTTCTCCATTACTGGGAGGAGTGATACTAATTTAACCTCACTATCCCCTTTTATTTTCAGTCTTTTGCCTAATTTTATTTTCATTCATTCATCCTTTTCTTTCTAGGACTATCTGATCAGACCAGGTCTTCAAACAATACATTGAGTAACAGAACAAATTTAAAGCTTGGAATATGGTTAATGATGACTATCCACCAAAAAAATCTTATTTCATTCTCCTTTCTGATAATATGTATTTAATTATTTAATACATTCTTACTATATTTGTATTAAGGATAGTGATTTCTAATTAACATTATCCATAATATGTAAATATGAAACATTTTTGTAATTAAAATATCCATATTAAAATTAAATTACAGGATATGTGAATTAATAAGGTACATTAAAAATCTATTAACTCACATTCTCTTGAAACACAAAGCAGCTCAGGAGTGCCGTTGCCTGTTCTGCAGACAGGTCATTGAAAAGGCCATTAAACATCATCTCAGTTAAAAGGAGTTCATCAGCACTAGACCACCACAAAAAAAAAAGAGAGCAATTTTCAAATGTCATAATATACAAATACAAAAGGTATACACACATGCTTAAAATGTACAAAGTTTTTAAGAAGGATTTTATTTATTTGAGAGAGAGAATGGATAAGACGAAGGAGGGTTAGAGGAGAAGTAGACTCCTGCCGAGCAGGGAAGCCCGATGAGGGACTCAATCCTAGGACTCTAGGATCATGACCTGAGCAGAAGGCAGATACTTAATGGACTGAGACACCTAGGTACCTTGAAATGTATAGTTTTTTTTTAAATGTATAGTTTTTAAATAAAATCTATTATTTGACCATGAGAAGTTATCAATGAGGAATAACAAAGATTTATTTAAGAAAATGGCAGGCCTTATACTTTCCAATGTATCAATAATAAATGTAAAATGGTTATTTCATGTAAAAATCCCATTCTAGCAAACACCAAAATGCAAATGGTTTACTGAAATAAAGAGCTACTATTTCTTAACTATCAGTTTACTTTTATAAAAGTCATCACTACTTTTTCTCTGGGTTCAAGGATCAATTTAATTGTTTTTAAGCTGTATAAAAAATAATTTATAAAACAAAGGGATAATAAAAACCAATTTCATTAGAAATCTTAATAAAGACACACACTGCATTCCCAGTGCTGAGAACATATATACCAAATGGCCAATGGCTTTAAATGCAACTAATTGCTGCTAATCAACTGTTATCCATGAATCTGGATTATACCCATATAAGTAAGTTCAATTCCAAATTTCAAATACATCTCCAATAGGTACTAGCTTATCACTTTTAAAAAAGTTTTTATTTATTTATTCATGAGAGACACACAGAGAGGCAGAGACATAGGCAGAGAGAGAAGCAGGCTCCCTATGGGGAACCTGATGTGGGACTTGATCTCAGAACCCTGGGATCATGACCTGAGCCAAAGTCAGATGCTCCACCACTGAGTCACCCAGATGCCCTGATACTAGCTTATCATTACTTCTGTTTTTCTCCTGCACTTAACACTATCAAAACATACTACTGACTGTAGATTTTAAATTTATCTCTTTTAGGGATGCCTGGGTGGCTCAGCAGTTGAGTGTCTGCCTTCGGCTCAGGACATGATCCTGGAGTCCCGGAATCGAGTTCCGCATCAGGCTCCCTGCATGGAGCCTGCTTCTCCCTCTGCCTGGCTCTCATGAATAAATAAATAAAATCATAAATCAATCAATCAATCAGTCAATCAATCTCTTTTAAAGTGTAAGCTTATCCTTTTTTTTTGATTCCTACTACCCTTAAAAAGTTTTACAAATTGTAATCCTGATGAAGAGGAAGGCCATCCTTTTTGCTCTATAATTGTACATTCTCATATTCAGGTTTGTATTACCCAACAGATTTTTAAAAATCTCCCCATCTTGTTCTTACCAATTTCCTTGTATTTACAATTGTATTTGACCGCTTATAAACCATACCAATGACAATTTAGCAAACAAATCATAAAAGATAAGACTACTATAATAAGTCCTTATAAAATGGGATGGGCCAAGTGTTTAGCACAAAATATTACATAACTCCTGCCTGTTGAACAGAAAGGAAAGTAAAAGAATAAGAATCTTAAAACTAAAAAAAAAAAAAAAAAAAAAAAAAGAATCTTAAAACTTTCCTTTTGTCCTTAGAGATATATTATTCACTCACTGATTCTTGAGTTTGAGAATTACCTACAATTTTGCTTTTACGATTAATTTCATCATCATCACATTGTCTTCTGATTTGTGTAATAATTGCAAAATATCTCTCCTGTTTTCTCTTTGTCATCATGGGTGGAAAACAAAAAATTCTGAATTCTCAACTGTGTTCAATGGAAGCTACAAAAGACTACAAATATAGTGTTTCTAGATTTCTATAATCAAGGTTCCACAATATTTATAAAAGGGTTTAAAAAAACCCATTTGAAAAAAAAACAAAAACCCATTTGGTAATTGTGAGGGTGTAACCTCTATTTAAAAAAAAAAAAAATACAAGTAAACTTTATTTTTTTATTTCTAAAAAAGTCATGACCATCAATCTTTTTTTTTTTTTTTTAAGATTTTATTTATTTATTCATGAGGCAGGCAGAGACACAGGCAGAAGGAGAAGCAGGCTCCCTGCAGGGAGCCCAATGGGGACTCAATCCCAGGACCCCAGGATCACGACCTGAGCCAAAAGGAGATGCTCAACCGCCGAGCCACCCAGGTGCCCCTATCAATCTTTATAGTTTTAGCTACTCAAAAATAAAGTAAAAAATTAAATTTGGGCTGATGGTAAAATGAGAGTTAAGTAAAGCAAAGAGGACAATACAAGTAAGGCAAGACTACTTCAAGGAATTACATATTACTATATACACACCAGTAAGGTGCGAGGCAGACAAGAAAGATAATCACACGGGGGATCCCTGGGTGGCTCAGCGGTTTAGCGCCTGCCTTTGGCCCAGGCGCGATCCTGCAGTCCTGGAATCGAGTCCCGCATCGGGCTCCCGGCATGAAGCCTGCTTCTCCCTCTGCCTATGTCTCTGCCTCTCTTCTCTCTCTCTCTCTCTTTCTCCCTCTCTCTGTGACTATCATAAATAAACAAATAAATCTTTAAAAAAAAAAAAAAGAAAGATAATCACAGGAGAGTGATCTAACAGGTTATACAGGTAATTGTGCAAATATCAAGTTGAAGAGCTTAAAATAAGACTGGAGAAATTCACAGCAAGTTTCACAAGATCTAGGAAAAAATATGTAGGAATTAGGATTTGCAGTGGGAGTGAGGAAAAGGTCAGGCTAAGCGTTTAAAGAAACAGTGTGGGATGTGGCTAGAAAGGAAAGGCCAACAACACACTAAATTATGGAATTTATTCTAAAAGCAATAGGGGGAAAAAAAAGCAATAGGGAATAACTGAAAGACTTTTACCAAAAGAATGAAATGATAGGATCTGTACTGTGGAAAGAATACTGAGAAAGTATAAAGTATAGGTTATACTCAAGACAGGAGATCCAAAAATGACAGCTTCTGCCATGCTCTGGCAAGAAATACTGAAGGCATATTAGTGGGAAGAGTTAAAACAGCACAGAGGTAGAGGAAACACTCAGGAAGATGAAAGAGAGAGAGAGAGAAGGGGAGGAGTCTAGGAGGACTCCCAAGTTTTTGCTGTTAGTGGCTGGGTCTTAATTTAGAAAGAAAGAGATCAGATGGAGAAGCAAATACTGGGGAAAATTAACATACTTGCATATGTGATACTGTTCTATCTCTCTAAAGTCTTATTTTAGAATAAAATCAATACTATCATCCCAAGACTCAATCCAGCTACAGATACCTAAGAGAAGATTTCTTTGTTGATTGTTAAATACTGTATAATATTACAAAGAAATAATTCCAGTAACATTAATTCTGGCATTTGAATTAGTAAACCAGTGCTGTGGTCTAGCTTTAGATCTAGACCTGGGTAAATTATTAACCTTATGATGCCTACAACTCTTTAATTACAAAGTAGGAAGCAGGTTTAAGGAAAACTAGAAGCCAAAGCACCAAATCTAACTTGAACAAATGATACATCTGGTTCACACAGTGACTAAAAAAGTAATTCTGAATTAGTTTGTGAACAATTAAAAAACCAAGGGATTTCACCTAAAATTCTGGATTTTTGGCTTTTCTAAATTGAAAAATCTGTTATCACATTATTCTGTAATAATTGGGGCTGGGTAGTTGCTGCCCCCTTTTGGTGGCCAAGAATTGTTCTGGTTACCACACTGTTTCCTTCTGGCCCCTGTTAGACATGAGTTCTTAACATCCAAACTAAACAATCAACAAGTATAATACGAATAAGTCTTCCCCAGAAATGTCTAAAACCATATACAAGGCCTATAATTCTCCAACCCATCCAATATAGGGCCATGGTAAAAACACAAGAAACTGCTGCAAAAAACATCTTTAATGAACTAAATGAGAATAATGGTTATAACTATGGACAAAACAAGAATTCTCTTCAAGCTAATGGAAATCACATGGGATCCTGAGCCAGAACCATTCAATAGGCCCTTCCTGAATTTCTGACCCACAGAAACCACAAGAATAAAATGACTGCTGTGGTTAATTAATTTAGTTTTAAGGTTATTTGCAGTATGTCAAAAGATCACCAAAATAGTATCTTAAATTCAAGTTTTGTGCTATGTCCTATAAAATGCTGTGCTGTAATTCCCTTAGCCCAAGACTTTTTTTTTTTTTTTTTAAATTCATGATAGACATAGAGAGAAAGAGAGGCAGAGACACAGGCAGAGGGAGAAGCAGGCTCCATGCTGGGAGCCCAACGCAGGACTCATCCCAGGACTCTAGGATCGCGCCCTGGGCCAAAGGCAGGCGCCAAACCGCTGAGCCACCCAGGGATCCCCAGTCCAAGACTTTTTAATAACATCTCCTATACATATAGGATAATGGTTATCAGACTAAGTTTAAAGTGGGAAAATGTTCATAACTGAAAAAGAATTAAGAATACAAAATCTTGTATAAACGAAGATCACAAATATGTAAAAAATACACAATGCATTAAAATAAAAAGGAAATATATCAAAATGCTAATTGCATTGGTCTTAAATAGTGAAATGGAAGAGATTTTTTAAAATTCTCTTTTTCTAGTTTCTCAATTTCATTATCAAAAACTCTATTTACTATGTAAGGTATTTTACAAACTTTGTATTTTTAAGATAGCTTTTTTTCTGAAAGATTTATAGCCTTCATATAGAAACAGTCTCTCATTTT
Source organism: Canis lupus dingo (assembly GCF_003254725.2). NCBI lineage: Eukaryota > Metazoa > Chordata > Mammalia > Carnivora > Canidae > Canis > Canis lupus. Next base: position 41,358,388 of record NC_064244.1, on the reverse strand, counting down.
AAAATCAGTTTTCTAGAACCAGGTTTTACCTGCTTATCTCACAAGCCACTCGTCCTTTCATCTCTATGACATCAGAAGAAGTAGCAAATCCCAACCTTCTTAAAACACGTTTGCGACATTTGAGCTCATCCATTTGTAGGACAGTTCTTGCTTTCTTTAGTTCTCGCTTTGCAGATTTAATATCTATTGCAATCTGAAGTATAAAGAAAGTTCAATAAAGTAAAATGAGATTCACATAATGAAATAAAAAATATTTATAAAAGGTTTTAATTATCTGAGAGAAAATGTGCATATGAGTGGGGGAAGGGGCAGAGAGAGAATCTCAAGCAGACTCCACAGTGAGTGCAGAGCCCAACTTGAGGCTCAATCCCACAACTCCGAGACCATGAGCCGAGCAAAAACTAAGAGTCAGATGCTCAACCAACTGAGCCACCCAGGCTCCCCAAAAGATATTTAATAAGGATACCTTACAGGTTCACCTGGAATTTCTTACTTCTGTAGGATATTACACAAGAGGAATGATATATTTGTAGTATTAAATACTAGCAAAATGTTAAATATATGGAAATATAAAACCCATTTTAAAAATTTAATGCAAAGCAGGGAGATTTAGGAGTTGTTAAAAGTTTAAGAAGTTGGAACAGAGCATGGTTCTGGCTTAAATGAGGAGCAAGGAGGAAGGAAGGTCTAGAAGGAGGTGTGAGTTGAATAGCCATCAGCTAGATGAGGTAACCTGCTGGAGGTTAAAAAAGTCAGTGGTAAATTAGGATAGGTTCTCCCACACAAGATTTGGCAATTGATCACTTCCAAAGCATTATCAGTTCCAGGTTTTCATCCTTAGGAAATTAGGGAGTAAGAGTTAAAGAACAGGAAAGATAAGGGTACATGAATCTTATCTCTTGGCTACCAATATTTCCCTCATAATGTCCTGAAATGCATTTCTTCTCTTTGCCTTCTAATTCTATCATGAGGGGATCCCTGGGTGGTTCAGTGGTTTAGCACCTGCCTTTGGCCTGGGGCGTGATCCTGGAGTCCCGGGATCGAGTCCCACGTCAGGCTCCCTGCATGGAGCCTGCTTCTCCCTCTACCTGTGTGTCTTTGCCTGTCTCTCTCTCTCTCTCTCTCTCTCTCTCTCTCTCTCTGTCTCTCAGGAATAAATAAATAAAATCTGTAAAAACAAAACAAAACAAAAAAACCCACACACATTATAATAAAATAAAATTATTGTATAATGAAACTGCCAAAGCTGGAAATGGCTTTAACCAAGAGAATAGGTTTTTATTCTACACTCTAAAAGGAAAATGTAAAAAAAAAAAAATAAATAAAAAATAAAATAAAATAAAATAAAATAAAAATAAAAGGAAAATGTATTTTTAGGTCATCTTCCAGAATGGATGAATTTTAAAATTCAGCTTATCAGTAAATACTACATACCTTCCAAATGGTACAAGAATATATAGTACAACAATAAGAAAACACTAAATTCCTAAAGTTGAGGCTTGACGTTCAGAAAACGTCAAAAAAACACTGATAAAAAAAATTTTTTAGGGATTCATAGGATGAAATTCAAAGACTCTGGGATTTTGCATATGATTTATTAGGCTTCCACAGAGGAGCAGAAATGATAAAGGCAACGACAGTCGTCAATAATGGTATTTACTGACAGCTAATTATGTACTCTGTTTCTGGTGCTTTATTTCACTTAATTTTTATAGCAATTGTGTAAGGTAGGTAACTAATACTAAATCTGAATTTTACCAAGATAAAAATCTAAGACAGAGAGATTACTAAATAAACTGGTCAAGATCAGAGCTAGTGAATAATAAAGATGGGATTCAAAACCACTGTCAGCCTTCAGAATCTAATCTCTTAGTGATTATTTATATTGCTATGAATAAATGTGTCGTCCTAATGCTATAAGGATAAGAACGCTTTCTATGCTAGACAACTCTCGGCTACCTAGCATAACTCATCAAGTCTATTAGAAAAAAAAAAAGTTTTCTAAAGTTTCCTTGATTGAGGATGAGGAGAGCAGAAGATTGCGCTAAGTACTCAGAGGTATATAAAATTTACTGGTTAGTAGTAGAGGGCACATCTTGAAGACTTTTTTCCCCTCAACAATTTTTATTGAAATGTATTTTGGATATACGGAGTTAAACAAAAATATTATTAAAATTAATTTCATTTCAGGACACCTGAGTGGTTCAGTGGTTGAGCGTCCACCTTCGGCTCAGGGCATGATCCTGCAGTTCTGGGATGGAGTCCCGCATCGGGCTCCTGCATGGAGCCTGCTTCTACTCCCTCTGCCTATGTCTCTGCCTCTCTCTCTTTCTCTCACGAATAAACAAATAAAATCTTAAAAAAAATTAATTTCATTTCTTTCCACTTTTTTTTTTTAATTTTTATTTATTTATGATAGTCACAGAGAGAGAGAGAGAGAGGCAGAGACACAGGCAGAGGGAGAAGCAGGCTCCATGCACCGGGAGCCCGATGTGGGATTCGATCCCGGGTCTCCAGGATCGCGCCCTGGGCCAAAGGCAGGCGCCAAACCGCTGCGCCACCCAGGGATCCCTTTTTCCACTTTTTAAAATGTGGTTACTTTAGAATTTAAAATTACATATGTGGCTTACATTATATTTCTATTAGATGATGGTATTTTGGATCTTTTCCTAAACATTTTATTTAAAAAAGTTTTTAAAAAAAAATTCATTTTATTTATTTGACAGAGAAAGAGCACAAGCAGGTGAAGAAACAAGCAGAAGGAGAGGGAGAAGCAGGCTCCCCAAGGAGCAGGGAGCCCAATGCAGGTCTTGATCCCATGCTTAAGTGACTGAGCCATTCAGGTGCCACAACCTCATTTTTTTTTTTAAATATATATTTTTAAATTTTTATTTATTTATGATAGTCACACAGAGAGAGAGAGAGAGAGGCAGAGACACAGGCAGAGGGAGAAGCAGGCTCCATGCACCGGGAGCCCGACGTGGGATGCGATCCCGGGTCTCCAGGATCGCGCCCTGGGCCAAAGGCAGGCGCTAAACCGCTGCGCCACCCAGGGATCCCCATTTTTTTTTTAATGTCCATTTGGTCTTCTATGATATGGATATGTATAAGTCATACATCTAATTCCCTATTGATAAGACTGAGGTTATTTTTATATTCATTTGCTTTTTCAGACAATGCTACAAGAACTTGCTTGTACTACCTCACTTCGTGGAGTCTCAATTCCTAGAAGCAGGAAAACTTGGTCAGAAGGTGAGCACTTAAACTGGTGACAGTTGAAGGATCAAATTTTTGAAGCCTTCTTAGGCACGGCTAAGGGATGTGAAATTTATCCTGCAGTCACTTGGCCAAAAAAGACTTGCTTTTCCCTCCAAATTGTTAACTCTGTAATTTTCTCTTATTATTATAAGATGTTCTATAAACACATTATAGACAATTAGGGAGGAAAAAAAAAAGAAGGAAAAAACACTAATATAATCTCATTGCTCATATACAACCACTCCAGATTTTCCATTTAGTCAGTCTTTTTGGTGTATGTTTTATTTGTGCTAAACTGCAATCAAAAAAAAAAAAAAAAAAACTGCAATCATAGTCCACATCAATTTTTATCATTTAATGCACCTGTACAAGAGCATTTTTTCCATGTACTAGTGAGTTTTCATAACAAGTTTGTTTAGTCCCTTAGCCAAACACCAACACCTTTTTCAGTTATGTCTGAGAAGCTCAGATAATGCCATTCTCTGTGATTTCACACCACCTTCTCTGTGGATACTTTCCAGTCACCATTCATCTAAGCTCAGGTTTCTGTGTATGTTGTGGAACTGTTCAGGATGACTCTCTGGTGGCAATATAAGCAGTAAATGGAAGCAGGGAGTGAGCTAACAGTATGGTCTCAGTGAGAAATGAACAGGACAGGATCTCAAGTGAGGATCCTTGTAGTCGTTACTAAAGCTTTTTATGTCTCCATTTCCTCATCTTGAGAAGCACCCTCCTGGTAAACCAGAGCATGGCGCACTATATATTCATTGTGCCATGTGGCACAGGGCCCCGTTTTATTATTTCACAGAAAGCTAGAAAGACTGCTGTAAAACTGTGAACTAAACATATTACTCTGTTAAGCCAGAAGTTTCCAATCACAAGCTTGTTCAATAAATAGTAGTTATCTATTTTATAAAGAGATCATTTGGGATATGGGAGAGTACAAGTAAGCTAAAATGAAATGCCTGATTCTAAGGAGCCTAAAATAATAGTTCGTGAAACAGGAAGACAAAAGTGGTAAAAGTGGTATGCGATAAAAGATGAAAAAGCTTAATAGCAAGGAGCTTTAAGTTTCAAGGAGGAAGTAACATTTCTATAGTACAAAAGATTCTAGTTGAAGAGGATAGTGTAAAGCCATGTGTTCATTTCGAAAAGCTTTTCTTAAATTCATTATTCACAATGGCTCTAAGTATGCTTTGCTGGTTAGAGACTACAGTTAATTACCCTAAAAAGCTAAACTATTACGACTTCATACCACTAGGAAGGCTATAATCAAACACACAGACAATAACAAGCCTTGGTGAGAATATGGAGAAATAACTTTCATAAATCGCTATAAGAATGTAAAGTGGTATAGCCACTTTGGAAAAAGTTGGCAGCTTCTCAAAAGGTTAAACACAGATTTACTCTATGACCCAGCAATCAACCCAATTGCACCCATGAAAAACGAAATTATATCCACACAAAAACATGTACCTAAATGTTGGTAGCAGAATTACTCATAATAGCCAAAAAGTGGGAAAACCCCAACTGTCTATTAATTGTTGAACCATTAAACAAAATGTGGTATATAACCATACAGTGCAATAATTTTCAGCCATAAAAAGGAATAAAGTACTAACTCATGCTACAACATAGATGAACTTTGAAGACATTATGCTAAGTGGAGACAGGAAACACAATAAGCCACATATTTTAGGATTTTATTTATATGAAATCACCAGAATAAGCAAATCCATAGTGGCAGAAAGTAGATTTGTAGTTGCCAGGGTCTGGAAGATGGGGGAAATATAGAGTGATTGCTAATTGGCATGAGGTTTCTTTTTGGGGTGATGGAAATGGTCTGGAATTGGACAGTGGTATAGTTGTAGCTATCTGTGAATATGCTACAATCATTGAATTACAGGCTTTAAAAGGTAAGTATTATGCTACACGAGTTATATTACATTAAGAAAACCTGTCAAAAACCAAATTATAAAAATTATAATAAAATGATCTTTATCTTGTCTTGCTGATAAGAAATGATGGTTTCCTTAAAAAAAAAAAAAAAAAAAAAAAAAAAAAAAAAGATAGGTAGATATTTCCCTGTCTTAACTGATGAAACCAAAAGGAAAGGAAAATAAAAAAAACACATTCATTTATTTAGTGAAATACATAGAATTTTATGATAAAAGTAAGTTTCTGCCATACCTGTGCTTTTTTTTCACAAAGTGTATACACAGTTTCCAAATTTGGATCATTGTGAAGTGGATGAGAATACATTCTATGCTCAAAAGCCTCTACTTTCTGGATGACTTTTTTCAGTCCTTGATCCTGAATGCCCATATCATCAATAGGATCTAATAAAGGAACACCATCAGGAAAACGTTTCTGAACTTCCTGAAACAAAAAATTTAAAATTAATTTTTTCATTTTATAGACAAGATTAGTTAAGACTAAATACTTCCTTCTATGTTCTTTTATGCAGAAAGACAAATATGCACTTAAAAAAGAACTTAAACTGGAGTACACTTTTTCACTGCATTTGTTTTTGAAAATTCCTTCTAATTGCTGTACTATGATTTATTGATACAGGAATGTGTTAAATTTATTCATAAAATTCTAGTATTTAGCTCTGAATGTGGCACAACTTACTGATAAGCACAATATTTGTAATATTCTAATATTTAGGTCATTGTAATATTTTACTGTCATAAATAATCCTGTGTTAACCCAAGCGCAAATTGTTTTCAATTTTCTTATTATTTCCTTGGGGCTAATTCTAGGGGGTCATTACTGAGTTGAAAGACATTAAATTGTTTAAAGGGTCCAGATTCCTATAAAAATTTTTTTTTACATGATTTAACTGTTAAATATAACGAGCATGTGAGTTCAGAGAAGGGACAGCTCATTGTAGACTGATATCCCCCTGGGAGACTTTCAGGGTCTTGAATAGGCCTTAAAGGTAAAATATGATTTGGTGAGTTACAGATTCAAAAAAAAAAAAAAAAAAAAGGTTATCCACATAAATATTCTGTAAAATTGTCAAGATAATTCTTGAAAGCAGGAAGCCTGCCTATGGACCACAGCTTGTTCCTACTCTAACGAAAGCATCCTTTATCTTTGTTTTCTCAAATTCTAGTATAGAGTCAGAAGCTGTATTTCAAAAGTAAAAACTAATTCAACCTCTAAATAGCATAGTAAGTATTAATCCAAATGTTTGTTGACTAAATAATGACAATTCCTTTTTCTTCCCCGTTCTGAAAAATAAAATTCTAGAATGTTATAATTCTTCCTATTGAAAATAAAACTGTTTCATTAATGTATTAACATACTAAAAATTGGTTAAAAGTCCTGGCATATGATTTAATACACAAAAATTTTAAAAGTTTAGTTATTTTTACTCAACAAATAAAGCAAAACATATTTTGTACAGAACAGTAGCCATGTTTACCTCTGTGAGATCTCCTTTAGTAACTAACTTTGTTGCTATATTCAAGGAGTGGACAATCTTCACAAAGATCCGCTATTTTTTTTTTTAAGATCTGCTATTATTTTTTATTAAAAAGAACTGCCACCGATGGCAGTGTTTATAATTTTTTTGAAAGAAAGCAATATATTTTCAAGCATTTAAGTTGCCTTATTATAAATTCTATTTATTTTTACATAAAATTTATATTTAAATGTATAAAATTAACATATGTACCTGTATTGATTTTAAAACACTCTGTCTATTATCCACTGGCCGGAGGTCTTTAGGAATGTAAAGCCTAACACTGCTGATAGCAGACAGGAGGTGCACCAACACTGGAACAACCTACCAAGAAAAAGTTACAGAGCACCACAGTTAGAGCTACACATTTTCACACTCTGCCATTTCCTAAATTTAGCTTGAGTCCTTAAAATGAAATTGCATTTATAATTTGTGACACACATAATAGTTGATAATAATTACTGTGGAAGCTTGTTTCTTCTCAGAAGCTGTATTTCAAAAGTAAAAACTAATTCAACCTCTAAATAGCAAATAAGTGGTACCTAAAACTAAGTTATCCCCTCAATATAGAACTCATTTTCAGGTCCTTATTACTGGCACTTTTTGAACACGTTACAGTACAACAGCACTACAAAGGGAGGAAAGACTCCTGTTCAGCTTGAGACGGCCAAGTATAAGGTCCATGTAAGCTCTGGATGGGCCAGAATGAAGGGAAGATGTATTTCAACCAGAGAAAACAGTATACTCTATTAGACATAATACTCAAAAATCACTTTCTTCAAACTAACTTTTGTGCTTTCACCTGACCAGAATATCCTTCCATCACCATCAAATATGTCATTTTGCTTCCCTTAAGTATGCTTCCTTTAAGGTCACCTGTATACTGAGAAGTTAATACTTTCAAAGGTCCAAATGCATCTGTGTACTGGTTTCTCAAGGCTCCCCTTATTGTGATCACTATGAAAAAACAAATGTCATTGGCTTGCTGATAACAAATCTATCCCTAGTGTTTTTTTTTTTTTTTAAAGATTTTATTTATTTATTCATGAGAGAGAGAGAGAGAGAACGGCAGAGACACAGGCAGAGGGAGCCCGATGTGGGACTCAATCCCAGAATCCTGGGCTCACGCCCTGAGCCAAAGGCAAGACACTCAACCACTGAGCCACCCTGGTGTCCTGATCCCTAGTGCTTTACTGAACAGAATGTACAGCAGCGGAGCAGTTTCTAGAGTCATGAATGTTTGGGTTTGAATTCAGACTTCTGCTAGTTTCGTGACTTCGAGGAAGTCTCCTCATCTTTATAAGCTTCATTCTCCCCATTTTAAAGATGGAGATGAAATTGTACCTACCTTATTAAACTGTTTTGAGAATTAAATGAAACAATGCGTGTAAAATATTTTAAGAGTGTCTTAACACCTTTAGAAAATGTTATTTTGTGTAATAAGCAAATATAAGTGTCAACAAATCTGTATATACCAAAACTAAAACAGTACAGATCATACTCAAATACCAAAGAGAGAAGGTGGTTTGGTAAGTGTTAATAAGTGAAAAAGATGAAGAATAAAAAAATATATACTGTTTAAAGGGAACTACAACTTCCTATTTGAAAATGACCAAAAAAATAATACAACAAACTGTCCATTTTATTTTCTTAATTAGAGCTTTCCACTGTTAAGCTTACAATCTGTGCCTTTTCTCTTTCCAGATAAGATTTTGGGGTTTGGTCGGGTGGGGAGTATTTTTTTCTTTCTTTCTGCCTTCCTATTTCCTCTTATTTTAATCATTTGAAATTAATCTGCAGATAACATGTCACTTCACCTTATCAGCAAATACTTCATCATGTATCTTCAAGAACAAGTACATTCTCCTGCAAAGCCATATTATATCATAAAAATTTCACAATACATTATCATCTAATTTACAGTTCACATTCAAATTTCCCCAAATGATCCACTAATATCCTTTATAGATACTACCACCATCACTTTCAGATCTAGGATCTAACCAAGGGTCATTTATCACATTTAGCTGTCAGGTCTCTTTAAATCCAGGATACTCCCTCACCTTTTTTGTTTTTATGGGGTTGACATTTTCTTATAATTTCAAATTTACAGAAAAGTTACAAGAATAAAACAAAGAGCTTCCATATACCTTTATTCAGATTCACCAATTATTTACATATGCCCCATGTGCCATGTGCTTTATCATTCTCTTTCCACACACATGCCACATCCACAGTACAACCATTAAAAGAGGGAAATTTAATGTTAATACAATCCATATAAAAATTTCACCTATTTCCCCGATAATGTTTTTTATACCACCCTCCTCTCCCACCACTCCATGCATCCAAACTAGGATGATGAATTAAATTTAGATGTAATAATTCTTTATTCTACTTTAATCTGGAACAGATCCTGGCAGAGGTGATTTTGCCTCTCTGTCTCTCTCATGAATATATAAATAACATCTTAAAAAAAAAAGACGGAAACTGCTCAATTTCTAATGTTGTTTCTCATAATAAACACTATCCACTATCCAAAAATGGTTAACTCTCACATTAAGACAAGAAAGACATTACAAAAGTCCTCCAACAATTGTTTCCTTAGGTACAAGGAAAGGAAGATTCCTAAGACTTAGGTTTTGTAAACAAAGAAGGTAAATGGTTAAAAATCGACTGAATAGTTTCATAAAATGATATATCTCTACACACACAGAAATCTAAAAACATGTATGTGTATAGTGTAGTTCACACAAACTTTCTAACCTTAATAACCTCATAAAATAGCTTAAAATTCAGGCTCATGACCCAATATTGGTTTATATAAACCCAAATAATCATGTGGGTAATTACAAATAATCATGTGGGTAAATGCAAACTTGTTAGAATACCAACAATAGAAATAGACCTTTTTAATCTTTCAAGTTTGCCATAAATCAATTTCTACTTTTAGGATAAGCAAATGATAGAGTAGATAATAGGAGAAATCATCAAGTTTAAGTAAATACAGTCTAAATAAGTTTCAGGCAATGTCATTTCTTCAAATCAAGGCCATTAGCTAAAATATGAGTTTTGAATTTTTCATCCAGAAAAGATATTTTTTTAACCAACTACATTTTAATCAAACCCAAGCAAAGTTACTTAAACTGATGTATTTCATTAAATTTTAGAATTTTAAAACTAAAAAATGTGTGTCTTGATCAACTTTTCTTTCTAGAACTCTGGAAATCAACCAAAAGCTTGCAGCAATCCAAAAAGCATTTAAAAAGCTAAATTTGGTATCACACACTTTCCAAGTTAAAAGGAAAGGAAATGACTATGGAAATCCCACTGCCATCTCATATCTCATTCAAAAGAAGTCTGGTTCAAACCAACCCAGGCTATATAACTGCAATTGAGAAATGAAATCTCCTTATAAATTTGTCTATGGAATGATCTCTCTGTGTCCAGGATTCCTATTCAAGATATTAATTTACAAAAAGTAAACAATTTATATACATAGTCTCTTAAGGTATAGTCCTCTATGTTTCACTGTTGGGTTTTTATCATTCAACTACATATAACAGAACTTAGGAGTTCTTTTAAGAAAGGATGTTTCAGGGTGCTTTAGTTGGCTGGGCACCTGACTCTTGGTTTCGGCTTGGGTCATGATCTTGTGGGTTGTGAGATGGAGCCTACAGCGGGCTCCACGCTTAGTGGGGAGTATGCTGGAGCCCCCCCACTCATGCTCATGCTCTTTCTCTCTCTCTCCCCTTCAAATAAAGGAATCTTTAAAAAACAAAAAAAAAGGTATGCTTTGTTTTTAAAGATTTTATTTATTCATGAGAGACACAGAGAGAGAGAGAGAGAGAGGCAGAGACACAGGCAGAGGGAGAAGCAGGCTCCATGCAGGGAGCCTGATGTGGGACCCAATCCTGGGACCCAGGATCACGTCCTGGACTAAAGGCAGGCGGTAAACCGCTGAGCCACCCAGGGATCCCAAAAAAAGGTATGTTTAATGCTCATGCACATTGCTTCCATTGCTGGAAATGCAATTCTTGTCTGAAAATATTCCTACAAGTCAGGTAAATTTCTCAATACTTCTTTTATAAAACTTTTACTGACCTCCCCACTCAAACACACACTAACCCAGTTAGAGGATGAATTTTTAATGTTCATCCACTGCAGCACAAAATGATCCCCCCCATTAAGCTGTAAACCTCTTGAAACCAGAGATGATATCATGCTAACACATCTCTCTTTAATTCCCTGAAATAAGCTGAATAAAAAATGTTATACATCAATTATACCTCCACTAAAAAAATTCCATAGAAGACACAGTCTGTCTAGGATCCAGTGAGGTCTACCCTTCAGAGGCTACGAAACTGAGACAAATCATGATCATTAAGTACTATACAGTTTCTTCTTATCCTTAAGTAAAATGGGCACAGCTAGGCTTAATAAAATTTGGGCTCTGAAGTGATACAAACAAACAGATTTTCCTTAAAATGCTAACTCCAATGAATTAGTTATTAGATCATTTTCTTGCAAGAATCTAGTGTTCACCGTGAAAGAATACCATGACTTCTCATCAATGTCTGCCATGAGCAAAAAAGATGTTGGCACATGTGCCACATATTTGCCATTTTAAGTTACGATAACTCCAAAGATCCTTTTGAATATAATTACTATTTGCTAAATTGTGAGAATTTCAGTTTCATTTATGGTTAAGCAGTCAATTGCAAAATAAACATCATGGAGAAATAGAAACCAAACAGTAGCTGGGATTCAAAAGTAAACAATTTTACTTTAATTATTTTAAAACATTTAATAATGAACGGTTTGCTTAAACACTGCCAATTCTGAATTTCACTGTCACCTGAACTAATCCAAAGCAGCAGTCTATGATTCTGCAGTGGCAGATTTTAATTTTGATAAATCAAAGATTACTAAAACATATCACAATGAGATTTCCTAAAAACTCTAGGGAATATACCACATAAAACAATGTTTTAAAATAACAAAATTCCAGTATTTCAGCCTGCCAACACATATGTGCAATTTCTATAGTGAGGTTTTATCTATAATGATTTTAATTATTTAAAAATGGGGGGGGGGTGTTAAAAAAATACAGGTATCTCATGTAGCAAACTAAATGTTTTGCATTTAATTAAAAGCATAGGGGGATGCATGTGTGGCTCAGTGGCTGAGCGTCTGCCTTTCGCTCAGGGCATGATCCTGGGATCCGGGATCAAATCCCGCATCAGGCTTGCTACATGGACCCTGCTTCTCCTCTGCCTATGTCTCTGCCTCTCTGTGTCTCTCATGAATAGATAAATAAAATCTTTTTTTTAATATAAATAAAATCTTTAAAAATAATTGAAAGCATAGGTAAATTGAAGAGCTTGAGAAGATGGCAGAGTAAGAGGACACATCAGACCTTCCCACGGACATATCAAGACTGTAAATACATACTGCATGCACAACTCACTCTGAAAAGGACCCAAAGACTAGCAAAAAAGCTTTCCCACAATAAAGATACAGACCAAAGGCCATACTGAGAAGGGTAGAAGGGGCAGAGACACTGTTGGGAACCAAATCCCTCAGGAGGGTAACCTCCAAACAGAAATGTTACCTCAGGCAGAGTTCCATCCTGAGGAGTGGAAGGACCAAATCCCACATCAGGCACCCAGGTAATAGGGATGTGCATCAGTAAGACAAGTGTTCTTATTACATCTGGCTTTGAAAATCAGGGAAACTTAACTCCACGAGAGTTGGAGGGCTAAAGGAAACTTAGAGTTACTCCTAAAGTGCCAGTGTATTGTATCATTCAGCCTAGAACCTAGAGAGGCAGTTTGAAAAACACATGAGTTATAAGTGAAGGAGATTTACTGACTAATTTTAGAGTATGTGCCAGAAGGGCTGGAAGTAGAAGAACTTTCTCCAGGAACAAAGTGCTACCAGGTGACATTTTTCTTTTTCTTCTCAGCCTACCTGATCTGATGTTTGTAGAAGCCAGTTCTGACACTCTCCATTTATCCTGCTAGCACTGCTCACCCTGCTCTAGTGTTCCCCTGTGGACGTGCCCCATCTAATCCACTTGGGCTGGCAGGAGACTCTCCAAAATGGCTCATGCCACACCATATCCACCAGGCAGCATCCGCTAGGATCTGTGTCAACCCAAAACAATTACTGCCAACACAACTAGTGAGCAGCAGTGGCTGGAACTGGCACCCCACCCACCAGCATGACTTTAACTGTTATAGCTAGACATCTGAATGAGCTGGCCTGGGGCCCGGTCCTGCCTACCTGCATTCCTGTAGCAGTCAGGGCCTAGCTACAACAGAAGGGTAAACACAGGCCACATGGGATCCACCCATGAACCACCTGGTTCTGGCAACTGGGGGTACTATGCTATACGGCACCCACAAAGTATCTTCTATACAAGGATACTACATTTAACATGAGGAAACACAGCTGACCTACCTAATGTATAGAAACAAAGAAAGTCAAACAAAATGAGAGAAATACATTCCAAATGAAAGAACAAGACAAAACATCAGAAAAAGAACGAAACAAAATGGAGATATGCAATCTACCTGATAAAGAAGTATCTAAAGTAATAGTCATAAAGATGTTGACTGGACTGAAGAGTAGAATGGATTAACTCAGAGGCGCTGGATGGCTAAATGGTTAGAATGTGACTCCTGATCTTGGGGTTGTAGGTTCAAGCCTTACACTGGGTGTGGAGATTACTTAAAAACAAAAAATGTTAAAAAGAAAAAAGAATAGAGTGGATAAAATCAATGAGAACTTCAACAAAATGATAGAAAATATAAAATGAACCAATCAGAGATGAAGAATACAATAAATGACATGAAAAATACATTAGAGGAAATTATCATCAGATTAGAGAATGCAGAAGAATGGATCAGTGAGCTGGGATAGGGTAGTGGAAACACCTAAGAAGAACGGGGGCGGGGGGAATCCTTAAAAATGAGAGTAAGTTATGAAACTTCTGGGACAATATTAAGTGTACAAACATTTGCATTATACTGGTCCCAGAAGGAGACAAGAGAGAAAGAAAGTGGGTGAAAATTTGAAGAAATAGTAGCTGAAAACTTCTCTAACTAGGGAGAGGAAACAGACATTAGGGTTTAGGAAGCACAGAAAGTCACAAAGGAGATAACCCCAAGAAAGTCCACACCAAGATAAACAGGGACTAAAATGTCAAAATAATTAAAGATAAAAGAGAGAATCTTAAAAGTAGCAAGAGAAAAGCAACTAGTAACATATAAGGGAAACCCAATAAGCCTATCAAACTATTTTTCAGTAGAAATTTTGTAGGGTAGAAGGCAGTGGCATGATATATTAAAAGTGCTGAAAGGAAAAAAAACAACCACCAAGAGTACTATTTCCAGCAAGATCATAATTCAGAACTGAAGGAAAGATAAAGAGTTTCCCAAACAAACAGCTCTGAGTTCATGACCTAAGCTGAGACCAAAAGTCAGACCCTTAACTGACTGAGCCACCCAAGGATCCCAACAATTATACATTTCTATCCATCCAACAGAGAAGCACTTACATACATAAAGCAAATATTAAGAAACACAACAGGAGAAAGTGTGTCTTTCTATTACTATTACAGCAATACAATAATAGTAGGGAATTTTAACATTTACATCAATAGATCATCCAGAGAGAAAAACAATCAGGAAACAGTCACTTTGAACAACATACTAGATTAAGAAGACTAAACAGATATATACAAAATGTTTCATTCAAAAACAACAGAATACACATAATTTTCAAGTACACACAGAATATTTTCCAGGACAGATCCTATGTTAGGCCACAAAACAAGTCTCAGTTAATTAATTAATTAATTATTCACTCATTCATTTATTTATTTTTAAGTCTGAATAAATTTAAGACAGAAATCATATCAAGCATCTTTTCTAACCACAGTGGTATTAAACTCAAATTCAATTACAAAGAAAAACTGGAAAAAACACAAATACAAGGAGACCAAACAACGAGTTACAAGAATAATTAACGGGTTAACAATGAAATCAAAGAGAAAGTTTAAAAAAAAAACCTTGAGACAAATGCATATGGAAACACAATCACTCAAAATCTTTGGGATACAACTAACTAAAGCAGTTTTATCTATCTATCTATCTATCTATCTATCTATCTATCTATCTATCTATCTAAACCGTTTTTAGAGTTAGGTTTATAGTATGATACATACAGGCCCATCTCCAGAAACAAGAAAAAGACCAAATAAACAATCTAAAGTTACAACTAAAGGAACTAGAAAAAGAATAAACATGGCCAAAAGTTAGTAAGAAAAAATAAAGGTTAGAGTGAAAATAAGTGAAACAGAGTTTTTAAAAAACAATAGAGAAAAGCAGTAAAACTAAGAACTGGTTCTCTGAAAAGATAAACAAAATTGATAAACTTTTAGCCACACTCATCAAGAAAAGAGAGAGGATTCAAATAAATGAAGTCAGAAACTAGAGAGAAGTTACAATGAACACCAAAGAAGTAACAATTATAACAGCCTAGTACAAAAAATTATATGACAACAAATTGGACAATATATGAGACAGATAAACTAGAAACAATCTTCCAAGAGTGAATCAAGAAATAAAATATGTGAACAGACCAATTACCATACTGAAATTGAACTGATAATCAAAAAACTCTGTAAACAAAAGAAAGTCTAAGACTAAATGGCTTCACAGGTATATTATATGAAACATTTAAATAAGAATTAACCTCTGTTCTTTGTCAAATTATTTCAAAAAAATTGAAGAGGAAGGAATGCTTTCAAATTCATTCTATGAGACCAGCAGAGTCATAATTCCTAAACCACATGAAGATACTACAAAAAAAAAGAAATACAAGGTCATGTCTGTGATGAACACAGATGCAGAAATCCACAAAAAATATTAGCAAACTGACTTCAACAATACATTAACAGTATCATTCACTATGATCAAGTGGGATTTATTCCAGGGATGTTTGGATGGTTCAATATCCATAAATCAATCAATATAATACACATTTACAAAAGGATAAAAATCATATTTCCACAGATGAAGAAAAAGCATGTAACAAAATACATATATCTGTTCATGGTAATAACTCAACAAAACAGATATAGAGGAAACATACATCAACATAAATACAATACACATAGCAAAACCACAGTTAATGTTATTCTTTTTTTTTTAAATTTATTTATTTATGATAGAGAGAGAGAGAGAGAGAGAGAGAGAGAGGGAGAAGCAGGCTCCATGCACCAGGAGCCCGACGTGGGATTCGATCCCGGGTCTCCAGGACCGCGCCCAGGGCCAAAGGCAGGTGCCAAACCGCTGCGCCACCCAGGGATCCCTAATATTATTCTTAATGGTAAAAAGCTGAAAACTTTTCATTTAATATTAGAGAGAAGGCAAACATGACTACTCTTGTCACTTTTACTGTTAAAAAGTCTATACCACTCAAAGCAATCTACAGATATTAATTCTTACCAAAATAGGAGCTGCATTTTTTCTTTTCTTTTTTTTTTTTAGATTTTGTTTATTTGAGAGAGTGAGCAAGAGAGCACATGCGAGCATGATCAAGAGGGAGGGACAGAGGGAGAAGCAGACTCCCCATTGAGCATGGAGCCCAACAGGGGGGCTTGATCCCAAGATGAGTATCATGACCTGAGCCAAAGGCAGATGCTTTTGCCAGCCAGGCACCCCTGAACATTATTTTTCAAAGAACCGAAACACATAATCCTTAAACTTGTGTAAAATCACAAAGACCTTGATGCAGAACTTGATCCTTAAGCCAAATAGCCAAAGCAATCTTGAGAAAGAAGAAAAAAGCTACAACTCAAAACAGTTTGATTTCAAACTATACTACAAAGTTCTAACTATCAAAACAGTATGGTACTGGCACAAAAGCAGATCAATGGAACGAGAGAGTCCAGAAATAATCCCGCCATTATATGGTCAACTGATCGAAGAAAAATGAGGTATTAAGAATGTAATGTGGAAAAGAGCATCTAAGCAATAAACAGTGCTGAGGAAACTAGACAGCTACATGCAAAAGAATTAAACTATTTTCCTATCTTACATAAAAAAAATAAACTCAAAATGGATTAAAGACCTAAATGTAAGACCTGAAACCATAAAACTCCTAAAAGAAGTGGTGTCTGGCACCTGCACCCCGATGTTTATAGCAGCAATGGCCACGACAGCCAAACTGTGGAAGGAGCCTCGGTGTCCAACGAAAGATGAATGGATAAAGAAGATGTGGTTTATGTATACAATGGAATATTACTCAGCTATTAGAAATGACAAATACCCACCATTTGCTTCAACGTGGATGGAACTGGAGGGTATTATGCTGAGTGAAGTAAGTCAGTCGGAGAAGGACAAACATTATATGTTCTCATTCATTTGGGGAATATAAATAATAGTGAAAGGGAATATAAGGGAAGGGAGAAGAAATGTGTGGGAAATATCAGAAAGGGAGACAGAACGTAAAGACTGCTAACTCTGGGAAACGAACTAGGGGTGGTAGAAGGGGAGGAGGGCGGGGGGTGGGAGTGAATGGGTGACGGGCACTGGGTGTTATTCTGTATGTTAGTAAATTGAACACCAATAAAAAATAAATTAAAAAAAAAAAAAAAAAAGAAGTGGTGTCTGGGTGGCTCAGTTGGTCAAGCATCCGACTCTTGGTTTTAGCTCAGGTCACAGATGGAGCCCCATTTTGGTTGCCCCATGTGGCTTAAGATTCTCTCTCTCTCCTTCTGTCCCTTCCTCCTTCCCCACACGTTATTAAAACAAAAACAAAAACAAAACCAAAACAAACTTCTAAAAAACATAGATAGTAATGCCTTAGCAATATTTTTTTTGGATCAGACTCCTCAGGTAAGGGCAACAAAAGCAAAAATAAACAACAGGGTCTACATCAAACTACAAAACTTTTGTAGAGCAAAGGAAACCATCCGCAAAATGAAAAGGCAACTTACTTAATGGGAAAGGATATCTGCAAATGATATACCTAGTAAGAGGTTAATATCCCCCCCAAAAATTACTCATAAATCTAAACACACACACACAAAATCTGACTAAAAAATAGGCAGAGGACCTGAAAATATATTCTTCCAAAGAAGATATTCAGATAGCTAACACACACATGAAAAGATGCTCAGTATCACTAATCATCAGGTAAATGTAAATCAAAACCATAATGAGGTATCACCACACTCCTGATCAGAATGGCTAGTTTCACAAAGATTAGTATTGGTAAGGATGTGAAGAAAAGGGAACCCTCATACACTGTTGGTGAGAACGTAAATGGGTAAAGTCACTGTGGAAACCAGTGTGACAGTTCCTCGAAAAATTAACAAAAGAATTATCCTAAGATCCAGTAATTACACTTCAGGGTATCAACCCCCCCCCCAAAAATGAATATGCCAACTTGAAAAGATATATGCACCCTTATATTTATCGCAGACTTATATACAAGAGCCAAGATACAGAAGCAATTTAATTTTGTCCATTAACAGGTGAATGGATAAGGATGAGAAAGAGAGAGAGGAATATTACTCAGACATAAGAAAGAATGAAAGCTAGTCATGTGCAATAACATGGATGGATGTCCAACAACGTGGTTATTATGTTAAGTGAAATAAATCGGACAAAAATAAACACCTCGTGATTTCACTTATATGTGAAATCTAAAAAACAAAGGGAACAAACATACAAAAAGCCAAAACCACACTCATAGATATGAGAACAAACTGGTGGTACCCTGAGGGGAGGTGGATGAGGTAACAGATGAAACATGTGAAGGAGATTAAGAGATACAGACTTCTAGTTAGGAAATAAGTAAGTAACAGGGATGACAAGTATAGCATAGGGAATATAGCCAGCAATATTGTAATAACTTTGTATGGCGGCAGACAGCAACTACATTTACTGTGGGGAGCATTTCTTAATATATATAAACGTTGAGTCATTATGTTGCACTTCTCAAATTAATATATTATACACCAAGTATATATTTCAATTAAAATTCTGTTTAAAGTACATGTAAATTAAATGGTTTTAAAAAAGGAAACTTATTCAGGATTTTTAATTATCAAAATACTGCTTCAATATTTTATAGAAATGTAATGAACAGCACAGATGAAGTAAAATTGTTTATTTAAAACATCATTCAGTCCAGGTAGAACCCAGCTTCATGAAAATTTTAAATTAAGTTATCTTTATCTTTCATTTCATCATTATTCACTTGACTACAGTTTGGTAATAGAAACAGAGCTTAAATTTCATTAATCGCCATTTTGATATTTTAGATGGCTTTAACATACCTTTAAAAACCTTGAAAACTTTCAATTTAGAATCAAGACAGTATGTTCATTATAATCACATTCAGGAAATCTAGTGATTATAAATAATTAAAAAAAATATTTGATACCTAAATATGAAAAATAAAGTACAAACCTGCATCTCTCCTTTTTCATCAGGTTTAGCTGGTTTTGCAGCCTCAGTAGCTGAATTTTTCAAACTTTCTTTGCTGCAGCGCAGAAGTACTTCAACTACATATAAAGGATCCAGTTCACCAGAATTAGGCTAGAAAAAACAAGATAAAGAAGCTCATTATTTTTTAAAAACTGGTCCACAAACTTTATATTCCACAGGTACAGGGACTCTATTCTCAGCATTTAGCATTATGAATGGCACATACTACACAATAAATGTTTATTTCATGAAATGAAGGATGTCCTTCATCCTTCAACATGCTCCACTGGATGAGAAACCACAGAAATTACTGGATACTTATGAATTCAGATGAGATCGAATATGTGTGTGTTTAGGGTGCTATGGCTGTAGACTTGTTACTTGTGAATTTAAATATTATGAGCTGCCCTCCCTCTTTGCCCATTTCCCTGCTCTCACTCACTCTCTAAATAAATAAATCTTGAAAAACATAAGTATGACCCATTAATTGGCATAAAATGCCACTGAGTTTCCAGTGATTAGTTTATATTTATACCAGAATTACAATAAGAAACTCTATCTTCAAATTATCCTAATTAAACAACAAGAAAATTATACTGAAAGTAGATTAGTTTATTGCTTAGTACACTGGCACTTCTATAATGTGGTTTTATAACAGTTTATTAAAAGACTTGTCTTTTATATTCTTTAATAAAAACATGATTTTCAAGATCCAAGAATTAATTATATGTGTAATTTTTTTAAAAGATTTTATTTATTTATTCATAGAGACACACAGAGAGAGAGAGAGGCAGAGAGAGAAGCAGGCTCCATGCAGAGAGCCCGACATGGAACTCGATCCAGGGTCTCCAGGATCACGCCCTGGGCTGCAGGCAGCGCTAAACGGCTGCGCCACTGGGGCTGCCCTATATCTGTAATTTATGATAATTTGCTTGACAGCAGTATTTTTCAAATAGCAGTAAGACATTTTTCTTTAGTAAAGAATTCCTCTCAAAAAAAAAAAAGAAGAAAAAAAGAATTCCTCTCTTCTTTTTAATTCATTATTTGAGTGATCCCCTTTTGCATAAAATGGGTTAGGAAAGTTATTTTATTTATTATTTTTTTTAGGAAAGTTATTTTTATTGAGGAATGAACATGTCAAAGATTGACTGCTTGGTACCCTTCCCCACCCCCCAGGCACAGTTACTGCTCAAAACTGAAAAACTTTTAGGGACACCTGGGTGGTTCAGCAGTTGAGCATCTGCCTTTGGCTCAGGGCTTGATCACAGAGTCCTGGGATTGAGTCCCGCATCGGGCTTCCTGCATGGAACCTGCTTCTCCCTCTGTCTATGTCTCTGCCTCTCTCTCTTCTCTCTCATGAATAAATAAATAAAATCTTTAAAACAAAAAAACTGAAAAATTTTAAGAAATGACAATAAACCCATGCTTACAAACTATTTCTGCAATAAACTACCTACCGCTTACCAATAGTAAAATACATTTCCAAATACAAACCAAAAATACAATCATAATTATCTGAGTTCAAATTTCTACAGCATAAGCTCTATTCCTCAAGAAAACCCATTTTTCTTCTATATATTTTTTCAAAATATGGTTTTAAAAAAGTTTTGATTAAACTTTGATTAAACATTCTTCATTTTGGTATAGACACAAATCAAAGGTGCACAGTACTTTCAACTAGACCTTATCTGCAAAGATTATGTGTTATGTAAAGCTTAATCAATACAAAATGATTTTATAAAACAACGAGCTAAGAAGTCATGACCCAACTGTTAATTCTTCCAGGGGACAAATGACTTGTAAGGAGAATCAATGACTATTATCTTTAGTTTTCCAGCAGGGAAAAAATGCTTTGTGTAAGATCCACTCCACAGTTTGATGAATGAATTAACTCCAAAGTATTAGGTGACAAGTGAATATTTAAACAGAAATAATTTAAGATTTATCACCAACCTGTAATGTATCCAGATCATCTAAAACTGTTTTGTAGGATTTAGTTCCAATTCTATAGATTTTATTTTTAAATTTAATATTCTTTCTCTTTAAGCTACAATAATCATAGAAGTGACCATCAGAACTCAAGTATATCATATATGTAATCTTTCTTTTGTAAAGCTACCTAAATCACATTACAAAGACATCTTAAGTGTTACTATGGGAGCATATGTCAAACACTTCTTGTCATGGCACTAAGTGGTAATTTGCTGTTAAAAATATTTCTTAAAGGGCAGCCCGGGTGGCTCAGCAGTTTAGTGCCACCTTCAGCCCAGGGCGTGATCCTGGGGACCTGGGATCGAATCCCACGTCGGGCTCCCTGCATGGAGCCTGCTTCTCCCTCTGCCTGTGTCTCTGTCTCTTGTGAATAAATTAATAAAATCTTAAAAAAAAAATTTCTTAAAGATTATAAAATAGGGTCACCTAGGTAGCTCAGTTGGTTAAGCATCTGCCTTTGGCTCAGGTCATGATCACAGGGTGCTGGGATCGAGCCCTGCATCAGGCTCTCTGCTCAGCAAGGAGCCTGCTTCTCCCTTTCCCTCTGCCCCACCCCCTTGCTTGTGTGCGCACTCTGTCAAATAAATAAATAAAATCTTTAAAAAAAAAAAAAGATTATAGGGGGATCCCTGGGTGGCTCAGCGGTTTAGCGCCTGCCTTTGGCCCAGGGCGCGATCCTGGAGTCCCGGGATCGAGTTCCATGTCGGGCTCCCGGCATGGAGCCTGCTTCTCCCTCTGCCTGTGACACACTCTGCCTCTCTCTCTCTCACTCTGTGTCTATCATAAATAAATAAATAATTCTTAAAAAAAAAAAAAAAAAGATTATAAAGTAATTTTAGGAGCCTAGGTAGCTCAGTTTCTTAAGCGTCCAACTCCTGATTTTAGCTCAGGTCATGATCTCAGGGGCCTGGAATCAAGCCCTACTTGGGACTCCCTGCTCAGCAGGGGCCTGCTTGGCTCCCACATCTCTCTCTGTCACCTCCCTATACACCCACTCTCTAAAAATAAATAAATAAAATCTTATAAAAAATATTTGAGGATACTGCCTCCATGCTTCACCTAGTTCACAAGTCCTAAAGTGTCACTCAGAATGAAGGTTATGAGTCGGGGTGGAATACACTTTACTCAAGTTAGCTAATCAATAAACTAATAAACAAGCAAATAATATACCTGTGTGAAGGGAGGGAAAGAAAGACCAATACCAAGAATATTACCATGTATTATTTAAAATGTCCAGTTTCAAAGAAAAAATTATAATACATGAACAGAAAAGTATGATTCAAGACCTATATACCAGAAAACAGCAACAGAAGAAAAAGCCTGTGAGAGTGACCAAATGTTAGATTAAATAGAGACTTAAATGTAACCAGTATAAATATTTTCCAACAACTAAAGGAACCATAATTAAAGAAGGAGGGTACAATAACAATGTCATATCAAAAAAAGAATATCAATAAAGAGATAGATATGATAAAAACAACCGAAAAGAAAATTTTTGAATTCATAAATGCCTGAAATGAAAAAAATCACTCGAGGGGCTCAAAAGATTTGAAGTAGCAGAAGAAAGCAGTAATACATTTGTACATAGATTGATACAAATTATGTAATCCATAAAACGGGGGTGGGGGGTCGGAAAGAAGACAAATGACTAGAACCTCAGACAAATGCAGCATACCAATAAGTACAAGACACTCATAATGTGAGCGCAAGGAGAAGAGTGAGAGATGAAAAAATAATGATTCCTGATGATAATGGCTGAAAACTTCTCAAATTAACTTCTCAAATTAACATTAATGTACATAGCCAGGAAATCCAATGATGAACAGAGACACATCACAGTAAAAATGCAGAAAGCCAAACCGAAGAAGAGAATTTTGAAATCAGCAAGAGGAAAAAATAAAAAGACTTATCTCTTACAAGGGACCACATTAAGATTAACAGCAAAAATCTCTCAGCAAAAACAATGGGAGACCAGAAGGCAGTGGGCTGGCATATTCACAGAGAAACACTTGTTAACCAAGACTCTATATATCCAACAAAGTTATCTTTAAAAAACAGATATTCCTAGATAAACAAAAACAGAGAATTTGTTGCTAGTAGACCCATTTTATAAAAAATAAGAGAAAAAAAATAAAATAAAAAAATTAAAAATAAGAGAAATTCTTAAGGCTGAAAGCAAGTGACACTTGACATCAATCTGAATCTACATGCATAAACAGAGCACTGGTAAAGGTAATTATGTAACTAAAAAAGATAGTATGGGATCCCTGGGTGGCGCAGCGGTTTAGCACCTGCCTTTGGCCCAGGGCGCGATCCTGGAGACCTGGGATCGAGTCCCGCATCGGGCTCCCGGTGCATGGAGCCTGCTTCTCCTTCTGCCTCTCTGCCTCTCTCTCTCTCTCTCTCTCTCTCTCTCTCTGTGTGACTATCATAAATAAATAAAATTTAAAAAAAAATAAAATAAAATAAATAAAAATAAAAAAGATAGTATAAAGAATTATTTCTTTTTCTATTAAATGATTTGAAAATAAAGTAATATGTATATATTGAATTGTTAAGTCTGTAACATATAGGAATGTAGTATATTTGCCAATAGTGGCACAAAGGAGGTGATCAGGAGTAAAGTTGTATTGAGCTAAGGCAAAAACTCCAGAGGATAAATGGAATCCACAGGAACAAATAAAATGAACCAAAAATAATAAATAATGAGATTAATATAATAATAGCTATAAATAAATACTCTCCTTCTCTAAGCTTTAAATCATAGTATTAATTTTAACATATATTGCTGGGTCTGTAACACTTATAGATTATACCACAAAAAGAGGGAAAATGGAACACATGTATACCAGAGTAATTTTTGATATCTCATTGGAATTCAGTATAAATCTGAAACTTATTCCATTAAGTTAATATGGAAATATTAAATATGGAAGGCCCTAGCTAACACTAATAACAAAAACTAGAGATGCAGAGAAAAAAAACATAAAAAGTAGAGAAAGAAATCATTAGAATAAACTGAAATATTATGTTAGGAGATAAGCACTTAAAAGAAAGCAGTAAAGGAAGAGTAGAAAAACAAAAAAGAAATGAGACTATAGATAACAAAAGAACAATGAAAGACAAAAAAATCAACGATATCAATAAATACATGTAAATTAACACTCCTAAATAACTAGTCGGTCAAAGAAAAAAATGAAAAGAGAAATTAGAAAATATTTGGAAATAAATGAAAATGAAGAAAAATATGCTAACACTTATGGGATACAGTTAAAATATCTGGAAGGAAATTTACAGGCATAAATGCCTATATTAAACTAAAAGATCTCAAATTAATAACTTGATCTCCTACCTTAAGACACACATACACACAAACACAAAAAAGAAAACTAAACCTAAAGCTAGCAGACAGAAGGATTAATAAAGATGAAACAGAAATTAATGAAACTGAAAAACAGGAAAAAAAAAATCAATGAAACCAAAAGCTGGTTCTTTGAGATCTACAAAACTGACAAACTTAGCTAAATGAAAGATTCAAATTATTACAATGAGAAGTGAGTTTAGTAAGTTCTTTATAGATCTTGGATACTAGTCCTTTATCTGATACGTCATTTGCAACTATCTTCTCCCATTCTGTAGGCTGTCTTTTAGTTTTGTTAACTGTTTCTTTTGCTGTGCAGAAGCTTTTTAAGTCCCAATAATTCATTTTTGCTTTTGTTTCTCTTGCCTTCATAGATGTTATCTTGCAAATAGGCACTGTGGCCAAGTTCAAAAAGGGTGTTGCTTGTGTTCTTCTCTAGGATTTTGATGGAATCTTGTCTCACATTTAGGTCTTTCATCCATTTTGAGTTTATCTTTGTGTATGGTGTATGAGAATGGTCTAATTTCATTCTTCTGCACGTGGCTGTCCAATTTTCCCAGCACCATTTATTGAAGAGACTGTCCTTTTTCCAGTGGATAATCTTTCCTGCTTGTCGAATGCCAGCTGACCATAGAGTTGAGGGCCCATTTCTGGGTTCTCTATTCTGTTTCACTGATCTACTTGTCTGTTTTTGTGCCAGTACCACACTCAACAGCAAAGAAACAAACAATCCAATCATGAAATGAGCAAAAGACATGAACAGAAATTTCACCAAAGACATACACATGGCCAACAAGCACAAGAGAAAATGCTCTGCATCACGTGCCATCAGGGAAATACAAATCAAAACCACAATGAGATACCACCTCACTCCAGTGAAAATGGTAAAAATTAACAAGACAGGAAACAACAAATGTTGGAGAGGATGTGGAGAAAGGGGAACCCTCTCTTGCATTGTTGGTGGGAATGTGAACTGGTTCAGCTGCTCTGGAAAACTGTGTGGAGGTTCCTCTAAGAGTTAAAAATAGAACTGCCCTACAATTGCACTACTGGGGATTTACCCAAAGATACAGATGCAGTGAAAAGCCGAGACACCTACATCCCAATGTTTATAGCAGCAATGTCCACAATAGCCAAACCATGGAAGGAGCCTCGGTGTCCATCAAAAAATGGATGAATAAAGAAGATGTATACACACACACACACACACACACACACAATGGAATATTACTCAGCCATTAAAAATGATGAATACCCACCATTTGCTTCAACAGGGATGGAACTGGAGGGTATTATGCTGAGTGAAGTAAATCAATCAGTGAAGGACACACATTATATGGTTTTACTCATATGGGGAATATAAAAAATAGTAAAAGGGATATAGGGGAAAGGAGAGAAAAATGAGTGGGAAAAATCAGAGAGGGTGACATGAGATATTCCTAACTCTGGGAAACAAAAAGGGGGTAATGGAAGGGGAGGTGGGTGGAGGGATGGGGTGCTGGGTGACGGGCACTGAGAGGGGCACTTGACGGGATGAGCACTGGGTGTTATACTGTATGCTGGCACAAATCGAGCCCCCCCCCCCAAAAAAAGAGAGAGAAGTAAAAGTGGAGACATTACTAATCATCTTTTAGAATTAAAAAGGATTATAAATTATATCAGGAACCACTGTATACAAGTAGATTAGGTAACTTAGATGAAATGGACTAATTTCTAACAAAGGAAATCAATGAAACTAACCCAAAGAAACAATTTCAACAGACCCTATAAAACTGACTTAGTAATCATAAACTTCCCTCAAAGAAAAGCCCAGTCCCAGATATTCTCACTGACAAATTATTCCAATTAAAAAAAAATTAATACCATTTCTTCAAAAAGTCTTCAATAAACAGAAAAGGGGAACACTACCAAACTCATTATGCTCTCTCGCTCTCTCTCATATAAATAAATCTTTAAAAAAGAAAAAGAGTATGTAAATAAGAGGGAAAACATGCTCTGTTCATTACTGAAAGACTCAATTATGTTAAGACAGCAAAATTCTCCAAACTGATAAAGATTCAGCACAAGCCCTCACAGAATCCCAGCTGACTTCTTTGTAAAAATTGACAGTTAATTAAATTCATATGAAATTTTAAGGATCCCAGAATAGCCAAAACAATCTTGAAAAAGAAGAACAGGGCAGCCTGGGTGGCTCAGCAGTTTAGCGCCGCCTTCAGTCCAGGGTGTGATCCTGGAGATCCGGGATTGAGTCCCACGTCGGACTCCCTGCATGGAACCTGCTTTTCCCTCTGCCTGTGTGTCTGCCTCTCTCTCTCTCTCTCTCTCTCTCTGTGTCTCCCATTAATAAATGAAAACAATAAAATAAAATAAAATAAAATAAAATAAAATAAAATAAAATAAAATAAATAAATAAAATAAAATAAGAACAAAGTTGGAGAACTCACAAGTCTTTATTTTTTTTAAACTTAACTACAAATATGGTAAATTGAAGACCATATGGTATTGGCATTGGGATAGACACAGAGGTCAATGGAATGGAACTGAGAGTATAGAAATAAATCTATGGGGAATCCCTGGGTGGCTCAGTGGTTTGGAGCCTGCCTTTGGCCCGGGGTGCGATCCTGTAGTCCCGGGATCGAGTCCCGCGTCGGGCTCCTGGCGTGGAGCCTGCTTCTCCCTCCTCCTGTGTCTCTGCCTCTCTCTCTCTCTCTATGTCTATCATAAATAAATAAATATTAAAAAAAAAAAAAGAAATAAATCTATGTGCCTATGATCTTCTGAATTTTTTTTTTTTATAAATTTTTATTTATTTATGATAGTCACACAGAGAGAGGGAGAGAGGCAGAGACACAGGCGGAGGGAGAAGCAGGCTCCATGCACCGGGAGCCCGATGTGGGATTCGATCCCGGGTCTTCAGGATCGGGCCCTGGGCCAAAGGCAGGTGCCAAACCGCTGCGCCACTCAGGGATCCCTGATCTTCTGAATTTTGATAAGGATGACAGGATCATTTAATGAGGAAGGAATTTTCCAATAGCGAGAGCTAGGATAAGAATGAAGCTGGACCCTTACCTTATACCATGTATAAAAATTAACTGAAAATGATCAGGGGCCTAAATATAATAGCTAAAACTATAAAACTCTTAGAAGAAAACACAGAGGTAAATCTTCATGACCTTGATGTTGGCACTAATTTTTTTTTTGGCACTAATTTTTTATATGACATCAAAATCATGAATAACAAGAAAAAAAAATTAATTGGATTACCTCAAAATTAAAAACTTTTGTGCTTCAAAGGACACTATCAAGAAAAGTGAATATAATCCACAAAATGGGAGATAAATATCTGGAAATCAAATATCATAAAGAACTCATATAACTTAGTAATAAAATGACAACTCAATTTGAACGTGGGCAAAAGAATTGAAGATATTTCTCCAAAAATATACAAATAGCCAATAAGCACATAAAAAGATCCTTGGTAATATGAGTCACCAGGGAAATACAAATCAAGACCACAATGAGATACCACTATACACCAAGTGTAATAAAAAAGTCAGAATTAAGTGTTGGTGAGGATGTGAAGATATTCAAAACCGTCATACATTGGTAATGTGAATGTGACATGGTGCAGCCACTTTAGAAAAAAACCTGGTAGTTCTTTAAATGGTTATACAGTATCCATGGGACCCAGCAATTTCACTCCCAAGAGAAATGAAAACATATGTCCACACAAAAACTCAGCCATGGAGGTTCATAGGGGCATTATTCATATAGTCCAGAGGAAGAAACAGTCCAAATGCCTATCAAATAATGAATGGATAAACAAAATGTAGTGTATCTGTACAATGGAATGCTATTTATTCATTAAAAGGAATGAAGTGCTGAAATGCACTACGACATGCTTAAACCCTGAAAACATGCTAAGAAGCCAGTCGCAAAATACCATATTATGATTCAATTTTATGAAATTTTCAGAATACGCAAAAATATAGATAGTAGATAAATAGCTGTTTAGGACTGAGGGAGGGTATGAGAGGACAGGGTGGAATGACAAAGATTTCTTTTTCCTTTTCAGGGGATGAAAATGTTCTAAAATTGACTGTGGTGAAAGTGAATTTACTAAAAGTCACTGGGTAAACAGTACAGTATGTTAATACTATCTCAATAAGACTTGAAAAAAGAAACACACAAGAAATGTAAAACCTGCAGTGATAGAAATATATAGCACTTCAGTACATTACAGGTAAGAAAAATTTTGCCCTAGCAATATTCTCTTAGATATAGACAAGTTATGGAATGCGTAAACTGGGAAAGGCTTTTTCATCATGGGTTATAGAAGTATGAATGGAACCACAACATTAAGTATTTATGGCCACATTCTTTATCATACATGAAAAACAGAACTTAACAGGCATCAGCTTAAATAAAGACTATCCTTTCAAGTTCTTCTCAAGGAAGATCATACCTGTTACTAGTAATAATTACTAAAGAAGATAATGTGTGTCTTTGGAAGGGAGAAGAGGTAGGAAAGCATTTTAATAGTTTTCTCATGGCTGAGGGTGATGAAATACAAAATATAAAAAAGCCTGTAAGTCATATCTGAGTTCTAGTCATGGCTCAAATGAGTAATACCCATGTGATCTTTGTCAAATTTCAGCCTTGACAAAGATTGAAATTCTAAGCTTTACTTCACTGTGTATTTTTTAAAAGGCAGGGGGATGAGGGGAGGCAGCATGAGAGAGGCAGACTTTATCCAGTTTAATAATGTTGGCTCAATACAGCCAACTTTTCAAATAACCAAGCTTGAAATCTTATCATCACTAAAACTACCCCTCCACCTTCTCACACAAGACTGTCCATTCTTAGTTCCTCAGTCTCCTCTACCTGAACCCTTATTCTACTACCATCTTCCTTCTGACTCCAAAAATAAGAGTCTCCTTAATTAACAAACTTGCATGTACTGTGCTCTTTCAATATCTTCCAAAACTGTCAAAACAATAACTTCTGATCGGATCAATCCCTCCCTCAAAAATAAACAGATTAAAAAAACAAACAACCAAACTAAACCCAAGCAAACCAACCAACCAATCTTCAAACACCTACCTTTCAAATGTTTACATCTAGATCGAATATATTCATATTTGTATTTTAACCATTTTCTGTGATTAACTTCAATACTTCTAAAAGATTTCACTCTACCTGAAATGTTCTGGGCCTGCTACATATCATTGCTTCTCCAGCAGTAAATATCCATCAAATGAATGCTACTCATTCTCCAAGTTTCCTTTAAAAATTTTAAATTATCTTCCTAATTAGATGCCATCTCTAATAGCTCAGACATAATTTCTTCCTATGCGCTCCAAATGCACTTTACTTTTATCTTTACTCAAGTATTTATACTTATTTGAGTATAAAATACTCAAGTATTTATACTATTCTGCCTTTTATTTTCATTATCTGCTTTCTGCTATTCACCAAATGAGTAAGCACAAAGATTTTGTGTCTGCGGTCAGTGAATACTTATTAAATTGGGATCAAATGAGGCAACAAGTGTGACAATACTTAAAAAACAAATCTTACAAATATTACTAATGAAGATGGTAATTTATCAAAACGGTAATAACAAACTATCCTTAAGAAGTTCTTCAGTGGAATTAATCGCCGATCATTCACAAAAGTACCCATCACAAACCTATGAATTTTTTTTTTTAAGATTTTATTTATTTCTTTGAGAGAGAGCACAAGAGGAGGGGAGGGGCAGAGGGAAGCAGGCTCTCCACCAAGCAGGAAGCCCTGATGAGGGGTTCGATCCCAGGACATGAGTTGAAGGAAAGACACTTAACCAAATTAGTCACTCAGGCATCCCTAAACCTATGGACTTAATTGTTTCTCCAAAAAAAATGATTTCCGTATTTCTAAATTCATTTACATATTTCAGGAGTGATTTCCAATTCTAAAATTTAATTTCTATTTGCTCTATACCTAGGTGGGGCAGAGAAGTTAATGATGGCAAAAGCATGAGATGGTCAACCTTATGAGAAAGCACATATCATCTTATGCAAACTATTCTTTTTTTTCTTTTTTCTTTTTTTAAAACTTCATACCCGATGAGGGACCTGAACTCACGACCCCAAGATCAAGACCTGAACTGATATCAAGAGTCAGGTATCCAATAGACTGATCCAAGTTCCTGTAACTTACGTGCCCTACAAACTATTTATTTTTAAAGATAAAGAAAAATAGGGGCGCCTGGCTAGCTTAGTCATTTAAGTGCCTGCCTTTGGCTCAGTTCATTATCCCAGGGTCCTGGGATCAAGCCCCATGTTGGGCTTCCTGCTCAGTGGGGAACCTGCTTCTCCCTCTCCCTGCCACTCCCCCTACTTGTGCTCTCTTTCTCTAATAAATAAATCTTTAAAAAGAAGACAAAATAAACATGGAGATAAAAAATGTTGCCTGAGGTCACA
The DNA here is from genome assembly GCF_003254725.2 of Canis lupus dingo. NCBI lineage: Eukaryota > Metazoa > Chordata > Mammalia > Carnivora > Canidae > Canis > Canis lupus. The sequence goes on along the minus strand of NC_064244.1, from coordinate 41,327,332 downwards.
TATTGGGAGACACAGAAAATATAACAGGATGGCTAACTTAATTTCAAGATAGCAGTCATCTAACAAAGTAACAAAATTTTCCTTGATTTTATATACAAATAATCTTTTCAAAATATTTATATAAATAATGACCAAAGCCAATTTTATTATTGTTTTCCCTTAGAATAAGTAAAACTGACTAGCTCTTTTTAACACCTTTTCTTCAACTTTCTATTATATACCTAAATTAAAATTTGAATTTTCTGTATCAGAAGCTTATTTTTTCTTATATTCAATTTAAAGAGTAAAATTAAAAAGTATTGATGAATTCAAACAAGACATATAAACTGGGATCCCTGGGTGGCGCAGTGGTTTAGCGCCTGCCTTTGGCCCAGGGCGCGATCCTGGAGACCCGGGATCGAATCCCATGTCAGGCTCCCGGTGCATGGAGCCTGCTTCTCCCTCTGCCTGTGTCTCTGCCTCTCTCTCTCTCTCTGTGACTATCATAAATAAATAAAAATTAAAAAAAAAAAAAAATTAAAAAAAAAAAAAAGACATATAAACTGTCACGAAAATAAAATTTGCTGTTGTTCGGAAAATAACAGCACTTTATGTATTTATTGAATAACAGCACTTTATTTTTAAAAAAAAAATTTTTTTTTGTAAATTTTTATTTATTTATGATAGTCACACACACACACACACAGAGAGAGAGAGAGAGAGAGAGAGAGGCAGAGACATAGGCAGAGGGAGAAGCAGGCTCCATGCACCGGGAGCCCGACGTGGGATTCGATCCCGGGTCTCCAGGATCGCGCCCTGGGCCAAAGGCAGGCGCTAAACCGCTGCGCCACCCAGGGATCCCCTGAATAACAGCACTTTAAAGACAAAACTTAAGATTATTCAAAAACGTAATTATGGCAAAATTAATTATAGCTTCTCTTAAATGTAACACTATTTCTACTTTGATCAATTTCATGAGTCTGAAAAAACTTTTCACTAGAAATTTATATGATTCTACCTTAAGGGCAAGAGTTTACCTTAACATTTGACTTTTTTGAGAAATTCACCACTACTCCCCAGCCAAAATCATCTCCTTCATTCTTTACCTAAAAAAAAAAAAAAAGGGAAGTAAATAAAAACATTTATGTTCAAAAGAAATTTTAGACTTCCATGTCCACATTATGGGCTAATAAAACTTTAAGTTTTCCTGGTAAAATATTTTTTGAAAGATTGCTGTTAAACCTAAGGAAAAACATATTAATCCTCAAGAAAAAAATCACCATCAAATTTCATAGGCCACTAAAACAGCAACAATAGGAACATGTCAGTTGGCAAACAAATTTATAAAATATGTATTTGTTCTGAAACTGAGATCTTTTATATTTTATAATTCATCCAGGACTTAAAACTGCATACAAATAAAAACCAGTGGAGATTAAAAGGCCTTCACACAGGATCCCACCCCCACTCAATACCATGTGAATGGTATAAAACAATATAGTTAATGTAGAGCAACAATTAGAAGAATCTTTATCCAAAAATGACATACCTTTACCAAACGACCTGGTTGTAGAAATGGTAAGCAGTATTTTGGTTTGTGAACATATTCTTCAATTTCTTTACCCAGTTTGGCAAGCTGCTGTCTAATCTTATAATAGATGACGACGCTTTCCTCATTTGGTATTACTATTTTATTATATTGTTCTTCTGAGTTCTTTACTTCTGTAAATACATGTAAAATATTTTTAAAATAATTTACGTAAATTATACCAAGATACATCTGTTTTTCTACTATAAACATAGGAAACAAAGTCAGCTTGCATACATTAGAAGTTTTATGGAAAAACTTCAGATATAACTGCAAGTCATTCTGAGCATTTTCTTTCTACATTTAAGGTTCATTAAATTCCTCCAACTCATTAACTGTGAATCTTCAGATTGAGTCTGAATTGGCCGTGATTATGGTAAGTTGTTTTTTTCCTAGGATGTGGGAGAGGGGGTTATCTATAAGAATTCTAGGCCTACACTGTTCAACACAGCACTGTCCTATAAAACTTTTTGTAATGGTAGAAGAGTGCTAGATCTTTTTTTTCTAATATAGTGCCAGGAGACACCAGCCATATATGGCTATTTAAATTAAAATTTATGAAAATTAAATAAAATTAAATATTTAGTTCCTCAATAGCACCAGAACCATTTCAAATACCTCCGTACTTGAAGGGCACAGACATAGAACATTTCTACCACTGCAGAAAGTCTACTAGACAGAACTATTTGGGGCCTTTCAAGTAATACATTGCTTTAACTTTCTGCAAGAATCCAGTTTGCTACTGTCATGACAACTTCTACCACCATCAGAGTCGCGATCACTAAAACTGAGGACCAGCAATTCAATCACAGTTCTTTCTCTACTCAGTCAGTAGCCAAAACACAGGCCCTTTTCCCCAATAGTTCTTAGCTAATCTAACCATTCTTAGCTAATCTATACCATTTCCTGCTCCAGTTCTTGCATCTACTGCTGACCTCCCTTCCTCACTCATTTCATTATGCCTCCATCCCATTGTGAACAAGCACAATTTCAAATGAGGTTAAATACACAAAACTTAAAACTCACTGTAAATACATTTAGTACATTTACAACATAAGCAAATATTAGCATCACCTAGTTCTAGAGTATTTTCACTGCTCCAAAAGGAAATTCCATATCCATTGAGCAAACACACTCTTCATTCACTCCTCCCCACAACCTCTGACATCCTACTTTTTGTTTGCATGGATTTATCTATTCTAGATTTTTCATATATGTGCAGTCACACTATACGTGGCCTTTTGTTTGGCTTCCTTCACTAGCATGTTTTCAAGGTTCATCCATGTTACAGTACAGCATGTATCAGTACTTCACTTTTTATGTCTAGATATTAATCCACTATATAAGTACACCATTTTAGTGATCTGTTTACCAGATGGTGGTCATTTGGATTATTTCTACCTTTTAGCAACTGTAAATAGTGCTGTTATGAATATTCATGCACAAGTTTTTGTTTGAAAATATTTCTTTCTTTTTTTTTTTTAATTTTTTATTTATTTATGATAGGCACACAGTGAGAGAGAGAGAGAGAGGCAGAGACACAGGCAGAGGGAGAAGCAGGCTCCATGCACCGGGAGCCCGAAGTGGGATTCGATCCCGGGTCTCCAGGATCGCGCCCTGGGCCAAAGGCAGGCGCCAAACCGCTGCGCCACCCAGGGATCCCCAAATATTTCTTTTATTATATCCCCAGGAGTGGAACTATTGGGTCTTATGGTAATTCTGTATTTAACTTTCTAGGAAGTGCTGAACTATCTTCCACAATGACAATATCATTTTGTTAATATATTAAAAACAAAGCCAAAAACCTATCCTAATTGAGTGTGAAGTGGTATTTCTATGTCGTTATGAATGGCACTTCCCTAATAACTAATGTTGAGCATGTTTTCATATGATTGTTTACTGGCTAACAGTTTATCTTCTTTGGAGAAAAAAAAAATCTATTCAAATACTTTGCCCATTTAAAAATCAGATGATTTGATTTGTCTTTTTATTTTTGAATTGTAAGAGTTCTTTATATATTCTGGAAAATAGACCTATATCAGATATATGTTCTACAAATTTTTTTCTCCCATTCTGTGGGCTTTTTATTTCCTGTTGGTGTCTACTAGGTACAAAAGCTTCCAATTTTGATTAAATCAAATTTATGAATTTTCTTTTGTTACTTGTACTTTTGGTGTCTTATTTAAGAAACCACTGCTAAATCCAAGGTTATAGGGATTTATACCTATGTTTTCTTCTAAGAGTTTTGTCTTCAGTTCCTGTATTTATGGCTTTCACTCAATCTCAGTTCATTATTGTATATGGTAAGAGTCCAATTTCATTCTTTTACATATGACTATTCCACTGCTCCAAGAGCGTGTGTTGAAAATCAACTGACCACACATGTATGCGTTTACCACTTCAAGACTTTCAATTCTATTCAACTGGTTAAACTCCTCTATTTAATCTGTATTTTTTTCGTTTCTTTATCCACAAAATGAAGATAACAAGAGTGCCCTCTATGGAATTATGAAAGAATAAAAGTGAAGTTTAAAAAGTTGGTTATAGCAACCAATAGCAATCTATTGGTTGCTAGAATACACTATTTTTACAGATAAGAGGAAAAAACCCAAAGGTTGGTACACTACTATAAATACTATTTCTCTTGGTTATTCAGTCACTAAACCAGACTAACTGCTGCCTATGTGTGTATAATTACCCTACTCATGCATGACCTTGTGCTAACTGCTTAGGAATATTTTAAGTTTAATTCTTTTTATTTGAAGTATAGGGGTGCCTGAGTGGCTCAGTTGGTTAAGTGTCTGCAGTTGGCTGAGGTCATGATCCTGCGGTTCTTGGGATCCAGCACCAAAGTGGGCTCCCTGCTCGGCAGGGAGCCTGCTTCTCCCACTCCCTCTGCTCCTGCTCTCACACACTCTAACAAACATACAAACAAACAAATAATTTAAAAATAAATAAACAAAATAAAGTATTAAACTGGCTTGGTGCACCCAGAGGGCTCAGTTGGTTAAGTGTCTGACTCTTGGTTTTGGCTCAGATCATGATTGATCTTCAGTGTGGTGGGTATGAGCCCCGAGCTGGGGGCTCTGTGCTTAATGTGGAGTCTGCTTGTCCTTCTCCCTCTGCTCCTCTCCTGCTATCTCAAATAAATAAATAAAATCTTAAGAAAAATATATTAAGCTGGCTTATAACCTTATGTGTTTCAATGACAGCATCTGAAATTTCTACGAGGTAAAATTAACTTCCTTTTTACTATTAAACATTAAAATACCTTAATTTATATCCAAATCTACAATGTACTTAAATCTTGTGGATACTATTTTTAAAAATTCTATTATTATATATAATGTTTTTTTTTTGTTTTTGTTGTTGTTTTTTGCAAGAGAAAGAGATTGATAGCCTCTTTAAAAACATAGTTCTTTGAGACACCTGAGTGGCTCACTCAGTGTCCAAATCTTGGTTTTGGCTCAGGTTGTGATTTCATGGTCACTGGGATCAAGCCCTGCATCCAGCTCCACGCTGTGTTGAGTCTACTTGAGATTCTCTCCTCCTCTCCCTCCGCCCCTACCGCTTGTGCTTGCTCTCTGAAATAAATAAATACAAAAGTTTCTTGACAAAGAATCATTTCTTTCTCTTTGCTAAGGTCGTAGGTATTCACCAAGACAAATGGCATCACACAATTTCACAATAACAAATATAATCTGAAGTTATACATTTGCCATTAATTTTATAAGGTGCATTTAAAAAATTTAACAGCTGTGCTCATAGTATTTAAATACAGGTAAGTCTTAAAACTAGCCAGCTCAAGTTTTCTTTAATCAATGTTTTGTCATCCTGTTTTCTTTTTTTAGTCAGAGAAGTTATTTCATCTATTTTCACCGTATTAAAAAAGAGATGATCTATGACTTAATAAAAACAGCTTAGCTCAGCAGCAGGAGTCCAAGACTCTAATCTCAATTCTGCCAGCAATCAAATGTATAACCACAGATACTGACTTAACTTCCCCTAGGCCTTTATTTTTTTATTATTTTTTTCAGTCTTCACACCTTTTTTACTGGAGGCTATGTATTGCCTTCATTTCTTGTATTTTTTTTTAAAGATTTTATTTATTTATTCATGAGAGAGACAGAGAGAGAGGCAGAGACATAGGTAGAGGGAGAAGCAGGGCTCCGCGAGAAGCTTGATGTGAGACTCGATCCCAGGACCCCGGGATCACGCCCTGAACTGAAGACAGACACTCAACCAATGAGCCACCCAGGCGTCCCTCATTTATTATATTTCAAATCACTGTACATTTACTTTTGTGAAAATACCGCCTGCATTTTCTGGTACACACACAAAAAAAGCCCCTAAAAATGGTTTCAGGAAAGGAGAAAAATATCCAATTTAAATAGTGAAGTAGTTAAATAAATAAATAAAGAGTGAAGTGGTGCACCATAATTACTGCTACACTGCAGTCATTTCTGCATTTCCTATGTTTCTTAAATATCTTGTCTGATAACATACAATATAAAGAGCAATTCTGGAAAACAGACATTTACTTCTAAAGTCTTAGAATAACCTGTTGGCACTGGATAACCATTCACAGGCACAGCCTCACTAGCAGGATATGCACATGCCCATTGGTTCATAACATTGACGCATCTTTGGACACTACTTCCATATTGCTGAGTGCTATCATAATCATTCTGTTAAGTGCCTATTGGGTAGCCAGTCCTAAAACTGGTCTCTAAACCAGCAGACAAAATTATTTCCAAAGTTACCATTGGTGTAAATTGCATCACAGTAAATACCATTGAGTTTTCCCCCCAAAATCTCTCTTAATCAGACTAGAGTAACACCTGTCATAATTTTCCCTCTCTCAAAAGGCATTAAATCCAAAACTTCTGCCCAAAGGGTACCTGTTCCAATGGTCATCCTTCAACCCTCCTCTACCCCTGGAACAAGCTGAACCTCTGATGTCTTCAACCAACTGAAGCAACTTGGGGTTAAACGTTCTTGATTAGCTTCATGAAGCAGAGAGATAAGGTTGCTCACTTGGTTTATGTTATTAGGTATAAAAAAAGTGTATGCAAAAAAAAAAGTGTATGCTGTGCCTGTCTTGGTACTGTGAACAGCTCTTCTAATTCAATGAATATAATCCTCCAAGAAGTTAGGGTAGTCATAACTGATAACAAATTTCACATCTTCCACATCTTGCCCTTGAAGCTGTATCTGTAGCAATCCAAATATGGGTCAGCCACCCGTCTTTCCTTATTTTTTTAGTAAGCTCATCATATCTTTTTTGGTTTCAACAAAAACAATGGTTTTATTCTACTCCTCATTCACCATCTCTTCCACCAAGGAGTAAGTTTTTCATCCTTTTCTACACCATGGCACATATCTACAATCTGAAGAATCTGAAGAATGTCGTGGTTTGCACTCAGTTCCAATCCACCAATGTTTACATGGATCAAGCTGTTCTGATCCACAATCTTCCTTATTTGGGGTTCGAAGCCCTTATCAAGCATTCTATCTACTTAATCAAGGATAGACAAGGTAGGTAGTTCTTCTCAGATTGGTTTTCCCATACTCTAAATAGTCAATCAGTCTTCCAGGTGTTGCAACACAGGTTTCCACATCTCTCTCCAAATCACAAATCTGTAAGTCCCTTGGGAACACAACCAAAGATGCAAGTGGACCTCCAGCAACATACTCTATAGTATTTAGCAGCTATTTGATGTATCTGTTGGGCAAGTTCCAAGGTGGTGCCAGCAACAAGCAAATAGGCCCATTATCTTTCTCTAGGAATGGCTGATGATTGATGTGGATGACAGCAGGCAGCAAATAAGACAATGTTTTCCCATATCCAGTCTGTGCTATTCCAACCACAGTCGATTCACTCAGAGCAATGGGCCAATCCTGAGCTTGAGTAACAGTGGGTTCAGTAAAATTCTGTCTTGCGGTCACATCCATTACGTTTGCAGGGGAGTTTGCTTCATAAAGAGGCAGAACTGGCTTTGGGCAGTTGTGACCTCTAACTATAATTAAAAAAAAAAATTTTCCTTATTCCTTCTATATGTTTCCACTTCTTGTACTGTGCACCTAACTAAATCAAGGTGTTCTTGATAAAAATTTTTCTCAAAATTTGGGCAGCTCATCAAGATTTCCTTTCTTTTTGACTAGTTTTTCCTCCAGAGTTTCCAAATTTCTTTCCAGATAGGGGCCCTGCCCTACTTCTCCCAAATCGAGATGTACCAAAGCTGTGTGATTCTTCAAGATGATACTGCTTTTTGTTCACTGCCTGGTGCCAAATATTCTTTTACAGTGATAGGCATCTGGTAAGTCAACATTTGGAAAATTATCTCAGTGTCTCCGGTTGAGGACATGGAATGGTATCATCTAAAGCCACATATGCTCTGCTTGTGGACAGCAACTGGGGCAAGCTGGGGACTAGGGGTTCAATCTTCCAGTTATCTGCAAATGACTGGTCCCTAAATGGCTGATTAGGTGTAATCAGAATCTGAAGGGGATTCAGGGAGGAGGGAGTCCTAGGCCTTTAAGAAAAAAATCTGCAAAATGATGCCAAAGCTCCTTCCAGATCTATAGTTTGTAATGAAACAGCCTCTCTTAAGACCTGATAAGTTAATGTAAGAGGAAATAATTATGATCTATTATCCAGGTAAGGTTAAAGAAAAAGAAAAAAATTTTTAACACACTTGGATGTTTTAAGCCTTTTTCCTTTGAGGCACATTATTATAATTCATTTACTTTTGGCTACATAAAAATTGAGTTGAGTGTACTAATACTTGTGATAGAAAAGTATCTCAAATTTACCTTTATCGTTAAATAAATCACAGCACACATATAAAATGGAAATATTATGTAATCATAAAATCATACTTTGAAAGGATATTTGAGATTAAATTTTAAAAAGCCAGAATCATCGAGCCAATAATGAACATAAAGTATTAACACAAGGCTAGGCATAAAGTAAATATTTAACAAAAGATGCTAAGATAAGTACCATCAGTATACTTTTATAAAAACTGCATACAGTAGTTCTCCCCCTTATCCACAGTTTTTTTTTCCTGTGGTTTCAGTTACTTGTGTTCAAATACAGTCTAAATAGAGATCACCTTCCTTCAGACAGTACATAAGGGAGCCTAATGCTACATCACAGTGACTGATTCATTTACTTCTCTCTTCACCTGATTATGTAGGTATTTTACCATCTCACATCATCACAAAAAAGGTGAGTAAAGAGTTAAGATATTTTTAGAGAGCATATTCACAAAACTTTTTTTATAATATATTGGTAAAATTGTTCTATTAGTTACTATTGTTAATCTCTTATTGTGCCTACTTTATAAATTAAGCTTTACCACAGGAATGCATATATGTATACAGAAAAACATAGTATATATAGGGTTCAGTACTATCTGTGGTTTCAGGTATCTGTTGGGAATCCTAGAACATGTAACTGTGGATAAAGGGAGAATTAATATATTTAATCCCACGTTAAGAAAAAAAAATTTATGAGAAAGAAAAAAGTTGGAAAACTACGAACTGCTTAGGTTGGCTCTGTGTAAAGTCCAAATGATTTTAACTCTCCTCTGTATCTTTTATTCAATGTCCCTGTTTTTCTGCTTGACAATGACTATGCATTATTTTTGTAAGATCTACCCAAACCAGTATTTTCAATCTATGCCTCTGTTTTAGGTTTTAATCCACTCTATATGATAATCAGCCAAAATATCCTTTAAGATAAGGATCAGTACACAATTCTACTTGAACAGAGTTACCATAAAACACTTACTTTCTGAACTTTAGGAAGCATCATCATATTAGGAGCTAGAAATTCTAAAAGGCTGAACTCAAATCCCACAGAAGCATTAAATTTCCTTAATCATTTATAAACTTATGCTGTGGCATTTTTTTATAATGAGAAAACAATACAAGGCCAAGACTAATAATATACACATCCTTCTTACAGGTCAAATTTTAGTATATCTGGCTTTTTGTTATATCATGATTCATGAACATGAGCTATCATGTAATATGCCTACAACAATAAATTATATCTAATTTGAACCAATTACAGAAAGGTGTACTAACAGGGTTTTCTTACTTTTATTTTAAAATGTTCTCATTGGTCGTAATGACCAGAGCACAGTTCTTACTTTATGTAAAAATCAAGATATGGCTAACCAGAAAATAAACAATAGCCTAGGCAGCCAATAAGGCAGTGATTGTGCTCTTTACTCTACTAGCTAAGAAGACTTTGATAGAATAATTTTATACTTACTCTCTACTACTCCTGGAATTGCTCTATAATGCTGAAACTGGTAAAAGGATTTTTCCAACATGTACTCAGGATTAATTTCTTCTACACGTAGTAAATTCAAAACCATGTTGTAGGTCAAATGAAAAGCACTATTTAGAGGATCAGCTGAGCCCTAAGAGGAAAAAAAAAAGTCAATGTTGGGATTTTTCAAATATGATTTACATAGATACTTAAAAAACTGCTTAATAATTTAATCCATTTAAGGAATATTATAGAAATGCATTAAGTTCTTTCCTTTAAATGACCAATACAAAGTGATAAACAGTTGATCTTTGGGAAATTGTAATGGGGAAAAAAAATCCACTAAGTACGAATAGTACTAGTTAAAATACTGTTTACCAACTATGTTTAGCTCTCTGCCTTCTAGGCACTTGATAAGATTACACTTTCTCACCCGTGGTGGGTGGGGCAAACAAACTGTTAATGATGGGTCACTTTCTGGCCAAGTATTTAATTGTTGGTGTGAAAAGCAGTCTTTTTCCCTCTGGCATAGTGACTGTTAATGTTCAAGGTGTGGTTCCTCCATCATCTTGCATCCCTAAACAATGATAAGCAGAACCTTCTTTATAAATCTGCCCTGAACAAGAGAAATAAACCTTTAAATAAGTTAAATTTAGGGATTTTTACTGTACACAACCTAGCTTGTGCTGACAGACTGTACTAAATTCACCTCAGAATGATATCCAAATAAAAATTAGCACCTTAAAACTCAGCTGTCTGGAGTGATATGAAAAGTTAAGTGTTCCTCTTCCCCAACTTACAGACCATTCTTTATCTACATTTTCATAATTCTTCTTTCTCTTAACTGTGACTGTTACCAAAGAAGGGCAAGACTAAGGGCTAGGCAGAATAAAATATTTATCTACACAGAGTGACCTTAACTCACGAAAAGTTTCTACCAAAAATACTTCTTTGAGATCTAAAATTTTCTTTCAGCAATGTTTCTTCAGAAATATTTTTTTAGGGACGCCTGGGTGGCTCAGTGGTTGAGCGTCTGCCTTCAGCTCAGGGCGTGATCCCAGGGACCTGGGGTCGAGTCCCACATCGCACTCCCTGCACGGAGCCTGCTTCTCCCTCTGCCAATGCCTCTTCCTCTCTGTGTCTCTCACGAATAAATAAATAAAATCTTGAAAAAAAAAATTTTTTTTTCAAGATTTTAGAGAGAGAGAGAAAGAGACAGAGATAGAGAATGTACGAGCAGAGAGAGGGAGAAGCAGGCTCAAAACGTGGGCCTCAATCCCAGGATTCTGGGATCATGACCTGAGCAGAAGGCAGACACTTAACCAACTGAGCCATTCCCACCCAGGTGCCCCCAGAAATATATTTTTAAATGTAAATACTTAAGAATGAAAATGGTTTTGTAGTTACACATAGTGAGAAAGGACTTCAATTACCACTCTGACCTCAAACTTTCTGATCAATTAATGTTCTTCTTTCCAGCATATCTCTTAACTCAGGCAAAAGACGCTACAGGCAAAGCATCCCCTGGTGGAAACTGAAACCACCTCCTCAAGGACTTCCTTGAGCCAGAAAGACTCTGCCCAGGACTAAGCCCAAGAAGATGAACAACTTGATCTGTAACCACCCCCTCCCCACCCACCGCATGTACCCAGGGAACTTTGTCCCACATTTTCCTTATATAAACTTGTGAAGTACTTTCGGCACTTTGGAGACAGTCTTTGAAATGCTGGTCCACTGTCTTCCTGGTACTGGCTTGCCTGAAATAAACTGCCTTTTTGTTTCACTACCACTTGTTTCTCTTTAAATTTTGCCTGAGGTGAGTAGCTAAACCTGCTCTGTTTGGGACCCCTGGACCCAGGTGCTTTTGCACCTCTACACCCCAGGTACAATAGGAGAATAATCAAATTCTGGGGAGATGTATACTGAAATATTTAGAAGTGAAATGTCACATAGCATGCTATGTATTTCTAAATGGCATAGTAAAACACATGAATACTTTAGGGTAGTCAAGGGCTCTTAAATTGAGGTCCACAAACCAACGTTATAGCATAATTTTATATGTATGCATATAGGATTTTATGAGAAGCAGAGTTTTCACCACAGCCTTAAATGAAAAGTATTCCTAACTCCTGAAATATTAAGAGCCATTCGCCCTAGGGGCATAGTTAATAAGTCCCTAAAACCTTGATGTTTATGGACTTTCCTTGAAACTAAGGCCAAGGGACACCTGGGTGGCTCAGTGGTTGAGAGTCCGCCTTTGGCTCAGGTTGTGATCCCGGGATCCTGGGACTTGTCCCACATCAGGCTTCCTGCAGGAAGCCTGCTTCTCCCTCGGCCTATGTCTCTGCCTCTCTGTGTCTCTCATGAATAAATAAATACAATCTTAAAAAAAAAGAAAGAAAAAAAATAGGACCAAAGGGAGATGTGAAGTTAATACAAAAACCAAATTCTTGGAGGAGAGAGGAATTTAAAGACAATTTTAGCTATTTTACCATTTTGCAAACAGACACGGCCCTTACTTTTCTATTTTTTTTTTAAGAGTTTATTTATTTATTCATGAGAGACACAGAATGAGCTAGAGAGGCAGAGACACAGGCAGAGGGAGAAGCAGACTCCATGCAGGGAGCCTGATGTGGGACTCGATCCTGGATCTCCAGGATCATGCCCTGGGCTGAAGGCAGGTGCTAAACCCGTTGAGCCACTCAGGGATCCCAGCCCTTACTTTTCTGTTATTTTTTTTCTATCTCCTCTCACAAATTTTGGGCTTCAATATTACCAATGTTTATTTCTAAGTGCAAGCTCTGCTTCTGTGTGTTTTTTTTTTAAGATTTTATTTATTTATTCATGAAAGACACAAAGAGAAGGACATAGGCAGAGGGAGATGCAGGCTCCTCACAGGGAGCCCAATGTGGGACTCCATCCTGGAACTCCAGGATCACGCCCTGAGCCGAAGGCAGACACTCAACAGCTGAGTCACCCAGGCATCCCATACTTCTGTATTCTCAATTGCTGTAGAATACACCTACCAGAATTCTCAGTTACCTGAAACTCAAGTTGGTATTGTGACATTTTATCTAAGTGACCCCAAGATAGTCTACAAGTTAATCTGCTGTATAGGTATAATTATTAAAAGCATCCTCTTCCACTCCTACAGTAATGGAATTTGGCTGATAAATAATATGGTTACACTACCTAAAATGAAATTTATCTCTCTTGCTTTTTCCCATTACTGAGTGTCAGTCACTCTTACAAAGACTGTTAGTAAGATTACTGATTTTGTCACAAGCTAGACCCCAAAATCTGATCTTTACTGCTTATGTGATTATACTCACTGACCTTTGTTCCACATTCTTCCTTAAGCCCTTCCTTCTAGCTGATCTCTTAACTGAGGCAAAAGATTCCCAAGTCATTAAACATCCCATGAGGAAACAGAAACTACCCTTCAAGCAGTAACAACTGCCTTGATGAGGAGCTCAAGACTACCCAGACCAGCTTGAATTCAATCCCAGATTCTCATCTGCACATATGAACCAAAGAATGACTGACAGTTACCTTAGCTCATTATAATACTAAAATCCCCACCTAAGAAAGAACGATGACAAGGCTCAATATTCCTCCTAACACTAAATAAAGGGAATCCATTCACCATTGCTCAGGGAATCACAACTCGGGAAGTTACTTCCTGTGACCTCCTTATTTGTTGTGAATAAAATCCTTTGTGTGGCAACTCCACCTGGAGTAATTTCTGTGACTCTGCGAGGAGTGAACTCAGGATAGTTCAATTATAATTTGATTAATGGTTAATGAAATTAACATTTAAATTCCAATTTCGAAGGTCTTTCTTCTACTTTATCCCCTTTAAAAATTTCAATCAATCCATGGTTGCAGATTATTTCCTCTTATGTATCTTAGATTAGTTCTTTTGTTTCTTTACCTCTGCTATCTCCCTACTTCAAAGTTTCATCAAATCTGATTTAGAGAGATCACTACAACTATCATCGTAACTACTCTGGTTTCTATTTCCCTTCCAATTTAATCAACATGCTGCCAGACAACCCAAAATATAATTTTACTGTAATAATACTCTATTCATCAATAATGACTACCTAAGGACCCTTGTAAATACTGAAATTTAGGTCATACCAAACTGTTAAAGAAATTATTAAAATATTTTAAGTGCATGATTAAATGATTTACATGCACAAATATATAAGTGTGTGTGCATGCTCAGATATGAGAAATGTTAAAAAAATAATCTTTAGTCAACAAGCAATAAACACATGTATTCTGCTATCTTTGTAAGACTATTTAACCTAACAGGATAAATGATAGATGTGACAGATCCAAATTTTACAAATGTATATAAAGCATACTAATTAGTTTTACATACAATAACGTGGAATAATCTACACATTTTAGTTCTTGAGAAAATAAATGCTCTATTAAAGTCCTATTAAGAGCAAATCTCACTCACTGTTGCTTAAAAGAAAACAGACCTGACGTTTTAATGATGTATATATTACGTTGTTTTGGCTATTAGTTTATATATCGTATTAAGGTCAAAAGAACAAAGTGCTGTCACGCCAAATTCAGTTTGAGTCAGTAAATAAAAATCTATTTGCGTGAGATACTGAGAAGCAACAGCACATGGTGTTTAGAAGCATGCACTGACACCAAACTGCCTGACTTTAAAATCAGAATTTGCCATTTAACAACAATATGACATCTGAAAAATTATTTAGCCCCTGTATGTTTTATTCATTTATAGAACTGGGATGGTAATAGCAATCGTTTCAAAGCCCAAGACAAGTTGAATATTCATTTAACTGTTAATTGTTATTTTTCTGAATAAGTTGCCCACAAATTCTTTAATGATAATAAAATCACCTGAAAAAAAAATCCTAGAGGACAAAAAAAATAGTAGAACAGTTAGTCTCAATAAATGTGTCCAGAAATCAAGAAACGGAGATACACACATATTTGTTTATATAACTGCAGCATCATAAGAAAGCAGATACTGTATCCTTTTGACAACTCAAACTATATAGCATTCAAAGTGAAAGGTACCACTTTACACTCACTAGGATGATCACTGTAAGTTAAAAGGACAGATAATAGGTGTTAGCTAGAATGCAGGGATATGAGAACCCTTCTATATTGCTGATGAGAAAATAAAATGGTATAGCTGCTGAGGAAAACAGTCTGGTGGGTCCTCAAAAGGTTAAATATGGAATTATGTATGACCTAGCAATTTTACTCACAGGTAATATACCCAAAAGAAATAAAAGCATGTTTACATAAAACTTGTAAAGAACAATCATAGCAGCCAAATCAACGTAAATATACATCCACTGATAGATGGATAAATAGGTTGTAATATAGCCAAAAAGAGCAATATTCATCAAAAAAAGGAGTGAAGTCCTGATACATATTACAAATACAGATAAACCTTGAAAATATTATGCTAAAGAAACCAGATACAAAAGATCACATATTATCTGAATTTATTTATTTTTAAAGACTTTATTTATTTATTCATGAGAGACAGAAAGAGAAAGAGAGAGGCAGAGACATAGGCAGAGGTAGAAGCAGGCTTCCAGTGGGGAGCCTGATAGGAGACTTGATCCCAGAACTCCGGGATCACGCCCTGAGCTGAAGGCAGACACTCAACCACTGAGCCACCCAGGAGTCCCATATCTGACTAAATTTATATGAAATGCCTAGAACAGGCAACTCTATAGAGACAAAGAGTAGATTAGTGGTTTGCCTAGGGCTTAGGGGAAAGGGAAGAGGTAGGAGGGAAATAGGGAATGATTATTAATGACAATAAAGTTTCTTTTTGGGCTGATAAAAATGTTCCAAAATTTATTGTTAAGATGATAGCAAAACTCTGTGAATACATTAAAAACCATGAAAATGGGTGAACTGTATGCAATATGAATTGTATCTCAATAAAGCTGTTTTTAAAAGTTCATTTAAGAAATGATGGAGAAATTAGAATCCTTGCACACTGACAGAAGGCAAAACGGTATAGCCACTGTGGAAAACAGTAAAAATATTCAATAAAAATTTAAGAAAAAAGAACTACATATGGTCTGGCAATTCTACTCTATTTATCCAAAAGAATCAAAATCAAGACAATGAACAGATGTTCAGAGAATGAGGAGGGGTGTAATGGGGTACTAATCAAAGGTCATAAAGTTTTGATCAAACAAAATAAAAAAGCTCTAGAGATGCTGTATGACCCTGTAGCAATAGACAATAACATTATTTTATAAGTAAATAGAATGAAAAATCTGTACTAAAGAAACCAGATGCTGTTATTAAAATATTACCTCCTACTATTGACAACCTGATTCAACTTTTTCTATTCAGAGCACAAAGAAAGAAAAATAGTGTTTATTATATCTGGCACAATTTGAAGACTAAAAATACAAATTTTCAATCTTGTGTTATTTTCTTTATATGAAGAATTAAAGTTACATGTACACTTAAAAATAGGTTTCTAGGGTGCCTGGGTGGCTCAGTTGATTAACCTTCTGCCTTTGGCTCAGGTCATGATCCCAGGGTTCTAGGATCAAGCCCCATGTCTGGCTCCCTGCTCAGCAAGGAATCTGCTTAGTCTGCTTTTCCTTCTGCCCCTCCTCCCACTCATGCTCACTTGAGCCATCTAGTAAATAAATAAAATCTTTTTTAAAAAATAGGTTTCCAAGTGTTAATCTTTAAAAGTGAAAATAAGATACCATACGATCACTATGAATATATACAGACAAGCTTTGTCTTCACTCACATAAAACATGTATTTTAAAAAACATACACTTTTATTTTTGCTTTAGTATACCAGATGTCCCACAACCATATCTCAAATTCTCCTTGCTGTTCACAAGTCTTTGAAATTGAAAAGAGTCTGTTTCAGAGAGATACTGACCTATGTAGGACTTAACATGTTTTGGAGCTTTAGTTAATGATGTGGCAGTTAATTTTAAAGTTTTAATTGCTAAGTTTCTCATCTTACTAAGAGTTTTTCTAGGAATTTAGTAACTCCTTAATGCTTGGAGAAGGAGAAGAAGAGCAACCAGGCCAAACCTCCCTGAGAAGCTCTCCAAAACAAAACTCTTAAAATAATCCAAAAGATAAATATTAAATAAAATAAACAAGCTAATTTAAAATAAAGCTTAAATACTTGAATTCATTTATGGAGATAATTATGAACCACTAAGAGGCAGTATTAGAATGGTAGATTGTAGATTTAATTAAGATATCTGGATATAGGATCCCTGGGTGGATCATTGGTTTTAGCACCTGCCTTCAGCCCAGGGTGTGATCCTGGAGTCCCGGATCGAGTCCCACGTCAGGATCCCTGCATGGAGTCTGCTTCTCCCTCTGCCTATGTCTCTGCCTCTCTGCCTCTCTCTCTCTCTCTCTCTCTCTCTCTCTGTCTCTCATAAACAAATAAAATCTTTTTTAAAAAATTAATAAATAAAATAAAAATAAAAAAAATAAAAAGATATCTAGACTTGCAAAGTTAAGAGAAGGTAACTGCCCAAAACACTGATATCATGTGCCCTACTTCCTGTTCTGATAGGTGAAGAGCAATTTGTTCAGTAGAGAAGGCAGTTATAGAGACTGTCTTAAATTTGGAGGGTAAAGAAAACATTTTTGCCTTCTGTGGGGATCTTTACAAGCCTTCCATTGCATGAGTTACTCTTTACTTATTAGAACAGAAAGTAGGGTATAATCGGCACTTTGCTCAGTTATCCTCTTCTACCTTTTAAGCCTAGATAGTTTACTAAATTAATTCATCTACTTAGAAAGGTATCTGAATCGACATAACTAATTTCAAAGTGGCTCCCGAAGTATGTTTCTTAAATTGCTGGTGAGAGCACAGCATCTTAACTTGGTTACCTTAAGTAGCTGTTTTCCAATTGTTGGGCTCATCTTTTCATCCACCATAAGAATTACAATTCCTCTATCATCCATTCCCCTCCTTCCAGCCCGACCAGACATCTGAATGTATTCACCAGAGGAAATCTGTGTGAACATAATTCAAAATCCAGAGTTTAGGAGACAACCTAGTGAAAAAAGTATTCTTAAATTTTCATCACAAAATATAAAAGCACAAGTTATATATTCCACAAAAGGAAACATGATTAAAAATATCAACTTTTGGAGCTAAATTTTAGCTCCAAAATGATGGAAAACACTAAAGTCTAAGAAATCAAAGAAGGACTCAAAGTCTACTAAATATCAATTCTGACTTGATCATAATAGATTTCTTAATTTGCAAAAAGAGATTAATATAAAACAAACATTTATTTTTAAAGTATCTGAGAGCAACAAAGGCACCAGGAAAAACAAAAAAAAAAAACTAATCCTAAGAAAGATTTGAAAAGAACATTTCAAAAAGGCAATGCAAAAGAATCTCAGCAGCGCCCAAGGGCATCATTACAGTATAGCACACTATGATTTTTAGGTTTAATAATATGATACTGAATTATCAAGAAAAGATTGCTTTCTTAAGTTCAATTACCCACTATGCTCTGCAGTCTTACCATAGGGTCCTTAGGATGCCAAGAAGCATGTAAAGTCACAAATGACTTATTTACTTATTTTCTTATGGCATCAATTTTCTTTGGAGAATTAAGTAATTTTAAACAGATTATAAAGATATTTTAAACTTACATTATTTTAAATATAAACATGAAACTGTTAGCTGCATTATGAACAGGAATCATATACTACATGAATTAAATTACTAAAAGTTCAATTTTAAAAAGTTACAGGTTATAGAAAATTTTTGAAGACTATGTAAAAGTTTCTAAAGAGAAATGGCACCTGATCATTACTATTTCTCTTTTGTATAGCATCTAATACATTTTAAAATAAAACAAACCAAGAAAAAAATGCTTTGTCTTTACGATCTACCATGAACACTTTTCAGTATTTCTATGATTAGTAATTACTGGCAGAAACTTCTCTAAGTAGAAAAGAATCACCACTTTCAAGGATTACGTTAACTGCAGTAGCTGACTACTTAAGTTTCTCCCAATGCCAGTTTATCTGAGTCTTTGGCTTGTTCTGGATACTCAGACTAGAAATTTATCTGCTTTTCACCCCTGTGAAGCTCCACTGTCTACCTAGTTAATACCCATGTGCTGCTGTTTCTGTTTTAGGACTGCCTTCTCTAATGAAGCCTTCCATTACCCCTTATATACAAGAGATTTCTTTTCTCTTGCTCTAGTCTGTATATACTTCTCAGAATCCATAACACAACATTTTATTGCACATCTGCCAACTTTCACCTGCTTTGTTTAACTTTTGAAGTTTTAATTTAGTAACTGTTTCCTGAACGGGTTGGCTCTGGATTAAGAATTTACTTTCTACCCAAATTCACTGTTTTACCCATTGTTCCAACTTTTTCTCCTTCCTTCTTAGAAAGGATATTATGTGTGAACCTGTTAAAACTTCTATTTTAGGGCAGTCCCGGTGGCGCAGCGGTTTAGTGCCGCCTACAGCCCAGGGCGTGATCCTGGAGACCCTGGATCGAGTCCCAAGTCAGGCTCTCTGCATGGAGCCTGCTTCTCCCTCTGCCTGTGTCTCTAACTCCCTCTCTCTCTCTGTCTCTATGAATAAATAAAATCTTTGAAGAAGAAGAAAAAAAAAAAAAAACTTCTATTTTAAACCTGAAAGATAAAATAGGGAGCTGCAACTGAAGCCAATATAGATTTGGTGCCTTATACTCTCAATCTTTAAGAAATGAACATTCCAGATATATTTAAAATGCTTTAAAGCACTCATAAATCATCTGCACACTTATCTCTCATCATGAAACTCTTTCACCAAGGGGGATTTCATTTCTATGTTGGGTTTTTTGTTTTTGTTTTTGGCTAACAGATAGAAACGAAGGATCTGAAGTCTAACCTTGACAAACTTGTTTACGGGTTCAGGTATAAGTTCTTCAGTATTTAGAACTGAAAGTCTCAAAGATTACATAAGCCCAAATCACCTTAGGTAAAACAAGTAAAGATAAAAACTATTCCAATATATTAATTATTTTACTTACCCATCTGAAATCTTTCCCATCAAATTTCCGGGCATTTGTAAATAAAACAGTTCTAGCTGGCATATTAATTCCCATAGCAAAAGTCTCTGTGGCAAATAAGGCCTAAAAAATTGAATAATTATATAATTAAACATGTATTTTATAGAGCTGAGAAACTAGTTTTATAATTTTCAAGTATAAACAAAAATTAATTTTCAAAATTAATGAGACTGTAACAATAAGACAATATGCTAGTCTTAGCATGTTGTCTTATTAAAATACTAAAAAAAGTAAGTCAGTCGGAGAAGGACAAACATTATATGTTCTCATTCATGTGGGGAATATAAATAATAGTGAAAGGGAATATAAGGGAAGGGAGAAGAAATGTGTGGGAAATATCAGAAAGGGAGACAGAACGTAAAGACTGCTAACTCTGGGAAACGAACCAGGGGTGGTAGAAGGGGAGGAGGGCGGGGGGTGGGAGTGAATGGGTGACGGGCACTGGGGGTTATTCTGTATGTTGGTAAATTGAACACCAATAAAAAATAAATTAAAAAAAATAAAATACTAAAAAATATTTCAGTATTTTATATGTAAAATTACTAAATAATACCTAATGTCCCTTGTGTTCCAGAAAATTTCTAATTCAGGAAAAAAAGTCTTTCTTAAATTCCAGTGGTAGTAACTTGAAGAGGATACTACTACTGGTCTAATGTACAAAGCACAAGACTATAGATTACTTTTCGAAACACAAAGTCACATTTCCTGGCTTTCTGACTAATGGTACAATTTTGGAGTCACCCTTAGAATCTCTCTGAGGGGAGAACAGAATCAGTGACTAAGTACACTTTTAAGACTTTACTAATAAGAACACACAAAAAACTGTGTAGCTTAAGCACACAAAAGTGTGTATTTATATACAAGTAAAGTTACTGAAGTACTTTTAATCTAAATTTTCATGAACAGGGAAGGAGATAAAAACATCTTACTGCATCAACTCAACAGAATGCTATTCACCTATTAAAAAAATGAAAAGATACACATATGACAAACTGGATAATAACATGGGGAGTATAATTTTTTGTTTAAAAACAAGTATTATCTGTATGTTTCCTAGTGGATATTCCTGGGAAGTAAAGGGGAATGATGGTGTTTCATTTTTTAATTTATTTACAATTCCTCTGTTTGACTTTCACCACCACCGAGTATCACTTATAGTTTAAAGAAAAGATTCTTTAAAATGAGCCTCAACAATAATCTAACGAAGGAACATCAACAGGGCTTTATCAGGATGTAGGTGGAAACAGTGACCAATTCATTTTTTTTTTTAAAGATTTTATTTATTTATTCATGAGAGACAGAGAAAGAGGTGCAGAGACACAGGCAGAGGGAGAAGCAGGCTCCATGCAAGGAGCCTGATGTGATCCCCCCCACCCCCGGCTTTTAAAAATCAAGTTCATTATCTAAGTCATTCCACAGGACCTTATTTAAAACACATATACACAGGGATCCCTGGGTGGCTCAGAGGCTTGGCACCTGCCTTTGGCCCAGGGCGTGATCGTGGAGTCCAGGGATGGAGTCCTGCATCAGGCTCCTGGCATGGAGCCTGCTTCTTCCTCTGCCTGTGTCTCTGCCTCTCTCTCTCTCTCTCTCTCTGTGTCTATCATGAATAAATAAATAAAAATCTAAAAAACAAAAACAAAAACAAAAACCACACACACACACACACACACACTGCTGCCTATAAACAGTGTTCTCAATTTTCAAACTGTTTAGACACATATCTAGCTCAGCTGACAGAGCATGCACCTCTTAATCTCAGGGTTTTATGTTCATCCCCCATGTTGGGGGTAGAGACTACTTAAAAAAACAACAGTAACAATAGTTTTCAAACTATTCATACAACAGAATTCTAAGGCATAATAAAAGTAAAATCTTACCTTTATCAATCCTTCAGAAAATAGAATTTCTATAGTTTCTTTCAAAATAGGAAGTAGACCACCATGGTGAATACCAATCCCTCGCTTCAAAAGAGGAAGTACATGTTCAACCTGTGATTGGAATAATGTTTATTTCTCAAGGATGTACAAAAAGGGAAATAAAAAATGTTAAACTAACCAAATTAAGAAAAGTGGGCATCAAAAAAGGCTGTTTAAGGAAATGTTATAACTTTTTCAGAATAAAAGCAAAAACCAAGCCCATATTCCCATAGATTATTAAACTCAAAATTCAGTATAATTCTCCCTCGCTTTCCTTAATACAAGATATACTTTAAATAAAACTCATATGCATTGCTGCCTCAAATCTTCCAGCATCACTTCATCTCCCAAAATACTAAGAGCAATGAGGGCAAAGTTTGTATCTGCACAATATAAACTTAATAAATACTAGTCACCTCCAAATAAAAATAAATAACTATATAGCCTACTTTACATAAATACGTACTTCATCTAAAAGCAAATGAATTATGAAAGAGTCATCCTCATTAACACTTAAGCAATTGTCATTACATATTTACTTTTTTTTTTTTTAGATTTTTATTTATTTATTCATGAGAGACAGAGAGAGACAGAGAGAGAGGCGCAGAGACACAGGCAGAGGGAGAAGCAGGCTCCCTGCAAGGAGCCCGATGTGGGACTCGATCCCGGATCCCGGGATCAAGCCCTAAGCTGGAGGCAGATGTTCAACCGCTTAGCCACTCAGGCGTCCCACATATCTACTACTAGAACTGTGCTACAATAACAAAGATGTATAAAGACAAGCCTTAGCCCTCAAATACTAATTCAGCTGGGAAAAAAAATTACAAAAAAATCTTCTACAACAATACACACCAGACCAATTAAATCAGAACCTCTGAGAGTGGCCCCCAGTCATCAGTATATTTTAGAAATCCCCAGGCAATTCCAATAGCAAAGGAAAAATCCACTGGATCAAAAGCAGAGTAGACATCAAATTCCTCACTAAACATATGACTTTCATTAGATGTTTTCTTTGGTAGCCTTAGGAATTAAAAAATTTAGTGACTTTGGGGAGCCTGGATGGGTCAGTCAGTTGAGCATCCGACTCAATTTCAGTCATGATCTCAGGGTCATGAGATGGAGCCCCACGTCCAGCTCTGTGTTTAGCATGGAGCCTGCTTGGGATTCTCTGTCTCCCCCTCCCCCAGCCCAACCCCTGCTCATGTTTTTTCTCTCTCTCTCTCAAAAAAAAAAAAAAGAAAGAAATTTAGTGACTTAAAACTAGCACTAATAACTTTGTATTATTAGGAACAGAAGTAATTTCTAGACCATGCAAGCTTTCAGAGAAGAATTCCCTTAGACAGCACATCTTTTGTCTTGTCATCTTTTCAGAAGTGTAAAATAAAAAAAAAAAAGTATAAAATATAAATCAAAGTATCATTCCAGTGTACAACTTATTTACTGCAGTATGTAAACAATACACTATGTAGCAACAAAACTAAAAAATGCAAACTGAAAATATGCTATCACACTTAACATCCACTTTACTTAAGTCACACTAAATACAAACCTGAGGGAGTTTTTTATCTTCATCAGACAAGCAGTCAATGGCATTACTGAATACTTCTTCAACCATCTTCTTTTCTTCATCTAAGAAAAAATTCAAAGGTAAATAAGTGATACCAAACCTCACAGATTGCACAGAATAGAAGTCTATAAAGAATAAAAGTAGATTCAGCATTTAAGACAGAAGGGAAAGTAGATAGGGACGCTTGAGTGGCTCAGTCAGTTAAACATCTGCCTTTAGCTCAGGTCATGATCCTGGCATCCTGGGATCAAGTCCTACATCGGGCTCCCTACACAGTAGGGAGTCTGCTTTTCTCTCTGCCTCTGCCCCTCCCCCCAGCTCATGTGCACATGTGTGCTCTCAAATAAAATCTTTAAAAAAAGGAAAAGTAGGTTAAAATTATCATTCATTGCCTTTCAAAACATATCTAACAGAATTAATCTATGAATAAAAGTAGCCTATTACAAAATTAATAACAAAAATTATACTAAGTGCCATATATCTAATATTTAAGTCTAACAATTACAGATTACAGGTATTATTATTATCCATTATTGAGGAAAGGGAGGTTTAGAGCAAATAATGGAAACTGCTATTAACTATTAGAGAAGCAATGCCAAAGCCTATGCTTTTAAACATTATATTGCCTTCTTATAAAGTGTCTATTAAATAACAGGTAGTCAATAAACATCTGTTCAATTAATCAATATATGACCCTGCAACATTAAGCAAATGCAGCACTGATAGTTATAAGAAAATATTTGAGTAATTTGCTCAATTAAAAAATAAAATATTACTAACTTTAGGAGTTTATGTAGGATATGTTATTATTTTGCTCATGAATAAGTAAAAAGTAGCTCTAAAAGTACATGGGTTTAATTCTGTGCCTTGATAATGGAGGCAATGCAACTGACATTTGATTCTGGATGACTGAGGATATTATTTACTTCTCATTATATAGGATTACATATGTAAAAGGATAAACTGAATAATAAGTGGGATGGTATTCAATATGCTGAATGTTTTGATAGTCTATGCTACTACCTAGCTCTGTGAATTTAAGTAAGTTATACTTACAAATAATATGTGAGAATAACTGGTTAATTTAATACAAGTTATCTTACTATATTTAAAAGGTTACACCACAGTTAGGTAAAGGACAGGTCATCCTCATTTGGATTTCTTTTTTTTTTTTTTTTTAAGATTTTATTTATGAGAGAGAGAGAGAGAGAGGGGCAGAGACACAGGCAGAGGGGGAAGCAGGCTCCATGCAGGGAACCTGACATGGGACTCAATCCCAGTTCTCCAGGATCAGGCCCTGGGCTGAAGGTGGCGCTAAACTGCTGAGCCACCTAGGCTTCCCTTTTTTTTTTTCCCTTAAAGATTTTATTTATTTATGAGAGACACACAGAGAGAGAGAGAGAGAGAGAGAGAGAGAGTCGTTTGGATTTCTAGAATAATGAAGCATAGTACTTTCTATACAGAAAGTGATCTGACCAAGAAACCTAACCTTAAGTCGTCAGAGAACCACAGTAACAAAGGAGCTTATAGCAATAAAGTACAAGAGGGTATAAACTAATATTTTCAGGAGGGATCTTTGGATTTTACATAGAGTAATACCTTTATACCTCCCAATAAAACAAAACAAAGGAAAGGAAAAGAAGGAAATAAAATAGGGTCTTAAAGCTTTTACAAATGCATGAGTACCATGAGTACCTCCTGTGACTGTAACATGAACTGCATATCCTAGCAATACACAATAGATTAATCACAACAGATTAACAATATTAAAATATATTTACATTTTCATATAACATTAAGACCGTACTGAAGTTATATAGTACCTGTGTTAAAATCTAATTTGGTCATCTGAAGTGCATAGGCTTCACAATCCTTCTTACTAAAACTGAAAATAATTACAGGCTGAAAATTTCTTTCCATAATCATCTTCACAATCTTGAACACATTTGATGGTCCTGCAAAAACAGTACATATACCAACCCAAAAATTAACTCAGGATGGATTATAGAGCTAAATATAAAATCTCTAACTATATAAACGCTTAAAAACTATATAGGAGTAAATTTCCATGATTCGTTATTAGGCAAAGCATTCTTAGGTATGATACCGATAGCACAAACAACAAAAGAAAAAAAACAGATAAACTGTATTTCACTAAAATTAAAAACTTTTGTACTTCGATACCAACAATCAAGTGAAAAGACCTTTACCCACAGAATGGGAAAAAATAGGTAAGGGTCTACTATTCAGAGCATATAAAGAATTCTTACAACTCAACAACAACAAAAAAATGACAATTTCATTTTTAAATGGGGAAAAGATCTGAATAAGTAGTTCTCCAATAAGATATACAAATAGCCAACAAGCACATGAAAAGATACTCAACACATCATTAGCCATGAGAAAAATATAAATCAAAATCATAGGGGCGCCTGGGTAGCTCAGTGGTTGAGTGTCCACCTTTGGCTCAGGTCATGATCCTGGGGCCCTGGATCACATCCTATCAGGCTCCTCTCATGGAGCCTGCTTCTCCCTCTTTCTATGTCTCCACCTCTCTGTCTCTCATGAATAAATAAAATCTTAAAAAAAAAAAAAAAAACATATGATTTACCAGTTCATACCACAAGGCTGACTATATTCAAAGAGACATATTATAGTGAGTATTAGCAAGGATGTGGAGGAAATGGAAACTTCATAACCTTCTGATGGGAGTGTAAAATGGAGGTGCCATTTTGGGAAAATATTCTGGCAGTTATTCAAAAGGTTAAACATAAAAATACCATGACTTAGCAATACCACTGCTAGGTATACACTCTAGAGAAAAGAAAACATACATTTATATAAGCTTATATATAAATGCATGTTTTATAAATTTATAAATTTATAAATATAAATTTATATAAAAATTGGAGAACACAAATATTTATACCAGCATTATTCACAACAATCAACAAAGAGAAATAACCCAAATGTTCAACAACTGATGAATGGATAAATAAAATGTGATATATTCATATAATGGAATGCTATTTCATTGTAAAAGGGTTTAAGAGTATTGATTGACACATGCTGTAACGTGGATGACCCTTGAAAACATGCTAAATGAAATAAGCCAGTTGCAAAAAGCCACACAAATTATGATTCCATTTATTTGAAACACTCAGAAAAGGAAAATAGACATAGAAAGGCAGATTACTGATTGTGTGAGGTTGCAGATTACTGATTGTGTGAGGTTGAGGGGCAGGAGAAGACTTTAGGAGAAATACAGAATAACTGGTAATGGATACAGGGCTTCTTTCTGACTCGATGCGTATGTTCTGGAATTAGTGGCCGCACAAGTTTGTGAATATACTAAAATACACTGAACTACATACACACTTAAAAATGGTAATTTTTATGGTATGTGAATTATATATCAATAAAAAAATTGTGATGGTTGCATAATTCTGTTAATATACTAATAACCATAAAATTGTAGATTTTAATGGATAAACTGTATAGTATGTGAATTATACCTTAATATCATATATGAAAATGAGATGAACCTTTTATCCCATTTTATCATATACTATCTATTTATACAGTTTTCTGAGGGAAAAAAGTGAACAAAGTTCCACTTTACCTTTTGTTCCTCCTTTCCGCCCCTTCTGATCTCCTTTTGCCAAATCACCTGCATCTCGAAGTACTTGCATCGCAGTATTAAAATTATCTTCTCTGAAGTCACCCTGGAATCAGATACTTTTCTATGTAACCTTGCTAATATTTAACCACAATCCAAACCCTTTTTTTTTAAATCCAAGCCTTTTTCATATTTCAAAACAAAGCTTCCT
Source organism: Canis lupus dingo (assembly GCF_003254725.2). Classification (NCBI taxonomy): domain Eukaryota; kingdom Metazoa; phylum Chordata; class Mammalia; order Carnivora; family Canidae; genus Canis; species Canis lupus. Next base: position 41,300,060 of record NC_064244.1, on the reverse strand, counting down.
CAAAAAAAAAGTAATAACTATTACAAAGGTCAGTAAAAGAATGAAAAATGTTGTACATAATAGGTAATAAAAGGTGACAAAGATATTAAAACTGGAAAAACAAAAGATGTCTGAAACATGCCCTAAGTCCCTATTCTTCAGACATTTTAAAACACTGAAAAAGAAGGAAAAAAAAACTGAAAAGAAGAAAAATCTTAATTCATGCCTAAGAGAAACACAAGTCTTAAATATAATTTTGGAAATAAAAATACACACAAAGCCAACAGTTCTGGACCATAAACTACCTAAGAAAAAAATGGACTTATACTATTCTACTTCAGTTTTAGGAAAAATAGGTATAAACAACCAAGGGTGACATTATAGGGAAGAATCACAATTACTCCCTTACATTTTCATCAACAACAAGGTGCAGGCCATCTCCCCCTGCTGGAAAAATGTAGTGCTGCAATGGAGTAGGCCGGTAATCTGTGTAAATTACATGACAAGGCTGTAAAAGAAAAAAACAAACAAACAACAAAAAATCAACAATTAAACACATTTTTATGTCTTCAAAATAATACAGTATATTTAACTTACCTAAAAGACCTTGGGGAAATAAACTTTTGAATTCAACATTTCAAAAGAAGAAAAAAACTTAAAAAATTTAAAAAACCAGGCAAGAGAAAAATGTGGAACAATTAGGTCTACTGAATTATACTACCATCTATTCAATTTTATCAATCAGGGCCAAATATATGATATGAGTCTCAATAATGATCTTGGATTCAGACCCTAGACCTGTGATGCCATAATTATAGATGATGCCTGTTCCTACACAGCAGTAGTATGGTGACACAGAATACTCCCTGAAGTAAAATAGGATTTTTCTGCCCCACAGAGGGTTTTCAAAGGTTTAGTAAATCAGCAGATTGATCTAGCTCCTCCAGAAGATCCAATAGGTTTCTATCCTACAGAAGCAATACAGATGTTACAAAAATGTCATCAGAGAGCTTATAAAACAGGTAACAACTTGTAAGAACACTGGTATAAAGGAAAAATAAAGACAGGAAAATAAAACCAAGAATAAATTTAGCACAAATGAACAAATGCTTGTTATAAGGTCCTATACTCCTGCTAAAGTTGGACTACAAAAACAATTGGGAAACACAGTCAGTAAAAAGGCTGACAGTGTTCACATAGGAAGAATCAAATCACATGCTCAGGAGATGTCGTCCAGTTTCGTCCTAGTACTAGATCTTAGAGGAAATTCTCTACTACAAGGCCTCACTCTATGAGTAAATGCAGTAGTTTCCAAACCTGGCAAATCATCAGATCAACTTAGGAGCTTTTAAGAGTTAGCTCACAAGCCCCTACTCACAGAGATGTTGATATACAGGGTTTAAGATAGCACTTAGAAATACAAACTTGTAAAAAAAAAAGAAATACAAACTTGTAAAAACCAAGCCACATGATTTTGATAAGCTTGCCGGATGTGAGAAGTACTTTTACATTAAAATGTCTTCTTAATTCTAAGTGGCATCAAGAACAAAGTATAAAAGATAGTAGAGCCAACTTACAATGTTTTAAATATTGAAGACACCAAAAAAAAAAAAAAATACCTGTTTATGTAAATGGCAAATCCATTCAGCAAACTGTCGGGCATTTGGAATAGTAGCCGAAAGAAACACATAGTGGACATTGTCAGGAAGCAGAATAATAGTTTCTTCCCATACAACACCACGCTCTGAAAAAAATACATATACTTTGGAATTTACTGACAAGTAATCTAATATTATTTTCTCTCAAGCACAATAATTAAGAATGCAGACCACTTTACACAAAGATATTTTTAGCCACAGACCCCCTAATGAAAACTACTTTAGTTCTTACTATGAATTTGTCCAGTAGAAAGTTAGTAGACTAAACCCCTAAAAACACAATGTGCTCTGAAATAATAGCCTGCAAAGAACAGCTCCACACGGTATCCTTCTCACACAGCATAACAAGAATCCCTGACAATGGAAATAGTATTTCCATCTCACTTTGAGAAAGAGAAGTTAATTAATGCCTTTTAGAAAAGTTATAACAACAAATCTATTTATTTATTTACTTACTTACTTACTTACTGTTAAAAGATTTTATTTGAGAGAAAGCACATGAGCAAGGGGAAGAGCAGAGAGGGGGAGACGTGCTGACTCCCCGTCAAGACCTGAGCCAAAGGCAGACGCTTAGCAGACAGAGCCACCACACAGGTGTCCCCTAGTCAAACTTTAAATACTTCGTTGTCAGGGGCCATTTCTATCACTGCAGAAAGTTCTATCAGACAGTGCTACGTGAGATCTAACAGGAGGGGGAATTCAGTACTTCACAAATCAGGACACAACAGCAGCTCAGCTGAAAAGTCTTACATTTATTACTGAACCAACCTACTGGTATAGAGGCACATTTATTACTGAACCAACCTACTGGTATAGAGGCATAGTAACAGAGAAAATCATTCCCTTGATAAGACATGTCTCTTGGCCAGGTAGGAAGGATGTTTCCATTTTGATAGGATAGGAACATGTGATCTCCATGCAGCTTAAATATGTGTGCCAATTATGTTTGCTATTTCATGATTGCGATGCTTCCTCATAGACCCAGCTTGGTTCTTCTGCAGTGCCTCCTCTTGGAGTTGTACCTGATTTTATTACCAGTTTTCATCCAAATCCACTGGGGAATAGGACGATTCTGCTTTTGTTTCTTGGCCAGGAATCACTTGATTCTGAAAGTCTTGTGAGAAGACATGGTGATCACAGTCAACCACACGCAACCAGGATGGCGGCAGAAAGGAGACAGCTTATTTATTTATTCATGAGAGACACAGAGAGAGAGGCAGAGACACAGGCAGAGGGAGAGGCAGGCTCCATGCAGGGAGCCTGACGTGGGACTCAATCCTGGGTCTCCAGGATCCTGCCCTGGGCTGAAGGCGGCACTAAGCCGCTAAGCCACGGGGGCTGCCCTATAGCAACAAATTTCAAAGATACACCATTACTATACCATATAGCATCTTTCACCCAAATAACCCTCGTGATCTCTAGACATGAAAGATTTGATAAGCAGCAAAACTATGTCACTTTTTATTTAAATGAAAAAAAAAAAAAACCCTAGAAAAATCAGTTGAGAGATTCCTCTTAAAACAAACAAATACAGGATTCATGATTTTAAAACCAGAACAGCTCTGTTCAGAACCTAGGTGGCTCAGTGGTTGAGCATCTGCCTTTTGCTCAGGGCATGATGCTGGGGTCCTGGCATGGAGTCCCACATCAGGTTTCCTGCAGGGAGCCTACTTCTCCCTCTGCCTAGGTCTCTGCCTCTCAGTCTCTCATGAATAAATAAATAAAATCTTAAAAAAAAAAAAAAAAAACTTTAATTTTTTAAATAATTTTTATAATTTTTTAAATTTATTTATTTATGAAAGTCACAGAGAGAGAGAGAGAGAGAGAGAGAGAGAAAGAGAGGCAGAGACATAGGCAGAGGGAGAAGCAGGCTCCATGCACCGGGAGCCCGACGTGGGATTCGATCCTGGGTCTCCAGGATCGCGCCCTGGGCCAAAGGCAGGCGCTAAACCGCTGCGCCACCCAGGGATCCCTAATTTTATGAATTTGAAAGGGGTGAAATGTTTAAAAGGTAAATGATTTCATAAATTATATTACTTTCACTATAAATATACGTTAACTCAGTGCTTTAGTTTAAATAAAAGCTGAGTTTAAATATGTACATATGTAACTTTTAAATGTTAACAGTAGCTCTCCCAGTTCCACTCAAAATTCCAAGTATACTTACTTTTCCCTACAGCAGTGTAATGGTTCAAGTAAACGGATATTTATTTTTTCTCTCATTTTATTTCATAATCCCTATTTTATTTTATTTTTTTAACCATAAACCCACATTTCTTAGTTTTTAAAAACTGAAATACTAATAAAAATCCAAGTAAGTTAACTCCAGGCTGAAAATCTTAAAAATTTCTTTAACACTGATTTTAGAGAGTTCTCTATTAAAAGCAAACTAGCTTCAGGGCGCCTGGGTGGCTCAGTTGGTTAAGCATCTGCCTTCAACTCGGGTCATGATCTCTGGATCCTGGGATCAAGCCCTGAGTCAGGCTCCCTGCTCAGCAGGGAGCGTGCTGCTTCTTCTCCTTCTGCCTCTCTCCCCTGCTTGTTCATTCTCTCTCTCCCAAATAAAATCTTTAAAAAAAATTTTTTTTAATTCCAATTGTTTTGTATGAATTTGCATTTTTTTCACCCAGTTACTATTTAAGAAGTGGCATTTAAATGAGATCCCATCAGAAATACTATATCATGTTTCCCACAATTTAGTTTACTACAACTCTAGCCACATGAAAACTAAAAGCAACATTCAACAACTACTTATTCAAAATTCCTAAAGCCTTTAAGGAAAACACATGGCACACATTTCAGCAACATGACAGAACATACCTGAATCTCTCATGTAATGAATTTCATCAAATATGACCCATGCTACTTCTCGCATAACTTCAGAACCTCTGTACAGCATACTTCTTAAAATCTAAAAAAAAATATAAACAATTTAGCAAAATTTTAACATTACAGAAGTTCATCTTCCTAAAGAGGAATTTTGGAAATGCTTTTTTAATGGAAAAAAATAATTTTAGGTTACATATTTTAAATATGTTTCATAAACCAAATAATATTCCTTCTCTCTTAAAACCAAAATAAGTGACTTCTCAACAGTTACTAATTAGATACAGTTCATGGAATTACCACCACTACCTGCACATATGTTAAATATGAACCCACTTTATTGTACATATAATACTTATCACAAAACCCACATTGTCTAGGACATGAAAGTAACTTAAAATGGTCTTCTATTTAATGTATGGTACCTTATACTGTTTACTGATTTTTTTTGCTTCATCTCACAACATGGATATTCTCTGGCAACTAGTATTCTGATTTTTGAGTTAAAGAACATCTTCCACACATGGAAAAACGCTTTGGGAATGGAAACTTACTTTGGGTACCAGAATGAAAAGTGAGCAATGCTTTTGCCTGGCAGACCAGAAGTTAATTTATGCTGTCTATTGTATCATGTCCTTGTAAAATGCAGGGATATAATTCAAGAATGTATAAAAGATACATCTGTATAAAGATAGCTGTGCTCAAAACCTAAGATATTATAAGTATATATGTTTTAAGTGAAACTTGACTATCACCATGGGGAAGAAGCTAAACTTAACTGGACATTTTTAAAAAGTTATTGATGTATTTTTATCAACACTAAGATGCAAAAATAAAAAATCAAATGGAAAGAAAAGCCACTACTTACATGAATCTATGTATGCAAAACCGTCAATGTCACCGACAGTAAGTCTTTTAAAAATATTAGGTGAAAAATAATTCTATCAATGATAGTCATGGGTGGCCCGGGTGGCTCAGTGGTTTAGTGCCACCTTCAGCCCAGGGCCTGAACCTGGAGACCCGGGGCTGAGCCCCACGTCAGGCTCCCTACATGGAGCCTGCTTCTCCCTCTATGTCTCTGCACCCCCTTCTCTCTCTGTGTCTCATTAATAAATAAATAAAACCTTAAAAGAAATGACAGTCATGTGACAAATAACAGAATTAATAATTTACACTTAAATTTATATAATTACTAAATCCTTTAAAGGTGAACTTCTCCTTTTCAAGTAAATCTACTCAAAAAATAAAGTATTACATTTTATCTATATAGATCAACTGATAAAGCATTAGATGTTCTAATTGAATAGATAAATTAATAAAATTAAAAAGGAAAAACTGGATTAAGCATTATATAAATTACCTCTGTGGTCATAACAAGACAAGATGCTGTAGGATTAATAGTAACATCTCCAGTCATCAAACCAACATCTTGAAATTCTTCATACATTTCCCGGTATTTCTGGTTACTCAGAGCCTTAATTGGGCTGGTAAATATTACACGCTGTTTTTCCCTTAAGGCTAATGCAATGGCATACCTAAAAATGTGAAAGCAAATAAGAATAAAGTATTCAAAACCTTTTCTTTAAACTACATAATTTTTTAAAAATTCTATTAATGTATAAATTATGTCCCAACTTCCCCTAGTTACTTATCTTAATGGACTTTGCAGAACATTAATATCTTATTCTACTTACTAGTAACAAGCTCTTAAAATAATAATTATAATAATAAATATGAAGTGTAGTGGTCTAAATAAACAAGAATATTTAACTGTGGACTACTGAAATTAACGTAACTTAATTACTAATACCAAAAGATTACTAAAGGTTACCCTGTTTCTTGGAAGTAAAAAACTTTTAGTTCTAGAAATGGGTCTCCAAAAGTTTAGAGGCTCTGCCTGTCACTTTATACATACATATATACAATTAGCAAACCCTGGAAAATGAAATTTTGTTCTTCTGAGTTTCAAAAATAAGTTCATCCAGATGTATTCTTTCCCACATGTAATAATTATCAAATCATTCCTTGCTTGGGAGTCATGGTGGGTTCTAATTTTGAAAAGTTCATGCACAGCTATTAACAAAATGTAATAGTGTAGTTTTTTTTTTTTTTTAATTCTATTAGGTATTTAAATAAAGACTATGAAATGATAACTAAGGTTAGCACTGTGGTAGAGTGTCCTTGTTTAAAATATAATTCTGGCCCAAAACAGGCTCATAATCTAATTGGGGAAACAAAAATATTACTCATCACAAACATATAACCTTACTCTCCAAACACTGAAATAACTAAAAGCTGTCCAAACATTATCAAATACATAGTTTAAGAGATAGATATGAAACTGAAAAGGATATAGAGATGCTACAATATATTATCTAAAATGTCCACTTTCGAACAAAAATTTAGAAGATACAAAAAGAAACAGGAAGTATGATCCATACATAGGGGAAAAAAGCAGTCATGAGAAACTAATTCTCAGTGGGTCCAGATGTTGGACTCAGTAGACAAAGACTTAAATGCAGCTATCCGAAACATGTCCAGAAAATAGAAGTCATGTACTAAGAAAGGAAATAGAAAGTAATTATTCAACAGGCCATTACAAGAGAGATGTCAAAACTACACCATAAATAAATGAAAACACTACAGATGAAAAGTATTAACTAAAATGAAGAATTCACTAGATGGGCTCAAGAGCAGATTTGAGATGATAGAATAGTATTGGTAAATATGCAGTATCACTAGATACGAAGATAAATCAACAAAAATGACCAAATTTAAAGAAAGAAACAAAAGAAAAAAAATAGTGTCCCAGCGGAAGTTCCAAAGTGAGATAAAAGTATTTCAAAAAATAACAATGAAAACTTCCTAAATTTGTTTAAAAATATATTAATCTACAGATCTGACAAGAACAATGAACCAAAGCAGGAAAAAATAAAAAAGAATCTCACCTAGAAGCACTGTCAAACTGCTGAATAACAAAGACAAATAGAAAACCTTCACAGGGGACACCTGAGAGGCTCAGCAGTTGAGCATCTGCCTTCAGCTCAGGGCATGATCCCAAGGTCTGGGATCAAGTCCCGTATCAGGCTCCTTGTGGGGAGCCTGTTTCTACCTCTGCCTGTGTCTCTGCCTCTCTCTGTCTCTGTCTCTTAAAAAAAAAAAAGAAAAGAAAAGAAAGCCTTCACAGCAGCAGCAAAACATTAAGCACTGGAAAACATTAAAAGACTCAAACTTTTGAAGATAAAAAATCCAATGTCTGATTTGAAATACAATGGATAAAAATGAAATCAGATTAGACATTGCAGGAAAAAAAAGATGAATAAACTTGAAGACTTGTCAAGAAAATCTGTCTAAAGTGAAAAAGAATAAACTCAAAAAAAAAACCAAAATAATAAAAACAGTATAAGTGGGCTTTGAGACAACCTAAAGTGGCATGATAGAAGTTGAAGTCCCCAAGGAACTAGGAGGAAGGAGAATGCTTGGAAAAAAAAAAAAAAAAGCTGAAAATATCCCAAATGTGATATAAAATATAATACACGTACAAATCTGAAAGCCCAATAAACTCAAGCATAAGAAAAGTGAGAACTATGTAAAACCACATTATAATCAAATTACTTCAAGACAATGATGAAATTAAAAGCAGCCAAACATTCTATCGAGGCAATATGCAAGGAAGCAGAGAAATGCAGGGAAGTCAATCAAAACAAATGAAAACAGTAACAAGATGAAAAAAGGAGCAACAAGGACATTTAAACAGTTTGTAACAGTATTCCATAAGTTTAAGAAGCTAGGAAAAGGGTGCCGGGATGGCTCAGGAGGCTAAGAGTGTGCCTTTGGCTAGGTCATGATCTGAGGGTCCTGGGATTGAGCCCCACATAGGGCTCCCTGCTTAGTGGGAAGTCTGCTTCTCCCTCTCTCTACCCAAACTGCCCCCTCTCAGCTTGCAATGCTCTCAAATAAATAAATAAAATCTTAAAAAAAAAAGCTAAATGAAGTTAAGTACTAAGTAGAGATACTGGAAATAAAACAATAAAAATCACACACACAACTGAACTTCTCTAGTAAGGAAAACTATAATATCTGAGATGAAAATGCAATGAATGGGATTAATAATATAATAGACAATGTAGAAGCAAAAGGTAATGGAAGACACTGCGTTAGAAAAGGCCCAAAATGAAACACAGAAAAATGGAAAATATCAGTGTATCATGAGACAACTTTAAGTGGCCTAATATACTCCTAATTAGAGTTCTCAAAGAAGAGCCATAGGGAGCAATGAAAAACAAACCCAGAGCTTAAGAAACATGAAAACAACTATACCAAGCCTCATCATAAACAAACTGCTTAAAACCAATGATAAAGATAAAACCTTAAAGTAGCCAAGAAAAAGATACATTATCTGCAGAGGAACAAGGTAAGGTTGACAGGGGATTTCCGGTCATAAACTACACAAGTCCAAAGGTACTCTTAGAATTAGAATTCTAGGGGATCCCTGGGTGGCGCAGGGGTTTAGCGCCTGCCTTTGGCCCAGGGCGCGATCCTGGAGACCCGGGATCGAATCCCACGTCGGGCTCCCTGCATGGAGCCTGCTTCTCCCTCTGCCTGTGTCTCTGCCTCTCTCTCTCCCTCTCTCTCTCTGTGTGACTATCATAAATAAAAAAAAAGATTAAAAAAAAAAGAATTATAATTCTATATGGAGTGCAAACAGCTTTCAAAAATGAAGACAAAGTAAAAGTTATTTTATTTTTATTATTTATTTTTTTAGTAAAAGGTATTTTAGACATAAAAAGTTGAAAGGATTTTTCATTAGAAGATTTGTACTACTATAAATGTAAAAGAGTTTTTCCAGGAAAAAGAAAAATAATGCCACACAGAAATCTGGATCAAATAACATACCAAAACATCAAATTATTTTGGAAACATACCAAAAGCATTTCCCAAATATACCAAATCAAACAAAATCTGTGGTGTAGCTAAAGCAATATTAAAGAAAAACTTGTACCACTAAATGCCTATATTAGTGAAAGACAGGTCTCAAATCAATTACTTCATCTTTCCTCCATAAAGCTAGAAAAAGGAGAGCAAATGAGTCCCCCAAATCTGAATCTGACTCATAAAATAGAAAATAAAACAGAGCAAAATCAATGAAACCAAAAACTTTTTCTCTAAGATCAGTATGACTGATCACCCTCTAACAGGCTGACCATTAAAAAAATACATTACCCTGATAGCAAAACTAGGAAAGGATATTACAATTAACTACAGACCAATATCCTTTATGAACAAAGACGCAAAAATTCTTAACACATTTTTAGAAAAATCTAATCCAATAATATATTTACCAACATGAATTTTTTGAGGTTCCTAGAACCCAATGACACATGGGGGACTCCTCTACTAATAACACCAAGCAATTCTTACCAGTAGGGTGTTGAGAATTCAACTAAATTCTGATATTCACCAGAGACAGCATCAGATTCTATAGACTAAGGGCTCAGTTCTACAAACACTGCCTTCCAGCCCCCACTTCAGATGCCAGTAGCAAGTCCTAAGCCAGTTACCTGTGCTTCTGACCAATCGGTTTCAGATTGAAGGTTCCAACAGCTTCCTCCTTGGTATGGACCAATTGGCTAAAGCAGCTCACAGAACTCAGGACACACTTACTTACATTTATCAGTATACTAAAGAATATATGAATCAACAACTGGATGAAGAAATACATGGGAAAAAGATGAAGAGCTCCCATGCCCTTCCCATCCAGGTGCGCCATCTCCTGGAACATCTGTTCTAGGAACACCTGCACGTTACCAACCTGAAAACCCAATGACCCGAGTTCTTTTGTTTTTTTATGGAAGCTTCACTACAGAATCATGACTAAGTCATTGGCCACTGGCTGATTCAACCTCCAGCCCTTTTCCATCTATCCTCAGTGGAGGTCAGGGAAGAGGGTGGGTGGAAAATCATATAAGTGGTTCTCCTGGGTATCAGCCCCTCTTCCAAGTCACATAATTAATTTAATAAAAGACATCTTTACTGCTCTTATCACATGAAATTTCCAACAGTTTTAGGAATCCTGACTTAGAAACCATGGATAAAACCACTGGAATGACCAAATATATATTTTTTATAAATCACAATACTGCAGTTTATTAATAGGTGTATTTATCATGACCTTGCAGAGTTTATCTCAGGATGGTTTATTATTTTAAAATTAATGCATTCATCATAGTAACAGAAAAAAGAAGCATTTGACAAGATATAATAACTAAATATCCTATATGCATATACACATATACACGCAAACTTGGAATAAAAGGGAACGTCCTCAACTTGATAAAAGGCATCTATGAAACACCTACAGATAACAGCATGCTGATGGAAGACTTAGTCTCAGGAACAAGGCAAAGATGTTCTCTCATCACTTCTATTCAACATTATACTGGATTTCCTAACCAGTTCAATAAGCAAAGACATTAAAAGTATCTAAAGTAGAAAGAAAGAAGGAAAACTGTCTTCACTTACAGAAATCAAACAGAAAAACTTAAACTTTTAAAGGGTGAAAGAAACAAAAAATTATTTTAAAATTTCATTTAAAAAGCACAAAGAAAAAAAAAAGCACAAAGAGAACAAGAACAAAGGAGCACAAGACATCCAGAAAACTAATAAAATGGCATCAAGTATATATCTATTAATAATTATTTAAACGTAGATAGAGTAAATTCTCAAAAAAAAAAAAAAAGTAGCTGAATAGATTAAAAAAAACACAAATTCAGCTATATGCTACCTAAAGAGACTCACTCCAGACGTAAGGACACACACAGACAGAAAATGAAGGAAAAAGGATATTCCATGCAAATGGGAACAAAAACAGGGGTTAACTATACTTTTGTACTCTTGTCAGACAAAACAGACTATTATAAGAGATAAAGAACATTACATAATAACAAATGGGTCAATCCAGCAAGCAGATATGAGATTATAAACCAACACAGGAGCACCTACATAGATAAAGCAAATATTAACAGGCTTAAAATTTCCTTTAAATAGATAAAGCTACTCACTCAGCGCATACAGTTTTTCCTGCTGATGTATGTGCAGATACTAAAACAGACTGATTATTATCAACACACTGAATGGCTTCTCTTTGAAAAGCATCAAGAATGAATGGGTATTCCTATAAAAAGACAATAACAATATCTACATTAAAATATCTTGCCATTCAGAACACACTTAAAATTAAGGAATGCTACCCCTCCAAAGCATTCTGGGAGCATTTATGATTCTATTTAAGAAATATGCTACCCAATAGAGAAAGTTAGGAAGAGTTAAAAAAAAAAAAAAACCTTTAACTAAACAGTGAAGAAGTTAATTATACTGTCTAATCTTTCAATTTACTTTGCCAATATACACATTATATTAGTTACAACACAGGAACATGACCATTTATCAACATGTTTTGTGGTAGGCACTAAGCAACATTTTCCATATATTATTATTATTGATCTTCACGATAACCCCTAAAATAAATATTCTTTCATTTCACAGATGGGAACTCTGAAGCTCTGAAAAGCAAAGTTCCCACTTAAGTTTACTCAGCAGAGATAGAATAATATATCTACTAGATTTTAAAGAGTTCATGCTTACTCCATCATTCTGCCTTCTTCAGTTAGAGAAAACATGACTTGGAAAGCTTGTATTTATTATTTGAGTTCTATCAGAACTTCAAAATCCACTCAATACAAGCATTAGTTTAAGTTCCTTAAAAGCTTGTTAAATGTTAAACTCCCAAAACTATATGTATAACTTATTCATTCATGCTTCTGTTCCTAGAGAAAGGTTGATAATTTTGATTAGATTCTTTAAAAAGGTGAAGAATCGGGATCCCTGGGTGGCGCAGCGGGTTAGCGCCTGCCTTTGGCCCAGGGCGCGATCCTGGAGACCCGGGATCGAATCCCACATCGGGCTCTCGGTGCATGGAGCCTGCTTCTCCCTCTGCCTGTGTCTCTGCCCCTCTCTCTCTCTCTGTGACTATCATAAATAAATTAAAAAATTTAAAAAAAATAAAAAATAAATAAAAAATAAAAAGGTGAAGAATCATTACTTTCATTTTTAAAAATCTCATCACATGATGCCTTTTTAAAATCATGTTTACTGATTTAGTTCTCACTGTATCTGACTTCAGGTGGCTTATTCTTGGTTTATACACACTGGAAATATAAAAATCTCATTTCAAAGAGCTTAGGATTTTTAGAAGAGACACAAAACCGTACAAACTGTACCGCCTAAAGTACAGACCTTTGCAGCTTTTCCAACTCGAGGTTTAAGTGGTAAATAATCTTCATCTGCAGGAAGTGCAACCTGATGTGAAAAAACAGAGTCAACAACTTACTATTTGGAGAACTGATACATTCAACACTCCACAATTAATGATAGTTTGAAAAACACAAGTGATAGTGTTTGATAGTCTTAGATATTGTAAAATCAAATAATTGCCTTTAATCATAAGATAAATGCTAAGGCTATAGGATAATCAAAAAACCCCTACTTGCATTTATCTAATGGTAACGTTATTAATACCAATTAAGTTTATTTCCCCAAAGAAAATGTGTTTAAGGTCTAGGACCTATCCTTGGTATCTTTGTATTTTCCATAACTAACATATTGCTCAAAAAAGCTGTATGGAGGGGCACTGAGTGGCTCAATGGTTGAGCATCTATCTGCCTTTGGCTCGGGGCGTGATCCTGGGGTTCTGGGATCAAGTCCCACATCAGGGTCCCTGCAGGGAGCCTGCTTCTCCCTCTGCCTATGTCTCTGCCTCTCTCTGTGTGTCTCTCAAAAATAAATAAAAATAAAATCTTTAAAAGAAAAAAAAAAAAAGCTGGGGCAGCCCTGGTGGCTCAGCGGTTTAGCATCGCCTTCGGTCCAGGGCGTGATCCTGGAGACCCAGGATTGAGTCCCACATCAGGCTCCCTGCATGGAGCTTGCTCCTCCCTCTGCCTGTGTCTCTGCCTCTCTCTCTCTGTGTGTCTCTCATGAATAAATAAAAATCTTAAAAAAAAAGTTTAATGGACATAAAAGGGATATTTCTACATGAAAGAAAACTACATAGAATAAAATGATACTCCTTATTTCCTAAAACAGAAAATTTACTTTCCTCCAGTGAAGATTAAGATCTGGAGAGAAAAAAAAAAAAAAAAAAAAAAAAAAAAAAAAGACGTGGAGAGCAGTTCATAATGTATCTAAATTCCCAAGAACTAAATCATGTAGTATATAAATCCAGAGGGTCAAAATAAAGTACACACAAAAATTAGAAATAATTTATAAGAGCAAAACTTCAATAAATAAATATTACATGAGATTACCATCTTAGAAATACTAAGAGATTGTGGGTAAACTTCCAACTCAATTACAGATGACCCTTGAACAACATAGGATTTGAGGCAACAATCCTTCTCCTGACCCTGCTCCGCGCTGTTGAAAAATCCTTGTGTAACTTTTGAGTCCCTCAAAATTTAACTATTAGTAGCCTACTGTTAACCAGAAGCCTTGATAACACAGTTAACACATTTTATATATGTATGTAACTGTAGACTAGTAGACTAGTATATAACTATAGACTATACTCTTATAATAAGTAATCTAGAGAAAATAATGTAATTAAGAAAATCCTAAGGAAGAGAAAAATACATACAATACTGTTGTTTATTTTTTTATTTTTATTTATTTATTCATGAGAGACACACACAAAGAAAGAGAGAGAGGGAGAGGCAGAGACACAGGAAGAGGGAGAAGCAGGCTCCATGCAGGGAGCCTGATGTGGGACTCGATTCCGGGTCTCCAGGATCAGGCCCTGGGCGGAGGTGGCACTAAACCGCTGAGCCACCGGGCTGCCCAATACTGTTGTTTATTAAAAAATACCTACTTTTAAGTGGATCTGTGCAGTTCAAAATAGCCTTGCTCAAGGATCACCTATATAATCAATGTGGGTAGTATTTCATAAAGGAATAAATTATACCCTGATTATAATTAAGAAAAGTGAAACTTACTAAATTATGAAAACCAATGAATAATACCCAGTATAACGAATGTTATAAGAAATGCGACATTCTAAATGCAACCTACAAAGGGGAGACAATAGTTAGATTTTGGTATTTTATCCTGCACACGTTAAGAAAGAGTAACTTATCAAGTACTTTTTACTAATGAATGAATACTTCTGGGGGATAACAGTTTTCATTAGTCTTTCCCTTAATAATGTTTATTCCTCTTTACTAGGATTCCAAGAAACTTCTAAGTAATTTCTGATTCACAGGTAGTTTGATAGTTAGACAACTACTTATTCTTAATTTAAGGAAATGACATATTTTTATATACCTCCATCTCTTATGAACATGATGAAAATGAGTCCTATCCAAGAAAGCACAACCCCTGGTATACTGACAAAACCAGATTTCTGGATCTGGAAATCCAAAGCCCAGACCCCAAATGATGGTATGATTCCCATAGGAATCCCTATAGGGCTGTATCTGATTAGTTGAGTGACACTCTCACATCTTTCCTGGTACTTTCTATGACATGAACAAAGAACATCAGTGTGAAGCAATTAAGATTTTAGCTTCTGTAAGATTTAACAGAAAAAAGAACAACAGATTGTATTTTCACACGTACAAGAATCAGTACTGAAAAGTCTGGGTTAACAGTAACATACGAAAAGAGAGAGACTAAGGAGTCAGAGAAATAGAAAACTAGTAAAATGATCAAGAGTCAACAGACCTACCAGATAGTCATTGCTGACTTTTGCCACAGCAGTTTGAAAGAAATGGAGAAGAAATCTAAGCGCAGTATATTTAAAAATGAATGGCAAGTTAGTGTAGCCTGGATTTTCCTAGCAGAGCACTCAATAGCAACTCTGAAAAGTAAGGGATCACATCTCTTTTATCTTTTTATATTCAGTGAATAATACAATGTTCCTGGCACTCAAAAGATATATACTGCATTAATGACTACAGAAGGGGGGAAAAATATAGTGGCTGAAAAGCAATCCAGAATAAGAGAAGCTTCTGAATATTCATATGCTGATAGGGAAGGGCAAATAGAGAAGATAAGATATTCGACTCTAGAAACAGTCAAGGAAAAAATGGAATGATCTAAGTCTTTGTGAAAGCAAGGTTAAGTTACAACCAAGAACACGGGCAGAACAAGCTTCCTTAGCATTGCTTTTTCCTTTGAGTGTATGTGACAGGTACAGAGAGGCATGGTGAAGGAGGTTATAAAGACAGGACACCCCAGCTTGATAGACTTAAGCCTCTAAATGAAGTGAAAGGTAAAGTTAGTTGCTAAAAAAGTGAGAAGTGACAGAAGGAGGAGTTGTAGAGTAATTCTGGAGGACAAATAGAACTTTTGACCTCTTAAGAGCAAATTTTGCACCACCCCCTTACAATCTTTTTAAGACCAGAGAATTGAATAGGGGTCTAATATAAGTACTGAATGAACGAGCAAATGAGTATTACAAATGCCAAAGGAAGTGCTATTCTAAAGGAACATAAAGGAAATTATGAAAACAAGTGCAGAAAAACAGGTATTTTATTTTACTTTTTTAAAGATTTTATTTATTTATTCATGAGAGACACAGAGAGAGAGGCAAAGACATAGGCAGAGGGAGAAGTAGGCTCCCCATAGGTAGCCCGATGTGGTACTCAATTCCGGGACTCCAGGATCATGCCCTGAACCAAAGGCAGACGCTCAACCGCTGAGCCACCCAGGTGCCCCAAAAACAGGTATTTTTTTTTTTTTTTTTTTTTTTTTTTTTAATTTTTATTTATTTATGATAGTCACAGAGAGAGAGAGAGAGAGGCAGAGACACAGGCAGAGGGAGAAGCAGGCTCCATGCACCGGGAGCCTGATGTGGGATTTGATCCTGGGTCTCCAGGATCGCGCCCTGGGCCAAAGGCAGGCGCCAAACCGCTGCGCCACCCAGGGATCCCAAAACAGGTATTTTAAAAACAAGGTTCTAACATCTATCAAAAGCCATTTTTCTTAATTTGGAATTACTCTGCTTACTCAATTAAGACTTTTAAGAAGACTTACCAGTTACCTATAATAACTTATAAGGTCATATTGTAAAGACAAAAGGCTTAGTATAAAGAAAGAGTGTTACCTTTATAAATTCTGACTCCTAAAGTGTTACTACAAGCTACCAGAGAGTACCACCACATGGCAAATAATGAAATTGCAATATATCAATAACCAAAACAAGACATGAAAAAGGACATGACCTGTAAAACGGCGCTGTCATTGAGTATGGGAATGAACATGTACTGAACACCTCATCTGTATTTTCTAATTTTCTTCTATAATCTTCATAACCACCCCATGAGGTATATCGCATTATCCCAAATTTAAAAATTAAAAAAACCAATGTCAAAAAGGTTAAGAAATTCATCTAAGACTGTGTTAGATAAACTGCTATTTCAAGATGAGTTCAGTTTAGAACACAAAGCCCCAAGCTCCTTTCACTGGACTACATACACCCCAAAGGAACTATTACTGTTTCCAACACCCCTAAGATTAAATTGCTTGCTAACAATTATACTAGACAGCCCAAAGCAAACTCCCACTGATAACACTAACTTCCTATATACTGTTTGCACTTACCTCATGTGTACACCCTTCAACAGTTTCAACGGACTGTACCTTGACTCTGGGCATCAAGTCTGCCAAACTTAAAAAAAAAAATTATTACAGTTATATTAAAATAAATTACTTTTCTATAATTGGATAATAAGCCTCCAGTTTGCACTGTTAAGGAAAATGACACTATTCAATTATCAATATTCTGAACTGGAAAAATATGGCTATTAAGAATATTAAAAAAATCTTTCCCATTACTCAAATTTATGCTGAGAATTCAAAATGATCTGTTACTGTCTACACTTACAAATACAGTACAGATGCCAAGTGGATTATTCAAAGAATTATGTCAGCTTAGTTCCAGTAATTACTAAAAAAAAATTTTTAAGTACTCTTCCAAAGCACTGTCACTACTTTAAAACAAGAAGCTGGTTATAAAAACCATTATGATAGAGAGTACAAAATAAACTAGCTTAATACAGACATGCTAGAATTTAAAGAAGTGTTCCCTATTCTCCTCAAAATCCTAAGTTCTCATCTAGGTCCTGCTTAGACTCTGAATGGACAGGACTGGATAAACTGAAGAAATGTAGATGTATTTTTGTGCTAGGTTCATTTTCTTACTGATTTTACTTTTCATTTTTATTTAAATCCATAATCAGTTATAATACTTTGGACAAAACCCAAGGGTTACTACAATAAGCAACGATGATTTTTTTTAAACTGTCAATATTATATTGTAATATATTCCACTAGCTTTGGAAAAGTGGATCTGAAATATTTCAGTGACACATCTACCACCATTTACAGTAGCTACTTTTGCTAGCTACAACAGGTAACTGGTTTGAAAAATTCACAGAAAGAGTACATTTTTCATGGTAATACCAAGACAAAATATGGCATACAAGAGGAAAGCAAAGCTATTAAGATTCATCAATTTCTATGAAAAGAAACACCAGTTATTTCAGTCATAGATATCCATGGGTCTCCTTCACTGACAGTAGTCTTAAGATTCATAGCCACTCTATTCCAACATGTAACAGTAAAAATCTAATTCCACTTAATATTCCTTCTCATTTATATTTTCTATTAGGCCAGTTTTATTCTTTCTATTTATTCCACTCTCAGTGATCCTCTTCTTGGGACATTAAAAATAAATGTGGTGGGGTTTTTTTTTTACCTTAAAAAAAAAAAAATCAGGCTTCACAATTCCTTCTCAAAATTGGATTTTAAAATATTAAAAGATAAACCTTTTCTATATTGTCTTCCATTTCCCCAAACTTATACAAATATTCTATATTTTTGCATGTATTTAACTAAGAAATATTTTTCATTTATTTAATGCAACAAATACCTTTATAACGTAGCCACATGTGAGTAATCTTCAAGATTTTCTGCAACCATCTAATTTAAGAGTAACTAACTAACATTTATGATAATGGAAATATTACCTTAAATCTTCAGTTATTGATTCTTCCACCCTAGGCTTCTTTCCAAAAATGGGTTCATCTGTGCCCTCAAAATCTGCATCTCTCTTGGTTTTTCCAATATTAGTCGACTCAGACTGCAATTTACCATCAAAACGTTTCCTGAAAGTAAATGATTTAGAATCAATTCTGCAGTATCAGTTCTTACTTTGAGAGTGATTCTATAAATTATTATCCTGTATATAATATATGCCATTAACACAAAGTCCTAGAAGTAGATGTTCCAAATCAAAACTCGTTAAAGCCCAGAATATCCTAAAAAAACTGAACACTACTCCTTCGACATTTCATATTTTCTTGTAAGTTTTACTTTAAAAATATTCTAGAGTTTACATGAACACAATTATTAACATCATACTTTTAAAAATTATAAATTAAAAGTTAAACATTGGATTTACATGGGCACCTTCAATAAAAATTTAATGCTTTGGCTTATGCCATGATATTACTATCAAAAAGAAAACTTTTTCTTTGTGGTTGGATGCATTGGTCAAAAGTAGTGACAACAGAAGCACCTAGGTGGCTTAGTCTTAATGGTTAAGTGTCTGCCTTCGCCTCAGGTCATGATCCCAGGGTCCTAAGATTGAGTCCTGTGTCACTGCTCCCTTGCTCAGCATGGGAGCCTGCTTCTCCCTCTGCCCCTGCTAGTGCTTTCTCTTTCACTCACTCTCTCTCTTAAATAAATAAATAAAATCTTTGAAAAAAAATAAAAGTGACAATAAATGGTACTTGGTGGACTAGTTACCCAGAGAGAAATTCAATCTGACCTACATGAGTGTTACACTAAAAAAATCAATTACACGTGGATTTTAGATTTAATTGTGAAAGGCGAAATGACAAAGCCTCCAGAAGATAAAATGATAAAAACTATTTTCATGTTTTACTAAATAGGACATAAAATTACTAACCAAAATTTAAGTCTGATAAATTGTAGTGCATAAAAACTAAGAATTTCTGCTAATGAAAAGATAACATTAAGAGAGTAAAGAAGGCAAGACAAAGAGTGGAAGTGGATATTTGAACCACATAACTGACATATGCCATATATCTAGATAATACGTAAGAGGTGGAGATTACAAATTTAAAAATAAAGAAGTGGAAAAAAAGACTTGAACAGGCATTTTACAAAAGAGGATATCCAAATGGCCAACAGGAATATGAATATAAGCCCAAACTAATTCCTTATCAAGAAAATAAAAATGAGACTATGCTGAATCAGGGCAGCCCCGGTGGCACAGCGGTTTAGCGCCACCTGCAGCCCAGGGTGTGATCCTGGAGACTCCGGATCGGATAGAGTCCCATGTCGGGCTCCCTGCATGGAGCCCTCTGCCTGTGTCTCTGCCCCCGCCCCCACTCTGTGTCTCTCATGAATAAATAAAATAAAATAAAATCTTAAAAAAAGAGAGAGAGACTATACTGAATCAGTGGCTCTCAAATTTTTGGACTCTGAATTCTATACGAGTCTTAAAAATGATAGAGGATTTCAAAGAATTTTGTTTATGTAGTTATACCTATTGGTATTTACCACATTAGATATTAAAAATGAGAATTTTAAAAATATTTACTTGTTAATTCATTTTAAAATAGCAATAACAAAGCATAATGTTAACATAACACTTGAATGAATGTTTTCAAAAGATAATCCTTTTTATTTATTTATTCATGAGAGATACAGAGAGGCAGAGACATAGGAAGAGGGAGAAGCAGGCTCCATGCAGGTAGCCTGATGCAGGATTCAATCCCATGACTCTGGGATCACGACCTGAGCCGAAGGCAGACGCTCAACCACTGAGCCACCCAGGTGTCCAAAATATTTTTTAATGACAAGAGCAGCCATGTTTTATATTTTTCCAAGTCTCTTTAATGTCTGGTTTAATAGAATGCATTTGGAGTCTACATCTCTTTCTGCACTCAACTTGAGATTCATGAATAATCCGGAGTCAAATTCAGACATAAAGGTATATATTCTGAATGTTTCCATCTCCATTTATATTTACAAACAGAAAAAAAAAAAAAACTAGTACATTATCAGGATAGTCACTTTTTCTGGAGGAAAGAAAGATGTCTGAAACATTCTAATTTTTGTATCAAACGAGGGTTACATTTGTATGTTCATTTTATGAAAATTCATCTTAGGGAGCACCTAAGTGGTTCAGGTCATGATCCCAGGGTCCTGGGATGGAACCCCTCATTTGGCTTTCTGCTCAGAAGGGAGACTGCTTCTCCTTCTCCCTCTGCCCTTTCCCCTGCTCTTAAATAAATGAATTAAAAAAGAAAAGAAAAGAAAACTCATGTGCATTTATATCTCTTTTTATGTTTTACTTTACTTTTTTTAAAGAGTAACAAATAGAATGATCCCTATGCTTGAACAATCTTTCTGTAACAAAGTTCCTTCTTTGATGCTTAGCAAAATGTAAAATTTGTAAATCCTATTACTTCCAACTTAGTCAAAAAGGTATTCACTCTTGTCTCATATTTGCTGCTACTTATGTGAATCTTTTTTGGACAAGCAATATCCTTGAGTCTCAGTAAAGTAAGATATTTGGATGATACCTAAGATCCCTCTAGTTCTAACATTCAACTGTTCTACCCTTGAATTGGTAAGCATCAAAAATCTATTACAATGAAAACTTACTAACAGCTGGTGACAACTGTAAAACAGAAAAAAATTAGTTTGCATAACTCTAAGAAACTTAAAACCTAAGTTTATAGACACTTCCCTTCAGAAAGAGCTATATTATTCTTTATTATTGTATGTTAGACTTTTAGATCTATATTTCTCCAATTATTTATTATAACTTGGTATATGTCACATGTGGAACTTGCTCACTTGAAACATTTGACTTAAATGGACAGAAATAAAGTGTCACAGATAATAAGCCTACCCTCTAAGAATAAGTTTATTTTTTTCAAGATTTATTTATTTATTATTTATTTATTTATTTAATTTATGATAGTCACACAGAGAGGGATGAGAGAGAGGCAGAGACACAGGAGGAGGGAGAAGCAGGCTCCATGCACCGGGAGCCCAACGTGGGATTCGATCCCGGGTCTCCAGGATCGCGCCCTGGGCCAAAGGCAGGCGCCAAACCGCTGCGCCACCCCTCAAGATTTAATTTTTTTTAAAGTCATCTCTACACCCAGTGTGGGGCTTTAACTTACAACCCCGTGATCAAGAGTCGCCCACTTTACCAACTGAGCCATCCAGGCACCTGAAGGATAAGTTTTTTGATTTACTGAAACTGCATGAAAATGTTTTATCTAGACATGACAACCACATCATGGAATCCTACGTAGAATCCTTTTCTTATATAGGATATTAAAGCAATTGTCAGGGCAGTCCCGATGGCTCAGCGGTTTGGTGCCGCATGCAGCCCAGTGTGTGATCCTGAAGACCCTGGATCGAGTCCCATGTCAGGCTCCCTGCATGAAGCCTGCTTCTCCCTCTGCCTGTGTCTCTGCCTCTCTCTCTCTCCTCTCTGTGTATTCTCATGAATAAATAAATAAAATATTTAAAAAATAAATAAAGCAATTGGCAAAATACAAGTCTGTAGATTAAATAACAGTACTATCTGTTAATTTTCTAATTCTGGAGACACCTGGGAGGCTCAGTGGTTGGGTGACTGCCCTCAGCTCAGGGGTGATACCAGAGACCCAGGATCGAGTCTCACACTGGGCTCCCTAACATGGAACCTGCTACTCCCTCTGCCTGTGTCTCTACCTCTCTCTCTCTCTCTCTCTCTCTGTCTCTCCTGAATAAATAAATAAAATCTTTTTTAAAAAAATTCTAATTCTGGTAATTGTTTTCAGGATTAAGACATGGACCTCACCGTTGAGAGGAGAGAGGCACCATTCTACCTGCCACACTGTTGAAAACACAAAACGGTGCATCTCCTGTGGACAAGAATTTGGCAACATTTAGAAAAATCACACATATTTACCCTTTAACCTAGTAATTTCACCTATAGGAATCTATCCCAAAGATAAAATGGCAAGAAAAAAATTTTTAACCTAAAAAAACAGACAAGATATGTACAAGGCTATTTGTAATAGTAAAAAATTGAAAATAATCCAATGTCTATTAAAAGAACACTGATGGAATAAATACTACATCCGCATAAAGAATTACAACCACATAGCTATAAAAAAAGAGCTCTATATACTAACATGGAGTTATATCTATTTCATCATGTTAAGTGAGAAAAAAATGAGGAACCGTTTTTTTTTTTAAGATTTTATTTATTTATTTGAAAGAGAGAGGGAACACACAAGTGAGGTGAGCAGCAGAGAGAGAAGCAGACTCCCGTAGAGCAGGGAGCCCCATGCAGGACTCCATCCCAGGGTCCCAGGACCCTGAGATCATGACCTGAGCCAAAATAGCAAAATAGCCACGACTGAGGCACCCAGGCCTGCCCTGAAGAACAGTTTTTAAATGGCATCTTTCGCATAACAATGAGTGGAGAAGACAAACACAGACATGCACATACATATTTTTAGAAAGAAAAAAGTGAAAAGAAAAAACTCAAGGAGAGGGAAGAAACAGGTCAGAAGAAGCAAAGATAAAAGCAGAATGTACGGTTTTATACTTTTGATTTTGGAACTGTAAAATAGTGTTTTATGTAATTTCTTAAAAATTGATTTCTTAGGGATCCTTTAATCTACTTTAAATGGAAAATAAATGGAAACAAATTAATAGGTACCAAGGTAGTAGCACATTTAGAAAAGGAATTACTAAACAGTATTTACACTGTCAGTGTGATTTATTTTTTCTAAAGATAAAAAGAACCACTTGCTAGAACCACAAACTATTCAATATTGTATTCTGAAAGACAATATAAGCTATATATTGTTATTTTTTAACTACTATGAGAAAACAAAGTTTACGTAATTATCATTATGTATGAGGATTTTCAGCAAAAAAAAGGATACAATTATAAAAATAAAGCCAAAAACCCTGTAATACTGATTATACTGTAAATGTCAGTATGAACTTTCTAAAAAACAATGTTTCCCCGGGACACCAGGGAGGCTTAGAGGTTGAGCACCTGCCTTTGGCTCAGGGCGTGATCCCAGTTCTGGGATTGGGTCCCACATCAGGCTCCCTATGAGGAGCCTGCTTCTCCCTCTGCCTATATCTCTGCCTCTCTCTGTGTCTCTCATGAATAACTAAAATCTTAAAAAAAAAAAAAAAATGATTCCCCAGTTCTTTCCACTGTAAAGACCTAAAAGCAATGAAATACTGAAGCAATGGGCACTCTAAATACCAAATAAATTTCCCACTAGAAGCAAGTGGAAACCCTTTGGAGATACCAGATTCCAGGTTCAAGGCTGAAAATACACGTATACTATTGAATCTAGAAAATCTTTTGCCAAAAAGTACATATGCTATCAAAGCCTAAGCTCGGAAAAAGTACATAAGAGCCTATTTATTTATTTATTTAATTATTTATTTTAAAGATTTATTTATTTATTTATTCATGATAGACACAGAGATTGAGAGAGAGGCAGAGACAAAGGAGGAGGGAGAAGCGGGCTCCATGCGGGGAGCCCGACATGGGACTCGATCCCGGGACTCTAGGATCGCGCCCTGGGCCAAAGGCAGGCGCCAAACCGCTGAGCCACCCAGGGATCCCAAGAGCCAATTTAAAGAGTGAATCTCATCGGTAGGAGTATCAGAAACAGCAATGCAAATGATTCAAGCGTCCGTCAAAAGATGAAGGTATAAATATAAATGGTATATCCATAAAACTGAACACTACTCAGCAACAAAGTGGAACTGTAGACATACACCTCAAGTGAGTGAATCTCCAAAGCACTGAGTATGAGAAACCAGGCAAAAAAGGAATATACACTGTAATATTCCATTTAAATTGAATTCTAGAAAATGCAAGCTGTTCTCCAGTGTCAGAAAGATCCGGAGTTGCCTGGAATCAGGGTTGTAGAGAGGGATGCATTACAAAAAGGCATGTAGAATTTTGGGGGACCTTGGAAATGTTATCTTGATTGTGCTGATGATTTAGGATGCTTCAAATAACTTAAAAAGATTAAAAAAAAAAAAAAAAGCACAAAGGAGTGCAACACAACCAAATCGTAAAAATCTATTCATTCATCAAGAAACTAAACACACTAATACACCCATGTTAGTCACCAGTGGAAGTTCCTTAGGGCACAACTCATTTCTCTTCAAACTGATAAAGAATCAAGCATTTTCCTGCCTTTCTTCTAAGAACTGTATTTCAAGGTAAACAGATTATAGAAGAATATTTTTTATAGATGGATTTGAGATAATAAATACAGAAAAGACAAAAATAACATGATGAATAGCATCTGATTCATTAAAAAAAGAGTGAGTCTAAGAACAGATTGACCATGACTTGATATTGCTAAAGATGTTAACGGGTACAAGCAGTTCTTCAAACTATTCTCTATGCTTTCCCACACTCCAGCCATATATTAACAATTTTCATAATATAAAGTTTCTTAACAAGTACCCACTTGGGGGCTCCCTGGGTGGCTCAGCAGTTTGGCACTTGCCTTTGGCCCAGGGCATGATCCCGGGATCGAATCCCACATTGGGCTCCCTGCATGGAGCCTGCTTCTCCCTCAGCCTGTCTCTGCCTCTCTCTCTCTCTCTCTCTCTCTCTCGGTCTCTCATGAATAAATAAATAAATAAACTTAAAAAAAAATCACCTACTAACCTTTAAAAAATGTATCTGTTCTACCTCTTAACCAAGACTAAGAATCCCTTGAGAGCAAAATCATATCTAATTTAAATCACTCTCCTGTTATCTCCCCCAGTCAACATTAAATGTTGTTGATAACCATGAACCATCTCATTTTAATTCAAGTATTAACTTTTCCTTAGTCTACTATAACCAATTCCGTACACTTTATTAATCAGTCTATACATATGTTTACAAGCTAACAAGTTGTAAAAATTTTCTTAGTAAACTCAACGACAGCCAGCTTTTGAGAATGAATTACGTGCTAAGCACCCTTAGGTGCTTTATATATTATCTCACTTCATCCTCACAATCCTAGTAGTAGGCACTCTCAGGTTCTATTTATGGGCAAAAAAACCCCGAAAGCTTGGAGATTAAATTCCTCTCCCTGCTCCTGTTGCTATTCTGCCAGGGCCAAGTCGTCCGAGTCACGTTTTCTAAGCTTCTTAACCCTTTACTGAACTGGTCATTAGTCTCATTTTTTTTTTAAGATTTTATTTATTTATTTATTCATGAGAGACACAGAGCGAGAGGCGGAGACCCAGGCAGGGGGAGAAGCAGGCTCCACGCAGGGAGCCCGACGTGGGACTCGATCCCGGGTCTCCAGGATCACGCCCTGGGCTGAAGGCGGCGCTAAACCGCTGAGCCACCCGGGCTGCCCCTAGTCTCATCTTTATTAAAGGCTGCGGCAGGTATCGTGGGGCACCTCACCGCCCCCTCCGGACCCCACGGCGCGCACCCAGGTAGAGTCAGCAACCTAGGCGTCAAGGAATTGGCAGTGGCAGGAGCTCACGCTGCCTGCAGACACTGGAGAAGGCCAAAATCCTGACTCACCAAGCCAACACTCTGCCTTCCCTTCAACATTTACCCCAAACCCCTTCACTGCCCGATGCCACCGAGGTAACACTGCACTTGCTCCTGCTCTACACAAGAACGTCGTATGTTCTCCCCCTCGGCACTGAGAGAAAAAAAAGAAAAAAACCAAACACCTTCTGACACCTTCCTTACCCGCCCTTTTCCGCAGATCCCGGCGGCCCCTTCCATTTCCCCTTGTCTTTCTCCTTGTCTTTTTTAGTTCCGGACGCGGTGGTCGAGTCGTCCTCGAACACGCTGAAGAGTTCATCCCCGAAGGCGTCCGCCATCTTTCGGAGCTGAGAGACCGAATCTCCCTCCTACCCACAATGCTCTGCGAGCGCACCGACAGTGACGCCGCGGGCGGCCTCGGCTGTGGCCCTTAGAAGACAAAAATAGTCTAGTCACACAACCCCACCCCTCGGGATTCTTCCCTGACTTCTTCTCTTCCGAGTTTTCCTTTCCGACCACTACCCGGGAGCCGGTGGCCTGACTCAGAGAGGGAGCGTGGGGGGAAAAGGTCAGGCACGTCGCGGGCACCTAGAGGGCGGGGAGGGGGCGGGACTTCGGCGAGTCGGACCAATTGCAGGGCAGCAGTCGCCCAGGCCCGAGAAGCCCGGATGGAGGACGCTGGGTGGCGGCGTGGGACCCGGGGAATGTGAAGAGCGCTCCGGGAGGCGGTGCTGCGGCGGTTCCGGGAGCTGCACCGAGGGGGCACTCTGCCACAGCTGCGACATGGGCGGCAAGAACAAGAAACACAAGGCGCCGGGGGCCGCGGCGGTCCGGGCCGCCGTGTCTGCTTCCAGAGCCAAATCTGCCGAAGCTGGTGCTCCCGGGGAGGCCCCAAACAAGAAGCCTGTGGCCAGGCCGCCCCCCGCAGCTGCCGCCGGCACCCGGGAGCCCAGAGTCAAGCAAGGTACGAGCAGTCCCAGAGCCGCGCGCGGGCTTTCCACCCCCAGCGGCTGCCGCTGTTTCCGACGGAGAAGCCAGCGCGACCTGGGTAGACCTTAAGGTCTCAAAATTTCCCTCTCCCACACCTGGCGCTGCTAGTTCCCCACCTGGTGGCCTTGTCCTAGATCAGTGTAATACGTTGGGGCCTCCCGAGTTAAGACCGTACCCCTGGTGCAGCCTGGCGACTCCCACCTAACCCCCGCTCTTTCTTCTTCCGAGAACAGAATAAAAATTGCATTTGCTCCCATTTCAGCAGGAATCTCCTGAGCCATCATCTGAACTACTTAGGCTGATGCAGAGCGTAAGGGTGTGCAGTTCCTAACCTTCTGCAGCCAGACCCGTTTTCGTAACGTGCTCTTCATTTCATTTTCAGCCAGGTTGTCGTGGTTTCATGTGTTATGGAAAAATCAGTAAGAATTTCAGTACTTACGCACCGAGTATGGGTATAACGTATTGTGGAATTATCTCCAGTCTTTACCATAACCATGCTGTTTTGGCTTACTGTGCAGTTTGGTTTGATAACACAGAGATTGCTGATTCCAGCTATAGATGAGCAGGCCCCATGTATTACAGCCGATTCCAAAAGATGAACAGGTGTCCTGTTTTGTTCTGCTTACTCTTGTTTGCTTGTAGTTCTTACTAAAATATTCGTCCAAGACATATTTATTGAACATCTCTGTATCTTTCATGGTGTTAGGGGTGGAATGAGCAGTATAGACACATCATCTTTTATGGACGTTGCTAGCCTAATGGCGGACACAGGCATTAAGTAATTACACCAACATGGCTTAATACTTATAAAGTGCCACAAAGAAAAGCTAAAGAAGAGAATTTAAGTAGCCTAATTTTTACTAGGGAGGAGGAGGAGTCATACAATGTCTGTTTGAGAAAGTGACAGTTAAAGTGAGATCAGGAGGACTAATAGGTGTAAAGAATGGGGGACGTAGTATTCTTGGCCAACTTAAGGAACTCCACATGCCAAGATCTTGAGTGAGGAAGGAGCTCTGGTGGGGCTTTGAGGTACTCATGGAATGTAAGCGTTGCCGAAGAGGATGAGACTGAAGAAGTCCTTCCTTCAACTGTCACCTTGAAAGTGGATAACTAATTCTTTGCCCTACAATTTATTACAGCATTTTAACTACAATGTTATAATGCCTATAATATGGTTACATAGAATTTCTCTTGGACAATTATTCTATGTCACTTTTACTCTCAGTCAGCCTCTTTTGTGTTCTTTGTCTTTTCCTGGCATTTTTCTGAATTCTTTCAACTCTCTAATAATCATTTGTTATCATTTTTCTTAAGATTTTACTTATTTATTGATGAGAGAGGCAGAGACACAGACAGAGGGAGAAGCAGGCTCCATGCAGGGAGCCGGATGTGGGACTCCATCCCAGGTCTCCAGGATCACGCCCTGGGCTGAAGGTGGTACAAAAACCCGGCCTGCCCTCAGTTTTGACTTCTCATTCTCCTTGCTCCAAAATGTGACCCTCACCAAAGGTGTTAATCTGTGCTAGTAGAGTTCTCTCTGGATAGTCCTTCTAAGAGAGTACTTCCATTATTAATTGTCTTGTCCTCTGTGGATGACTCCTCAATCTGTCCAGGCCTGGTGACTGTTCTCATCTCAAGTCAGCCATTTTTATATTTTTTGTATGTACTTGGACCTTTTGGCAAGCCTCTGACATTTTTTTAAGATTTTATTTATTTATTTATTCATGAGAAACACACACAAACACAGAGAGAGAGGCAGAGACACAGGCAGAGGGATAAGCAGGCTCCATGCAAGGAGCCCGATGCGGCACCCAACCCCGGGTCTCCAGGATCACACCCTGGGCTGCAGGCAGCGCTAAACCGCTGCGCCACCGGGGCTGCCCAAGCCTCTGAAATTTAACTCACCTAATACTAAACTACTTTTCTCTCCAGGCTAGCTTCTATAATTTGTTTCTTTTTTTTTTTTCTTCCATATTTCCTCTTTCTCTAATGTCAATAGTTACTTTTAATGCCTTCCTTTTTTCCTCACATCTAATCTGTTTCCAAGCTTCATTCATTCTTCACTTATTCATCTTCCATATACACCATTTTTGCTTTTCTTCTGTGTTGATCACACCTTAATCTAGGCACTCATGAATTCTTGGAGTACCAACAAAGCCTTCTGATGGGTCTCCCCAACTCTTATTTTTCTTCCTTTAGTTTGTCCTGCATTCAAGCATTGGATTAATCTTGGAAAAATGCTCTTTGTTTATAGCACTTCTCAGTTTCTTCTACAGCATCTTCACTGATAAAGTGATAAAGTCCAAACCATTCACCTAGCATCTAAGGCCCTTTTTCCAGCCTTTTCACCAATTCCTGTATTCAGCTATAGCAAATCTGAGGTATTTTCATTGTTCCAAATGCACTATTGACTTTCTTCCACCTGTATTCTTGCCATTTTCTCTTACTGGAATCCCATCAGTCCTAAACAGTGTCTTCCAAAATCATGTAACATTCATCCCACATATGTCAACTACTTTTTAAATTCTTCTGTATCCCCAGCTCATTTATCATTATTATTTGAATCATTCCTTTTGACATTTAGGTCGTTACCAATTGTGTGTGAGGCAAATCCTACTGAATTTTAGGAGGTAGGGACTGTTTCATGGATACGTATTAATAATCTTTAGTATCTGCTCTAGTGCTGTGCATATAGTCTTGCAAAAAAAATTTTGGGTAAGAAATTCAGAAGAATTTTAAGGCTAAGAAATCAAGAGAGAGAAAATGAGGTTATCTTAAATTTGTAGGAAATATTTCATAACTAAGTTAATATATAGAGAGTATATATAAAATAAATCCACAGATTGCCATGATTTTTCTTTTTTGGGGGGGGTGTTTATATATACCATATGATAGGCCTAGTTTGGAGAAAAAAACATGATTTCTGAACTTGTAGTTGCTGATTTAAGTGTAATTGTTCTAGTCCATTTCATCTCTTATCTTTTCAAAAGTTTAAGGAATTGTAATAGCATTACCCTCTCAAAATTGTTGTCTAGAGGTAGAAAATCACTGCTGCCATGAAATGACTCTTGGCACAATTCTCAGTATTCTCCCACTCCTGTTTCTTTATTTTATTTGTTCATCAAATAACTTTTGAATTGTTGCTGTGTGCCAGGCAAGATTTTAGGCACTGGAGATACCGCATGAACTGCTTGGGAGGGAGACTGGCAGGCTTGTATGTTTGAAAATCCTTAAACCTAGCAGGTGAAATCCTAAGAGGTAAAGAAAACTAGCGGAATAATGTCATGAGTGAACTCATAAAAACCATGATAAATATTTTTCAAGGTCATCCAAATAAAACAAAAAGTACAACAACGGGCAGAAAACAGTGACTTGGTAAAGAATAAATTGGGTGGCAGTCTGTTTTGGCTGAGAACAGAGAAAGCTTCCCTGAGGAAACTTCTATGCTGAGATGATTTGAAATATCCAGCTATTAGAAGATCTGGAGACAGAATGTTTGAGGTCGAGGGGAAAACGGCAAAGGCCCTAAGATGGGAACAAGCATGACATGTTAAAAGAAAACAGGAAGAAATGTGTAGAACAAGGGGGCTAGTGTTGGTGTTAAATGTAGGAGAGACCTTAGCTAGTTTACATTTTTAAAGGGTCATATTAGTCAGGTGATTATGGCAATATGAACTTCGTCACAGAACCTGACTACTCAGGTTGTAGCAGTTTATCCTCTGGATACCCTGTACTTCCCTTTCAGAGCTTATTTGGATAATTAGGTATTTAATTACCCCATGAAGACAAGGACTGGGTCTTATTTATCCCTGTTTAGGTCCCTTGGCTGGTTCACATCCCCTTGCAGATGTATACTTTTGTTCAGAAAGAAACCAGAGTGCCTCAGTGCACCTGTCACCAGCACTAGCTACTCAAAGTGAACGTATTAGTGATAGTGGGTCATTAAAATCAAGTGCAATGTATTATAAAAGGAATATGTTATGAAAGTACTGGGCAACAAGAAATTGATTTTTGGCTGATGCTTGTTTTTTATTAGCTGAGTCATCTTGAAGAAATCACTTTTTCTGTGCTTCAACTTTAGTGTAATTATTTTTGAGAATAACGTATTGTGCTCTGTGAAATATCATTTATAAATTTGAAATCCATAATACGTTTGCCTTGGAGATACTATACACTAACATCCTTACTTGCAGTAGATTTCCAGTAATTCCCTCTGTGTGAAACAGAATACCACAGTTTATGGGAAGACCCAAAGTCATGGGTCTTTAAGCAGCAAGGAAAGTAACTTTCATAAATCATGTGCACGTTATTTGGCAAAAGAATGGGAACCATCTTTATACCATGGCCCATTGACTTAGAATTGCACTTGAGGGCGGCAGGGGTGGCTCAGCGGTTTAGTGCCGCCTTCAGCCCAGGGCCTGATCTGGAGTCCTGGGATCGAGTCCCACGTCAGGCTCTCTGCATGGAGCCTGCTTCTCCCTCTGCCTGTGTCTCTGTGCCTCTCTCTCTCCCCCCCGTCTCTCAATAAATAAATAAAATCTTAAAAAAAAAAAAAAAAAAGAATTGCATTTGAAAATAGGCTTACCAATTTATAAATTTGAATATCTGGGTTTTTTTGGTGCCTTCAATTTTTCCTAAGTAACACGTTTTTGTTTTTGTTTTTAAGATTTTATTTATTTACTCATAAGAGACACATTTGAATATGGTGGTAGGGAGCTGTTAGATTGACATTCTGAAAGTTGGCAGCTGACAGGAAAAGATACCAAAAAAGCACCAAATGGAAAATTAGAACAGTTTCAGGGAATTGAGTAAGCACAGTCTTTTTAATAGCCTCTGCATTCCTCCAGGGACAATAATAGATATTCATAGTAGGTAATACCTCATAAAAAGCTTCGAATTTTGCTGTTTGAATATGTATTGAGAAGAATTTGAAATAGAAAGGGCCTTTCTGGTTTACTTGATTTAATTTGTAATATCTCTGTAGCAAGATCTCATTGTTTCATTTCCTCAGCATATTGTGTAAAATGAAAACATACCTACTTTTAGGGACTGTTTTTGACCCCCAATGTGCAGCAGTATTTATGTACATTCTCCTGATTTTCTGGGAACTCAGCTTTTCTTTTATTTGCCCTCTGGAAGTTCACAGCATAAGCTGACTTCAAGGAAATGATGTGACTGGATGTCTTAGGTAGATCGGTTGGAGGAAACAAATGAGAGCTTACCGCAATCTTCAGAGCTTCTTACTTACTTCAGTCTTTACTAACAACAACAAAAAATAAAAGAATTTACTATTTCACCTCTATCAATAACACATCAACCTGGAACAACTTCTCAGTGTAGTCTTGGTTAAAAAAACTCATACACCTGTACCTTTTCCAAAACGGTAATAATTGGATCCCTTTAATGATTTGGGGACTTGTAAACTCTCATTAATATGCTAAATTTGTTTTTTTTTAATTTTTTTTTAATTTTTTATTTATTTATGATAGGCACACAGTGAGAGAGAGAGAGAGGCAGAGACACAGGCAGAGGGAGAAGCAGGCTCCATGCACCGGAAGCCCGACGTGGGATTCGATCCCGGGTCTCCAGGATTGCGCCCTGGGCCAAAGGCAGGCGCCAAACCGCTGTGCCACCCAGGGATCCCCAATATGCTAAATTTGTGAACAGGTTTACAGCATTTGATGAGACCTCACAGAAATGGCTAAGGACTATTGAAAATGTGCTCTAATTTATGACTATTGATATGAGCAAGGTTACTAGGATTAAAGTTTAATGCTAAAAGATAAGGAAATTAACCATACTGTGCCTTTTTTTTTTTTCATAAAAAGTGTTTATATTAACTTGTCATGGGTTTGTCATTTTTATGAATTGATGAATATTTAAATTTTTTTCCTTTTTATTTACAATATGGTCTATATCAGTGTTATAATTCACGTGAACAAAAAGTATTTTGGGATCATCACTGATTTTTTTTTTAAACAATTTGGAAATTTTTAAAAAACTTTTTAAGGATTTTATTTATTCATGAGAGACACAGAGAGAGAGAGAGAGAGAGAAAGAGAGAGAGGCAGAGACACAAGGAGAGGGAGAAGCAGGCTCCATGCAGGGAGCCTGACCTGGGACTCTATCCATGCAGGCTGCCCTTGTCACTGATTTTTTTTTTTTTCTAATAATAAATTTATTTTTTATTGGTGTTCAATTTGCCAACATACAGAATAACACCCAGTGCTCATCCCGTCAAGTGCCCACCATCCAGTCACCCCCACCCCCCGCCCTCCTCCCCTTCCACCACCCCTAGTTCGTTTCCCAGAGTTAGGAGTCTTCCAAGTTCTGTCTCCCTTTCTGATATTTCCCGCTTATTTTTTCTCCTTTCCCCTTTATTCCCTTTCACTATTATTTATATTCCCCAAATGAATGAGACCATATAATGTTTGTCCTTGTCACTGATTTTTAAGAGAGTGAGGGGATCATGAGACCAAAGGTTTGAAAATACTATTTATTCCTTGGTTGTTCATTGGTAGGGAGCTAGTGATATGCATAGCATTTCTTTTGGTTGGAATAGAATTAACATCTGTAGTGGGTTGAGTAGTGTCATGTTGCCTCCCCACCCAAAGTTCATTTGTACCTGGAACCTCAGGACGTGACCTTATTTGGAAATAAGGTCTTTATAGATATAATTAGTCAAGGATCTTGATATGAAATTATCCAATGACTAGTATCAGAGAAAAGAGGGATATTGGGACACAGACACACAGGAGATAAGGCTATGTGTAAAAAAGGAGGCAGGCAGACAAGGCAAGCAACTCCCGGGATCACCAGAATCAAGAAGAGGCGAGAAAGGATTCTTGTCTAGAGCTTGCAGGGAGTATGACAACTTGACTTTGGAGTTCTGGCCTCCAGAATTGTGAGAGAGATTTCTACTATAATTGGCCAACCAAGATTGTGGTAATTTGTCTTAGGGAACTAATACAGCAACCTTGGACACTATCAGTAGGAGATGATAGGAACTGCCAACCATCTTCTCCGCCAGGATTCTAATATCCTTTGAGAGGTCTTACTTCAGCCAAGTGCCAGGCAGAAAAGCATCTGATTGTAAAATATGAAGATAGATTTCATTTTAAAAATGTACAGGCCTTTGCTCTTTGGAAGTAACTGATTAACTTAGAGGATGCTAATTGGTAAAATGTTTTTGAAAACTAGAGGTCATATTGCTACTTTGTAGATTATTTGGTGAAGTGGGGAAAAGGGCTGAAATAAAATATTTAATGTTTAGCAATTTTTAGAGGAAAATTAAAATAATGTAATAGCTATTAATGACCAAATTGCCTTGACTACTTATTGTCTGTTACATACAGGTCCGAAAATTTATAGTTTTAATTCTGCAAATGATTCTGGCAGTCCTGCTAATCTGGATAAATCTATTTTGAAAGTGAGTACTGAGTTTTGAGTCATTTCAAGAAATGTTCTCTTTGAAAAGGGGAAAAAAAAGATTTATTCTTAAGCATAAGAATTATGAAGTATTTAAAATTTTTGTAATAGTTAAATTAATTGCTGATCTGTACTAAATAGAAGTAAATCATAACACATATGTTGAACATCATAAAAAATTAAGGAAGATCTGGATAAGATCCAAATGTCTAAGGATAGTGTATGCATCCTTTCAGACCTGATTTAGTATACATTTCCAGCTTCCTCTCCGTTATTCTTCTCCACTTCAAATTTTACTTTAAATCTCATTGTTCCTCCAAATCACGCATGATTTATGACTCCAGGCTTTTGTCAGTGGCCTCTCTGCTTTAAAAGACCTACTTCCCCCTTCTCCATTTGTCTCTTCTGGAACCTCTAGGAAGTCCTTCATAACTCAGCAATTTTCCTACTGGTTCCATATTATTTTCATGTATCTTTTTAAATAATTGCTGCACTGGCTTGTAGTTTATCTTTTTATATAGGTTCCTCTGCTAGACTGAATTCCTGAATTATATTTTTGAGCATAGCTCATAGTAGGCATTCAATAAAGATGTAAAGAGAAGGTATCTTTGTTGGTAGATGTTTATGTGTTCTAGGTTAAAAATATGGAAAGAACATACGGAACAAAAATATGGAAGACAAAATGGCTAATAGAAAAGCAGGAATCAAACCCTGGAAGCCAAAAGAATTTGTGTGATCTAATTATTACTATTTATATAGTTTTTACTTTTACTTCATAGTTCTTTTTTTTAGTGTAGCATCCATTTTTTTTTTCAAGCTGTGTGCTTGGGGTGGTTTACATTAAACAGATTTCTGGACTCCATTCCCAAGGATTCAGCTTGCTTAGGCTCAAACTTAAGAATTGGTCTTTACGAAAGCAATCCAAGGACAATATCTTGAGACCTACAGGTTTAAGAGGGGTTTTAAGAGGATTTTTTTCTTGCCATGTTGCTTTTTTCCATGTCACATTTTTTCTTAAATATATGGTACAGATATGGTCTAATGAATGGTAGTCTAAACTACAATAATTATTTACCTGATTTTCACTGAAATTCTTGGATTCATTGGTAGAGATATAGAAAATTGTATTTTTTTCTAATTAATTGTTAAATATTGCTTAATAATTTAGATTCTAATTGATATGACCTTTTTGGCTTCAACAGGTAGTAATTAATCACAAACTAGAGCAAAGAATTATTGGAGTGATAAATGAACATAAAAAGCAAAATAATGACAAGGGAGTGATTTCTGGAAGACTGACTGCCAAAAAATTACAGGTATTTTGCAAACTTTTTTTTTAAGTATCTTATTTTTAGTGGAGCATTTTTAAGACCTCTCCACACATAAAGTGGTGAGATAAAATGACTTTTTTCAATTTCCATTGAGATTTTGTGTAGATCATTTCTGTCAGCAAGAATAGAGAAGGAATTGTGCCGGATACAAGTGTACACATTAAAATGGTGATATGAAAACTCAATTGCATTCCCCAAATTATATTAGACTCTGTAGTGGGCAATTTTGCTTACATCGTATCTGGCATAGTCAATACCAGAAGGTACTTTGTCTTATTTTTCAAATGAAGAAATTTGGGCGTGGAAAGATTAGGACCCTATAACCGGAGATTGTTAGCAAGTAGCAGAGTAAGCAGAGTCTGAATTGGAATCCAGTTCTGCCCAGCTCTAAAGATCATGCTTTAGAAAGTACATTAAGATGCTTTACTTTATGTATGAACATGTTCATTGAAGCGCACTACTTACAATAAAAAGAGAAAACATCCTAAGTGGTCACAAATAGGAAAATGTATAATTAGACTATGATATGTCTACCCAATGGAATATTATGTAACTATTAAAAGTGATGAGTTTCTAATAACTTGGGATGATGCTTGTTACAGTATTAAGTAAAATTTGTTTTTACAAAGTCATAGAAAAATGAATGAAAGGAAACATACTACATTGCAAACAATACCTTTGGGTAGTTAGAATATGAGCAATGTCTCCAAGTCCTTTTTTAATTTATCCATAGTTGTCAAATTCTCCATTTGGTGAGCATATTTAACTCTTCTAACTAGAAGGGGGGAAAAGATTTAAAGTAAAATTTGTATCAGAGTTTCTGGTTTAAAATGAGTGGGAGAATAAAATTAATAATAAAAGAGAAAATAGAATGCCTTTTTCCATTTCGCTTTCATAGGATTTATACATGGCTTTACAAGCTTTTTCATTTAAGACTAAGGACATTGAAGATGCCATGACTAACACACTCTTACAAGGAGGTGATCTCCATTCTGCCTTGGATTGGCTCTGTTTAAATCTTTCAGATGGTAAGTAGTATCGTCATAAAATTCTTAACAGTTTCTAGAACCCTTTTGAAATAATTTCAGCATTTGTGACATTTGTATCAAGTTTTAAAATGTTTTCATTGTGTTATAATTACTTATTTTGCAAATGTTCTCACCCTTTTTCATTCTTTACAGTGTATTTTCAGAGGTTGTAGTCCATGCAAGAAGAAATTATATTTTGTGCTTACTTTCAGTTGTCAGTAATCATCTTACAAGGCAATTAATACAACAAATTTTCAAAGTTTGCCTGCCTATAACTTATCTGGCTGGTTTGGGTTCAGAAATTTGGGCCACCTGGCTTTGGATAAATTTGATTTAATGAGGGTTGTAATCTTTGGCAAGAAGCTGGAGTGCAAACGACTGAGTAAGGATCCTGCCATATACAATGACAGGCAACCAAAGAGTTGGGAAAGGTTCAAATCGTTTTATGAAAATTTAGAAGCCTAACACATTGAGTATGAAATAAATGGCCAAAAAGAGGTGGGCTAGCTATCTGATGAGTGTTCCCATTCCTACTTTGACAGTAAAGCCAGGTTCATCATAGGATTTCTATTCTTAGGTGATGAGGGATGGAAGAAAGAAAGGTGCTGTTTGTCTAGGCAAGGTTGATGTGTATGTTTAATGAATGCAGATGCTTGTTTTATGTATCATATGCATGTTTTTTATTCTGATTTTTAAGATGCACTTCCTGAAGGATTCAGTCAAGAATTTGAAGAACAGCAACCTAAAAGTAGGCCAAAATTCCAGTCTCCTCAAATACCAGCCACTGTTTCCCCTCCATTGCAATCTAAAACCAAAAAACAAGAAGATACTAAGATTAAGGTAATTTAAAAATTAAACATTTGAAGTTGTATGAAATCAGAATGAAGCACATGTAACAGTTCATGAGTAGAAATACTAGGTTGCCATAAGATTTTTGCTTATTGAAAAAAAAAAAAAAGATTTTTGCTTATTGAAAATAATTCATTGGTTTGCCAGGCTTCTCTGTCACTGTTTTAGTAATGTTTTGCTGCATAACAAAACACCCAAATATATAGTGGCTTAAACCAGCAATTAACTTCTTTAGATTCTGTAGTCTGGACTGGGCTCAGTTGGTTAGTCCTTCTATTCCATAAGTTATCTTCTTAGGCTGGAATATCCAAAATGGTTTCTTTACTCATAGGACTAGTGCCTCAGCTAGGGGGCTAGCCAGGCATTCCTCTTTCCACGTGGCCAATTCCAAAATACATGTGGAAGGGGATTACAGAAAGGCATGACTACTAGAAGGTGTACTTCACTAGGGCATTACACTTAAATAATCTGCATATCATAAAACCTCTGTGAACGTGGTTAAACCTGGAGAACATTATGCTAAGTGAAATAAGCCAGTCATAGAAAGATAGATACTACATGATTTCACTTATGCAACGTATCCAAAATAGTCAAATTCATAGAAGAGAATAGAATGGTATTTACTGTGAAGGGAGGAGAGGGGGAAGTGGGGAAATGTCTAATTGTTAAAAGTTTCATTTACACAAGATGAATAAGTTCTAGAGATCTGTGTAACATAATGCCTATAGTTAATACAATATTGTGCACTTTAGGGATGCCTGGGTGGCTCAGTGGTTGAGCATCTGTCCTTGGACTCAGGGCATGATCCCAGGCTCTTGGGATCAAGTCCCACATTGGGCTTCCTGCATGGAGCCTGCTTCTCCCTCTGCCTATGTCTCTGCCTCTCTCTCTCTGTGTCTCTCGTGAATAAATAAATAAAATCTTTAAAAAAAAATTTGTACACTGTAAAATATATTCAGAGGATCGATGACATGTTAAGTGTTTTTACTACAGCCACCACTCTTCACTCCCACCAACACACATGAACAAAAGAACAGGGGTTTGGAGTTGATGGATAAGTTTAGTGCCTTGATTGTAGTGATCACGAGTGTATGCATATGTCCAAACTCATCAAAATGATAAGCTTAAATATACGTTACGATAAACTAGTATATAATTGATATATTAATATGCACATTAAATATGTACAATTTTGGGACGCCTGGATGGCTTAGTGGTTGAGCATCTGCCTTAGGCTCTGTGTGATCCTGGAGTCCTGGGATTGAGTCCCATGTCAGGCTCCCTGCATGAAGCCTGCTTCTCCCTCTGCATGTGTCTCTGCCTCTCTCTCTCTCTCTGTGTCTCTCATGAATAAGTAAAAAATCTTTTTAAAAAGACAAAATAAATAAATAAATATGTACACTTTTTAAATATATCAGTTATACCTCGGTAAAGCCTAAAAACAAAAACAAAAATCTGGACAGCATAATTGCCAGAAAACCACTGTTTTAAAGGCATAACGCTACTGTTTAACCATTCTTTTCTTTTTTTGCTTCTTTATATAAACATATTTTTTGGATTTTGCAGGTTTGGGCTTCTTAAAGTAATGTTGAATTCATTTGTCCTTCGTAGAACAGTATGTAATATTATTGAAGCTTATTTGTCTCCTGTTTATGAGTGTAAGAAAAAAATAGTAAAACAAGGACACTTAATGATAGTTTGACACCTTTTTCTAACTTTGGTTTTTTCAGTTATTTGTTTTTCCTTTCAGCCCAAAAAGGAAGAAAAAAATTTGGAAGTAAATATGAAAGAATGGATCTTGCGGTATGCTGAACAGCAGAATGAAGAAGAAAAGAGTGAGAATTCTAAAAGTTTAGAAGAGGAGGAAAAATTTGACCCTGTGAGTTAGAAATTTGTATTAGGCTTCTAGCTGGATAGTCATAGGCAACATATTTAACTTTTCTGTGACTTAGTTTTCACCTTTGTAATTAAAGAAATACCTACCTAAAAGAAAGAAAGAAAGAAAGAAAGAAAGAAAGAAAGAAAGAAAGAAAGAAAGACCGACCTCTAGGAGTTGATATGAAGATAAAACAAAATAAAACTTATAAATAGCAAAATAGCAATGGCACAGAATAACTGCTCAGTAGCTGTTACTTATAGTCCTCCCGTGTTTAAAGAGGTAATCATCAAATATTTTTAAATGATTATCATTTGTAGGGAGGGAGTATGCTAAATTCCTTGCATAATAAAAGGCACATTTCTTTACAGAGGATATCTGTGGACTGGTAAGAAAAAAACCTAGGTATCATAAGAGAAACTAAAAATGTAAGGTTAAATGGAAACATTGTAGGAAGAAAATATTACAATATCTATGTCTGACAGAAGAGTTCTGTCTAGAAATTATAAAGATTTTTTTTTTTTTTTTTTTTTTTTTTATAAAGATGTTTTAAAAGGACAACAGACACTTTATGAAAACAGATGCATGGATGGCCAGTAAACATGTAAAAATAATTTCAAGATCATTAGTCGTCAGAGAAATGAAAACAAAACTTATAATGAGATACTATTTTATATTTATCAAAATGGCTATGATTAAAGAGTTGAGTAATACCAAGTATTGGGAGGGCATGGAGCAACAGGCACACTCAGACATTGATTTTGGGAGTGTAAAATAGTACATCCACTTTGGGAAACTGGCACTTTCTTATGAAGTTAAACATACACTTAACAAATGACCTAACAGTTTCATTCCTACGTATTTATTCAAGAAAAAAGAAAACATGTCCGGGAAAAAAACCTGCATGTAAAATTTCATAGCAGCCTTATATTCCTAATAGCCAAACACTGCAAGCAACTCTCTAAAGCATACTTGAATGAAGGAAGCCAGGCACAAATGAGTACATGTGTAATTATTATATTAAATTCTAGAAAAGTCATTCATGCAAAATCATTCAGTAGTGACAAAAAAGGCAGATCAGTGGTTGCTTGAATCCAGAGGCAGGAAAGGAAACTTTTGGGGATGATGAGGATGTTTTATATCTTTGTTATGATAGTGATTAAACAGATATATACATTTGTCAAACTCATTTACTTGTACACTCACATGGGTGCATTTTATTGTATGTAAATTATACCATAGTAAAATTGATTTAGAAAGAAAAAAGGGAAGTTGCAGAACCCACTTGTGTAAAAGAAAAAAATACATTTATTTGCATTCCTACGTATGC
Organism: Canis lupus dingo; assembly: GCF_003254725.2. Classification (NCBI taxonomy): domain Eukaryota; kingdom Metazoa; phylum Chordata; class Mammalia; order Carnivora; family Canidae; genus Canis; species Canis lupus. The sequence goes on along the minus strand of NC_064244.1, from coordinate 41,259,122 downwards.
ACAGAAAAGATCTGGGAAGATTCGCAAGAAGCTATTATTAATGATTAGGACTGGGGTGCTAGAAAGGGAGGGAGACCTCTTTTTTTAGACTCTTCTATATCCTATAAGCTTTTTTTTAACTATGTGCCTGTATTAAGCTAATACAAACAAAAAGAATTTAGGACAGTACAAGTCTGTGTTGAGGTTCAAACAAGGTCTCTTCTGATTGGAGCATTTGCTTAAGCCTGCAAAGCCGAGGGTGGAACTTGAAGGGTGGATGGGGAGTGCACATGGGCAGGAAAAGGAAGATGGTCCAGATGGGTGAGACAGTATGAACAGGGTACAGAAGTGGAATTGTGTAAGGGGCCTTTGGGTGTTAGACAGTTAATGAGTCTATACAGAGCATAAAACGTAGATGAGTACTGCCAGGTAGGAGTAAACAGGTGAGTTTAGCTGACACCAAAAGATTTTGATGCCTAAAAAATGAATTTGATTTTTCCTCTTATGAAAAATCCCCGAAGCATGGGGGCAGGTGAATTATAAGGAGAATTTGATATTGTAGGTCAGATTTAGTAGTGTTTAGTAAAGGTGGTTTGGAACATTGAATAGCGTTCTAGGTGATTTGGAAAGGATAGGGAAGCCGTTTTGGTAGCTGTTGCACTTCCTCAGGTGTAAAATAATAAGACTCTGAATTGGAAAAGAACAGAAACCTTTAAAGCAAGAATCCAGAGAAACTGTTGATTTACCTAATACAAAGCTTAACAAAACCAAAAACAGATTTGCTGGTGGAGCAATGGTGTTATCAGTGGCAGAGGTAGGACTGCTGAAAGAATGAGTGTCATTTGGGTGACGAAGAGAAGAGAGCTAACCCTTCTACCTGGTAACACTGTATTGTATGTGTTCTACATAGAGTGGTCCCAGAATTCAGCTGCATGTGCAGACTTAGTTTATCTCTTGTTCCTTCATCTTTATAGTTCTGTTTCATAGCAGCATTATGCCCTTATCTTCTCCACCCCATACATTGATGCATCTCACCTGTCCCTTATCAATCTAAGGAAAAAAGCAGAAATTTGAGTTTAACTTAAAACTGTGTCTGTTTGGGATCCCTGGGTGGTGCCGTGGTTTGTCGCCTGCCTTTGGCCTGGGGCGCGATCCTGGAGACCCGGGATCGAATCCCACGTCGGGCTCCCGGTGCATGGAGCCTGCTTCTCCCTCTGCCTGTGTCTCTGCCTCTCTCTCTCTCTCTGTGTGACTATCATAAATAAATAAAAATTAAAAAAAAAAAAAAAAAAACTGTGTCTGTTTGCTCAGCAGAGTCAGATTCTTAAGTTTTACTACTTCCCTTTTCCCCAGAGGCCTTTTTTTTTTTTTAATGTCCCTGACTCTTCTACAAGAAAGAGATTATGGGAAGATAACTTTCAAATGAGTATTATTATCTTATTACCGATACAGTCCTTTAAAAACATGTATTTATAAAATGCATAAAAATAAGATATTTTCCTTTTACAGAAATGAACTCACATTTACTTTTTATTCTGTAGTTTTTAAATTTTATTTAACATGTCACAGAAGTTCTCCATATGGATCACGCTCATTCTTTTACTCTCTCATTTTTTTTCTAGTAGCCAATTAATTTTTTCTGTAGATGTGGTACACACTTGGTTTGCAGTTTTTCTTCTTCAGGCAGTACTGCAGTATTGTTTATATGTACCTGCAAATTTGCACCTTTGTATTATTTCTCTGAGAAAAATTTCTATAAGTAGATGTGCTGGATCAAAGAATGAGATCAGGGATACCTGGGTGGCTCAGCGGTTGGCATCTGCCTTTGGCTCTCGGCGTGATCTCAGGATCGGTGATTGAGTCCTGCATCGGGCTCCTCACAGAGAGCCTGCTTCTCCCTCTGCCTGTGTCTCTGTCTCTCTCTGTGTCTCTCATGAATAAATAGATAAAGTCTTTAAAAAAAAAAAAAGAAAAAACAAAGAATAAGATCAAAAGATCACAGGTGTTTTGTTTTTTTCTTAAGATTGTATTTATTTATGAGAGACACAGAGAGAGAGGCAGAGACATAGGCAGAGGGAGAAGCAGGTTCTATGGGGTGTCCAATGCGGGACTTGATCCCAGGACCTTGGGATCACGACCTGAGCTGAAGGCAGACACTTAACCACTGAGCCACCCATGCACCCCAAAAGATTATAGGTTTTGATGTAATACATTGACAGTTGATTAACTCATTTTGTTCTTTTTTAAATTTCTGTATCATCTTATTTGGAACAGAATGAAAGATACTTGCATCTTGCAGCAAAACTTCTGGATGCAAAGGAGCAAGCAGCTACCTTTAAACTAGAAAAAAACAAGCAAGGCCAAAAAGAGGCTCAAGAAAAAATAAGGAAATTTCAAAGAGGTAAACACTTCCAAATTCTTAGATGTGTAAATGTCTTTTCGTTTTTGCTTTCCTAGCATGGAGATTGCCTCTTTTTAGTTTGTCTAACAGTTTATACATGGGATTGGGAGACTTTCTGTAACAAGCCAAATAAATATTGTAGATTGTACAGGCCATATAGACTCTCTCACAGTTACTGAACTCTGCTGTCACAGAGTTCATGAACAATACATAAGTGAATGGCTGTGGTTTCATAAAACTTTACGGATTCTGAAATGGAAATTTCATATAATTTTCACATGTCATCATATATTTATTTTTTTTCAACTGGTTAAAAATATAAAAATCATTCTTAGCTTAAGAAACAGGTAGTGGGGCTAGATTTGACTGGCAGGCCGTAGTTTGTCAGTGTCTGATGTATATCATAAAATACCATCCTCCTTCAAGAAGGACAGGTGGATATAATTCCATGAGTATTAGTTACTAATAAGGATGTTTTTTCAGACCTTCTACTTCTGTTAAATAATTTCTTTAAAATGTGTGATGTGAAAATAAATTGCCTCCGACTTCTAGCACAAATTTTAAGTAGGAAGTGTTGAGTACCTGGTTACAAGGAAAAAGAAGGAATACTGTCTTTTTTAAAAAACATCTTTGCAAAGTAAACTCATAAAAAAACAAATACAACAAAGCATGATCTTTTTTCTTGGTAGAAATGGAAACTTTAGAAGACCATCCAGTATTCAATCCAGCCATAAAGATTTCACATCAACAGAATGAAAGGAAAAAGCCTCCTGTAGCCACAGAAGAGGAAAAGGCTTTGAACTTTAACTTATTTGAAAAATCTGTAGCTGCTACTGAGGAAGAGAAAGGTAAAATGAAGGGAAAGTGTTTCATGGTGTAAGTAATAAAATGTCAATGAAAATAAAATTGAGAAATGATGTTACTTTGCATTCTAGCAAACTGTATAAGCTGGCAGTAAAGTTAGGCTTCCACATACTTTCTTGGAAAAATAATAATTATGATAACTTTTATAGCATTTTATAATTTAACAGTATCTTGCTTCAGCCTCATCACTTTCCAGTCCATCCTCCAAATTCCTGCCAGAATTCTTTCTGTAACACACATCTGAATGTGAGTTCCCTGTTAAAAACCCTTGATCCAAGCCCTTTATCATCGTATTGAAGACTGCATTCTGCCACAATCTGCCTTTCTGCCATATTCACCCATCTGTGTACTACAGCCATGTGTTATTTTGTGATTTTGCTCATCCTTTTAACTCCCTACTTGGCCAACCTTTCCCTTGCTTCAAGGCTCAACCCAAAACAGCACTTCTGGGGATCCCTGGGTGGCTCAGCGGTTTAGCGCCTGCCTTGGGTCCGGGGCGTGATCCTGGAGTCCCAGGATCGAGTCCCACATCAGGTTCCCTGCATGGAGCCTGCTTCTCCCTCTGCCTGTGTCTCTGCCTCTCTCTCTCTCTGTGTCTCTCATAAATAAATAAACAAAATCTTAAAAAAAAAAAAAGTACCTCTTTTAAGCCACCATGAGTCCTGCCGTGCCACCATGTGTGTAATCTTGCACTTATTTGTGCTAAGTAAATTATTGATATAGTTTATATTTATTTGTAATATAGTCAAGTCCTATACTAAATTGTCAGGTTTTTTTATAAGATTTTATTTATTTATTCACAAGAGACACACAGAGAGGCAGAGACATAGGTAGAGGGAGAAACAGGCTCCTCAAAAAAAAAAAAAAAAGAAACAGGCTCCTCTAGGAGAGCCTGATGCAGGGTCCTGGGATCACACCCTGAGCGAAAGACGCTCAATCACTGAGCTATCCAGGAGTCCCTTCAATCTTTTTGATTATACATTGTTTCATAAATATTTATTGAATCTTTGTTCATAATGTCAATTGCTTTGTGTACAGTTATTAACAAATTAACCTAGTCCTGGCCCCCTTCAAGCATATGGTCTTATAGGGGAGGTAAGCTTCAAATATACATATGTATTTAATTATAAATTGTGATGTGTGCTATCAAAGCAAGACAACTGACTTCTAATGATAGAGATAAGGGGGCTAATGACTTGCTCTGAGATACAACAGATGATTAGGTGTCAGTCCAGTGACATGTTGATGGGAAGGGCCTTCTAGGGACACCTGGGTGGCTCAGTGGTTAAGCTCCTGCCTTCGGCTCAGGGCATGATCCTGGAGTCCCACGTCGGGCTCCCTGCATGGAGCCTGCTTCTCCCTCTGCCTGTCTCTGCCTCTCTCTCTCTGTTTCTCATGAATAAATAAATAAAAGTAAAAAATAAAAATAAAAGGGCCTTCTAAGGAGGGAGATGGTACATTGGCAGTCTAAGGTGGAAAAGAGGGCAGTCCGGATGGCTCAGCGGTTTAGCGCCACCTTCAGCCCAGGATGTGATCCTGGAGACCCGGGATCGAGTCCCACATCGGGCTCCATGCATAGAGCCTGCTTATCCCTCTGCCTATATCTCTGTCTCTCTCTCTCTCTCTCTGTGTCTCTCATGAATAAATAAATAAAATCTTTAAAAATAATAATAATGTGGAAAAGATCTAGAGCAGACAATTCAACAGAACACTCTGACAGAAATATTCTGTATCTGAGTTAGCTAATATGGCAGCTACTAGCTAGATACGAGTACTGGTTGCTTAAAATGTGAATAATGCAACTGAGAAACTGAAAGTTTAATTGTAGTTAATTCAGGTTTGTCCTGTGGCTGTTGGCTACTGTATTAGGCCAGGCAGGCTCAGAGCAGTAGGGGAGGTAGCTGTCTTTCCTCCCTCCCACAGTTAGCTGTGGATGTAGTATAGTGAGCATGGTGGTAGAGTGGTAACAGATAGGCAGAGATGGACCATAGAGAATTTGGAGTTTATTTTAGATGTAATATGAAGCCAATGAAGGTGGTTGTGGTGGTGGCAGCTGTTAAGCAGAGAAATTACGTCTGATTTTTATTTTTTTCCAAGATTACCCTTCCTATGTGGTAGGTAGTTCAGAGTACTCTAAATAATTCATCACATGGATAGTATCATAGATACTATCATACTATCATACTATAGTATCATATCATACTATCCCAAGAAGTTACTCGGGATACTTTATGTTTAACAATTCAGATTTTCCGTGGTTCTATCCAATCAGGGGATTTCTTTACACCACTTGTAGAAGAGCAAGTTTTTCTCCTTTTTTCACTTGTTCTCTTCTAAAAGTCTTTTCCCCAAAATGAGAGGACTTTCATCATTCAAAAGAGATTCTACATTATTGCTTGATAATTTTTAAAGCATCAATCTTTGTCTGTCATTTTAGAGAAAAAGAAAGAACCTCATGATGTAAGAAATTTTGACTATACAGCTCGAAGCTGGACTGGAAAGTCTCCCAAACAATTTCTGATCGATTGGGTCAGGAAGAATCTTCCCAAGAGTCCAAATCCTTCCTTTGAAAAAGTTCCAGTAGGTAGATACTGGAAATGTAGGTATGTTTTTCTAACTGTGAATGAACTCTTAGAAAAATCTCTTTGTTTCTTCTGCGTTAAGTAGACATTCAGGAAGCTTGCTCATTCCACATTTCTGGGTGATAGTGCTGATCATTAATTATCTAGGTTCAGTGTCTTCCGTGGAAATATTATATTTAAATAATTAGATAAACTTAGGTTCAATGTTAATGGAATTCTGACTTGTTTTACTTCATTAATTTCATTTTAAAAATTCTTTGGCTTCTTTGCAGGGTAAGGGTAATCAAGTCTGAAGACGATGTACTGGTAGTGTGCCCTACAATCTTAACAGAAGATGGCATGCAAGCTCAGCACTTGGGAGCAACTCTAGCTCTTTATCGTTTAGTGAAAGGGCAGGTGAGACTTTTTAGACTGAGGTGTTTCAAAAATCATTTGTGGACTATATGTAGCCAACATAAAACTGGATGGGCAGGGGATCCCTGGGTGGCTCAGCAGTTTAACCCTGCCTTCAGCCCAGGGCATCATCCTGGAGTCCCGGGATCGAGTTTTGCATCAGGCTCCCTGCATGGAGCCTGCTTCTCCCTCTGCCTGTGTCTCTGCCTCTCTCTCTCTGTGTGTGTCTCATGAATAAATAAATAAAATCTTAAAAAAAAAAAACTGGATGGGCATATGGAATGTAGTTTTTAATTATGGCCCTTGGTGCCAGTTTTTACTTACTGCTTCTTCAGATTAATCCTCATTTCTGCTTATTTATAATTTTGACTTCTCTCACCCCTAAACATAGCTCAGTTTTTCTGTCCTTAGGGCAGAGGCTCTGAACCGTTTCAGTGGTTCACTTTTGCAAGCTATGCTATTTTATAGGTTAAGAGAAGTAGTACGAGATTGGTTGAAGTAAGGAGAATTTCTAAACAGTTTAATGTCTAAATGTTATCTCTCTTTAATGTTACATTTTCTCTCTGCTTTGAAAATGCAGTTTTCAGTTTAGGTTATATTGGTTGTAAGCTCTCAGGTTAAGGAAAAATTAAAGTATTACTAAAGGAAGCTCTTATTTTCTTGGATTGTTGAATTGTCAACATTTTTTTTTACAATAAACGTGTGTATCTTTTTTCATGGGAAATTGGAACCACTGGAAATTTTAGACCTTGTTGAAGTGGAACTCTAAGCAAGGTTCTTTTCCAGTTTCTGGCAGTAAAAGTTCTTAATGCCTTTATTTCCCTTATTTTGCTAAAAAGGTATCATAAGTTAAGCTTAATTGAGAAAACTGTTGTAGAAATAATTTTATACCACAGAATTAGAATAACTCAGATTGACTCCACTGTAGTTCATTTTAAATACTTTGACTAATAATCTTAAATACCTGCATCTCAGAGGGAGCTTTCTCTCAGAAATGCTTTATGGATCATCTTCATATTTACATAGCACCACTGCAGGAGTAAATAATAAAAATGTATTTAGTAGTTACCTGTGTTCCAGGAATGAGTACTTTTCATGTATTAACTGAAAGTGTACTTCAGAGTATATCTATAAAGGAGATACTAGCCCCCATTTTACAAATGTAGAAACTGAGACAGAGAGGTTATTTGCCCAAGATCACAGAGCTGGTAAGTCTAGAAGCCTGAATATGATAGGCTGTTTATAAATTTGCATATAATAAGCATGTGCATCTTATATTGGAGTAATGACTTACTAGTTTAAGAGACAAATTACATTTTAAAAGGAAGACTAAGTTCTAGCCTATTGAATTTTGGTATCCAGTAGTTAGTAAAAATAACATACTGCTGCTTTTTTTCTGTTATAGTCAGTACATCAGTTACTTCCTCCCACTTACCGAGATGTTTGGCTAGAGTGGAGTGATGCAGAAAAGAAAAAGGAAGAATTAAATAAAATGGAAACCAATAAACCACGTGATCTCTTTATTGCCAAACTTCTGAACAAATTGAAACAGCAGCAGCAACAGCAGCAACAGCATTCTGAAAATAAGAGAGAAAACTCTGAAGATCCTGAGGAATCTTGGGAAAATTTAGTTTCTGATGAAGATTTTTCTGCACTGTCCTTGGAATCAGAAAAAGCAGAAGATTTAGAACCTGTTAGAAACCTGTTTAGAAAGTTGCAAAGCACACCAAAATACCAGAGACTTCTAAAGGAAAGGCAACAGTTACCTGTGTTCAAACATAGGAATTCGATTGTTGAAACTCTTAAAAGGCACCGGGTAGTGGTTGTAGCAGGTGAAACAGGGAGTGGCAAAAGTACTCAAGTACCTCATTTCCTATTGGAAGATTTGCTTCTAAATGAGTGGGGAACAAGTAAGTGTAACATTGTCTGCACCCAGCCCCGAAGAATCTCAGCAGTGAGTTTAGCCACAAGAGTATGTGACGAGTTGGGCTGTGAAAATGGACCTGGAGGAAGGGTAAGATGTTGTTCAACTAGAGTGAGTGATGACATTACTCATGTCACCTTTGCTCTTGGGATCCAAATGGAACCTGTCCCACATAAGAGTTGTGACTTACTGGTTGTGAAGTAGCTGATCTCAGGCACTTTTCCTGTTTTCTTTGATAGATGTCATTAAAGGGTGTTGTGTCACCCTCCTTCATAGTAAAAGGGTTGTTAGTATTTTGGTCATTAAAATTCTCATATCAAGGAAAAAAATATATCCACTTTAATAGCTGAATATTCAAATATGTTACCTGCTAAGGAGAACAAAGAATATAGACAAATAGACATTTGACTGTAGTATCATAAATCTCAAAGTCCTGCAGATCTTTTCTGTGGAATGTAGTCCTGATTTTCATTAATTCTTTTTAGTAAACAGAAGGAAAAAACAATATAGAAGAAAAAACTAGACTGTTCTCAAGCCCTTTATTTTAAAAAAAAGGAAAAGATACTTAAATATCTCTTGTGCATTTTGCCACATAAGCATACCCAAAACTAGCCAAACCTTAATCAGAATGACTGCAAAATATAGAAATAATAAATTGCTTAGAACCAATGACGATGAATTCCAAGTCCTCATTCTTTCTGGAGATGTTGGTCTTTTAACATTTTTGCCTCTGTCTTTAAGACAGGTACCCCTTTATTAAAAATGTTTTATGTAATAGATGGTCTGGGTTTCTCTCATGGAATATAAGAGGAAAAGAGATAGTTTCTATCTTATAAGGAACTCACGTTAAGAAGATTACAGACATGTACACACATAGCAAATAAAAGAATGACTGAAAAGAAAACTAAATGTGGTGGGAATAGAAGGAACTTAAAGATTCCCATCAGGCAACACTGATACATTAAATTTTTTTTTTTTTTAATTTTTTTTTTTTTTAATTTTTATTTATTTATGATAGTCACAGAGAGACAGAGAGAGAGAGAGGCAGAGACATAGGCAGAGGGAGAAGCAGGCTCCATGCACCGGGAGCCTGATGTGGGATTCGATCCCGGGTCTCCAGGATCGCGCCCTGGGCCAAAGGCAGGCGCCAAACCGCTGCGCCACCCAGGGATCCCAACACTGATACAATACCAACTAATGGTGACAGCTTTTATGAAATCTTGTTAGAAAATTTCAGGAACTGCTCTAAATTTTTGCTCTGATTGCTTCAATATTTTGTTCCAAGGTAATTGAATTAGAAAGAATAATGTTGGCACCTGGGTGGCTCAATTGGTTAAGGGTCCAGCTCTTGGTTTCAGCTCAGGTCATGATCTTGAGGTTGTGAGACTGAGCCCCACATCAGGCTCTGTGCTCAGCAGAAAGTTGGCTTGACATTCTGTGTCTCTCCCTGATCCTTTGCCCCTCCCCCCATAAAAAATACGAAAAGAATAGGATAACATGGATGGTATCCAAAGTGGGTGAACAACTTTTATCTCAAGACTTTGAAAGAACAAAAGTATTTCTTGTTTAAAATTAGCAAAACAGGGACTTCTGGGTGGCTCAGTGGTTGAGCATCTGCCTTTGGCTCAGGGCATGATCCCAGGATTCTGTGATTGAGTCCTGCATCGAGCTCCCGGCGTGGAGCCTGCTTCTCCCTCTGCCTGTGTCTCTGCCTCTCTCTCTTTCTCTCTTTCTCTCTCTCTCTCTCTCTCTCTCTCTCCCTCTGTCTTTCATGAATAAATAAATAAAATCTTAATAGATGGATTTACTTAAGATGCTCCTAGGATTAGCACCTGTGCTACATTTCTTAGTGCTTGTTTCCCAGATCACTTGTGAGAATCTAATCTTAACCTTGTGTTCTCCCTTCAGAATTCTTTGTGTGGATATCAGATCCGGATGGAATCTCGAGCTAGTGAATCTACAAGGTTACTGTATTGTACAACAGGGGTTTTGCTAAGGAAACTTCAAGAAGATGGTCTCCTAACTAATGTATCTCATGTTATTGTGGATGAGGTGAGTATATTCTAAAGTTGAGATAAATTCAAAACAATTTCATATTAAAAAGATGCAATTTCAGGGCATCTGGGTGGCTCAGTCAGTTAAGCATCTGCCTTTAGCTCAGGTCATGCAGTGTCCTGGGATCAAGCCCTGTGGCAGGTTCTTTGTTCAGCAGGAACTCGCTTCTCTCTCTCCCTCTGCATGCTGCTCTGCCTGCTTGTGCACACGCTCAATTGCTCTCTGTCAAATAAATAGTAAATAAAATAATTAAAAACATAAAAAATGCTATTTCTAATACTAGCTAACATTTTCTTCATCTTAAATACCAGACGCTTAACATAATTATTTAATTTCCTCTAGCAAATGTGTCTCATGTTAACTGATTTAATACCATATGACAGGGATCCCTGGGTGGCTTAGTGGTTTAGTGCCTGCCTTGGGCCCAGGGTGTGATGGGATCAAGTGCCACATCGGGCTCCCTGCATGGAGCCTGCTTCTCTCTCTGCCTGTGTCTCTGCCTCTCTCTCTTTCTCTCTCTGTCTCTCATGAATAAAGTCTTAAAAAAAATAAACATATATATATATATATGACATTTACAATATGCTAGATGCTATTCTGGTTTTATATATATAAATTTATTTAATCCTCATGCACTCCAGTGAAGTATATATTCTTACCTCTGTTTGACAGTTGTCAAACTGAGGCACAGAGATGTTATAATACCTTGTATAAGTTCACAAAGCCAGTTAGTTCTGAAACTGGGAGTTCAAACCGAGGCTATCTGGCTACAGTCTGTGGTCTAACCAGTACACTGATTCTCAACTACATTTAGTTGTTAAAGGATTTTGATTCTTAAAAAAAAGAGAGAACTCTTCACTTTCTCTCTAGATTTATCCCTCCCTGAATCAAATTTGAATGCACAAATTGAAAATTTAAATAGAAAAGTTTCCCATGGGAATTATTTTAAATGGCACAGTAGCCTAGCATATGTAAACTGATTAGCTTTGTACGTAAGTTTGTCAAGGTGGCTCAGCGGTTGAGCATCTCTGCCTTTGGCTCAGGGCATGATCCTGGGATCGAGTCCCACATCAGGCTCTCTGCGAGGAGCCTGCTTCTCCCTCTGCCTATGTCTCTGCCTCTCTCTCTGTGTGTGTCTCATGAATAAATAAGATCTTTAAAAAAAATTATTTTTATCAAGAAATAAGATATATAGCATTTCCCTTCTTCAAGAAATATTTAAATATTTTTTCCTGATATAAAGTTTTTTGAGTCTGTTAATTCACCAAGTTCAGAAGGTAGTAGTAAAAGTTCACTCACTGATTTTTAATTAATAGAATACATATAGATTATTGGATAATTTTCCCCATTTGGTTAGAAAATAGTACAAACATAGAAAGTTACAAAAATGAAAGTGAAAATTTTTAATCTCATAACCTCGAAAAAAGATCAATGTTAACATTTAATTTGCATATTTTATGCATATGTATTTTGTATGTATGTTTTAAATTTTATTCACATCATTTAGGACACCTGGGTGGCTCAGTGGTTGCGCATCTGCCTTCAGCTCAGGACATGATCCTGGGTCCTGGGATCAAGTCCCACATTGGGCTCCCAGCAGGGAGCCTGCTTTTCCCTCTGTGTCTCTGCTTCTCTCTCTGTGTCTCTCATGAATAAATAAAATCTTTAAAAAAAAAAATTTTTTTCACATCATTCATCTACAAAAACACAATTTTAATAGCTATATAGTACATAATTTGGATGTCCCATAATGTATTTAACTTTTTCCTTTTTTTTTTTCCTTTTTTTTTTTTTAAGATTTTTAACTCTTATGTTTTTAATTCTAGCCATTCTGACAGGTGTGAGGTGATAGCTTGTTGTGATTTTGATTTGTATTTCCTTGATGATTAGTGATGTTGAGCATCTTTTCATGTGTCTGTTGGCCATTTGTATGTCTTATTTGAAAAAAGGTCTATTCACATCCTCCATTTTTAAATTTTGGTTTTTTGGTGTGGAATACTGTAAGTTCTTTATATATTTTGGATATTAACCCTTTACTGGATATATGATTTGCAGATATTTTCTCCCATTCACTAGGTCAACTTTTTGTTTTATTGATGGCTTTTTTCACTGTGCGAAAGCTTTTTATTTTGTTATAGTTCCAGTAGTTTATTTTTGCTTTTATTTCCCTTACCTGAAGAGACATCATCCATAAAAATATTGCTAAGGCCAGTGTCCATGAGATTACTGCCTATGTTTCTTTTAGGAGTTTTATCATCTCACATTTAGAACTTTAATCCATTTTGAGTTTATTCTGTGTATGATGTAGAAACTAGTCCAGTTCCCAACATTATTATTGAAAAGACTGTCTTTTCCCCATTATATATTCTTGCCTTAGGGTAAACTTTAATTTAAAAACCAGACCAACTTCAGGAAGGTATTCCTTCATAGTTTAATATTAGCAGTCTGATTTACTGATCCTGGTCAAACCACCCAAGTAAGAATACCTAGGATTCGTCTGTCTTTCTCCCACATCCCATAAATCCAGTCACCTAGTCCTGTCGATTCTCCTTTTCTTAAATTCATTCATATTTCTCCATATTCAACTAGTATTGCCCTTATAGAGGCTATTTTTTAAGTATTCAAAAACCTCTAATTAAACTTCCTTTCTGTTTTGTTCTCCATTGCATTCTCCACATTATAGTCCATTCTCTTTTTTTAAAAGATTTTATTATTAGAGTACACAAGCAGTGGAGAGGGGCAGAGGAAGAGGCAGAAGCAGACTCCTGACTGAGCACAGACCCCCATTCTGAGCTGATCTCAGGACCCTAAGATCACGACCTGAGCCGAAAGACACTTAACTGACCACCCAGGCACCCTGCCACTTATCTTTTTTACAAAAAATCTCAGACCACATAATTCCCCTGCTTTAAAAAGTTTATTTTAAAGATCTTAAGTAGGGCAGCCCCAGTGGCGCAGCGGTTTAGTGCCGCCTGCAGCCCAGGGCGTGATCCTGGAGACCCGGGATCGAGTCCCACGTCAGGCTCCCTAAATGGAGCCTGCTTCTCCCTCTGCCTGTGTCTCTGCCTCTCTCTCTGTCTCTCTGTGTCTCTCATGAATAAATAAAATCTTTTAAAAAAAAAAAATAAATATTTTAAGTAATCTCTAGTCTTTATGCCCAATATGGGCTTGAACTCAAAACTCTTGAGATCAAAAGTTGCATGCTCCTCTGACTGAGGCAGCCAGGTGCCCCTAAAATGTTTTTGTCACTGCCCCAGCTCATTAGGGCAAAGTCATGGGGTTTTACACAGCAATTTACCGAGTACTTCACCTGCTTTATCTCTTGCCCTGTCCCATGCTGAAGGTATTATGTTTGTTTTTCCAGTCCCTGAAATGTATTGTGATTCCTCTCTTTACCATGATTTTTTAAGATTTTATTTATTTAAAAAAAAAAGATTTTATTTATTCATGAGAGACACACAGAAGCAGAGACATAGGCAGAGGGACAAGCAGTCTCCCTATAGGGAGCCCAATGCGGAACTTGATCCCAGGACCCCGGGATCACGACCTGAGCCAAAGGCAGATGTTCAACCACTGAGCCACCCAGGCACCCCTTTACATGATTTTATACATGACCACTTCCTCGCCCTTTTGCCTCCTGTTCCTCCTCCATCCTTTTTTTCAAACTCAGCCTTCTGTTCTTAGCATTGATGGCAATTTCTCCTAGTATATTTCCTGACCTCCTGAATTAACTACCCTTCATATGTAAATTTAAAACCATACTGTACAGTATACGGATTATAAACTGAAATGGAGAGAACTGTCTTGGTCATTTTTACAGCCCCAGCATCTAGCACAATACTAAGTACTTACTATTTGTTGGGCTCTGTTCTAAGGGCTTTGCATTGTCATTGGACTGTTAAAATCACTCTGCAAAGTTTATATTTGGTATTCTTGTTTTATAGAATAAGAAATAGACCCAGAAATATTTAACATTCTTAAATTCATACTGTAAGTGGCCAGGAAGAGTTGAACCCAAGCAGTTGGTTCCAGAACCTGAACACTTACCCACTACTGCCTCCCTTACAAACAAATGAATGATAAAACCTGTTTTAGTTTGTTATCTTGATATACTTAATATTTGTATGCTGCCCTAAATCCTACAGAATAAAAATGTGGTAGAAATAAGTCAGGATATACAAAGTTGGAAGATAGTTACATTCAGAAGATAGGGAGTTCTATATACCACATCAGTTCTTCCCTAAATGTGTGTGCCAGAAGGGCATTAAAAACCATTTTTCTTAGACAATTCATTGAGACCCTGCTAGATCCCTATTAACCAACCCCCCTTTTTCTATATAGTGCATCTGTCCTGTGATAATGATGATAGTACAGTTTGAGATTAGTGGCAGAACTTTAGGAGTCACCCTGGCTTTGCTTCTTTTTTTTTTTTTTTTTTTAATATTTTATTTGTTTATTCATGAGTGACAGAGAGACAGAGAGAGAGGGAGAGACACAGGCCGAGGGAGAAGCAGGCTCCATGCAGGGAGCCTGATGTGGGACTCAGTCCTGGGTCTCCAGGATCACGCCCTGGGCTGAAGGTGGCGCTAAACCCCTGAGCCCCCCCGGGCTGCCCCTGGCTTTGCTTCTAAGGGAAATTTAGGAGATAACCTAATCTTACCAACCAATTTTATTTGAGTGATTATTTTGGCCTCTTAATAGACCTTATATGTAATTAATTTTTTTGTTCCATGTATACTAGGTTCATGAAAGAAGTGTCCAGTCAGACTTCTTACTAATTATCTTGAAGGAAATTTTACAGAAACGCTCTGATCTACACTTGATTCTAATGAGTGCCACTGTAGACAGTGAAAAGTTTTCTACGTATTTCACACACTGCCCTATTCTCAGAATTTCAGGAAGAAGCTATCCTGTTGAGGTAAGTTTTCTTTATAATGAGTATATCAATACAAGCTACATTCCTACCAGGGAATTTCCCCCAGAAGATAGGCCTAGTAGCCATACCTAGTCCTGCAGTATTGCAAGTCAGGAGAGGACTTGGAGATGGCTTGGGAATCAGATGGCTGGTGCTGCCTGGATTGAGGGTGGATGGCCTGGAAGGAAGGAGTCTGCTGAAAGATGTACCCAAGAAGTACAGAACATAAAACATTTCCATATCAAAACCATTATTTCCAGGTTGAGGGTGGCTGCCTGGCAATAAGGAACTCCTTTTGCGCCCAACCTCTCAAATTTAGGCTTGTTATTGAAGCTGCTTTTCTGCCTCTTTTCATAATATTTGTCCTTTGGGTTCAGCTTATAAAGACTGCTTTCTTAATTAGTTTTCACAAATAAAAAATACATACTATGATGTAATTTGTCCTGAGACTTCTAGGGACAAATTCATTTCTTACCAGCTAAGTTTTCTATTCGCAAATAATGTAGAAAGAAGAATTTCCTCATAATATTATAAATTAACATTTGGTAACATTCAAAAGGTAAGATCCCCTTATTCTCTTTAAAATAGTGTTTACTGAAATGAATTTGAGTTCACCATTTATATGCCTTAATCTATGTAGGTTTTCCATCTTGAAGATATAGTAGAAGAAACGGGCTTTGTACTGGAGAAGGATTCAGAATACTGTCAGAAATTTCTGGAGGAAGAGGAAGAAATTACCATTAATGTTACAAGCAAAGCAGGGGGAATAAAAAAGCATCAGGTAAAAAGAAAACAATTTCAAAGACATCTGATAGTGATACCCAGGGCAAACCTTCTTTGAGAGGTTTGAAATCATATGGCTGGCACAGTGGATTTGTGTATATTTTGGTAGAAAAGAGATAGAATTTTGAGCAAATTTTAAAGGTCATTTCTTTAATCTTTGGTTTATGATATTCTTATCTTCTTACACTATTTTGGCCATATAGATAGACATAAATAGGGATGCCTGGGTGGCTCAGTGGTTGAGCGTCTGCCTTTGGCTCAGATCGTGATCCCAGGATCGAGTCCCATATCGGGCTCCCTATGAGGAGGCTGCTTCTCCCTCTGCCTATGTCTCTGCCTTTCTACCTGTATCTCTCATGAATAAATAAATAAATCTTTAAAAAAAAAAAAAGACATAAATAATCAAGGGCCATGTAAATAAGAGGCAACTTTTATTGTTTTATAGCAATGATTAATTATTTAGGAGTAAATTTGTTATTATTTTATTTTAATCTCAACACCTCAGGTATTGAGTTGGGGAGGCCCAAAATCTAGATTGTTGTTTGCCATTTGTTTTCTCAGCAACTTCTGTCCTGGTATGAGCCAGCCTTGACCATATAGTGAGGCTGTCTAGAGCAAGCACACTTCTTCCTAGAGAATTAGTTTCAATGACATGTTTATTTTTAGAACTGTCATAAAAGCTAAATTATCCTCCATCTTAGCTAGTGGTACTATATCTAGTATTTTTATTGTATCAATGAGATTTTGTGCTTATATCCAATATGATGGATACACGAAGTTACTTTATCTTCTCATTAAGGAGATAAATCCAGAAAGCAAAAACTAAAATCTTTCCCTAATATTCCAGAGATAGCAAATAGAAACTAAAGGACTTCAGAATATAAAGGTATTTCAAAAGAGATAATTGAAATTCAGCAACCAAAGGAGAATCTAATAGGAATGAGGCAGATATAAACTGCTTATTAAAGTTATTATGAGGGGACACCTAGGTGGCTCAGTGGTTGAGCATCTGCCTTTGGCTCAAGTCATGATCCCGTGGTCCTGGCATCGAGTCCCACATTGGGCTCTCTGCATGGAGCCTGCTTCTCCCTCTGCCTAGGTCTCTGCATCTCTCTTTTTGTCTCATGAATGAATGAATGAATGAATGAATGAATGAATGAAGTAAGTTAGTTAGTTATTATGGGGACACCTGGGTGGCTCAGTTGGTTCAGTGTCTGACTCTTGGTTTTGGCTCAGGTCATGATCTCAAGGTCATGAGATCGAGCCTGAAGTCAGGCTCCGTGCTAGGCATGGAACCTACATAAAATTCTCCTCTCCCCTCCCCCACCCCGTGCCCTCTATCCCCCTCCATAGTAACCTATGACCTCTCCTGGCCTGCTCCTTAGTTGCCACAGAATGATGTGTACAGTGTTCTGTTTTTATTTTTGTTTTAATATTTATTTATTCATGAGAAACAGAGAGGCAGAGACCTAGGCAGAGGCAGAAGCAGGCTCTTCATGGGGAGGACTTGAGGCAGGACTCTGGGATCACCCTATGAGCCAAAGGCAGATGCTCAACCACTGAGCCACCTGGGTGCCCTTCTTAGCTCTTCTTTACTTTAGTATATGCATGACAAGATTAAAAGTTTTGCTATACTTAAGAAGGTTGAGTGAAATGAAATAGTTTTAAAGGACTGCAAATACCTCCTTTTTTCCTTGTTTTATAAAAATACTTAATATTTCTGTTCACTTTTTTCTGATTGTATTTCTTATAGGAATATATACCAGTTAATACTGGATCAAGTGCTGATTTAAATCCATTTTACCAAAAGTATAGCAACCGCACCCAGCATGCTATTCTCTACATGAATCCTCATAAAATCAACCTTGATCTCATTTTGGAACTTCTTATATATTTAGGTATATATCTTTTTCTAATTTGACTCCCTTTGTTTTGATGAAACTTCTGCTAAGTGATGATGTTTTATTAGCGTGTTACATGCTATCCCTTACTTTTCTTATGTTGAATTTTGTTTTCTCTTTAAAAATTCCAGACAGAAGTCCCCAGTTCAGAAATATTGAAGGAGCAGTGTTGATCTTTTTACCAGGACTTGCACATATTCAGCAGTTATATGATCTCTTGTCAACTGACAGAAGATTTTTTTCTGAACGGTAACTACAAATCTTCATTATATTCTAAGTAGTTTTAAAATCAAAAAATGTTTTATTTATTAAAACTCTTGATCAGAATTTTCAGTTTTTTACCTTTATCCAAAGTGAAGTAAATTATTTACATTTCTATTCTAGCACTTAATGTACTAAAAATTTTAGGTATTCTGCTTTTGTTCTGTGTTCTTAATATGAGTAAGCAGAGGGAATCCTGTGGTTGAGAATAAGATGGTGACTCCCCTCCCCAACCCAGTGGACAGCGCCAAACCCTTACAGGTTGCATTTTATCATCCAGACATATGGAAGTGGCTGTTTAGTATATTTGTCCTGATACAGTTCATTACTGCTGTCACTGTTATCATATCCAAGCAGATTTTTAAAAATTCTTTAAACCCTATATTCCATATAAATTCGTCTTAAGTATTTTTTCTTTGATGAGTATATGTGGTTTCATTGTATCGTTTTCAGAGCTTTTGTGTTTAAAATTTTTCATAATAAAAAAATTTTTAATTGCTATTTGCAAATAAATTTTGTTATTCTTTGCAGTGTCTTCTAAAGAGAAACTCTTGCTAAGAACTATGATTTTAACTTTCAGATATAAAGTGATAGCTCTGCATTCTATTCTTTCAACTCAAGATCAAGCTGCAGCATTCACACTTCCTCCTCCTGGAGTCAGGAAGGTAAAATTCAGTGCAGCAAATTTATGTGTGATCTGAGAATATTTTGTGAAAATATTACGACTCTTTAGGGATGCCTATGTGGCACAGCAGTTGAGCGCCTGCCCTCGGCCCAGGGCGTGGTCCTGGAGACCCGGGATCGAGTCCCGCATCGGGCTCCCTGCATAGAGCCTGCTTCTCCCTCTGCCTGTGTCTCTGCCTCTCTCTCTGTGTCTCTCACGAATAAATAAAGAAAATCTTAAAAAAAAAAAAAAAAAAGTTACAACTCTTTAACATCAAAGACAGTTATTAAAATGTTATTAAGTGCCTTAGAGTGCATGGCAGACTCCAGATGCTCTGTAGATTAACATAATCAGAAACGAAACTAATAGTGAAATTTAAGTATTTGATTATTTATATTATGCATTATTAAAGATATAAGGCTTGGGTAGCCCAGGTGGCTCAGCGGTTTAGCACTGCCTTCAGCCCAGGGCATGATCCTGGAGACCCGGGATCGAGTCCCACGTCAGGCTCCCTGCATGGAGCCTGCTTCTCCTTCTGCCTGTGTCTCTGCCTCTCTCTCTCTGTCTCATGAATAATAAATAAAATCTTTAAAAAAAAAGATACAAGGCTTTTAGGGGAATGACAGTTTAAAAATGTGGCATGCATTTTGCTTGTGAAAAGAAGAATCACTACTTTTCCCATCCTTTTCATGAAGATGTTGGAGCTCAAGAGCTATGTAAATTCTGTGAGGATTCTTTGTTGTTCTCTAGGCTATTCATCCCTGATTAAACAGTCTCAGTATTTTCATGGTCTCCTCTGTTCAAGATTCCGAGTGAAGAGATGCTTGGCAGAGAGTTTCTCAAGAAGAGTTCAGGAGTTTTGAAGGGGATAAAAGAGCACAGTGTAGAGCCTGGGTTCTCACACTGCTCTGATTTGTAACATTTGGGCTTCCCCTAAGATGTAGTTTAAAGAAAAGAGTTCTACCTCTTTAAAAAAAAAAAAAAAAAAAAAAAGGAATACTGAGGTAGAAAGAACACTAGGTCCCATCTAAGTCTTAGAACCCGGATTATTATTTCCTTGGTCAAATGAATAAAACAAGTATTCACTACTGAAATACAGAGTTGAGATGGAGCAATACACAAGTGAACATTTGATGGAGAATTTCCTAAATATTTTACTTCCAAGGACTCAACAGAAAATGAAAAGACTGTAGTATTCAGCCACCACCATTAAGAATTTTAGAACTAGAAATGGATCTAAGAAATCATCTATTTCTACCTCCTAAGTTACAATAGAAGTATCTGAAGTCACCTGAAGTAAAATGACTTGGCTGAGGTCACAAAGCTAGTAAGTAGCAGAGCCAGGGCACCAAAGCACTTCTATCTTACTGATGTACTATTGTTTTCCCAGTAATTGTGAATGGTTGTGCTGAGCTGTCTCTGTTCTCTGACCCAGGCTTCTTAGTTCATTTTTAAGATGACTGACTAGAATTAGGAGAACAGTATTTTTGTTAGAATAAAAATCTGGGGCAGCCCGGGTGGCTCAGAGTTTTAGTGCCACCTTTGGCCCAGAGCCTGATCCTGGAGACCCGGGATTGAGTCCCATGTTGGGCTCCCTGCATGGAGCCTGCTTCTCCCTCCACCTGTGTCTCTGCCTCTCCCTCTCTCTCTCTCTCTGTGTCTCTCATGGATAAATAAAATCTATAAAACAAAAAAAGTAAAAATCTATAACTGGCAGGCTAAGGTGATGAAAACTATAACAAGTTAAAATTACCCAGTAATAGCAAATAGATGGTGAATTTTTGTAAATAATTTTGAAATTCACTTTTTAAAATTCATCAGCTCAAACTAAAGTTTAAATGATGGGACGCTGTTGAAAGTTGTTAGCTAAATCTTTTGGCTTTTTATTTTCAGATTGTTTTAGCAACAAATATCGCAGAGACAGGTATCACTATTCCAGATGTTGTATTTGTAATTGATACCGGAAGAACAAAAGAAAATAAGTAAGTTTGAAAAGGGTTTGAGGTTCTTGTATTCTTAGGAGAAATCATAGAATCATAGGGGGAAAATCCCAAAAGTTCTAATTCTATTCAAAATAAAAAGTCTCAGAGAAACTGTTAAGAAACTTCAGAATAACCATGAGTAAATGTCAAGTTTCCTGTCATGAGTTTTCCCATAAGTAATGCCAGTGTACCACTCACTTGTAGAAAACTGCTCTGAAAAAGTTTTCAGAACATAATTTTTTGTAAATTTGTAAAATATATTTATAAAAACATTATTTATGAGATTATAACAAAGTATATGGGTTTTGGAATAAAAATTGGATTTAAATCTCTGATCTATAATGTTGAGTAAGTGATAATAAGACCAGTAAGTATAATCATCAATCCCCTCATGTAAATGGAGAAAATGAGTATTTTTCATAATTGAAAGTATCTGGTATAGTAATTGGCACTTTATAGGTAATCTTACCTGAATCTTAATAAAAAGATTACTATTTTATAAATAGTAATGTTTGTATTTTAATGTTTGTATTGCAAAAACAGACAGGACCACCTTGGTAGTCTCTCCCTGTATTGGGAAACTTTAGCAATATTGGCAATGCATATGACTGCTAAGAGGCATTAAACTCTTTCAAAGAAATCTTGTTGCATAATTGATAGGCATTTCATTAAAACACCTTCCATGGTCAGATTAATTTGGGATGGGATCCCTGGGTGGCGCAGCGGTTTGGCGCCTGCCTTTGGCCCAGGGCGCGATCCTGGAGACCCAGGATCGAATCCCACATCGGGCTCCCGGATGGAGCCTGCTTCTCCCTCTGCCTGTGTCTCTGCCTCTCTCTCTCTCTCTGTGACTATCATAAATAAATAAAAATTTAAAAAAAAAAAAAAGATTAATTTGGGAAAGGGTAAATTAAGTTAAATAGGTTTTTCCCTTGTAGAGGTATCTAAAGCTTTTACTTTGATAGTATGAGATTTAATTTGTGAAGTGCTAAATTACTTAAATACAAAACATGACTTGAAAAATAGTGGTCCACAATTATGATAGATTTTTTTTAGCCTGTCTTCAATGTAATTTTAACAATCACCTATTTCCAGCTTTTTTCAGATTTTTATTTAAGTCCTTTGAACATTCTCTCCTAAAACTTTCTTCAGGTACCATGAAAGCAGTCAGATGAGTTCTTTGGTTGAGACGTTTGTCAGTAAAGCAAGTGCTCTGCAGCGCCAGGGAAGAGCTGGGAGGGTCCGAGATGGCTTCTGCTTCCGGATGTACACAAGAGAAAGGTATGACACTGCATTGGAAATAAAAGATACATCAGTCGTCATAGTGTGGCATTTCTGATAATAGGTGAAGTGTTTAATATTATTTTTCAGATTTGAAGGCTTTATGGACTATTCTGTCCCAGAAATCTTGCGTGTGCCTTTGGAGGAATTATGTCTTCATATTATGGTAATCCCACAGGGACTCAAATGCTATTTTCTCATTCTTTACTCCTTTCTAAAAAAGAAAAAAAAAACAGAAGACTTAAACTTCTCTTACCCTGTGTTTTCTACATTTTCAATGATTTTATTTACTCTTGAGTAAATACTCCCTCCCCCATCTTTTTATAAGTAACACACTGTGCTTAAATTCTACCACAGGCACTCACCCTTAATAGACTAACAGTAGGTCTCAACTGGGAATAATGTTGCTCACTAGGGGTCACTTGGCCATGTCTTCAGATATTTTGGTTGCCAGAACTGGGGGGGGAGGAGGAGGCCATGCTACATGGGCATTTATAGGTAGAGGCCAGGGACTACCCCTAAACATTCTATATGGCACAGCACAGTCCCTTAAAGAATTATCTGGCCCAAAAGAACAATGCTGAGATTGAGAAACCCTGACCTAGACCAAGGGCTTCCTAGTCTGAAAGATCTATAATATCCTTCAGTTCTTAGATTTTGACTTTGCAAAAATCAGGAATGAAGAAACTAAAAATATGGACTAGAAGATCTCGTCCTCACGCCAATCCTTAACACACATACACAGTCTCTCACACGCTCCCAGTTATAAGAAAAAATAAGATAGCCTTACTCAGATACTTATGTCTCTTTGCTTAGAATTTAGTTCCAATTTGACCATCTCTTTGATCAATTCTTTCTAATAACATACTGATTTATCACTCTTTTTTTAATGTGCAGAAATGCAATCTTGGTTCTCCTGAAGATTTCCTCTCCAAAGCCTTAGATCCTCCTCAGCTTCAAGTAATCAGCAATGCAATGAATTTACTCCGAAAAATTGGAGCATGTGAATTAAATGAGCCTACACTGACACCACTGGGCCAACACCTTGCAGCTTTGCCTGTGAATGTCAAGATTGGCAAGATGCTCATATTTGGTGCCATATTTGGCTGCCTTGACCCAGTGGTAAGATGAATGTTGCTCTTCTTCACTTTAACTATCATTTGGGCTGAGAAATTACTAAGTTTGGAAATAATTTTTAACTTTTTATAGTTATATACAAGGTAATATTTATTCATTTCCTTAAGTATACTACCATAGGTACTATTTTGTAAATGGGTTTGGCTTGTCTAGACTTTTACTATCAAAAATCCCACTTGAAATATTTAATTGAATACATAGATTTTTTTTTCCCCCTTGAGAGATCAAGCAAGCTGGAGGGGGATGTGGACAGAAAGAGAAAATCTTAAGCAGGCATCACGTCCAGCACAGAGCCTGACCGGGGTTCCTATGACCCTGAGCTAAAATCAAGTGTCCAATGCTCAATCGACTGGCCACCCAGGCACCCCTTTATAGTAGATGATTCTTAGAAAGCTTTGAGCTCCACAGACTTTTCTATGAAGAATCAAACTCTTTCTTCTCTTTTTCTACATTGTCTCTCTCTCTGAGCCAGCAATTACTAGCATTTCTATTTTATCAAATTATTCAGAGTTAACTAATTTTGTGTCTCTTTCTGAATCTTGGGGCTCATATACCTGCATCATTTTAACTTTCCAGTATTACCAGTCTGTGGCCTTTTCTGGGACTACAAATCAGGCTGTTTAAAAATAGAATGAAGAGAGTGTAACATACTCTAGTCTGTTGCTCTAGTATTAGGAATACTCACTAAAATTGTGTTGAGTCCAAAAAATAACCTCTGTCCTGATAATTGATCTGAAAAACTTCAACAACCACAAATGGGTCATGAGGCACTCCAAATTATTTTTAAATTATTTAAAGAGCATTTCAGGCAATGGAAATTGAGTAGGTTAAAAGTCAAGATAGATGAGCTGTGGTTCTGGGATTGCTTCTAACTGTGTGACAAACTATAAATCCCTATACACAAACTCAGGTTTTTGTCTTTGATTCTGATGTGACCTCCTCAAAGATTGATAAACCCCTTGGCCAGACTTACCAAAAAAAAAAGAGAAAGGGCTCAAATAAGAGGAAAGATCACAACCAACACCGAAGAAATACAATTATAAAAACATACTATAAGCAACTATATGCCAACAAATTAGGCAACCTGGAAGAAATGGATGCATTCCTAGAGACATATAAACTACCAAAATTGAAACAAAGAAATAGAAAATCTGAACAGACCCCAAACCAGGAAGGATATTGAAGCAGTCCTCAAAAACCTCCCAACAAGAGTTCAGGGCCAGATGGCTTTCCAGGGGAATTCCACCAAACATTTAAAGAATTAATACCTATTCTGAAGCTACTTCAAAAACTAAAAGTGGAAGGAAAACTTCCAAACTCATTCTATGAAGCCAGTATCGCCAGTATCACCTTGATCCCCAAACCAGACAAAGACCCCACCAAAAAGGAGAATTATAGACCAATATTCCGGACAGACATGGATGCCAAAATCCTCACCAAAATACTAGCCAGTTAGGATCCAACAAGTACATTAAGAGGATCATTCACCACGACCAAGTGGGATTTATTCCTGGGCTGCAAGGGTGGTTCAGCATCTACAAATCAGTCAATGTGGTACACTACGTTAATAAAAGAAAGGACAAGAGCCATATGATCCTCTCAATAAATGCAGAAAAAGGATTTGACAAAGTACAGCATCTTTTTTTTTTTTAAGAATTTGTTTATTCATGAGAGAGACAAAGGCAGAGACATAGGAAGAGGGAGAAGCAGGTTCCATGCAGAGAGCCCGATGCGAGACTTGATCCCAGGACCCTCAGATCACGCCCTGAGCCAAGGGCAGACGCTCAAACGCTGAGCCACCCAGGCACCCCTTTTTTTTTTTTTTTTTTTTTTTAAGAAGTACAGCATCTTTTCTTGATTAAAACTCTTCGTGGTGTAGGGATAGAGGGAACATACCTTAGAATCATAAAAGCCATCTACAAAGAGCCCATGGTGATTATCATTCTCAATGGGGAAAACAGAACTTTTCCCCTAACGTCAGGAACATGGCAGAGATGTCCACTACCACCACTGCTGTTCAATGTAGTACTAGAAGTCCTTGCCTCAGCAATCACACAAAAGAAATAAAAAAGCATCCAAATTGGCAAGAAGTCAACCTCTTACTCTGCATATGACCTGATACTCTATATGGAAAACCCAAAGACTCTACCTCAAAATTGTTAGAACTCATACAGGAGTTTAGCAGCATGGCAGGATATAAAATCAATGCACAGAAATCAGTCTTTTCTATACACTATCTATACACTTTTCTATACACAATACAATCAGCATTTCTATACACTAAGACAGAAGAAAGAGAAACTAAGGAGTCAGTCCCATTTACAGTTGCACCCAAAACCATAACCTAGGAATAAACCTATCCAAAGAGGCAAAAGATCTGTACTCAGAAAACTACAGAACACTTATGAAAGAAATTGAGGAAGACACAAAGACATAGGAAAACATTCCATGCTGGTGGATTGGAAGAACAAATATGTTAAAATATCTATGCTACCTAGAGGAATCTATACATTCAATGCAATCCCTATCAAAATACCATCAACTTACATCACAAAGTTGGAACAAATAATCCTAAAATTTGTATGGAACCAGAAAAGACCACAAATAGCCAAAGGAATATTGAAAAAACTAGAACTGATAGCATCACAATTCTAGACTTCAAGCTCTGTTACAAAGCTGTAATCATCAAGACAGTATGGTACTAGCACAAAAACAGACACAAAGATCAATGGAACAGAATAGAGAACCCAGAAATGGACCCTCAACTCTGTGGTCAACTCATCTTCAACAAAGCAGGAAAGAATATCCAGTGGAAAAAAGATGGTGTCTTCAACAAATGGTGTTGGGAAAATTGGGACAGACACATGGAGAAGAATGAAACTGGACCATTTCCTCACACCATACACAAAAATAGACTCAAAATGAATGAAAGACCTAAATGTGATACAGGAATCCATCAAAATCATAGAGGAGAACATAGGGAGCAACCTCTGTGACCTTGGCTGCAGCAACTTCTTGCTAGACACATCTCCAAAGGCAAGGGAAACAAGGAAAACAGGAACTATTAGGACTTCATCAGGATAAAACCTTTGGCACAGCAAAGGAAACAAGTTGACAAAGTCAAAGGACAGCCAACAGAATGGGAGAAGATAAAATGCTCAACATTACTCAGCATCAGGAAAATACAAATCTGGGAAGAGCCCAGATGTCTATGGACAGATGAATGAATAAAGAGGGGCAGCCCAGGTGGATCAGTGGTTTAGCGCCACCTTCAGCCCAGGGTATGATCCTGGAGACCTGGGATCAAGTTCCACCTCGGGCTCCCTACATGGAGCCTGCTTCTCTCTCTGCCTCTGTGTCTGCCTCTCTCTCTCACTCTGTCATGAATGAATGAATAAATAAATAAATTTTTTAAAAAAATGGATAAAGAAGATGTGATCTATACACAATGGAATACTACTCAGCCATCAAAAAAATGAAATCTTGCCATTTGCAGTGACGTGGATGGAACTAGAGGATATTATGCTAAGCGAAATAAGTTAGAGAAACAATTATATGATCTCACTCATGTATAGAATTTAAGAAACAAAACAGGATCATAAGAGAAGAAAAAATAAAATGAAATCAGAGGGGGACAAACCATAAGAGACTCTTAATCATAGGAAACAAACTGAGGGTCACTGGAGGGGATGGGTGTAGGAGGAGGAAGTATCTGGGTAATGAACATTAAGGAGGGCATGTGATGTAATAAGCACTGGGTATTATATAAGACTGATAAATCACTGACTTCCACCTCTGAAACCAATAATACATTATATGTTAATTAATTGAATTTAAATAAAATTAAGGGATGCCTGAATGGCTCAGCGGTTGAACAGCTGCCTTCATCTCAGGGCATGATCCCGGTGTCCAGGATTGAGTCCCACATTGGGCTCCTTGTGGGGAGCCTGCTTCTCCCTCTGCCTCTCTGTCTCTCATGAATAAATAAATAAAATCTTTTTAAATAATAATAAAAATGAAACATAATTTAAAAAGTAAGTAAGTATGGTCTAAAAGTGATATATTGTTAAAATTACACAAAATGAAGCCCAAAGTAACTAAAATGTTAGCTATTGCAGAACACAATAAAGGTATTGGAAAAGAACAAATATTCAACTTGAAAGTGGGATGGTTTTATGATGTGCTTTCTTTTACAAACCATCCTTCCAAGTATACCTCTTTAATGATAAATGTTTTGGTTATTTATGGATAGGCAACACTAGCTGCAGTGATGACCGAGAAGTCTCCTTTTACTACACCGATTGGTCGGAAAGATGAGGCAGATCTTGCAAAATCAGCTTTGGCTATGGCTGATTCAGATCACCTGACGATCTACAACGCATACCTAGGGTAAAGAAATAATCTGGGTGTTGTCAATAAGTCAATGACCTGAGGTTATTTATTTTTAAAATGGTTTTGACTTTCATTAAAAAGATATATGTAAGATTTACATTCTAATTACTTTATCTGTCAAGGTATAATTACTTCAAAGATTCGTACTTTTATAGTCCTTTCTAAAATTCAAAAATCATGTACTTTGTATTGTACCTATATTATCTCATATTTGGAGTTAATAATTTGCTATTCTACACAAAAGAAAAATCTCAGTATCGCAGTGCATATTCTTAAATTCAATTAGTAGCTCCTACAACAATTAAGATTCCCCCTCTTTTTTTTTAAGATCCCCCTCTTGAGTAACTAATTAAAGCTTACTTTAGTTAGTACCTCTGAGAGAGAGAGTTTGAAAACATGTTGAACTTTGGTCGTTTTATTTTCCTAGATGGAAGAAAGCACGGCAAGAAGGAGGCTATCGGTCTGAAATAGCATATTGCCGGAGGAACTTTCTGAATAGAACATCACTGTTAACCCTAGAGGTAAGTTTAAAACAGTTTCCTAATTCAGAGTCATAAGGTTGACTCATAGGGTTTGTTTGGTTTTTTAGAAAAAGAAATGCCTAGGATAGTGCTTGACACATAGTACAGATTTAATTTACTGAATTAAAAAATTTGGGGCAGCCTGGGTGGCTCAGTTGTTTAGCGCCACCTTCAGTCCCAGGGGGTGATCTTGGAGACCCAGGATCGAGTCCCACATCAGGCTCCCTGCATGGAACCTGCTTCTCCCTCTGCCTGTGTCTCTGCCTCTCTCTCTCTGTGTCTATGAATAAATAAATAAAATTTGTAATTTTTTGTTTGGTTGTTTCTCCCAATAGATAATTTTCTTGTATTACACAGTGATTTAAAATAACATTTAACAGTTTTAGATAATAATCATAAGATGCTTCCAAGGCTTGGAATCTAGTCATTTTTCCTTAGAGCCTTGATTCCTTTTAGTGAAATTATTTTTTATTTTCCTAAATATTAGGCCACCTACTTAGTTGGTAGCTACTTAGGTAGGATGATAGTTCTGGAAAGGCATCCAAGGCATCATACTGTACTGTGGCTGATGGTGACCAGATTTATAAATCTGACTTTTGGGACAGAAAATCTAATAGCTGTGCCCATCACTCAGATTTTTTTTAAGATTTTATTTATTCATGAAAGAGAGAGAGAGGCAGAGACACAGGCAGAGGGAGAAGCAGGCTCCATGCAGGGAGCCTGATCTGAGACTCAATCCCGGGTCTCCAGGATCACACCCTGAGCTGAAGGCGGCACTAAACCACTGAGCCACCTGGGCTGCCCCATCACTTAGATTTTGACTATTTTTGAGGACCAGAATTATTTCTTGGAGGAGAGAAAGTACAAATATAGTTAAAATATAAAGACAAGTGATAGCAAAAAGCAGAACTCCTCTGCAAATAATTAATGTTCACTGTGCATAGGAAATGGTGTGTAGTACACCATCTAAAGGCAACAGTTTTTACTACAGATATGCTATAAAAGTATTCAGAAAATAATGTATCTCACATAATTCCTCTATTCCGTGCCCATATTTTAAAAGGTTATTTTATTCCCATATAACTTAAACCATTTTTGTGTGTGTGTGATTGAAAATAAAGGCTGAGATGCAGCCCGGGTGGCTCAGCGGTTTAGCGCCGCCTTCAGCCCAGGACATGATCCTAGAGACCCGGGATCAAGTCCCTCGTCAGGCTCCCTGCATGGAGCCTGCTTCTCCCTCTACCTGTGTCTCTGCCTCTCTCTATCTCCTCTCTGTGTATTCTCATGAATAAATAAATAAAATCTTTAAAAAAAAAGAAAAAGAAAATAAAGGCTGAGAAAAGAGCAGGGACATCTCCAATATTGTCCTTCTACAAGTAGATAAAGGGATAAATTGAATAAACAGCTACCTCTGGACTAACTCACTGGGATTCAAGATGTACAGAGCTAAATCAACACTCCTTTGTCTCCACTTCCTTCCAACTGCCAAGTTGCCTCCTTCTTTCTGTGATCCTTTTCTTCACCTCCCCTGGACTGCAGTGTTTTCTATCTCTTCACCTACCCTGTGGTGTTGTGGCTCTTTGGCCTTTTCTCACCTGGAATCAAAGTCTCTTAAGCCCCAAACCAGAAACCTAAAGGAAATCCTAAATGTAAATGTCCCATTTAATTGCTTGCATCCTGTTTACTTTGAAAAATGCTCACCCTATAGGGGTGAAATCTTAAAGGGCTTAAGCCGATTGGTACCTAGTTCCTAAAGGTAGTTAAAGATTTTAGGCAATTTTTTTTTTTTTTTTTTTTTTTTTTTTTTTTTAAGATTTTTATTTAGGGCGGCCCCGGTGGCTCAGCGGTTTAGCGCCACCTTTGGTCCAGGGCGGGATCCTGGAGACCCGGGATCAAGTCCCACGTCGGGCTCCCTGCATGGAGCCTGCTTCTCCCTCTGCTTGTATCTCTGCCTCTCTCTCTATCTCTAATAAATAAATAAAATATTTTTAAAAATATTAAAAAATAATTTTAAAATATTTTTATTTATTCATGAGCGACAGAGAGAGAGAGAGGCAGAGACACAGGCAGAGGGAGAAGCAGGCTCCATGCAGAGACCCCAATGTGGGACTCAATCCAGGATCACGCCCTGGGCCGAAGGTGGCGCTAAACCGCTGGGCCAACCAGGCGTCCCATAGGCAACTATTTTAGATTAAATGAAGGTGTAGGTGAGATTCCCAGAGGTGAACAAAGTGGACAAAGTATTTGCAGTCCAGGGTCAAGATTCCTCTCCAGTTCTTCCTCAGTGTTAGCCCTCTGTATGACTGTCTTCATTGAGTGGAGATAAGACCTACTACTGAAGTAACTAGATTAAGTGCAGATATGATATGTTCAGGCACACTTTTATTCCTCTCACATTTTTGAGATGTTTTATGACATCTAAAGTCTTGGGATATGGAAATAGGTAACTCTTCAGTCCTTGATTTACCAGGATCTTTTTTTCCTCCCTTGTTTTATTTGAGCTGTAGTTAACTAAATAATAATTTGGCATCCTATCAATTTTGATAGGAAACAGCAGTATAATATTTAGAGGGTTATTTGTCATGTTTCTATTTTAATCAGTAATGATCTTGTCTCTTCTTGACATAAACCAATCCAGGATGTAAAGCAGGAGTTAATGAAGTTGGTTAAGGCAGCAGGATTTTCATCATCCACAACATCTAATGACTGGGAAGAAAACAGAGCCTCACAGACCCTTCCCTTCCAAGAAATTGCCCTTCTTAAAGCTGTTCTGGCCGCTGGACTATATGACAACGTGGGGAAGATAATCTATACAAAGTCAGTTGATGTTACAGAAAAGTTGGCTTGCATTGTGGAGACAGCCCAAGGCAAAGCACAAGTACATCCATCCTCAGTAAATCGAGATTTGCAAACTTACGGATGGCTCTTATACCAGGAGAAGGTAAAGTGCTCATTCTTAATTCCACTATTCAGGGCATTTTTCTAGAAGTCAGTTGTAACAAGTTAGGGTGTCCCACAAGTATTATATCTGGTTCGCAAATTGAGCTATTTATTTCTGTACATATTTGAAATCTGTATGTGTATAGTTTCTCATAAAAAAAAAAGTCCTTTATTTCTTTCGCTTAAGGAAAGAAAAATATTAAGGTTTCCATTCTGACCATCATCTTTCCTACTTGAGATAAAGACAATTATAGCAAATAGATATTCTTTAGTAATGTGTCAGTTCCCAGAGATTTCACCAAAAGGTACTACCTCAACAGAGAACAAAGACATGTTATATGTGCATTCCAAATAAGGGGGATACGGAATTAGAACTTTATATGATCTGGCAACAGTTTGAGTCACAATGTAACCCAAGATAATTTAAAAGCAATTATTTAGAGATTACCATTTTAAAAAAAATCTTTTACAGCTTGCTGTAAAATAACAAGGATCCATAATTTCAAGCACTGGCTCATAAAACCATTAGCCTCTAATAAAACTTAAATGTAAAACATGACGAATTATTGACTAGGGGCCATAGCTGAATATTGGTCTAGAAACCAGACTCTATGAAACAGTTTTTTTTTTTTGCAGCTAATTTACAGCATTGGCATTATAAAATTGCTTGTTCATAGTTTCATTTATGTTCAAGGTATATAATTCACCCTTGCAATTAATGTTTTAAAGTGGCTTTTAATAGTGTAATTGCACAGATGGCAAATGTGATGATTATAAAGTTGGCAGACTATGCACATATGAGAATATAAAGGCAGCTTTACAAAACTTGTAGGAGTAAATTATAAAAAATGCTTACATGGAACATAAATGAATTTCTTAGATTTTTAGGCTGTGAAGTTTTTGTTGTTGTTTTTTTTTCCCCTCTTTATTCCTATGCAGGTAAGGTATACCCGAGTTTATCTGAGGGAAACTACCCTAATAACCCCTTTTCCAGTTTTGCTTTTTGGTGGTGATATCGAAGTTCAACACCGGGAACGTCTTCTTTCTGTTGATGGCTGGATCTATTTTCAGGTACGTGCTACCACTGCTCTCATAACATTAAAGTTTTCTACTTGCAGTACTATTGAGGCAGATTTTTAAAATTTTATTGGCATTTGCATAATTTCTTCCTATAATGTGACTTTTAAAGAGGGAGACTTCCTTATTTTATCTCACTTATATTGTTTTAAATCTGTTTAAATAGGATAATCAAATTATAGTGCTATTACAGATTGCATTTATTATCAGTAATAACTTGGCTATGTGTTGTGTACTTCAATAGTTAATTATACATGGACTATCCCAAATTTAATAACCTAATAACCTTATTATTAACTTCTGTAGTTTAAATAATTTTCTTAGTTTAAATTGTTATTGGCCAAGCAAGACTTAAACCTAGAACTATTAGATCCTCAAACTTAAGTTCCTTCTGCCAATTGTGCCACCTATAAGAAGACATAGACTGAGTGATAGCTTTTAATGAGTATGGTCAAGTTTTTCTCTGGAAAAATTAGACCAATCATCACTATGGGCAATAAGCTTATTTCTTTGTGACCCCATCAACACTGACCAGCTTAAACAGATCTAATACATTCTGTTACTGTATGCTATCATGATTTGTCTAAGACTGGAGAAGTAAACTTAAATACAACTTTAAAAATAGATGCAGCTGTCTCCAAGAGGACAAGGTGGTAGAAATCATCTAACTGGATTGTGGTCATGGTTGTACAACTGCATAAATATACTAAAAGTCACTGAATTGCACACTTACCTATGAGTATACTTTTAAGGTTAGTAAATTACATGTCATTAAGCTGTTAATTCCTTCCCCAAAATTGCAGTCTTTACTCCTGCAGAGTTATTGTAAGAGAAGCTACAGAGAGTAATTTGCCTCTATTTTTCTAATAACATTTTATATTAAAGTCAAGATGTGCTAAAGCAGATCATGAGGTATCATGCTTACCTTTATTTATTGAAACACATTCACACTCCCAGGAATTAACTTTGACCCATTTGTCATCTCCTCTCACCAGGCCCCTGTGAAAATAGCCGTAATTTTCAAGCAGCTTAGAGTTCTCATTGATTCTGTTTTAAGAAAAAAGCTTGAAAATCCTAAGATGTCCCTTGAAAGTAAGTATTTGATTATAATGTAAGTAGAAAACCACCTATTTTTAAACATTGGAGTATTATATTAGAGCACACTGAAGTCTTACAGTCCATGTGATTAAAAATTTTCATAAAATTTATTTTATGCTGAATTCTGTCAGACTCCCAGACAATGCCTTATTGTTCACATTCTAATTATCCTCCTGATTCTTTTACTCTTTCTTCTTCTCAGCTTCACTTCTAAACTTATGGCCATTTCACAGAAAAAAGGATGGTAAAACTGAGCATTGTAAACTTTGATTATAAGGGACTCTCTGTGAGGTTTCCAGCATGTAACAAAACCTCCTTAGCAAATACTGTAGCCTCTGTTGCTCTGTTTGTCAAATTAATTGGTGTTTGATACTTTTGTTGTGTAGAGAGATCTGTCACTTCCCTATTGACACCTCTCCAGGAGCCTTCCCTGTTAAGTTTTTGTTTCCTTTGGACTAAACATGGAGCAACTGATATCTGAGCCAGGTGAAAAGTTAGGAAACCCTGTCTTAAAGGAATTTTTAAAGAAATAATTCCTTATAAAGGACAGTAGTTACATCGCATCATCTCTGGGCTTTAGCCTACTTTTTGTCAAAGTAGGTATCAAATAATTATAACAATAATTAATAATATTTACAGGGCAACATATTCTATTTTGTGGACATCTGTAGATTTAGAGTGAATATTGCTAGTATTAGTATTGTATTCTAATTTAGAAGAATCTTTCAATGAAGAATGCTGTTCACATATGTATACATTGGGAATTCAGCCAGTGATGAATTTGTTGATGGGTTTTTTTTTTCCTTCCATTCAGATGACAAGATTCTGCAGATCATTACAGAACTGATAAAAACAGAGAATCATAATTGAAACTTCACATCATGCTCAACTGCTTTCAAAATTAAGATGAAGATATGGATACACACACAAAAAAAGATGAAGATATGGTCATGAAATTATGTGAAAATGGACCATCACTCAAGTATTTCAATACTTAAATGTTGGTATACTAGCCCTAACTTAAAGGTGGTGGAAAAAGCACATACTTTAAAAATGTGTAATTTTCTAGTTCCTTTTTAATGATAATTATTTGCAGTGTATTTAACCACTACATTTACAATAAATTCTTTGGTATCATCCATGCTTTATTCATCATTATGTGCCTCTGGGCAAGGCCTGTGTCTGTAGCCTCTGTAACTTAGGGTCTTGATTCCTATGTATACATACACCTTATCCTCTACCAGTCCTTCTCACCTGGAGAGTTTAGACCTCCATGACCAGAAGAGAAAATGAGCTCCAAAACCAGTTGTAATTAAATTTCTGTGAAAAGGAACAACTTTAGAAGTCAGTTTAATATTTGATAACCAAATAAAAACTTACATAAGTATTAATAATAGATACTACCTGTTTACTACACATTAAGATGTACTGCTAGAGAACAGGCAGGAATGGCTACTGCTAGTGATAACCTTGGGATGGACAGCTTACACCATTTTCCTCACTCCTAAGCTTTGGTATCAATGCCCTTAAACCATTTTTTATACCCATAATTAAGTTAGTAAATCAGGAACTTTGAGATAGTAAACTATGCTTAAATATTTTTCAGGGGCTTCAGTTGTTTCACTGACTGAGAATCTTTTCAAACTCCATTTTGATTACAGAGAGGAATTTTCCCCTCATTTCCAGCCAAAATTGTTGAGGAACTTCAGAAATAGTCCTGTGTAGACCAAATGGCAGGAATTCTATCTGAAGGAAAAAAGATGAGAATAGGAATCTAGCCCCAAACTGCTTGATTCTCATAACAGGTATTCAGTATTTGTTGATTAATAAATAAAAGAATCTGTAACTTTCACTTTGCAGGTAGAAGTAAAAATACTACTTAGCAGCAATCTCTAATTTTAACTTTCTGCCTACAGTGTGATAATGGAATTGAGAGCAAAGAGTCAACTATGATTGCAGTTTGGGGTCACTAGCTAATGCCATTAACAGAACTAGAGATGTCAGAGATCAAAGAGCTAGTTTGGGTGCTAGAGGAAGTTCAGTTTGTGATATGGAGAGAGAAATTGCGGAGTCCTGCAGCAGAACTAATGCTTCCCACCACCTCACGTATGTAAGCTGGTGCCCAGATGGCTTTTATGTATTCAGTCATTTACTCCTCAGAACAACCCTGAGTAGGCAGTACATTGTCCCCACTGTTCAAATGAGGAAACTAAGGCACAAGTGAAATAACTTGCCCAGATCAAAGTGGCAGAGGTGCGATGGCTCTAGAACCATATGAAAATTTCTGAAATATAACAATATCATTATTCCTTTGAAATTGTCAAATAGTGGCATCAGGATTAGGGCCATCGGGTTAGAATCTTCCACAGAGATGTCATACTTAAAGGTGTGGGAGTGGAGATAAGCACCAAAGGAGAGAGCAGATAAAAGACAACTGAAATTAAAATCTTGCAGAATGCCCTATTTCAAAGTCCATTCACTCCTATCTCCTCAGCTGTTACTCCCACCCAGGCCATGATCTTTCACCTACGTCACTGTAGTAATCTCCAAACTATGCTCTCCCCTTCCTATTCCTCTGTAAACCATTCTTCTCTATTAAGAATGAGCTTTTTAATTTTTTTTTTTATTTTTCACATTTTAATTCCAGTATAGTTAACATACAGTGTTGTTTTAGTTTCAGGGATATACAATATAGTGACTCGACAGCTCTATACATTACTCAATGTTCATCATGACAAGTACACTCCTTAATCCCCATCACTTATTTCACCCCTTCCCTGACCCACCTCCCCTGTGGTAACCATCAGTTTGCTCTCTACAGTTAAGAATCTATTCTGCTTGGTCTCTTTTTTCCCTTGTCCATTTGTGTGGTTCCTTTAATTCCCCATGAGTGAAATCACATGGTATTTGTCTTTCTCTGAATTATTTCAGTCAGCATAATACCCTCTGGTTCCATCCATCTTGTTGCAAATGGCAAGATTTCATTCCTTTATAGCTGAGTAATACCCCTGAGTAATACCCCATTGTATACATCTATATTACATCTTTGTAAGAATGATCTTTTAAAATATGCCTATCGCTTAGATGATTTAAACCCTTTCTGGTCTCCCAGGGCCTTTAAAATATAAACTTCTAACCATGACCTACGAAGTTCTGTTCCTCACTACCCTCCAACTTCCTTTCCTCCTCTCCCAGATTTCTTACAGTGCCCCAGCTACACCAGGCTCCTTTTGAATCCTAGAAGATTCCAAGTGGCTTTTTAAACATTTGCACATGCTATTCTCTGCCATAAAGTACTGCTTGTGTTCTTTACCAGAGACCTTACCCTGCATCAATGCTGTCTCCACAGACCACCCTACTGATTTCCTCACTGACCAACCTCCCTGAAGTACATGTGCCCTTTTAATTATTATTACAACAGAGTACTTTTCTCAACATGTAACATCTGCTTTCTGACTTCTCCCACTAGACCATCTGCTGCACCACTGTTTTACTCACTAACGTAGACTGAGCACAGTCCCTGGTACATACGGGCATTCAGTCAATGTCTGCTGAATGAATGCATAATGTGTGAGGGAACGGAGAACAAGGAAGGAGTATATCAAATATGACTGCAGTTTCTTGTGGATGTCTGAGTTTCTGGAAGCAAGAGTATTGTCAACAAATGTTATGGACTAAGAAAGACTACAATATAAAGAGATCAACCTTTAGAGAGCCGATGAATTAAGGGTGACAAAGAAGGACACGGTCACAGGTCCCACAGCCACCCATACATTTGAAGATTGACTAGAACTCGCAGGACTCAGAGGCTATAGTTGATTATAGAGAAAGGATACACAACAGAATGAACAAGGGAAGACAACACATCACATAGAATCTGGAGGAATCTACACACAGGCTTCCTACACACGTACAGTCTTTCTGCCCAGAGAAGCCCAGTTGAGATGCAGTCCACAAGTATTTTCCTGGAGGCTTGTCATGTAGGCACAAAGACCAAAATCATAACTATCAAACTTCCAGACTCCCAGAAGGAAAGCAGGTATGAAGTGCCCCCAAGCAGGCAAAACAGTATTATCTGAAAAACATGGAACTTTTCAAAAGCCAAGTGGTCAGGCTCCAGCCAAGAGCCAACCCTGCAAGCAGGCCCTTCTCAAGATAGCAACCAGAGGTCTGCTACATAAACTCTCCTACACACACCCAAAGCCTAATTTTTAGAGAATGAATACAAACTAAAAGGTCGGTGCACCAGATGAAGAGTACTCTATAGAAGTGATGAGGAAACAAAACCTAAGAGGTTGAAGAATGAGATACTTTAGGATGGGAAGAGCTCCACTGACTTCTAGACAAAAGAGAGAGAGGTAGAGACACAGAGGGAGAAGCAGGCTCCACACAAGAAGCCCAATGTGGGACTCGATCCCGGGACCCCAGGATCACACCCTGAGCCAAAGGCAGATGCTTAAACGCTGAGCCACCCAGGAATCCCTGTGACTTCTAGACAAAATAGAAATAACCAGCGGACCATAAGAATAATATTAGCCTCAGGGGTGCTGACAATTAGTTTCAGCAATATTTTTTTGGACCAATCTCCCCAGGCAAGGGAAACAAAAGCTGAAACAAACAAATGAGATTACATCAAATGAAAAATCTTTTAAACAATGAAAGAAACCAATAACACAATAAAAAGACAACGTAATGAATGGAAGAAGATATTGGCAAATCATACATCTGATAAAGGGTTAGTATCCAAACAATAGACGTTTTTCTAGAAAACAGACATCCGGATGGCCAGCAGACTCATGAAAAGATGCTCAACATCACTAGTTACTGCAGAAGTGCAAGTCAAAACCACCACAAGGTATCACTTCACACCCATCAGATTGGCTATTATCAAACAGATAAAAAATAAGTGTTGGCAATGACATAGAGAAAAGGGAGTTGGGAGGGCAAGTGAAATAGGGGAAAGGGTTTAAGAGGTAAAAACTTATGGTTATAAATGTCAAGAAAATACAATGTAAAGCATACGGAATACAGTCAATAATTAAGATTTTATTTATTTGACAGAGAGCACAAGCAGGGGAAGGGCAAAGAAAGAGGGAGAAGCAGATTCCCCACTGAACAGGACCCTGGGATCATGACCTGAGCCAAAGGCAGACACTTACCCAACTGAGGCACCCACGCAGCCCGTGTAACAACTTTGTACAGTGACAGATGGTAAAATACTTTTTTACAGGGTCATTTCATAATGTATAAAAATATCAAGTCACTAGGATAAACACCTGAAACTAGTAGGATATAGCATATTAATTATACTTCAATTAAAAAACTGTGCATGTATAGTCACAACAGCATGATTCACAAAAGCCAGAAAGTGTGAACAATTCATGTCTATCAGGCAGTGAATGAATTTTAAAAGTGTCAATATACTATATCCGTACAGTGGAATATAATTTGGCCATAAAAAGAAATAAGGTACTAAATGCATACTAAAACGTGGATGAACCATAGAAATAAGCTTAATGAAAGAAGCCAGTCACAAAAGACCACGTATCATATGATTCTATTTATACGAAATGCCCAGAATAGGCAAATTCATAAAAACAGAAATAACATTAGTGGTTTCCAGAGGCTGGGGTATAAAGGCGAATGG
This sequence comes from Canis lupus dingo, assembly GCF_003254725.2. Classification (NCBI taxonomy): domain Eukaryota; kingdom Metazoa; phylum Chordata; class Mammalia; order Carnivora; family Canidae; genus Canis; species Canis lupus. The sequence goes on along the minus strand of NC_064244.1, from coordinate 41,220,325 downwards.
TGTTTCCTTCTGGGGAGATGAAAATGTTCCCAAATTAGATTGTGATGGTAGTTACACAACTCTGAAAACCACTGAATCATACACTTCAACAGGGTGAATTTGTAGGTTTTAGTCAATATGGTTTTTGCATTTATGTGTAATTTGTACCATTTTAAGGAAGAATAAGTAACAGTCATAAAGGATGAATTAAGGGTAGAAAAAAGGCAAGAAGATTGGTCAGAAAGGAACTACACTGCCATTCTTTCAATAAACACTTACTGAGCATTCAGTGCCAGGCACTGAACCATCAAGTGTTCAGCATATTTACTAAGCACTTCCATAGACTGTGGTAGGTCTTGGCCATAGAGCGGTAAAAAAAAACGGGGGGATGAAAATCTCTTCCTTCATGGATTCTGATAAAGGAAGACAGATGATAAACCAGTAAAATCAACAGCTTGTTGATTTTCAGATGATATGGACAGAGAAGAGATGGGAGTGCAGTGATGGAAAGTAGAGAGGAAGGGTTTCAGTTTTTTAGAGTGTGGTCAGGGAAGCCTTCCTGAGACAGTGACAGAGCAAAGCCCTGAAAAAGGTAAGGTAAGTAGCCATGATGACAGGGTTGATGAAAATTTCCAGTAGAGGAAACTTCTAGTGCAAGAAAATAAGCCAGTGGAGTGCAGGTTTGGGAGTGAAAATCTGGAGTCTCAGCCTTGCACTATTTATTCTCAAAAGAATCAAAGCCCAAAAAGTACACGTCAAACACCTAAAAGAATGAATTGGGTTTGAAAAGTAGAGGCAAAAGTTGAACAAGAACTAGGACATTAAGGAGAAGGCCATGGGACGCCTGGGTAGCTCAGAGGTTGAGCGTCTGTCTTCCGCTCAGGGCATGATCCTGGAGCTCCTGGATTGAGTCTCACATCGGGCTCCCTGCATGGAGCCTGCTTCTCCCTCTGCTTGTGTCTCTGCCTCTCTCTCTGCATCTCTCATGAATAAATAAAATCTTAAAAAAGAAGAAGAAGGCCAAAACCACTCAGAACAAGGAAAAGTTAGAATGAATTTACAAAATATTGTCAGAGAAGCATCTACCTCTGAGTGATCACAAAGTACTTTTGGTCTTCACCCACCAGTAGAATGTTATCCCATGACCAAGAATGAAGCCACATAATCCTACTCTGACAGTGCTGAGGGTGTCGATTGATTAAAGGAGCTCAGAGTCCACCTTAAATTTCCCACACAGCCAACAAGCAGGTGTTAACAAAAAAAAAAAAAAAGTGTCACAGAAACTTTCTTCTTCCACAACTTCAATCTTCTGTTAACATTCCCAAAAGGAAAAGGTGAAGGGATACTCCTTATAGAACATTTAATGAAAAGAAGAGTACTGAAGGTCTATTAAAGAGGAGAGAATGGAAAGCGAAGAAGGTAAGCCTCCCATCTGACCCCAGCACCTAACTGGCTCACAGGTACTGCAAGGCGGCTTTACTCTCCTGTTCCTTCCAAGTCAATGCCTCCCACTCAGCTCCAGAGGGCGCGACTATTCTGACTTCTATCACCATCAGTTTTGCCTTTTAACTCCAGTGTTTTAAGTCTTCTTAGATATGGATGGAGTTAAGTATACTATCTTGCTATGTGTTTTCTAGCTGTCCTATCAGCTCTTGGTTCCTTTTCCCACTTATCCTGATCTCATTTGCATTAATCAAGTATTTTTCTTATTCCATGTATCTACTCTATTAACTTAAACTGTTTTATATTATTCTTTTAGTGATTACCCTAGAGTAGTGTAGTGCACTAAAATTCTACACTGCAATGTGGCAGCCACTAGCCACGTGTGGTTACTGAGCACTTGAATATGGCTAATGTGGCTAAGGAACTAATTTTTTTTTTAAGATTTTATTTATTCACGAGAGGCACACAGAGAGAGAGGCAGAGACACAGTCAGAGGGAGAAGCAGGCTCCATACAGGGAGCCCAACGTGGGACTCTATCCCAGGTCTCCAGGATCACGCCCTGGGCTGAAGGCGGGCTAAACTGCTGAGCCACCTGGGCTGCCCCTAAATTTTTTCTTTTATGTAATTTTAATTAATTTAAATATAAATAATTAATTTAAATGTAAATATAAATTAATTTAAATATTAAATTTAATTTAAATATAAATGACTAGAAGCTACTATACCAGATAGCACTGGTATAGATACTAAGTATGTGTCCTTGCCTTCCCACATTCTATCTTAAGCATTTACCACTTCCTGAACAACGCATGATTTATCAATATTACTAATCATGTCTATTTGCTGAATCTTGAGATGTTTCGACAACCTAAAAATCTTGTCGACCAGGGAGAGAGTGTACTTCCCACTGAAGCCAGTTCTTGGAGATAGAAAGGGGCTTAGCCAGCCTGGATCATGCCTTTCACATGCAAATAAACCAATCCAGAGTTTATACCAATGACCCTGTTTATCTAACTCTCACACATCAAGCCAAATGTCCTCTGTCCTAAACCATCCCAGGGGCCAGGTACCAGGCAACTGGAGACCACCGCTATAGCCCAAAGCCCCCTGGAATTATTCAAATGAGCCAACTCTTAAGCTGTTTACTTGGCTCTCCCTTGCCTTTCCCATGGAAACACCAATAAAGTTTCTGACCTAGGCTTTCCCCTCATGCCTGCTTCTGCCTCCTGATAGAATATTGGTGCTCCTCATGTGGTCTTGCACAGAATGATGTGTCCTTTTCTCTCAGGAAATGTAATAAATCGCCTCCCAACAGCCACACTGGACTCTGTGTGGTCACTCAGTTATCTTCATAAATTAAAGTCCCATTGTTGCAAATAAGACAATAACCACTTCAACAATTAACTTCATTTTACTCCCATTTTACTCTCTTCCTTTGTGTTAAATATGTTCTTACATATTTCACTTCTATATCCATTCTAAACACCAAAACATTATTATTACTATCGCAGGTATTTGTTATAGTAAAAATCTGCTAGCAATGAATTCCTTCAGCTTTTGGCTGATGTTTTAAACATCTTTATTTCACTCTCATTTTTTTCACCTTCATTTCTTTTAGTGATATCTTCACAAAATATAGAATTCTAGGTTTGCAATTTCTGCTTTTTCTTTCAGCACTTTAAAGATGCCATTCTACTGTACTTTGGCTTTCTTGAGTTCTACTAAAAAGTCAGCCATAAATCTTATTCTTGCTGTTTTGAAAGTTCCTATGTCTTTCACTTCCACCACACACATTCCTACTTTTATGATTTTTCTCTGGATTGTTGGACATCAGCAGTGTGCCTATGATGTGCTTAGTGTTGTTATTGTTGTTGTTTTAACACATATGCATCCTGCTTGAGGTTCACTGAGCTTTAGGAGTCTGTTAACTTTTTTTATTAGCTTTGGTAACTTCTCCAGCATCATCTCTGTAAGTACTGCCTCAGAATTATTCTCTCTCTCCTCTCCTTCTGGAACTCCAGTTTCATGTATATCAGTTTCTTTGTACACTACACATTATTTTATGTTCTGTGCTTCCCTCCTGCCATGATTTTTTTATCTGGGATTCAGTTTGGATAGTTTCTATTGATCTGTCTTCAAGTTCACTAATCCTATCTTTTGTTATATTCCAATTACTGTTAAAGTCATTCAATGACTGTGATTTTAGAGATTTTTCAATTACAATATGATCATTTGATTATTTTTTATAGACTTCAATTGTTTGATAAAAACGATTTTTTAGGAGAGAGCACACAGCCAGACATGGAGGGGCAGAGGGCTTAGGGAGAGAATACCAAGCAGATTCCAGGCTGAGCAGGAAGCCTGACCCAGGGTGAGATCTCACAATCCTGAGATCATGACCTGAACTTAAAATAAGAGTTGGATGACTTAACTAACTGAGCCACTCAGGCACGCTGATAATTTTTTTAAAAATATATTTTATTTTTTATTCATGAGAGACACACAGAGAGAGGCAAAGACACAGGCAGAGGGAGAAGCAGGCTCCTCGAGGGGAGCCCAGTGTGGGACTCTATCCCAGAACTCTGGGACCACACCCTAAGGCAAGAGCAGATGCTCAACCACTGAGCCAACTAGGCATCACCCAATCAAATTCTTTTCTGCCCATTTCATCTTGCCCTCTGTTTTCCTTAACATACTTAAAATAATTATCTTTTTAAAAATTCTTTCTTTCTTTCTTTTTCTTTCTTTCTTTCTTTCTTTCTTTCTTTCTTTCTTTCTTTCTTTCTTTCTTTTCTTTTCTTTTCTTTCTTTCCTTCCTTCCTTCTTTCTTTCTTTCACGAGCATGAATGGGAGGAGGGGCAGAGGAAGAAGAAAGAGAGAATCTCAAGCAGACTCTATGCTGAGCACAGAGCTTGGCACAGGGCTCAATCTGATGACCCTGAGATCACAACCTGAGCCAAAATCAAGATTTGGATGCTTATTTAGTCATTTAGGCACCCCTATAATAATAATAGTAATCCTTGTCTACTAACTCAATGAACTAGTTTACCTGTAGATGAATCCATTCCTACAATCTCATGAAGTGTCTGGCTACAGAAAAACTGTGATGACATGCTGGGAAGAGGTGACTCCCCTGGGAGAATCATAATGAATTATCCAAATGAAAAAGAAGATGAATACACCAAGAAAGATGTGATCTTTCACTGGGACCTGGGCATGAGAAAAATGGAAGTATTTTTTGTCTAATAAAACAGGACTTGATAAGAAGTCTACTAGGGATGCAAGAATTTTAAACAAAAACAGATAAAGTGGGGTGCCTGGCTGGCACAGTTGGCAGAGCACAGAACTCTTGATCTTGGGATCATGAGTTCAAGCTCCACATTGGGTACAGAAATTACTAAAATACATTAATTAAAAAAAAAAAAAAACAAACAGAGGAGGTATTTTCTGTTGACTCACACAAGAGGCACATTCCAGTGAAGAAATAGATCTCTGTCAAACCTGCCACTTGGACACCATAGAGACCAATCTAATTGTAAAGCTAGACTCACAGGTGAAGAAGACAACTTCACCAAAATGTCAGCCAGCCTTAAGACCTAGCTAAGTAAGTTTGCTTTAGTTTGGAGAAACTAAGTGAGACTAAGAAAAATAGGGCCAGGATAAGGGCAGGGCTTACAGGATGATAGCCTTAGAACTTCTAGAAGGGATGAAGACAGAGATTTTAAAATTAGGTTTGGGTAGCCTGAAGCTCAGGTTAAAAATCCCTGAGAACATACAGAAAAAGAGTTGCTCTATAATTGTGGTAGTAAGGAAGCTGCCTGACCAGTAAAATTCATTCTAGCATAGAGACATCACATGACTAGGATACTTGATCTGGGAACAACGAGACCAGGACAGAGTCAAACTAGCTATTAGTAGAACTTTAGCCTAGACTTTATAGAATAAGGCATCAGTGCTTCGTAAAAGCATCTGTTTCCAGGGATCAAGTATCAGTTTTTTGGATATTTTTTACCCCTTTACCAAGAATAGATGCTTGTAAAAGAGTCTAGCCTAGCCTTCAGAAAACAAGAGAGAAAAGAGCTAGGTAAGTGAGGCAGCTGTGGCCCAAACTGCAGTGCCCAGGCTGTATAAGAAGCCAAAGTCAGACAGGATCAGGGCTAGCTGTGCATGTCAACTCCCCATGTTTTTCTAACCTAACCCACTCTGGTAAACCCAAAAGTTGTACCGATTTTGACTTATAACCAGTCATATTAGAATAAAGAATTCTAAAACAAATAACTTGCACTCTTCCAAAATGCCAGAGAGAGGATAATTTATTTTTATCACCTACTTATTTTCTATGTAGAAGACAGAATTTGGAGACTGATGGAGATACGCACACACAATTTATATTTAATTGTACAATGGAATTACAAATTTGCTTCAAACCACCAGCTGCTGAGAGTTATTATAAGCAAGTCTTATTCAGCTTGGTTGTGGATGCCCTCTCTCCTCCCCACCTGGCTAACATCTCTGTTCATCCTAAATCCCTATGGACAAAGGGGAGTGGTAAGGGTGGGCAAGCCCAGCACCTTAGAGATAGAGGGGTCGGGAGGGGTTGGGGAAGGAGCTGAAATGTAGAGCAAAATGGGAAAAACTGAGCAATAGAAAGAAACCTAAGATTAGTTGGTTTCAAGAGACAAAAAGAGGAAAAAAAAAAAGAAAGAAAAAGAAATCTGCGTAGGAAGGAAGGAATTACACTGGGTGGTGAGTGAAGAGAAACAATACTAGTAGGGCAATAGAGGAGGGGAAACACTCCATTTATAGAAAAGATGAGGTATCTGGGAACCTAAGTAGCTTTGCCCCTCTGCCTGTGGTTGCAGACTATACAAGTTTGTGCTAAGGCAGAGAGAAATTTTTCCTTTTCCATTTTATTTTTTTTAATATTTTATTTATTTATTCATGAGAGATACAGAGAGAGAGAGGCAGAGACACAGGCAGAGGGAGAAGCAGGCTCCACGCAGGGAGTCCGACACAGGACTCGATCCCCGGTCTCCAGGATCACGCCCCGGGCTGAAGGCGGCGCTAAACCACTAGGCCACTAGGGCTGCCCTTCTTTTCCATTTTAACATTAGCATCCTAACATTTCTAAGTAAATGCCAACAAACTAGACATCCCAAAGGGAATTAACGTCTGACTGCCAAACTGCAGAAAAATCACTTTGGAGCAAGGGATGTAGGTCATTGTATATAAAACCTCTTGGAATGCCTAAGTAAAGAATGCTATGTGCATTTGTTGGAAAACTCTGTAGCTAGTAAAAAATCATGATTTTGAAGGATATTTAGTGATTTGGGGAAAATGCCATGATACAACGTTAAATGAGATAAAGGAGATGGGGCAGAAACAATATAATACATAGGCTACACTGTTTCCTCTTTCTGCACATACAAGGAGACTGTATTCCCAGTCCCCATTAGGTTAGGATCCTGTGATTGTATTTCTCCCCAGTGGGAATGTGAGTAAAAATGTGTCACATTCTAGTCTAAGTCAGTAAAGAACCACTCTGCAAGTTTACCTAGTTACCTCTCCTATACATGTGGCTGAAAGCACACAACTCCAAAGATGGTGATTTTCAAACTAGAAGCAGTTCTGATCTTTAACTCATTGCTGAAAAAAAGCTGAGCAGAACAGCCTGACCTGCAAAGACTGGGTTGAAAGCAAGGAACTCAACTTTGTTGCATTCTGCCATTAAAATTAGCCAATGAAGGGGCAGCCCTGGTGGTTCAGTGGTTTAGTGCCACCTTCAGCCCGGGGCCTGATCCTGGAGACCTGGGATCGAGTCCCACGTCGGGCTCCCTGCATGGAGCCTGCTTCTCCCTCTGCCTAGGTCTTTCCCTCTCTCTCTGTGTATCTCTCATGAACAAATAAATAAAATCTTTAAAATAAAAAATAAATAAAAATAAAATTAGTCAATGAAGACACTAGAGAACAGAAGTCCATACATGAAAAGCCTAATTTTGTCAATAAGAAGTATATATAGGGGTGCCTGGCTGGCTCAGTCAGAAGAGCATACAACTCTTGGTCTTGGGGTCATGAGTTCAAGTTTCACATAGGGTATAGAGATCACTAAAAATAAACTTTTTCTAAAAGTATATATAAAAACATACATATATATGCACTCCATGTATGGGCTTAAATATACACATAGGTCCCAAAAGAGTACATACCATAATATTAATGTTTCTTCTTATGAAAATATTAAAATTCTCTATTCAATATAAAAAAATTCTAATTTGGGGGCTTCTAGGTGGCTCAGTCAGTTGACTGACTCTTAATTTCGGCTCAGATCATGATCTCAGGGTCCTGGGATGGAGCCCCCAAGTCTGGCACTGTGCTCAGCAGGGAGTCTGCCTGAAGATTCTCTCTCTTCCTCTGCCCCTCCCCTTGCTCACCCTTTCTCACATTCTCATAACTCAATCAATCAATTAATCAATTTTTTCTGATTGTAACAAATGGATTTTCTAATCAGAAATATACAATAAATGTCATTAATGAAAAAGTAAATGGGCTAGGCTTGGGGCATATACTGAATGAACACTGGTTGACAAAATGTATTCTTTTATTTTTTTGACAAAATGTATTCCTAAAGTATTCTGATTGCCGTATTGGAGCAAGGGGTGCAATGATTGTCATCGCTCTTCCCAGAAGGCCTACATATTTTGGAGTGATTGTACATCACCAAAATAAGTCAGGGAATTTCTCTGAATGTTTTACTTTGGTGAAAATAATTTTCACAGTTCCCTGTTAAACTTGTAGTGTGCATGGTAACAAAAATACAGGAGAGCACAATGTCTGGAACAAAACAGATGCCTCATGAGTGGTTCACACATATATTCCTCCAAGCTGAAAAAGAAACAGCAGATATGATAATAATACAGAAATGTGTGTTATGAAGCTTAGGAAAACTGAGCATTTGTCTGCATCTCCCAAGTACTAGGAAACGCCGTTCCTGAAGGACACAATTTTAGCATCCAGACTTGCCACTTGGGAAGAAAAACATCCAGCCACTCCATACATTCATTTCCAATCCACATAGCTGAACACACTTAGAGAGTGGATCCTGCCTCTCAACAGGGCAACCTCACCTGCTCCTTGGTAAGAGTTTTTGTTAACTGCAGACCCTGGGTACCTTTTCTCATAAATTCTAAGAAACATGACTAGGCCCTCAACAGCTGCCCTGTTTTGATTTGCACCCTGTGATCTGACATTCAAGCAGGTGCATTACATATCGTGCCATGCAGCCTTTCCTTTTGTTGTTTTCAATAGGACCAGCTCTGCTTTACATTTGGGACAGGGGGTTATTTTACCACAGTCTGAAGATACTATTGGCTGCCCTCTTTGTTTTCTGTGTGGTAGTGAAAGAAAAGACATGCTAGACCTCCGTCTTACAGAGAAGGCTGAAGTCTTTTTAACAGAGGATGCCCCACTGGGCATAAAAAGAACTTTCTGCAAACTGCAGCCACATCATTTCAAATAATAAAAGCAACAACAACAAACTTAGAGATGTATGAGCATTTTCTTTCATTTAGTTGGGAAAAATTCATTGTATACAATGAGCCTACTTCATCCCCACTTTGCATATCACCTCAAGAGAACTACTTTAGGAGAATTCAACTATCATAATCTCAACATTTGTAGGAGTCCCTCCCCAGAAGAAAATACTGCTCCCCGAACAATGACCTATCAACATAAGCAATATTATGCGAAATCTCAATCAGGGAATGGATTTGCACAATGTTAAAAGAAAAAGACCTATTTTTACTTGTGAACACAAGCAGTATAGACGAATTGCTCTCCAGAGAGGCATCCCTAACCATCCAATTTAAAGTACCCCTAATTGGGCAGCCCCCATGGCCCAGCGGTTTGGCACCACCTTCAGCCCGGGATATGATCCTGGAGACCCCGGATCAAGTTCCACATGGGCTCCCTGCATGGAGCCTGCTTCTCCCTCTGCCTGTGTCTCTGCCTCTCTCTCTCTGTGTGTCTGTCATGAATAAATAAATAAAATCTTAAAAAAAAAAAAGTACCCCTAATTCACACTCTAGGCCAGCTCACTGAAATCTCTGTGCAGAACTTACTATGGATGGTCTGATAACGTTTATAATTTGTTTACCATTCTATGTTCAGCCTCCCCCCTCCCCATTCTATGCATGCAGGGGCCATGTGTGTCCTCTCCACTGCTGCAAATCACTGAGCACTGGCCAGGCACTTAGTAGACACTTGCTAAATATTGGCTATGGGAGAGAGCAGAGACAGACAACTACAGCATTTAGGTACAGTTATATTCTAGTAACAGGAGACCTTTTTTTAAAGCTTCCATTACTGGTTTGTCTTAGATCAACTACTTCCTTTGAAATACATGTTCATACCAGGAACGGGAGGTGGAAAGAAAGCTGAACTTTAAGATTTTTTTTTTTTTTTTGAGAGAGAGACAGAGGGAGAGCATGAGCACAAAAGAAGTGGAGAGGGAGAGAGAGAAGGAGAAACTCAAGCAGACTCCCCATGCCTTGAGATCAGGACCGGAGCCAAAATCAAGAGTCAAATGCTTAACTGACTGAGCCACCCAGATGCCCTGACAGCTGAACCTTTGAACAGCCTGTCATTTATTACTGAAGTTCAAAGCCACTAGCTTCCCTCACTCTTCAGGCCAGCCTGCTTCGTGAGACCTCTGCACTCCCAGCAAGGCTGCCGGGCAACCAAACTGGCCCTCTCTAGACAATGGAAACCTTATCCAGCACCAGTGCTCCCTGCAAGAAACTAAGTCAACTGTCAGTTTCTCATGTAATCATTTACCAAGAGTTGGCTGGTTCTGAGAAATGCAACAGAGTCTGTGGTCATCACACTCCAAACGGCTTCACGCGTCCTTTAGCCTCGAAGCTTTATTTCTTTTCCCCACTCCCAATTCTAGCTCCACTTGTAACTCCTGGTGCATACTAGGGGCAGGGAAGTCAGCCCGCCTTGCTCAACTAGACGATGGAGCCTCCAAGGTTTATCACAAGAAAGTTCAACCAGTTCTGACTCTGTGGGTTCCTCCATCTTCTGAGAACTCTACCCCTCAGCTTTTCTCTTTTCTAAGCAGTGGCTCAAGGGTGGACTCAAAGCCATTTCTTGGTTCTCCCTTAGCATTTAAAAAACACGGAACAGCACAGGGATGAATGTCCAGACCAGAATCATAGACTTGGGTTTAAGTCCCAGTTTTCCACTAGCTATGTATCTTCAGGCAAGCTTATCCTTGCTAAAGATGCTCTCATTCATAAAATGGGGACAGTAACTTTCAACCAAACAGTTGAGGTGATGATTAAATAATACACTAAATACAAGTGCAACATAACAAAGCATAAGAAGTCAGTGAATGCTAGCACTAACAAGGTCCTATGGGATCCGGCCCCATTACCTCTCTGACATCATCAGCTGCTCTCCTTTTCACTCCTATTCCTGCCACACTGACCTCCTTGCTGTTCTCCGTATGTTCCATAGACCTACTCATGCCTCAGGGCCTTTGTATTGCTATGTTCTCTGGCTAGGATGCTTTCCCTTCAGATGCCCATGGGGCCAACTCCCCCACCTCCTAGAATTCTCTGCCCAAATCCTCCTGGTGGGCTTTATCTGACCAATATATTAAGTAACACAACCTGCCTGTGGCACTCCTAGAACCCCAGTCCCTCTATAGTTTGTCTCCTTGCACTGCCATCCCATAGAAGTTCCAGGAATACAGGGATGTATGTTCTGTTCACCGATATAACTCAACTTCCAAAACAAAAGTCTCACTTATGAAGTGACACAACTTTGCTCCCAGAGTCCCAGACCCTGTTCTATTCTATCCACTCTTCCTGATGTCCACATGTAATAGTAATTACCATTTTTCAGGATTCACCTGGGTTTCCTGTTTTCTAACTTTTAGGCCACCTGCATATGAAAAAAAAAACGCTATTTTGGGCAGCCCTGGTAGTGCAGCGGTTTAGCGCCGCCTGCAGCCTGGGGTGTGATCCTGGAGACCCAGGATCGAGTCTCACGTCGGGCTTCCTGCATGGAGCCTGTTTCTCCCTCTGCCTGTGTCTCTGCCCCTCTCTGTGTCTCTATGAATAAATAAAATCTTTAAAAAAAAGCTATTTTTATTTATTATTTTATTAATTTTTAAGATTTTATTTATTTATTCATGAGACACACACACACACAGAGGCAGAGACATAGGCAGAGAGAGAAGCAGGCTTCATGCAGGGAGCCTGATGTAGGACTCGATCCTGGGACTCCAGGATCATGCCCTGGGCCGAAGACAGACACTCAACAGCTGAGCCACCCAGGCGTCCCTATTTTTTTTTTTAAGATTTTATTTATTTATTCAAGAGAAACACAGACAAAGAGGCAGAGACATAGGCAGAGAGAGAGGCAGGCTCTCTTCAGGGAGCCTGATGTGCACTCAATCCTGGGACTCCCAGATCACGCCCTGAGCCAAAGGCAGATGCTCAACCACTGAGCCACCTAGGTGTCCCTAAAAATGCTGTTTAAAAAGAGGTAACACATACAACTAGTTCAAAATTCAAAAGGTCAATGAAGGTATACAGTAGGAAGTCCCTCTCTATTTCTGTCTCCCAGTCCTTCTCCCCAAAGGCAACCTATGCTACCAGTATCTTTCCAGGAAGATTCTATGCATATATAAGGATATGTGTAAATTCCTTTTTTTTCCCCACAGTGACCACATATTTGACATACTGCCTTGCACCTTGGTTTATTTTATTAAGCATTCCATTTTGAAAATCCTTCTGCATCAGTCCATAAACATCTGCCTCATTCTTTTTAGTGGCCACATAATATTCTGTGTTTTTTTAAAAGGTTTTATTTATTCATGATAGACATAGAGAGAGAGGAAGAGACACAGGCAGAGGGAGAAGCAGGCTCCGTGCAGGGAGCCTGATGCGGGACTTGATCCCAGGACTGCAGGATCGTGCCCTGAGCCAAAGGCAGGCGCCGAACCGCTGAGCCACCCAGGGATCCCCAATATTCTGTGTTTTTAGATGTCCTTTATTGAAGACAATGTTTTGCTTTTAGTACACTGTGATAAATACCCTTTTATAAAGTAATTTTGCAGCGATATAGAATAATCATCCAGGGATAGAAATGCTGAGTTAAAGATTATGTTCATTTTAAATGTCTGCAAATCTTGCCAAATTATCTTCCAAAATGGCTGTACCCATTTATACTGTCACCAAAAACATACAAGGCCTATTTTCCTGTATCCTCTTATCAAAGTATGGACTTTTATCAATCAGATTGCGTACAAGATATCTCATAATAGTTTGTTTGCATTTTTCTTGTTTTGAGGGAATTATTATGAGGACTGTCCCCTCCTCTGATCTACATGGGTAATTCTATCATCTATGGGGAAAGCAACAAAGAGAGCATAAGGCTATCATCATCGTTTGAAGAAATTCTTTCAAGACTCACTGGAACAAGTCACTTAGTCTTCCATATTTCAAAAGAGCGAGGGGAGCTTGAACTGGCTTCAAACATAATGTTACTGTGCTTACTCCTCTTTGACTTTTTTTTTAATTTCCCATTTTCACCATTTTTAAAAGATTTTTATTCTTATTTATTCATGAGAGACACAGAGAAATAGAGAGGCAGAGAATAGGCAGAGGGAGAAGCAGGTTCCAAGCAGGGAGCCTAATGCGGGACTTGATCTGGGGACTCTAGGATCATGCCCTGAGCCAAAGGCAGATGCTCAACCGCTGAGCCACCCAGGCGTCCCCTCTGAGTTCTTCTTAATGTCCAATTATGATCACATATATATGTCAATTAGCAAAATTATGGCAAGTACTATTTCAGCCACCCTGGATGCAGAAAGATACACATCCTAGCTACAGAAAAACACAACTAGAGCAGTTGCTAACTCATACTGAGCGCTATGTGCATACAATGTATGCCTTATTTAACCCTCACAATGATTTTATAGGATACTTTTATTATCCCATTTTTTTAACAGCTAGGGAAACTGAGAAATAAGAAGGTTGAATAACTTGCCCAAGTTTTCAGGGCTTGTGTGCTGTATAGCTGGTATTCGAATCCAGGAGGTGACTCTGGAGCCAAAGCTCTTGACCACTACTAGATCATACCACCTGTGCCAAGTGGGTGTGAGTCGGGAGAAAAAGCACATGGATGCATGAGAGAAGAACAATGCCTTTGAGTGTGTGCGCTGAACTCTTGCTGAACTGGCAAATGGCAAAGGAGCAGAGGCAGGTAACCAAGAAATGGCCTTTTCTCTGGGTGCCGACAGTAGTGGACATTTAGATGTGCAAGGCTTTAAAAACTGTGTTGAAACTTCCTGCTCTTTACTAAATACCAGAAAAAAACTTGTCTGACTTCAAGTACCTTTTTTTTTAAAGATTTATTTATTTATTTTTATGATAGACACACACACACAGAGAGAGAGAGAGAGACAGAGAGAGAGAGAGAGAAAGAGGCAGAGACACAGGAGGAGGGAGAAAGGCTCCATGCCGGGAGCCCGACGTGGGAGCCCGACGTGGGAGCCCGACAGTGGGAGCCGGACGTGGGAGCCCGACGTGGGAGCCGGACGTGGGAGCCCGACGTGGGAGCCCGACGTGGGAGCCCGATCCGGGGACTCCAGGACCGCGCCCTGGGCCAAAGGCAGGCGCCAAACCGCTGAGCCACCCAGGGATCCCCTGACTTCAAGTATCTTAAATACTTCTCAATTGGGACACTTAAATACATTAACAGAAAATGATAGCTGCAAGTAAATATAATTTTTAGTGACAGATATCAATTCTAGGGACTTAAAAGTGAGCTTAAGAATCATTTGAGGTGCTAACAAAACTGTCCACATGTAAGTGACAAGCCCAAACCACTTACTCCGCTAAACAAGCTACTTTTAGTAAATGCATTCTTCCCACCTCCACTGCAGTCCAAGAGCTAGGGCAGGGTAGTATGGGGGCTTGTGGCTGAAGCTGGAGTGCCACACTGGAAAAAATCAAAACAATAAGATAACTTATCCATCCTGAAGATTTCAAAAAACACATCTGAAAGTTCACAGGGTCAAATCATGATTAAGCAGCTTTCATTAAAGAAGCCTGGGTTTAATTAGGTTCTACAACTTTAAGGTATTTTACATTTATCTAGTGCCTTACAGGTGCATTGCACGCAAGTCTCAGATTGGAAAAGAGAAATTTTAAAAACCCTTCATAGGGAAAATAAAGAGCACTTGCACCGTATTTTTCATACCACAATTACTTCACCCAAATGACCTCCAGTCTTATCCCCTACTACAATCCATTTTCCACACATCAACCAGAACAATATTTTAAAACAAAAGACAGATTCTCTCTCTTTGGTAAGACCTCTTCAATGGCTTAGGGTAAGTTCTAAACATTTAATGTACCTACAAGGCACTGTAAGGTCCCATGCAATATTTGAGACATACTCATGCTAAAATTTATCTGACACTTCAGTTTAACTGGGTGTCCTGTATTTTGTTTGTCAAGCCTACACTCAGGAGATCCTCTACCATAATAATTTTTTTAAATGTGGCAAGTGGTTCTTTGTTTCCCCCAATACAGGGTCAGCTCTGCCAGGGAAGGACCCATGCAGCTTTTCTTAAGATTTTTTTTTTTTTTTTTTTAAGTAAGCTCTACATCTCACCTGGAGCTGGAACTAACAACCCCCAGGATCAAGAGTCTTATGTTCTATGGACTGAGCCAGCCAGGCACCCCAGGACCTATGCTGCCTTGATCACTGTCTCGTATCGGGCATGGCAGATATTCCACAAATATAGAGAAGTAGAGCTATCTGAACAGAGCCCAGGCACCCTTGGTTGGGAGTTAACTCTACAGACACTAGCCTCACATCCACAAGTGAATAAAATGATCATCTTACTTTTTCAGAGTATCTCCAGGGTGATAATATTGACTTCTCAACAAAGGCTTTAAGGTAACCCCCCACGTTTCATATTAAGGACTTTGAGCTTTCAACATATTTCATTTGACCTTAAGGCAAATATTAATAAATGAGGTACAGAGACTCAGAGAAGGTGAACAGCTAGCCCATGATGACCAATGAATGGGAATAGCAATTCTGACCCTAGGAGGGACTTTGTGCTCTTTCCACTGTACCCCATGGCCATCTGGGCTGATAAGAATCAGAATTCCTACGTCCTTCCTCCTCATCCAGAAAGCTTCTCAAGGAAAAACTCTGACATCTGACCACTCTGCACAGGTTTCACTGCTCATCCCATAATGGTTCCCCCACAACAGCTTGAGAGGAGACAGCAAGTTTTGGCACCTGTATTTTGAACGACAGGTGGTTCTCAGCTTATCAAGTTACAAATGACGCTATTTAGGTCTAGAGACTAAAGACTTTGCTCAGGGTTACAGGGAAACAGGAATAAAACTGACCAGAACCACAAATCCTTCTGTCTCTTTTCTGCATCCCTAAGAAACAACACCCCACACCCAACTAAATTTCTGACATTTGTCAGATTTCTTCTTACATGAGGTGGGAATGGCTGAAGCTGCTCTTGGGACGCCTAGCAGCCTCACCTGGAGTACCTCTGGAAAGTTCATCAGGCTGAGGGGTCTGTGGGTTTCCTGCCACTGAGACCCCCCCAGAAGGCTGACCAGATGCTACTGTGCCCCTTTTCCCAAGAGCTGGGGCCCCTTAGGGAGACTGACTTCAGGCTTAGGACTCCAGCCTCTCCCAGGACAGGACGCTAGGTTCTAAACCATCAGTGCCCTGAGGAAACTGCCACGTTCAGCCCCCAGCCCCGTCTCTCCCGCCTGGTCGCCTCCAGCTCCAGCTCCACTTTTGTGCGCTTCTGAAGGTGCAGACCCCCCGAGAGCAGGGAATAATAACCAGGGAAGGTGGAGCCGCCAGGGGCAGAGGGCTGGGAGCTAACAACCTTAACGGAAGAGGCCGCGAGGAATTCGATCAGGCTAGCAATGCAACCCTCGAACTACGTCACGTCCTTAACCGCTCCAGCTCCCGGGGTTGGGGAGGCAGGTGTGCAGCAAGCGCTGCGGGAGTGCGGACGCGCTCCTGACGTTCGCGGGGGGTGGGGGTGGGGGTGGGGGTCTTCGGCCTGGTTTCGAGCACGAGTGCCTGCCTGGCGGCTGGACTAGCCCCAGACACGCAGCGCAGAAGAACCTGTGGTGGCTCTGCTCCCCGAAACCAGCGCGGGGAGGGAGGGGTACCGGACCCTGGGGGCCTGCCTAAAACCATTACAAACGCAGTGGAATGAGAGTTATTGCTCGGCCTGCTGGCTCAGCGGTTTAGCGCCGCCGTCCGCCCAGGGCGTGATCCTGGAGACCCGGGATCGAGTCCCACGTCGGGCTCCCTGCGTGGAGCCTGCTTCTCCCTCTGCCTGGGTCTCTGAGTGTCTCTCATGAATAAACAAAATCTTAAAAAAGAATTCTCTCTCCCCGTTCTTCTGCCCCTTCTCCCCACACTTGCACTTTCTCTCTAAATAAATGTTAACTGATCTATAAAAAAAATAGAATTATTGCCTCGGAGGGTCACCGAGGAAAACCTCCCGCGCCGACAGATTTCTGGTTGGAAACTGACCTTGAATTACGGATTATAGTGGGCCTGAGGGGCGGCCGGGGCCGGGGCCGGGGCCGGGAGGCGGCGGCCACGACGGCATCTCTCTCGGGGGGAGGGGAGGGGCTCGCTCCGCCCGGCCGCCGCCCCACCCCCACCCCACCCCACCCCACCCCGCGGCGCGCGCAGCTCCCGCCGCCTCGCCCGCTGCGTTACCCGGGTAACGCGGGACGCGCGCGGAACCCGCGGGGCAGAGCGGGCGCGCTGGGCCGGGCGGGGCTCCGCCTCTCCCTTGCCAGCGGCGCGGGCTACCGGCTGCCAGGCGCTCGCTCGGAAGCGGTTCTTTAGCCGGGAAAGCGCGGCCCCGTGCCGCTCGGTGATCGTCCAGTGAGGAGCCGGGGGTGTGGTGGGGGAAGGCGCCGCCGAGTACTTAGGGCCTCGCCGCGGGCCGGCCAGCCCACTTCGTCCTCCCCGGCGTGCGGCCACCGGGCGGCAGCATGGTGACCCCTTGCCCCAGCAGCCTCGTGAGCCCCGCCGCCCGGGCTGGGAAGCGGGACAACGACCAGAACCTCCGCGCCCCGGTGAAGAAGAGCAGGCGCCCACGCCTCCGCAGAAAGCAGCCGCTGCAGCCGCTGCAGCCGTGCCCGCTCCCCGGAGACTCCGGCGTTTGCGACCTGTTCGAGTCCCCCAGCTCCGGGTCTGACGGTGCAGAGAGCCCCGCCGCGTCCGCGGCGCTGGGCTGCAGCCCCCTGCCCCCTCCTGCCCAGGAGGCGGTGCAGCTAGACCTGCAGACCTTCCGTGACTACGGCCGGAGCTGCTACGTCTTCCGCAAGGCGCGGGAGAGCCACTTCCACCCGCGGGAGTCGCTGGCGCGGCAGCCGCAAGTGAGGCGCTGGTAGAGCGAGCTTCCCACGGCGCTCCTCCCCCCTCGGGCTCTTGCCTCTTCCGCTCCGTCTGCCCCCCACGCGCCCCGGGGCACGGAGGTTCGCGGTCCGAGCCGGGAGGGCCTCGGGGGGGCCGGGCCACCAGCCACGTTTTACAAACGGAGAACAGTGAGGCCTAGACGGCCTAAGGCAGCTGCCCGAGGTGCCCGTGCTGGTTAGCGGGAACTCGGTGTCCGTACTCCTCCCGGCCCCGGGCAAGTTTATTTAACAATTCTGAGCTTATTTCTGCAGCTGCGAGGCGGTGGCCCTCTCCCCTCATTGAATTGCCGAGAGGATTACGCGAGGTAATGTGTATACACACGCGGCGCAGGGCCAGGTACGAGCCCGACCACCGCTTTGGGCGCAGCAGCGCGGTCCCAGTGTTTCCCAGTTTGCAGCACATTGAGGTTTTTCTTTTTTGTCTCGTCCCCCAGGGACGCTCCCTGAGTTTTCTTGACTGGTTCCTTCTGCGGGCCCTCCTCCCATGTCCTTCCATGTCCCCCCGGCAGGTAACGGCAGAGTCCCGCTGTAAGCTGCTCAGCTGGCTGATCCCCGTGCACCGCCAATTCCGCCTCTCCTTCGAATCGCTCTGCCTGACGGTGAACACTCTGGACCGCTTTCTTACCACCACGCCTGTGGCTGCCGACTGCTTCCAGCTGCTTGGGGTCACATCCCTGCTCATCGCGTGCAAACAGGTACCTCCACCAGGTGGGGTCTAGGGTACAGCCAGACTCTCGGCCACTCTCTGGCCACCACCCGGCTTTCCAGCGCACAAGATGTAGTTCTGGCCTCTCTGAATTCCTTTTGTCACACATTTGCATACACCCCACAGCTTTAAATTCACGATAATTCCCCCACGAACTGAACAGCCAACGCTTTCAGCTTTCATCGGGCCCCTAAAGAAATAGGCTGCAGTCCCCAAAGTAAATCCCAATAGCTCTTTGTAGCCATGCTATTCTAGACTCCGGAAAAAAAAATATATTTAAAATTTCTCAAACCTTTTTTTAGCTGGACAGTAGTTAGAGAAACCGCGCTGGAAGTACACCCCAGGTGATTAAAGTGGAAGTGACCGAGAGGCGAAGGCCCAGCTGTCTCGCTGGAAGGGATGGGGGGAGTCCTGGTTTTCTCCCGGGTTTGAAACTGGGATGGGCCTCGGCCCTGGATGCTGTGCTGCGGGGGCTGAGCGCCCCTGTGTTACAGGTGGAGGTGCACCCGCCGCGCGTGAAGCAGCTCCTGGCCCTGTGCTGCGGTGCCTTCTCCCGGCAGCAACTCTGCAACCTCGAGTGCATCGTGCTGCACAAACTGCACTTCAGCCTGGGCGCGCCAACCATCAGCTTCTTCCTGGAGCATTTCACCCACGCGCGTGTGGAGGCGGGGCAGGCTGAGGTCTCAGAAGCCCTGGAGGCGCAAGCCCTGGCGCGCGGGGTGGCTGAGCTGAGCCTGGCCGACTACGCCTTCACCAGCTACACTCCCTCGCTGCTGGCCATCTGCTGCCTGGCGCTGGCTGACCGTATGCTCCAGCTCCCGCGCCCCGTGGACCTGCGCCTAGGCGGGCACCCAGAGGCCGCACTGCAGGACTGCCTGGGCAAGCTGCAGCTTCTGGTGGCCATAAACGAAGCCTCCCTGACTCACATGCTGCCCTTCCAGATACGAGAGAAGTGCAGCCTGTCCCCGAAGTTGAAATGAAACAGACCTTTGGTTTCCTGTGTACCCTGCCCCGGCTGCTGGACCTTTCCCATTACTGTGAAAGAGTGCAGTCTTGATTCATGGCTCCCACTTGGCCAGGAGGTCATCCTGAAGGTTGTAAATAGTGTATGATAGTAGTGTCTCCCCCTTTATTTATTTTGCTACGAGCACATGAGGGACCCGAGTCTTTCCCCAATAAACAGGCTGTCTTCGTTCATCTGAATGCTACTATTGCCTGTGTTATCTGTGGGGAGGAAGGTGAAGGCAGCTGGGGAATAGAGGTAGTAACAACCCAGGGGTCCTGCCTTCCTCCTCCCTTCCTTCCACTCTGTAGTTAGGATACCTATGGGGAATCCCAGGTCCTTTGAGATGACAGTCACTGAGAGGGTCAGTTGTAGACCTGTATTTTGTAACCCTCTTATGAGACTGAGGACCGCTCATTCCCAGAGGTCCAGAGGAAGGTGGGAAGTGAACCTGAATAGAACCCACAGTGGTTCAGGCTGTCTAGAGGGGCAGGGGGGTGGGGCACAGAGGATGCCCAGCTGGGAAGCTTTGGGGACCACACATGCTGGCTGGCTAGGGCAAAACAAGACCTCTGACAGCTAACAGATGTTGGAAATGAAGGCTTTGCAAGCTGCTGCGGCCATTATAAATGGGGCCCATTTAACCTGCAATGACTTGGTTCAACAGCTTGCTTTTGTCTTACACCTGCTGCATGTGAGCCCAGGATAACAATGCCATAGTAATGGCCATCATTGGGTGCTTAAATGTACCAGGCACTGTGTTCAGCATTCATTATTACCCTCCAACAATTCTAGAGAGTGTATTATGCCATTTTTTCAGAGGAGGGCACTGGGCCACAGAGAGGGTAAACAATACTAGAGCAATTTGAAGGCAGGTGATCAGAGTCCAGAGCTCCACTGCTCAACTTCTCCCACTTACAGGTTTGTAAAAATGCTTTAAAAAAAAAAATCCTCTTCCTGAAGTGGATGTGGGACAAGTTATCTCCTCAGTGCCTTCCATTCAGTGGACATGATAGAGAACATATTTGGAGAGCTGGCACAGTTCCTGCCTCCAGTCCTGTTATAGGCGTGAGATCCAAGTCAAGAAGCGAGACCGAGGGCAGCCCGGGTGGCCCAGCGGTTTAGCGCTGCCTTCAGCCCAGGACCGGGGTGTGATCCTGGAGACCGGGGATCAAGTCCCCACATCGGGCTCCCTGCATGGAGCCTGCTTCTCTCTTTGCCTGTGTCTCTGCCTCTCTCTGTGTCTGTAATGAATAAATAAAATCTTAAAAAAAAGTGAGACTTGCTGGAGTCAACTCCACCGCTGTCTCCTCACCATTACTCTGTTATGAATCTGCTGTAGAGCTAGGGGATTCTCAGTTCTGTCACTTCCAGCAAATGTCTTCACTTCTCTGAGCTTGACAATCTTGATAGCGCTGTGGTAAAGCCTAAATGGGATCCTGGGGTAGTTTAAAATAGCAAACAAGTGGGCCCGGAGTCCATTTGTTGGGTGACCCCGAGCAAGTCTCCTCTCTATGCCCGAGTCTCTTCTGTAGAATTAGAAATAACCTATTTATTAGCATTGACGCATGGAATTTTTTTTTTTTTAAGATTAGAGAGGGGGATCCCTGGGTGGCTCAACGGTTTAGAGCCTGCCTTTGGCCCAGGGCGTGATCCTGGAGTCCCGGGATTGAGTCCCATATCGGGCTCCCTGCATGGAGCCTGCTTCTCCTGCTGCCTGTGTCTCTGCTTCTCTCTGTGTCTCTTGTGAATAAATAAAATCTTAAAGAAAAAAAAAAAAAAAGAATCCTTAGCGGACTCTACTGAGCACACAGGGCTCCATCTCACAGCCCTGAGATCATGACCCTGAGCTCAACCTCAGCCAAATCCAAGAGTCTAGAGGCTTAACAAACTGCACTGGCCAGGTGCCTCAGAGGTATAGGTTTAATGAGATGTTCCATATAAATTCCCCTGCACATATAGCAAATTTTCAAGTAATGAAGACTAGTGGCAGCCTGTACAATAATGGGGAGGAGATTACACAAAAACTTGATGAAATAGAAGACAAATATAGGAAAACGTTAGCTATTGGAGGGGAACATACTGCTATTCGTTGCACTGCTTTTCAAATTTTCTGTAAGTTTTTAAAAAGTTTTTTGGGGGAACAAAGTCATGTTCTACATTTAGAATCAATTTAAATGTATGACAAATTTTCATAAATGAAAAAGCAAATGCAAACCAGATTGAGACTCTTCCTTGTATTTCTCTTCACCCCCCCCCCCTACTCTCCAGCACCTAGAGCATTTGCTCTGAGCCCCTCAGATCCCTTCTCTCCCCACATGTTAATGTGTTGAGTTCTCCAGGAACTTGCTTGCCTTTGGCTCAGGGCTCCAGAAGTGGTGATCCTGAAGCTGTTTGAGGAAAAGCTGGTCTGGGATGATGAAAAGGAGGAGGAGGAAAAATATCATCTGAACTAAGTCCCAAAATATCTAGAGCCTTTTAAACCGACTGTTAAGGGTGAGAGTAGGGCCACTGGCTCTTTTACAAAAGAGTGATTTTGGGGAAAAGTTTTCATCAGCATTCACTCCATCAGCCAAGATTGATATGGGTGAGTTGGTTCTAGAATCATCCAGATTAGGAGTCATATGCTCATGCTATTCCAGCTCTTTTTGCCACATTTTTATGTACAATGCCCCTATTTTCCTACTACACTTTGGGACTCACTGATGAAAAATGAATATTCTGTAAAATCAGGGATGGTCGCATGTATAGAGATCTCCCCAGAGAAGCATCCCAGAGCTTCAGAGTAGGGAAGCTCTGAACTAAGCGCTCAACTCTGAACTAAGAGCTTCCCTACTACTTTTACAGACTGGAAAGATGGATAGGGATAGAGGACTGTCTAGTGACTAGGCTACACAAGAATCAGAAAAAAAGCCAAGAATAAGTTGTGGGAAGTCGGAGGTGCAGTTGAAAAGCCTCCTTAAAACATCAACAACATTAATTTATCCACACCAAGCACCAGCTGCATTACAAAAATCTCATTTTAATAGCACCTCTATTGAAGTGTTATGCTTTTCCTTAAAGAAAAAAAAAGATTTTATTTAAAAGTAATCACACCCAATGTAGGGCTGGAACTGACAACGCTAAGATCAGAGTCACATGCTCCACCAACTGAGCCAGCTAGGTGCCTCAGCGTTATGCTTTTCCTCAAGATCTGGGGCTGACCTATCTGGTGGAGCCTAGGTCCAATCCTCAGGCACTCTGACCCTGAAGCCAAAGCACCTCGCCATCAGTGACACCACACCAGCTCTAGATGCCTGACCTTACCTCAGCCAGGTCCCCGCATTTATAGAGGAGTTAAAAAGTCTGTAAGTCTATACTAGCTCTACTGTTGCAGAACCATCTCCAACACTGCTAAGGGTGTCTTTATTAATCCACATAATAGGGAGAAATAAAAAAGGGATCATGCCAGTTTAAAAGAGGATTTTCATCGCTACTACTGGGTATGACACACAAGGTTCCCAATAGCTTACCAAGATAATTTTAGATGTTCAATGTTGATGTCAGAGTGGCCTGACAGAGATGCCCCTTCTTGGGAAAGGCCTGGGTCTTGGGAAGGGCAGCCAGGACTTCGGCAGAGCCAGCAAGGCCGGCTGGGAACCGGGGTGGCCAAATGCTGCGGTGGGCAGATGAGGTCTTGTGTGCGGGTGGGAGTTGGAAAGAGACTGGGATCTTAGGGGATTTGGCGTCGACCTGAATCTTCAGACGCCGCTTTTAAAGGCTGCACTCGGGCGTCGCTGCCCGGGAAAGTGCGGGGCTAGGGGTCCCGGGTGCGGCTCTAGGCATCAGGCCAAGAGAAAGCGTGTCCTAGCCCGAGAGTCAAAACCAGAAGTGCGCCCCCAGCCTTGGGGGAACGGTCTTCTGTAACCCGGGG
Organism: Canis lupus dingo; assembly: GCF_003254725.2. Classification (NCBI taxonomy): domain Eukaryota; kingdom Metazoa; phylum Chordata; class Mammalia; order Carnivora; family Canidae; genus Canis; species Canis lupus. The sequence goes on along the minus strand of NC_064244.1, from coordinate 41,196,775 downwards.
CCGTTCTGGGGAGTCCTTGCTCCAATTCCACATCCGCATCAGATGTGGCGGTCAGACGCCGGAGGCTGGCTTTGAGAGTGTGCCTTACGGCTGGGGTGCGACGGGGATGAACTAGGGATCGTTGGCTTTTTCGTCCCCGCTGCCCAAAAGCAGGGCGGCGGGACCCCGTGTCAGGGGCCGTGGGGCTCGTCCCCCTCTCCTCCGCCTTCTTGCGGCGCGGCCCGGGAGGCGGCGGCGCCAACGCTCTCCGAAAGGGCGCCCGCGGGCCCGGGCCCCGCGCTCGCCGCTCCCGGGGGAAGCGCCGTTGCCAGGTAGGGCTGAACGCCCCCGCCCGCGCGCAGATTGTCCGGGGCTGAAGGCGCCACCTCCGGCGCTCCGGCGCGAGCCGCCCCGCCCGCGCGCGTCTTCCCTCGGGCCGGCCCTCCCTCCGCACCTCCACAGCCTCCCCGGCCTCCGGCCCGCCACGCGCCTTCCCTGCTGGCGCCGGGCGGAGCGCGCAGGCCGCCGAGAGCCGCTCGCTTCTGCAGCCGCGGCCACCGCGTCCGAATGAGCGGCGCCGGGAGGCAGGATGCAGTCGTGCCGGGGCGCCGCGGCCGGACGCCGAGCCTTCGACAGCATCTGCCCCAACAGGATGCTGGCGCCGCGGGGCCGGCCCTTCTGCAAGCCCGGGAAGCCGGAGAGGAAGGTGGGCGGCGGGCCGGTGCCGGGCAGGGTCCGCACGCTCCGGGGCCCCAGGGCTGACCCAGGCCCACCGTTTCTGTGTCCGGCTAGTTCGCCCCTCCGCGGAAGTCCTTCCCTGGCGGCGGCGGCGGCGGCGGCGGCGGCCCAGCGTCTGTGTACGAGGACCCCCGGGGCGCGGAGCCCGCTGCGCTGCCAGGTGAGCCTCGTGGCTCCCGCACGGTGCCCGGGGTGGGGGGAAGGGCCCGCGCGGCTCGGAAGAGCGTTGCTGCCCCGGGCCCCGACGTCGCGGCGGGGCTGGCAGCCGCGAGCCGGGGCGGAGAGACTCAGGGTCGGCCGCGCGCGCGCCCGGTTCTCCCCGCAGCCCTCACCACCATTGACCTCCAGGACCTCGCCGACTGCTCCTCGCTCCTCGGCTCCGACGCGCCGCCTAGCGGTGACTTGGCCGCCTCGCAGGTACCTCCCCTCCGCTCGAAGCCGGGCGGCCTCCGACAGCCCAGACCCCCACTCCGGAGTCCAGGGTTCGCTTCCGCAAAGGCTCCTCTGGGGCGGGGAGCTCAGGCGCAGTTGGCTAGTGGGGGCAGACGTCGTGCCGGAATCTCAGTCCCGAGGATCGGAACGTCTTCCTCCCGCCTAGTCCGCTGTGCCGGCATCCTCAGAGCTGTTCTGACCCACCTGGAACAGAGGGGCCCACCTGGGGGGCTTCCCTCCAAGGAAGGGGTCTCCTGTTCTCCTCCCTGTCTATTCCCTGGAGCTGTGACAAGGAATCTGGAGATGCGCCCGAGGAGCCAGGAGACTAGGTGGGAGCAAAGTTGAGCGCTGGGCACCTGGTACCTGTCCTGTCCATGCTCCCAGTAGTCCCTTCCCAGACACTTACTAACAATTTTCATTCCCTGGGTATCTAAGGAGTGTGAAGATTTAAGGATAACTACTCTATCAAGACTGGAAAAGATGAATAGAGTTTACATTTAGGGGAAGAGGAACAAAGGACAAAGAATTCTGGAAGAGTTCTGACAGCAAAAACGTTCCTCTTTGCAGAGATGGCTCTTGAGCAGTTGGGCATTAAAAAAAAAAAGTCATTCCTCCCCCCACCCCCTCCAAAGGCTCATGTCACTTACCCTCATGGGGGCAAAGAGGTATTTGACTATTTTTCCCCCCTCAAAAACCTATTTTCTTACTCCATCCCACTTCTACCACTTGTCAGGGCTGACACTCCCCAGGTAGATGACGGAGTCCCCCAGCACTGGTGTCTGGGAGGCCAGAAGACTGCCTGGCTCATCCGAGGGATATGAAGTGTCCAGAAGGACAGGAGGCCTTAACTAGATGCAACCCACAGGAAGAGTGCCAGTTCCAGCTTCCTGGCAGCAGGTCCTGGGGAGATGGGGTCCTGGGGGAAATGCCCAGCTCTGAACACTCCAGAAGATAAGACCACGCCCCAGAACTGAGGTTGGTGGTGGGACACAGCTTCCCAGGCATTCCCAAAATGCCTTTAGAATTGGATTAGAGCCCAGATGGACTCAGGGTAGGTGGCCACTGAGAGCAAAGATGGCTAAGGCGAGAGGTGAGAGTGGGCATTGCCCTGCAGAGGCCATTTTGTTTTTCTTTTTAGATCTGGATGTTCAGATAAGGAAAGACAATACCAGAGCATCTTTCAACTGACCCAGAGGCCCAGTCACTTACTCCATGTTTATTTTGCAAGTAATGAAAACCAAGCAGGCTCTTACTGAATTTTTGCTTAAGTATTCAGAACTTAAATTTCACATCTTGTTCTGTATTAGTCTTTTTTTTTTTTTTTTTTTGGCTGCCATTGTAGTTTGGAAAAATGCCAGGTTTTTATCTAATTGGGAAGGTAGGATTCAAAGTTTCAAGCACAGAGTTCATGCCAGATGGCCAAAGGGGTCGAGGACTTTTCCTGGGGGAGACAGAGCTGGTACAGACACCCCCTAGAGGAAGATCCCCTGGAAAACCTTGGCCAGAGCACAGTCAGGTCAAATTTCCTAGCCTCCTTCCTGCTGGGTAAGGTGACCGGAGAGAGGAAACTCTCCAGAAGTATTTGTTTGAGGTCCAAGATGAGCCAAGAACCTGGCATAGCATAGGAGGAAGCATTTCCTGGGCCCCATCTCGTGGTCAGGGTTTTGGCCAAATCTCTAGTAAGAGGAATCCTTCAGCCCTTGGAAAATGAGTCTGGTGTCTTGCTCCTTCAACCAGGACAGAACTTGTGCTTCAGGATTGGTCTCAGACCTTTCTAAGCACCTTTCCCCCTTATAGCCTCCGTTCCCAACAGATGCTTGAGGTCTCCCAGATTGAAGCACTCCTCCTGGAGGAAAGCTGATGCTTGTACTTTCTTCAAGGTTAGGGTGAGAGTAAGTTCCTCTTCTCAGCAGTATTTGAATAGTAGGGAAGGGCTTTGGGGACATGAATATGATTAACGCAAAGGAATCCATTAATAATAGTGGAATCAGTAGAGTAGATATTTCTGACATGCATATTGGATGCATTCCCTCACACCCTGTGCCTTCTTTCCTTTTTCCCAGTGCTGTCTTCATTGGAAGGCAGGCTTTCCTTAAAAAAGGAGAAAAGCTGGAGGCTATGAGGCATGGAGGAAAGAAGATTGAAATAGTCACTATCATTTCAGGGGAGGAGCCCCAATTCTATTTCAGAGTTGGAGGACTTTGGGCAAATCCCTTCCTCTGTGCTTCAGATTCTTCATCAGAGGGGGAGGAATCCCTTTCTGGGCCCTGCCTGCTTCCTACATTGTGCGAGAATTAACAGAGGGACTGCGCGAAGAGTGTTGTCAACTCTCAATGTGCGGGAAGGGAGGGAGTAAGAATGCGTCGGGGCTGCCAGCTGCCCAGGGTCTCCTGCCTCCCGCACCGGGCCCACGGCTGGAACCCCGGGGAGTGTCCGGTTCGAGATGCGGGCGGTGCAGACACCGTGCGGAGAAAGCAAACTCGGGCTTGGTGAGAGACCGAAGAGCGATGGAGGCCCCGCTCGCCGCAAGCCGAACCCAAGCACCGCCCGTAGCATCCCGGACCCCTCGTCCTAGCCTAGCCTTTCCCTTCCTGTGCGGGGAGAAGGTGGGTGAGCTGTGAGGGGGGAGCCTTGGCGGCTCCCCCAAGTGATTTGAGGCCTCAAGTTCCGTCTTTGGAGGCCCCCGCACCTGGCCCGCGGGGCTGGGGAGGACAGGTGGAGTGTACGCGCCCCGGCTCGCCTATCTTGGGCGTAGCTCCTCGGCGGGTCGGAGGTAAGTCGAACCGGAGGAACGGCTCGGGGCTCGCGGAGGCAGCGGGTCGGCAGGTGTCAGGGGGACTGTCCCCTGCCGGAGGCCGGGCGGGGGCCCACCGTGCCGCGCGGAACCGACTCTGGCCTCAAACGGCGCCGCGCAGCTTCAGCGCCCCCCAGGACCCTCGGGACCCGCTCGCCACCAGGGCAGTGCAGGCCTGCTGGGTTCCGAGCCTGGGATGGGGCCCCGATTTCCGGGTGGGAGCTCGGCGGCCCACGCGAGGGCCCCGGAGGGCTCCTGGCGGCCTGCAAGGGTTTCAGACCGGCGGGACTTGACCTAAACTAGTTCACGCCTCTGGTTTATTTCAGAACCATTGTCTGCCAACTGCAGAGGACTTCGATCTGCAGGAGTTCAGGGACACCGTGGATGACCTCATTGCAGGCAAGTGCCGGCTCCTTGCAGTTTATATTAAGGAGGCGGGCTGTCTCCCACTCCGCAAATCACACTAGCTCAGATTTCGATTTCGTGGTCGCGCAGGTGGGTCAACCCGACACCTGCCAACGTCGTCAGTAACTCGTCAATGGGTCGGGCTCCTTCATATTTATGAGACAACACCCTTTCTACTGGAGCAGATGAATCGCTGAATCTATAGCTCTTTCTCAGTTTATCGGTTTGAGTTCTGGGAGAGGGAGCCCTACCCTGTGATGTGGTCAAGGAGAGGTTGGGTGGCAGGAGTGCACAGCACGGCGGACCTGTGTGACTTGAGGGAGGTTTGACCTGGCCCCCGCCGAGGCTGAATTCAGATAAACTCTATAGGCATATATGGAGCGCCTTGCTGTGTATGGAGAAGATACCAGAAAGGGCCTGGGGACAGTGGGGATTGCAAAGTGAGGGGTGCTTTACTTTCACAACATCTTCACATAAACCCTACACCTGGCGTGGCGCTTTGTCCCCGTAGCTTGCTGGGCACGAGTCTGAGGCTGCAAACCCAGCTCCCGCTCTTCCTCAGACTCATCCTCTTTGATGTCGCCTCCTCTGGCCGGCGGAGACTTCCCCTTCTCTCCTTGCGACGTATTGCCATTTGGGCCCTGTCTCTCTCCGCCGCTGGACCCAAGGGCCCTGCAGTCACCGCCGCTGCGCCCTCCGGACGTGCCCCCGCCGGAGCAGTACTGGAAGGAGGTGGCCGACCAGAACCAGAGGGCGCTGGGGGACGCGCTCGTTGAGAATAACCAAGTAGGGGCACTGGGCTGGCCGCCAGGAATCCCGGGTTGGGGACTGGGTATGGGGCCCAGGGCGGAAATGGGGGTTGCAGGAGGGGGAATGTGCCCCTGTGTAAGTCAGAACCAGTGGACGGGCCAGTGCTTCACATAGCTGCTATGGCTCCAGTGGCTCTACTCAGTTTCCAACCTCAGTAAACGGGAATAATCCTACCTACCAGATTTTCCAATATTTACTGAAGGCTTCCTATGTGCCTGGTATTGTGCTTATCAATTTACTTTTTCTTCTCATTTAATACTTACAACCACTGAACAAGAAGATACCGTTACTAGCCCCATTTTACAGGTTGGGAAACTGAGGCGCAGCAAGATGGAACTTCAGAGGCAGAGCCTGTATCTGCTTGTTGCCCAAGTCCGTACTCTTCACCACCACGCTACACTGAGGATTGGGATACATTTTGTCCAAGTGCTTTGTAAAAACAAAGGTCAAATAAACAAAAGTGATTATTACTCTCACCAGTGCGAATGGCTTTGGGTCCCCAGTTCCAGGTTAGAGGTTAGGATCCTGGTATAATTCACGCGGAGTATACAGATGAGACCGACCACGGTGGCCTACGTCCTAGTGTTTGGGTCTCCTCCTGCAGCTGCACGTGACGCTGACCCAGAAACAGGAGGAGATCGCCTCGCTCAAAGAGCGGAACGTGAAACTGAAGGAACTTGCCAGTCGGACCCGACACCTGGCCTCGGTGCTGGATGTAAGTGGGGTGCTGGCGTGTGGGACACTGCGGGACGTCGGCAGTGCTCCCGAGCAGCCCCCACCCTGTCCCCGGTACGGGACGCGGCGGGCCGGGGAGGAGGGCGCGGGCGGCTGGGGCTCTCTGAGCGGCTGGCAGCCCGCGTCTAAGTCCGCGGAGTTCCACGAGCGCGCGGGGCCGGGGGGTGGGGTCCGGCCGGCCCCAGCGTGGCGCCCCTCCGCATCGTTTGCAGAAGCTGATGATCACGCAGTCCCGGGATCGCGGAGCGACGGCCGAGCCCTTCCTGCTCAGGGCGACAGCCAAAAGGAGCCTGGAGGAGTTGTTCAGCGCTGCGGGGCAGGACTGCGCGGAAGTGGACGCCATCCTGCGGGAGATTTCCGAGCGCTGCGATGAAGCGCTGCAGAGCCGCGACCCCAAGCGGCTCCGGCTGCAGCCCGAGCCGGCGAGCAGGGAAGGCGTCCCGGGGAACCTGCACGGCGCCTTCCGGGGGCTGCGCACCGACTGCAGCCGGAGCGCGCTCAACTTGAGCCACAGCGAGCTGCAAGAGGGCGGCTCCTTCAGCACCCCCATCCGCAGCCACAGCACCATCCGCACCCTCGCCTTCCCCCAGGGCAACGCCTTCACCATCCGGACGGCCAGCGGGGGTTACAAATTCCGCTGGGTCCCGAGTTGAGCGGCGATGTGGTTCCCCAGAACGCTGCCCGCGATCCGGGCTGAAGCGCCTGGAGGCTAAGCGGGAGCTGCTGGAACTGCTTCCCGACCCCGACTTCTCGGAAGGGCTCCCCCTGCTGGGCCATTGCCACCCTGACACTTTTTTCAGGAACCACAACAACAACAAAAAGTCCCGATGATGATGTACTGTAAAGTCCTGGTGTAAAATACTGCACACTTCCTCCCCTTTCACAGTGCATGTGTACACATATAAATCTCGATCAATTTTAAAAGTCTGTCTTTAGCAGCTTTGAATTATGTTCTTTTAGAACTGGAAAGGACTTAGAAATCACTTAGCCATTTTAGAATTATACAATGCCCTGGTTTTATAAGAAGGAAAAGGAGGCTCTAAGAGATTAAGTGATTTTCTATAATAATCATTATTGGGAACTTCTGGTCTTTCTCACCAGTCATTTAAAAATTGTAGGCCAGAAACCAGGTTTCTGAGTGACTGTTTCATTACATCACTCAACTTCCCCTGGAAGGACCCTTAGTTTTTGTACTGTTGAAAAAAAAATTTTAAGACTTTTATTCAGTCTGGAAGAATAAAAAATTAGGAGAGATAGCCAAACACTTGCTTTAGGGCAATAGAGAAAAATGAAGATGCTCAGAGGCAATGGGCTATCCACAAAATAGGTGCTAAACATATTTGTATAATGATCATTCATATAATTTTGTAAGATTTATGGTATATGTTTATATTAATTATATATAGTTTATATTTCTGAACAGAATAATCACACAAAAAGCAAACTTTGTTGGTGAAAAACATGTTTTAAGAAAATGGCATATTTCACTGAAAAAGAATATATATTTGTGTGTGTGTGTGTGTGTGTGTGGGCACGGACGCACATGCACCAGAAACCAAGTGTGGAAATCTTGCTAAAGGTAAAACTGTCTCTTTGAATTCCATCGATAAAACGGGGGTGCACATTCATGTCTTATATTTCTAGGATTGATCTATGAAAAACATGTATGTTATATAGTGGCTTCACTTTAACATTTTTCTATTTCCTTTTGTGTGGGGTTCCTTTATCCACTCTGTTGTGAAATTATGTGACTGGCATACGTCAAGTAGTGATTTGTCCTACCCTTCCCACTTCTCAACATGAGGGCTGCTTCTTGCATTTGCGGCCTCAGCTTGGGCACATTTCCAAACCCGTTACACGCTCATTCTGCCATCTAAGTGGTGGTATCAGATAACAGGTGAGCTGGGCAGGGTTGCAGAACCTGTTCCTCCAGGTTGTCCTAGGTACTGTTATCTGTATTTAGAAACAAACAAACAAAAAGTGATAAAATAGACCACATTTCCTCATATTTTGTCCAACAAACGGACTCTTAAGTACACTGGACAGCTCAAAATTCTTTTCATCGGCTTATGTATAAAGTTACTGCAGTTCAGGTTCAGAAAAAAAACAAAACCAGCAAGGACTCTTAACTTGCCCTGAGAACCCATCAGCAGAAAGACACTGACAAATAAGGAGCAGGGAGCGGGTCTCCTTTTTTCCCAGTACAAAGAGGAGGGAGACCTTTGCGTTAGTGCTGAATGTCAAGGGGTTGGTGCCTCAGTGAAATAACTCTCCTTCACTGATCTCAAAGCTGTGGGGGAAACAAAAAGCTTCTACTTACTCTGAACTCAGGACCTCCTGCAGTAGAAACTCCTGTAAAAACACAGGAGAGGGGCCCCTGGGTGGCTCAATCAGTTAAGTGTCTGTCTTCAGCTCAGGTCATGATCCGGACCCCAGGCTTCCTGCTCAGCAGGGGAGTCTGCTTCTCCCTCTCCCTCTGCTTCTCCCCTGCCCCCACTTGTGCTCTCTCTCTCTCTTGCTCACTCTGTCTCTTTCAAATAAATAAAATCTTAAAAAAAAAAAAATAACACCCAAGAGTCAAAAACCTTAGGGTACTACTAACTTTGTTATTCTGTAGCTTCAAAATTTTTCCTTTTCTTTTTTATTTTTAAAAAGATGTTATTTATTTATTCATGCGAGACACAGAGAGACAGAGAGGCAGAGACACAGGCAGAGGAAGAAGCAGTCTCCATGTAGGGAGCTCAATGTGGGGACTCAATCCCGGGTCTCCAGGATCACACCCTGGACCAAAAGTGATGCTAAACTGCTGAGCCACCCGGGCTGCCCTTTCCTTTCCTTTTTTTTTTTTTTTTTTTTGGAGTTGCTTGCTTTTTGAGAAAATGATAAACCTTAAGCACTACAATAGCTTTAATTAACCATTAATCTTTGCAAATATTACTTTTATGCAATTGAATTTCATCAGCCTAGTGTAAATCTTAAATTTCAGTTAATTCCAAAAGCAATAATGTTATTGGTCAACTTTTAAAATATGACACAGCATGGCTTTTGTTAACAGATGAATATGCTATTTGGTTTGACATACATATGGGTGGTAAATGCTCATCATCACACTGGAGGGGACTTGTATACTTGCTGCAAAATCAAAACCAGTTCATTTGGTGTGAATAAAAGGATATTTATAAAGCTATGACCAAAATTAAGGCATATTCTCCTTCTGAATATTAATAATATTTGGATAAATATAATTAAAAAAACCTGGGATGCCTCAGTGGCTCGGTGGTTGAGCATCTGCCTTTGGCTCAGGGTGTGATCCTAGAGTCCAGGATTGAGTCCTGTATTGGGCTCCTTGCAAGGAGCCTGCTTCTCCCTCTGCATATGTCTGCCTCTCTCTCTGTGTCTGTCGTGAATAAATAAATAAAATATTTTAAAAATATTTTAAATTTATATAGATCTTAAAATATATTATATATAAATATATATTATATAATTATAAGTTATAATCATATAATAATTATATATAGACATATTATATAAAATATATATCTTAAAATATATATTATACATTTAAATATATTTTTATTATATATATTATATGTATATAATAAAAAAACTTACTGTTGCCTGGCTTTCACCATTCACTGTATTGAGGGGAGTGGATAGGAGGGAGGGAGATGTTTCCAAAGGTAACTAGGTTGAAACAGCTGTCATCCTCCCCATATCACTAGAGATCAGATTACATTAGATTAAATTTAGTGTCACTAGATTAGAGTACATAGAGTAGAACAGAGAAGTGAATGAGAGAGATTTTTTTTTTTGTACAAACCTAAAATCAATCTTTCCCTAAATGTAGAAAATAAGCAAATCATCTATTCAAAAGCAACACACATACAGAGTTACTTCTAAAGATGAAGATTTGATTTTTTTAAAAAAAGATTTATTTATTTTTATTTGGGAGAGAGAGAGAGAGAGAATAGTGGTGGGGGGTGGAGAGGGAGAGGGAAAGAGAGAATCTCAAGCAGACTCCTTGCTGAGGACCAGGAGCCTGAGATCATGATCTGAGCCCAAATCAAGAGGTGGACACTTACCCAACTGAGTGCCCCAGGTGCCAGGAAGGTTTAATCTTGTGTCTCCATCTTCCCTACCAATATTTAGATTTTCTAAAAATATTTATAAGTGAGAAAATATAAAATAAGAGCATAAGACCTTAGGAAACAACAACAAAAGCCTGGTATAACTCATGTAAACTGAGCCTTGAAGATTGCATTGCATTTCTTTCATCTGTAATGACTGAACCAGGAAAAGAATTTAAGCAAGCCTAAATGTGGATACCACATTCACTCTTATTTATTTATTTATATTAAAAATACATTTTTTCTTTTTATAACAGCATATATCATGCTGTATTATAACAGTAATACACATTTATCATAGAAATGAAAAATAAATCCAGCCATTTAATAATTCACTAACTTAACTAATATATACTGAATACTTACTGTGTACTAGGTATTGGGTGTACATTGGTAAATACAACAGGCGTTGTTCTGCCTCTTTGGAGCTTAGAAGCTAAGGAATGAAATAAACAATAATCTGCAAACACATTAATCTGTAATTTAAAATTGGGATAGGTGTCTTGATGAAAACAGAGATCAGAGGTAGAGAATTAACAGTGGAGAATCCAGTTGCATAAGGGTACATGGGGGGTACTCTTTAGAGGAAGAAATTTTTAGTAGTAAATTTGGAATTTTATCAAAGCAATACACACACTCTTAAATAAAATAATAGAGAACTTATATATGAAAGTAATGATCTGCCTCTCCCATTGTCACTGTACTCACCAGATGCAATCATTTTTTTTTATCTTTTTTGACTATTTCCCTTGCTGGCTTCTGCTATATGCCTTGATCACTGGTTTTCAACATAGGTTCTCATTTGAATTACCTGGGGAGGTTTGGAAACCAAATATGTGGGCCTTACCTGCAAAGATTCCACTTTAATTTGCTGTGACAGCATCAACATTTAATTCTGCTTCAGTTAAAGAAAATACTATTAAAGATTTTGATCTTTTGAAATCTACTGAGATTTAATGGCATGCTTATGTTCTAAATTGGTACATGAAACATAGGATTTGGGTAGCTCAGGTGGCTCAGCGGTTTAGCGCTTCCTTTAGCCCAGGGCCTGATCCTGGAGACCCGGGATCAAGTCCCACATTGGGCTCCCTGCATGGAGCCTGCTCCTCCATCTGCCTGTGTCTCTGCCTCTATCTCTGTGTGTCTCTCATGGATAAATAAATACAATCTTTTTAAAAAAGAAATATAGGATTTGAAAAGAATTTGTATTCTCAAGTTATTGAGTGTAGTGTACTTTAGATGTCAATTAGATTAAGGCGGTTGATATTTTTGTTTAGATCATCTATATCCTTACTGATTTTTGCTTTTACTGTCTTATCAAATGCTACTAAAATCCTCAGTTGCAATTTTGAATTATCTATTTCTTCCTTTCATTATGTTAACTTTTGCTTCACATACTGTGAAGTTTATTAGGCACATACATTTATAATAATTATGCTTATTTTAAGGTATTGACCCTTCCTATTATTATGGAGTGTTTGTCTTTATCTATGGCCATATCCTTGGTTTGAAGTGTATTTTGTTGGATTAACATAGTTATTCCTGCTCTTCTATATATATGTGTGTATGGAATTTTTTTAAAGATTTTATTTAGTGGGATCCCTGGGTGGCTCAGCAGGTTAGTACCTGCCTTCCGCCCAGGGTGTGATCCTGGAGACCAGGGATCGAGTCCCACATCAGGCTCCTTGCATGGAGCCTGCTTCTCCCTCTGCCTGTGTCTCTGCTTCTCTTTCTTCTCTCTCTCTCTCTCTCTCTCTCTCTCCTGTGTCTCTCATGAATAAATAAATAAAATCTTTAAAAAAATACACACTATAAACCTAATAATACAATGTTTCTCCTCCATAAAGATTCTCATCTATGAAAAAGCTCTTTTTAGCTAACAGTATACTGGAAGTTCTTGCCAGTTTAATAAGGCAAGGAAAAGAAATAAAAGTCATAAGGATTAAAAAGGAAGAAGTAAAACCTGTGAATATGGTTTTATTTTTACTGCAGCTGAGCTAACATTTCCAGAAACAATATTAAGTCTCCTGAAAATTTTAAAAAAGAGTCCATCATTCAGAAGTTTAGTACACCCCCCCACACACACACACCCGGAATATGACTTTGTTAACTTAATCTTTCACTTTAATTTTCTTTTACTTTACTTTGGTATCAACAAGATGCCTACATAAATGACTTGAAGAGATAGAAATTATCTGTTGAATTTAGACTATGATATATTTTTTAAAGATTTTATTTATTTATTCATGAGAGAGAGAGGGTGAGAGAGGCAGAGACACAGGCAGAGGTAGAGGCAGGCTCCATGCAAGGAGCCTGATGTGGGACTCGATCCCTTGTCTCCAGGATCAGGCCATGGGCTGCTAGCGGCGCTAAACCACTGCGCCTCCAGGGCTGCTCACAAGAGTACATTCTATCAACATAATTTGTGACTGTTGATTGTTGACTTTGATCACCTGACTGCACAATATTCATCAGTTTCCTTCACTATAAAGTTACTCTTCCTTTTTCTTTGTGCATCTAGTACATGTAGTCTACTCTTAAATGGGAGGGACACCTGGGTGGCTCAGTGGTTACATGGAGCCTGCTTCTCCCTCTGCCTATATCTCTGCCTCTGCCTCTCTGCATCTCTTGTGAATAAATAAATAAAATCTTAAAAAAAAAAAAAAGAAATGCTGACATTAAAAAAAAAAAGAAGAAGAAGAAGTAAGGAGTTTGTGGCGGGTAGCTGGGTGGCACAGTCAGTTAAGCACTAACTCTTGGTTTTGGCTCAGGTTGTGATCTTTGGGTTGTGAGATAGGCCTGAGTCCACCCCAAACTCAGAGAGAAGCCTACATAAGACTCTGTCCATCTCCCTTTGTTCCTGCACCCACCCTCCTCCTCACTCTCTCTCAAATCAGTCAATCAATCAATCTTAGGGATGCTGAGTAGCTTGTGGGTTGAGCATCTGCCTTGGGCTCAGGTCATGATCCTGGTTTAGTGCCGCTGTCAGCCCTGTGGTGTGATCTTGGAGAACCAGGATGGAGTCCCACATCGGGCTCCCTGCATGGAGCCTGCTTCTCCCTCTGCCTGGGTCTCTGCCTCTCTCTCTCTGTGTCTCTAATGAATAAATAAATAAAATCTTTTAAAAAAATCAATCAATCTTAAAAGAAAAAGAAACGGGGAGTTCAACTGTTCCTCCTTTGGGTAGATTATCTATATAAATTATCTGGAGTTTTTCTGCATGAGAAATTTGTCTCTTTTTCCCATAACATTTATATCTTAATGCTGTCACTATGTCTCTCTCCATCCATCTACCCATCCATCCTTTCATCCTATCAGCTCTTTCCTTTTCAAGTTAAACAAAGAAAATAGCAAAAATTATCTTGCTAAGACTTAATATTATTTCTAAATCTAAATTGGCATGTCTTTTTAAGAATTTATTATTTATTTATTTTTAAATTCCAATGTACTTAATATACAGTGTTGTATTAGTTTCAGGTGTACAATATAGTGTTTCAACAATTCCATGCTATCCTCTTCATCGATTTTACCCATTCCTCCACCCCCCTTCTGGTGAGTGGTACCCCCTGTTCTCTCTAGATAAGAATCTCTTTTTTAGTTTCTCTCTCTTTTTTTCCTTTGTTTTATTTCTTATTTTTATTTTTTTTAAGGATTTTATTTATTTATTCATGAGAGACAGAGAGAGAGAGGCAGAGACACAGGCAGAGGGAGAAGCAGGCTCCACGCAGGGAGCCTGATATGGGACTCGATCCCGAGACTCTGGGATCACACCCTGTGAGGAAAGCAGGCGCCAAACCGCTGAGCCACCCAGGGATCCTCTTTTCCTTTGTTTTATTTCTTAAATTCCACATATGAGTGAAACCATATGGTATATGTCTTCCGCTGTGGCATATCTTTTATCTATGCCCAAAAGTAACTGAGCAGAACAATCAATGTTCATTACAGTTTGCTTTTAGTTTACTAATATTTGGCTTTTACTTAAAACTTTACAGTGAGATCCTTTGTCCTCATTATTGATATTTGCAGCAGTTTAGTGTATATGCTAATTACTATTATTACAGATGAAGGAAGTTTTCCTGTTTTTGAATAATAAACTTTAAACATATTAGACTGGAGGGGAGGAATTAAAGCTAGGCTTTTCAGCAATGCTTAGGAAACCATCAATTGGCAAAAACTAAAAAGTAAAATCAGAATGTTACTTCGATAACAAGATGAAGGCCAGTATTGAACAAACAAAATGTAAAACTGCAAATTCAACAACAAATAAAGAATTTACAGGTGTTACTACTTAGAGAAACTATAGCTGTAGTTTCTTTTGTTTCTGGATTGAAAGCAAGACATGTTTGCATTTAAATTTAGAAAGTTTTGCTGATACCTATTCTTAAAAGTAAACACTCCACAGTAAGTATCTTAACCATAATGCATGTATACCAGTAATGGAGAGCTCTGCTACGTGAAGGGAATGGAAAGAAGAGAGTAAGTGGAGGAGGGGTTGGCATGAGAGAGAAGCTGAAGGAATGGGGTTATGTGTTAAGCTTACTTTTATGGGAATTTTGAAATGCATTCAAAATTGCTAAGTGAATAATGAAAACAGCTATATCATAGAAAAATCTTTATATCATTGTAGTATAAAGAAATTTGAACATCTGAAAGTCACATCTATAACAGAATGGCTTTTTCTTCAGAGTTAGCTTAAAAAATGATTTACTCAGTAAGTATTTTATCTTCTGAACCAAATACTTAAAGCCCCTGAAGGTCAGCTAAATGATGGTACAAAATATTTAATAGATTTATACTGGTGGGGGAAAAAGGCCTACAGTTAGTTTGAAGACCTATCAACTAAATGGAACTCTAGTTCAAATTAGGATGACAAATTAAAACTGTCCAAATACAAAAAATATAGTCTTTATTATATACAAACAATAATGTCTTATTCTATTAAATGTGTATTTATTGGCAATACATTTTTATCAGACTAGCTTATGGAACCAACTTTTTTTTGGTATATTTTTTTTATTGGAGTTCGATTTGCCAACATATATGGAGCTAACTTTTGTATATAATATTGACAGGTGATTTTTAAGTTTGTCAGGTAAATAGTGGCTTAACCTAGGTTTGTTTTTATTTAATTAATGTTTGGGGGTACAGTTACAGTGAGATGATTTTGGCTGAAGATAAGATATCGTCCAGGATTGTATCTATGAATAGTTGTTACTCTACTCATTTACAATACTTCTTCTTAAAAATATCTGAAGAGCTTCTCTATTTTTTTAGAATTGAAGTATTAGTTGACGCATACTAAATTAGTTTCAGGTGTACAACATAGTGATTCAACAATTATATACATCATGAAATGCTTATCACACAGTAGGTGTATTACAATATTATTGGTTATATTCCCTATACTGTACTTTTCATCCCTGTGACTTATTTATAACTGGAAGTCTGTACCTCTTAATCTCTTTCCCCATTTCACCCCTTCCCTGTCCCCCTTCCCCTTTGACAACCCCCAGTTTGTTCTCTGTTTATCTCTTCGGTTGTTGCTTATTCATTTGTTTTGTTTTTTAGATTCTTTTACCTTGAGAAGTTTTTTTTTTTTTTTACCTTGAGAAGTTATAAAGAAAACTGACTGAGAAGAAGAGAATCTTTCAATTACAAACAATTGTATGCCTATCTACAGCGGATGGCGAAGAGCCTATAGCCTCAGTATGTATTTGTGGTTGACAACTAGTCATTTCTTAGGAGCCAGATTGCTTCAGAGAATCTTAATCAATCCTCTTATTTAAAAAATCTCCCTCTTTTGAAAGACAAAAGTCATGTAATTTCACTTATATGTGGAATTTAAGAAATAAAATAGATGAACATAGGGGAAGGGATGGAAAAATAAAAGATGGAAACAGAGACAAATCATAAGAAACTCTTTTTTTTTAAAGCATCTTATTTATTTATTCATGAGACAGAGAGAGAGAGAGAAGCAGAGACACAGGCAGAGGGAGAAGCAGGCTCCATGTAGGGAGCCCAATGCAGGACTCAATCCCAGGACTCCAGGATCACACCCTGGGACGAAGGCCGTGCTAAACCGCTGAGCCACCCGGGCTGCCCTCATAAGAGACTCTTAACGCTAGGAAACAACCTAAGGGTTGCTGGAGGAGGGGGGGTGGGGGGATGGAGTAATTGGGTGATGAGTATTAAAGAAGGGATTTGATGTATTGAGCACTGGGTGTTGTATGCAACTGATGAATCACTAAACTCTACCTCTAAAACTAATAATGCACTATATGTTAATTAAATTGAAATTAAATACAAAATTTAAAAAAATAGTATGGAAGTAAGTCCAGAAGTGAATTAAAAAAAAAAAAAACTCCACCTTTTATATCATTCCACAGCCCATTTCTCTATTTCTTGACTGTCTATACTGGACCATGGGAAACTGATTAGATCTTTATATCTGAATTGATATGCTAAGTGCAGGCTGTTTACAGTTGCTCTAAAATTTAGTCTTTTTTTTTTAATTTTTTTATTTTATTTTATTTATTTATTATGATAGTCACAGAGAGAGAGGGAGAGAGGCAGAGACACAGGCAGAGGGAGAAGCAGGCTCCATGCACCAGGAGCCTGATGTGGGATTCGATCCCGGGTCTCCAGGATCACGCCCTGGGCCAAAGGCAGGCGCCAAACCGCTGCGCCACCCAGGGATCCCTAAAATTTAGTCTTTTTTAAAAAAGATTTTATTTATAGAGAGAGAGAGAGAAAGAACACACACACACACACACACACACACGAGTGGGAGGGGCAGAGAGAATTGCAAGTTGACTTCACTCTGAGTACAGAACCCAAAAGGATTTGACCCCCAGGACCCTGAGAACATGACCTGAGCTGACATCAAGAGTTGGACATTTAGGGATGCCTGGGTGGCTCAGCAGTTGAGCATCTGCCTTTGGCTCAGGGCGTGATCTCGGAGTCGCAGGATCAAGTCCCACATCGGGCTTCCTGCTTGGAGCCTGCTTCTCTCTCTGCCTGTGTCTCTGTCTCTGTCTCTCTCTCTTTCTCTCATGAATAATAATAATTAAAAAATCTTAAAAAAAAAAAAAGAGAGACATTTATCAGACTGTGCTACCCAGGCACCTCTCAAGTTTATTAGTCTTTCAAACACAAACTTTCTGCCTCAATCAGAAAGACTCCCATTACTTATACTCTGCAGTCCTGGCTGTTTCTAATCTCCTTTCCCATTATGCCAATTGATGTGATGCATGAAACTTAGATGGTGTGATGCTCCCTTAATTTAAATACATTCTACTCAGAAAAGCTTTTTTAAATACTTGCACATACCTTTTGTAAAGTGATTCTTAATATATTAACACTAGTTGTATGAGAAGAGATTTTATGAATTGCCTCAGCTTTAGCAGAGAAAGAAAACATCTTCCAGGCTCAAATATTACGTGAAATATTATTTTTCATTGTTTAGGAGATCATGCACTTGGGTATACTCCTTTGGGTTTGTTTTCTTACCAAAAAAGATAAAAAGAGGCTGGCCTCTTATAGGCTTAAATCTTCTATGATCATCAAAAATTCATAAAAAAATCTTTATTAATTTAAAAGAAGGTAGGGTTATTGAGAAGCAGAAAACATTTTGTTTTTCCTTCAGATGAAACTAATGATATGATAGGTAAGTAGAAAGACATTTACACTTTGTTATCTTGGTTTTATCTTAAGACTATTTATCATTGCCAATGTAGTAAATGTTGAGAACATTTTCTTTTCACATGCTAGAACAAGAGATAGAAACAAATGAAAATGTAGGTCAAAGAAAAACCTGGAAAGTTGAGTTATAGTTTGGATTTGATGCTACGTTTGTGTCAAAACAAGTACATTGTGCTGAATGAAATTTATATGGTCGACAAATGAAAAAACTATGGATGCTTGTATTGTTTAAAAGGTTACGTTAACCTCATTATTATATTATTAATATTATGATATATTATTAATACAGAAGAATGTACATTATACTATTAACACAGAAGAATTTAATTGCAAAGTTGGACACACTGAGGTTATTTCTTTACATGCAAAGAGAAATTGGGAACTGAAACAATTGATTTTCTGGATACTTTCAGAAAAAGCATATTTGACTTGCAAAATGCTGGAAATTCCTTCAGCAATCCATCCTGACATGGTTTCATTCATCTTGAATGAATGAAAGGCCTCCTGCTCTGCCACAACACAGCTCCTCACAATCTTTTCATTTCACTTAGATAGATGGTCTGACTTTTCTCTGATTAAAGATATTTTGGATCATTTTTCTATGATTAAAGTAGTCTCATTAAAAAACATGATTGTTTCCATTATAACAGTAGCAAATGTTATTCAGTTTTAGAAAATAAAGTAATGAGAAACAACCTCTAGTTTCTGCTTCCAAATGTAATTATTGTTCATATTTTGGTGAATTTCATCCTAGTTTTTTACAACCATTGGTTTTATTCTGCCCAGAGTTGTAGTCAACCAATCCATAACATTTTGACTCCTTTGTTCCACTATTTATTGTAAGCCTCCCCTGCCTCCCACCTCCCATGACGAAGCAGCTTATTTCACATTCTCTGGAAGGAATACGGGACTGTATGGCATTTATGAATTACTGCAATTTGTCGTGCTGAGTTTGTTTTTCCCTTCCTATATACCCGAGGTCACACGCTTTCATTTGACAAGCAGATAGAACATTTCCTGTGTTCCTAAAGGCAAGGAAAGTAGAGTCCCTATTCCTGAGGAGCTCACAATCTACTTGGGAAAAGCTGAGTCAACAAAAGGAGAGTTTGATCAAAGGCAAGGGAGACAGGTCTCTTGGATCCAAGAATACTTTGGGAAACAGGTCAGGGCAGAACTGTGAAAAGCATGATAATTGCATCCTTCTAGGTAACCAGAAAATGGGGACTAGAATTGGAGGTGCAAGGGTGGCAGAGATAAATTCTAAATAAAAAGTTTTTCTAGGGGATCCCTGGATGGTTCAGCGGTTTAGTGCCTGCCTTTGGCCCAGGGCGTGATCCTGGAGACCCGGGATTGAGACCCGGGATCGAGTCCTGCGTCGGGCTCCCGGCATGGAGCTTGCTTCTCCCTCTGCCTGTGTCTCTGCCTCTCGCTCTCTCTCTCTGTGTCTCTCATGAATAAATAAGTAAAATCTAAAATAGATAAATGAAAAGTTTTTCTAGGTAAAACTGAGGGTTTTGAAGTCAGAGTAGTGGTTGTCTATGGTGACAAGAGTGACAGGGAAAACTGAACAAGGAAAACCAGACTGGTGGAAATGTTCTTTCTTCATCTTGATGGTGATTACACTGGTGTATTTGTCTTAAAAAAATCATCAAGCTATACATTTAAGATGAATGCACTTTATGTGTGTTATGTATTAGTAAAAAAGGAAAAGTCTGCTCCCCCACCCTCATCCCCTAGACCTGGACCTCTGCTCATAGCAGGAGAGATTTAGGAAAATTCTAGTTGTTCTGCTCTCTACTGTACCATATCACTCCGTTAGCAAGACCCAGGGCTCAGGCTTGTATTCTTAGTACCATGGTTCTGCTACATTAAAGGATAAAAAAAGTTTTTTACGGACTAATTTGTGAAGTTATTAATACCATTTAAAATTACTTCTGTAGGAAAGTGCAACTGACTTACAAAAGAACATCGGGACTGCAGTTCAGCAAACATTTACGGGACACCTCTACTGTGTACAGAATGGTGCTTTGCACTGAAAGTCTCCAAGATGAATGAAACCAGGATCCTGTGGTCAGGAGCTTGGTCCTTCCCAGGTTAGTGTCTTTCGCATATTACTATTAGTTGAAGTCTTGATTTTCTAAGTTTTAGAAATAATCAAATCATGGCATATTATGTAAAGATATTCCGCATCATTAGCCATTAGGGAAATACAAATCAAAACCACAATGAAATAGTTGCCACTTCACACTCACTGGGATTGCTATAATAAAAAAGAAATTAAAAAGTTTTGGTGAGAATATGAAGAAATTAGAATCCTCATAGAATGCTGGTGGGAATGTAAAATGAGACAGCTGCTCTGGAAAAACAGTTCGGCTGTTTCTTTAAAGTTTAAGCATAGAGGAACCATATGACCCAGCATTTCTACTTCTAGGTATCTACCCAAGAAAAGTGAAACATGTCCATACAAAAACTTTTGCATGCATGTTCATAGCAGCATTATTCATATAAACAAAAGGTGTGATCAGCCCAATGTCTACCATCTGATGGACAAATAAAATGTAGTATGTCCATGCAATAGAATATTGGTCAGCAATAAAAAAGAATAAAGAACCGATACAGAGCAGAGGAGGGGCAAGACGGAGGAAGAGTAGGGTCCCCAAGTCACCTGTCCCCACCAAATTACCTAGATAACCTTCAAATCATCCTGAAAATCTACGAATTCGGCCTGAGATCTAAAGAGAGACCAGCTGGCATGCTACAGTGAGAAGAGTTTGCGCTTCTATCAAGGTAGGAAGAGGGGGAAAAGAAATAGAGAAACAAAAGGCATCTAAGGGGGAGGGGCCCCGCGAGGAGCCGGGCTGAGGCCGGGGCGAGTGTCCCCAGGACAGGAGAGCCCCGTCCCGGAGAAGCAGGAGCTGCACCAACCTTCCCGGGCGGAAAGGGGCTCGCAGGGAGTTGGAGCAGGACCCCAGGAGGGCGAGGATGCCCTCGGGCTCCCCGGGACAGTAACAGACACCTGCGCCCCGGGAGAGTGCGCCGAGCTCCCTAAGGGCTGCAGCGCGCACGGCGGACCCGGAGCAGCTCGGAGGGGGGCTCGGGGGCGGCTCCGCGGAGGGGGCTGCGGGGCGGGAGCGCGAATCCAACAGCGCAGGCCCCGGAGCACAGGGCGCCGGGACACAGCCCAGGATCCGGCCTTCCCCGGGACAGGCAGAGGCCGGGAGGGCCCAGGACAGCGAGGACGCTCCTGCCCGAGCTGAGCAGATCAGCGGCCCCGCCCCGGAGCCTCCAGGCCCTGCAGACGGAGAGCTCCGGAGTTGCTGTGGGAGCTGAATCCAGGGCTCCAGAGCTGGCCCCGCCACTGTGGTTGTTCCTCCTGGGGCCTCACGGGGTAAACA
Organism: Canis lupus dingo; assembly: GCF_003254725.2. NCBI lineage: Eukaryota > Metazoa > Chordata > Mammalia > Carnivora > Canidae > Canis > Canis lupus. The sequence continues at coordinate 41,175,656 of NC_064244.1, read as the reverse complement.
ACCCCCACTGAGCCCTGCACCAGGCAGGGGGCAGAGCAGCTCCCCCAAGTGCTAACACCTGAAAATCAGCAAACAGGCCCCTCCCCCAGAAGACCAGCTAGACGGACAGGGGAAAAACAAATTATTGACCAAGCAGCACTGGAAAGCTCCAGGGGAAGTCAAGGGATATATAGTATACAGAATCAGAGGATACTCCCCCTTGTTTTTTTGTTTTTTTGTTTGTTTGTTTTGCTTTTTTATTTCTGTTTGCTTCCCCCACCCCCCTTTTTTTCCTTCCTTTCTTTTTTTCTCTTTTTTTTCTCTTTCTCTTTTCTTTCCTTCTTTCTCTCCTCTCTTTTTCTCCTTTTCCCAAAACAACTTGTTTTTGGCCACTCTGCACTGAGCAAAATGACTAGAAGGAAAACCTCACCTCAAAAGAAAGAATCAGAAACAGTCCTCTCTCCCACAGAGTTACAAAATTTGGATTACAATTCAATGTCAGAAAGCCAATTCAGAAGCACTGTTATAAAGCTACTGGTGGCTCTTGAAAAAAGCATAAAGGACTCAAGAGACTTTATGACTGCAGAATTTAGAGCTAATCAGGCAGAAATTAAAAATCAATTGAATGAGATGCAATCCAAACTAGAAGTCCTAACGACGAGGGTTAACGAGGTAGAAGAATGAGTGAGTGACATAGAAGACAAGTTGATGGCAAAGAGGGAAACTGAGGAAAAAAGAGACAAACAATTAAAAGACCATGAGGATAGATTAAGGGAAGTAAACAACAGCCTGAGGAAGAAAAACCTATGTTTAATTGGGGTTCCTGAGGGCGCCAAAAGGGACAGAGGTCCAGAATATGTATTTGAACAAATCATAGCTGAAAACTTTCCTAATCTGGGAAGGGAAACAGGCATTCAGATCCAGGAAATAGAGAGATCCCCCCCTAAAATCAATAAAAACCATTCAACACCTCGACATTTAATAGTGAAGCTTGCAAATTCCAAAGATAAAGAGAAGATCCTTAAAGCAGCAAGAGACAAGAAATCCCTGACTTTTATGGGGAGAAGTATTAGGGTAACAGCAGACCTCTCCACAGAGACCCGGCAGGCCAGAAAGGGCTGGCAGGATATATTCAGGGTCCTAAATGAGAAGAACATGCAACCAAGAATACTTTATCCAGCAAGGCTCTCATTCAGAATGGAAGGAGAGATAAAGAGCTTCCAAGACAGGCAGGAACTGAAAGAATATGTGACCTCCAAACCAGCTCTGCAAGAAATTTTAAGGGGGACTCTTAAAATTCCCCTTTAAGAAGTCCAATGGAACAATCCACAAAAACAAGGACTGAATAGATATCATGATGACACTAAACTCATATCCTTCAATAGTAACTCTGAACGTGAATGGGCTTAATGACCCCATCAAAAGGCGCAGGGTTTCAGACTGGATAAAAAAGCAGGACCCATCTATTTGCTGTCTACAAGAGACTCATTTTAGACAGAAGGACACCTACAACCTGAAAATAAAAGGTTGGAGAACCATTTACCATTCAAATGGTCCTCAAAAGAAAGCAGGGGTGGCCATCCTTAGATCAGATAAACTAAAATTTACCCCGAAGACATTAGTGAGAGATGAAGAGGGACACTGTAAGGATCTATCCAACAAGAGGACTTAACAATCCTCAACATATATGCCCCGAACGTGGGAGCTGCCAAATATATCAATCAACTAATAACCAAAATTAAGACATACTTAGATAATAATACACTTATACTTGGTGACTTCAATCTAGCACTTTCTACACTCGATAGGTCTTCTAAACACAACATCTCCAAAGAAACAAGAGCTTTAAATGATACACTGGACCAGATGGATTTCACAGATATCTATAGAACTTTACATCCAAACTCAACTGAATACACATTCTTCTCAAGTGCACATGGAACTTTCTCCAGAATAGACCACATACTGGGTCACAAATCAGGTCTTAACCGATACCAAAAGATTGGGATCGTCCCCTGCATATTCTCAGACCACAATGCCTTGAAATTAGAACTAAATCACATCAAGAAGTTTGGAAGGACTTCAAACACGTGGAGGTTAAGGACCATCCTGCTCAAAGATGAAAGGGTCAACCAGGAAATTGAGGAAGAATTAAAAAGATTCATGGAAACTAATGAGAATGAAGATACAACAGTTCAAAATCTCTGGGATACAGCAAAAGCAGTCCTGAGGGGGAAATACATCGCAATACAAGCATCCATCCAAAAACTAGAAAGAACTCAAATACAAAAGCTAACCTTACACCTAAAGGAGCTAGAGAAAAAGCAGCAAATATATCCTACACCCAGCAGAAGAAGAGAGTTAATAAAGATTCGAGCAGAACTCAACGAAATCGAGACCAAAGAACTGTGGAACAGATCAACAGAACCAGGAGTTGGTTCTTCGAAAGAATTAATAAGATAGATAAACCATTAGCCAGCCTTATTAAAAAGAAGAGAGAGAAGACTCAAATTAATAAAATCATGAATGAGAAAGGAGAGATCACTAGCAACACCAAGGAAATACAAACGATTTTAAAAACATATTATGAACAGCTATACGCCAATAAATTAGGCAATCTAGAAGAAATGGACGCATTCCTGGAAAGCCACAAATTACCAAAATGGAACAGGAAGAAATAGAAAACCTGAACAGGCCAATAACCAGGGAGGAAATTGAAGCAGTCATCAAAAACCTCCCAAGGGGATCCCTGGGTGGCGCAGCGGTTTAGTGCCTTCCTTTGGCCCAGGGCGCGATCCTGGAGTCCCAGGATCAAGTCCCACATCAGGCTCCCTGCATGGAGCCTGCTTTTCCCTCTGCCTGTGTTTCTGCCTCTCTCTCCCCCTATGTCTATCATGAATAAATAAATAAAATCTTAAAAAACAAACAAACACCTCCCAAGACACAAAAGTCCAGGGCCAGATCGCTTCCCTGGGGAATTCTATCAAACGTTTAAAGAAGAAACCATACCTCTTCTGCTAAAGCTGTTTGGAAAGATGGAAAGAGATGGAATGCTTCCAAACTTGTTCTATGAGGCCAGCATCACCTTAATTCCAAAACCAGACAAAGACCCAACTAAAAAGGATAATTATAGACCAATATCCCTGATGAACATGGATGCAAAAATTCTCAACAAGATACTAGCCAATAGGATACAACAGTACATTAAGAAAATTATTCACCATGACCAAGTAGGATTTATTCCTGGGACACAAGGCTGGTTCAACACCCGTAAAACAATCAATGTGATTCATCATATCAGCAAGAGAAAAACCAAGAACCATATGATCCTCTCAATAGATGCAGAGAAAGCATTTGACAAAATAAAGCATCCATTCCTAAAAACTCTTCAGAGTGTAGGGATAGAGGGAACATTCCTCGACATCTTAAAAGCCATCTACGAAAAGCCCACAGCAAATATAATTCTCAATGGAGAAGCACTGGGAGCCTTTCCCCTAAGATCAGGAACAAGACAGGGATGTCCACTCTCACCACTGCTATTCAACATAGTACTAGAAGTCCTAGCCTCAGCAATCAGGCAACAAAAAGAAATAAAAGGCATTCAAATTGGCAAAGAAGTCAAACTTTCCCTTTTCGCCGATGACATGATACTCTACATACAAAACCCCAAAGACTCCACCCCAAGATTGCTAGAACTCATACAGCAATTTGGCAGTGTGGCAGGATACAAAATCAATGCCCAGAAGTCAGTCGCATTTCTATACACTAACAATGAGACTGAAGAAAGAGAAATTAAGGAGTCAATCCCATTTACAATTGCACCCAAAAGCATAAGATACCTAAGAATAAACCTAGCCAAAGATGTAAAGGATCTATACCCTAAAAACTATAGAACACTTCTGAAAGAAATTGAGGAAGACACAAAGAGATGGAAAATATTCCATGCTCATGGATTGGCAGAATTAATATTGTGAAAATGTCAATGTTACCCAGAGCAATTTACACGTTTAATGCAATCCCTATCAAAATACCATGGACTTTCTTCAGAGAGTTAGAACAAATTATTTTAAGATTTGTGTGGAATCAGAAAAGACCCTGAATAGCCAGGGGAATTTTAAAAAAGAAAACCATAGCTGGGGACATCACAATGCCGGATTTCAGGTTGTACTACAAAGCTGTGGTCATCAAGACAGTGTGGTACTGGCACAAAAACAGACACATAGATCAATGGAACAGAATAGAGAATCCAGAAGTGGACCCTCAACTTTATGGTCAACTAATATTCGATAAAGGAGGAAAGACTATCCATTGGAAGAAAGACAGTCTCTTCAATAAATGGTGCTGGGAAAATTGGACATCCACATGCAGAAGAATGAAACTAGACCACTCTCTTTCTCCACACACAAAGATAAACTCAAAATAGATGAAAGATCTAAATGTGAGACAAGATTCCATCAAAATCCTAGAGGAGAACACAGGCAACACCCTTTTTGAACTCGGCCACAGTAACTTCTTGCAAGATACATCCACGAAGGCAAAAGAAACAAAAGCAAAAATGAACTATTGGGACTTCATCAAGATAAGAAGCTTTTGCACAGCAAAGGATACAGTCAACAAAACTAAAAGACAACCACAGAATGGGAGAAGATATTTGCAAATGACGTAACAGATAAAGGGCTAGTTTCCAAGATCTATAAAGAACTTATTAAACTCTGCAGCAAAGAAACAATCCAATCATGAAATGGGCAAAAGACATGAACAGAAATCTCACAGAGGAAGACATAGACATGGCCAACACGCACATGAGAAAATGCTCTGCATCACTTGCCATCAGGGAAATACAAATCAAAACCACAATGAGATACCACCTCACACCAGTGAGAATGGGGAAAATTAACAAGGCAGGAAACCACAAATGTTGGAGAGGATGCGGAGAAAAGGGAACCCTCTTGCATTGTTGGTGGGAATGTGAACTGGTGCAGCCACTCTGGAAAACTGTGTGGAGGTTCCTCAAAGAGTTAGAAATAAACCTGCCCTATGACCCAGCAATTACACTGCTGGGGATTTACCCCAAAGATACAGATGCAATGAAACGCCGGGACACCTGCACCCTGATGTTTCTAGCAGCAATGGCCACAATAGCCAAACTGTGGAAGGAGCCTCGGTGTCCATCGAAAGATGAATGGATAAAGAAGATGTGGTTTATGTATACAATGGAATATTCCTCAGCCATTAGAAACGACAAATACCCACCATTTGCTTCAACATGGATGGAACTGGAGGGTATTATGCTGAGTGAAATAAGTCAATAAGAGAAGGACAAACATTATATGGTCTCATTCATTTGGGGAATATAAATAATATTGAAAGGGAATAGAAGGGAAGGGAGAAGAAATGGGTAGGAAATATCAGAAAGGGAGACAGAACATGAAGACTCCTAACTCTGGGAAATGAACTAGGGGTGGTGGAAGGGGAGGAGGGCAGGAGGTGGGGGTGAATGGGTCACAGGCACTGAGGGGGGCACTTGATGGGATGAGCACTGGGTGTTATTCTGTATGTTGGCAAATTGAACACCAATAAAAAATAAATTTAGTAAAAAAAAAAAAAAGAACCGATACATGCTACAAAATGGTTCAACCTGATAAACATTATGCTAAATAAAGGGAGCCAGTCACAAAAGACCATATTGAATGGTTTATTTTTAGGTTAATGTCCAGAATTGGCAAATCCATAGAGACAGAAAATAGATTCCTATTTGCCTAGGGCTGGAGAAAGAGGAAATGGGGAGACTGCTAAAAAGATAAAGGATTTCTTTGGGGTTCATCAAAATGGTCAAAAATTGATTGTGGTTATTCCTGCACAATTCTGTGGATATTCCAAAAACCTTGATATGTACACTTTAAAAGGGTGAGTTTTATGCTATGTGAATTAGATCTCAATAAAGCCATTAAAACAAACAAACAAACAAACAAACAAACAAACAGGGATGCCTGGGCAGCTCAGTTGGTTAAGCATCTGCCTTCGGCTCAGGTCCTGATTTCAGGGTCCTGGGATGGAACCCCTGGTTCAGGTTCCCTGCTCAGTGGAGAGTCTGCTTCTCCCTCTTCCTCTGCCTCTTCCCTGTATTGTACGTGCGCTCTTTTTCTCTCTTGCTTATTCTCTCAAATAAATAAAAATCTTAAAAAACAAACAAAGAACACCATAGCGCCTGTGAAGAATGCAAAAAGAAAAACTTAACAGCTATATTTCAGCAAAAAATATTCAGAGCAGTTTTGGGGCACATTATTAATCGTAGCTCAACCATTTACTGGCTGTGGGATTATCATGTTATTTAATCTCTCCATGCCTCAGTTTCCTATCTGGAAAATGTAAAGTGGTCCAGCTACTCTTGAAAACAGTTTGGCTGTTCCTTAATGGTTAAACAGAGAGGAACCATATGACCCAGGGCCTCCTTTACTCATAGATGGATGCCCATAGGATTTTGCATAATTGAATATTAACGGGAACAAGTACAGCGGTCACATTTGAATTCAATAAATGTTAGCTATTATTTGTAGAGAATGCTAACATTTTTAAAGTGCTCTTACATTTTCTCACTTGATAACACAAGCACTTGGGAAATTTACATTTTTTTCTGCCTCAGTAAAATTTGAGCTGCTTGTTTTTGGCACTTGGAACTCCTGTTGTCTGTCCTGCTCTCTTATCCTTCCTTCACTCCATGATGCCCATGATTTTTCCTTATTTCATTCCTGCTTTTACCCAATTTCTGCTAAGATGTCAATAAGTAACACTTAATAATGTGACCTGGCTGAGGAAATTTCTGTGTCAAAGGGAACTCTTAAAACCAAAAGAACCCATAGAATCTAAAGGAAAGGCAACTTGGGGCACTTGGGTGGCTTAGTGGTTAAGGGTCTGCCTTTAGCTCAGGGCATAGTCCTGGGGTCCTGGGATCAAGTCCTGCATCAGGCTCCCCATGGAGAGCCTGCCCTCTACCTATGTCTCTGTGTTTCTCATGAATAAATAAATAAAATCTTTAAAAAAAAATAAAGGAAAGGCAACTCTCCAATTTTATCCTTATGTATAATTCCGTATCATTAGGGAGCCACCCTGACCTGCCCACTCTCCAGGATCTGTTTTTTGTGATGAACAGCCTATGATTTAATCTGTGAATTTTGTCTATTTTAAAATTGGCTGAGGGGTGCCTGGCTGGATCAGTCAGTAGATCTCAGGGTTGTGAGTCGAGCCCCATGTTGGATGTAGAGATTACTTAAAAATAAAATCTTAAAATAAAATAGACTGAAAAGTCTTAAGGGGTGCCTGGGTGGCTGAGGTCATGATCTCTATGCTTAGCAGGAATTCTGCTTGTCCCTCTCACTCTGCCCCTCCCCCCTCATGCTCGCTCTCTCTCAAATAAATAAAATCTTTAAAAGAGAGAGAAAAGTTTTAAAAAATATAAGAATTCTCTCATATATACAATTTCTACTTCTTTTCTTTAGACTTGTTAGGCCTCATGCTAACAGACCAAAATGCTAAAATTTCTTTTATTTCAAAAACTTTATTACAAAACGAAGCATCTTGTTTTTTTTCTCATTACAAAAGCAGTGACTGCAAACAAAAAGAGTAACAAAATACCCATGTTCCTCCTGCTTTGATGGCAACATCCACTTTTGTATATGTATATATACATACAAATACATACCTTAAAGAAGAAAGATCATACTCCATTGTGCAACCCTTTTTTTCATTACTTAACAATATGATTCTTTTACAATTTTTATTTCTGAAATATTTTTTAAGACGTAAACTCTATGCCCGGTGTGGGGCTTGAACTCATAACCTGGACATCAAGAATCACATATTCTAAGAACCATATGATTCTCTCATAGATAACAGAAAATAATTTGACAAAGTACAACATGTATTCACAACATAAGCTCTCAACAAAATAGGGATAGAGGGAACATACCTCAACATCATAAAGGCCACTATATGAAAAACCCACAGCTAATAGCCTCAAAAGGGAAAAACTGAGAGTTCTTCTACGGCCAGGAAAAAGACAAGGATGTCTGCTCTCACCACGGTATTTAACATAGTACTGGAAGTCTTAGCCTTAGCAACCAGACATGAAGAAGAAATAAAAGGCATCCAAATAGGCAAGGGAGATGTCAAACTTGCACTATTGGCAGATGACATAATACTCTATATAGAAAATCTAAAAGATTCCACAAAAAAATTGCTAGAACTGATCCATGAATTCAGTAAAGTTGCAGGATACAAAATCAAAATACAGAAATCTGTTGCGTATCTATAGGCCAATAATGAGGGAGCAGAAAGAGAAATCAAGGAATCAATTCCATTTACAACTGCACCAAAAACAGTAAGATACTTAGGCATAAACCTAACCAAAGAGGAAAAAGATCTGTATTCTGAAAACCATAAAACACTTATGAAAGAAATTGAAGAGGACACAAAGAAATGGACAAACATTCCATGCTCATGAATTGGAAGAACAAATATTGTTAAAAATGTCTATACTACCCAAGCCATCTACACATTTAATGCAATCCCTATCAAAATACCAATGTTATTTTTCACAGAGCTAGAACAAATAATCCTAAAATTTGTATGGAACTACAAAGGACTCCCAATAGACAAAGATATCTTGAAAAAGAAAAGCAAAACTGGGGGCATCACCATTCCAGACTTCAAGTTATATTACAAAGCTGTAGTGAACAAGACAGTATAGTACTGGTACAAAAACAGATAGATAGGGGGTTCCCTGGGTGGTTCAGCGGTTTGGCGCCTGCCTTTGGCCCAGGGCACGATCCTGGAGTCCCGGGATCAAGACCCACGTCGGGCTCCCGGCATGGAGTCTGCCCCTCTCTCTCTCTCTCTCTCTCTCTCATAAATAAATAAATGTTTAAAAAAAAAAAAACAGATAGATAGATCAATGGAACAGAATAGAAAACCCAGGGTGACTCAGCGGTTTAGCGCTGCCTTGGGCCCAGGGCTTCTCCTTCTGCCTGTGTCTCTGCCTCTCTTTCTCTCTGTATCTCCCATGAATAAATAAATAAAATCTTAAAAAAAAAAAAGAAAACCCAGAAATTAATGCACAACTCTATGGTCAACTAATCTTTGACAAAGCAGGAAAGAATATCCAATGGGGGAAGAAAAAAAGTCTCTTCAGTGGTGTTGGGTAAACTGGACAGCAACATGCAAAAGAATGAGACCAGATCATTGTCTTACCCTATACACAAATGCAAATTCAAAATAGATGAAAGACCTAAATGTGAGACAAGAAACCATTAAAATCCTAAAGGAGAATACTGGTAGTAATGTCTTTGACTTGTTGGTAGCAACTTCTTAGTAGATACCTCTTCTGAGGGAAGGGAAATAAAAGCAAAAATAAACTATTGGGACTTCATCAAGGTAAAAAGCTTCTGCACAGCTAAGGAAACAATCAACAAATCTAAAAGGCAACCTACAGAATGGAAGAAGATATTTGCAAATGACATCAGATAAAGGGCTAGTATACAAGATCTATAAAGAACTTCTAAAACAAAACAACCAAAGAACCAAATAATCCAGTCAAAACATGGGCAGAAAGACATTCTCCCAAAGAAGACATCCAGATGGCCAACAGACACATGAAAAATGCTTAACATCAATCATCATCAGGGAGATGTAAATCAAAACTACAATGAGATATCACCTCATCACTGAGAATGGCTAAAATTAACAACTCAGGAAACAGATTTTGGCGAGGATGGGGAGAAACGGGAACCTTCTTATACTGTTGATGAGAATGTAAACTGGTGCAGCCACACTAGAAAACAGTATGGAGGTTCCTCAAAAAGTTAAAAAAAAATTAAAAATAGAACTACCCTGTAATCCAGCAATTTCACTATCAGGTATTTAACCAAAGGATACAAAAATACTGATTTGAAGGGATACATGCACCCAGATGTATAGCAGCATTATCAACAATAGCCATACTATGGAAAGAGCTCAAATGCCTAATGACTGATGATGGATATATACCTACAATGGAATATTACTCAGCCATGAAAAGAATGAAATTTTGTCATTTGCAATGATGTGGATGGAGCTAAAGAGTATTATGCTAAGTGATTTTTTTATGCTAAGTGAAATAAGTAAGAGAAAGACAAATACTATATGATCTCACTCATTTTTTTAAAAAAAGTTTTTTTTGAGAGAAAGAGAAGAGAGCGAGCAAGCATGAGCAAGGAGAGGGGCAGAGGGAGAGGGACAAGCAGGCTCCCTGCAAAGCAGGGAGCCTGATGTAGGGCTCAAGTCCAGGACCCCAAGATCATGACCTGAGCTGAAGGCAGATGCTTAACCAACTGAGCCACCTAGGTGCCCCCATATGATCTCATTCATATGTGAAATTTAAGAAACAAAATAGATGCAAAAAAAGAGAGGCAAACCAGGGAATAGACTCTTAACTATAGAGAACAAACAGAGTTGCTGGAGGGGGGCAGGTGTGGAGGATGGGCTAAATAGATGATGGATATTAAGGAGGGCATTTGTTGGGATGGACACTGGGTATTGTATTTAAGTGATGGATCACTCAATTCTATACCTGAAGCTAATATTATGCTGTGTGTTAACTGGAATTTAAATAAAAACTTGAAAAAAATAAAAATCATCATGGTGAAATATAACAACAACAAAACCCCATGTTTTACTGATTGAGCCAGCCAGGCACCCCATTTTTCTGAAATAGTTTAATGACTATTTTATTATGTAGATGTGGAATGATTTATTTACCCTGTGGCTGGATATTTAACAGATCTGCATGGGATCATGAATGGTCTACAATTATTTAAAAAATAAACAAAATACTAAGAAATTAGGGGAAGTAAGGTATTTTTTTAAGTTTTTTTTTAAAGATTTTATTTATTTATTCATTCATGAGAGACACACACACACAGAGAGAGAGAGAGAGAGAGAGAGGCAGAGACACAGGCAGAGAGAGAAGCAGGCTCCATGAAGGGAGCCTGATGTGGGACTCGATCCCGGGACTCCGGAATCATGCCCAGGGCCAAAGGCAGGCGCTCAACTGCTGAGCCACCCAGGCTTCCTTAAGTAAGGTATTTCTTCCAATCTTCAGTCTCTGGGGCCTTTATAATGGTGGTACAGTTTGGAGTTCTATAATGAAAGATAAATATTGAAACTTGAGGATTCAGAGGAGGACAGTAAACAAAGCATTGAGAAATAAGAATTGAAATTATTTAATCTTTGGAAAAGAAATCTTACAGATGACTATTTATTCATATAGAAAGAATATCCCACAGTACCTTGCATTTTCATTATGTCACATTCCAGTCCATTGGTATTAGAATTATTATTGTGTATGTCTCCACTACCAGCCTGAGAGTACCAGAGGCATGATTTCATTTTACTCTCTACCCTCTAGTGTGTGTTTTTTGAAAAGTAAATGTCGTTGAACAGGAGTTGAACATTATGACATCTCAAAGGAAAGAGAGAGTCCTGCCTACAGTCACTTGAGTCCTGCCTATAGCCACTTTGCTAATTTCCTTGAGTCCTGCTTATAGTCACTTTGCTAATTTCCATAAACGTCTAAAGAAATTACCAGCCATATGACTCTGTAAATATGGCTAGTATGCTACTGTGTATTTTTTATTCCCATGAAGAATTTAAGAGTTTTATCCCACTGCCTTACTCTAGTAAATCAGGCCCTTGGATATAATATTACTGAAATGTAAACACAATTGTGTTGAAATTATGAACCACTTGCTAATTTCAACTGTATGAAATGTTAACTGCTTCTGTATTTACACAGGTATGTTTGCCTACTGGATCAGCATTAGTTGCAAGTGTTTAAGTGTGATGATCTGACAGTCTTACAGTGCAGCAGAAGAGCAAATTTTCCAGAATAGTCATACAATTCAGGTTTTCTGGGCACTTTTTGACTAGATATCTGAGCATAAAGCTGGGGAATCTCTACAGAAAAATTAAGAGTGGTAGCAGCCATGACAGATGGCCAATCCATATACGTATTCAACTTATGTAGTCTCAAACTGGAAGTTGTAAAATTTTGCTAGCCTCATGAGCAGTAAAGTAACTGTAAACTTTCAGGTTTTTTGAATCACAAATTATCATATTTGATGACAAAATGATTTAGGTGGCTTGTGCCATACTAAACTAGGTCTGATTCTTATTAGGGTTGGTTGGGGTTTGTTAACAGGAAACAGAAAATGTTCTTAATGAGATCTTCCTTCTTTCTTCATTTGGTAGCAGGTAACAAAACAAAGTCCCTTAATCAGTTAAGTCTCTAGTTAAAAAGACAAACATCATATCTTATCTCCTTACATATTACCCTCCCCCCCAAAAAAGCAGAAAAAAACAAGTTCATAAACCCTTAATTTCCCAGTAAAATCAAGTAGGTTGGAATTGTGGGCAGGCAGTAAATATTCTCTTAAAATAGCTTCTTCTTTATTCTACTACCACGGTTTATATAAAAGTGATTGTCATGAATTTAAAGTGCTTAGGAGAGCAGCTAACCACAGCTGGCATTCAATAGGTCCTAACTATTAGGTTTTTTTTTTGGTAAAGAAAACAAGATCTCAATATAAAAACTCACAAAAATAATGGGCCCAGTTATAATAGACCATGACTTTGATGTCAAAAAAGAGAGTGAGAACAATTAAAATGAAAAAAAAAAAAAAACCAACCCTCAGCAATTAGGATTATGAAAGGCATCAGAATAACCAAGATGCATGTTTTATTGCATTTTTAAAATCTAATAATCTAGTCCTATATTTTCTGAATAAATTCTATAGTGAACAGAGCTAATCTCTTCCTTGTTCACAGTGCCATCTTCAGGAGAAATGAAGTTTCCTTAATTTAACACAAATGCATTCTTCCTGGATTGAGCGAGGTCAAGTACCTAAAGGTCAGGCATACTATAGAAAATGCATGCTTTAGTTTAATTGATTATCATAATAATGTCAACTCTTGATTCTTTCTACTTGGCTGTGTTCAGTGCAGAAGACCAATTTGTCAGCTTTTACATTTGGATGTGGGAAGTTTAAAAATTGATTAGAAATGAATGCATAATGATTTCTAATTAATTTGCTTTTGGAACACCATACTAGGTCAATATATAAATCATGCAATTTTTACGTTATCACCAAGAGACTTAACAGTTTCCCTTGATATTTTGTTCCTTTAACCAGTTTCAGAAGGAAATGTTCCGTACTGCATAAAAACTAGAATTAAGCAATTACTTCTAGTACTTAAAATGGTATTCAGTCCATGAATAGTTGGTTGAAGAAGCTGAATAAATGGTTGGAGAAGCCAAAGTAGGTCAGATTAACAACCTAAGAGAGGAAATAGGGGAGAGCTATTAGGACTATTAGAAATGTCAAAGGGCTACACTGTCTAATATGGTAGCCACTAGCTACTGAGGATTTAAAATGCAGATAGTATGAGTTGAGATGGGCTACAAGTGTACAATGTACACAGCGTTTTGAAGACCATACAAAAAATCATAAAATATCTCATTTTTATATGGATTACATGTGGAAATGCTTTGTATATATGAGGCTAAATAAAATATATTATTTAATCTCACCTACTTATTTTTACTTTTAAAAACATGTCTACCAGAAAGTTTAAAATTATATATATGGCTTGAATTATATTTCTATTGGGCAGTGCTTTCTAGAGCATACAAATTAGTGTGGCATCAGCACTCATGACAGATTTACCGAGCACTATCATGTGCCTGGCACATACCAAGGGCTGATAAGAAAACTTTCAGGTAAAGTTCTATGATCACTTGTGTTTTTACCTGGAAATTAAAGCTGAGAGATCAAATAATTTGCCCCAGATATCACAGCTAGTAAACGGAAGAGAGGATATTCAAACCAACTTTGTATGGGCTCCATACAAAAAAAAAAAAAAAAAAAAAAAGCCCACTTTCTGCATGTCTACACTATACTACCTCTTGGAATAATCTTTATTTGAAATAATGGAAATCTGAGCAATGCAGACAAGGCAGAGATTTTAATTCAAACTTTAGTTCTATAGCAGGGGGAAAATGAGGATAAGAGAAGTCGAGTCACTCCAAGATCTCTTGTAATAGAATCACATATAGTTTATCACCTAATTTGGGGTGAGGTGAGTCATGATAAATCATAACTGTTAAACAAACAGGGTGCTATGAGAGCAAATAATTAGGGTGGAATATGGCTTGAAAAGTTAAAAAAAGGAAATAACGTTTGAATCAAGGTCTGGAATAAGAACAGAAATTAACTAGGTCAAGGAGGAGCGGCAATAGGAAGACCAAAATGCAGTTGACACTTGAACAACATGGGTTTAAACTACATGATTCACTTATATATACATTTTTTTTCTATACATACACGAGAGTACGATTTTCTTAACATTTTCTCTTCTTTAGCCTACTTTAAGAATATAGTATATCATACATATAACATACAAATTATGTATTAACCGACTTTATATTAGGCTTCTGGTCAAAAGTAGTCTATTAGTAGTTGAGTTTGGAGGGGGAATCAAAGTTATATGCAGATTTTCAACCATGTTGGGGCTGGTGCCCCTTATGCCCTGTATTGTTAAAGGGTTAACTGTATACAAAGATCTCAGGGTGAAAGTGTATGGCTTTTTTAAAGAAAAGCCTTTATAGGGGCAGCCCGGGTGGCTCAGCGGTTTAGTGCTACCTTCAGTCCAGAGCCTGATCCAGGGCCTGATCCTGGAGACCAGGGATCGAGTCCCACGTCAGGCTCCCTGCATGGAGCCTGCTTCTCCCTCTGCCTGTGTCTCTGCCTCTCTCTCTCTATCATAAATAAATAAGTCTTTAAAAAAAATTGCTCCTAACTTCCTTCTTAAAAAAAAAAAGACACAAAATGCTATGGGAACATAGAGAAGAGAAAAAATTACAATTAGGGGGATGTGAGAAGGGTTTTGGAACAGGGAATTGAATCTCAAGTGTAAGGTTGCTGGAAGACAGGGGCAAAAAATCCTCAAAAGGGAGATAGCTTGGGTGGGGGGATGCCTTGGCTGGCTCAGTTGGTAGAGCATGAGCCCCACTTTGGGTGTAGAGATTCCTTAAAAACAAACAAATAAACAACAAAAAGTGAGGAAGCCTGAAGGCAGGAGAGTGAAGGCCTGCCTACTTTGTGGGGAACAGATGATATTGGTGGTATTGTGGCAGATGATGCAAGAAAGGTTGAAATTAAATTAAATTGTAAAGGTTGAAATTAACTCACTTGTGAGTTAGAAGGTTTGAAACTTAATTCTGTGTGTAAGGAAGATCCTTGCAGGGATATGGGGCAGGGGAGAAATACAACCAGCTCAAGATAATGCATATTGCCTTTGATAGCTTTATCACTGGATCTTCACTGCTTGACATGAATGGTGCATGGAACTTGCTCTGTGCAAATAAATATGTTAAATGAATGGACTTGAAGAGATTAGATATTGGATTATCAATTAGGTTACTGTAATAGTTCAAGAAGAGGGTAGATGTAATCAACACTGCAGAGGTGAAAATGTCCTTAATATCTGGGTTTGGTCTTATGGGAAGAGAAAGTGTTAAAGAAGGCTGACTTTGATTCCATTCCACCAGGAAGACGGGGATATTGGGAGGAAGGTACCTG
This sequence comes from Canis lupus dingo, assembly GCF_003254725.2. NCBI lineage: Eukaryota > Metazoa > Chordata > Mammalia > Carnivora > Canidae > Canis > Canis lupus. The sequence continues at coordinate 41,160,006 of NC_064244.1, read as the reverse complement.
CCGAAGGAAAAGGTGGTTTGGGAAGAATGGGAATAAGGAACGATTCTCAATTTTGTTTTGGATTATGTGGTTTAAAGTGCTGGTAGGCTATCTAGTAAAAGGATTTCCCCGTCTACAGCATTCACAAGCCCTCCTTTGAGGGGGCACCATGTTCACATGCCTGACTTCATCCATGGTTTATACAGATTTGTACTGATTTGATATTTTCCTTACATTCCTTAAGATCGTGAGGAAGTAGCTTGGTTAGTACTCTATGCCAGAGCTACCCTATGCAGAAAGAGAAGGGAAAAATTAAAGAAAATAAGTAGTTGGAGGTGATCTGCTGATGTCTGGGCAAATTTTACCCTTCATCTTCCTTAATTGGGATACGGTTGGAGCAATAGATCTTAAAGGACAGACCTTGCATTTATAATGTAAAAATACGCCATGTACATAACTGACTTATAACTGAAGAAATAACGAGTCGATGTAACTTAACCAGAGGCGAGGTGGTATTTGATAGACTGCTCTTCCGACGGAGGCTTTTACTTGGCTAGAACCTTTACAGGTTGACTTTCTGAGTCCTGCTGATAGTCTGAATTACAAGGGACTCCCTCCCTCCCTCCCTCCCTCCCTCCCTCCCTCCCTCCCTCCCTCCCTCCCTCCCTCCCTCCCTCCCTCCCTCCTCCTCCTCCTCCTTCCTTCCTTCCTTCCTTCCTTCCTTCCTTCCTTCCTTCCTTCCTTCCTTCCTTCCTTCCTTCCTTCCTTCCCAGGCGCTATTCTGAGCTATAGATGATATATTCTGGGGCGGGGGCAGACAGGCTCAGCTGATCAGTCCGGATCGCCAAGGTCCCCTTGCCTTTCCTTCCCCAGACTTCGCGGCTAACTTCCTGACTCTCCCAGGGGGCAGACACCCCGAACTGTCTCCCCAGCACCCAGTCTTGCCCTCTCCCACGTGGGCGGGGGCTGGATTGATCCCGCCGGGAGCGGCGCTCCTCCCGCCCCCCAGCCCCCCGCGGCGGGCACGCGCCCCGGGGACGGTTGCAGCGCGGGGCAACGGCCCGGGTCGCCCAGTAGGCGGGCGGCGGGGCGGGGCGGGGCGGGGCGGGGCGGGGGAGCGCGAGCTGGGGGAGCGGGGGGGGGGGGGCGGACCCACCGACCGACAGTTGGAGTTGGGAATGGGGCCGCCCTCAGGTTTGCAACAGGATGCAGTGAAGCAGAGAAAGCCAGTTGCAAAATGCTTAGTACAGTAAGATCCCAGTCACCGCGCCGGAGTCCGGGTCCCCACTTTGGGATGTAAATGAACTGGGCAATGGCCTGGCGGAGCTCTGGGGAAAGGACTTCGCTGGGAGGACGGATAAAGGGAGCTGACTTTGTTCGTTGTCTCTCTCTGGGATAGTTAACATTATTATTTAGAGAGAAAATGTGATGATGTAATTGAAAAAGAAAATCTGCATTTGGGAAGCTTGGATACCCTCTTGCTTCCCGTCGGTAGGGGCCTCGCAGGCCCTCGGGGCCCCGGCAAGATGCGAATCCAGAAAAGCGTTGTCGTGTTCGCCTTTCTCCCTTCTCGCTGCCTCCACCCTCGCCCCCCTCACCTCCTTACTCCAAATCCTTCCAGTTGGCCTTGGGCTTTGCCGGGGAGTCTTCCCCGCCGCCCTGGGCCATATCTCAGATCTGCCTGCAAAATCCCCTCGGCGCAAAGAGGGAACATTTTGAAGATAGTGACTCAACCAGGCACATAAACATATAAATTAGACATAATTCCTAAACCGTATTTGATAATAATTTAGATAAAATGTTCACAGGATATTTCTTCTTCTAAAAAGTTGTGTCATAATGTTTCTATTCATATAACCACATGATATGAGATTAATATATTTTAAGTTGTATTTTGACATAATTTGACTTAGAAAAATGTCACCGAGATGGTAGAAATAATTCCACTATATCCTTCACACAGCTTCCCCAGATGTTAACATTTAACACAACTATAGCACGATGATAATAAGGAAATTAGCATTCTTACTACTCTGTTAACTAATCTACAGATAGTATTTAAATTTCTACAATTATCCAACAAATGAATCCCCCCCCCCCCCTTTCTAGTCCAGGATTCAATCCAGGACTCAATTCAATCCAGGATTCAAATTCAAATGCATTTGTCATATTTACATAGATAACTTCTGATCTGTGATAGTTTCTCTCTTTTTCATAATGACACTTTTGAAGAGTACTACTCGCCAATTATTTTGTGACTGTCCTTTGGTTTGTTTAGCATTTTTTCATTATTAAATTCTGGTTATGCATTTTTTTGGGCAAAAATGTCACAGAAGTTATGTTGTACCTTTCTCACTGCCGGTCTGTCATCCTAATGCAGAGGATGTCAATGTGTCATTAATGGTGAAGTTGATTTAATACTTGGTTGAGGTGGTGGCTGCCAGTTCTGTCCAATGAAAAGTTGTGATTTTCCTTTTTTGCACTGAATCATAGGAGGCAAACACCCTCATTATATGCATACCAGTTTATTCAGATTCTTGACTGCAACAGTTAGTCCCGTGGTGTTTGCCAATGGTGATTTTTTTTCTATTTTCATCATTCCTGTTAAATTTCAGTCTGATTATTTAAATACACAATAACTTTTTAAAGGAAAAGGCTTTTACTTTTCTGCTTTAATCTAGGGGCAAAAAGGCATTTGGAGGCTGTATAATATGCTTTGGAATTAGTGGCTAAAATGGAATTTATGAATGTATTACAAATAATTGAATTCTAAGAGTATTTCACTATTCTCAGTACTTGTAAGGACATGGATTCCAAAATCACAGTTTACATGGGCTTACAAGTTCATTAATTGAATTGGTTTTTATTACTCCTGTGTTTGTGCCCATTTTCATAAATGGTACATGTAAAATGATAATTAAAAGTAGGACAAAAAGTCTTCCATATTATTTCCAATATGCCGCTTATTTTAGCTGGCACTTGCAAAACTGATATTTGAATTAACAATACATTTGACTCTCAGTCAAAATTTCACTTTATTTAGCCTCAGTGTTTGCTGAAAGGATTTACTGGAAGTTGAAAGCACTGCAAGGAAGATAAAACTCTTGTGGGTGAAATTTATAGATCTTTTTCATGGGTTATTCGGCTATCAAGCTTTTGATAGATCTCATTTGTTTCAGTTACCCTGTGCAGCATTCTCCCTAACTTTTATCATCGCAGATGGAAAACTGGTTCAAGATTGGGTCTCAGCCTCGATGCCAATTTTCTTTGTGTTCAGTTAGAAGGAAGATGGGGGAGAGTAAGTTTAGTGTTTTTATTTTTTAAATCACTGACCCTTTGAGTATCTGATATCTATGAGTCCTTTCGCAGGGAAAATGCACAAACCCACATGTTGCATTAAAGCAGAAGCAATCCGGTGTCAAATGGGAGGTAGAGAGGAGGCTGCTGAGAGGGAAAAGCTGGTCTCCAGTCTGCCACAGGTTCCCCAGACAGTTTCTCCTCCTGCCATATGACGCAGCCAGCCTCCCTGGCGGCTCAGGTGGGGCTGCTAAGGCTGCCCAGCCCATCTGGCTCCCTGTCATTCCCCTCTAAACCCCTCCCTTAGCCCCCAATATCATCCTCTCCTTTATTCCTTAGGCCTCAGTCTGCTCAACTTTCCTGCTGACTCCTCACTACGCATGCGGTGCTCCCTGTCACCAGCGTTCACCCGCGCTTTCACCTCGCCCTCCGACCAACCTCTTGGTTGGGAAGGCGGCTCAGCAGCTCAAGGGAGGGACATGGCTACTGCACAGAAGAACTTCTAGGAGAAACGTCAGTGGCCCCCCTTATCATCAGCACAGCAATCTTGCCACGTTTTCCTTTTTTTTTTTTTTTTTGCCACGTTTTCCTATTTGAAAAATGGAGCAAGAGCTGATGAACACGTTGGGAGAACACGTCTAAAATCAGTGGCTTACACAGACGGTGAACATTACCCATAGAGAGAAGGCCTCGTTACAACGAAACCTCCCCCCGCCCCCCCTTGAAAATGGAAAGAAGGTGAATTTACAGAACCCGCTTCTCCGCCCGCCAGCCCCCTCCTGTCCTGCTGCGGGGACAGCCGTGGGCGCCCAGCCCAGCTCAGGCCCGCCACGGCCCGCGGCAAAGCTTGGCGCTTCTGTGCGCGCCGCGGCCGACAAAGAGCCGGCGGCGGGCGGCGGCGCGCGGGGGAATCCCTCCCGGGCTCTGACGTCACCGCCGCGCTGGCCAATGAGGAGCGGGAGAGGGGGATTCCCGCTCCCGCGGCCGCCTCGCCGGCTTTTTAAACCGGACCCTGGGGAACGCTGTCTGGGGAGCAGTGGCAGGAATCGGGGGTTCAGGGTGGAAGGTGGTGGTTCTGAGGGGTGGGGGTGGGGGTGGGGTGCGGGATGAGATTCTAGAGGGTGGACGATTCGCTCGCTGCCAGGGGTGGCTTGGATCTGGGGGGAAACCGGGGGCCAATCGAGGCGAGGCCAAAGTCCCGGCAGGGGGCACGTCCCCCCGAGATGGAGTGGAAACTGGAGCGCACGGCCCGGCGGAGGGTCCGCACGGAGGACGAGATGCTGTGGGTGAGTGGGTGCCGTCCTCTTGTTCCCAGCCCCGGCGCCCCAAGGCGGCTTCTCGTAGTAACCTGTTTAGGATCAGGACCTCCCCGACCCGTCATCTCGAGATGTGTAATTGGAGCAGTTTTCTGGAGGTGCCCGCTTGCTAAAGAGAGAGAGTTAGGTGTAGTTGGACAAGCTGAAGATCTCTAGAGACGTTCCACACTTAACACTGCTGTGGGTTTTTTTTTTTTTTTTTTAATAGTCTTTCTCTCCTTTTGTTACCTATGTTTTCAAAGGAGAACGTCATGCGGGTGCTCGCCAAAGACCTGAGGCAGAAGAGAAGTCCAGGTTCTCCCAAGGTGAGTGTCTACTGCTTGCTCTCGTTCTCTTAATTCTCATCTTGAGCAAAGTAATTCCTCCTAAAGAAGATACTTGTTGAAAGTACAGCCTGGTCTGAAGGTATGAAAATTTAAAAAATATCAATCTCCTAGGATGTCACTAACTGCAGAGTCTAATCATACACCCCCCCACCCTCTGTTTCTGTAAGAAATTGAAGATCCCTGACAATGGTAATCATTTGTATATCAAAGGTGCTTTCCGGTTTTTGGCTCAACAGAAAAGGATGAAGCATGGATATGTCGTGTCAGGTAGCTCTGTTGCGTTTACAAGCTCGCCCCCAAAAGAAATGAAAATGGTGCCATCTTGTGGACAGTCGGAGAAGTGGCATAATCGACCATCATCTGTTGCGTTAGCAATTTATAGTTGACGCAATGTAGTGCTTTTTCTCCTTGAAAGCCTCAGGCCTTTCTGTGGCTTCTCTTGAAATCAGTGTAAAAAAATATATCTAGACGACTTTTGCTTATTTTTCCCACATAAACAGCCCTCATATACTTTAAATCTATCATAATCACCATTCACTTTGCTTCTCTCTGCACGAAATTGTTCTTATTCCTTTAAACTTTATTCATAGACTCTAGTTTCAAGCCTATCAACATTCTCACAGATTTTTCTTAATCTTCTTAGATTTTCCAGCATTTCAGTGGTGATGCAATAAATCAAACACATTAGGGCCCTTTCAGAATACAGTGACTGAGGTTATTTATAGTGAGAGGCAATGAATGACAGTGTTAACTCCTTAGATTCCCTAAATGCTTAAATATTGATCTTTTCCCTCCAAAATAGCAGCAGTTTTGTTTTTTGCCCAGCTTATGTGTTGCCACGACTCCTAAAAGATATTTTGTTGCCTAATACAGCTGGTCTTTTGGTCAGTAAATAGAGATACTTGGAAAAGCTACAGTCAAGTACAACTCTGTTAATTCACTTGTACTACAATACCGTATTTTGATATTTACTTTAGAACAGCTAAGTGCAAGTATTCTGAAAGTTTTCCTTTTTAGGTTTTTTTTTTTTTTTTAAAGATTTATTTATTTATTCATTCAGGGAGAGTGAGAGAGAGGCAGAGACACAGGCAGAGGGAGAAGCAGGCTCCATGCAGGGAGCCTGATGTGGGACTCGATCCTGGGTCTCCAGGATCACACCCCGGGCTGCAGGCGGCTCTAAACCGCTGGGCCACCGGGGCTACCCCCTTTTTAGGTTTTTGAGGAGATTTAAAAGTGTTGTTTTTATTTTTTATAACCATTTTGGAGGGACAGGTTTGGTTTATGTTTTCTTTTGCGTGACTATTAAGAGTACATTTCTGCCACTGTGTTTCATATGGCAAATGTAGCTTCAGTGACTTCATGGGCCATGAAACGTAGCCGTGACCTGAGTCAGGTAGGCAGTGTATTGTTAGCTGGCTGCTTTGGGTCAATCTGGCAGCCACCACTACCCTGCCACTTGCTTCTGGACAAATTCTTCTCATTAACAGGCTGCACTACTTACCCGTGTGTGATGGGTTGGCAGTGTATTGTTAGCTGGTTGAATATATGAATGGCATCAGCTAACATGCAACTGCTATCTTATTGCATATACAATGAACATCAGTGTATAATTCTGTATTTCGTGTGTGTATGCATGCATGTATGTGTATACTTTTTGCTATGAACCAGGGCACTAGTTACCATAATACTTGTAATTACTATTCAGTTACCCAATAATAATACAACAGACAGCTTCATAAATGGTGAAGAAACCAATACAATTGATTCTTAAAAAAATTCCCAGGTAATATTTTTGGAAGCCCGGGGACACAGATGAAAGTATTTGTGAAATTATGTATTTATTTTTAGCATAAAATTTAGAACACAATGGCAATTTGTAATGGAAAGCCTAAAATGTTTCCCCAAGTTTTCAACTAAGTATTGAGTATTCTCTCTAGATAATGAGTTCCTTAATATGACATTAGAGCAGGTCTCTATAATCATGTGTATGTACCAGCTCAAGGGAGATGAGTCAGCCAACTCAAACATTTCCACTTCAAATATCAAGAAAACTGGAAAATTTAGGGTGGGGTGGGGGGTGGGGTTGAATCCTTTGGAGGATTTGCCTCAGTTTTTTCTTCATTTTCTGTGAAGTCAAAGACTCATAAAATATTTGGAGTACAGCTTGAGATTTAGCTTGTGAAGTGGGAAGAATTGGCTGTACAGTATGCTTTTTACTATTTTCTGATTCCTTTGGAGGCTACTTTGGCCCATGCAACAGTGTCAGGTATGTGGTGGGTCCCAGACACACAGTGTCAAACATGTTCTCATGTGGACATTGGCAGCAAATTCATGGAACTGACTTTGGTCAATTAGTTATATTCTAAGTGAGATATGAGAAATATATTACAGTCTACTGTACTGGATTATAAATGATATAAGAATTTTTGTTCTTGGGGCACCTGGGTGGCTCAGTGGTTGAGCGTCTGCCTTTGGCTCATGTCGTAATCCTGGGGTCCTGGGATCGAGTTCCGCATCGGGCTCCCCACAGGGAGCCTGCTTCTCCCTCTGTGTCTCTGCCTCTCTCTCATGAATAAATAACATCTTAAAAAAAAAGGAATTTTTATTCTTATTTAAGTTCAAACATTTAAACCGTGAGAAATAGTTGCCTATAATTTGATTGTGTATGCATTTTGCTACTTTGACGTCTCATTCTCTTTTTGTTCTTGACCATTATCATTCCATTTTCAGCATTTTTTTTTTGTGTATTTAAGGATCCCTTCCATGTAAATAATGTTATCTTGTTTTTTCTTAAAAGGTTAAATTTCAACATGTTATTTTTTATGGAAGGTCACTGACCTGTTGATAAAATAAAACCTACTAAACTTAGAAGGCTTGGCCTTTGTGTTTTAATTTTTTTAAACTAAAGAACAAGACATAAAATGCTAACATTTATACTCAAGGAGCAATACATATTTAAAGTTCTTCTTCTGTTCCATATTACTGAGATGATGAGAAAGGAGAGAAAGAATGGAATGCAATAAAGATAAATTAAGGAGATCAGTGGGTAAGGGAGAATGAATATTTAAATTCAAAAGAAGAATGTTTCCATAGGAGTAAGAGGGAAGGAAAGGGAGGGATCCACACTTGGGATGCCAAACTACTCTTCATTCATCCCTGCTCCTCCCACCCCAAAAGAATGCTTCGGTATGGCCTTGAAAGTTCAGCAAGAGGAAGGAAGAGAAGGGGGGGGGGGGAACAGTGTGGTGTGTTACTTTCTAAGCATGACAGCTATTAGACTGTTACTATTCCATGGGGAAGATGAACTCCAGGTGAGGAATAAACATGGACAAAAGCGTCCCCATATTAGCTACACCCAAAAACATATCATTATTCTTTCAAAGAAACATCACTAATGAACATAATACATTATACACGGACCACTCAAGACTTTTTAGCTTGTGCAAGGTAGTCTTCTGAAACAGTTAATGGATTTAAAATATAGAGAGATAACAGTTTTTGTTTTCCTCCTCCTCTTTCTTTTTTTCTGCAGTATTTTCCTACTTGAGATTACCTGTAGACAATCCAGTTAAAACATTAGATTTTACTGTGATTAGATAGCATACTGTTAGCAACTTTTCATATTTTGTAACTATATGTACTTCCTTCAGCATTTTCATATGACCTAACCAAACAGAATATTTATAATAAAAATAAATACTAATATAGTAAGTTTTTGCTCTACATTTATTTCTTTGGAAATCCTTATGATAACCTAATCAAGTCTGATTTTTAAGAATTTTCGTGTTTTGGGGCCAACTTACAGTGGTTTGTGAGAACTGATTGCTAAATTTTCAGAAATTTGGCATATTGGTTATTAAACCATTGGTAGACAGAGGTTGGCCATGTGGGAGCACTTACACCATGAAAATTGGCAAATGCTGCAAATTGGGACCCCTCTTCCAGAGAAGTAATGGTTATTTATCAGCCACCACTGTGTACATGCTGCATATACTATAATTACTAGGAATTCTATATAGGTACGTGTATACATACTAAGGATACACTATAATTATTAGGTATTTTCAAAAATGAAGTATGACTTTCAGGGTATATTTCAGGCAAATTCATATTTATTCCAATCTCCAACACTATGGCTATATGTGCCATGAGATGAAGATTAGGAGTTAGAATAAAGTACTCCTTTCCACCTCCAAATAAACCAAACATCAAGCCAATGCATTTGATTTTCTTCCTTTGTCATAAGGGCAACTGAATACCTTTTTATGTGATGCAGCTATTTTCTGTAATACTCCTCAATTTAAATAGCAGGCTATTTTCCAGGCTTTTTGATGCTGAGACAGGGAAGATATGCTCAATTCAAGAAAGCTACAATTTTTTCTCTGTACCTGTGTACCTGGCAAAATTCACATAAGACATTGGAGTTACGGGTAGCAAGACTTCAGCAAATGTCTCCATATCCTGTTTTAGCACACAGAGCCTGATTGTTACAGAATCCTGGAGGTACACCTACTTAGCACACTTTCAAATCCCCACATGCCTGCCCTGCATATCCAAAGGCTGAGGGGAGAGAATCAAGCCTTGACTATAGGGGAGACTGTAGGTTGAATAAAGCAACCAGGATGGGAGATATATAACTGAAAACCCACTTTATAGGCCTTGGAGAGAACTAGTGACTTTGGGCAGGATGGACATCTCAACTGCACTCATCAGGACAATCCTAGTGTTCCCCAGTGCAGCTCCATTGCTAAACTGACAGTGGGGTGTCTACATAGCCCGTGTAGGGCTGGCATTATACACTTCTGCTCATATCCCTAATGTGAACATATGAAAACACCACAGCAATCCTGTGGCACTTGTTGGAAGTGGGGGTATAGGGCAAGGGTGCTCTGAGAACATTTTGTTTAGAGGCTCAGAATTCAAACTGCTTCTATGCTCTTGGGGCAAAATTGTGAAGGACAGATAGGCTTGTGAGTGGCTTCTATTTCCTCAAAAACAATTCAGATTAGTACTGATCCCATTCCTGATGGCTTAAGACGCCTTGTTAGGCATGGTCATTGACCTGTAGAGCTAGAAGGGGCTCTTTGTTCAGTCTGACCTCATTCAATTTATAGATGAGGAAATCTAAAAATAGTCAAGTGACTTGCCCAAAGTCATATGGCTCGTCAGAGGTACAGGCAAGTTTGCTAACACACTAACCTGGCATTCTCGAAATTGTGCTTGTAAATCTTCTTGGCCTCTAATAGAAACTGTACCCTGCTCCCTACCCCCCTCTCCATATCTTGCAAAGTACATTCAGAGCTCGGTTGTTGGACATATACTTTGAAGCAGAAGGTGTTCCAGGAAATATTTTTGGTTTCTCCAAGAACTTTAAACACTCGCACAGAACCGTATACTAAGGTGGCATTACTGATTTCACCATAAAAAGCTAACTTCACTTTCATTAATCAGGTCAGAATTTGGGAGCTAACTCATGGCTATTGAGACTGTACCTTCTTTCTTAGCCAAATTTATAGGCTATACTGTCTTTTCTATTCTTTTTTTTTCTTTTGCCTCAGTCTTCCTATTCATAAATAGGAATACTATTCATAAACAGATACTCATTCATAAAATGAGTATCTATTTCATGGGGCAATAATTAGCCTTCACCAACTTGGCAGGCTGCTTTGTTAGCCAATATTTATTAGACTGACAAAACCTAAAGGTTATGACTTTGGGTGAAAAAGTATGTTGTGACTCTATCAAAGGGTTCAGTGATCGCTGATGTTTAGGACTAGTGTGATTGCAAGCCTTGCTTGTTTATATTCGGAAATTGATGACTTGGAGTTGATTCTAACTATTTCAGCCATCAGAATGGTGCATCATTGAATTCTTTCTAAAAGGCTGATCCAGTCTGAATACATAAGCAACCAAAATTAATACATAAAAACTTGAATAAAATCATCAAACACTCATAGCCTTTTCCTTACACCTAAGATTTTCACTCAGAAATAAAGACTGTGATTCAACTATTAATATTCTACTTATAAAATTTGAGTTGCTTCTGGAAAATAATAGTGAAGTATTAAAAGTGATGGAGGCTTTTTCAAATATTAGGAAAGTGTCATTTATCAATTTGGGCAGATAAAACATACTATGAACCTGTACTTAAGAAACAATAACAACAACAAAAGAAACAAAATCCTGTACATGAAATAGAAATATATAGGAATTTGAATTTCTATTTTACATTTTTCAATGTTTATTTTGTATTTTATTACATAAAAATAGCCATTTACAGTTAGTTACTCCTGAAATTTCAGTCACATACAGTGGCTTGGATTCAAACAGTGGTCTAGTGTGTTGGCATTTCCATCAAGTATAATCCTAGAAAATGTCAAGGTGGACAACAGGAAATTGAAGCACATTGGTGACTCTATATTCTGAATTATTTAGTATGTTCAAATGAAATATTTAATATATTTCATGTTGATTCTTTAGCTACTCTTTATTTTTGCTTTAGGTAACATCTCTGTCCTGGGGACATTCATTACCACTCATTGGCACGGTATCCTAAAAGCAAACAAAACAGCCCATCCTTCAGTGCCACATTTAATTGTCAGAATCTTTGAGATGAGACCATAGCCCCCTACAAACATGTCTATATTCCAATTATTGCATTTGAATGACTCACTGCCATGTTCAAAGGTCGTCTTTCTTTCTTAGGATCATTTGTCTAACCAGAGCTGCTATCTCAGGCCTGATGACTTCAATAGGTTCCTCTGGCCTCCAAGACTTCACAACTTGTCCCTCAGGGTTGACCAGATACTTCCAAAAATTCCACCTTGGTTCCTTCTTTGAAGAATCTAAAATACCAGAATATATTTTCATAAGCATAATTTTACTCTTTGTTAAGATTGTCATTTCTGTTAGTATCTGTGTAAGTGACAACTTTAGAATCATGTTCTAGGAATGTCAAAAACAAAAGGCAAAATTCCCAAACAAAGCAAAACTCAAGCTTTGAGTAACCATACTTCTGTATATTTGGTGACTTCACTGATGATTCTGCTCATCTGGAATCATGAAACAAAGTGGTTTATTTTGGATTTGTCAGTCTAAACAACAAAAAAATTTATCTTGTCACCCAAAACTTTCAGTTTACCAGCATTTTTATTTTTTTATTTATTTTTATTTTTTATTTTTTTCCCTAACATTTTTTTTTAATTTTTTTTAATTTTTTATTTATTTATGATAGTCATCACACACAGAGAGAGAGAGAGAGGCAGAGACACAGGCAGAGGGAGAAGCAGGCTCCATGCACCGGGAGCCCGACGTGGGATTCGATCCCGGGTCTCCAGGATCACGCCCTGGGCCAAAGGCAGGCGCCAAACCGCTGCGCCACCCAGGGATCCCCTTCCCTAACATTTTTAAAGATAAAATGATGTTCGAATGGTCTTTGGTAATGTCATGTATGGAACTCTTTTCATATTAAATGCTATTTATGGGTTTTAATATTGTTACATTTTATGTAGACAAAAATGGAGAGGAATTCTATATCATATTTCTTAAGTGTTTATTTTATTTCATTTTTTAAAAAAGATTTTACTTATTTACTCATGAGAGAGAGAGAGAGAGAGAGACAGAGAGAGGCAGAGACACAGGCAGAGGGAGAAGTAGGCTCCATGCAGGGAGCCCAATGTGGGACTCAATCCCGGGTCTCCAGGATCAGGCCCTGAGCCTAAGGCAGGTGCTAAACCGCTGAGCTACCTGAGCTGCTGTAAGTGTTTATTTTAATAACGGTTAGCATGCAGGGTTAAATCATATTATTCTGAGAAATGATGCTGTCCTTTTGATATACCTTAGTTTATGTAAGTTTATGTAAGCAATGTAGATGTTTTTTCCACTTATTAATTATCCAGAATTGATGTGCATTATTGACTAACATGCGAAAAAATATAAATAACTGTAGTTAAAATGTATCGTGCGTCTACTATGTACCTAGTAAAAGAAGTACCTAGGTACTATGTACCTAGAGCTCATTGCTCTAAATGGATCCTTTCATTTAATCTTTCCAGCAACCCCTGTGAGGTGGGGATTATCATTAACCCCATTTTACAGATGAGAAAAATGGAGTCCTAAACTCAAGGCCTCATGGCCAGTGAGTCGTAGAACCAGCACTGATACACAGGCCTTCCTACTCCTATGGAAAAGCAAGCAGATTTTAGGAGGATGATGACAAATTCGTTTTTGTATAGGAAGGGATTCAGGTGTATATGGGACATCCAATCAGAGGAGGCGCTGAATGTGTGGCTTTGGAACTTAGAAGAGAGGGCTCAGTCAGGGAAAAGGGTAGAATAAGAAGGGCCCCAGTGGATTGTGGCAGAGTCTTGAGGATCAGCAGCGTTGAGGATTGATGGAAAGGAGGAACCTGAAAAGAAGAGAAGATGCCAGCGTGGCAGTCACTGGTACCTGTGAGGTTCGTGGGACTTTTGCTCCTGGAGCACAAAGCCAGACACAATGATCTGAGAAGGGCATTGAGACAGGGAAGCAAGATAACACGTGTTAAACTATTCTTTCAGAAATGGTGACTAAGGAGGTAGAAGGAACACACTGCCTGGAGTTTAAGGTGGGGAGGCATACTTTGCTTTGTGCTGGTTTCGAAAAAGAACCGATGACGGAGCATAGATTTAAAATAAGAAATAAAAGTAGCCTGATTACTTATATATGTTTTACTCTGTGTACTGTGCCAAGCATTTGAATTTATTTCATTATTAGAGAAAAATATTTCTGATCAGTGCAAACTTCAGTGACTCAGTATGAGCATCATATTACTACATTAGAGCCTTCTTAAAGTCGTTTTGAAAAACTGCCATTTTCTGTAATGGAAAATATGTCTCTAAAGATAATCCGCGTCAAGGTGGAGCTCTCTCTAGTTGGCCCAACATCTCGGTGGGAATTAGGAAAAGACACCCCATCTAGCCATGCCTTGCTATGTGCCTCCTGATCCGGGTGCCCTCTTTACTGGGACCTGCACATACGTGCAGAGTGGTCCTGTCTGTGACCACATGATCAGTGGTCCATTTTGGCTAGTTTTAGAAGATCTAATTTTTATTTGGCTATGATTACAGAGTCTTTGTCTCTGGAGCTTCATCTAACTTCAATGAGACCTTACATCACTGTTACTTTTTTTTGATTACACAAGGTAGGTGGAGTTTCAGAAGCTTTTTTTTTTTTAGTGATAAGGGGAAGACGGTAGGAACCATTATGCCCACATATTTGGCTGCTATAACTGAAAATGAGTACAAGGACACGTGCTCTGGCTTTTCTTTCCTCGGTGTATCTTGGAAATAAAAGGAAGGAAGACATCACTCTGGTTGCTACTCAGGGCATTATTCATTATATTAATCTTCCCTAGAAATTAAATATAATGTTTTTAAAAGATTCTGATTTCACACTTAAATTTTATAGAACATAATGAGCTGATTTACTGGACTTGATTGCTGGTTGAGGTCACAGTTTTATCAAAACTCAAATTATCTATCATGAAAATAGGACCGAGGATAGCATCTGCATAAGTCAGATGAGAGGACATTACCTGAATGTCCTTTAGAATAGTGTTTGGCACAGTATAAGCAGCATATAAATACTTTACTTTTACTGTGAATACACTTAATCCTCCAAACAATCTTAGGAAGTAGGCACTATTGATAGTTTCATTTCACAAATGAGGAAGAAAGCATAGAGGAGTTAAGTGATGTACCTGAAGCCACACAGCAAAAGCAACAGAGCAGGGTTTTGAAGCCACGTAGACTGCGGCTAAAACCTATGCCCTCAGTTGCTATACCTGACTACCTTTATGCTAACCAACCCTGGAAAATCTTTTAACAGATTTCTGTAACTAGCCTAATTTTAGAAACAGCGTAATACCTCCCTCCTCCAAAAAAATTCCTTATATTCTGTTTTGACTTTTAGCAAAAACCTGGTGAACTGAGATATTACTTATCCTTGAAGATAGTATCTCAGACAAGTAAGGCAACATAAAATTAACCCCAAAGATGTGTCTAACCAATAAGCCCAACAATATCCATGAGACATAGGTAGCATTAATAACGAGGAGGGACATTTCCCCGAGTGCTATTTTGTAAAGATATTTTGTGAAGATGGCCATGACCATACTTCAAGAAAATTCTTCAGGAAAATGATCATAAGGAATAAAATACATTGGAGTAGACTTATTTTGCCATTCATAAAGCTAAAACATTACTTCAGGGAAGCACAACTTTCTAAAGAATTACAAAGGATGAGATTCTGGCTCTGATAGTTTTATCAAACTTTCCCACTAAAACATCTCAAATGAAATAGAAAAATATGGTCCTCGGTTATTTGCTTTAAAAATGAAAAGCAATTAAAAAACATTAAATCGGTGAGGCAAGGGGGATATTTACCAACAAGAAATCTAAATGCAGGGTCCGCTTCAGATCCTAGGATCTTAATCTTGTGGAAGATGGGGAATGTCGCTCCGTAGTTATTTCTTGCAAAAGACACCACTTCTTTGCTTGGGCGGGGCTCCGATTCCCCGAACTGATTGCATGGGAAGGCCAGGACGCTGAAGTGGAATGGTCCAAACTCCTTGTGCAGTTCCTGCAGTGCTAAGTAATTTCTGTCTGTGAGTTGGCAGTCACTGGCCACGTTTACAACTAGTGTAACCTCCCGGAAAAAGAAAAAAATCCAACCGGAAAGTGAAGCAAATAAAAGATTAAAAAAAAAATTCTGCAAGTGGTTAAGATCCTAAATCATTTTGAAGCAGATGGTTATTTTGTATTTTTAGACCTATTCAATTTTATTGAAAATCAGAACGTGGATGCATGAGTTAAGACTCTGAAAGATCACTACCATCAAATAAGCATCAGGCACAACAGTTTACTTTTAAATAAAAGCTAGTAAGAACATAGATAAGAGAGCTTTTTAATGGTGCTAGATTATGGAATTAGTATTTTTTAATGTCTCCATATTCACATTACTAAATATAAGAGTTTCCTAAACAACTTAAAGTATTAATTCAGCATGGCCCTGAACACAGAGTTTATCAAATAGAAGTAGATACTCTGAGAACTCTGATGGCTACAGTGATACAGTAATAATATTTCTTTGAAGACTAAATTATAACTTACGACCCTTTAACAATGAAAAGTTGATTCCATTAAAATACACAGAGAACATGAACAATAGAAAAGAAAATCAGAAGATGCAACTTACTTTGCCTTTAAACTTTTCCAGAGAAACCGTTCTTCCTTTTGCATCTTTCACTTCAAAGGTATAAAAGCTGTTGATTTTAGGTTTTAGGAATTTTAGTTGTAGAAGAAATAGCATTACGGTGCATAGAACCATAGACAGTAAAACTGCAAATACCTTTGCTTTCGACCCTGAACATCTTAAAGGGTAAGCTGTAAGAGGCTCCATTTTGGATGATTCTAGAGAGAAGTCTCAGCAGGCTGGAATTCAAGGAGGAGCTGAAACATGAAACCGGCTCAGTTTAACGGAAAACCAGGAAGGACAGACTAGCTCCTTCCACTGCTCAGGAATAGATGGGGAACGGAGTGAAACTCCTGGATAAAATAAAGAGGGCTAAGGAATTTCAATGTATTTATGATGGCTCATTGCAATCTTTCTAGAATAATCCGGATAGCTCTTTTAAAGAGCTCTGTTAAAGAGCTCTTTTGATAGCTCTTTAACATTCTTCTGATGAAATATTTCACCAGAAGATGGTGCCCTTGTAGGGTGCGAGCTGTGGATTAAGTGATCCCAGTAACTGGTTAAATGTAGGGCAGTGGGTAAATGCCAGTCCAGAATAGTTCAGAGTGTAGATTGAATGCAGCCTATTAATATGAATGTATTGCCCGAAGGAATTTAATGGTATATGTATGCATTAAACTTGCTACATGAGTTCTAGGAATTTACAGTGGAAAGGGCAGAGAAATACGTGAAGGAAGGGGCTGCTTACTCTGACTTCATCTAATTAAGGCAATGCCAGGTAAATATAGTAAAAATAAAAAGATTAAACACGATGAAGGCCTTAATGAGCCCTCTTCTATCATAAACCAAACTATAGTCCAGTGTTTTTCAAATTTTAGATCATGACCCCCAGTAAGAGATGCACTTTACAATTTAACTCACTACACAGACATATGTAACTGAGAAGTTTCATGAAACAATACTTCCCCTTTGAATTTTGATATACTTATGGCAGTTTTAAAATGCCCTGGTTCTGACTCCTCACAATGATTTCACAGTTCACCAGTGCGCTGCAACCTGTAGATGGAAAAAATAGTGAATTCTATAATAAATAAGGAATTTAACATTTTAAAAAAATATTTTATTTATTCATGAGAGACACAGAGAGATAGGCAGAGACATAGGCAGAGGGAGAAGCAGGTTCCATGCAGGAGCCGGATGTGGGACTCGATTCCAGGACCACAGGACCACGCCCTGAGCCGAAGGCAGTTGCTCAACTGCTGAGCCACCCAGGCGTCCCAAGAATGTAGCAATTAAATTAGACAATTCTACCAAGAAGGCAAAAACAAACAAGGAAACCCCCCAAACCCACCTGTACTTAGGTTTGTCATCTAGTTGCTTCATTTTTTATTTTTATTTTTCCCAGGGCTGTTGCCTCTTACAGGAGGCCTTACTTTCCTGTTGAAGATTTCAGGGGTAGGAATGGACAGGAAATTGAGAGCTGCATGTTCTGACATCCACGGTTCCTTCGGTCACCTTAGACTCTTCCCTAAGACAAGTTTCAAATTAAGGTGCTTCGTTCTACTTGGGCCTGACTCTTGATGCGATGGTGTTCACAGAAAATGCTAGGAACAAGTTCATGAAATGACCTGAAGAACCGTGGGAATGCCCTTTCCTATCCCGATTAGGTCTTTGGAGCTTTAGAGGATGTGCTCAGGAGGCTGACAGCTCTGCTTCTGGGCCCTGCTTCTGTGATGTGTGCTTATGGGTGTAGTTGAGCCAAACCTTCATCTTAGACATGTACAGACACTGGTAAACCGTGTTATTCCCACTCTTGGAGCCTGATAAGAATGGATACAATAAGGGCACCTGGGTGGCTTAGTGGTTGAGCATCTGCCTTTGGCTCAGGGAGTGATCCTGGGGTCCCGGGATCCAGTCCCACATTGGGTTCCCCACAGGGAGCCTGTTTAACCCTTTGCCTATGTCTCTGCCTCTCTCTCTTTCTCTCTGTGTCTCCATGAATCAAAAATCTTTTAAAAAAAGAATGGATACAATAGAAAAGTATTCTCCTATAAACATAATTTCTAGTATAAAACAAAAATGTTTAAAATGATACAAAACATGTATCACCTCTTAACTATGATAGTATTACTGGGGTGCTCTCTGGCTGAGTTACTGGAAAAGCCAAACTTTATATGACACCCTGACCTAAATTCTCTGGCTCTGCTGCTCCAAGTGCGGTCCTAGGGCTTGAAGCCCTGCCATCGCCTGGGGCTTGTTAGAGATGCAGCGGTTCAAGCCCCGTCTCAGACTTCCTGAATCAGAATCTGCATTTTTACAAGATCATCTCATGACTCAAGTGTGCCTGTAAGTTTGAGAAACTTTAGGCCTCAGTCTTTTTTTTTTTTTTTTGGTTTTCAGAGTAAACAGGTTTTCTGGTTTCTGTTTGTCTTCCATAGTAGACATGTTTCATGACTTTATGTCTACTCCAGGTACTTTGACTAGCTCCTCAGGCTGTTGTTCAAGGAAATGGCTCAGGAACTTGAGTTCTAACAATTAAAAAAAAAGAAGTTAGTTCATAGAACACCTGCTGTAATTTGAATTGTGTGAACTCATCCCATTATAACGGGGCTTTGAGGGAGAGGGCAGAGGGTTGCCTCTGGGAGAATGCTGATTGACCACACCCCAGGCAGGGCCCTATAGGGTGATATTAGTTTGATAAAATCATATAATACTTTCTACTTCATTGCTTTGTAAATACAGAAACTCCCATCAGGTGATCCAGAGCTTGGTCTTTGAGAATGCCAAAATTATAGAGTATAAGTTTACAAGAGATTCTGTACAAGCCTGCATGCCAGTTATTAACCAGAAATAAAACATTTGTGCAGACTTGATGTTGCATGTTGGTTTGTCCAGCAAATTCACACTATAAGGAAACTACTTTGAAAGCTTAAATAAAGTCTCTTGTCAGGGCTGAAATCAGTTTGTTAATTTTATGTTTCTTAAAGTTTAAACGCATTATATATGCTTTTATTTGAAGGTGGTTGACACCTTTATTGCTTTGGAGTTGGGGGTACAGGTGCTCAGGAACTGTTGGTGGGGTGGTCTGCTTCCTCCTCACCACCCCAGGCTTTTGGTTGCGCAGGATGGCCCTGGCTCTGTGAATGGCAGCCATGCGCAGAGCTGGGCAGTTCTTGTTCTTGCGGATCATGTGTCTGATGCTGCTGAGGGTGGTCCTGGGCTTCTTGTTGATGGTGGTCTGCATGTAGGAGGGGACGGGTTTTTGCTGGCTAATCTCCACTTCATGATCACCACTATATCCCTGCCCTGGGCTGCTGGCTCCATGCCCACAGTCTTGTGGTAAATCAGCCAGTTGTAGCAGGAGTCGAGAGCCTTCAGGTTATTGCGCGGGGTGCTGCATGTCTGCTTGTTTCTCTTGATCAGGAAGCTGGAGCAGTTCTGCATGAGCATCCATACAGATGGGCAGAGATGGCCGCAGCTCCTCTGACTACTGCGGCTGGAGATGTAAAGATATATACTTGTATATATGTGTGTGTGTGTGTGTGTGTGTGTGTATGCTTTTAAACCTTAAGTGCTTTTTATATATGAATATTTAAGCATACATATACTTTTTATATATGAAGCATATATATAATATATGAACATATATCTGTATAGGCCCATTAACTAGATATTCAAGAGAAAAGTTTGGGTAACTCCCAGCCCAGGTGTTACTAAACATTGATAGATTCTGGCCTTTAGGCATTTCTTTTTTCTTCATTTGTCAGTCTTTCTCTGTATATATTTTGATGTCATCATTTATTAGTTTTCCGGAAATCTGTTGTCATTGTTTCCATGTTCTTTCTATACTAAAACTGTTCTCGATTTATAAATATATCAACATTGCAAATTTCTCTGCATAGGAGATAGTATGCTAGAAAAATCAAGAGGAGTCTTTCAGGAGATCAAGGAGGGCTTGAGAATAAAGGACGGGAAGAGAATAATGAGGTGGAAGGTCAAGGGAACATACAGTGGCAAGAATGGGATAAAGCAGTTGACTCAGTGAATCAAGCATCTTGGACACTGTAGAGGATACAAAAAAAAGTGTCAGTGATGGAGCCAGTGTCAGACAAGTTTGAAATCAGTTTTGGAGACAAGGAAACAAACATGAATAGGGGAACAGATATGAGGCAGCAAATCACTGACTGCTAAATAAAAGACTTATGTTTGTAGAGAGCTTTATATTGTACACAATTATTTATAACATATATATATATAAATATATATGGATATAAGCATACACACATATTAAAAAGAACAATGTGTAGTATAAATCTCTCTATAGGTAGAATGCAGTAATGCTTTCAAACAGGAAGAAGTTAATAACATCACAGAACAAGTAAGTAGAACAAGCAAGAAGAGAGTTTAGGACTTTCAACTTTACAACCCAAATTATTTCAACTACATTCAACAGTTTCTCTGTAATAGACACCATGTGTTTACTCAGAAGAAAACATGGCAGGTGAGATTACTGTAGTACTCTGTTGAAGGGGTTTCATTCATCAGGAGACATTTAGTTTTTCAAGAAATCACTGAATGGGTCGGAAGAGGAGAGGGAGTGGAGAACAGCAGCAAAATAGCTTGGCCAAATGTATTGAAGTTATCTGGGAGGGTCACAGAGTCCACAGAGTAACAAGTGAAGATGTGAGGTGATAGCATTATCTTAAGGAAGGCAGCTTTGGGACAGGTGCTCAAGATGCTCTGTGGCCCCCCAGTGGCAGGCACTGGCAATGGAGAACTAAGTAAACTATCTGAAAATTATCTCTAAGTTCTTGCTTGTGTGGTATTGCCCACCAGGATGAGGAGACATTGGAGGTTCAGAAATAAGAAGATGGACATTTTAGGGGCACCTGCATGACTCAACTCAGGCAGTTAAGTGTCTGATACTTGATTTCGGCTCAGGTGTGATCTCAGGGTCCTGAGATGGAGCCCTGCATGGGATCTGTGCTGGGTGCGGAACTTGCTTAAGATTCTCTCTCTGCCCCTCCCTGTTCCCTCTCTAAAAATAATAAATAAAAAAAGGGAAACAAGCCAAGTTCTTAGAGTATTGAGTCATTCATCCTTTTCCCCTTTATCTTACTTTGTCTATTTTTTCTTATCTTCCTCTTTCTCTTTATTAATACCTACTTCAGGGATGCGTGGTTGGCTCAGTGGTTAAGTGTCTGCCTTTGGCTCAGGGTGTGATCCTGGGGTCCCAGGATCGAGTCCCACATCGGCTCCCTTCATGGAACCTGCTTCTCTCTCTGCCTATGTCTCTGCCTCTCTCTCCGTGTCCCTCATGAATAAATATAAATAAATAAAATCTTTTAAAAAATCTACATGAGTTGTTTAAAACTATGTGACAGGCATGTCCTCAGCAAGAGATAGGTCCTGGAATAAAAGTTTAAAACCACTGAAGATGAAATATCACAATCTACTGCAGTGATCCCTAACCTAGAGTCATTTGCATACAATCTCTGTGATTTTTGCCATGTGTCCTGTTAGTTACTTCACATTTTTGGTTCAGATTGATTCATTTATTTTACTCAAAACATTTTTTTTTTAGAAGGGAAGATTTCTTTCTTTCTTTTTTTTTTTAATATTAGGGAGGGAGAGACAGAGAGGGCTAGGGAAGGGCAGAAGGAGAGGGACAGAGAGAATTGTGGAGCCCGACATGGCACTCGATCTCATGACCCTGAGACCATGACCTGAGCCAAAAACCAGAGTTGGATACTCAACCGACTAAGCCACCCAGGTGCCCCTATAAGAGATTTTATATCAACATTGGAAACCCTATAAAATTTAAAAATGCACACTAAAACACACAACTATTAAAAAAAATGTCCATCTGTGTCACTATGGACCGTATGTCCCTACGGGAGAGACTGATAGAACTGTACTTCACATTCAAACCATTGTAGGAAATTATGCTCTAACTCTTTGGAAGTTCTTTGTGCCGAGTAAAAATTTGCCTTCTCCCCTTTATCAGTCCCGGTCTTGTCAAAAAGAGCAATACAAAGTAAATTTTTCTTTGTTTCACAAATTGCCTTCCTTTAAATGTTTCAAGATGGTTCCTATGGGTCTTCTTGCCTCAAGACTAAAATACCCCTGATACCCCCACTCCATTCATGTGCTGCTCCATTGCTGTGTTCCCTGATCTTGCTTCACTGCAGTCCCTTTCCTCTAAATGAACTCAGGTTTAGAATCCTGGCTTGCTCATCATCTTCTTAGGGAACGGGTCCAAGCCTGGACACAGTTCTCCAGATGGGGCCTGACCAGTGCAGAGACAATTAGGTTTCCCAGCTCTTGTTTGACAGTTTTTCCCTTAATGAGGTCTAAAATTGTATTGCTTTTTAAAAAAAGTCATCTTATTATGCTATTGATTCATATTCTGGTGGTGAGTGTCTAATACTGCCAGTCCTTTTCACTGCATATCAGCTCTTTCTCATGTGCAATGAAAAATAATCATTATTGCATTAGGATTCTCTAGAGGAACAAAACCAATAGAATATATTTAAGTATATATATATGAGGTTCACAAGGTTATGGAGGCTGAAAAGTCCCACAGTCTGTCACCTGTAACCCGGAGAACCAGGAAAGCCAGTGGTAAAATTCAATCTGAGTCCAAAGTCCTGAGACCTGGGGAGCAGCTGGTATAAATCAAGAAGTACAAAGGTCTGAGAAACCAGGAGGTCCAATGTCTGAGGGCAGGAAAAAAATGGACATCCTAGAGAGAAGAGAGAAAATTTGCTCTTCTTTTGCCTTTTTGTGCCATTTGGGACCTCCAATGGGTTGGTTGATGCCCACCCACAATGATGAGAGTGGATCTCTTTACTCAGTCTACTGAGTCAAATGTTAGTCTCCACTAGAAACACCTTCACAGCCCTATGCAGAAAAAGTGTTTCACCAGCTCTCTAGGCATTCCTTAGTCCATAGAAGCTGATGGATAAAATTAACCATCACAGTTATTAAGCTACCAGACTGCCCAACCTGCCTTGGAATAGGGAGGAAAGGAATGTCAGAGACACTTTCCTGACGTGATGGCTGATCCCAGCTGTGAAGGTGGGCTGGAACTTACCCTGGCAGAGAATTGTAGAAGAGCGTCCAGGTGGGGAGATAGTATGGAGGATGTGACAGGAGATGAGCCAGAGAAACATGCACCTGCCAAGACAATGTAAGACAATTGATGGGAAATCTCTTCATCATTTTTCGAGACTGATATATCATTTACGAATAAATAATTATATTTTGTATAATGTGTGTATATATACATACACAAACATATATCTTCCAGTTTGCTTGTCCACTTCTTTGCTGTTGGACATTTGGGTTATTTCTACCTTTTGGCTATTGTGAATAGTGCTACCATGAATAGCCACGTACCTGCGTTTGAGTTTGAGTACCTGTTTTCATTTCCCTTAGGTCTATACCTAGCAGTGAAATTGCTCAATCATACAGTAATTCTAGGTTTAATTTTCTGAGGAATTGCTGTTTCCTACAGTAGTTCCTCTTTATGTCCCCATAAGCAATGTACAAAGGTTCTAATCTCTTCACATTCTAGCTAACATTTGCTATCTATCTATCTATCTATCTACTCTCTGATTAAAGACAGCCCAGTGCGTGTGAAGTGGTACTTCATTGTGTGTTTGGATTTGCTTTTCCCTAATGTATGTCCTAATTTCTTTTTTCTTTCTTTCTTTTTCTTTCTTTCTTTCTTTCTTTCTTTCTTTCTTTCTTTCTTTCTTTCTTTCTTTCTTTCTTTCTTTCCTTCTTCCTTCCTTCCTTCCTTCCTTCTTTCTTCTTTCTTTCTTTCTTTCTTTCTTTCTTTCTTTCTTTCTTTCTTTCTTTCTTTCTTCTTTCCTCTCTCTCTCTCTTTCTTCTTTCTTTCTTTCTTTCTTTCTTTCTTTCTTTCTTTCTTTCTTTCTTTCTTTCTTTCTTTCTTAATTTCTAATGGCTGCAGAGTACTCCCTTTTAAGGATGTCACACAGTCTACTTAGTCGATTCTCCGCTGGTAAACATTGAGACGTTCCCATCTTTTTCCCTCTATAAACATATAGACTGCAGTAACACCTCCATGTTCTCTCCTGCGAGTGTGGACTGTGGAGCCAAACATGAGATTAGGGTATAGCATCTCCACTTACTCATTGTGTGGTCTTAAGCAATTCACTTAACCTCTAAACCTCAGTTTCTTCATTGGTAAGTGGGAATGAATAACAGACCTGCTTCACAGGTGTTTCTGAAGATTAAATATGAATGTATGTAGACCTTTTAACATATGGGTTCATATTGTGGTAAGCACTCAACAGATTTTGGTTTTGTTCATCTTTACTCATATTTTTAATTTCTTCCTTAAATTCTTAGAATTGACATTACTGGGTCAGTAGAGGTTATACACATATTTGAAGGCTTTTGACACACATTGCTAAATTGTCCTTTCTAAATATTAACGTATGCTCTACCAGCAATGTATGCCAGTGTTTGTTTCTGGCAAACAAACAATCTTGGGGCTTGTCATAAAAAAATCATTGCTAGCATTTGGTTATTGTTTTAGATAAGCATTTCTTTGATTACTAGTGAGGTTGAATATTTGGGGGCATTTATACATCTCTTTTGTGAATTGTCTTTTTAGGTCTTATACCCTATTTTTTTTTCTATTTGGCTTGTACATTTTTTTTTCTATTTGGCTTGTGTTCTAAGAGTCTTTTACATAAGATATTAACCTAACATTCCTAACATTTTATTAAAAATATGATATATTTCCAATTTGTCATTCGCATTTCAGTTTCACTTAGATACATGGCCTGATTCACCATTTTAGGATCTGTAAATACCAAACTCCTAGGGTTTCTTGGAGGGCATGAGATGAATGTTGAACAACTTGAGCCTCAGTTATCTCAATTTTGAAATGAAAAGTTTGGACTAGAAAATTGCTGTTTACTTCCAGATTTGCAATTTTGTGATTTTATATAAACATTTTGTATGTTTAATATATAGCGTTATTTCAACTTCATATTTTATATTGATAAGTAATTGTAATAATAACCATAAACATAATTACTCCATAAGCTGCTTTTATATGTCTTGAGACCCTTGAACAGAGAGGCTTTAAGTGTATACACACACACATACACAAACACACATTTATATTTGTATAAAATAACGTTCAGATCACAAAAATTAAAAATCTGATATATAATTTGTTTTATACAGGATGAGTTGTTTATAATTCTCCTTTAAGGAATACTTACTTTTGCATCACTGAGGCCACTATAAATTACAACTTTTTTTTCTTGTTAAATAGATATTTGATGAAATGAAGATTACATATTCTAGCTTCAAGAGCAATTTTGTGAAGAGGCTGTCGGCGGAGGTTCCCGTTGCCAGTAGCCCAATTGCCACCAGATGGAGGCAAAACCAAGCTCGGGATCCGGCGGCCTGCTCCTTTGGGGAAGAGTTTTCAACCACTTACCTCCCAGAAGCATCTGGATCCGTGCTGGAGAAAACACCCGAGAAAGAGACTTTGGTTCTAGGTGAGGTAATAGAAATTCCACAGACTATTTAAAAAATGTTAATGAAATATAAATTCCTGAGAGAATCTTTGTGTCGTAGAACTATCCAGTATCACATTAATCAAGGGCTTTCCTTTTTTTCTTACTTTGAATAAGAAATTTCCAAGGTAGTGGCAGAGGCAGGATATGAAACAGAAACAAAAGACAGTATTGTATTTCAGGTGCATTTGTGAGATTTGCATTTGTGTATGATTCCTTTTGTAAAGATTATAAATATATATAAAAGATTTTTCAGTGGTCCCTTGGGCCCTCTGATGAACACGTGATATGAACAAATACGTAGTTTTAGAGGATGACTTGACAGGGTTTTCTGGTAGCAAAAGTCTGGTAAAGGGCTTTCTCAATCTTGAGAAGAGGACAGATATGAATAATAATGATGCAAATAATATTGATTCTTATTACTTTAATTTAGAAAGGATTTCACTGATGTGATCTCAAAGTATCTTTACAACATCTTTCTATAAAAGGGAGAGGGAGAGGCAAAGTAATTGGCTCATGATTATAGAGTGGATACCGATGATTATGAAAGCAAGCATCCCACAGTGATTTCCTGGCAGGATGATCATACCGTGAGCAAATCAGACATCTTTGCTTTATCATCTTAAACTAAGGAACTGTTTGTATCTATTCTTCAAATGTGCAAATGTGTTCTTTCCATGCAGAGATTAAGTATTTCTGCTGATGCTGCAGTGAGAGTCAGGTCTTCGATCTTGGCATTTGCTACAGAGGCCACTGAGGCAATGCTTACTTACGACCATGGCGTTCTGGATAAGGCTGGCTCTCCCTCTTTTACTCACCTCTGCCAAATTTTGGAGAGATGACGGCCTGTGTCTTCACATTCTATTGTGAAAGGTGCAATGGGTTGACCACTAACCAAACTGATTATCTTGTTTTGAAAAACAAAAGCTAAATATTTTTCTTGCAGGGTCCTACCAAGAACCACTGAAAACCCCCATCAAAGGAAGTTTTGAAACAAATAACTCTGCCCTCCGTTTTTGCAAGGCACCTCATGCATTGGACAGAGGCTGGAATGAAAACATTGCCTCAAAAGGCCAGGTAGGTAAAGAAAGAAAACTGAAGATCTCATATCCTGAGAAGCTCCAGACAAATAAATCCCAAATGTGAGAAAGGAGCTGGCTTAGCTGCTCTTACAAATCAGTAAGAAAATGAGTGAGTGAAGGACATGAATAGGGGCACTTTGTAAAAGAAATATAATATCTAACAAATATACAAATCTAGTTAGTATCAATCAAAAAAAGTGAAAATGAGACATCAAAAAGGTAAACATTAAGATGACATGGTGCTATACAGAGAAAACCCTAAAAGACTCCATCAAAAGACAACTAGAACTGATAATAAGTCAATTAAGTAAAGCTGCAGGATACAAAGTGAGTATATAGAAATCTGCATTTCTTTTGAAATCTGCTGCATTTCTATCTAATAATAATTAAGCAGCAGAAAGAGAAATTAAGAACACAATCCTATTTACAGTTGCACCCAAAACAGTAAGAAACCCAGGAATAAACTTAATTAAGGAGGTTAAAGACCTGTACTCTGAAACTATAACACACTGTTGAAAGAAATTAAAGATGACACAAACATGGGGCAGCCCCAGTGGCTCAGCAATTTAGCACTGCCTTTGGCCCAGGGTGTGATCCTGGAGACCTGGGATAGAGTCCCATGTCGGGCTCCCTGCATGGAGCCTGCTTCTCCCTCTACTTGTATCTCTGCCTCTCACTCTCTCCCTCTGTGTCTCACATTAATAAATAAATAAAATCTTTTTTAAAAAAGATGACACAAACAAAAAGATATTCCATGTTCATGGATTGGAAGAACAAATCTTGTCAAAATGTCTATACTACCCAAAGCAATTTCCAGATTTAATACAATCTCTATCAAAAGCCCAACAGCATTTTTCACAGAACTAGAACAGTCTTAAAATTTGTGTGAAACCACAAAAGACTGAATATAAACTTGAAAAAGAAGAACAAAACTGGAGGTATCAAAATCCCTACAAATCTGTAGAAATCAGAATAATAGGGTACTGGCACAGACATATACACATAGATCAATGGAACAGAATAGAGTCCAGAAAGAACCCCATGGTCATATGGTCAATTAGTCTTCGACAATGGAGGCAAGAATATGCAATGGGAAAAAGAAGGCCTTTTCAACAAACTATGTTGGGAAAACTGGACGGCTACGTCCAAAAGAATGAAACTGGACCACTTTTTTACACCATACACAAAATAACCTCAAAATGGATTAAAGACCTAAATGTGATTTCTGAAACCATAAAATTCCTAGAAGAAAACATAGGCAATAATCTCTTTGACATCAGCTGTAGAAACATTTTTAAAGATATGTTTCCTCTGTCAAGGGAAACAAAAGGAAAATCAAATTATTGGGGCTACACCAAAATAAACACCTTTTGCACAGTGAAGGAAACCATCAACAAGACCAAAAGGCAAAAAAACCAAAACAACAACAACAACAAAACAAAACACCAAAAGGCAGCCTATCAAATGGGAAAAGATATTTGCAAAATATATATCTGATAAGGGATTGGTATCCAAAATTCATAAAGAACTGATGTGACTCAACACCAAAACCCAAGTAATCTGATTAAATGGGTAGAAGACATGAACAGAAATTTTTCCAAAGGAGCCTTACAGCTGGCCAATAGATATATGAAAGCATCCTCAACATCACTTAACATCAGGAAATGCAAATGAAAACCACAGTGAGATATCACTCCAGCTTGTCAGGACAGCTAAAATCAAGATAAAAAAATAACAAGTCTTGGCAAGAATGTGAACCAAAAAGAGCCCTAATGCCCTGTTGGTGGGAATGCAAGCTGGTGCAGCCACTGTGGAAAACAGTAAATGGATGTTCTTCAAAAAATTAAAAATAGAATTAACCCATGATCCAGTCATTCTCCTACTGGGTATTTACCCAAAGAAAGCAAAAACACTAATTTGAAAACATACATGCACCTGTATGTTTATGGCAGCATTATTTACAATAGCCAAGATATGGAAACAATGCAAGTATCCACTGATAGATGAATGGATAAAGAGGATGTGGTATGCATCTACACATATAAATAAATGAATATGTACATATACATACAGTGGAATGTTACTCCTCCATAAAAAAGAATGACATCCTGCCATTTGCAACAACACAGATGCACCTAGAGTGTATTATGCTGAGTGAAATAAGAGAAAGGCAAATATCATATGATTTCACTTATATGTGGAATTTAAGAAATAAAGCAAATGAACAAAAAAAGAGACAATAAAAGAACAGATTCTTAAATACAGAGCACAAACACCGTTACCAGAGGGACGGTGGGTGGGGGATGGATGAAATAGGTGAAGGGGATTAGGAGTACCTTTATGATGGGCACCGTGTAATGTATAGAATTGTTGAATCATTATATTGTACATCTGAAACTCTTAGAAAACTATATGTTAATTATACTTGAGTTAAAAATAATAAAGATTTTTTAAAGAGGTAAAGATTAAAAATATAATGAAATTATACGTACTATGGTATGCTTCCCCTCAGCCAAAAGATTTCTTGTATAATCATTTCCAGTTATTCAGTGACTTGGTCTGCCCTCTGGGGTTTCCAGGATAAGTTAAATTCTTTGTCTATAAGATGGTCATTTTTTTCCTCTAAGATTTATTGATCTATTTTGGAGAGACAGAGTGTGCAAGTGAGGGGAGAGGCAGAGGGAGAGGGGGAGAAAGAATCCCATGTAGACTCCCCGCTGAGCGTAGAGCCCTGTGAAGCTCCACGTGGAGCTCTACGTGGGGCTCTGTCCCAGGATCCTGAGGTCATGATCTGAGCTGAAATTAAGTCAACCAGCTCAACCAGCCGAGTCACTCAGGCGCCCCTGTAAGCTTTTGCTACTGTTGTTTGTTTCTTGACTAAGTTAATTTAGTTCTTTTAAGTATCTCATTTATTATGATTTTAAGATCTTAGAGGAGTCTGACCTAAATTCCTCGGGCACATTAAGTATCACTAGCATGTTTTTGGGTTTATCAAGTTCAATGAATAGCTTCTGAAGGAATCAAGGCTTCTTTTAGAAAGCTTAAATGGAAAGTAATAAATTCTCAGTTTGGGCAATTACTCATTTAGTATGTGCTTCCAGTGCTTGATATATCTATATATATATAGATATATTTATATGTATATATATCTTACTAGAGGAAAAATACTGTGAATGTAAAATTTAATTATTTGAAACCATATACAAAAGGTTTGAAAATAAATCTCTTAGAGCAGGTCTTTTGCCTAGTGCTTTATTGTTGGTTAGGGGTTTAGAGGTGCAGATGGCCAGGGAGTTCTATATCACTAGGGGCATGTTGACCTTACACCCAGGCCATGTAATCAGTGCCACTGCCTTTCCACACTCTACTTCTTGCAGACTAGAGTTTTTATTGCCTTATCCTCACAACCTCCCTTTTCTTTAGGATCTATAGTAACTGGTGGCAGTCAAGGAGGCGGCTCTGTCTGTGTGGTCACAATGGTGTTGAAAGTTACCTTTGTTGCAGCAATTGTTATCCAGCCAGAGCATTGTCCCAGCTTCACTGAAGAACCTGGGAAGGAGATAATGGACACTGTTTCACTATTTTATATAAAACATTTGTCGTCATAACTAGTTAGAAGTCAAATAGCATCAGGATTGGTGCAGATACGAAGTGAGGTCTTTCACATTGACAGTAAATGTGAGTCTCCATGTGGTCCTTAGAGGTCCTGCAGAGGGAGTTTCTACAACTAAGGGCCTGCATAGTTGTGTAGATGTTCAAAATTATTCTGTATAGTCAGATCTATGCCAAGTTGTTCAGTAAAGTAGTTAGTAGATCTTACCGAGGGAAGAGCACCCTTGGGTACATCAAACAGAAGCACTCTGTGCTGAGCAATTCCTTGGTCAGCTTTGTGCTAATAATGGGATTCTGAAGAATTAACTCTATGAAGAGTTCCATTGATTTTAAGAATATTATTTTATACCAGTAGTTCCCAACTGGGGGTTATTTTGCTCCCCAGGGGACATTTGACAATGTCTGTAGACATTTTTGATTATCCCATCTAGTATATACAGTCTGAGATGCTGCTATACATCCTATAATGCACAGAACAGCCCCCACAATAATGAATTATCTGTTGCCAAATGCCAGTGATCCTAAAAATGGGAAACCCTGCTTATACTTGATTGTCCTATTTTGAATACCTAAAAACCCATGATTCACTTACTGGCAATGACATAATATCTGGGAAGAAAACTAAAAATCTCAAAATGATGCCTGTGAAAGAGAATGCTGTATGAATTATGGTGATCCAATGACTGTTTTATATGTAAGATTAAATATATTATCATGAAGGGAAAAAAAGGAATTGTCTCCACTTTATTTACTAAAATGTTTTTAGAAAATTCCAACAAGTACTTTTCTTTATACTTACTATTAATTTTCTTATCTGTTTTTGTTTGAGGTTTGATGTAAGAATGTCAGAAGTGCTTTTTATATACTGGCCCAAAGGGACAGCAATCAGATTTTTGTGTTCATGGGAACTGAGGCAAATTATTTAAGATCTTGTGATTTGATGTTCCCATTTCTTTTTTTTAAAGACTTAAAAAATTTATTCATGAGAGATACAGAGAGAGAGGAAGAGACATAGGCAGAGGGAGAAGCAGGCTCCCTAAGGGGAGCCAGATGCAGGACTTGATCCCAGGAACCTGGGATCATGACCTGAGCCAAAGGCAGACGCTCAACCACTGAGCCACTGAGGTGCCCCTGTACATGTATGTTTCTAAAGAAGTATTTATTTGCTTGTTTACAGAAATGCCTAAACCAACTATTTTTGACCCAGAAGGTGGTTCAGTGGGTTAGTGGGCAAATGCAACTCTGTGAGCCATCCCAATGTGTTTGGAAAGGTATGGTCCAAAGATTTTCTGTTTGTCCTTCTTTCCTACCCTTCTCTCTCCCTGCCTCCTTCATTTCTTCCTTATCTTAGAATATATTATTGGAATATATTATTTTTATATATATTAGACTAATCAACATAATTATGAATTTAGAGAATTCTCCGCCTTACCTGTCCCCCTCCCCAAGTCTCATTTCCTAGAGGCAATTATCCCTAACTAACTGCTCTTCCCCCTAGTATTTACATCTATTTTCTAAGTAATATTTGTAAACTGCTCTTTCTTGAGATTTTAGACTTTATCATAACTTTCTGACATAGTAGATAAGAACTTTGTTCTTCTGCCTCATTCACCTCCTTCAATCTACTTAGATCACACTTCTAAAAATTAATGAACCCTTCACGTGGCTGAAAATCTGTGTATAACTCTGACTTCCCCAAAACTTAACTGCTCATAGCCTACTGTTGCCTGGAGGCCTTCACAATAATATAAACAGTTGATTAACACATATTTTGTATGTCATATGTATTATATACTATATTCTTACAATAAAGTAAGCTAGAAAAAAAACTGTTATTAGGAAAATTATAAGGAAGAGAAAATACATTTACAGTACTGTATTTTTTAAAAAAGATTTTATTTATTTATTCATGAGAAACACACACACACACACACACACACACACACACACACAGAGGCAGAGCATAGGCAGAGGGAGAAGCAGGCTCCATGCAGGGAGCCCGATGTGGGACTCAATCCTGGGACTCTAGGATCATGCTCCGGGCTGAAGGCAGGCGCTAAACCCACTGAGCCACTCAGGGATCCCACTGTGTGGTATTTATAAAAAAAAAACAACCCACATGTAAGTGGACTCATGCAGTTCAAACCCATGTTGTTCAAGGGCCAACTGTATTAGCTTCACTGTGTAAAGCAGTGATCCGATATTGGTATATATTGCAAAATAATCACCACAGTACTCTAGTTAACATTCATTACAATTCGTAGTTACAGAATTTCTTTTCTTGTGATGAGAACTTTTAAGATCTATGCACTTAGTAATTTTCAAATATGCAGTCCAGGATGAACTATAATTGCCATGTTGTACATTACATCTCCATGACTTATTTTGTAACTGGAAGTTAGTACTTGTTTTTTAAAAAACCCTTATTTGTAGTGCTTGAGTGTTTCTAGAAACCTTTAAATTTTGCCCACAACTGCAGGTCTTTGTGGCTAACACCAAGGCTGTGAATAACGATCTAGTTCTGGGTATAGCATTGTGAAGTTCTTACACTTTTTATCAGAAGGCATGTGGTCATAGAGACCACAAATTACCTGGGTGGGCTCAGAGCCTATTAATTTATGTCATCTTGGTTCGTTCCATAACAAGCCAAGTAGTTGGACAGATGAAAAGGTGGTGGCCTGTGGTTTAGACCTAGGTGGGTCTTTTGATGAGAATTAAAACTGAACCCAAGATAGGACCTTGAGCTCAGATAGTCACAGGTAAAACTAGCCAGAAGTAATTCTGTGTGCTCTGGTAAAGAAACAATGAGACAAAGAGCCAAAATAAATGAATCGACAAATACTTATTACAAAGACTCAGAGTAGGGCTTATGCCTATCAGTTAATTGTTGATGTGCTAGACAAATGGATATGCAAAAATTACTTTGATTTTAAAATATCAAGGGATGGAATAAATATTCAAAGCATGATAGAGTGTTTCTGTATGCTTCCCACAAGATGGTCGTTACATTTAGGTCTGGCATTCATGTGTTTTTTGTTAAAAAATGCCATGAAATATTTTTAAAATTTTTGTTTAAATTAATACAGAAGCTGTTTTTTCCTTCCCTTCTCCTGCAACTTGTAATTCAGTTTTATCACAATGACTACTTTCTTTTTCACGTTGTTATGTCTTAATACCTGCAAGGATAAATACTATGCTTCCAAGATAATAAAGATAAAGATATCTTTATAGGCTGCAGAAATGGAGTTGGAGATGAATCCTTCCATCTTAAAAGATTCGGTGATATAGACTATTCCATACTCCAACCAGAAGTGAAGATTCATCTTTCTGGTCTTCGAAATGACTATTGTAAGTTATTGTTTAGATCATGAATTGAAAAGTTGGAGTGACAAAATGTATCCTGTGCTGTGGCATAAACTTGAAATTTGCTTCTGGAAGAACCTAATTGGCCCTTGTGCCTCATGTCCCAAAGCTGAACCATCCAAATGTGGTTAATGTAGTTTGGCCTTTCCTTGTGCAAATTTCATGTTTGGAATGGGTATTGTTGGTGTTGGTGGGGTATGAGAAAAAATATATTTATGAATTTTACTGTATTAGAATGAACTGTGAGAATGGGGCCTACTCTTAGGCATATATTTCAAACATGGATAAATCTAATCAGTCAAACAGCCACATTGTGTCTTCTTGTTATGTGCTTAGTTTATAATCTAGTTGGGAAGACAGGACTAACTCACATGGAACTTCTACCATTATGCCAGTGTAGAATGCAAATAATGAATTATGGGGTAAAAGGAATTATAATGACTGTAAGTTCAATGATCTTTGGATCTTTGTCTAAAAAGACTTTGTGGAGATAGTAAGACTTCAGCTGGGTCTTGAAAAATGAGTAGGATTTAGAGGGATGGAGGCGAGAAGATAGAGTATTTTCAGCAATGTTAACAGTGAGCAAAGGCAGGCTATTGGTAATTAATGATAATATTACTGAAGAAGATACAATGGGAGACTGGTGAATAGGGTGGTAGATGGAAATTTTACAATTACGTAGGTCCCCTTAACCCCCTAACTTTTTTAGGTTACTGCAGTTGTCATATATTTTACATCTACGTACATTGAAAACTCTACCATTATAAGTTTTACTCTAAAAAGCCATACATATATGTATTTTAAATAAAAGAGGAAAAAATGGTCTTCATAATTACTCAAATATTTACCAATTCCACTCTTCTTTTTCATTCTTGATGATCCAAATTTCCCTCTCATATAGTTTCCCTTCAGCCTGGAAAGCTTCTTTTGGCATATTTCAGATCAGATCAGTTGGTAAAGACTTCTCTTATACTTAATTTTTGCTTCATCTAGATTTCTGGGTTGCTAGATTTTTTTTCTTTCAGCATTTTAGAGATACTGTAATGACTTCTGGCCTCCATAGTTTCTGGTGAGAGCTCTGGTGAGAGCTCAGTTTCTAGGGTCATTTGAAGACTTGCTCTCTTGCTTCCAAGATCTGACTCTTGTTTTTTTTTTTTTTAAGATTTTATTTATTTTGTTATTCATGAGAAACACACATACAGAGAGAGAGGCAGAGACACAAGCAGAGGGAGAAGTAGCCTCCATGCAGGGAGCCCAACGCAGGACTCGATCCTGGGTCTCCAGGATCAGGCCCTGGGCTGAAGGCGGCGCTAAACTGCTGAGCCACCTGGGCTGCCCTCAAGATCTGACTCTTATTACACATGTTAGATCTTTGGATATTATTCCAAAAGTCCCTGAGATTTTGCTCATTTCTTTTTAAATTTTTTCCCTACACGTTCTTCAGATTGGATCATTTCTGTTGATTTATATTGGAATTCAATGACTCTTTCTCTGTCATTCCCATCCAGATTTTTCAGATATTGTATTTTTCAGTTTAGAAATTTCCATTTATTGTTTTTATGGCTTATATTTTTATTTTAAAGATTTTTAAAAAATTTATTTATGAGACACACACACACACACACACAGAGAAAGAGAGAGAGAGAGAGAGGCAGAGACACAGGCAGAGGGAGAAGCAGGCTCCTTGTAGGGAGCCTGACATGGGACTTGATCCCGGGTCTCCAGGATCAGGCCCTGGGCTGAAGGCAGTGCTTAACTGCTGAGCCACCAGGGCTGCCCTGTTTTTATGGCTTCTATTTTAGTTTTATTTTTTTTTTATAGTTTCTATTATCTTTACATAGAAAGCAGTTTCTTTTTTTCCATTCTGCTGATATTTTCTCTTTCCATTCAAGTATGTTCTTTCTTTACCTCATGGAGAATATTCTTTCTATTCTGTTTATATATTTTATTATAGCTTTAGCATCTTGTTTATTATTGCTTTAGCATCTTGTTTTTGATAATTCCTATACTTAAGTCATCTTGGGGTTCTTGTCTATTAATTATGTTTTCCTTATGTCCAGTAATCTTGAATTGTGTACTGGACAATATGGATATTATGTGATATTAATTCAGGGTCCTGCAGAGAATGTTGCCATTTTTGTCTTAGTTAGGTTATCCTTTAAGGTTTGTCTTGCCTTTTATGGGTGATGTTTTGAGTCTCAGATCAGTTTCTTCAGCCTCAACTATGCTGATTTGGGTCTATCCCTCATATATACAGATTCGAGTCTAGGCTGAGACCTAAATGGATTCTTCAAATCTCAGTTCAGTTTTCAAAGCCGTTGCCAAGCTTATTTGAGTTTTCCTTGCACTAACATGATTTCAGGGTTAGGCTGAGATGTGTGTGGATTCACACATTCACAATTAGGGAATGCCTTTCTGTGGCTCTCTCCCCTCCAGGATTTTCTCCACATACTTTGGTCACCTCAGACTCCTTTCCCTGGCTCCTCTCACCAGAAAGATGGTGAGCTTTCCATCAGAGTTTTAGCTGTTGGTGCTATTCCATGATTGGGGCCTACCCTCTGACAAAACCATGTGAGAAAAAAAGTGAGAAACTCACCCCTGGGCAGGCTGCTTCTTCTGGTTTTGACCCCCTTACTTAGTTTAACTGCTTTTGCTTATTTTCCATTTCTCAGGTTTTTAATTTTTAAAAATATTTTGTTCAGAGTTTGTAGTTGTCATTAGTGGGAAAGGTGGGTTATAGGTAGCTTAGACCACTGTAGGGGAACTAGTGTGCTTCATAGTTTTGTATTGATATGTGTCAATTAGGATAAGAGATTTTTGTCTTCCAAGAAATAAGATAGGGTTATATATCAACTATATTTCAATTAAAAAAATAAGGTAGGATACATTTTAATATGTGGTCACACAAATATGGTTTCTTTTGGCAGTCAAAGAGTTCTTATAAGTCGAAGCTGGAGAATACTGCCAGGAACTTCCAGGTATCACATATAAGTCACTGACTACTTTTTCTTGATATTTCATAGTTGGGTGTATTTTGGTTTGAAATGATAGTGACATCTTTCATATGGATATTGTGGGTTTAAAGATGTCTCCCTAACAGTTATGTGCTTTTCCCCTATATTTATTGCAGTATTATTTACAATAACCAAATTATGGAAGTAACCCAAATGTCCATCAATAGATGAATGGATAAAAAAGATGTGAAATTAAAAAAAAGATGTGGAATCGGGGTTCCTGGGAGGCTCAGTTGTTAAGCATCTGACTTCAGCTCAGGCCATGATCTTGGGGTCCTGGGATTGAGCCCCGCATTGGGTTCACTGGGGAGTCTGCTTGTCAGTCTTCCTCTCCCTCTGCTCCTCCCCATTCTCATGCTCTCTCTCTCTCTCTCTCTCTCAAAAATTAAAATCTTAAAAAAGAAATGTGGTATATGTGTGTGTGTCTGTGTGTGTAATGAAATGTTATTCAGCCATACTATTCTTGCCATTTGCAACAACATGGATGGATCTAAGTGAAATAAATCAGAGAAAGACAAACACCATATTATTTCACTCGTATGTAGAATTTAAGAAACAAAATAAATGAACAAAGAAAAAAAAGACAAACCAAAAAGCAGATTTTTAACTAGCTGATTGAACTGATCATTTGGAGATCAGAGATCATTGATCAGAAAACAAACTGATTGTTGCCTAAGGAGAGGTTTGTGGGCAGGATGGGTGAAACTGGTGAGGGGAATTAAGAGTGTACTTATTGTGATGAGCACTGAATAATGTGTAAAACTGCTGAATCACTATATTGTATATCTGAAACTAATATGACACTTATGTTAACTATACTGGAATTAAAATGAAAAAAAAAAAGAAAAAGTCTAGGTAATTCCAATGAAAAAATATGTGCTTTTAATTTTTAGTGGCCTGTTAGATACAATTCATGTGTACTAATAATGATAGGTGAAACTTCCAAGTTCTCTAAATGACTCCAAATAAATATATCTGAGTATAAATAGCAAGCATTATTGTTCATTAGACTGTGTATCTTGGCACAAAATTCTAGTTTTTATTTTTGAACTTCTAATGATCTGCTTGCATATATAATTCTATTTTCCAACTAACCATGGGAAAGGGATTAATTTTGCTCATCTATCTATAAAAGGTTGGTTACTTGAAAATATTTTTTATTTGCTAAGTAATTACCCTAACTAATATGAAATGCTTTTCTTATAGATCTGAATATTCTAGACTGGAATTTTCGAAATCTTGTTGCTGTAGCCCTTGGATCCTCTGTGTTCATATGGACTGGGGAAAACAACGTGATTGAAAATATAGACTTAAGTCTCAATTGTAGCTATATATCCTCTGTGTCCTGGATAAAAGATGGAAACTGCCTGGCAGTTGGCACCAGTGAAGGAGAAGTACAAGTAATGGAAAGTTGTTTTTTTTCCTCAAAATGTGCTCTGTGTAATTGCTCAATAACTAAAATTGACTTTTAATAACAAGTTATTATACAATAGAGAATCTATATTAGTTGTGGCACTTGAAACTATGGGGAGTAAGAGGATATACCATCCTGTTTTTTTTTTTTCTGAATGGCATTTAATGAGGAGTTAAGGATACTCTATCTAGCTTTTTTTCACACAAGCTTTCCTTCTGTCATATTTACCTTCTTAGAAGTCTTTTTTCCCCCCAAATTTTATTTTTTAAAGTCATTTCTACACCCAGAGTGGGGCTTGAACTCACAACTCTGAGATCAAGAGTTGCATATTCCTGGGGCACCTGGGTGGCTCAGTGGTTGAGCATCTGCCTTTGGCTCAGGTAATGATCCTGGGGTCCTGGAATCAAGTCCCACATCAGCCCCCCCCTCCCCCGCCACAGCAGGGAGCCTGCCTCTCCCTCTGCCTATGTCTCTGCCTCTCTCTCTGTGTCTCTCATGAATAAATAAATAAAATCTTTAAAAAAGTTGCATGCTCCTCTGATCAAGTCAGCCAGGTAGTACCCCTAAAAGTCTTTTCTCTAGTATTAAAGTTGGGCTTGTAGAATCTCCAGGGTTAGGACTTTGGAGAGAGGAAGATAACCGTCAGCTCTCCTTTCTCACCTCAAGCTGTGATCAGGAGCAGAGTTACTTAAAATGAAGGAATTTGTTTCTGATAAGCTCTCTGAAATGGTAATTTACCCATATTCTATCAACCTATTTAATTTCTCATGTATTATTATTACTAGCAATACTATAAACAATATTGCTCATATGTTCAATGACTTTGGAGGGCCATAGATAGCTCTCATTGCTTTCTCATCTCTACAATGATATTGGCTGCTTTGAAGGTTATGTCATGATTTCTTCTTGCACCAAAGTTCTTCTTTCTTATATGGGTCAGTGTATCATTTGTAGGTGGCAGAAAAGGAGTCTCTTAGCCTGTCGGTGGATTTCCAGATACGAAATTCCACAATTTAGAAGAAACTAGAAGTGTGAGAGCCATTCTCAACCTGTGGCTGCGCACTGAATTCACCTGGGGAGCTTTCAAATAAATGTCTTTAAAAAAATGCCATATCCACAGATCCTACCTCCATTATGAAATCAGAATGGCTAGCATCCATAGCAAGCTCTGCAGGTGATGTCATGACAGTTGACATGTCAGACGATGTTGAGTCAGACAATGTCAGACATGTTGAGTAATGCTTCCCAGGGTTAAGGGAGCTAAGCTTTCCTGTTGTACAAAGACTGGCTGTATCAACAATAATTGCCATCAGGCTTTTAAGAAGACAGTGGGCTGTGAAAAAGACAATGTTATGTAACTCTGCTTGTTCATTTTTTTTTCAGTTATGGGATGTAGTAACTAAAAAGCGGCTGAGAAATATGCTTGGTCATTTGTCAGTGGTTGGGGCTCTGAGCTGGAATCACTGTATTCTCAGCAGGTAAGAAGCGTCTTAATGGAACACATTAGATTTGTATCACCAAGTTTGGGAGGCTGAGTAAACCAAAAGCAAAACTAAAACAAACCAAAACCAAACAGGATATTAGTTAGTTTCAGTTATGATCCTACCCTCTTGCATGTTCTGATCTTCTGGTGATATAAGTGGTCCAGTGGCCACGGATACCATGGTGGCTCTGTGCCTGCACTGTATGCTAGTACTGGGAAGTGATGTTCAGGATTCACTAAATTGTTCAGATAAAAGGTCAAACTCTGTTTAAGCAAACAGTTTCTCTGTACCAAGCCATACCTACCAGAGGGATATTTTGTTGCAATCAAGTATTTATTGTTATCAGGATCAATAATTTGGACTATGGTAAACTTTCTGGGGCATATTTCCAATTCACAGACCCACAGATGTCAAAACTGGAAGGAGCCACATAGATCAGCTATCTCCATGGTTCTCAAACTTGAGCATGCATCAACATCACCTCAAGGATTCTATTTTTTATTTTATTTTATATTTTTTAAAGATTTCATTCATTTATTCATGAGAAACACACACACACACACACACACACACACAGAGGCAGAGACACAGGCAGAGGGAGAAGGCTCCACGTAGGGAGCCCGACGCGGGACTCAATCCCGGGTCTCCAGGACCACACCCTGGGCCAAAGGCAGGCGCTAAATCGCTGAGCCACCCAGGGATCCCGAAGGGCTCTTTAAAACACAGATTGATGGTCTGTCTTTAGGAATTTCTGATTTAGTAGGTCTGAAGTTGCTTTGATAATTTGCATTTTCTAGTTTCCAAAGTGATGCTGATGCTTCATCACTTTTGAGAACTACCAATTTAGTCTAACTACTTCTTTTTAACCAGAAAAGTTAAGTGACTGTCCCTATGATCCTACATAATTGATCTAAATATGCACTGTTTTTAATAATTACCATTCGTTTTATACCATAGTTCTTAAGGTAGGTTTAAATTAAATAGATTCCAAGACCTTTTACAATTTAAGTAGCTAAGAAATAAATTTGAGATTTCAATACCTTGTGATTGTAAGTCAAAGTTAAAGCCACTTAAAAAAAACTGTATAAAAGGCTAATTATTTACTATGAGAAGTTGTTGTAGTGAAGTCAGTTCTATATTTGAATTCTTTTTACAGTCTGCATTGTTTAACTTTAGTTATATCATCCTCAAGGAAAATGAACAGATCTTTTCTTATAATAGCAGGT
The DNA here is from genome assembly GCF_003254725.2 of Canis lupus dingo. NCBI lineage: Eukaryota > Metazoa > Chordata > Mammalia > Carnivora > Canidae > Canis > Canis lupus. Next base: position 41,119,095 of record NC_064244.1, on the reverse strand, counting down.
AACATTTTTGGAGTAATGGATGCTAGGTATTGTGCTATACTCTTTATGTGCATAATTGTGTTTTTAAAAATTTTTTATGATAGTCACAGAGAGAGAGAGAGAGAAAGAGAGAGAGAGAGAGGCAGAGACACAGGCAGAGGGAGAGGCAGGCTCCATGCACCGGGAGCCCGATGTGGGATTTGATCCCGGGTCTCCAGGATCTTGCCCTGGGCCAAAGGCAGGCGCCAAACCGCTATGCCACCCAGGGATCCCCTCGCATAATTGTGTTTTAATCCCTGCAGTGATGCTATACAATGGTTTCTAATACCCTCCCCCCCCGCCCCCCGCGTGCAACCTATTCTTTTTTTTTTTTTTTTTTAATTTTTATTTATTTATGATAGTCACAGAGAGAGAGAGAGAGAGGCAGAGACATAGGCAGAGGGAGAAACAGGCTCCATGCACCGGGAGCCCGATGTGGGATTCGATCCCGGGTCTCCAGGATCGCGCCCTGGGCCAAAGGCAGGCGCCAAACCGCTACGCCACCCAGGGATCCCCAACCTATTCTTAATGAATAAACTGAGATACTAGCCTGAGGTCACATGGTAAGTAAAAGGGACAGAGTCCAGCTTTGAACCCAGGTGGTCTGGCTGCAGAGTTCCTATTGTTCATCTGAATGCTGTTCAGTGTGGCTGGCGCCTGAATAGTTTTTACAAATATGATACTGGATTTTGAGAAATTTCAGAAATAATTATATGTAGTTGTTTACTTATTCCTTGTAGAAAATTAGTCCAGAAAGAGTTCATTTGATAGAGTAATAGGATCTTTATTGTTATTTGGATCCAAATCACTGTGCATGAGTAGACATTATCCACTGATTTTGAATCACATTACAGTTTGCTGTGACATATATTTCAGATGTTAGTATCATTAACAAAACGAATAGTGGATTTGTAGATTAATAGAAAGGGGAAATAACACTTCATGCTTTCGAATGCTCGAGTTTTCTGTCAAAAACCTGCCCCTCTACCTTTGTGCAGCGGATCGAGGCTGGGCCGTGTTTATCACCACGATGTTCGGGAAGCCCAGCATCACGTTGGATCACTTCACCACAAGCAAGCTGTCTGTGCTCTGAAGTGGTCGCCTGACGGCAGGCTGCTTTCCAGTGGCTGTAGTGATGGACTGCTGGCAATATGGCCCCATGACCCAGGTGTGAGAACACAGACTCAACCGCTGAAAGTTATATCCCAACCTACAGCAGTCAAGGTAAGACATCCAGTAGCCTTCCAAGTTGCTCTTCACTCAGATATCACTGAGTATCCTTCACACATGAGAACAAAGCCATTAAGCCAATGCTTTGAGATTTTTCTTTCCCTAGAATTTGTTGTGGATTTTGCTACCACTCTCCTGAAAGACAACCCTATGTATACGCTCCATGTGTCCGTTTTTGTGGTTGTAAGTGACTGAAGCTTCTGAAAAAAAAAAAAAAAAAGAAAAAAAAAGAAATATATTTTCTCTCACAAGTGAGGAGTCCTGGTACATAGAGCTGCTTCCAATACCGTCCAGATTGAGGGCCTTAAATAATGTCAGAACACTCTCTCTTTGGCTCTTGGCTCTGCCTGTCTCTGTTTAGTTTCATTCTTTATTCAGACATTTATTTTGTGGGCAAGATGGCTCTTAGCAGCTTCAAATTCAGATTCCCTCAAATGGAAATTGATTAGGAAACTATCATTCTTATAAGTCTGGTATAAAAGCCCCAGGCAGGACTCTGGTGTGACTTTGGGCACATTCTCATCTCTCAACAGGTAACTGTGGTCAGAAAGATGGGTACACTGATTGTTCAGGCCTAGGTCATGAGCTCACACCATGAAAGGAAACCCATTGTCAGAAGAAGGAGGAGGAGTGGTGCCCAGTTAAACCAATATTCCACCATGCTTTGTTTAATATGTATTTTTTTTTATTTCTCTGTATTTTAAATTCTTATTTCTAGTAAAAAAAATCCATATATTCATTCCTTTGGTGTCATAGATATGCGTCCTGGCCTCAACATAGACTCCCAGAATATTTATCACTCACAGAGCAAAGAAATGATTCTACTTTGTTAACTATGAGCACATTTGTTAGAATGAGAACTTACATAGTTATCATGGGGTTTCCTTGTATAGGGTGTGATACGTAGCACCTGCTGCGAGGCATAGTGGTGGCTCAGTACTCTGGCTTGTGGTTTTTATTTTTATTTTTTAATTTTTAATTTTTAATTATTTTATTTTATTTATTTATTCATGACAGAGCAGAGAGAGAGGAAGAGACGTAAGCAGAGGGAGAAGCAGGCTCCTCGCAGGAAGCCCGATGTAGGACTTGATCCCCAGACCTGGGGTCACGCTCTGAGCCAAAGGCAGATGCTCAACCCCTGAGCCACCCAAGCGTCCCTGGCTTGTGGTTTTTAATATCCATAGAACATTAAGAATGATTTTAGGTTCAAATTCCCATTCTTAATGATTTGAAAAAAATCTAGAGAAAATGTATGTAAAATATCCTGTCTGCAAACAAAATGCAAAAACAAAATAAAGCAAAACAAAAACCCAACACATGAAAACCCAAGCAAAGCAATACAAGTGACTTTCTTATATGTCTTGTCAGAAATACAGTGAATTGAACCAAGAGTTTCTGAAGCCTGAGCAAACTAAATCTGGTGGCAGCTAATAGCAGGATGGATGTATAAATAAGGATGCATAGATAAATATAACTGAAATATCTGTTATAATGTACTTTAAAATTACTGTTACTAATCATTTCAATGATCAATATAAATGTGTAATACTAAATCATATTTTTCAGAATAACTATAGTAACATAAATAAGTAAATCAAAGATAATTTTATTTTCTGAAATGTATTAGTTGAAATGCCTGAGAGTTTTTGGGGTATGAGCAATCGTGTGTGGCTCCATTCTGTCCTTTTTTCTCTGACCTAGAACCTAAAGACACAGGTAGACAAATAGGAGAAAGGCTTCATTTCATAACCAGATTTTAGGGGCACATGTCACCTACTCCAGGGGCAGATTTTTGCCCATAGGTCATGTTGAGTGTAGTTTTAAAAATATATTATTGGGTGGTTTTTCTTTGTTTAAAATATTTGCAGTTGTTCTCAAAATTTGAGGAAGGCACCTAAAAGGTGATTTCTCAGTCACTCTCAGAAGTGATCTCTAGAGAGTGTCACTGCTCCTGCCTTTGGATCAAAGGTCCAGAAGAACCATGGTCCTCACAGACCTCTGCAAATCCTGCTCACCTGAGCGTGTCACCATCACAAGTTCACTTTCTCCAAGGCTGATCCACCTGTGTGATTATTTGAACTTTAAAGGCCATGGATTGGTGTCCCTGGCAGTCTGCAGTCCTTGCCGTTGGAGGCGGAATGAGAGATGGGCACTTACGTATCTTGGACATAAACACTGGGCGAAGTATCCAGACCCCGAGCACAAACTCACAGGTAAACATCTCTGCTGGACTTTGCCTTCATTTTGATCTTCCAGAACCTGTGAAAATGATTCCTGAGAGAGTACTGGACTCAAACAAACCTCTTTATACTTGCTGAGGAGGCTACGGGGATTTCAGTTCTTGACAGTTTCTTTCTTTCTTTCAAGATTTTATTTATTTATGAGAGAGAGAGAGAGAGAGAGGCAGAGACACAGGCAGAGGGAGAAGCAGGCACCATGCAGGGAGCCTGATACGGGATTCGATCCCGAGTCTCCAGGATCACGCCCTGGGCTGAAGGCAGCGCTAAACCGCTGGGCCACCCGGGCTGCCCAGTTCCTGACAGTTTCTTTTTGTAAAACCTTTATCTGTGAGTTGAAAGCTGAACTGTGTATCCTTCCCTCCCCACTCGATTCCCCACATCTCCCTTCTTTCTCAGCATTGCTTTGACTATGCTCACATTTGTAGGTTCAATGCACCTAAACCTATTTGTATGCTGAGTCTTCTGTTGGCCTTGGCACTAACAGAATTCCTCTAACACTCTAACCCCGGCTGTGGACTGGAGGATGGATGTGGATAGAGCATACTGCCTAGAATCAGTTCGAAATACATTCACGATGAATCAGATATTGCCATAATTCTGTATTTTTTGGGCCACAATTCCAGATTTGTTCCCTACTCTGGCTGCCTAAGACAAAGGAGATTGCAACTGGCCAAGGTACTCCTCAGAATGATGTGACTACGTGGGCCTGTCCTGGTCTGGCCAGGTCAGGTGGATTTTTTGGTAAGTAAGTGGATGAGTAAAATGCTGCGGACCTATAGCTAAGTGAGATGTCATTGTCAGGAAAAGCCTCAGATGAAAGATTTTTCTCTTCTGGCTCTGTGAAATATTTATTTTACCAGAAGAAAAAAGCCTATACCCACTCCACCTCAGAGTGTGTATAGGTGTTTCTGATTTTGACCAAGACTGTTCATTACTTACAATGGTTATGTCTTCTTGTTGCATATGTGTGTGGATGAAGCAGTGATGATCAGGGATTCTTTCTTTCTTTTTTGAAGATTTAATTTACTCATGAGAGACACAAGGAGAGAGGTGGAGACATATATAGAGGGAGAAGCAGGCTCCCTATGGGGAGCCTGATGCAGGACTCGATCCCAAGACCCTGGGACTATGCCCTGAGCTAAAGGCAGATGCTCAACCACTGAGCCACCCAGGTGCCCCTCAGGAATAGCTTCTAAACTGTTTTTGAGCTCTGGAGTTAGTATTATAACTCATCTTACCTTATTCTGCAGAAGAACCAGCAGTACTGGAATGTGTGGGAGTTTTTACAATTGCATCTGCTATGTCTCAGGCACTTTTGGGGGGGTGTTGAGGATATACATGTAAACAAGACAGATGTTATCTTTGCCTTTATGGACCCTATACTTTAGTGAGAAGAAACAGACCAAAAACCCCAAACGTGTGTGTGTGTGTGTGTGTGTGTGTATATGTATATATATATAACATATCACATATACATATATTTACGTGTCACTAGATAGTGATAATATTAGGACTCTCTCTTTGCAGACTCTGAGAATGCTATCTGGCAACAACAAAACACCCTTAACAGAAAGACTTCCTGCTCCTGCTGCTCAGTCTGGCCTCAGAATGACTTTTATATCCCTAAGCTGTTATATACCTTGAGATTTGGTAAATAAAAACGTATGCAGCTCTTAACAGAGCTACCTGGGTGGCCAGGCATGAATGTAGGAGGGACACTAGTTGATCCTTTGCATATTTTAAACCATAAGATATGCAATTCATGGGATATGTTTTCTGATTAGAGAAATATTTTTAATCAAGCCTTAAACCTGGTTCTCTACAAAACTACAATTCTAGGAGCTAGTTAGATCTTTCAGTGAGGTGGGGGCCTCTGATAGATCCTGGAGTCAATATGCTGATACTTGGAGTGAAGAATGAACATGTCCGGTGCATTTTCTTTTTTGTCTAGCCTTGACAAGCTATAAATTATTCAGTTGTAATGCCTTGTGACTTTTCTGTTGATTGTAGATAGAATTCCAAAGAGTACTTTTAAGCTTTTCTTCTCTTAACATGTTTATAGCTAGAGGAGATGCAGTTCCTTTTGAGCTCTCAGACACTAAAGCTCATCTCTGACCCAGTGGTTTCTTTCACATGCCATATTTTCCCCCAAGGGTTTAGCAGGTGGTTGTTATATGCATATACACATCATGTGGTTAGCATTAAAAAAATGAAATAGAATGGAAATGGAAAAAAATGTAAAAGTATGGTATTATTTTGTGAAACATTTGTTACAGTCGTGCAGCTTCATACACGTGTCTATATATGGGGCCCCTACATAAAATGTAGTTTTGAACTGTGGGTTGTGGTCATAAAGCTTGGAAAATGGTCATGCCTTTCCTTAGTCTCACCCTGTTAATCACAGTTCATGATTCTCTGGGGGGAAAATTCAGGTGAAGAGGCCTCACCCACCTAACTGCAGAAGAAAGAGAACTTACCATCATCCTTGCTCTCAAGGACCAAAAGTTGTAATTGACAAGCTTTGAAACAGGAGTAGGTAACTTTCTAGCCTGTAGGTCTGGCCTTTGCTTTGGTTTCACCAGTCCATAGCACATGCTATGGAAACCATTGATTGGTGGTCTCCTTTATAATGATAGCTGCATAAAGAAAACAAAACTTTCAATCCTTTCAGTGATAATACTCTTGGAATTTAGGGACGTAAATCCTAAAGGATGACCTTTGTTTGAGGTAAAGATGGCATTTCCCACTTAGTCTAGTAAATTAAGATTTTCACTAATAAGAGAGAAGTATTTCAAGAATGCCTTTGCTTCTAATCCAAACTCCATTTTCCTAACAAATTTTGTAAGTAGTTGTCCATTTTTTAAAGTCGAGACACTTTTCAAAGCCTGCTTTGGGATTTGGGATTTTTTTGCCTTTTTTTCCCTTTTCCACCTTTTTCCCCCTTTCTCTTTATCTCAACACATCATAATAAAGAATGAAAGTATGTTTCTTACCTACTTTGTTTATTGAATTGACTTTTCAAGTTTAATTTAAAACCATTCATGTAATATTCTATATTTACCCTAAGTCAAGTGGTTTTCATTTATATTGCCTTAATTTATAAATGTGTAAAATAAATAAGGGACAGTGGTTTTCCATAGAATAGAGATTCTTTGCTCTGGGTTTGGAGAATGGGCTAAATGGTTAGACCACTGTATTTGATTGTAGTTCTGGCTCTGCCATTAGTTCTGTGACCTGGGACAAGGCAATTGATATTCCTGAATTTTCTTTTTTTATCTATAAAATAAGGGAGCTACTTTGTATCTATGAATCTACATTTTTTAATGTACTGACACACCCATGGCCAATCCCATGTCTCTTTGGGGGATGTGTATGTGTGCGTGTGCATGTGTACATGCGTGAGTGTGAAGGAGAGCATTAGGGGTGATGTGTGCAGTTGGAAAAAATCCCAAGTGTTTAAGATATGTCTCCCTCAGGAGTGGAATACACATGTGCACTCCTTTCTGTTGAGAATCTGTGTCAGAGCACAAGATTATTTCTGAAATTCTAGATCTCATTTGAGTTGTAAGTTGTACTGGTTCTATGAGATGACCATCCACCTAGCTAGATTTTATCTGTGCCCCCAAATACCTTTTCCATCAAAAACTTATTCCATCTCTTTCCTTCTCCCTATCCTCCTGGCCCCAGCCTTCTTTCATGGAGTCAGTTATGTCTGCTTTGTGCTGAACGTTTAATTTATTAACAGAGTTGGGTTAGGATAGATTTTGCCAAGCATTTTCCAAGGAACATGAGTCACTTGAGATGTTCACATCAGAAGGACTCTGGGCAAATAAGTTGCAGAAATGCTGTCTATTATAGTCTCTTCTCCTCAATAAAGCAGTCTTGAAATAAGGAATTCTGTTTTTTTTTTTTTTTTTACCTGGAGCTCCCAAACTAATGTGAACATTAAAAACTTTTCTCATTTTTAATACCTATTAACCTTATATAGAACTACTGTTCCATAGAGTGCTCTTTGGGAGATGATCAGTTAGATAATAACAAAAGCGGTATCGTCTCCAGAATGACATAATTAAGACTTGTGTATACTTTGGGGGAGTGCTTTTTGGATCCTTTCCTACTGGGTTGCCTCAATTTATTTGACTAGCTCCTTAAAACCTGGGTCCCAAGGGGATGACTTTTGGAGAGGATAAGAAAAAGGATGGGATGGGTGGCAGGAGCACACCAGTAGCAATTCCTGACTGTTGGTGGACTAGAGAAGATAGAACTGATAAGGGCCTGGGGCATGAGCTGTGTGGTGGGCTAGAAATGCTCCCCCAACAATATCCTTGTCAAATCCCTGGAAGCTGCAATTGTGACCTTATTTGGCAAAGGGGTCTTTGCTGATGTAATCAAGCCAAGGTTTGTGAGATGAGATCATCCTGGATTATCCAGATGGGCCGTAAATCTGACGACAAGTGTCCTTAGAAGAGATAGACACACAGAGGGCCACATTACCACAGATGCAGAGAACAGAGTGATGTGGCCACAAATCAAAGGTAGGAGGCAAAGATTGGAATGTCTCCCAGAGCCTCCAGAGGGAGCCAGCTCTGCTGACTCCTTGATTCTGAACTTCTGGTCACCAGAACTATGAGAAAATAAATTTCTCTTGTCTCAAGCAGTTTGTGGGAATTTGTTATGGGAACCCTAGGAAACTAAGATAAGGGGGAAGAGCTCTGAAAGGGAAACCCAGTGAAGCAAAATCTCAGCCACATTCTGGTGCTGCTCATAGTCAGCCACAGCAAAGGCACAGTGGGAGCGCCAGCTGCAAACATGGCAGGTTTCAGAGAAGCCTTCATCCTGGGATGGCGTATGTGGCTGCCACCTCAGCAACAGACCTTATAATATAGGACATGAACTGTCTTATCTTCTTCCCACAGGCCACAGAGGCAGAGTGTTGCACCTGGCTTTGAGTCCAGATCAGACCCGAGTGTTTTCTGCTGCAGCTGATGGTACAGCCTGTGTATGGAACTGCTGTCGCTCAGCCCTCCTATGAGCTCTGGTTTCTTCACTTCGAAGTGAGAATAACGACAGTGGCCTTGTCTTCTCCATGAGGTTGTTGTGAGGATCAAATAAGATGAAGTGCTTTTCCTGAGGTGAATGTCTGTTCTCCTGACCTTCTCTCTCAGGTTACTTTATTTGCTCTGTTCCTCCAGTTGCATTTCCCAGATGTTGTCTTTGCCTCTTCTCTATTTTCCCCTCTCTCATTCTCATCTTTTCTTCCTCCTTTTTCATTTTTTTAAATCTCTATCTCTTCCTTATTAGGGATGCATTTCCACTGCAATAGTCAAAATATCTATAGCAGAGATTTCCAAACATTTTTTCCCACTTGACTTTTCTCCCAAGCTCCAGCCTCATAGAAATGCCTCTGGATATTTCCTTTCTAAGATATTTCCTGTCTTTAGCTCAAACAAAATATATTAAAAACATAACTTATTCACTTGAAAAATATTGACCAAAATCCTACTATAAGCTAGACAGTATGTTAAGCATGCACATTATTTCCTCTCAAAATGAGATCCTCTGTAGGATTCCTTTGTCCCTCTTCATGGTCTCATCCTTATCCTGGTCATCCCATCATTCTGGGAGCTTCCTAATTATTTTGCTCCATGCTTACTTTGGTTATTCTTTGTTCTCTTTTGTTTCATCCTAGTCATGTCCTGAATACCTAATGACCACTCAGTTGTAATTCCTTCTAACTGGTTTTCTTGTCTTTATTCTTCATGGGTCTCCATTCCACTGTTAGGTTACATTTCTAAAAGCATGATGGTGATCTTCTCAGCTACCTGTTCAGAAACTCTCAGTGACTCCCTATTACCTAAACCCTTTACCTCAACCTTAGGGTTCTGAGCCCAGAATTCGAAGTTAGGGAATCTGCGCTTATCTTGGCTCTGCCATAAAGTAAGTGACCTCGGGTATATCTTAACATTTACAAGAATAGGAATTTGGATTTGATAATTACTAAGCTTTTTTTAAATAATAAATTTATTTTTTATTGGTGTTCAATTTGCCAACATACAGAATAACACCCAGTGCTCATCCCGTCAAGTGCCCCCCTCAGTGCCTGCCACCCAGTCACCCCCACCCCCCACCCTCCTCCCCTTCCACCACCCCTTCCACCACCCCTAGTTCGTTTCCCAGAGTTAGGAGTCTTCCATGTTCTGTCTCCCTTTTTGATATTTCCTACCCATTTCTTCTCCCTTTCCCTCTATTCCCTTTCACTATTATCTATATTCCCCAAATGAATGAGACCATATAATGTTACTAAGCTTTTTTAAGGCTCAGTCGGGCCACTGTGTTCTCTTTTTAAGTAGGCTCCATACCCAGCATGGAGTCCAATATGGGGATTTGAACTCACAACTCTGAGATCAAGACCTGAGCTGAGATCAAGAGTCAGGCTCTCAACTGACTGAGCCACCCAGGCATCTCTGTTCTATTTTTTAAATGTTAATCTTCACTCACACTCATCTCCTGTGTTGATCCTGGGATAAGTCTTGTGATTTCCTGCCTTGTGTCTTTGTTGGAGCTTTTCTTCTGGTCTGGAATTCTACTATCCTCTTCCTTATCTTTGCTCATCTAAGTCTTAACTTCTCCAGAAAGTGTTTTGAGATGATGTTACTTGGGTTTGAACTCTTGGCATCAGTCTATACCACCAATTTGATATTAATGTACTATTCATATCAAGATATGAACATTTCTTGTTCCCTAAGAACTTCCATATACCCACCCTCAGTCAGCACCTCTCCATTATTGTGACCGCTATCACTATAAATTAGTTTTGTCTTATGCTGACCTGCAGATAAATGGAGCCATACATTATACATTCTTTTTGTCTGACTTCTTTCACTACTATTAAGTTTGTGATATTAATTCATGTTGTTACATGTAGCTGTAGGTTTTTTCTTTGCTGTGTAGTATTCCATTGTATAAATGTACAACTGCTTATCCATTTTGTTGTGGGTAAATATTTGAGCTACTTTCAGGTTTGAGTTTTAAGAATAAAGTTGTGGAGTGCCTGGGTGTCTCCGTTGGTTAAGGATCTAACTCTTGATTTTTGGCTCAGGTCATGATCTCAGGGGAATGAAATCAAGCCTCATGTCAGGCTCTGCACTTAGTGGGGAGTCTGCTTGGGATTCTCTCTCTCCCTCTCCCTTAATACCTCACCCTCCTCTCATGCTCTTTCTAAAAAAAATAAATCTATTTTTCAAAAAAAGGTAAAGTTGCAATGCACATTCTTAAACAATCTTTGGTGGACAAAAGCACTCATTTCTGTTGGGCATATACCCAGGCATGGGATCGCTAGGTGAATGAATATATGTCCATTGAGTTTTAAGTAGTCATTGCCAGCTTTCCTAAGAAGTATCAGTTTACACTTCCATCAGCAACAAGTGAAGTTTCCATGCTCCTGCTTTTTAAGTGGACTTCAAAATCTGTAATGTTGCCAGTAGGGGATATCCCATCCTCCTATTGCTAAGTACTATTAGGGATTATAGCACTTCACAATACAAAATAGGGATTATAGCAGGTATGCACAGTAGTATCATCCTAATGACCTTCTTAGAGCCTCTAGTGTTAGATATTAGCACCAGACCTCACTTTTTAGTGTAGGGATTCCCATCCTCAGGTGCGTATTGGAATCATTGGGGAGATTATATAAAGAATACGATGTCCTGGGTTTCACTGAATACAATTAAATAAAAATTTCTAGAAGTGGGGCCTGAGCATTTGTAATTGAACTATGCTCCCTTCTTTAAGAGGCTGTCTCTTGGAGCTGATGTGTGTCTTGGTTTGAGTGTACTGTGTGTGTGTGTGTGTGTGTGTGTGTATACTTGGAACTGATGGAAATGGAAGGAATCCATTCACATAATCACATTTTGAAGTGGCTGCTGGACTGATGACTACCCACTGAGTTCAATGTGCTGAATAACAACATAGGGGGTTTTCAGATTTTTCAAGGAAACCTTGAGCACTTACTCCCTAGTATGTGATGCCAGCCACTGTAAACATTGTGTTCGCTGGACCCAACCCAGGATCAGGGATGAGGAGAACCAAGATATCACCTAGATAATCAAAGGCTTATATGCAAACTAATGAGATAGGAGACTGACTTTCTGCTGTATACTTTTCTTGTCTGGGCCAAGTGCATCATTTCTGTCTCCTAGAATTTTAATTTCTTTTTTTAAAGATTATTTATTTACTTATTCATGAGAGACACAGAGAGAAAGGCAGAGACATAGGCAGAAGGAGAAGCAGGCTCTCCCATGGGGAGCCTGATGGAGGATTCGATCCCAGGACCCTGGGATCACGACCTGAGCTGAAGGCAGATACTCAAACACTGAGCCACCCAGATGCCCCTAGAATTTTAATTTCTACTTCTCACTTGCCTTTGGAAAACACTATAAGATATTTCCTCCCCTAGTTCTTTCTTAGACTCAAGTTCTTACAGATAAATGGATATATAGACAGCACATGTGGATGTGGTGTAATGGCCTTAGAAGTGCAAACTCATTTCCTTTTAACCCAAATGCTCCAGAATGGCTGTTCCTGTTTCCTGCAGAATTGCTGAGCCCATCACTGTATTTATTACTAGACAGATATGACCTTATCGTCACTCCTGCTCATTGGGACAATGAGTTATTCAAGCAAAGTACGTATGCCGATTGACACATGGACGACACTGTTGACATTGGTTCCCTCATCTCTCCCTTGCAATATCCATAAGGTTGTCATATCACTCTGCTTCACTTTGCCAGTGCAGATCTTCTGCCCACTAAAGTTAAAGGAGAAATGGGTCCAATTACATAAATTGATTTTATTTATGCTAAGAGTAAGAAATCACAGCAGGTGCCCATCCTGTAAATGATGAATCACAAAATTCTACTCTCGAAACCGATACTATACTACATGTTAACTAACTGGAATGTAAATAAAAATTTGAAGCAAACAGTGAAAAAAGAAGTGACAGCAGATGAAATGAAATACAATTATCTAAACTACCCCCTTCATAGTCTTATTTATCCAGCTGAGATACTTCTGTGACAGAAAAGTATAGATGCCGGGTCCTCGAGGGTCTCCGCATTTCCCTGGAAGGCCAAAAGCAGTAACGCCTCTAAAAATACCCTCACATATCAAAGGGCTTCCAGAATCTCCCTGGAAGAAAACAAGAGAGGTAGTGGGGATCAGCACGGAACATGATCACTGGTAAACGGAAAAAATTCTATTTAACGTGCAACATTCAATGTGGAGTTAAGATCAACCTTGACTTAAATGAAAATTAGTGCTGAAGAGCCCAAAATATTTGGAAATATTTTAATATGTTAAAATTGGCATACTTAATTTATTTATGAACCAGTGAATGTAAAATAAAACTTGTATTGTTGCTTATGTTATCCGATAATTTTGAGACTGATTCTGCTTTAGAAAGGAAGCCCTCCTATTTGTTATTTTCTTAAAATGCTTAATAACTCAAGGGGTAAATGGTCTAATGCAGATGGGATGTTGAAGTAAAGAGTAAGCACCATGTTTTCTAGTTTCTCTAGCACATTAACTGTTTTCCCAAAGGAACAAAACCAAAGCAACTTTTCCCTTCATCCTGTCAAAGAAACAGAAATTGCTCCCCTAAATCCCTTTGGAGCATCTGACACTAGATGAGAGCTCCTGGAAACCAGTGATTATACTTCAGAGCTAATGGGCTCCTCCAGCAGAGAGGCTTCAGTTAGCTGTGAGTCACTGCTTTATGTCCTGACTGTGCCATCTACTGTGTGACCCTGCATGGAACTCTAGAATCAGCATATTTAAATGTATTTGAGATCTAGAGTCCAAAGTGGACATTTCACTGCTCTGGCTTTAGGGAAGATCATGGGTGCTAGACAGATGACCACTGAGGCACATACATAGAGCTCTGAGAATGCCAGGTTCTGAGGGCCCAACTCCTTCCCAGTCATATGAAGGCATCAGCAATCCCTCCTTTTCAGGCAAAAATTGGCCGATGAGTGTATGAACTAAGGAAATATGTGAGAGCCTGGGACCCCTCCCGGACAGATATACGTCACACAGGGCATGAAATTTTCATAATGAGTCCTTTAGGTTTATTTCATCCACGGCCAATTCTAAGGGGGTCTTGGGCACTAAGAGAATGGAAGAATGATCACTAAGCTTTGACCCTAGAGGGTGGCTGTGGAGAGGGACAGGCATACTGGGATGCTGCTTTGGCCTCAGGATGTTTCCTGTGGTTCCAAGGGCATGGAAGTTCTGGGTTCCTGCATTGCCAGCGTGATGGATGAGGGGAGGGGAGGAAGGAGGGAGAGCAAAGGAGAGAAAGTGGAAAGGTATAGAGGACGAATGTTATCTCTTCCTGGGATTTGCCTAGCCTTGGTCCTGAAATCAAGCCATTCAGATTCTGCAGGTGTTTGGACAAGCTTCTGGGAAGAACAGAGCTCCCTGGATCTCTCAGTCTCTGACTCAAACTCCCAGACAACCTACATTGCAACTCCTCTTCAGAGGATGCCCTTACAGGGTCTTTGGGAAAGGTGAGAAATGATAAACTTGGCTTAAAATTTTGTAAGGTGTCTCTGCTACTTCAATCTTTAAGCAGGGCCCTGGCCTGGTGCTTCTCAGGGAACTCTGGGACGGACGCTTGCACAGTCTCTGCATGGGTCACATTTGGAAGTTGTTTCCTGGGGACTGAGCTTGGCTCTAGGGAGCTGTAGAATCTGGCCAGAGATCCGTAGTCAGGCTTGGAAAGGACAGGCATTTCAGACTTGCTTGGTTACATGGCAGGTGAATTTTGAGGGGAGTGTTGAGGTGGGGGAAACAGCACTGAACGCCCTAGAGGAACCCTGACTTCAGCTCTCCTGGATGGTACATATTTCCAAACTGAGATCTGTATACTTTTGTATGAAAAACGAGAAAACAACTGCTTTTCAGTGTCTGTGTGTGTGTGTGTTTATGTAACATCAAGATGTAGTAGGTCAACCCATGCATCTGTAATGAACTCGTTTCTGATGAGCAACTTATTTGAGCTGAGAACATTAATTTATTTGGCGTTTTATAAAATTTCCATTAAAAAAAGCACTAGGACCTTGTGGAAGCCAACGCCGTAACAAGACAAAGCATGATGTGACGTGTTCTTTATCTGCCTGACTTACTCCAACAGCTACAACATGGGATCTTATTTCACTTACGTTGCACGAGTCTTTTCCACCATTGAGGCTGCCGGCACAGATCATATTCAGTCCAATCACAGGATTATAATTATAGTGCTTTTCATCATTGCAGATTCTTCTGTTTATGACGGTGATATTGACTTCTCTCAGAGTGTCAGACTGAGGGGAGTTATTGTGAATTCTTCCCCAGCCTGCGACTCGACACATGGTTCCCGGTTTCACATCATCCCCCCTCTTGGGGAGCCGGAGGATACTCACTTTTTTATTAACTTTTGCTTTTTTCTTCAGCTGTTAGAAGACAATCATGAAGACTTAACAAAATGAGAGCATTTAAATGTTCATATTTCCACTTAAATTCTAGCCCAACCTTTGGCGGACTCCATTATGTAGCTATGGTCTTTAGGTAGAGGGCACAGAGGAAAGAAAGAATTTCCATCTTGGAGGCCAGAGGAGGTTCTGTGACTTTGAAGTCATTTAAAGGTACATACCTGTAAAAGTTTCAGATCCCCCTCATGTGTGTCCGGGTCAAAGCACGGATAGGGAAACTCTTTCTTAACAAACATTATCTGTTTTTCCGACTCCTTCTTGGTGATTGAGTGAGCTCCAAGAATGACCTGGGAATTTTTGTCCCTGAAAACAGACACAACACTATTAACTGGGTTTACTCTTTATGTCAGGAGCTGAGCCTATTAAGTGACAGCCTTACTGTCTCATTTGTAAATATACAATCTGTGGCATTACTTGTTTGTAGCTCAGAAAGAAAAAAACATGTACTTTAAAGAATAAGAAGTTGTTTATGAATCTAGTATCGTCACCATGAGCTTCTTTGTCACCTGCTAAACTAGGTTCTCCGAAAAAACAAGAGAATTCCATGGCATCTAGGCCTCCTCATTCTCCTTGAGCCTTGATAAAGTCAGGTTACCAAATACTGGAAAACAAAGGTCTCAGGAGCCTAGAGATGGAAGTAAAAGGCACCCAGTAGTTATAGAGGAATGCACTGAAGTGATCTTTGTAAGAGAACAACACACTCAAATGGGAAAATTTTCAGAAATATGTCTGCCCGATGAAGGACCCTATTTGCATGGCACTGAGTGTGTCTATATTGGGGGGATGGTGATCTGAAGCAGGGGCCCAGGATTCTTTCTTTGTTTTACTCCCTGCTAAAGGTTCATTTTGGTTAATAAAATCAAAATACTCAGGGGTCCCCTGGCTGGCTCAGTTAAGTAGAACCTGCACCTTTTGATCTCAGGGTTGTGAGTTCAAGCTCCATGTTGGGCATGGAGCCTACTTAAAAAAATACTCTCTGGTGTGTTAATAATTAAGGTTATCATCATTCACAACCTAGTATAAATGAAACCAACCAGATAGTCACACTGTCATTTTTCTATTATGTCAGCTGATGTGAGTTTCACCTAAGAAACTAGAATAGTAGTTTCAGTAGAGCATACCTTGATGATGAAATGTTCTATACATCTGCCCTGTCCAATGTGGTAGCCACTAATCATATGTGGCTACTGAGGGCCTGAATTGTGGCCAGTGTCAACAAGGAACTAAATTTGTAATTATATTTAACTTTAATTTAAATTCATAGATCCACATGTAAATTCAAATAATCAATATGACAGTAGCCACTATATTGGGCAGCCCAGGTTGAGGGGCTTGATTTAGGGAATGGAGGAAAGGCTAGGACTAGAAGAGCTTTGAAGGTAGTGGTCAGCAAGGGTTAAGAGATGGCTAAGGTGTGAGAGAAGTTCATAAAGGTTTTAGAAACAAGCTTTCTTCACTTGACTGTTGTGTTCAGGTTCCCGAGGAGACATTTAATTTTACCCTCCCATACTGTGGTTAATTCTCTCTAGTTATGAAGTCAAGACCAGAAGCAAAGCCTTGCAGCATCCAGACCCAGCAGCTCTATAGAAGTCTGACACAAAGCATGTGGGTGCTTACTGGGGATTCCTCAATGGCTGATACTTTGGGGCCGAGTCTGGGCTTACCTCCCTGTGGGGGTAAAGCAGTTTCCCAGAGATTTAAGTGATGTGAAGATATATGTGAGCTTCCTGTGGTTTTAGTGAGATTTATTCTCTTTATTAATATTCCCCTAAATGAGAATATCTCCACAAACATTTTTCAGAACCCAAGCACTTACAGGACACAGTGAGCTGCTGTCAATACCCAGTCTTCTGCAATCAGGGCTCCAGCACATATTTTTTTTCCTTTAAGTAGCACCATGTAGGGTCTTGAATGAGGACTCACTTGATTTCCTCCAATAATTTCTACACAGAAATCTGTTAAAAAGAAAAAGACAACTCCTATCAGTGCCCACCTTAAAGAGCTCTACTTAAAGTTATGTTCCTAAGACCAGAAATACTTTTCCTGCTTGGAGAGGAAACAGGTGACACAGCATCCCCCCACTCTCCCCTCATGCAGATGTAAATCCCATTCCTGTTGGACTCCCTGAGAGGAGTCTGTTCTTTCATCCATGGAAGCTATGCCATTGGCAGTCTAGGGATTATCAGGCTGGAAATATGCCACAAACTCTGACCTCGAGCCTCAGGGCTTGCAAAGGGCAAAAAGCTGTGCAATGGTTTGGCACAGTTGCTAAGGAGATGCTAGTGATGATGACAACCTTGAGTGCACTCCCCCTTCCTCCCTTCTGGCTGAGTATTAATCTGGTGGAAACAGAATAGTTTTTAGAGGCTGGAAAACTGCCCTTTTGTTTTTGTAAAAACACACAGCTTATAAACTGATAAGCTTTTTGTTGTGCCCCTACCTATAAGTTCTTTGGTCCTTGTGAGACTCTGTTTCATTGAGATTTGTACTCTCCTCATTCATAAGTTGAAGAATAATATCTACTGCCCTGGGGTGCCTGGGTGGCTCAGTGATTGAGCATCTGCCTTTGGCTCAGGTCAAGATCCTGGGGTCCTGGGATTGAGTCCCACATCAGGCTCCCTGTGTGGAGCCTGCTTCTCCCTCTATGTCTCTGCCTCTCTCTCTCTGTGTCTCATGAATAAATAAATAAAATCTTAAAAAATGCATCTATGCCACCTTGGGCTCCCCTTCAACCTGCAGACTGAAATACACGGTTTAACCCAACAGCTTTTCCAATGAGGTAGGAGACGGGAGGAGAGAAGATGCTGGAAGGAGAGAACTGTGCCTTAGTCAAATTTCCTTGATGACAGAGCAGGAGTACAGCTCCTGTTCATTATTAGAGACAATAGGCCTGCACACAGGCATACCACCCATGATGGTTTAGCAATCCCGTGCCTCTGTGATACACATTTAGTCCTTCACCTCCTGTGCCAGATGTTCTTGGATTCTCCTAAAATATTTCTTTTGGCCACTGGCTGAGACTCATGGTTTCTTAAATAGGGCACAGTGCCTTTTGCTCCCTTAATAATGCCGACTCCCTGCCAAAGTCACAGTAAGATGCCAAAAGATGAGGGCGAGGGAAGGGGAAGAATGGTCCTGAGGGCTCCAATTTCCAGAAGCATGTTGGGAAGGGGAAAGATGAGGCTTTAACAGTTAAAGGACAAGAAGCCCAGAAAACTTCCCTCCCATATCAGCTTTTCCTTGGGTGAGTCATGCATGGAAAGATTTTTAAAGGTGCATCTTTGGACCTTGTGGGTTGCAGAAGTCATAAACTCAATAGAATAACTTTATTTGACAGAATCACTTGCTTGGTGAGCACATCCACCAGCCTCAGAAAAAAAAAAAAAAAAGTCAACATCTGCAACCAATCATCCCTAAAAGGGTAAAGGTAGAGGTTAGAGCAGGTGAGAAACTTTTGGAAACTAGCAATTCTTGTTCCTCACCCAGAATCAAAATAAATGAGAATCTCGGGAGCTGGGGCTGGATGTAAGTATTGTTTAAAAAGACCTCCAGAGTATTCTAATGTGTGGCAGAGTTGAGACTGCTGGGCCAGAGCATCAAGTCTTACTTTGCTCTATCTATCCTTTTTATGGGCCCACATTGCTCTCTTTGACCACAGGAAACAAAGCATTGCAGAACAAGCTGCCTTTGTTGTTTCCGTTTAAGAAAAGCTGTAACTGGATTTTTTAAATCTACTCTGTTTTCAATGTTGTGGAGGATTTAACATGCCTGAACACAGTCATACTATGCCATGCTTATGCTATGCCTGCCCTTTTGTCCCAAATGTGCTGCAATCTTGTTATTTTAAAAATTTCTTCTCATTTTTAGGTGCAAGATAAACCATAGAACTTTCTTGGGAATTCCTGGTGAGACAGGTTTTTGCACCAACCCCTGACCACCATTCCCACCTCCAAAAGTTGACAGACCTTGGGATGAAGCCATGGTTGCTTCTTGTCAGTGCACTTTAGGCAGCCATAGAGCAGAAGGTTTTCAAGGAAAATCTAAAGCCACTCAGGGGCTATAACCCATCTTCTGATAATGCCATGAGCTTCACAGCATTTCAGATTGATGCCCATGTAGTTCATCTAAAACCAGGCATGTTGATTACTACTTAGTATGCCAAAGAATTAACGTAATACAAAATATCATAGCACTTCCAAAGAGTCAGTGTGGTGACATTCCCAATGGCACACTAGCCTAGAGAAATGATATAAATTCAGATCGTTTCTGATTTGTTTTGGGTGACCTAAGTCAAGTCAGGTTTTTTTTTTTTTTTTTTTTTAACTTTTGTTTAGAACCATCTAGGTATTTTCTGCAGCAAGAAAGGAAAGAACGCCACTATTCCTTTCCTGAGAGGTACTATCTATTTTCCTCACTCATGCATTTTTGTTTATTTGGTTGCGTTGACATTGTCTTTTTGGCAACTTTCAAGTCATAAATTGGCAGCAGTAAGCACCAGTGGTTCTATTATTTTTTTGTGAAGAAATTTTAAAGAGGAAAGAAAGATTTTTTTCCTTCTAAAATAAAGATATAGAACCCAAGGGAGAATATTAAAGCATGGGGAACAAATATCTCCTCTTATATCTACCTATTATTGCCAAAAGTTTGCTGAAAGTCTGCTCCACTTTGCTTGATGGATATAATGGAAATGATGAGAATCAATCTTACCTCCAGGAACCAGCAGGAGAAAAATAGCAATGGAGAAAGAGGATGCCGGAAACGTGCAGGAGTTCCTCATTGTGGCTGCTGTCCCCACATCAATCGGCATGGAAATCTGTGTTAGTTCTTGACTGACTGTATCTATATATTGAGGGTACAAAGGATGTGGTTTTCTTTCTTTCCAATTTCAAAGTTGAGCCTTCAGAAATGAAACACAAGTGAGAACAGTGAATAATTGCTCATAACCAGTGGGTATGCTTTCCTATGCTAGGACAGCTGAGGGAGGAAAGGACAACTCTGTAGTGTGGGTGGGGGCGAGAGGACCTTCTTGCCTTCAGAACACAGTCCAAAAAAGAGACTCTAACATGTCTCGGGAGGAATTTGGAGGATTCTAGCTTTCATCAGCAGTAATACCGTCTTCCATATCCTCTAATGGAACTGTTGCGATTTAAATTAGAGCTTTGAAAAAAAAAAAAAACTGGTCAGCAACCACAGTTTTTTCTAATTATCTCCTTGGGTTATATAAGGACTAACAGGACAAGGGCAAGTGGAGATGCAGGAGAGAGTCTTATTTATTAATAAGCTCCTGCTAGATTTTCCTTCCCCATTTTGTGGAGGATAATTTATTGTGCCCCTCTCTGAAGTCTGTGGCAGGTGTGGAGACAGAGAAGGTGGGGGTAGGGAGTGTCTGGTCTTTTCAGCTCTCTGTGTTTCCCTTGATTGTTTGATTATACATCTTGAGATACAAGAAAGATACTGAGTTTCCCTTTCCTCCCATCCTCCTTCCCTTTCTCTTTCCCTCCCTCTCCCTGCCCCACTTTCTTCCTTCTTTCTGGATTTAGATAAAGGAAAATGGTAGTCAGACATGGCTATTTTGTTCTAACACTGAGGAATGTCTTTCTTTAAGACAGATGAACCTCAGTCCCTCAAGGAACAATATATATATATATATATATATATTTTTTTTTTTAAGGAACAATATTCAATATGCTTTTTATTGCAAATATGTTTTTTTTTCTGAGCTAAGGATGTGGTCTTTATTATAATACATATGGTTATATGTTCTTTCAGGGTGTTTGGTGTTACACCAACCATCTCCAGAGTTAACATGCTGATAACTCAGACTAGTGGTTTTTCAGAAATCACATGATCATTTGAGGGATCCCTACTGAGACCCCTATGTTTCCTTTTCTCCAGAGATTACTAGTGCATCAAAAGTTAATCATTTCTGGTAATAGCAATGGGCTATCCAGCCTCCGATTCTGGTAAGTAATTTTAGTGAAGACTTAAAGTTAAACTTGATTGACTATAGCTACCAAACATTTCTCAAAGGAAACAGTGACAAACCTGTTTTTTGTTGTTGTTGTTGTTGTTGTTGTTGTTTTTTAATGTGAACATGGTAGCCATTCCCTCATTCATGTTGAGTTTTAAGACCCTTATGAAATATATTTTATATACCACTAATTTTACCCATGTAAAATTTATAATTCAACAAAATTATATTTCAAAATTTATAATTCAATTTTTAGTATATTTACTGAGTTGTGCAACCATTTTAGAACATATTCATCATTCTGCAAAGAAGCTTTGTATACATTAGTGGTCACTATATAACCCACCAGAGTTACCATATAATCCAGATGACTGAGTTATATGGTAACTCTAAGTTTCATTCTGAGGAACTTCTAAACTGTTTTCCAAAGTGGCTACACCATTTTATATTCCCATTGACATTGTATGAAGGTTCCAATCTTCAACATTGTAGAAGGTTTGTACATTATTGTTAATACTTGTTGTTTGATAATTGCTATTCTAATGGGTGTGAAGTAGTATCCCACTACTTTCATGGTTTTGATTGGCGTTTCCTAAAGGACTAATTATGAGCTTCTTTTCATGTGCTACTAGCCATTTATCTCTCTTTGTTGGAGAAATGTCTATTCAAATATTTTGCCTTCTAGGGCAGCCCGGGTGGCTCAGGGGTTTAGTGCCGCCTTCAGTCCAGGGCGTGATCCTGGAGACCTGGGATGAAGTCCCATGTTGGGCTCCCTGCATGGGGCCTGCTTCTCCCTCTGCCTGTGTCTCTGCCTCTCTCTCTCTGTCTCTTTGTCTCTATGAATAAATAAATAAAATGTTTAAAAAAACCCCAAATATTTTGCCTTCTAAAAAATGGGGTTATTTATCTTTTTATTATTGAGTTGTAAGTGGTCTTTACACATCCTGGATAGGATTCACTTTTAAGATACATGATTTGCAAATATGTTCTCCTAGTCTAGGGGTTAATCTTTTATTTTTTCTTGATAGTGTTTTTTAAAGCACAGAAGTTTTAAATTCTGGTGAAGTCCAACTTACCAACCTCTTTTGTCTTGTGTCTTTGTTGTCACATTCTAAGAAATCACATTCTCTTTCATCTCAAAGCACAGCAACTTACAAGTAGATTACTAATGAGACAAGAATATATAACTCCCTTTACTCTTACCCTGAATGTGAAGTCACAGTTCCTTCCAGTGAGATTTTTCCCTTTTTTATCTGTTGGTGTCTCTATCAAAGGAACTGAATTAGTCTCCAGAATTAGAAACCTTGAAATAATAAACACAAACAATTCATCATTATTCCTCCTTTTTGAATCTGGTCTGGGTCACTTATGTCTTTTTTGGTCTATCAGTGACACTGACCTCTCTCAAGGTATTCAAAATTGTGCACGAGTCTCATTTGGTGCTTTCTTATCCTGCTGCATCATACCTGGTGTGAGGTGTGACATTTCCTCCCATTTTTCGTAGCTTAAGTATTCCTACAGTTTTATAGTAGTTTTACCTTCCAGCTAGAAAACAGGAGATGCAGTTTTAGTCAAGGACAGCAGTAACACAACCCAGAAAATAGCTCTGATTAAAATATATGCCGTGCTTATTCAGTATGTTGTAATCAAGGACATGGCTGAAGACATGTTCTGATAACTGACAATCAGCAATTGATTTTTTTTAATGTTTCAAGTTTTTACTTAAATTCTGGTTAGTTAACATATAGTGTAATACTAGCTTCATGAGAATTCAGTGATTCATCACTTACATATAACACCCAGGGCTCATCATAAAAAGTGCCCTCCTTAACACCCATCTCCCATTTAACCCATCTCCCACCCACATCCCTCCAGCAAACCTCAGTTTGTTCTCTATAGTTAAGAGTCTCTTATGGTTTGCCTTCCTCTCATTTTTCCCCCTCCCCTCTATGTTCATCTGTTTTCAGCAACTGATTTCTAAAAAGTCAACCATGCATTTGCAGGCCTGTGTCGCTAGGCTAGTCTAGGCCATCAGTTCTGTTGGCCTGTCAGTGATAAAATTATATTGGTGGTCGATGACAGTTCTGTGTTTGAAAAGCTGCTGTGGAGAACTCAATATTTATTATTTATTTATTTATTTATTTATTTATTTATTTATTTATTTATTTCTCAATCTTTATTTAGATTGTCTTAGGTTTGTGAATAGATGGGTACTGAGACCAATGAAAGAAAACCAGGGCTTCTGGTGCAGGGGGGCAGGGTGCAAAAGGGGCAAGAGTCTTCATCTGCCACATCAGTGGAAATGTGGTTTCCCCACTTCTGAACATGTACAAACCACCCTGAGGGTCTCATCGGCCTTTGAGGGCTTGCCTACACTCTGCTTTTCCATTTGCCAAGCCTCTTCTTGGCTTACCACCTTTTCAAAAAGGCTTGGCTTACCACTCTTTTCAAAAAGTCAAGACAAGGAGAGTAGCCAGTGTGATCAGGGTTGAATACACAGTAGAAGGAGACAATTCTTGTTCTTTCTTTTTCTCTTGCCTCAAGCTCAGTTTGAAACTGTAGAGGGTCTTGGTATTATGGACCTCCAAAAAACAAAGAATGCAACAGTAGTGACCACTGTCACATTCCTAGCACTGCACTGTTTTCAGCCCTCACTTCCTGACCTTTGACTGTCCCCACTTCCACAGGGGCCTCTCTGAGTAGCTGGTGCTCCCAGCCCTCACTTTGCTAACACTTAGAAGCTGAAACAGCCACAAGGGCAAGCCTTTCCATAGAACATTGAGTCACATGCCCACATGCACCTTCCTTCCTTCTCTCCCACTCATGCTTTCTTACAGGCTTCATGCTTGTTTTCTGGTTGGATAGACAAAGAAGAAGGAGAACCCTTAAAGGGACTTTTGATCTTATTTTAAAATATATATTTTTAAAGATTATTTATTTATTTGACAGAAAGTAGGGCGAGGGGGGGAGGCCCAAACAGTGGGAGTGGCAGAGGGAGAGGGAGAAGCAGGCTCCCCGCTGAGCAGGGAGCCTGAGGTGGGGCTCCATCCAAGGACCCCAAGATCATGACCTTAGCTGGAGGCAGATACCTAACTGACTGAGCCACCCAAGCACCATGGGACTTTTCATCTTAATGAATGGATTATAACTGGAGTCTAGGAAACCTGTATGCATAGGCACATTCTTCTCACAAGCACACAGAAGAGCACTGAGTATACCATTATGTTTAACCCTGGAAGGATAACCATGTTGAAATCCTCACACCTCTTTCTGGTTTCTCCAGCACTTTCACCCTAATGGCCACAGGGGTAGCGGAAGTGAGAGGGAGTTTCCAGACTTTCTTCTAAGAACACAAACCCTTCACCTCCCCTACTCTGTTCTACCTCCTTAAAAAGATAAGAAATACAAATCCTGAAGGAGACCTGACCACTTCTACTACTTGCATGAAACCTGAGTCCAAAATCTCTAGCCTCCTCTTGATTATCGTTGCCACTATCTGGATTATTTCTGACCCTTATGAAAAATTATTCAGGAAATATTTATTGAGAGCCTAGATATACCACGTATTACTCTAAGTGTGGAGGACATAGACCTAAAAAGACAAAAATACTCATTCTGTGGAGCTTACATTGCAGTGAGGGAGACAGACAAACAAACACCATCAAAAGTATATCAGAGGTAACTGATAGGGAGAAAAATGCAGCAGAGAAGGAAGGGGGGTTGGGGGGGTGGGAGGGAGTGTGGGGAGAGGGGAGTTGCCTTTCACTGCCCAGGGATTAAAGCATGGGGAGGAGGGGTTGCCCTGACAGAAAGGTCCCCCCTGATGTCCTGGAAGATAGTGTGGGGAGTCATGATGTAAGTGTCAGGGGGCAGCGAATGTGAGGGGAGAGCTCTGGGGCTTTCTATTTCCTCTTGATGCTGGAGTTGTGTGGATCCCCTGAGTTCTCTCTTACCTCCTGCTGGACAAGTTCTGTATCAATTCCCTTTGGACGAATGTGAACCTTATATTCACACTCTGCCTTCCAACCCTGCCTTCTCTATTCTTCTCTGTGCAGGGCAGCCAGACAATCAAGTCTAAAAACCAGTCTGATCAAATCACTGTCCGGCTTAAAATACTTTCCTGTTTCCTTCCCCATAAAGTTCAAATCTTACCACGGTTTCCAATGCTTGGCCCCATGGTCCTCTGTTCTGTGTCCCCTCTTTCTCCAATGCTTGGTTCCATGGTCCTCTGTTCTGTGTTCCCTATTTCTCAAATCTCATGAGAATTCTCTTTTCTCTCCTACTTCTTCCGAATAAATTTTCCAGAAAGACTCTTCTTAGCCACTCTGCTCTTCCTGCCTGGAAGCTCTTTTCCTCCCTTTTTCTTGCTTATCTTCTCTAGAAGATATTCTCTAAAAAAACTTCCCTGACTACCTTCTTGGTTATCACTGCCACTGATGAGAAAAAAATCAGAGCTATCCACTTATTTGTCTCTCCCACTAGTGTGAGAGTGCTTTTAGGGCACGACCAAAGTACTATGTATCTCTAGAGGAAGAGAAAAGCAGAATGGCACTCACAGCTGGATCTTGATTTTTCCTGCTGATCATAAACCCTCTGAAAGATCACCAATATCAGACAAGGCGAGCAAAACCAAGAGCAAAACTCTGCAGTCATGTGTGAGCAAAGGCAAAAACAAGCTCAATGGGTTCATCACAGAAGTGACCACTGACTAAAATGAGTCACTACTGCTAGTTAAATATGGTCTCTCTTTATTCTTTCTGACTTCTAGGTAAGTAAGATTCATGAGGATGCCCAGTCAGAACTATCCCACTTCTTGACAACACTCAGTTTAAGGCAAACCCTCTCCCAAGCTGCCTGACACACGCCTAAATCCCATGATAAGACCCATCCAACTCCCACTTACTGAGCCACCCCGTGGGTCCTCAGTATAGAGCTTCCCTTGCTGAGAAAGCTTCAACAAGCCAAGTTTGACTTGACTGCAGGTGAGTTCACCATTTGGATTGACAGGTCCTATCCTAGTAGGACTTTTCCCAATAGCTACTGAGAACATCTCTAGCAATAGTGCTGGGTCACAACTGTGCTTCTTACCTGTGCTTTCACACTGGCCAACCTTGGCTGTGAGGACCTTGACAGAAAAACTAGTTTCAGGTGCAAGTCAAAATAATTCTTGAAAGAAGTGCGAAGTTTGAAGGAGTTGAAGATCCCCTTCAATGACTGTGAACCACAGCACCAATAGGTAATTGCCATTCATTCATCACACAAAACCATATTTTTAGGGAACATGAACTTGAGAATATTCACAAACTCTTATAATCCTTTTAGATTGCATTTTCTTTCCAGTTTAACGTGTTGCTTTCCCTTTCCCCTGTCTCTGCCTCTCTGCAGCCCCACCAGACTATTCTCTGTTGTCTCACCTTTATGCCTTCGGCCTGTTTATGTTTTGTGAAATGACCCTCTTCCTTTTCCTGTCTCATGGAGATTAGTCATTTTTGGCTTTAAACTTCAGAGTCCTTTTGACAGTCCCTCTCCCTGCAGTTCCTCAAAGTGCCCTGAGAATGTCAAGAGTTCAGAATACTTATAGGTGATAGCAGGTAGTGGCCAACAGTCAGTGTCTCAGACCAAATCTGCTACACAGGTTTCCAGCCCTTTGATTAGAGCTGTGTAGCATCTTGTGTGAGATGAGGTTTCATTTCTTTGTGTAATCACTCACAAGATACTGCAAAAATGGAAAGGCATCCAGAGTGAAGTCCAATCTTCCCCTCACTGTCTGATTCAGCAGCTAGGATATTGAGAGCCTGCTTAGATTATTATAGTTGAAAAAATGTCTTATGAGTTACACA
The DNA here is from genome assembly GCF_003254725.2 of Canis lupus dingo. Lineage (NCBI taxonomy): Eukaryota > Metazoa > Chordata > Mammalia > Carnivora > Canidae > Canis > Canis lupus. The sequence goes on along the minus strand of NC_064244.1, from coordinate 41,092,268 downwards.
GGTACCTGACTAAGTTAAGGCACATTTATATTTCTTTTTTTAAAGATTTTATTTATTTATTCATGAGAGACACACAGAGAGAGGCAGAGATATAGGCAGAGGGAGAAGCAGGCTCCTCGTGGCGAGCCTGATGTGGGACTGCATCCCAGGATCCTAGGATGACGACCTGAGCCAAAGGCAGATGCTCAACCACTGAGTCACACAGTGCCCCAAGGCACTTTTGCATCTTAACCCCAGGAAAAAAGAAAAAGTGACCTTTGGGGCTCTAGGTTACATCCTGGGTGTTCTGGCTGGGAATAGAGGGCTCATGGGGACAATGAGTTTCCCTCCTTCTTCTTCCTCCCTTTACTTCCCTCCTTCCAGGTAATTCCTGGGCATGATTGTCAACATGGCTGGAGATTTCACAGTTTTGCCCAGGAGAGTCTGAGTGATCTATAAAGAAATAAACCCCACTGCTTTGGTCTCTTGAGCCTGTGTGAGCCCAGATCACTGAATCATCTGGTTCTGCCCTGAAGACAATGAATGGTACACCTTGAGCATCATAAAGCTATCAGTTTTTAGTGGCTTTTATTTATTTTTCTCTTTCCCCTTTAGTTGTTGTTATATATACAGAAAACAAGGCAAGACAGATGAGGTAAAATAGGAGTGTGGCTATAAAATATATGTTGCAGCCCAACAACACACGTTAATTAATGTCCCCAGCAGGGAAGGGCAAAAAGCAAATCCATTAAGCATACTTTTGCTTGTACTTCTAATCTTAGAGCCTGAAAGCCTGAAATCACAGCAGGACCTTTTTCCTGAGCAATTTAGACAGAAATTCATTTTTTATCTGTGCCATTATTCCACAACTTTTTTTGGATGACTTCTGCAAAGATGAAGAAAACATAGTCCTTCCCTTTAAAGAGCTGCATAATAGGAAGACACAAAAGACAAAACTGTGGACAAATACACAAATGACTACAATATTGGACAGTGTGCTGAGTGCCTTGGGAGTATAAATGAGGAATGGAAAGAATTCAGAGACATAGCAAATCCAGTTGGTAGGGAGCCTGGAAAGTCTTCACGAAGAATGCTGATTTATTTACTTATTTATTTTGGAAGGAGATTGAAAGAAATATGAGATGTTAGCAGGCAGGGCAGGAGACTTCAGGTTCAGGTAGATGTAAGTAAAAGGCAGACAGTCTGGGATTATGAGACTGACATAGGTGGCTCATAGAGAAATGGTGAACACAGCTGCATGAGTTATCATGTGTCAATGCCTTTGGAATCCAGGCTTGACACTTACCTAGTCCTTAAAATGAAAAGTGTTAGCAACGTGGTATTTTTAAAGCGCCAGCTTGACTTGCTATTCTTGTAATAGTTCAGGTTCACTTTTTTGTAGCTTCTACAATTTTCCACGATATCTCTGGATAACAGAATCTTGAATTAAAACAATGCTTCTCTTTGCCAAGAATTCAAAGCACCGTTAATACAGTATCCATCTCCTTCCTACCCATGGGAGGTAGGAAGCATCAGGCAACAAAATCTCTTTTCTTAAAGCTCAAAACACAAAAAGATTAAAGATTACATCACACAGCACAGATTGGAGAGAAATCATATTCTCTTCTTTCTGCCATTGCTAGTCTGTTCTTTTCCTACCTATAAGCTGTATTGTCTCAGTATCAGTACCCAATGTTCGGTACAACGTTGTTGATGTTAAAAATCTCACAATATTTCATGGAAAGATTCTAATTTGGACTGATAGTTTAGTAAGTTATATTAAGGAAAACAATCAACAACTACAGTAACAATAGTAATAACACTCTCTATGTTTTCCCAGGCACTGGTTAGCTCCAGACTGATGTTAACTATAATGCAAAGTAGGTGTTGTGATTCCCCTGTAGAAGTAAGGACCATTAAATTTAGATAGGGCAGCTAACATGCCCAAGTTCATACAACTAATAAATGGCAATGCAGTGTTCTAACCCAACTCCACATCAACTTTTCATTGTGAAGTGCTGTTTTCCTAAAGTAGTGGCTCTTTAACCTTTTTTCCCCATTTTTTTGATTTGTTTTTGAAGTACAGAGCCCTTTGAGAATCTGGTAAAGTCTAGACACACACACACACACACACACACACACACACACACACACACACACATATACCCAAATACTTGCATACTGTTTTTGGGAAATTCACAGACTTCTTGATGTCTGTCCATGGCCTTGAAGGAGCTCATGGATCTCACTGTTAAGAATCCTAGCTCTGAAGATATCTTTGAGCTCTAGACAGCATAGTGTGTGTGTGTGTGGTAATGAGCATGAACTCTGGGTTTGGATCCCAGTCCTACTAGTAGATGACGTCAGTAAATTTAATTAACCTCTCTATGCTTCTTAGTTTCCTCATATGTAAAATGGAGCTGATAACAATGATACCTAAAAAGATGAAATATTAATGTATATAAGTCACATAGAATACTGCCATACTAATTGTAAGTTTCATTAAATGTTGGCAAATAAATGTGTATTTGGACTGGATTATTTTACACGGATGTTACTGCTTTCTTCACCATCCCCACCACTGGAAGCAAACATGAACACGTTCTGAAACCAAAAGTTTGAAGATTTATCTGAGAGCTGTGACTATTCAGTCGTATTTATATGACTGAGAGGTCCAGTTACTAAGTCATCTGTCCATCCTCAACTTAGTGGCTTTGATGATTGTTAACTGATAGACCTGGCTCTGTAGATCTGACCTGAATTTAGGAGAGTCATAAGATATAGTTAATGTGTTCATATTTTACCTTAGACAAGAAGGGCACATTTTCGCCTTAAAAAGTCAATATGCCTTTTTGATAGCAAAAACAAATGGTCACATTAGAAACTACTGGAAATTAGCTCTCTTTTGTCTGGACTGCCAACATGCTATCCAGACTGAGGAAGACTTGAAAATGTCAAGACCACGTGAGCCATGGCCAAGGCCATGTTGGCAAGCATTGGAAGCACCCAAGAGGCCAGGGTAATGTTGGTGGCATGCATCACCACAGGATCAACTTAGACAAATATCACCCAGGTTACTTTGAAAAAGTTTGTATGAGACATTGACACCTAAAGAGGGGCCAGAGCTTCTGCCTGTCAACCTTGATAAACTGTGGACCTTCATCAGTGAGCAGATTCAAGGACATGCTGCCAAAAATAAGACTGGAGCTACTCCTATCATTGATGTGGTACGATTGGGCTACCACAAAGCTCTGGGAAAAGGAGAGCTCCCCAAACAGCTCGTCATCATGCAGGCCAAACTCTTCAGTGGAAGAGCTGAGGAGAGATGAAGGGTGCATAGGGGGCCTGCCCCCTGGTAGCTTGAAGCCATGTAGAGAGAGGTTCATTTAATGCTACCAATTGAAAAACCCCTCAAACTATTGGAAATTAAATTCTTATTTCTTATTTATTTTTACACAATGTTAAACATAAATGGAAACAATATGGAATTTTATTTTCTCGTGAGTGAAACTAAAAAGCATATGAGAGAATGTCTTACTTCCAGGAATTAGAGATGTAAGGAGGTAGGGAAGTGAAAGGACATGGATTTTCATGGAGCTATTACCTACATAGGGAGACCAATTCCTTTCAGGTATTGACATTAGTGATGAAGAATAAGACACAAAGGGCGTGGGTTTTTTTCTGTCTTTTTCTTTCTCTGCTATGCTGCTGAAGATCTTGGTGTCTTATTACTGAGAAACATAACCTTATTTTAGCGATGGTGTGGTGGTTACTTACTTGTCTTGCAGATAAGGTCATTTCCTCTGGGCTTAGACCTCTTCTACCTTAAAAGGGAAATGTGAGGCTGCGGAGACTGTGGTAAATTAAGAGCGTGTGACAGAAAACTCTTCTTTTGACAATTTTTTCACTTTCAAATATGAGTTCATTTTAAAAAGCTGAGTATTTAAGTATATATCAGAAATTATTTGGAAATATCATCTTTAAACCTCCTCTTTCTGGTGGAGAAAGGATATATAGGTGATACACTCATTGTTGTGGCTGCCGGGTAATCAATCATCAAGGAAAAACTGAAGGGCGGTTCTGAATTCACACCATTCAACTATAAAGGCACTAAATGAAGATACAGATGAATGTTTATATCTGTGTAGAAATGAGAGACTTTGAAATATGACATTAAAGAATTTAGATATCAAAAAATACTGACAGATTTAATTATAAAGAGTTAAGGCTTCTGTACCTTAAAACATAAAACACAAAATCAAATTGCAAACTTTCCTCTTTTTAAAAAAGTATTTAATTAATTAATTTGAGAGAGAGAGCAAGAGGGAAGGGGCAGAGGGAGTCTGAAGTAGACTCTGTGCTGAACACAGAGACTGATGTGGGGCTTGATCAAAACTGAGAGATCATAACCTGAACCAAAACCAAAGAGTTGGACATTCAACCAACTGAACCACGCAGGTGCCCCAAAATGCAAACATTTTCAATAAATGTGACATAGATGGATATTTTTATAATGTAGTAAGATGAACACCTGAGAAGAAAAAAGATTAGAGAATTTGAACAAGTAATTTCTCAAGAAGATATAAGGATGGATGCTCTATTCCTAGACTATGGAGGAATACATAAGCACACAACACAGATTATTGATAATATGAATGCAGTTTAAAACACTTAGGCACTATTCAGCTGAAAATAAAAAAACACAAAAAGGACTCTGTTGTTGGAAATTCTCATGTGTTGACAGTTATTTCAAATTGTTACTGTCTTTCTGGAAGGCGACATAAGTGTTATTAAATTATGCACAATCTTTGAACTAAAAAACCATTTCCATAAATTTAAAAAGATTGTGAGGTGTAGAAAAATTTATCTGTAAGGAGTTCCATTGCTTTATCATTCTGTAATGAGAAAAAATTGAAAGTGGTCTAAATGCCCCCAAATAATTAAGTAAGCCTATTAGTTTCCCCTTGCTACTATAACATATCACAGTGGTTTAACACAACACAGATATATTGTTTTATAGTTCTGTAGGTCAGAAGTCTGATGGGAGATCTCACTGGACTCAAATCAAGGCACAGCAAGGCTGCATTCCTTTCTGGAAGCTCTAGAGGAGAATCTATTTTCTTGTCATTTCTAGCTTCCAGAGGTCACCTGTGTTTCTTGACTTGTAGCCCACGTGGAGCCTCAAAGCCAGCAATATCTAGTGGGGTTTTTCTCACAGTGTATCGCTCTGACACCGACTCTTCCACTTTTAAAGATGCCTGTGATTCCACTGGGCCCACCTAGATCACCTCTCTATATTAGGGGAGCTGATTAGCAACCTTGATTTCATCTGAAACCTCAATTTCCCTTTGAGTAGTAAACATATTTACAGGCTCCAGGAATTGGGATGTGGCATCTCTGGGTGGGTGGGGAGCATTATTCTGGATGCCATAATTTGTAAGTTATACTTCATCTATACAACAATTCTAGGCAACTATTAAATAACATGGAAAGTGATCACAAAATGTTGCTGTGTCAAACAAGTCTTTGGTGTCACCACAGATCTTCTTGGCCTCTGGTAAGTCCATCCACAGACACTGACCACTTGTTCTTCCTCAGCTCCTCTGTGGAGACCCATTCTGTATGTGTGGGACTGTCTTCACTGGGCCCTGGCACCACCACCAGTACCGGCACCAGCTGACAGCACCTTGCCTCATGCCTGCATCATGATACAGCTTTTGTTTCCCATCCCTGGCTTCCTCCTCTCTTGCTGAGACTCAGGAAGTGTATGATCCAGAAATGCAGGGTGATCAAGCCTTTTTAGGAAATCTATTGATTAGTAGGAGTTGGCATCTAGTGGGTAAATTCTCTTCTCCTCCACTTTCTTCCCATAGGGTATTCTTTGAAGCAGGAGTTCTCAGGGCTTTTGGAAGACTGCCTACTGCCTGAGCAATCAGTTCTTGTTGCCAGGAGGTTTTCCCATCCAGCTATGCATCCTTGGACTGGTATTTCTCCTCAACACTCTTCTCCCTCCACAACTTTGATTTCTTAGGGAACTATAAGGAGAAGTTCAGTGTTTCAGTGTCAAGTGGTGGGAGGTGAGGGTGGATAATTAGGAACTTTATGCAGAAATCTTAGCACCATGATAAATAAATTATGTGGGCTATGCCAGGGACAATGGGAAGTGAGTGAAGGAGGAGGCTCCTCCTTTAATGAGAGGCTCAGGATTCTATCCTTATTAAAGAGAGGCCACTCTGGCACCAATGTGGGTAGTGACAGCTCCAGAATGTCTGTATATGAGAGGATTAAGAAACAGCAATTTGTTGGAAGGTGGAGATTTGGAAATTGTCTTGGAGTAATGTTTATACAGCAAGACCCAATTTTTACCTAGAATGAGCACTTATTGAGCAGGTGGGTGCTTGTTGGGAAAAATTGGCATAAATTCATGTTTGGGGTGAATGCTATCACTGATGCAGGAGGGAGGGAGGGAGTTGACACACAAGGCCACTAGTTAGGAAATTGCTGTCCAGGTTGGAATTGACTGAAACTGTGGAGATGGAATGGAAAGGACAGGATAAGTGGGAATAAAGTGAGCTTTTTTTTTGTTTTTTTTTTTTTTTTAGTGATAGTGAGTTCTCTACAAAGAGACGAGGCCCAGGAAGGGGGGTCTGGTCTGGATAGAGGAGATGGCAGTAGGCTCTTATATTTATTTCCACTGCCTCATGGTGTGGGACTTGGGCACCTCTATCCCCTGCCTCACAAATGTGGGAATAGGATTTCCCGAAGTGGGGCAGGTGGGAGAGTTGGATAATTATAACTTCTTTGATTTTCTGAATTTTGGACTTAGAGTGAACTTTGTCATGAGAAGAGACTTTTATCTCTTTTAGTAATATCTTTCTGGTCCTCATTCAGTTGGTTAGATATAGTCTACGGCCAGAGCTTTCTATGTGGTGGGTTTTCTAGGTGATGTAGCTACCAAATCAATATCCTCCCTCACTTCTCCAACCCCCAGCTCTACTATAACTGCCTCACTGCCATTATATCCATTGCTACCATTGGGACAGTCTCATTCATTTTCTTTCTTTTTTTTTTTTTAAATTTTTTTATTTAAATTCAATTTGCCGGGTCGTAGGGCAGGTCTATTTTTAACTCTTTGAAGAACCTCCACACAATTTTGCAGAGTGGCTGCACCATTTCACATTCATTTGGGGAATACAAATAATAGTGAAAGGGAATAGAAGGGAAGGGAGAAGAAATGGGTAGGAAATATCAGAAAGGGAGACAGAACATGAAGACTCCTAACTCTGGGAAAAGAAGTAGGTGTGGTGGAAGGGGAGGAGGGCGGGGGGGGGGGGTGAATGGGTGACGGGCACTGAGGAGGGCACTTGATGGGATGAGCACTGGGTGTTATTCTGTATGTTGGCAAATTGAACACCAATAAAAATAAATTTATTATTAAAAAAAGGAAAAAAATAAATTCAATTTGCCAACATATAACTCCTGTGCTCATCCCATCAGGTGCCCTCCTTAGTGCCTGTCACCCAGTTACCCCATCTCCCCACCTCCCCTTCCACAACGCTTTGTTTCCCAGAGTTAGGAGTCTCTCATGGTTTGTCTTCCTCTCTAATTTTTCCCCACTCCCACTCATTTGCTTTCTATCTTCTTTACAACCATGTTATTGAGGTATACAATTTCCATAGCATGGAGTTCCCTGATTAAATGTACAATTCATGATGTCACAAAAGGCAAGATGGCATTCTTTTTGATGGCTGAGTAATATTCTCTGTGTGTGTATGTGTGTGTGTATGTGTGTGTGTCTTTATCACCCCCAAATCCCATCTTTATCCCCCAAACAAATAAAAAACAAAAAGAATCATAAATGCAGAAGACAAACTGTTGGTTGCCAGAAGGGAGGGAACTGAGAGGATAGGAGAAATAGATGGAGGGATTAAGAGGTACAACCAGTTACAGAAAAAGTAAGTCATGGCGATGAAAAGTACAGCACAGAATATATAGTCACTAATGTTGTAATAATGTGTCTGGTGACAGATGGTGACTTAGCCGAACCTCGTGAGTGTAGCTTAGTGTAAAGGATTATGAATTCATTACATTGGACACCTGAAACTAATATAACATTGCATGTGAGCTCTATTTCCATAAAACAATGTATAATTCAACACTTTTTGAAATAGAACTATTAATATTTAAAGTTGTGGTAAAATACATAACCATATTTTGCCTTTTTAACCATTTAGGATGCACAGCTCAGTGGCCTGAGTCACATTCACAAAGCTGTGCCAGTTTCAACTTCCAAAATTTCTTAGTTGCTGGAAATAGAACCTTTGTAATCATTAAGCCACATATCCACAATCCCGCCTCCCTCCAGCCCGTTGGTAACCTCTAATCCATGTTCTCTCCCTATGAATTTGCCTCTGCTAGATATTTCCCAGAGTGGAATCCTACCATATTTGCCTTTTGTCTGGCTTATGTCACTTAGCATAACATCTTCAAGGCTCATCCAGTTGTAGGATGTATCAGAGCATCTTCCTCTTTACGGATGAGCAGTATTGCATTGTGTGTATATAGCACATGTTTTTTATCCCCTCATCTGTGGACCTCTGAGCAGTCTCCACCTTTAGGCTATTATGAATAATGCTGCAGTGAACATTGGTGTACAAGTATCTGAGTCCCTGCTTTTTGGGAATATACCTAGGAGTGAGATGGCTGGGTCATATGGTAATTCTGTTTTCAGCTTTTTGAGAAACTCTCTCATTGGATACTTTTTTATTCTTTTAAAATATTTTATTTATTTGAGAGAAAGATCATGATCAGGGGCCTAATGTGGGGCTTGATCCCAGGACCCTGGAATCATGACCTGAGCTGAAGGCAGAGGCTTAACAAACTGAGCCACGCAGGTGTCCTCATTGGACAATTTTAGATCCTAGCTGCTTGTCACTTTCTCTACCCCTATTTCTGCCTTAATTCTTGGACAATTGAATATAAAGGTGGTTGATCCTTGTAGCACCCTGGCTGTAGACTAGTGGTTTCCGCTTAGGATGTAGAAAGCGGGAAAGAGGGGCAATTTTACCTTTGCAACAAAAAAAAAATCTGACTAATCTACAAAATCATCATTTTTCTTGAATTTCTCAAACTTGAGGCTGCAGGTCAACCAGGTAGGCAGAAATCAAAGGGAAGATAGGTTCTTCCAGGAGAGTTGGGTCTTGTTTACCTGGAGCAGAGAAGGATAGGATGAAATGATGGACTTCATAAAAGATGATCTGAAAATTTGGGTAAATTTTAAAATGAGTTGCTAAGGGCTGTGTGTGAAGGAGCAGGTGACTATAGGACACTTGGAAGCTACAGACACAGGAGAGATCACGCTAGCTAGCAGGCGTCTTTCTTTTTTTCCGTGGGCCTCACCGTGAGAGAGCTAAGAGGTAAGGCAGGAGACTGTGGAGAGCCCCTCTTTTGAGCCAGGGACCCGGGCAGCCACTACTGCAGGAAGGGCACAAAGCTGACTCTTCTCCTGTTTTTCCTCACAGAGCAAAGCCCTAGCTGCTGAGGAAGGGCAGCAAACACTCACCCTGGCAGAGGTGAAGATCCGTTGTAACTGTAAAAAGGGAAGAGGAAAAACCCAACACTATTTCTGGGGAAGAGACAGGGAAAGGTCTTCTGCCCTTAGGGGATGGAAGGGGGCACTGCCACAGCCCCCCACCTGAGAGCAAGGTCTATCATGCCTGCTTAAGATGGGGGCTGAATATGGACAGCAGAATGTGTCTCCCCACTTCCCGGCCCCAGGATGGCAAGAACGGAGTAATAAATGACAGCGTCTACTGGTGGCGGGGAAGAGACAAAAGTGAGGCATGTGCATCTCCCTGAGGTTCGGGCTCACAGGCAAAGCCAAAGGCTGAAAAGGAACAGAACAATGAGAATCCTTCCCTGATAGCCCAAGCCCGGGTCTCCTTGCAAGGTAACGGCAGAGGAATTTGAAGGCTGAGGTGTACTGCGGGTAAGTAGCTGCAACCAATACAAACCACGTAACTGCTGACTAGATTGCCCCCATTCCTCCCAGTAGAGGCCTAGACAAGGAAGAGTTATTCACACAATCAAACAGGAAACTAGTTACCTTAGTGTTTACTGTCCTGAAAATTCTGACACTCCCAAAGTGGCAAAGAAAAATATCACACGGTCAAGAGACAAAGCAGTCAATAGACTTGAGCTCAGATATGCCTCAAATGTTAGAATCATCAAAAAGGACTGAAATATTTGTTACAATTACGTTAACTCTCTAGGACAAAAGATGGACAAAAGCCGTGACCATACGAAGGCTATCAATATAGAGATAGAAACTACTAGAAGGGACAAAATAGAAATGCTAGAGACGAAAATCATGGTGAAAGACAACTAACTTACTGGGTCAATAGGAGACTTTACTCAACAGGAAACTTAGAGAAGGGTCAGTAGATATCATCCAAACTGGAGCACAAAGACAATGAAGGAAGAAAGGAAGGAAGGAAAGAAGGAAGCCAGAGCAGATGATCTAAGAGCTGTGGGAGCAGTGCTGAACTAAGGGTCATGTAGTTGGAACCCAATCAGAAAGGAGGGACAAGGTGACAGAAGCTCTGGTGAGAAGAGAATGTGCTCCTGTGAAGTGTGACCCCCTCCAGGGGGCAGGAACTCAGCAAATGTTGGCCACCCCTGCCTACCTACCTGGAATCTCCTCCAGATCACTGTTGCCAGATGGCACCCTGAGGGGCAAGCTGATTTCCTCTTCATCAGGACTGGGAAGGAGGATGGGGATGGGGTGGCTGGGAGAGAACAAAGATCCCCTGGGAGTGAGTCCCAGGCAGCTGGGATGGGCTCAGCTGCCCCAGGCTTGGTTCCCAGGAGCGCAGCAGGAGTACAACATGAGAGTCCCTTCTCCCCCGCCTCTCAGGCCCTGGACACTAGCGACTTGGGCTCAAGGCCACAGGTTCTGTGGTTCCACTGGGCCAGGCCAGTCCTCTTGGTCCCGAGACTCAGGCCAGTCTTCTCCTGACTCCTGCCTGCCAAGTGCCTATATTGTTGTTGATGCTGTTGTTGTTGATGTGAAAACACACACTATAGGTGATGGTTCATGACAGAAATCTTGACAGCACAGCTGCTGGGCTGAGAGTGGTGGCTCCCCAGCCTCTTAGTTAGGCACACGTCAGCTGGCTAGAGTGGATGTTCAGAGGCTGAAGACACATCTTAGGTTGTGGGAGAACAGAGCTAATTACTGGGGAGGGGCCTCCTGTGAGCACTAACAAATCGGGTCACAGTTTCTTCTTTGCCTACCAGACCACTGTATTAGGTCGGATTTCATTTCCTCTCAAGAGGTATTGGAGGGTCAGTGGAGGGTGAGACTTCTTTCTCTCCTTAGTTGACATCTAGAAAGGGTGCCCTGGGCAGTGGGGACGTAGGTGCATGATAAGAGGAAAGTGTGGGTATGTATAAGTGTGTGCAGGAAGCTGACTAGGTATGAACTCAAAGGCTTGATGAAGTTGTCTTCAGTTAAAATGAAAAATGTCAGCTAAGCTGAGAAAATAAGGAACAAGCTAATTTTACTAAGATGTGAAATAGGCACATCTCCAGAGTGGCACTATTGGTTAGCAGTTAAGATGGAACAGCAGTCATCATAAAGCTGAGCTGTCGGAAAGAACTTACCTTCTTTAATAAGAGCTACCTTGTGGGGCTACAAGGGTGGCACAGTTGGTAAGGGTTGGACTCTTGGTTTCTGCTCAGGTTGGGGTCTTAGGCTGGGGATCTCAGGGTCATCATCCCAGGCTCTTGGGTTTGTGGCTCAGGACAGTGTCTGCCTAGATCCTCTCTCCCTCTCCCTACCCTTCCCGCGATTGCATGCTCTATCTCAAATCAATCAATTGGTCGATCATTAAAAAAGTAAAGCTACTCTACGTGTAGAAGCCTGCCCCTGTGATGATGTCTTGCAGTTTTCTCAACTCTCCGCTCTACACGTGGGGAAACTGATGATTCGGGAAGTTAAAGAACTTGACACTGCAGGTTCATTGTGCACCCAGAGTGCAAATCCACATGTCCACCAGAGCCCATTCTCTTATTCAGTGTGCAACAGTGATGTCTGTGCCAAAGAGAGGTGTGTGCAAAGCTGATGTGTTCGTGACAGTGGAGTCTGTGCAAGGATGATGTCTGTGCAAGAGTGCCTGTCTGTACAGCAGTGATGTCTGAAACTCTCTCCCTGAAATGAGAGAGCTGGTTAACCCTCATTAGCTGAGTTTCTGGGTAAAGAACTACAGGAGGTCTGGATCCCAGCCCTGACTGCCCCAGTCCCTATAGTTTGTTCCCTTTAAGAAATTTAAAAAATGTTGCAGGATTTTTCATTCTGGCAAATAAAATGTATATAACATAAATTTTACCATTACAACTCATTTTAAGTGTCCCATACAGTTGTGATTAAGTACCTTCACAGGGCTATGCAACTTTCACAAATATCCATCATTAGAACTTTTTCTGTCTTTCCAAACTCAAACTCCATACTCATCAAACAGTAAGTCCCCATTCCTCCTTCATGCAGCCTCTGGAAACCACCCTTCCACTTTCAGAGTTTATGAATCCGACTTCACTAGATACCTCACGTAAGTGGAATCACACTGTACTTGTTCTTTCATGACTGGCTTATTCCACTTCGCCACTATTTTCCATGATTGTCCATTTTGTAGCCAGTGTCAGCATTCCCGTCCTCACTAATATCCCTGGATGTGTCTGTATCATGTTGTTTCTTGTCTCACCCACTATGGTCCCTTGGGTTGCTTCTCCCTTTTGGCTGTTGTGAACAATGCTGCTTTAACAGGGGTAAGCAAGTATCTGCTCGAGTCCCTGCTTTCAATTCTTCTGTGTGCCTACCCAGAAGTGAAATTGCTAGATCATAGGATAATTCCCTTCATAATGTTTTAAGGAATCACCAGGGTGTTTTCTACAATGGCTGTACCTTTTTATATTCCACCAACAGAGCACAAGCCTTGCTATTTCCGCACATCTTTGCCAATACTTGTGACTTTCTGCTTCCTCGATAGTAGCCATCTGTATGGGTGTCAGGTGATCTCATTTTGGTTTTTATCTGCTTTCTGAAAACAATTTTTATACAAAATTTCTATAAGGAAAAAGGTCAGGAAAGTGGCTGAATGCCTTTTTACATTAAGACTCAAAGAAACGAACACTCCAATTGATATTTTCTTTAAGAATTAATCCTGGAGGGGGGGAGGAGCAAGATGGCGGAAGAGCAGGGTCTCCAAATCACCTGTCTCCACCAAACTACCTAGAAAACCTTCAAATTATCCTGAAAATCTATGAATTCGGCCTGAGATTCAAAGAGAGACCAGCTGGAATGCTACAGTGAGAAGAGTTCGCGCATCTATCAAGGTAGGAAGACGGGGAAAAAGAAATAAAGGAACAAAGGCCTCCAAGGGGGAGGGGCCCGCGAGGAGCCGGGCTGAGGCCGGGGCGAGTGTCCCCAGGACAGGAGAGCCCCGTCCCGGAGGAGCAGGAGCTGCAACAACCTTCCCGGCGGAAAGGGGCTCGCGGGGAGCTGGAGCAGGACCCAGGAGGGCGGGGATGCCCTCGGGCTCCGGGGACACTAACAGACACCTGCACCCCGGGAGAGTGCGCCGAGCTCCCTAAGGGCTGCAGCGCGCACGGCGGGACCCGGCGGGACCCGGAGCAGCTGAAGGGGCTCGGGCGGCGGCTCCGCGGAGGGGGCTGCGGGGCCCCGGGAGCAGCTCGGAGGGGCTCGGGCAGAAGAAGAGGCTCCGTGCGGTGGGGGCTGCGCGGTTCCAGGAGCAGCTCGGAGGGGCTCGGGCGGCTGCTCCGCGGAGGGGGTTGCGCGGCCCCGGGAGCGCGAATCCACCAGCGCAGGCTCCGGAGCACAGGGCGCCGGGACACAGCCCAGGATCCCGCCTCCCCCGGGACAGGCAGAGGCCGGGAGGGCCCAGGACAGCAAGGACGCTCCTGCCCCAGCTGAGCAGAGCAGCGGCCCCGCCCCGGAGCCTCCAGGCCCTGCAGACGGAGTTCCTGCCGGAGCTGAATCCAGGTTTCCAGAGCTGCCCCGCCACTGGGGCTGTTCCTCCTGCGGCCTCACGGGGTAAACAACCCCCACCGAGCCCTGCACCAGGCAGGGGCACAGCAGCTCCCCCAACTGCTAACACCTGAAAATCAGCACAACAGGCCCCTCCCCCAGAACACCAGCTAGACGGACAACTTCCAGGAGAAGCCAAGGGACTTAAAGAATACAGAATCAGAAGATACTCCCCGGTGGTTCTTTTTTTGTTTGTTTGTTTTTGTTTTTGTTTTTGTTTTTGTTTTGTTTTGCTTTTTGATTTGTTTCCTTCCCCCACCCCCTTTTTTTCTCCTTTCTTTTTCTTTCTCTTTTTCTTCTTTTTTTTTTTTTTTTTTTCGTTTTTTTTTTTCTTTTTCTTCCCTTTTTTTTTCTCTTTCTCTTTTCTTTCCTTCTTTCTCTCCTCTCTTTTTCTCTTTTTCCCAATACAACTTGCTTTTGGCCACTCTGCACTGAGCAAAATGACTAGAAGGAAAACCTCACCTCAAAAGAAAGAATCAGAAACAGTCCTCTCTCCCACAGAGTTACAAAATCTGGATTACAATTCAATGTCAGAAAGCCAATTCAGAAGCACTATTATACAGCTACTGGTGGCTCTAGAAAAAAGTATAAAGGACTCAAGAGACTTCATGACTGCAGAATTTAGAGCTAATCAGGCAGAAATTAAAAACCAATTGAATGAGATGCAATCCAAACTAGAAGTCCTAACGACGAGGGTTAACGAGGTGGAAGAACGAGTGAGTGACCTAGAAGACAAGTTGACAGCAAAGAGGGAAACTGAGGAAAAAAGAGACAAACAATTAAAAGACCATGAAGATAGATTAAGGGAAATAAACGACAGCCTGAGGAAGAAAAACCTACGTTTAATTGGGGTTCCCGAGGGCGCCGAAAGGGACAGAGGGCCAGAATATGTATTTGAACAAATTCTAGCTGAAAACTTTCCTAATCTGGGAAGGGAAACAGGCATTCAGATCCAGGAAATAGAGAGATCCCCCCCTAAAATCAATAAAAACCGTTCAACACCTCGACATTTAATTGTGAAGCTTGCAAATTCCAAAGATAAGGAGAAGATCCTTAAAGCAGCAAGAGACAAGAAATCCCTGACTTTTATGGGGAGGAGTATTAGGGTAACAGCAGACCTCTCCACAGAGACCTGGCAGGCCAGAAAGGGCTGGCAGGATATATTCAGGGTCCTAAATGAAAAGAACATGCAACCAAGAATACTTTATCCAGCAAGGCTCTCATTCAAAATGGAAGGAGAGATAAAGAGCTTCCAAGACAGGCAGCAACTAAAAGAATATGTGACCTCCAAACCAGCTCTGCAAGAAATTTTAAGGGGGCCTCTTAAAATTCCCCTTTAAGAAGAAGTTCAGTGGAACAGTCCACAAAAACAAAGACTGAATAGATATCATGATGACACTAAACTCATATCTCTCAATAGTAACTCTGAATGTGAACGGGCTTAATGACCCCATCAAAAGGCGCAGGGTTTCAGACTGGATAAAAAAGCAGGACCCATCTATTTGCTGTCTACAAGAGACTCATTTTAGACAGAAGGACACCTACAGCCTGAAAATAAAAGGTTGGAGAACCATTTACCATTCGAATGGTCCTCAAAAGAAAGCAGGGGTAGCCATCCTTATATCAGATAAACTAAAATTTACCCCAAAGACTGTAGTGAGAGATGAAGAGGGACACTATATCATACTTAAAGGATCTATTCAACAAGAGGACTTAACAATCCTCAATATATATGCTCCGAATGTGGGAGCTGCCAAATATATAAATCAATTATTAACCAAAGTGAAGAAATACTTAGATAATAATACACTTATACTTGGTGACTTCAATCTAGCTCTTTCTATACTTGATAGGTCTTCTAAGCAAAACATCTCCAAAGAAACGAGAGCTTTAAATGATACACTGGACCAGATGGATTTCACAGATATCTACAGAACTTTACATCCAAACTCAACTGAATACACATTCTTCTCAAGCGCACATGGAACTTTCTCCAGAATAGACCACATATTGGGTCACAAATCGGGTCTGAACCGATACCAAAAGATTGGGATTGTCCCCTGCATATTCTCGGACCATAATGCCTTGAAATTAGAACTAAATCACAACAAGAAGTTTGGAAGGACCTCAAACACATGGAGGTTAAGGACCATCCTGCTAAAAGATAAAAGGGTCAACCAGGAAATTAAGGAAGAATTAAAAAGATTCATGGAAACTAATGAGAATGAAGATACAACCGTTCAAAATCTTTGGGATGCAGCAAAAGCAGTCCTAAGGGGGAAATACATCGCAATACAAGCATCCATTCAAAAACTGGAAAGAACTCAAATACAAAAGCTGACCTTACACATAAAGGAGCTAGAGAAAAAACAGCAAATAGATCCTACACCCAAGAGAAGAAGGGAGCTAATAAAGATTCGAGCAGAACTCAACGAAATCGAGACCAGAAGAACTGTGGAACAGATCAACAGAACCAGGAGTTGGTTCTTTGAAAGAATTAATAAGATAGATAAACCATTAGCCAGCCTTATTAAAAAGAAGAGAGAGAAGACTCAAATTAATAAAATCATGAATGAGAAAGGAGAGATCACTACCAACACCAAGGAAATACAAACGATTTTAAAAACATATTATGAACAGCTATACGCCAATAAATTAGGCAATCTAGAAGAAATGGACGCATTCCTGGAAAGCCACAAACTACCAAAACTGGAACAGGAAGAAATAGAAAACCTGAACAGGCCAATAACCAGGGAGGAAATTGAAGCAGTCATCAAAAACCTCCCAAGACACAAGAGTCCAGGGCCAGATGGCTTCCCAGGAGAATTTTATCAAACGTTTAAAGAAGAAATCATACCTATTCTCCTAAAGCTGTTTGGAAAGATAGAAAGAGATGGAGTACTTCCAAATTCGTTCTATGAAGCCAGCATCACCTTAATTCCAAAGCCAGACAAAGACCCCGCCAAAAAGGAGAATTACAGACCAATATCCCTGATGAACATGGATGCAAAAATTCTCAACAAGATACTGGCCAATAGGATCCAACAGTACATTAAGAAAATTATTCACCATGACCAAGTAGGATTTATCCCTGGGACACAAGGCTGGTTCAACACCCGTAAAACAATCAATGTGATTCATCATATCAGCAAGAGAAAAACCAAGAACCATATGATCCTCTCATTGGATGCAGAGAAAGCATTTGACAAAATACAGCATCCATTCCTGATCAAAACTCTTCAGAGTG
Organism: Canis lupus dingo; assembly: GCF_003254725.2. Taxonomy (NCBI): domain Eukaryota; kingdom Metazoa; phylum Chordata; class Mammalia; order Carnivora; family Canidae; genus Canis; species Canis lupus. The sequence continues at coordinate 41,074,938 of NC_064244.1, read as the reverse complement.
TAGGGATAGAGGGAACATTCCTCGACATCTTAAAAGCCATCTATGAAAAGCCCACAGCAAATATCATTCTCAATGGGGAAGCACTGGGAGCCTTTCCCCTAAGATCAGGAACAAGACAGGGATGTCCACTCTCACCACTGCTATTCAACATAGTACTGGAAGTCCTAGCCTCAGCAATCAGACAACAAAAAGACATTAAAGGCATTCAAATTGGCAAAGAAGAAGTCAAACTCTCCCTCTTCGCCGATGACATGATACTCTACATAGAAAACCCAAAAGTCTCCACCCCAAGATTGCTAGAACTCATACAGCAATTCGGTAGCGTGGCAGGATACAAAATCAATGCCCAGAAGTCAGTGGCATTTCTATACACTAACAATGAGACTGAAGAAAGAGAAATTAAGGAGTCAATCCCATTTACAATTGCACCCAAAAGCATAAGATACCTAGGAATAAACCTCACCAAAGATGTAAAGGATCCATACCCTCAAAACTATAGAACACTTCTGAAAGAAATTGAGGAAGACACAAAGAGATGGAAAAATATTCCATGCTCATGGATTGGCAGAATTAATATTGTGAAAATGTCAATGTTACCCAGGGCAATATACACGTTTAATGCAATCCCTATCAAAATACCATGGACTTTCTTCAGAGAGTTAGAACAAATTATTTTAAGATTTGTGTGGAATCAGAAAAGACCCCGAATAGCCAGGGGAATTTTAAAAAAGAAAACCATATCTGGGGGCATCACAATGCCAGATTTCAGGTTGTACTACAAAGCTGTGGTCATCAAGACAGTGTGGTACTGGCACAAAAACAGACGCATAGATCAGTGGAACAGAATAGAGAATCCAGAAGTGGACCCTGAACTTTATGGGCAACTAATATTCGATAAAGGAGGAAAGACTATCCATTGGAAGAAAGACAGTCTCTTCAATAAATGGTGCTGGGAAAATTGGACATCCACATGCAGAAGAATGAAACTAGACCACTCTCTTTCACCATACACAAAGATAAACTCAAAATGGATGAAAGATCTAAATGTGAGACAAGATTCCATCAAAATCCTAGAGAAGAACACAGGCAACACCCTTTTTGAACTCGGCCATAGTAACTTCTTGCAAGATACATCCACGAAGGCAAACGAAACAAAAGCAAAAATGAACTATTGGGACTTCATCAAGATAAGAAGCTTTTGCACAGCAAAGGATACAGTCAACAAAACTCAAAGACAACCTACAGAATGGGAGAAGATATTTGCAAATGACATATCAGATAAAGGGCTGGTTTCCAAGATCTATAAAGAACTTTTTAAACTCAACACCAAAGAAACAAACAATCCAATCATGAAATGGGCAAAAGACATGAACAGAAATCTCACAGAAGAAGACATAGACATGGCCAACATGCACATGAGAAAATGCTCTGCATCACTTGCCATCAGGGAAATACAAATCAAAACCACAATGAGATACCACCTCACACCAGTGAGAATGGGAAAAATTAACAAGGCAGGAAACAACAAATGTTGGAGAGGATGTGGAGAAAAGGGAACCCTCCTACACTGTTGGTGGGAATGTGAACTGGTGCAGCCACTGTGGAAAACTGTGTGGAGGTTCCTCAAACAGTTAAAAATATACCTGCCCTACGACCCAGCAATTGCACTGTTGGGGATTTACCCCAAAGATACAAATGCAATGAAACGCTGGGACACCTGCACCCCGATGTTTCTAGCAGCAATGGCCACGATAGCCAAACTGTGGAAGGAGCCTCGGTGTCCAACGAAAGATGAATGGATAAAGAAGATGTGGTTTATGTATACAATGGAATATTACTCAGCTATTAGAAATGACAAATACCCACCATTTGCTTCAACGTGGATGGAACTGGAGGGTATTATGCTGAGTGAAGTAAGTCAGTCAGAGAAGGACAAACATTATATGTTCTCATTCATTTGGGGAATATAAATAATAGTGAAAGGGAAAATAAGGGAAGGGAGAAGAAATGTGTGGGAAATATCAGAAAGGGAGACAGAACATAAAGACTGCTAACTCTGGGAAACGAACTAGGGGTGGTAGAAGGGGAGGAGGGCGGGGGGTGGGAGTGAATGGGTGACGGGCACTGGGTGTTATTCTGTATGTTAGTAAATTGAACACCAATAAAAAAAAAAAAATAAAAAAAAAAAAATAAAAAAAAAAAAAAAAAAACGAAAAAAAAAAAAAAAAAAAAAAAAAAAAAAAAAAAGAATTAATCCTGGACTTTACTGTGTAAGAAAATAAAGTAAGAAAAAAAAAGAGAATTAATCCTGGAGATTTTACACAAAGAAATAGCCCCTACATAGACCACACACTTCAATAAAAATGGGTAAAAGATTTTTTAATCAATAATGAGCATAGTTGATATATGATCTATGGCAGATTGATACTTATCTTCCAGTAGTCCAAGCGACACCACTGTCATTAGACTCGAGCTTTAAAGGAGCATTGAGCCACTGCTAAAAGCTACCTCTTGTTAGTTGGGAGATGGAAAGAAGTGGAAAAGCATCAGACTTTCGCCACAAATGAATACCCTAGTGCCACCTGGCATTTGATTGCTCACTTACCTCTTGACTTATTTGTGGGAAAGTAAATAATACAATAAATATTTCCCAAACCTTAGAACCCTTACAATATCTTTCAGTACATTCTTTAATTCATTCCCTTATAAGATTTAAGCTCTTACTGATTAACTCCTTTGTGAAGTTTGTACTACCTAGCTTTCATGATCATCACACTAGCCTGGGGTGTTTCTAGAATTCCATTTCCCAATCCCCTTTCTTGGAACATTTGATTGTTTAGGTCAGAATGGATTCAACAATCTGTACTTTTCTTAAGCACCCCGGTAACATATTACTTGTTTACTTCTGAATAGATTGATTTTACTTTGCCAAAGTCTGCACATATCTTAACTCACTACCCAGTTACAGAAAGGTTATTTTAATAATAAAGATGACAATCATTAAACATTTTAATGAATGAAATTTTTATTATTTTAAGTCATACAACTTTCCATGTGATGAAACATGCAATTAGGACATTAGTGTTTCAAATTATCATTGAATAATTGAACATAGAGAATTAAAAACCCTGAATCACAGGAACTTAGAGTTGGGAAGACTACGTAAATGCTCTCTATTTTATCTTCTGTTCACAGGACACATCCGGTCATTTATGATTTCAGGCTCTGATTGAGAATGATATCCTAATCATCCATGGAATGTGTCATAAAATGTGATGACACATCGAAGGGCAGTGTGGTCAATATTCAACAAGCACCAAAATGTAAGAAAGTAAATTTCTCACCACTCTTCCTGTAGAGAAAGCAAGAGAGGGAGACAGGGAGGGAGGGAGGGAGGGAGAGAGAAAGGAAATTAAAGAGTTGTAGGGAAGAAATAAAGTGTGTTACATTTAACAAAACATAAGGAAGATGCTAATGGCAAACTGGTGAAATTCAAATAAATTCTTTATGACAGTTAACAGTGATATACCAACATTAATTTTTCAGGTTTGAGAATTGTGCCAGGGTTCTATAAGGTGTTATCCCTAGCAGAAACTGGATAAAAAACCTGGAAAATTGGTACTATCTCTTAAATTTTTCTGAAAATCCAAAATTACCTGAAAATAAAAATTTTCCTTAGAAAAGCAGTCTGCAACACCCCCTGGGTCATCTCACTGTAGACAACAAGTTCACTAATATAAATTTGACCATTGGCTGCACAAATTGGGTCCATTTCTCTGGTGCAGAAATGTACATAATATTCATGCAGAATATTGGCCGAGTATGAAACATGATGATACCAAAGCACTTCTCAACAGGGAGGATTTGAACTTGGAGCATCATGGGGAAGCTGTGCTCCACTTCCAGAAGCAGCTGGGCTCCACTAGCTCCTAGGCTGTGGCACCTGTCTCTTCCCTATGGGGCTACTTGACTCTTCCCACCTGCTCTGTTCTGATTCACTCTGGGGACCTACCCCGATCTGAAAGAGGAGATATTGGATATTGTCTTAATGGTTCTCTGGAAATGAAGGCCAATGTGGGGGATTAAATGTGCAGAGACTTGGGTAAGGAAACATCTGTGAGTAAAGTGAGGAGGGAGGTGGGAAGCCCTGGCCAGAGCACTAGCCTCCAAGCTCCTTCAGAGTGAAGGGGATGGGAAGGGAGATTTGAAGGGAGTGTTTGAGAATGCCCTGCTGGCCAAGGAAGATATTTGGAGTCTACCATGGAGTTCATGAGACAAATGGACCACAGAGGAGTTCCTTTCTAGACCAAGTGGGCCCATTAGGATGGATTTCCAGTGGCAAAGGTCGGTTCAGGGCCTTGCATGATGATGCCCCCTGCAAGGAGAGGTCTGCAAGGGGGATGATGGCCACCAGAGATCTGTCATTCTGCACCTGGGCTTAGGAATCCCATCATGCTGGTTGCTGGTCTGCCTTTAGGAATTCACCATTAAGTCTCATGAATTGATTTCTGCCTTTGCACAGTAACAAGCACAATTTTGGCAAGAGCTCAAATTCAAAATGACTTTCAGAAAGAAGAACTTAGGGGCAGGGTTCAGGAGTGACTCCTAAATATTTACAGACATCTAATAGTTACTGTCTATAGCTGTTGTGCCCAGGTTACCAGCCACATGGCTTTTGCCATCACTTTGTGATGGTTTCTTCCGACTTTTGAAGAGCAAAAATGTATTGTTGTGTGCTCACCTCTTTTCGGTGCAGAAAGCACATAGATTGCCATAAGTGTTTCCATTGCTTGCACAGACTGGATATAAATCTGTGGTGCAATCATTTTGCCCAGGTGGATGTTTTTCACAGTTTGGCTTCTAAACAGAGGTATAACAAAATGAAACTCTAAAATTTTCTCTATCTTCACATGAAAGGCTATGTGTCAAAATTGGTAAAATATTGTCTAATATGTAGTTTTCAAAGGTAACATCTATAACACTAACATCTGTAAAATCAACACTCAAGCCCCTTAAAAAATAAGATGTTATTAAATTGTCTTTATAAACCTATTACTTTTCAAAAGGTCATAAAACTACCTGACTGTGTTTTCCTAATTTAGTGACCACCATCCTCACTTCCCTTCACATCTTTCTCTTTCAAATTCTAGAAGAAGTCATGAAGCAGAAGTTTTGTAGTTATCATTCCCTTATCATTCTTGATAATTTCACTAGGTATGTGTGTATGTCTATGAATAAACATATAGATATAAATACAATTTGTTTTGTATTGATGGTGTTGGCAATTTACCTAAATAAACAATATGTGTGCATACTGAGATCATCTGTTTCTGAAATTTCTCTGTGATCTGCTTATTCAGATACTTCAATCTGTCCTTCAATTTTCACCTCTATGTGCATAGATGGAAATTATCATATTTGGTCCACCATTAAAGTGTATATTTTGGTTGGTTCGTTTGTTCCTTTTGTTTTGCTAAAATGAACACTTCTACTGTAAACACCATTTGACGTCTCTCAGATAATTGTCGACATGTTGTGCCCATTATCTGCATTTTTGTGTAATGGAACATGTGGGTTTTTAAGTTGTCTAGATAATGACAAATGGTTTTATGTTGCTGCTTAGTTTACATTTCCTGACTTTCATGTAATAATAACACTGTTTTAAAAGATCTCTCTGTTTTACATTTGTTTGAAATTTTGCTGTTACAATTTACAATAAAAGAGTAAGTATTTTATTTTTTCCACCTTCCATCATTAGTGACTTACCACATTTAGGATTTCATGAATAGGTGGTAAAGATGTTTCTGCAACCAACAAATACAGATGACAACATTAAAAACGAAGAAGAAGAGGGAGAGGAGGAAGAGAAGAAGAAGAAGGAGAGAAGGAAAGGAAGGAGGAGAAGTAGGAGGAGGAGTGAAGGTAGAGGGAGGAGAAAAGAGATAAAAAAGGACCAGGAAGTCAAAGAGGAGCAAAGAGGGGAGGAGTAGGAGAGTGGTCTTTGGGGAAACAGAATCCATCTCTTAACAGCAGAAACCTATGGGAAGTGCTACTCAATATCCTGCAAGTAATGGGGCGAGTCTTTATGTCATTAGCACAATTAAAAATTCACAGAACGCTTCAAATCTGGAAATATTTTGAAATTCCCAATTATTCTCACTCTGTGAAAAATAATTTGATGTACAATTTTTAATAATCCCTAAGCTTTCTTTGAAGATAGCATTGTTTTTCTCCTTATTTTTGTAGATGGGACACTGCAGACCAAAAAGATCATGCTTTAGAACATGTCACTTACATAGGAAGAAATCAATTAGTACTTAAATCATCAGTTCCCTCATCTATCCAATAGGATACAGATGCCTTATTCTGGAATTCAAGGATCACCTGGAGCTCCAAGCAAGATAACCTTTACCAGAGGAGTCCACATGTTTCTCCCCTTAAGTAAAGGCCTGTCTTCTGGACCTCAGTGGGTGATGAAGAAGCCAGAATATTAACCAACAGCAGACCCAGAGGAGATCTTTCCTCCCCAAGGTTTGTATTTATTGACAATGGATTTGACATCCAAAAAGGGAGGGAGAAAACAATTTAGGACATGTTCTTTAGTCACAGATGGACAAAGAGCCACATAAGCTGCCCATTTTAACCCACAACCCTGTCTCCACTTGTCCAAAGTAGGAAATGAGAAAAAGCAATCCACTGATGCAATTTTTCAATTTTATTTACTATTTTAAAAAGATTTTATTTATTTACTGGACAGATGGGAGGGAGCAGGAGAGAGCACAAGCAGGTCTAGCGGCAGAGGAAGAGGGAGAAGATGGCTCCCTCAAGAGCAGGAAGTCTATGTGATAGGGGCTCCATTAAAGAACCTTGGGATCAGGACCCAAGCAGAAGGGAGACAACCCTCTGAGCCACCTTGGTACCCCCACTGATGCAATTTTAAAAGACATTTGTGGGGCTCCTTGGGTGGATCAGTCAATTAGGCAAGTGACTCTTGATTTCAGCTCAGGTCATGATCATGGGGTCCTGGGATTGAGCCTCATGTAGGCTCCCCATTCAGCTCAGAGTCTGCTTGGGATTCTCTCCCTCTGCCTCTACCCCTAGCTCAGGCATGCTCTCTCTCTCTTTCAAAATAAATAAATCTTAAAAGAGAAAGCTGAAAAGACATTTGTATGTCTCATCACTTTATGGGTTTTGAGACTAGAAAGTAGGTCCTCCCTCCTGGATTCCTTCATGTTCTAAGATCCGTGAAATATTTCACCCAAAACTGGAAACTTTACTCACCAGAATAAAGAGGAAACACCAAAGAGATGATGAAAATAGCTTCGATCCATGATGAGAAAAGAGACATTTTATCAAGTCTGTGGAAAGAAATTTTAGCATGTTTATGACATACGGCAGGTGGACAAACTTCCTGTTTCCAGAGGAGAGTTTCTGACTGGCAAAGGAACCCCTCCAATCCCCTAGAGTCATAATTAATTACTTAATTAATTCCTATATTCCCAATTATGGTAGACCATGTCTCCTCATCTTTCTTCCCCTGACTCTGAGTTCAATAGGACATGTATGTGAACCAAAGGCCTCCTAGGGATGTGAGAGCAATCCTGGGATAAATCCTCTTAGTATGTTCAAGAAGGAGCTGCTCCTTCCCCAGGCTTGGCACAGCCCACAGGGAGCCAGGCTGCATAGAAGGAAATAGGCCCTTCCTTGGGAGTTCCAGGTCTTCCCCAGAACATAGAAACAGCTCCTGCAGGGAGGAGTGACCTGGAGTGGCCCTCACAGCAGTGCCCTGCTCCAGGCCTGCCTTTGCCAGTGTCCCCTCACCCACCTGAGACGGAGAAGGCAGTGGACACAGGGAGGTGTTCAGCTCTAGGCACTGTGTCTAGGTTGCTCATCTGTCTTTCTCAGCCACTCCCACCTGCCAGAGGCTTCTCCTTCACTGGCCTCTTGGTGAGGAGCCTGGTGGTGCAAAACAGATGGTCCGCGGCACATAAGATGCTGAGCTGTCATGTGTGTTCTGTGTCCTAACAGTGAGAGGCTTGGGGCAATTTGATCTCCTGTGCAGAGAAGAATGAGGATGGGAAAGGGTAATAAGAGTAATTATAGATCCTAAGATAGAGAAAATACATGTAAGCTTTCCAAGCGATTGAGTTGGAAAGGACAAGAGAATCAGAGCCAGCAGAGAACAGTTTTGGGAAGTGCAATCAGGTAGCGGCTGACAACCTGGATATCGTGCAGCACTGGAGCACGTAGGCTCATCGGACACTGGTTAGATCAAAACTCTCCTTAAAGCCTAAATTGCCATTTTTTATCTTGAGATAATTGTAGATTTGAGACAGTCGTAAGAAATGACACCTACAGTTGTCTTGCCTCCTCTCTCCATTCCTCGCAATGATATGAAACTATAGTGTAAATTCCCAGCAGGAATTGATACCAGCTGGAGACCTTCTGTCACTGTCTGTTCTCACCACCAAGATGGTGAGTCCATTGTTTGTACACAAGCCTGGGCAATGGTCTGCTTGAGGAACTGTCAGGTGGGTATGAGCGTAGCCTGCCTTGGGTCCCCGGCTGAAGGATGGGACGTGTGTAGTAGGCAGGGGAGACACCAGGTCACTGTGTAATGGTTTCTCAATATCTCTGTGTGTCCAGTCATCTTGTTGTGCACCTTTCATTTACAGGGTGTAATATGTCATTTCCATGTTAATAAAACTGTAACAAAGTGAAGAAGACTAACAGAAGCGTGACTGAGACCCCACCGGGGCAATGCCTTAAGTTTTAAGTTAAATAATAGAAATGGGTGACAACTGGAGGTTTTGAGGAAGGCTAAGATTTAATCAGCCATTGTTTCCCTGATGAACTAACCTCCTTCACAATCTGGTTTCTGGAGTTTTGGCAACTAAAAGACTTGAATTCAATTCCCATTACTGCTGAGTGATCTTGACGTAATTTTTCATATTCTAATATACAATTTCTGTATATATGATATATATATATATATATATATATATATATATATATATACACACATATATTGGAAATGTGAGAGTAACAATCCCTGAGTCTTAGATCTTAGGGTCAAATATGAAGGCCGTTTGCATTCACAGTTGGCTTTTGGGCTTACCTTTCCCACCCTAATCTAATCTTCCTTTTATCAGTAGTGATAAAAGCTCACACTCAGACAGAAACTCTGAGGGTAGCACCGTTCAATGCCAATAAGACACAATGTGGTGAGTGCACAAAGTGCTCCATTATTCTGGTCAAGTGAGTATTGCTCTTAGAGTAGCTCTCTGAACTACTGACATAGATGCCATCTGAGGCTTCTGTGGCAGATCAGTTCTTCTGATATGGGACATTTGAGGAAAAAGGAACTGAAGTATACAGTTGAAATTACTGTGCAGCCCTGCAGGTCTCCCACCCTAGATTTCTCGTCTTGCACATTCTCCTGAGCAGAGATTAAGAGCAGGAGAGGCGGCCTGTGAATCCCAGCTGTTCACATGCCTTTTGTTTTCAGTGTATGAACTTGTCCAGCACAAGGGGACTCACACACATGTCCCATGTGTGAGTTGAAAGTTTCATGAAGAACAAAATGAATATATTATTCAACTTGCCTCAGAGGGAAGATAAGAAGGAGAAGACTGTACCTTTAGCATAATAGATATATTAAGGGAGAAGGAAGAAAAAATTGAGAAGTAAGAGCAGTTGGCAGCCTCCCCAGTGCCACTGCCCCATAAATTTTAGGCAAAGAAATTCCCCACTTTGGACAAAAATAGCAATTTACTTCAATTTTACCTAAACTCATAGGAAACCAACTAAGATGGTTTCATGCATGAAGCTCTCCCCAGTCACTGAATATTGTGTCTGCTTGTTTTAAACCTCATATAGTTGAAAAGAGAATAAGAAAAATTCACATTTACCAGTATTTCAAAGAAGACTGAATTCCTTCAGTGCACCATCTGTTTCAGAAGGAAGCAAAGGGATTTGCTGTCATATACCAGGCTTTAAAAGATGTCTCAGGGGGCAGGTTGGAGACCCTGTGGGTTAAGTATCGTCAGCTCTTGATTTGGCTCAGGTCATAATCTCAGGGTTGTGAGATGGAGCCCGACATCAGGCTCTGTCCTGAGCTTGGAGCCTGTCTAAGATTCCATCTCTCCTCTCTCTGCCCCTCTCTGCACACACTTGATCTCTCTCTCTCTTAAAAAAAAAGCCTCAGGCAATGATCAAGAAGAATTTGCTGATTCAATACTCACATATAACACCTAGCACTCACTACAAGTGCCCTCCTTCACCCCATCACCCATTTAGCTCATCCTCTCGCACCTTCCCTCCAGCAACCCTTAGTCTGTTCACTCTAGTTAAGAATCTCTTTTATGATTTGCCTTTGTCTTTCTTTTCCCCCCATGTTCATGTATTTGTTTCTTAAATTCCACATATGAGTGAAATCATATGGTATTGTCTTTTTCTGACTGGTTCAATTGGCATAATACAATACACTGTGGATACATTCACATTGTTGCCGAGGGCAAGATTTCATCATTTTGATGGCTGAGTTGTATTCTATTGTATACATACATTATGACTTTTTTCTCCATTCATCTGTTGATGGACATCTGGGCTCTTTACATGATCTGGCTATTGTCGATAAGGAAAGCCATCTTATACACGAAAACCTCCAAAAATGTACCACAGATTGCCCCTTCAGGAAGAAGAAAGGGCAAAGGATGACTGTGACTATCTTGTTCACTTTTTCCACCTCAGCTAGCTGCACTGTGTTGGGAAATCTCCTCTAAAGTTCTCTGTGTAAGAAATTAGATGTGAAGATAAGGCACTGCGGTACCTTTCATCCTGTCCAGGTTGTGGGCACTTGCCTTCTGCAGATGGCATCAAAGCCAGTCATGTGGCATGGAGTAGGGGACCATTTGATCTGAGAGGCACAAATGAATGAGGAGGGAGAAAATAACCTGTAGTTAAAGATCCTACAATGGATAAGCTATGTACAATCTGTCCAAGCAAGGGAGTTGTATAGGCTCCACGAACTAGGGCAAGAAAACAAGAATTCTAGAATCTGTAATAGCTAAATACAGGCAGTATCTTAGTTTTTGAAAAAATTATAGATATGAGAATCACCTGAGGAGCTTTATAATAATATCTAGGTTCCTCCTCTGAGACGGTGATTCAATTGCTCTAGGTTAGACCCTGAGCATTGGTATTTTTATGAGTAATCAAGATAAATGTGCAGCTCTATTTGTGGGTAACAGAACTACTGGACATAAAATGGTATCTGGGACTTCATTACAACCATTTCCCCCTGTTCTAAACTAGCTGTTTTGAATTTAATAGGAACATTGTATAAACTGCTCTGTGACTGTTTTTATTTATTTAATAACAGCCGAGCCTATTTTAATGTGATTTTATTCAAATCAATTTATTCTTTTGAAACACTGTATGATATTTCTGATTGTTATGTAAGTATTAAGTAACTTAAGCATATTTAGTGAGGGCACCTGATAGGATGAGCACTGGGTGTTATACTATATGTTGGCAAATTGAATTTAAATTAAAAAAAATTTTAGGGGCAGCCCGGGTGGCTTAGCGGTTTAGTGCCGCCTGCAGTCGGAGGCGCGATCCTGGAGACCAGGAATCGAGTCCCACGTCGGGCTCCCTGCATGGAGCCTGCTTCTCCCTCGACCAGTGTCTCTGCCTCTCTCTCTCTCTCTCTCTCTCTCTGTCTCCATGAATAAATAAATAAAATCTTTAAAAAAAATGTTAAAGCATATTTAGTAATGAAAATTTACTCATTTCGTTCCTGCTCAGAATGATCAAATTTTTTGCATGTCTTTTAGAAGGAAATAAAAATTCTTGAAAATCATTAAAGTTGTGCACACAACTGGCCCTGGCCTGAATTTTCTGGTGCTTCTATATGCATTATCAGATCCCAGAAAAGATTTGCTTTATCAGATAACCTTATGGGTTAAGGCCTTTGTTCATATTACTTATTTGCCTTAAAACTTTTGTCTCCTTTTTTCTGAATATGGTAAAGAAGTACTTTTTCACCCCTTCCCAGCCCCTGTGTCTTTCTGACCTTATCTTTCCATGACCCCTTAATGGGTTGTTAACTTTTATGCAGCTGGCTCAATCACTTCTCATCAGCTGCGCCAAGACTGCAGGCCTTGTCTGATAGGCTTTTATCCTACCCTGTCATTCGCCCCCAGATAGCTCCGATTGTGCAGCCCTGAGAAATAGAAAGCTTCAGCTAGTTGGGAGTGGTAGAGTTGATACTGTACAAGGTAATCTTCGGTGGCAGTGGGGACTGGGACTCTTCAGGACAATGTATAGGGATAATGTAGATCAATGGATCACATTGAAATCTCTGCCAATCTTTGGGATTTTTCTAGTGTATCTGTAATTTGAGCTATTCTCAGGAGACTTGATCAGGGAGTAGTGGTGTCAGTAGGGAAGACCGAACCATTTATAAATAAGTCAGGGGGGATATAATCTAGACAGCTAAATGTATTTACCTAATCCTAGACCATTTCTTATCTAAGGAGACTCTGGCTAAAATTTCTATCTCTATCCCTTGAAAATCAATGCCATTAATTGTTTGAAGTGTTCATAAACACTGACCTAGAACTCAGTACTACTTTTTAAGAATTTCACCTATTTTTCTCACCCTAATGCTCTGTGTCAGGCAAAAATCAATCTGTGTTCTATATCCATGAATTTGGGAAAGTCTAGAAAATAAATGATCCCAGAAATCAGAAGCAACTCTGGAACTGACTTTATTTGTAGTGGAACAACCTTGAAAATAATGAAGGATCCATCCTATTGGCAAGACTTTTGCTGACCTCAGCAGAACGCCCAAGGAAACCCATTGTTTAAGGAGAAGTGAAAGTAGATTTTGAGGTTCCAGGCAATTCGGTTGCTGTCAAAGCTAGCATTTCCCTTCATAGTTCAGACTCAGTTTTCCATTACTCATCCTGAAAATGAGATAATGAAAGAAATTAAGGATCAAGAAACTGTGGCACCAACACAGAGAGAAAATGAGATTATTTAAAAATCACATGGGAAAGAGCAAGTTGGGGCTTTGGCTGGCCTGTTTCATACTGACTGCTTTGAGAAATTTTGACTGTGTGCCAGGTGTTCCTTGTCCCTGGGCTAGCTGTCTTAGGTATAAAATGAGAGAAGGGGCATCTTATGTTTCTTCCCGCTCCAATTTTTATTGCTCTAGGGCACACTGACCTTTAACATTTATTTATTTCTGCATGAACAATTTATTCAGCCTTCATAAGTAATTCAACGACCAAAAACAAGAGAGGTGTAATTTTTACCTCATTACTATCTTTGCGGCCCTTCATTAATTTTGAAAGCTGAGACATGTAACTCTTTCTGAGTCCCATGTTCTAATTTTAAACTGCCTTAGGATCATTGTATTTCTTGTGGATGAACAAGAAGGCAACCTTGAAATGTTTGCCTGGCTCACCAAATCCATTCTTCAATATTGTTATTTAAATTTAAGATACATTTTAATAGGCTGAATTAATCTATGGGGTTCGTAGCTGTGTTTATCCTCTGATACATTTTGTTTGCTGTCTTCAACTGCAAAAAGGAAAGCTTTGTGGAAGCAGGAAGCAATTCTGTGTGTTTTGCTCACCTCCTCACCTCCACACATGCAATGCCTGGTTTATAGTGGAAGTTTAATGAATATGTGACTCAATGACTCAATAATAAATTTATTCCTACTTAAAAAGCTGAATGTATCACATTCTCTCAGAAAATGCCTGAATTTACTGTTCAGGGTTAATACTGGTCATGTGTCCTTTGACAAACACCCAAGGTGCTATTGAGAAAACTACAGAGAAACAGAGAAAAATGTTCTTCAACTCCTTTTGGATCAGAATCATACTTCCTGATACAAAGACACAGCGTCAGCTTACCTTTTGGCTTCATTGAATACACAACGATTCCCATAGGTTTTTCCATCAGAACCACAGACTGGCTTGTAGATAGACTGACATTTTGTATGTCCAGTTGGGTTCTTGCTGCTGGTTTTGTCAGTCTGCAGTAATGTGAAAGACCATTAGGCACATAAAGGGAATTCAGTTTAATTCTCAGAATTATAATAAAACTAAGAGTTATTGCTCAAAATTATTGATTAAGCATTGCATTAAGCCAATCATTTTGTGAATCCGTTTATTTTAAACTACACAACAATCCTGAAAAAAAATGTGTAGGGTTAGCTCTATTGTATCATTGCAGGCATATAGTATATTTATGTGAAAAGCCCAAGACCAGATATGGATAAATACCCAAGCTGGGTTTCAAACCCTGAATTATGGGACTCTAGAACCCCTGCCCTCATTACATGTGAGACTGCCTCCACATTAATTCTTTGTAGACAAATCTTCCCCTCATTGAGAAAACAATAATTATGGAAAAGACATTATGACTCCGGGATCATGCCCTGAGCAGAAGGCAGATGCTCAACTGCTGAGCCACCCAGGCTTCCCAATTATATATTTTTATAGATTTATTGTATATATATATATAAGAAGAGAGAGAGTGTGGGTGAGAGAGGGCTGGTGGGAGGGGCAGAGGGAGAGACTCTTTAGCTGATTCACCATGAGGGGGTCACAGACCCTGAGACCACAACCTGAGCCAAAATCAAGAGTCACTGGATGGACTGACACACAGCTGCCCCCAAAGAGGCCATGATTTACCAAACCTTTCTTTTTTCTTGTCTCACAAAAGGAAATGAGGCAGCAGGTAGTAGGATTGTGCAGACTTAAGTACTACCTGAGGCAGTTGCTTAGAGTCGACTTAGAGAATGACACACATCTGTGAGCACAAAGGAGCTCTGACAGCAGATGAGAACAGAGACACTGACTGAAGTTGTGAGGATCTTCGACAGGAGGCTTAGTTTTCTTAGGACCAAGGAAGCTGGACAAAAAAAGCTCAGTCTTTCCTGTTGGTCGACACTACCACCGTTTCATAGCACTGCCTTACTTTCCTTCCACATAGTCTGTGAAATGGACAGGGTTGTCTCACATGTTTCTGAAGAGCTTCCTGAGAAAGCTTTGAAGTGGCCCCTAAACACTTGGAAACATGCTGGAGGAGGCAGTAAGCTGTGGACGGCAGAACCCCGTCCCTGGGAGACCACTACTTCATGTCCACCTAGACATAAGGATGGAGAGGGACACGCAATTTTCATTTGAAAGGGAGCCAAGTGAGGGGTGACAAATCTGAGGTAAAAAAATGAAGTTCCCGTGAAGATAATGAGGTGGAGGGAGTGTCCTACAAATCTGTTCCGGATTAGCAGGTGCAGTGCCCAGGATCACTGTTACATGGCAGTTGGGAGACAGAGAGACTGGCGAGTGAAGGCAAAGCGCAGCAGGACTCAAAGGGAACACGGGAGTCCTGGATGTGCAGCTGTTTGCAACAATGTCTCCCACACATCACCTTTTCACTCATCTGACAAGAGGTTCGAGAGAACCTATTAGTTGTTCTAGAATCTGGGGACCCAGATTTCCAAAGAACTGGCACTTTCTTTAGAGGAGTTCATGATCCAACTGAACATACAATCAAGTACAGAGCAACATTCTATGAGAGAGGGTATCACCAGTATTAGGAATACATTTGTGGAAAATAAAGGAACGTGTAAAAGTGGATGATGTGTGACCAGAGTGACGTGAAATGTCCGATCATATCCAATGATTACGAAATCCTCAATGCCATGCTCAGGAGTTTGGGTCCTATCTTCTAGGTATGGTGCCACTGAAGAATTTCCAGCGGGGCGGTGATGGATCAGATCAGATTTGTGATTTAGAAATAGCACTTGAGGGGCTTGTAGATTATGGATGGGATGGAGATGGGCATGAATGTTAAATGTGGCGGGGATGGGGACTCTGTTCAGGAAGGTCTCACCTAGTCCAGTATCGGGAGAAGGGCTGGAGTGGAAGATGGTAGAAGGGAATGGGAAGTGGAATGGAAGAGCACGACACTCATTAATGACCGTCGGTGTATCTGAAAACGACCATCTCCGGGTTCCTCCTCATTTGTTGGATCATCATCACCACCAGTCGTTATTACTACAGTATGTTCTGTTAACTATTTCAAGTCTTGGAACATAAAATGGCAGAGGGGGAAAAAGAGATGAACACTAACCTGAATGTCCGTTATACTGGCACTCAAAGGGTTGCCTACAGTTTTTCTTTCTTCTTGATTATAAAAAGACCTTGATTTCCCTTGTTGGCTATACCATCCTGGTCTTCCTTGCTGTCTAGATGACATTGAACCCCCTTGCTGGCTTGATGACACTGGCTTCCCTTGCTGGCTAGATGACCCTGAACCCCCTTGCTGGCCAGATGATCCTGGCTTCCCTTGCTGGCTAGACGACCCTGAACCCCCTTGCTGGCCAGATGATTCTGGCTTCCCTTGCTGGCTGGATGACCCTGGATGCCAACCCTGGCTAGATGACCCTGAACCACCTGGCTGGCCAGATGACCCTGGCTTCATTTTCTGACTAGATGGCCCTGGATCCCTTTGCTGGCTAGATGATCCAGGTCTTCCTTGTTTATTAGAAGCTTCGGCATTCCCTTTTTGATTACAGTCCCTTGAATTCTCTTGCAGACTCCCAGGCTGATTGAGAACTCCTGGCCTTTCTTGCTGATTAAAATTTCCTTGTTTTCCTGGCTGATTAGAATACTCTGGTCGTCCTTGCAGGCTAAATGTCACTTGTTTTCCTTCTGTGTTGCCACCTCCTTGCTGATTAGATGCCTGCTGTTCTCTTTGATGGTTAGCTTCATTTTTTCTCTCTAGAATAAATGCAGGCTCTGGACCTTCTTGTGGTTTAAAAACACTGGATTTCCAAGTCTGGGTTGAAGTCACTGGAATGATACCATAAGCACAAAAATAAAGTTATCTATATTTAAGAATTTAAAGTTAACAGCATTCATCCCCAGAAATAGTATGTATTTCATGCCTCTTTGATTTGTTTTTAACAAAACCTCAAGACAGAAGCTTTGCATAACTTCTCATAACCTTAATGTTTGGTTCTTGCATTTTTTACCTAACTGTATCACCTGGTTCCTAAGAATCATGGGGTCAAACCAGCCTGCCCCATTTCTAAATCAAAGTTTGATTTACTTGAGCTGAATTATTTTCCCTTATACTACTCCAAATTTTTATTTTTTGTGACTATTTCTTAATTCCTATGTTTCATAACTTATCTACTCTGTTTCTCAAATTTGTTCTGGAAGTTTATCCATCAGTATATACATATATAGTTATCTCATATATATATATACATATATACACATACATTTATACATATATGATTTATTCAAATTCTATTCCAAAATAAGCAGGGTTTAGCCAACAATCCATAAGTGAATGGAATGGTTTTATAGCTGTTGATGCTATGGAATTCTGGTGGGTCTTACGTTTCATGTCCTTGGTTTGGTACGAGGGTTCCTTTTTGGCTTCCTCACTTTTTCTGTTTAATGATTATCCATTTACCCTCACTTTCTCAATTTGAGGCTTCCTCAAAGTTGTTTTCAGGCTTGCATTGTTTTTCTTCACAGGCTTCCTTGGTAATTTTTTTCAATTTTTACAACCTGAAATCATTGTGGTATGGATGGTTCCAGGCAATACCTGAGATTCACTTGTATTAGCAATAGGCCCACTTTATATTTCCGCAAGTACACATACTTGTGCCTTCCAGTAAAGTTAACAGAAGTCAAACGCCTCGTTAATTGTTACCCATTGAGCATGCTTGCTATGGTATACTTTATTACTGGTGGTCAAGGTCTTAGGCCCGGCTCAGGAGCTTGGCACTCAGTAACCTGGCTTACTAACTGTGCATAGCGTGGGGTGGGGTCTGTGGGTATGATCTAGCCATTCTTTCAATTTACCAAGAAGCCTATTTGAAGAGTCCATTACTGTGCCAGAACTACAGTAAGATCTAGACATACAACATTATTACAGTGAGATCTAGACACACAATATGACATTATTATTCTGGCCCCAAGAAGCTTGAAAGCTTCTTGCTTTCAAGAAGTGGGTGCAAACAAGCACACAGGCATTTATAGTAGTACGATCAAAGTGAAAATGTGAGAAGTAAATTAGACAACAGACCCAGACTCAAGATAACAGACAGTAGTGCATCATCTCTCCTTGTTGGAGGAAGTGACACATAAGAAGAGAAGGCTCTAGCCAGAAAAAATGGGTAAGAAACTAATCATGTTCAGCAGAGAGATGAGTATATGCATGAGTTATGAGAACCAAACAGTGTTCCTTAGCAGGCACTAACTTGGAGAAGAAATCCATTAGAATAAAGAGTTGGATGGAAATAAATCCAACCAGCTGGGCTGTCTGGGTGGCTCAGTTGGTTAATGTACTTCCTTAGGCTCAGGTAATCATCCTGAGATCCTCGGTGAGTCCAGTGTTGGGGGCCCTACTCAGTGGGGTGTCTGCTTCTCTGTCCTTCCCCTGGCTCATGCTCACTTTCTCTTGCTCATTCACTCACTCTCTGCCTCAAATAAATAAAATCTTTTTTTAATGTAATATTTTTACTTTATTTGCTTTTTATATGTGTAATCCAATGTTTTAGAATTATGTAATATTTGAAGATATATATTTTTAAGATTTTATTGATTTATTCATGAGAGACAGAGAGAGGGAAAGATAGAGACATAGGCAGAGGAAGAAGCAGGCTCCATGGAGGGAGTCCAATGTGGGACTCGATCCCAGGACCCCGGGATCACGCCCTAGCTGAAGGCAGGTGCTCACCTGCTGAGCCATCCAGACGTCCCATAAATAAAATCTTAAAAATCTTAAAAGGATGATCTATTTTCTTGTTAATTATGTTTGCTTAATAGGTCATACAAGCAAATACCTCAAATTTTAAAGATACAAAAGGATGAATAGTTTAAAGTCACTTTCTGTTTCTCTCCCTTCTCAAACCCCTTTGCACACAGTTACATTTACCCAGTTTTTCTGTATTAGCCAAGAGATGTCTTATGTATTTACGAACACATTGGGATATATTTTCCACATAATTAGTAGCACATTGTACACTGCTCTACTCCTTAGTTTCTCTCTGCACAGTATAGTGAGTCTTTTCTTTATCAGTACTATAGAGCATCTGTATGATTTTCCCCAAGAGCTACACACTATTTCATTTATTACATTTAGCACAATTTATTTAGATGGCCTTCTAGCAATGAGAGGCTATTGTGTTTCCTCTTTGTAGTACAAACAATGGTATAATGGATTCTGAGCAGTATAGCATTGCTCACATGGTTAAATTTGTAAAATAAAAACTGGGGGTGGAATTTTTAAGTAAAAAAGAGATATTAGAATGTGGTTTAATCATTTTTTGAAGTTAAACTTTTGTAAAATAATTAACCTCTGTCTTTTTTTTTTTTAATTTTGCTTTTCTGATTTTACACACCAAATATACTCTTGGCATTGATTTATGCTGCAGTAGGAATTCCTGATTCCCCTCTCTCCCTTTTTTTTTTTTTTTTTAAAGATTTTAGTTTTATTTGACAGAGATGAGAAAGAGAGAGAGCAGAGAGCACAAACAGGGGGAGCATCAGGCTGAGGGAGAGGGAAAAGCAGTGTCCCTACCAAACAGGGAGCCTTAGGCTAGATCGCAGACCTTGGGTCATGATCTGAGCTGAAGGCAGATGATAAGCGATTAACCTACTGAGCCTCCCAGGCACCCCTCTGATTGCTCTTTTTCCTTCACCCTTCAAATCCATAGAGCTACTGCATCTGGCTTTAATATACTTTCTTTAACAACAAATGTCTGCTCAGTACCTACTCACTATCATCCAGCAAGGTGGTGTACAAAGGTATATGGTACCTGTCATTATAAAACATTTATGTTCTAGGAAGGGTTTTTGTCTATATGCATTTTTCTCTGAAGCATACATAATAATAAATATATGTGTAATATATCCATTTTCTCTGACACATATATTATAAAAATCTAGAATATCTGTGTCATTTATCACCTAGAGAAATTGACAGCCCAGGCTGGACATTTCAGCTTTGAACACAGACCACCCAATTGCATTCAGGTAAGGAATGGAGAGAAGTATGCCGGGTGACAGCTGTAGACAACTCAGGTAATGGTGGCTAAGCAGTGTATATGTGATTCTTTCGACAGACGGCAGGAATGCATATTTGTTTGCATTTTATAACAGAGAAAATCGAGATAAAAAATGGAGTTGCTTATGTTAGTAAATTGAACACCAATAAAAAATAAATTAAAAAAAAATGGAGTTGCCTAAAATAACATAAACAAGAAACTAAAAACCCAGAGTTTGAACCCATTTCTTTGTTACCACACAGCCCCAGATCATCCAACACAAAACCCTATTTTCTTTTTATCAACATGGCTTGAGAGTATTCCCAAACTCTCATAATCCTTTTAGACTGCATTTTCTTCTCAGTGTAACGTGTTGCTTTCCCCTTTCCCCTGCGTCTGCAGCAGCACCAGATAATGCTGTGTTCTTTCACCTGGTCCTTACCTTTATGCCTTCGGCGGGTATTTATGCTGTTTGAAATGACACTCTTCTTTTCTCTGTCTGTTAGAGATTTGTCATTTTAACGTTCTCTGACAAAGTATTACTAATAACTCAACATTCCTATGGAAGGAAAGTCATCAAAAGTAACTTTTCTTACCTGAGAACATGGCCGCGAACACAAAGGGAAGGAAAATGGAAGCCTTCATGTCAGACTCTGTTGTTTCAGACTTGCTTGTTGGGTGGAGTGAAGGGTAACTCTTCAGTAGATGCTTTCTGAAGAAATCATCCTGATCACCACCATATTATATATTTGAAAAATCCTCCACCCTAATTGCTAAACACTGTCACTTTGTTTAAAAAAATTATAGAGTAATTTTCACAAACTGGAAGGTGTTACTTCCTGAGTGGATTGCCATTTTTAAAACTAGTTTCACACCCCAACTCCCATAAATATCCAAAATTTAATATGCTTCTATCAGACACATATCTTACAGAAAAGAAAAAAAATCGTGGAATCCATCAGGGAGAGTGGTAAATTCAGTGTTCAGGTTTTTTTTTTATTGTTAAGAGGTGATTTATCTTTTGTCAGTACTCTTACTGACCTTGCAAGTTTGTATATCCAAACAGAGATTCCCATGACATTTTCCTACAAATAAATGATGTGCCAATTATTTACCTCAAATTATATTTTAAAAGCTAGTAAAAAATGCATGAGGCATGGGTCATTAATAAGTGATGAGTGCGTCCAGCGGGGAACAATGATGTATAATGTATTTTTTATGAGGGAACAAAACACAAGAGACCTTATGTTTGAGAATAACATTACACCATTGACCTTCTTGCCTCAAGCTATTATGCCACACAGAAGCTTATGTGAAAATCACCTTGGGATTTCTAGACGGTCATAAACTCAATATTATAAAAACAGTGGAATATTGTGCTCAAAGGTGGGTGACCTATTTAAGAAAATTTGAATTAATTGAGGCTTGTCTAAAGGAAAATGACCTGGATAAAGTGAGGTCTAGAAAATATAGCAGAAGGTTGGTTGATTGTAGTAGAAAATATAGGCTTGAGTATAGACAGACTTAGGAGTGATGTTGCCATTGGATTCATCATGTAAAAGGCATTGGCACGGAGGAGAAAGGTATTATTTGATCTGTGTAGTTCCAGGTAGCAGAACTTGTTCCAATATAAGGAAGTGCAGGATAAACATTCTTGAAGTCTAAAGACAATTTCAGCTCTGGGAAGGGAGTGAAGTAGGCGATTCTTACAATTACCTCTAATTTTAAAAAGTCCTCAGATTTAGTGGTTCTGGATAGTGCTTGATTTTCATTTCAGCTTCTTTAGAAGGGCAGTTTTGAAAATAATGAGTGATTTCTTTTAACCAGGTCAGCAATTTTAGGGCATCAAAAAGGACAAGTTTTAAATTTTTCTATAGTAAAAAGGCAACTTTGTTTTGTCCTTTCGCAGTTATTCTCTGTACTGACTGGGATTCATATGAACATCAGAACAGGCTCAGTGAGCCAGAAGGCCTGATTATGTAGATACATATGTGTGTGTGTATATTTCTCCCATATAATAAACCCCATATTATTAACCTATTTAAATATACTTAAAGACCAGATAATTTTAACCAGAGTTTCATTATGAAAATTTCCAAAATCCAACCAAGTTGAAAGAATTATGCAGTGAAAACCCATAAACACACCACCAGGATCTTCAATTAATATTTTGCTACATTTGCTTTACCATATATTGATCAAAATGAATAAATCTGATGCAGGTTATTTTCATATCCAGATACTCACATAGAAGCCTCAATTCAGTGAATTCCAAAATATCAACAAATGGACCATAATAGCTGCATTTGCATTTTGCCTAAACAATTGTTTTGTACATACTCAGTGCCCTGGGCTAGGTCACCTATGCTTTTCTCCTAGCTCAGGGTTAAACACATTTCAAAATAGCATATGTAAATAACAAATATCATGAAATGCTTTTGCATGTGAGGACCTCACACTGAGAAGATGAAGTCTCATGAAGCCTCTGCTCTGGGGTCTCAGAGACTGTCTCCCGAACTTGTAGAAGGTATTGCTGAGTAAAGCAGTGCTTTCTCTATTATCTTTTCTCTATATCACTGTTCTCCAAGCCATACCAAAGCGTGTTTTCTTTTTTTTTTTTTAATTTCTTTCTTTATTTATTTTTTATTTTTATTTATTTTTTATTGGAGTTCAATTTGCCAACGTATAGCATAACACCCAGTGCTCATCTCGCCAAGTGCCCCCCTCAGTGCCCATCACCCAGTCACCCCAACCCCCCCACCCACTTCCCCGTCCACTACCCCTTGTTCATTTCCCAGAGTTAGGTGTCTCTCATGTTTTGTCACCCTCACTGATATTTTCACTCATTTTCTCTCCTTTCCCTTTATTCCCTTTCACTAATTTTTATATTCCCCAGATGGATGAGACCATATAGTGTTTGTCCTTTTCCGATTGGCTTTTTTCACTCAGTACAATACCCTCCAGGTCCCTCCACGTGAAGCAAATAGTGGGTATTTGTCGTTTCTAATGGCTGAGTAATATTCCATTGTATACATATACCACATCTTCCCAAAGGGTGTTTGCAGTAATTACTTTTAATCCTCTAATTTTCTTTTTTATTCTTTTAAGATTTTATTTTATGTTATTTTATTTTTTGAAAGAGAGAGAGATAGAGCGCATGTGAGCCTGGGGGATGGAGGAGCAGTGGGAGATGGAGAAGCAGACTCCCTGCTGAGCAGGGAGCCCTTCATGAGGCTGGATCCCAGGACCCTGAGATCAAAACCAGAGCTAAGGCAGAGGTGCCCCTAATCCTCTAATTTTCTTAAATGGAACATTTAACCTCTTCTTTAGTGATGGGAATCCTCCCACCTTGACAATTGTCTCCCATTGTCATCTTCACATTTGGGTCTTGGAATATTCTGTCTTAGATTAGGCTCTCTGAGAGAGAGTATGTCAGGTTTTGTTCTTTGCACCCCATGTATGTACAAGATGGAAGGCATCAGCTCCATAGCATTCGCTAAGATATTCAGACATGGACACAAATAGGTTGAACTGAATCCAGCAGATGATTTGAATATTTGGTCTGGTTTTTGAAATATAATTCATATTGCCTGAAAGACATAATGTCTCTTAAATTCAGTGCCATGTTGCTAAAACTGTCAGAGGGAGACTTGCCAGTTGGTTACCAAGTCTCATTAAATACTTCACAATATTAAGAAAAAGGCCAAAGGTCAAGCACTAGATAATCACTATTTAACTGGAGGTCCTTTTGCCATTTCTCAGTTGACTTATTAATTGATCAATTCACCCAATCTTCACCCACATAGAGGCATTAGTTTCAGAACACAGCGTCCTGTAGGGTAGGAGATGCTTGAGATAGAATCTTGGATAACCTCTCTGCTTTGGGTGTCAGTTTCCTCCCTCAGCACACAAAGTTTTGCTACAAACTGAAATTCAAATATATTTAATTTCATCATTATTTCTTGAGATGATGCATATATCTGACACACACACTAAAATGTTCCATTAATGTCAGCTCTTGTTATTATATCCATGGGCGTATTTGAGATTAGAAACATGACTCTCCCATGTTTTGTTTATTATATAATAGCCACAGAGTGTAACTGGTCACATTTATGTGTGTATGTATTATGAGTCTATGTGGCCACTTATAGTCTGTAGCAGATTAGATATAGACAGCCTGTGACATTTGATGCCATCACATACTTGAGGCTGCTTTCTAGACTCTTTTGTTAAAAGACTCAGAGATCTTGAAATTGTGAGACCTCATAGTTTGCCACAAGATAGAAAACAGATTGCCCAAGGACATAAAGTTTGCTTGTTCAAGATCATCTCTGTCACATTAGTATACTGATTTGCTGGTCCAAATATTTTACTTCCAGCTTGTATACCCTCTATTAAAAATAATAAATATTTACTTAAACATCCAGGACCATATGCTGTGTCAAGTGCTTTACATGAATTATCCCATTCAATTCTTTTTAGAAATCTTATTTAAATTCAATTTGCCAGCATGTGGTATATAATTCAATTCTTAAAACAACCTATTTTATAGATATTGTCTTCATTTCTCCAATGAAAAATAGATTGTCACAGAATTTTATTGTGACAGAGTCTATATTCTACATTTTATCTCTTAATTTCTATAAAATATCTTCTGCCTGTAATAAACTCAAACAATACAATCAGCTCTTCATCTCCATCAGATGGGTGGCATCTGATGCCACCCACAATGGTGGAATTTGGAATTCCCCAAATTCCACAATGGTGTTGTGTGACACTGCAGAGTATCTTGGGGAGTCCTTGAATATCTCATAACTAGCATTGCAGTTTTAGCAATCATAATTAAAATATGCAGGTCTATTTATTTCCTTCGATTTTTATTGGTACCTTGGAATACTTTAGACACTAACTTGTTAATAAGTCCATGGAAAGAATATTTATACAGTTCCTACATTAAGGGACAGGTTGCCTGAGTTTGATTTCTGTTTCTGTCTCTTATTAACTTGGTGACTGATCACGTGTTTCCGTGCTTCGGATCCCTCTTATGTAAGATAAATGTAATTACAATGCCTATCTCATTGGGTTCTTGTGAATATTTAATAAAATAATACATGTAAAGCCCTTAGAACAATGTCTGACACAGGGAAAGCACTCAAACACTGGTAGCTATAATCTTTTTTTTAAATTTAGATTTGTGCTTTGGTCACTAGTGGAAGTTGATACTCTTGCAAGAAGGGATTTAAAATAAAGCCTGCTAAGGTAGCTGATGATATTCTATTGAAAGAAGGTAAGACTGGAAGTTATTTGAAAGAAGAGAATGTGGGAAGGGAAGCACAAGTTGTGTGTGTGCGTTGTGTGTGCCTGTGTGTGTGCCTGGATGCGTGTGTACATGTGCGTGTACGCCCATGTGCATGTGTTATAAAAAGGTGGTTGGGAAGCCATTTTTTAAATTAATTATTTTTTTATTGGAGTTCGATTTGCCAACATATATCACCCAGTGCTCATCCCATCAAGTGCCTCCCTTAGTGCCCATCACCCAGTTACCCCCACCCCCCACCCACCTCCCTTTCCACCACCCCTTGTTCATTTCCCAGAGTTAGGAGTCTCTCATGTTCTGTCTCCCTCTCTGATATTTCCCACTCATTTTCTCTCCTTTCCCCTTTATTCCCTTTCACTATTTTTTTATATTCCCCAAATGAATGAAACCATATAATGATTGTCCTTCTCCCATTGACTTATTTCACTCAGCATAATACCCTCCAGTTCCATCAACATCAAAGCAAATGGTGGGTATTTGTCGTTTCTAATGGTTGAGGAATATCCCATTGTATACATAGACCACAGCTTTTTTATCCATTCATCTTTCGATGGACACCGAGGCTCCTTCCACAGTTTGGCTATTGTGGACATTGCTGCTATAAACATTGGGATGTAGGTGTCCCGGGATTTCACTGTATCTGTATCTTTGGGGTAAATCCCAGCAGTGCAATTGCTGGGTCGTAGGGGAAACCACTTTTTGCGTGTGGTTTCAAAGCAGAAGTATTACCACTTGGTGGAAGTAATAAAGAGGCAAAAACTAACTTGCTATAAAGAAGTTGTTCTTGGAAGGGCCTGGCTGGCTTAGTTGGTTAAGCGTCGGACTCTTGATTTTGGCTCAGGTCATGATCTCAGGGTCATGAGATCGAGCCCCATGTTGGGCTCTGCCCTCAGCCCAGAATTGGCTTGTCCCTCTTCCTCTGCTCTTCCTCACACTCCCTGTCTCTGTCTCAAATAATAAATAAATAAAATCTAAAAAAAGAAAAAGAAATTATTCTTTGTTGATGGAATGGCCTGCTTCTTTAGGTTGTGGATCTTTCAAAACCAAGGGTACTTGATAAAGTGCTCAAAACTGTTGTGCTTTAAAGAGAGATACACCACTCATAATGCCATCAGGAGCCAGGGCTAATGAGAACGAGTGAAGCTGGTCCTGGGGCCCTTGTGGGAACCACTCACCCGAAGACTCAGAAATTTGCCATTGTTACTAAGGAGCATGGGCACTACGTCAGCAGATCCTCTCACTTGTCCAGAGTTTCTAGAAATCCAGTTTTTTATGTGAACTTTTCAATTTTTAAATATTGGCATCTATGAAAAGTGACTGTGTGTGGGCTAAGAATATCCCTAAGCCACATCCAGCTGGTTGCCATTTGTTGGAGATCTCTGTGTTAGTAGCAGTATGCTAAAAAGTATGTAACCCTACAGTTCTCTGAGTGCTGACCTCATTTTTTCCACATACTCAATTTGAGACTTTGGAAATAGCCTTCTCAAAGATACCATTTTTTCACAATGTTTCTGGATTCTTTTCTTCTGCTTTTCCATTTTTTCCTTCCCTCCTTCCTTCCTTCTTTCCTCCCTTCCTTCCTTCTTTCCTTCCCTTAGACTTCTAAGCACCTACAACATGCCAATAAACCTATGCTTTCAAGGGTTTTCACGTTTTACCACACATAGAAGCTCATACTATCTTCTGTACATCATGTAGTACTGCAGTAAACTGAAAAATCTGATAAAACCAGAGACATCTAGCCTACAGGCTTCAGCTGTTCCAGAACCTATTCAGCTGTTCCAAAGACTGAAGCAACGAACCTTCTGTCTCATTTGGTACTTCTTCTTGTCTCCGCCAACAAGCTGAGAAGCTCTAAAACAAACTCTATGTGTCTGTTAGGGCAAAATATTTCCTCCACTATATTATTTACTAAGGAATGCTAATCTGGTACAGATAATATATATTTTCTTGGACTTACCTTTGCTACCCTCGAGTTCATCTGGATAAATCTGAAGACTTGAGATTCAAAGCACTGATTCGAGAATTCTGGGTTTGAGAAACATAGTAATAGTCTATGTCCCAAGTTTGTTTCCAGGTGGTATTTTTCCATACTAACTAAATCAAACTAGCTGGTCTAAGTAAATCAGGTGGTCTAAGTAAATCAGGTGGTCTAACTAAATCAAACAGGTGGCCCCACTGCTATCTAAAAAGAACATCCATGTCGAAAGTCTGCCAAAATAACTTCATTGAAACTGTTGTCTTTTATGCATGATAACAGGTGGGAAATAACCCCGCAAAGGGTGTTGAGTGACAGGGACAAAATCATCTGGCCCAAAAGACAAACTGAGTGCACCTCTAGCCTTGCAGTGTCAGGAATCAACATTTCCCATTGTGTTGGAAACCAAGCTCTCCGTTTTTTTTTCCTGAAAGAAAAGAGATGGTGCTCAGAATGAAAACAGTGGAAATGGGTTAAGCCTAAGCTGGATGAACGGGGAAAGGGTACTTCTTTTTAGGTCTGTTTGGGGATAATTACACTGTCTTATTCTAAATAAGAGTTACCTGCACAATACCTAGTACAGTAAAGACATAGTGAGTACGTTCCTAGACCCATACTCTGCTGGCCCCAACTAAGTGCGCTGCTCAAGTAGCTGTTTCCATGTGCTTACATAGCTGCTTTGCAGAATTCACAGCCGTTGCGGTAAGTTTGCCCATCAGAACCACACACCGGTTTGTGGATCTTGGGACAGGGTTTCCCACCTGTAGCTGATTTCTCATAGTTCCTGCAAAAAGCCTGTAATTTAAATGAGGTTCTTTTTTATTTACTTCATGGACAATAGCATTGACATCATTAGTTCTCCTGAGGAATGAAAAGATACGCTAAATTTATGCTTAGAAATTCTTTTTTTTTAAAAAATATTTTATTTATTTATTCATGAGAGATAGAGAGAGAGAGAGAGAGAAGCAGGCCCCATGCAGGGAGTCTGACGTGGGACTCGATCCCAGGACTCCAGGATCATGCCCTGGGCAGAAGGCAGACACTTAACCTCTGAGCCGCCAGGCGTCCCTAGAAATTCTTTTAAAAAGCACACATTTTATTGTTACAATGAAGATGTATGTTAAAATAAAAAGTAATAAAAGTTACATGTAGTCTTAGCCCAGAGATGTCCTTTGTGAGCATTTGGTTTTCTATTTCTTCTCTATGTATTTTATTTCCAGTTTTATATTAAAAATAGAATCACACTGTGCATATGTCTATTTATTCTTCGTCATTTATCTTTTCTGTACCATTATGCACATCCCCGAAAGAAGGATTTTTTGTTGAAATACTCCATCATAAAGATGTTAAATGATTTGTTTTACTAATACCTCATTATTGTATATTTCTTCTTTCAGACATTGAGTTGAAATCACCATTTTGTGTATAAAATACTTGTACATATTCTGATTACTTTCTTAGGGTATGCTCTTGTGAGAATTGCTATCTCTAAGGTTCTAATTTTTAATGCTTTCAATACTGATTGTCAAACTGCTTTATCATAAGTGTGTATCCAAATATGCATAAGAGATAAACGTAAGTTCTTTATCTCTTTCTTGGAATTTCTGGAGAAATTTGTCTATACTCCTCTTTTATAAGGTATTCCTTAATACAGCTAAAAGTGCCTCGAGATAATAAGCCATATCATGTTCATCTTCTTATGCATTTCCTAGGAAAGGAGAAGGTAAAAGTCAAATATTGAAAAATATTTCTTAAATGAATGGGAAAAGAGCAGAGAATTTAGAAGATAGTTTGTTACTGAAGGTTGATATCAAATAATGTGTTTTTTTTTCAAAAAAATTTTTTTCTGGATGTAAACTCCTTGAAGAAAGGGATAAAAGAATATGTGCATTATATAATCATGTTCTATCATTGATCTCTTCATTAGCTCCTTATCTCTCTATCTGCCAATCCTACAAATAATGCATGTTTATAATAGAACTCTTAAAAATACATAGCAGTACAAGAGGAATTAACTTAAAAACCCAGAATCCATTACTCCCAAATTTGACATTTTCTATGTTTATATATTTTTAAAATATGGTCACAGATTGATAGCATTTTACAAAATGCTTTTTAAACTTGAAATATACTTTCAGTACCTATCTGTATCAAGTAACTGTGAAGTATACACAGTACCTATCTGTGTCAAGTAACCTATTTTATATTACCATTTTAAGTAGTGATATAGCCATTTTGAATAATTGCCATATGTTATACACATTATTATGCAAATCCTCATTTGGAAACATTTAGTTTGTTTTTGTGTTTTTTTGCTACTATAAAAAACCTGAAAAAAAATCTGTATGAAAACCTTTTCAAATAACTCCTTTTCTTAAGCTGCATTTCTAGAAGTAAAGTCTGTGTTTGAATTTGCCTTTTTAAAGACTCTTGATGCAAGCATCCAGTAAAAAGTCAGGAATCATTTTTTCATATGTGCATTTCATGTATGTCTTGAACATAATAGATGCTCAGTAAGCTTTGTTAAATAGTAGGGAAGATAGGATAAATAATTATAGAATTTAATAGAGAGCCTGGGACAAAGTGTGTTTATAAATCTTCGTCATAAGAATAGAGGACAAACTTTCAGAGCCCACCTTCGTATCCTTTTTTCTACTAGAGAAAAGTCTGCATTTATCTGCAGACTTTCCCTTGCTGAGCTTTTGCTTTTGCATTTATTTAATCAAAGGATATGTCTTTGAAAAGTAATAAGTCCAGTGTTCTAATTTTGTAGGTGGGGACAGAGTGCTCACTTATTTTTGGAAGAAATGCTTCCAACATTTCCAGGACACAGTAACAGAACAGAACTAATGCTTTGATACCTCATTACACTATGACTTTTCTGAGTTGATTTTGTCTTTATTTACCAGTCATGGTAATGATTGGAAACCCTTTTTCTAAGAATATAATTTTGAATATTAAGTTACTCCTCTCAAGAAGTTCTTATTCATACTTACATACCTGCTTGCAAATTAGTTGGTATTAAAAAGCATCATAGCAATAATGCAGTTTGTAAAGTTGATTATGATTTCATTGCAATAATCTTCAAAATGTATTTCTAGATTTAAAAGTTCAACAGGAAAATATATTCCTCTACCTGCCACCCAGAATGTCGGTTTCCCCATGTGGCAAAGAGAGGAATGAAACAGAATATTAGAAATATCAGCCTAAAGACTAGAAACATCAGAGTTAGGTAGACTGTCATCAACGTGTATAGCATAAATTCACTGTTTTGGGTCAAGAATCTGACTTGTTATCTTTATGCTTTCTGCAGTCACCATATGTGATAAAAGACACCCAGGTGGTATCGAAACACACAAAGAATGGATATTTAAATGAAATATTTAGTCCTGTCAATTTGCAAAAAAGTTTTAAAGAATCTAAGTATGTGCTATGATGTAGTTTAAACAATGACTGAATTTGGCTATTTTTCCCAAACATTTTCTGTTGCAAGAACAGTGTTTGATAACAGAGAGTTTACATTTGATGGGACAAAGAATTCTTACTTTACCAGAAGTTAATTAAAAAAAAAAAATCAAATTCTCCTTTTATTTTCCTTCTTATTTACCATGATTTTGTTTTCAGAGATTTATTTTCTCTCTATTTTGCTATTTAACTTCCTTTTAAATTCCCCTTTGTATGATTCCATAAAGAAATTAATTTAATTTCTTTACTGTGGACTAAATAAACATTGATTGAGGGCCTACTTGGTGCCGGTAAGTTAATATCCAATGTGGTCTAATCAATTCCTAATCCAAATTTTACAAACAAATTTTTCCTCAAGAAAGTAGCTGTTGCTTAAAAAGAGTTGAGGAGATTGAGAAGATAAAACAAATACATGTGATTTTAGACTAGATCCTATACTAGAAAGGTGGTATTTCTGGGACAATTGGTGAAATTTGAATAAGATGATAGATTGGTTAATAGTTACGTATCAATATTAGGATCCTGATTTTGATGACTGTATCAAAGTAATGTAAAATGTTAAGATGATATTTCTTTGAAGCATTTTTACTGTTTTTAAAAAAATCAAATTATTTCAAAATGAAAATGTCAGAAAAACCTTTAAAAAATAAAGTACAGGGACGCCTGGGTGGCTCAGTAGTTGAGCGACTGCCTTTGGCCCAGGGTATGATCCTGGAGTCTCAGGATCGAGTCCCACATTGGGCTTCCTGTGTGGATCCTGCTTCTCCCTCTGCCTGTGTCTCTGCCTCTCTATGTCTCTCATGAATAAATAAATAAAATCTTTAAAAGAAAATAAAGTACAAAAAAGTCTATTTAGACCTCTCCATCAATATTTTAAACTAAACTTTTAGGTAAGATACATAGATATAAGAGGCACATCTCAAAATCTTTGTAGTAGGCTAATTTTTGGAAAGTAGAAATGATATACATTTCACACTGGATGGTCTTCTTATATATTCTCTATCATTTGGTGACTTCTTTTTTTTTTCTTTTATTCATTCTTAAACTAGAATTCACAAAGAAGAGAAAACATTATTTCCTGGCATTAAAAAGCTTACATACTAATACAGAAGACTATCTGTGAAGGGTAACAAAATAAGTTAAACATTAAGTATATTAATAAAATCCAACAGAAACACAGATGACAAAGCAATGAATCCCTGGTGGGAAGGATAGAAGCGATTCTGCTAGTAGAAGATTTCTGTATATGTAGGGCACATGAGAGGAGTTGTTAGAGTCCCTCTGCCTGAAAGAATGGGCACACTTTCATGATGGTGCAGACAGTGACTGATGGTTGTCCTTCAGATAAAGAGCAGCATCTGCAAAAGCATCTGAGAGGTCTTGGCCAGCTAGGCACCGTGGGCCACCTAGTGTGGACAGTGCCCTGGTCATGGGGGGTAAAGAATGAATGAAGCTAAACAGGGACACTGCCCACAGATTGGAAATGGACTCTAATACAAAGCTAAAGAATTTAGCTATAACCTTCTGAGCAGGTGAAAAGTGCCTGATTTTAAAGTAGAGAATTATATGACAAAAGTTAAATGTTAGAATATTAATATTCTTTGATATCAGTGTGCAGGATTTTTATTGAGTAGGTTAAGTTTTAAAAGCACTGAAGTTGTTTCTCCTTATCTTTACATTTTGTGAAAAACATTTAATATTCAATTAGAAAAGTAAAATTATAAATGTAGCTTAGTTATCAAAATGTAATCATAAAAATTGTAATCAAATAATAGCTAATTTAGTATTTAGCACTTATGTGCTAAACACTCTTATGGGCTGTATACAAATCAACTCACATAATACTGAATTAAGTGCTATTACTAGCTGAGTTTTATTGATAAAGAAACTGAACACAGAACACTGAAGTACCTAAAATCAAACGTTTAGTGAGTAATAGGGCTGGGATATGGACTTAAATACTCTCTTTCTCAAAGGTCATATTTCAAAAAATAAGCTAAACCAATTTAGTATTTGAAGGTATATATCTATATTTTTATTGTTACTATTGTTTTTGTTGTAGTCCTGAAGAATGTAGAGCCTGTAATTACTAAACACCAATACACACTACCAAGAAGATTTGATATTTATGAGTCTGGCATACACTCACTGGGTATACCCGAGTATGTTTACTAAAATTTAGAGCTGGGGATCCCTGGGTGGCTCAGTGGTTTAGTGCCTGCCTTTGGCCCAGGGTGTGATCCTGGAGTCCTGGAATCGAGTCCCACATCGGGCTCCCTGCATGGAGCCTGTGTCTCTGCCTCTCCCTCCTCCCCCCCTCATGAATAATAAATAAAATCTTAAAAAAAATAAAATAAAATTTAGAGCTATAATTCTCCAATTTAAATGTGTGCCAAAATGTCAGGGAGCTTCTTAAAATGAAAATCCCTCAGCCTCAAAAATCTCTAGATGTCCTGATTCAATGGAGACTATAATATGTATGTTTAAGAAGGAGGAATGTGCATTTTCTGAAGCATTCGTAGTGATTTTATGAACAAGGTACACAGATCCAGAGTTACTGTATATTCTGAGCTGCCTGGATACTCTCAGTTTTTTAAATTATCTTCTTTTTATGACTATTATACACACTACTTTCACTTTCAAAATGATCCTGATTTGGAAAATAAGTGATATTTACCCTGTAGTCTTTATAAATACTGCCTATAAATTCCTTATTTGGAAATGTGACATCTGACTAATTTAAGGAAAATTGGAGGCAATTTTCAAGTCCTTTTGTGCATCTGCACCAGTGATGACACTTGATCTATATTCCTGTGTCAAGCCACCATTTCATCTCCTCATCAGGCTAGCCAAATGAACTCTGAAGATCTTAATAGAACAGCCACCATACTCCTCAGTTCAAGGTCTGCTATTGTTTTCAGACAACTTCTTATGATTGAAAAGGACCCATGAGAGAGAAGCACGTACCTGAGGATCTCCTTGGCTTACAGCCTCTGCAATGAGAAAACACATACTGATAAATCACAACAGCTCAGAAGAATCTCAGAATTCAAAAGCTAAAATTATCCTTAGTGATTGTCCATTACAACTGTCTTACTTTATGGATAAAAACGGAGGCCCAGAGAAGGGAAGACAATTGCTCAGGACACACAGTCTGTTAGGCATACAACTGACCTAGAGGCCAGATTACAAATGCCCAGTACAAAGCTCTTCTCCCTACATTTGGTGTCTGTGATTTATGTGGCTTTTATCCAACTCAATCCAAGTGTGGTTCACTTCTTTAAGATTTATGTTAAAATTGGGCAGCCCGGGTGGCTCAGCGGTTTAGCGCCGCCTGCAGCCCAGGGTGTGATCCTGGAGACCCTGAATCAGTCCGAGTCGGGCTCCCTGCATGGAGCCTCTTTCTCCCTCTGCCTGTGTCTCTGCCTCTCTCTCTCTCTCTCTCTCTCTCTCTGTGTGTGTGTGTGTGTGTCTCTCATGAATAAATAAATAAAATCTTTTAAAAAAAGATTTATGTTAAAATTGAGCTAGTCCTAAAGAAACAAAGGCAGAGTCTAAATCTATTCTTTATCAAAGAGGCATATCTTTAACCAGAAAAACGTTGGAAATTCCAAGGATAATCAAAGACAACTGGCAAACAAGTGTCAATATAATGATATAATATACAAGAATTTCAAGAACACTTTAAAAAATCATATGATTCATCATCATTCCCACTAACACTATCAACCATCTGCTTGGAAGATTTGTCTTAAGCACTATGTTAAATCTTATACACATTGAGAGAGAGAGAGAGAGAGAGAGAGTACAAGTTGGCCATGACTGGAATGCTAAGATTTGACTTCTAATCCTCATTATGCTACTACCTTTTTCTTTCATATTGAGCAACTCACTTCTTTTCTCTGGCTTCTATTTCACCACATGAAAATAGAGACTGTGAACTCTACCTGCTCTAAGACTTCTTTCAATAAAGATTATGCTTAAATAGCTTGGCTTGAAAGTCTGGAAGACCTGGGCTAGCATCCCAGTCATGGGCACCCTGTACTTCTCTCTCTCTGACTCTCTTTCTAATTATCTTTTTACTTTGCTCACCTGTGGGGCAAGTAAGAATGACTCAGCTTTCTGTAAAATGAAAGCTTCTCAGGAAAATTCTGGCAGTTGAATTCCTAAGATAAGAATTTCTTGAAGGTGACTTTAAACAAGAATTTCTAATTTCACTATAAATTGTTTCCTTGAAGAATGAAGCTTCTGCTGTTAATTGTGGTCTGCTGAGGGGAACACAATTAATTGGCTTGGAACTCCTAGATTAGCCACTTGGGGGCCAGGTGATCTAGGGCAGGCCATCTCATCCTATGAGATGTAACACTTTTTTTTTTTTTTACCTTTTTTTTCCCTAAAGATTTTATTTATTTATTTGAGAGAGAGTGAGAGTGAGAGAGATCACAGAAGGAGAGGGAGAGGGAGAAGCAGACTCGCTGCTGAGCGGAAAGCCCCATGTGAGGCTCAATCCCAGGACCCTGAGATCATGACCTGAGCTGAAAACAGATGCTTAACCGACTGAACCACCCAGGCCCCCCTGTAACACTGTTTTTATGGACAAAACCATCTCTTGTGTAGCATTGTACTGATAATTAGTTAATTTGTAAATAAAAATTCCTTCTAAATTAAAAATGTGATGGGCAGTCACCATCATTAACCATCTTATCATTATAATTATTGTCATCATTAACAACATCATTAACTGCTGACATAACCAGTCTGGTCCAAAATGTCATTTCTCATGTATATAGTACTCATCTGTGAAGAGGAACAGATAGGCCACAGTGACCAAAAGCAGAAGGCTGCTTGATGGCTTCATGGTCAGTGAGGTTTGCAAGGTCTGTAGGGAATGAGTTAGTAGAGTCTACCGCTGTGGAGGTTCCACAGGCTGTATTTATAAGTGGATTCATATGCATGCATCGCAGTATATACATTTGTCAGCCAGCCAGGTTCTCCACTCAATTGTGTAATCTATTTCCCCAGAGATTAGAGACGCCAGAAACCCAAGAGGCTAATTTCATGCCTTTTCCAAACAGTCAGGGATAATGGCCCAAAATGATGTTTAGACAGAATGAAATGATTACATGTAACACACACAGAGTTTGCTCCCATCAGCAGCACATGGTGGTAATTGCAATCAAGTCATTTTATTCTACTTTGCTTATTTTGATCTGCCCCCAGCGAACCTTGGGCCAGAAAGCTTGCGTCTTGGCAATACCCTGTAAGATGATCTGCATAATAGGGGTTCAACACTAATAATGTTTGGTGTCACAGCTACTAGGACCATGAAAATGCTGATGTGAGGAATTTTGAGGTAGAGGAGATCATTAGGCAGACTAAGAACATAAGCCTAATAGTCATTACATTAAAAATTTAGGTATTCAAGGTGATTGTGAATTGGAGGCTATGTCTTTAAACAAATCCTTGCTTTTAGGCACCATGTGTGTGTTGGTTCCTATTCAACATTTTTATTCTAGCAAGTTTTTCACAGGTGGATCTTAGTCATGGTGCATAAATGCCATCTACATTTACCTTCTTTCTCAAATACACAAAGTACTCTTCATATTAGGGCTTTTGTACTCATTGTTTCCTCTGCCTGGAAAAACCTTGGCTGAGAAATCTTTTGCTCTAAAAATGTCAATTCATCTATCATTTGCTAAATGAAGATTTCCCTGACAATTCAAAGTACGCCCATCCCTAATCAGATTGTGTTTGTGCCTTCTTAGTTCTTTCCGATATCTAAAATTTTCTCATTTAATTATTACTTGTACATTTTCTCACCAGATAAATACATAGATGCATACAATCATACACACAAATGCATGGACATACATGTTAAGATATGAGCTCATGGATCTTTCCCACTACTCCACTGTCTCCACATCTCTATGCATAGAACAATGTCTTACACAGAAAAGCATGCAGAATGATTTTGATTTTATAAATGCTAACCAATAAAAATTCCTTCCGTCAATAATAATAATTGAGCACCAATTATTCCAAGTACCAGATGCTGAAAATGCAATGAAAACAAAGATTCATAGAGCTTAAAATCTTCACTCTTTTCTCTGACACTTCTGGGTGGAACCTACTAATTCCTGGAAATTTATTAGATTCTAGAAATTTAAAAATGAGTAAAGAAAGCTCACAGGTAGGAGGAGAAGAAAGTCATTTAATTAATGTTATACACAAATAAGTAGGGAAGCCCAGAGGACAGCACATTTGAGGGGTGTGCGGGGGTCAGGGAGGAAAGGCTGATAAGGGTGGTCAGGACCAGACATCACAGGGATCTGAATCTCCAACTTAAGAAAGTTGGAGGCACATAAAGAGATAACCAGCATTCCAAGAATAAAGATTAATGTGGAAAAAAGAAAACAAATAAGAACTAAGGTATATTCTGAGAAATGGTTACAGACAGGCCTTAAGTTGAAATGAAATGCTGAGCTTTGTCATGAGTCTTATGCTTGGGGTTTACTAAAATCCCTGGATCCATGGGTTTCTAGTTGTCATCAAATTTAGAAATTTGGGGTGACTGGATGACTCAGTTGATTGGGCATCTGCCTTTGGCTGAGGTCACGATCCCAGAGTCCTGGGATCAAGCCCCGACAGCTGAGCAGGGAGCCTAATTCTCCCTCTCCCTCTGCTGCTGCTCTGCCAGCTTGTGTGTTTGTGCTCTTAAATAAATAAATAAATAAATAAATAAATAAATAAATAAATAAATATCGTTTTTAAAGACTTGAAATTTTAATATTACTTTTAAATTTTTTAAAAATTTTTATTTATTTATGATAGTCATACAGAGAGAGAGAGAGAGGCAAAGATACAGGCAGAGGGAGAAGCAGGCTCCATGCACCGGGAGCCTGATGTGGGATTCAATCCCGGGTCTCCAGGATGCGCCCTGGGCCAAAGGCAGGTGCCAAACCGCTGCACCACCCAGGGATCCCTTAATATTACTTTTAAAAATATGTTTTCCTTCCCTCATCACCCTTCTCCCACACTGCATGAAGTTGTCCTACAATTTACTGATATTCTTTTCAATATGTTTTTTCCTGTATTTTATTTTTGCTCATTTTAAAGCTTGTCTTCAAGCTTGCTAGTCTTTTCTTCTATACTAGCTAATAATCTACTACTAATACTATATGGCATATTTTCCTCAGACATTTCAGTTTTTTCATCTTTATAAATACACTTTGATTCTTTCATCTTCCATCCTTTTTACTGAACATGCTCTTTCTTCTACCTTCTCGAAGAGATAACTGACATAATAGCCTCATCTATCAATTATATTATTTGCATCATTGCTGGATCTCTTTACATGATTGATATTTTTCCAGATTCAGGGTCATGTTTTTCCTATTTCTGTTTTCTATTTTCAGTTTTTCTGCATCCTGTTACATTCTCACCTGGTCCTTCTTTAGATGCTATTTATCCTAGAGAATCATTAACTCCTTTTCTGTTGCAAGGAAGACATATGCTATTTACAAGGCAAGTGTAAAGTGGGGTGGGGGTGCAGGACCTAGCAAGAATAGAAGCAGGAAAAGGAGCAAAAAGCAGATTTTTGTGGGGACTTTCAGTTTCCTTGTCTCAAGACTTCATTAAAATCCAACATTTCTTCACTGAAGAGAACAATCAAGGGAATGAGAAGGTAAGCCACTGACTGGTAGAAAATATTTCCAAAGATATACATAACAAAGGACTTACTCAAAATATACCAAAAAAATCTCTTAAAACTCAATGAGAAGAAAATGAACAATTCAATTTAAAAATGGGCAAAAGATCTGAACTTTACCTTACCAAAGGAGATATACAGACAGTCAAGAACTTATGAAAAGATGCTCAACATCATATGTTTTTGGGGAATTGCAAGTTAAAAACAATGTGATGTCACTACACACCTACTAGAATGGCTAAAATCCAAAGCACTGACAATATCAAATGGTAACAAGGATATAGAGCAGTCCCAGAAAGACAAAGAGGAAATTTAAATGTGTATTTTTAAGTAAAAGAAGTCAACCTAATAGACTACTTCAATACTGCAATTTATTCTTATATATATATTTGGTCTTCTGTGGTTCCTGGCTCACAGCTCCTCAAACCCTTGGAATTCCTTAAGCATTGAGGATGCTACAGGTTACCTTTGGTTATGTTAATGAATGACTTTTGGAAAGAATTTAAGGCTTGGGCTGGTTGCCAGAGGAGTCAACCACAAGATTAGTGGTTCAGAATTTTCAGGCCCACTCTCCTGACCTCTGCAGAGGAGAGAGGAGCTAGAGGTTGAATCAGTTCCCAGTGGCCAATGATTTTATCAGTCATGCTTTACAATGAACCCTTCATGAAAAAAACACCACAGGGTAGGGTTTGGAGAGCTTCTGGGTTGGTCAGAAATTCAAGTAACAACCTGGACTTGTGATTGGAACTTCTGTTGTTTTTTTTTTTTTTTAAAGATTTTATTCATTCATGAGAGAGAGAGAGAGAGAGAGAGAGAGACAGAGACACGGGCAGAGGGAGAAGCAGGCTCCATGCAGGGAGCCTGATATGAGACTCGATCCCAGGTCTCCAGAATCAGGCCCTGGGCTGAAAGCGGCGCTAAACCACTGAGCCACCTGAGTTGCCCATGACTGGAACTTCTAATCTGTAGCCCTTCAGTCAGAAGCACACGTGACAGCCTGGGCTTGCCATCGGCTCCTGAAATGGGTGAGGGGCCCCTTGACCTGTGGAATCTGATGCTATCTCTGAGTTGAGTATGGGACACCCAGCCGCTGTCCAAGAATTGCTTGATGGTGTTGGGGACATCCCCCCTGCCACACTGAAATCAGAATGCAGAAACTATACAGAGTTATATAACATGTGATTCCAAGTGAATGACATCCTGGAAAAAGTGAAACTATAGAGACGGTGATGTGGGGTCATGGGGTGCAACAGTCAAGAAAGAATTCTTGAGACATTTTATGGTACAAAAAAGTGTTTTTGTTATAGCACGGAGATAGGACCCACGGGCAAAAGGAGCTG
The DNA here is from genome assembly GCF_003254725.2 of Canis lupus dingo. NCBI lineage: Eukaryota > Metazoa > Chordata > Mammalia > Carnivora > Canidae > Canis > Canis lupus. The sequence goes on along the minus strand of NC_064244.1, from coordinate 41,035,038 downwards.
CACTGGACTGTGAAGAGAGACTATTGATATACTTTTAAATTTGGGATGGGGGAGGGTAGAAATAACTTAGGTCTCTAAAGGGGTTTCTGCGTGTTAAAGAGGAGTTACAGTGTCCTGGAGGTCTGGCTGTTATTAAGATAAGGCTGCATTTAGTCTCTAGCAAAACATCAACATTAAGGCAGCTGGGAGTTGCTTGAGTCACACTTTGCATGTCTCTGGTATTTATCCCTGGGCTGCAAGTTGTAAGGAAATCTAATTTTGGTTACATTTCTTGTACCTGTGCTCTCCTCGTCGACAGTAAAACACAGTAAAAAATGGTGATTGTCACGAGTTCAGCAGGAGAGAGGGATGAATAGGTAGAGCACAGAGGATTTGGAGGGCTTTGAAACCATTCTGCAGGACACTGATAGTAGATGCATGTTGATGCTTTTGTCAAAACCCAGAGCACGTATAACACCAAAAGCAACCCTATTTTAAACTAGAGGCTTTGGTTAATAATGATAGGTCAATGTTGATTGTAAGTAATGCACCCCACTATGGGGGTTGTCAATAGGGGAGAAGGAGGGGAGGGTATATTTAAGAATTCTATGTATTTCCTGCTCAATTTTGCTATGAACTTAGTGGAGCTCTATAAACAGTATCTATTAATTTTAAAAAAGAAGATAAGCATATCAGAAACTAAGGACAAAAGTGAAAATTGCAATGAAGCTTTAGTTTATTCTCAGTAAGCCTATGGAATGCACTTCTGAGCTGTTTCCCCAGAACTGGATATTTTCCTCTGAAACTGTTGTTTTTAAAAGCATATCTCCTTATAGGTATGTAATGTATCACTTTACAGTTTGCATGGAGACTTTATATACATTTATTCATTTTTCCTAAATCTGTCAGGTCTTCTTATTATTGCACATGTGATAGTATTGACGCCTAGAAAGTTAGGATTTAACCCACAATTGCTAGGAGGACGTCAAACTCCAAATCCAGTTTCTTCCAAAGGACTCAACATCCCTGGAGAAAATAGATGGACAGTCTATTGCTGGTACAGATGGACCAAGAGCAATGATGTCTAACACAGATACAGTTGATGAGGAGCACGAAGGCTGCCAAGGCTCCCATTGAGATGTCATTTTAGCTGGAGAAGTAAAGAAGGAAATCCACAAAAAAGAATCATTATTCCCTTTGCTATCTTTTTGTTTTAGTCATCTAGCTGGCCTATTTCTATCCCACAGAGCTTCTCTGTTGGTGTGTTTTTGCAGTATTGTATTTTCCCATCTAGGCAGCATGGTACAACACTTTACTTCAAACAGGCCACACAAAGAGTGTATTAGTAAGAGGAGGCAAATCTCTTCCCAGATTCTAGGATTTGAGAAACAAAAAGTAGATGTCCTTAGGAAGATGTGAATGAAGTCATGCAGTGATGTGTTCTTGAGATTCTGCTGGTTTCGCTTACATAAAAGAGTATGAAGGTTGTCAGTAAGACCAAGAAATTAACCTATAATTAATTATGACACTTGTAGGTGGGGCTCAGCACCTCTCGAAATGCTCAGTGTGAAAGCTTTTAATGACATCTGCTTAAGTCTGTAAAACTGTTTTCAAAGCAACACACATCTAACAAAATTATTACTACAAAATGGGTTCGATATTACTGCGTGAACAATTTTCTGTGTGATGAGAACTTGAGGACTGTATTTATGAAGTCAAATTATTTGTATGAAAAATAAAATAATTCAGGTAACTGCTATTGTTCAACCTCAGAATTGTGTGGTTTCCTCTCCCACTACTTCTTCCTTTTCTCAGTTAATGATCTTACATACTTTTTCAAAACTATGGTATTAACTATGGTCACTATGCTGTACAACAAACCGCCAAAACTTATTCATGTATTCATCTTATAATTAAAATTTGTACCCTTTGGCCAACAGCCTCCTATTCTGCATTCTCTTCCCAGGCTGGCAACCACCATTCTTTCTGGTTCTGCGACTTTGACTTTTTCAGATTCTGCATTATACAGCATTTGTCTTTCTGTGTCTGGCTATTATATTTAGCACAATGTCCACTAGGTTCTTCCTTGCTATTGCAAAAGGTAGGATTTTCTCTCTCTCTCTCTCTCTCTCAAGTTCCATTTCCTTCATATATATATATATATATATATATATATATATATATATATATATATCTCACACACTCTCTCCCTCTGGCTAAGTAACACTTAGGAGGACATTGGACTGAAGTGGCTGTAATGCCTTGGTAGCCTATGTAGTAATAAGCAAATCCAAGTGAAGCCAAAGTCAATGAGCATGAGTCCGAGGAAATGGAATGTAGGAAAAACTAATTGCAAACAGCCAACTTGGCTTTCCCAAATAAGGCAACTGCTTTAGGTATAGCCAATGAAGGAACTACTTAGCTTTCCTTCCACAGCTTCTGTGTAAAAGCCTTTCCTCTAGCTTCTGTTGGTGGTCCTAACAATTTTAAGTTTAGTGCTGCTTGATTTGAATTGGCATTTACCTGAATAAATGTGTAAATTTTAGTGTGCCTCAGTTTATCCTTTAACAACATCTATAAAATTTTCTTTATTCCTGCCGACAGCCATTTAGGTTGTTTCCATATCTTGGCTATTGTGAATAAGGCTGCAGTGAACATGGGAGCATAGCTATCTCTTTGAGATCTGGATCTTATTTCCTCCAGATACATACCTAAAAATGGAACTGCTGAATCACGTGGTAGTTTTGTTTCTAATTTTTTTGAGAAGTCTTTGTACTGTTTTCCACAATGGCTGAACTGATTTGCAATCCCACTGACAATGTATGAAGCTTCTTTTTTCTCCACATCCTTGCCAAAACTTGTTACCTTTCGAATTTTTGATAATAGCCATCCTAACAGGTGTTGAGGCAATATTGCATTGTGGTTTCAATCTGCATTTTCCTAATGCTTAGTGATGTTGAGCATCTTTCCATGTGTTTTTTGGCCATTTGTATGTCTTCTTGGGAAAATATCTGTTCAGTTTCTCTACCCATTCTTTAATCAATTTAAAAGATTTTTGAGTTGCATGAGTTCCTTATATATTTTGGATATTAACCCCTTATCAGATACATGGTTTGCAAGTATCTTCCTCACTCTGTAGGTTCCCTTTTCATTTAGGTGATCATTTCTTTTGCTGTGCAGAAGCTTTTTAGGGTGATGTAATCTCACTTGCTTAGTTTTGCACTTGTTGCGTGTGCTTTTGATGCCCTATCCAGAAAGTCACCGTCAAAGCCAAACTCATGAGATTTTCCCTTAGTTTTCTTCCAGGAGTTTTACAACTCAAGGTTTTATGTTTAAGTCTTTAATCCATTTCAAGTTGGGTTTTGTATATAGGTCTAAGATAAGGGTCCATTTTCATCCTTTTGCATGTGGAGATCCAGCTTTTCCAAAGCCATTTACTGAAAAGACTACTTTTCCTACTTTGTATTCTTGGCACTTTCTCAAAGATTAAATGATCATTTATTTGTGAGTTTATTTCTGGGTTTCTCTATTCTGTTCCATTGGTTCACAGTTAAGCCATTACCACACTGCTTTGAATACTACAGCTTTATAATATGATCTAAAATTAGTATGAGTCATATCTCCAGCTTTGCTCTTCCTTCTCAAGACTTCCTCTATAACTTTAGTTTTTCAGGGTGTTTTGTGGTTCCATATGAATTTTAGGATTTTTTTTCTATCTCTGTGAAATATATCATTGGAATTTTGATAGAAATTGCATTGAAACTGTAGAATAGTTTAGGTACTATGGACATTTTAACAATATTAATTCTCCCCAGTCTATGAACACAGAATACCTTTCCATTTATTTGTGTCTTCTTTAATTTCTTTCCTTAAGACTTTAACAAGTGAAGAAGAAGGTCATTATATAATGATAAAATATCAAGTCATCAATAGGATGTAACAATTTGAATATATATGTACCCAATGTTGGAGCATCTAAATTTATAAAGCAAATATTAATAGAACTGTTGGGAGAAATAGATAACAATGCAATAATAGTAGGGAACTTCAATATCCCACTTCAACAGATGATAAATCATCTAGACATAACATTAAAAAGAAAATATTGAATTTGAACTACATTTTAGGCCAGATGGATGAAGTGGAGCAGAACAATGCATCCAATAGCAGCAGAATGCACATTCTTCTCAAGTGCATACAGAGCATTCTTTAGGATAGATCATTTGTTAGGCCTCAAAACAATTCTTAACAAATTTAAGAAAATTGGAGTCAAATCAATATCTTTTCTGATTACACAGTTATTGATCTGTAAGTTAATAATAGGAGGACAATTGGAAAACTCACAAATATATGGAAGTTAAATAATACATTTCCACAAAAAACCCAATGGACAAAGGAGAAATCAAGGGGACATTAAAAAAAAAAAACACTTGAGACAAATGAAAATGGAGACACAATATACCAAAACTTATGGGATTGTGCTTTATGATGTGCATTCTTTTAGTGTACGTGTCTTATCAGATCTAAAGAGTAACTAGTGAGCTAAATGGGGCCATGAAAGGATACCTTTCTCTCTTTGGGTTAGATATAAATCTTCTCACATACGTTCTGCTTATTTTCCTTTAGGTCAAGTTACAGAACTGAAATGCACCCAAACTCTGTAGTCACAGATACCAGCTCTGGGGAAGAAAAGAAGAAAGTCAGAGAAAGATCAAGAAGACTTCACAGAATGCCTCTTTCAGAGTTAGTGGCCTCTTTGAACCAGGTCTTCTCAGACTATGGCTGTAGCCCTTTCACAAAATTAACATCAGTGTTCACACATTAGGAATTATGATAGATACTGTCACCTTCTTTATATGTTATTTTAAGCCTTTGCTAAGTTCATGAATACTTTTAATTCTGATGTCTCTAAATATATAGGACTAATCCCTCCAATTCAACACTTATATCCAAATCACTCAAATAACTATAATTATGTGAAAGGTAGTTTAGGAATATGTGATTAATGTGGTCATCTTGAGTAAATAGAGGCCCTGTAACTTCTTGGCTGTGAGATCGTGGACAAATCATTTATATCTTTCTACCTCAGCCTCCTCTTGCATAAAATGGGGCTGCAACTTCACAAGTATTGCTAAATATAAATGTGATAATATTTGGGTGCTGATCACTGGGAATATGGGTAATCAGTGATATATTGGTAAACCTAATTGTTTGTGGTGAGTTATTTTGGTCTTTTATCTTTGCTACTATTTTCTATGGCTTCCCCCCCCCCCCCCCGTTGTTCCCTTTGCAATTTTAGAGTGTGAGAGTGGTGTGCATATGTTTATGTATACTACTTCAAGAAAACTTTACATAGACACAGACAAGTCACCAGAAAGGCCCCCCTCACTCAGCCTCATCACTGACACAGCACATCATTTCTGCAGTGAATTTAGTTTAAAAATACCCATAAGAGGTAAACAGATGACTTGGCAAGACTTGGCAGGGAAAGAAAAATGCCTGAGGATAGTGATTATAAATTTGGTATGATCTGGTTTTGACAATGAACCCATGGTCATTTGAAGGTATAAGGATAGATAAGAGTGTTCAGATCAAATGAGTTATTTTCTTATGCTTTGAAGAGAAGAGTACAAACCATGCTTAAAACAGTGTGTTCTGTCCTGACCATCAAAATAGTGAGGAGCATTAACAGAATTATGAATATTTGCTTCTTTTTTTAAAAAAAATATGTATTTATTCATGAGAGAGAGAAGCAGAGACATAGGCAGAGGGAGAAGCAGGCTTCCCGCGTGGAGCCCAATGCAGGACTCGATCCCAGTTGGGATCATGACCTGAGCCGAGAAGGCAACGTTCAACCACTGAGCCACCCAGGTGCCCCTGAATATTTGCTTCTCTGTGCTTTTAAAAATCATTAAAAAAACATTTTTACTGAAAAACTTTAAACAAACAGCAATATTAAAATACTTTTATAGTGAACCCCTTTAAAACCACCTGCTAGATTGTACCATTACTATTTTACTATGCTAGGTTTGTCATGTATCTGTCCATTAATGCATCTTAGATGCAATTCAAAGTAAATTGCAGACATCAGTAACATTCTCTCTTAAAAAATTCACTATACATATCACATTTAAGACTATACTACATGTAAAAAAGAGACAACACTACATGTTTACATTCTTTTCTTTTGATGTCAAATTTGCAAACTATGGTACACATAAATCTTAAGTATGTATTCACTGAGGTTTGACAAATGTATACATTTCTGAACCCAAATTCCTATATCTTGACCATTATTGTATGTGTGACTTGCCTCTTCTTTCTAAGAAATACAAGATTTCTGGCCTTCTGTGGTTTATTTTTTATGTGCTTCCCTTCCATCTCCAAAGAATAGCTCAGAACTATTAAGAGATAGCAATTTAATTATTTATCCAGTTATGGACCCTGAAATAAGCCTTGAAATCAATGGTAGTCTTAAGAGATAGGTAAGAGATTTGTATGAGGAAAAAAGGGTAGACAGAGTGGCACAAGGTGGCACAAGAGCCATTCCAGGCAGGACAGGACAACGAGGTGGAAATAGATACTCTGTGTGGACAGCTGACAGGACCCTGGCCCAGCTGGAGGGGACGGTTCCAATAGGAGAGAGGAGGAGTGGGCCACATCGAGAGGCAATATGTTCAAAGATGCACAATGACAGTTTCCAAACTCCACAGAATGCCTGTGTGTCTACATTGGAAGTAACTAAATTTTATCAGGGAGTAGAAACTAAAAAGGAAAAGAAAAGCTTAATTTCATTAATGAGCAGTGGGCCTTTTTCTCCAGCAAGGGGAATACTCTTTAAGCATGGAAGAGTACAAATCCCACACTTGAAAGGGTAGAAGGTGTATATTTTCCCTAGCATAACCTAATCTCTCTGGCTCTTTATCTAAATACCAGATGCATCCCCTAGTTTGGTTAGGTCTGACTTAATATACATAAAAGGTACACATAAAAGGTAATATCTATGTGCATAAATGTACCATTCCAAAGAGATGAGAAAACTGTGGTCTAGAGAGGATGAATGTTTTAGTTTTATATAAAGTACTTTTCCTAAAATTAGGAAGGAGTGATATTATGTGACTTATGACTTAAATAATAGGTATTGCAAAATAATTGTAAACCTAATTAATGTATTGTCACATTGTTAAAAATCCTTCATCATCTACATGGCAACTTCAAGAATAAGGGAGGGAAGGGGATTTTCCCAAGATCCCACAGTGACTGCTTGGTTGATTTAGATAAAAAAAACAAACCAGGTCTTTTTATCCAAGTTTATGCCAGGTCAATTATTCCATATTGTATCTGTATGTCTTCTTCATCTCAAAGTAAAAACACAGCAATGATTCTACAGAATTTACTTTATTGACAAGCAAAGCCAGGGAAGTAGGTGTATATTGAACTACCCAAGAGCCAGGCAGTGTAGACAGTATATCTTTATAAATTTAAGGGACCCATTCGAGAAAAACAGAAGTGAGACAAGAAGTGGCTAGAAGTCACCACAAACACTGCAGAAAATTCAGCATTCTCCTTGATGTTTTAGATTGATCTTCCCACCACTTTTCCTATAAAAGAGAAATACACATGTATGCTCAGTGCAACATCATTAGTATTCATGACAAAGGTTGAAAAAAGGTTTAACTATTTAGAGTCCATGCCATCATTTGGTTCTACAGGTATCCACTTTTATGATTTGGCAGAGGGCAACTAAATGTACTTGGAGATGACATCTGGACAAATTACAGAAAACAGGAATCTTAAAACAAATTTCAGAATTTTACCCAGGTTGGACCTTTTGTTTTCAATTGTTCATTCTCTGAGAGTAAACATGTATACAACCAGAAAAGTAAAAGTGAAGGAGAGATAATGGCAAAGGGACTTTAGTGTCATAGTCCTGATAGAAGATATAAGAGACTGAACCTAACATTCAGATATTTGGCACTTTAGCAGGTCATATATTCAGTCCTTCTCAGTAATATGTGTCCATTACATCAAATCTCTTTTTACCCTACTGCCTTTCTTCTGGGAAAATTTGGTGTTAATTAATCAGATATTGTACGTAAGCAAGTAGGCACATATTAGGTGTTGATTCAATATTTATTAATTTTATTCTATGTGTCTGGCCTGTTATTTTTAATAGGCAGCTATATTAAAAATATAAAATTCCTAAAATTTTATAGCAAAGTTGAGAGAAATTAAGACATTCACAGAAGAAACTCTAATACAAGAAAATGAAGACAGTGGTGAGGAGTAAGAGACTTTTACCTGGCTTAAGCAAGGTTTATAATTTCTCTGGTTTTAGAGTAATCAATTAGACTTAAAGATCGATTGATTGAATTTTTTATTGATATAAGCCAAATCCTTGGAAAGGTCGAAATCTTTGCCTAAAATCTATAGCATCTGTTCTGTTCCTTACAAACATGAAATTCAATATATATTGGTCCTTAATAGAATCTTCCTAGTGTACTATGTAAAGTTTGACTAATCTGCATATAAAGGATAATCTTTTCCACTATTCTTTGTTGAAAGGCTTTTTTTCAACAAAATGAAAAAAAGGAATGAACAGAAAATGGTAACTTAGCAATATATAATTTGATATAAAATAAAATGTCGGAAAGTAATTTGGGTAAAATAATATTTTTATTGATGATAAATTTTCTCTAAGCTTTCTTTGTTTCTGATTTTGTTGAGTATGATACTTACACCATCGCCTTACAGAAGGCACATTTATTGCCATATGTCTGGCCATCAGAGCCACAGTGGGGGTTAGATTCCCGAGTGCAGTAGACCTTGGGATCCCGGAACTCACCACAGTCAATCTACCAACATAAGCACGGTGACAGTGACATTAGTGCATCCTGTCGGTGGAACTATCCCTCAGAAGAGAAGCTTTGGACGGCAAGCTTAAACACACACACACACACACACACACACACACACGAGCACACGTGCGCACAATGTAAAACTTTCTGAAATAGAAAATAGCTTTTCCTTGTCTGCTTAACTAGAACTTATTAAATGTAACAGCCTTTTTCTTTGAAATGCAAGAAACCCATTTCTGTGGTTATTGTATTCAGAAGTAAATTAATGATGTATGCAGATCCTTACTCCTTATATAAGGAGTGAGGCAAACACTAAAGGTATGACGTTTTGCTCCAACACTTAATTATTTGGAGAGTTGTTTTTTGACTTTAAATGCTTCTTGCTTTTTCTTTTCTTCCTTCCTTCCTTCCTTCCTTCTCTTCCTTCCCTCCTTCCTCTTTTTCTTTTCTTTTTCTTTCCTTTCTTTTCTTTTCTTTTTCCCCCCCACTCTCTCTTGTCAGTGAGAAAAAGAAAAAAGAAAGTCTCTTACATGAGAGAGACGCCTCCTTAAGACTCCTTTCCCTGGCAGTTGGCCCTTTGATCTTGCCATCCAGCCTCTTTTGTCCTTTAGAAAGCAGACATGCAAGAGGCAGTTGGGGAGGGCCTTCACTGTTGAGAGAGTCTAGAACCACCTCCCTCCCCAAGCCCGATTTTCCCCTTCCAGTGTCCCCTGGGAATGAATAGAAAGAATACAAAATTTCAACAATCAAGACCAATACTATCAAATGGTATATGAACAGACTTCCTTAGAACATAGACACACTTCACACTTTCAAATTGTACTGGCCCCTGCTGATACCTGAAGTGAGCCGATCAATCCTGTGAAGAAATTTGTTTTGTACACACCATTAACCAGTTGTGCTAGCTTGGACAAAGTACTCAATATCTAAGCCTCTATTTGCTTAATAGAAACTTGAAAAAAAATAACGGTTTCCACGCTTCATCCCTACCATTGTTCTAAGGATCAAAGGCGATCATATAAGAATCGTGGAAAATCAGCGTAGAATAGTTGAAGTAGACCTGGGCTAGGAGTATGGAAAATAAGCTTCTTATTGCAGGCTTGCTCTAACTGTACCATCAGACTAGATGGTCTCTGAGGACCCTTCCACCTCTATTGACCCTTCCACTCAATAGAGTGGCTAAAAAAAGCTCAGTCCTAGTTCTTCAATTGGATGGGAGAAATAACAACTTTTGCCTAAATGCTTCCTCCTCCACGTCCAGAGGTCCCTCTTCACTTACTATATGAGAAATTCCAGCATGGTGACTGGGGTCAGAAAAGGACCACTCTCTGAGAGCCGTGAAGGTTGGGGAAGGTAAAGGATGCCTTTGCAGGGACAGCCAGAAATCCCCTCTGTGAAGCAGAGAGCAGGGGGAAAGAGGGGAAACAGCAGGCTGGGACTAGAAGGAGGCCATGGCTCTCACAACTTGAGGAGAAGTGGGCTAAGGTTTCTGAATGTCATGTCTTTCTTTCCTTCTCTTTAAAAGATTTTGTTTATTTACTCATGAGAGACAGAGAGAGAGGCAGAGACACAGGCAGAGGGAGAAGCAGGCTCCCTGCGGGGAGCCCAATGCGGGACTCGATCCCAGCACCCTGGGATCACGACCTGAGCCAAAGGTAGACACTCAACCACTGAGCCACCCAGATGCCTCACGTCATGTCTTTCTTGTGTCCAAATCTCCTCTCTCCTATTGTTTGTATTTTAGATTTCTGTACATGGAATCCAAACAACTGGCTTTTCAGTGGAGGTCAAAGCAGGTCTAGGCTAAAGGGGATGGTAGGATTAGTTTTTTTTTCTCCTTTAAAGTTTCCCCTGTGAGGGATTTAGAAAATCCAGGAGAGCTGAAATTGCCCTCTCCCCCAATCTTTTAAAACCCCCTACTGCTCTGTCATGTTGCAGGATTGTTCTGTAGACACACCTAGGTTTGAATTTTGCTTCTTTCACTGACTAGCTACATTACCTTGTACAAAAACTTCACTGCTCTGAGCTTAAGTTTCTTCATCTTTAACAGGGCTGGCAATGCCTATCTTCTGGGATTATCTTAATAATGAATCCTTTGAAAACACTTTGTCAAAGCTCCAGGTATGTGGAAGATTGCTACTATGCATACTAACAATGTAAATTGTATCACAGTCTACAATTTCTGGAGCCCATTATTTCTTATCCCATTTTTAGTGAATTTCCTGATTTTTTTTTTTTTAATTGGTGTTGGATTTAACAAGCATCTCTATTTATTCCCTCAGTTCAGCTTCCAGAGACCACGTCTGTGCACTTGGGTGCCAATGTTTAGTATCAGTCTGACCCCTTGTGGTTCTTCAAAGAACTGTGCCTTCTAAAATATTCTGGAATAATCTGTGTCTTTTGCTAATGGTGACTACCAGATTATTTAAATTATCTGGAAAATGAGTTTGTACAGTTAATAAATCAACTAAAGAGTCAGGATCATTGATATTTTAGTCTAGCACTTTAGTTCTACAAATAAAGCCAGTGAAAGTTTGCAAACACACAATCACACACACACACACATACACACATACCCCCCCCCCCCCCGCCCCACACACACCCTAGAGTGTAGGACTTCATCTATTCTTCTCTTTACTGAAAAATACTAGTTTAGGTGCCCCTAAACTACTGCTTTCATTATAGTCTTTCTTTCTTCTTTCTTTCTTTCTTTCTTTCTTTCTTCTTTCTTTCTTTCTTTCTTTTTCTTTCTTTTCTTTCTTTCTTTCTTCTTTCTTTCTTTCTTTCTTTCTTTCTTCTTTCTTCTTTCTTTCTTTCTTTCTTTCTTTCTTTCTTCTCTTTCTTTCTTCTCTTTCTTTCTTTCTTTCTTTCTTTCTTTCTTTCTTCTTCTTCTTCTTTCTTCTTCTTTTTCTCTTTCTTTTAAAAGATTTTATTTATTTATTCATGAGACACAGAGAGAGGCAGAGACATAGGCAGAGGGAGAAGCAGGCTCCCTGCGAGGAGCCCAATGTGGGACTCAATCCCTGGAACCCAGGTTCATGCCCTGACCCGAAGGTAGACGTTCAACCACTGAGCCACCCAGGCATCCCATTATAGTATTTCTTTGCTTAAGAAGTAAGGATAGAAAACACTAACATGTATTTGTCCTGAAAATTATGCTGCTCAATATGTATTCACACATATTGAGCAGCATAATGGCTGCTCTGTTGCTGATCAGAAGTAGCATGGAAGGGCATCTGGGTGATTCAGTCAGTTGAGTGTCCAACTCTTGATTTTGGCTCAGGTTATGATCTCACGGTTGTGAGATCGAGCCCCACACTGGGCACCATGCTGGGTGTGGAGCCAGTTTAAGATTATCTCTCCCTCTCCGTCTGCCCTTCTCCTCCAATTAAAAAAAAAAAAGATGAAGTAGCATGAATCCACAGACGCTCACTCAAAGTGGAGTTGGGCATCCTGAGATGCTGATTGCACAGCTTTACTGCTGTTGCTAAACTTGGGTGAGGTAGGTCCTCTTTCTGAACCCTGTTTCCCTATCTGTAGTTAAAGTGTAGGTGCTGATTAACACTGCCAGGTTGTATTTAGGTTTCCTATCAGTATCTTAATTATGAGTTAGTACAAGCTCATTAGGAAAAATGAGTAACCCCAAACATATTTTAGCCATGGAACATTGTTTTACTAACTCTACTAAAATTTATCATGCCTTTATCTTAAAATACCAACAAAAATAAACTTATGTATCTTAAAATTATTGTAAAAGACAATGGTTGACAATTATTTATTTTTGAGCAGTTTGTTATATTAATTTCAATCTGGAATACTCATTTAAACAGCACCTTAAGGATATGGTTCCCAAATATCCAGCTTAGTAGGGAAATAAGAAAAATAAAGACAAAGTAGTGAGGGGTTCTGAAAGCAAAATGTATTCTGTTCAAAAACCTATCCTTGTTCTGAGAGCATGTATTTGAAGCATTTTGGTATTACCCTATAATTTCTTTAATGAAGGCTGATGATGGTAAATAGTGGTTTTACTTTTAATTATTATTATTATATTTTTATATTTCTGTTATTTAATGTTTCTACTTGGCAAATTAAAGAATTGGCAGCATAGTAGTCACTTAAATTTATGGGGAAATTTTATGGAACTATGAATTCCCAAAGTTCAGGAACACGCTTTTCGTTTAGTTTGAACCCTCTCTTTGAAAGAATGTGAAACTTTTACAAGTCAGTAATTTAAACTGTTCACTCTAATTTCCCATCAGGTGCTCCATCATGGAGAGACTTCTTGGCATGCGAATATTGGCTTTGGGGTCAGAGAAAACTCTTTCCCTTTTGTCCTGGCTGGATCAGACGTGAGTAGGCATGCTCCCAAGGGTAGTTTCAATTTCTGCCTGTTGTTGGGATTGCCAGCATTCTTCCAGACACACAGAAGAGAAATGTAGCCTTTATGCCATCTCAAAGGTGGCATCATCCCTACCCTTAATATTTGAGCGTAAAAGAGACAGCAGTCTTGGTCAGGCAGGCTTGGTTCATTCCAATTCAGATACACAAGGCCGGAAGGGGTTCTAGAGATCATGGAATCCATATTTTCATTTTAGAGATGTAGAAACAAAGGCAGTGAGTAGGGAAGATACACCCCTTGGATCATATAGCCAGCAAGGATTCAAACAAGGACTCATTTATACTGTCGCCAGGGTGTGTGGGCACTCTAAAGTAGGTGCTTTCCAGCATCAGGTAATTACCTAGAATGTAGATTCAAAACTCCCCAGTTGTGTGTTATTACTCAGCAAGCCTGGCATAGTGCCTGAGGATCTGCATACTGAGGAAGCATCTCCTGGGATCCTCAGGCAAGCAGAGTCTAAGACTGGGGTCCATCTACAGGAACGAACCAATAAATAGCAGATTTTCAATGAACCCTAGAAACACTAAACATCCAATCTGGAATTCCAAAATGAAAGAAGAAAAGCAGCTTCTGTGTTAATGAGAAAATTGGGGTTAAATTCCATATATATTAAATTTGTATGTAATGGCCTCATCATATTTTACTACTGAATGGGATAAAGAATGTTTTTCTGGATCTTATGTCCTCTCTCTATTTTGATATTTAACATAGGCTGGCTACCATATATATTTAAACATAAGAATAAATAAATTTTAAGATGTATAATTACATATAGCAATACAAACCCATGTGTGTATGCACTAGGACCCAAGTGTATATGTGCATGCATGCGTACACACACACACACACACACACACACAAGCACATATAGCACACTGGCAGTAATCATGAGGCATCATCCATTATAAGATGTATCTCAATTCCTGAGATGCTAAATTTGAGGAATAAAAAGCCTTATGCGAGCAGAAGGTATACTAGGGTTGGAAAATGTTTTTCAGCTACTTTGCCAACTCCAATCAGTTGGCAGTAGTGTCTAGAAACTTCTGATGCCAAGAGTTATTGAGCACAATGAGGCTAACCAAGAACCAAGGCCAAAGTCAAGTGAAAACGTTCAATATAGACACAGGGCCAGGACTGGTAGAACAAATACCACTTGTTTTGTGTTGTCTTTTGATAGAAGAAGAAAACTGGAAAAAGGTGGTAGATTAATTTGGAAAAAAGAATCAACCAGGGATCCCTGGGTGGCGCAGTGGTTTAGCGCCTGCCTTTGGCCCAGGGCGCGATCCTGGAGACCCGGGATCGAATCCCACGTCGGGCTCCCGGTGCATGGAGCCTGCTTCTCCCTCTGCCTGTGTCTCTGCCCCTCTCTCTCTCTCTCTCTCTGTGACTATCATAAATAAATAAAAATTAAAAAAAAAAAAGAATCAACCAAATAAAGAAGATAACTTGTGCCTATTTCAATTGTTAATCCCAACGGTACTTAAGTTTAAGTGAATATTCAGGGCAAGACACTTAACAGCCTCTGTTCTAATAACTCCTTTAGAAGTTGCTAATGATTGATCACTAAGTCATCCTTCTATAATTTGCCAAATGCTCTCACATAGTTTATATAACTTAAATCTAATTCTATGTGAATAATATTATTCCTTTTCTATAGTTGTGGAAATTATGGCTCAGAAAAACTGAGTAACTTGCCCAAGATCACACAGTGAAATCAGTGACTGAGCATTAGTGCTATCACAGATTCATCCTATTTTTTTTAAGATTTTATTATTTATTCATGAGAATACACAGAGAGGAGACAGAGAGAGGCAGAGGCAAGGTGGAGGGAGAAGCAGGCTCCATGCAGGGAGCCCAAGTGGGACTCCATCCGGGGTCTCCAGGGTCACGCCTTGGGATGAAGGCAGGCGCTAAACCACTGAGCCACTCCGGCTGCCCAGATTCATCCTATTTTTATTTATACTTATTTCACTTTAACAAAATCTGAGGATGGGGCATTTAGACTCTTTAAAACTGAAAACAGTATACTCATAGAGATACTGTAATTAAAAAATGATATACTTCTGATTTCTGTATTTGTCCTGCTTGTCCATTGTTTCTGCTCTTTTACCCATAGGCAAACCTCTGGCCAGGGAATACCAACCAAATACCAGCCAGGTCTGAAGAATACGTAAAAAACATACACTGACCTGTCCTCCTTGACTGAAGACACCTGAAAAAAAAAAAGCACAAAATCCAAACAATGTAGTCTCTGAATGTGTGAAAAGCAGGATTTGCAGAATAAAGGTGCCCTCTGTAGAAACTTCAAAAGTGATATAAGGACAGGACCCTGATGGAGAATATTTCTTGGAGGTTGAGGGGAAGTTAGAGGAAATAGTTAAAGGACTTGGGAATTCATATGACAGTCCTGGTTGAGTCACTAATTTACTATGGGAATGACCTACCTATTATCTCTGGCTTCACTGTAGAGAAATTGGGTTGGAAAGTTTCCTCTAACTTTGACCTTCCAGGCTCCAGTGCCTGCAGCCTCTCCCCAAAGTCCTTGTTACAGGCAGCTGGGGAAGGCACTGCTTTTGTTGTTTGTTCTTTGATCCCCAAATTACTCTTCTGCCCTTTATACTCAACCAGCTTTAAATATAGACCCAAATATAGACTTGTAAGGACAAACTCATTCTCTTTTCTGCGATATATTTCTCTTGCTACAGCTTTCTAAATTCTTGAAAGAGAAAAAAATGTCCATGAATACAGTTTTGCTTCTCTCTCTTCCATCTTTAGGATTATGTATGTGATTTTAAGTTGTGGCTAATTAGCTCAGTGGTTTAAATCATTCTTTTTTCTTTCTTTTTTTATGATAGTCACAGAGAGAGAGAGAGGCAGAGACATAGGCAGAAGGAGGAGAAGCAGGGTCCAAGCACCGGAAGCCCGACGTGGGATTCGATCCCGGGTCTCCAGGATCGCGCCCTGGGCCAAAGGCAGGCGCCAAACCGCTGCGCCACCCAGGGATCCCAGCTCAGTGGCTTAAAATACAGATACAATAAAAGTCTTAGATTCAGTTCTGGTATGAGCTGTTGAATCTTGATTTCTGGCCATTGCTGTGGAACTCCTAATGCCAACAACACTTCTCACACTGAAACAGCAAAGAATAGAATAATAAAGAAGGAAAGAAATAGGTACAGTGGCCCTGTTTATTCATACAATGCTGTGATAAAAAAATATCAGATTGTACTATAACTATCCTTTCAACAATCTGAATTGATAGAATCTATGACTATTGCTCATTAAAGTAGCCAAAGATATTCCCCTGCTTGAAGAATTAATTCACCACCAGCATAAATGTTTCTGCATTTTAGGATTCCATAACTTTTCTGAAGCATTCTCTGGGCTGCCTTTATCCTCCTTATTTCAATTTCAGTTATTTGAATCTTAATTATAAGAATAATGAGGACAGGAAATTCTTCTTTTGTCTTGGAAACCAAATTACTCGTCCTCCGGACTAGTTCTATGAAACAAACATCTATAATGTTCAGAAGTCATGGATTCAAGTCATAAATTCTACTTCCTACTTACTAGTCTTTTGCCAATTCTCTTAAGTTCTATGTGCCATGTTTTTTTTTTATATGTAGAATATAGATACGAATACTTGACATGTGTATTGAAGATAATGTATAAAAGCCCTCAGTACATTCTTAAAATATAGAATATGCTCAACAAAAAATATTTTTTTATCACTACTATCACCTTTTTCATCATCACAGTCATTATCACCATTATGATCTCAGAATTGGTCTTTAATATCAAAATTGTTAGAATTTGAAATATGGTAGACAAATACTCTTATTCCCAGTTCACTACGAACACTGTATTATAACTTTAAGAAAAAAAAAAAAAAACTCACCTGAGAAAATGCTGAAAAGAGCCAGAGAAAGGAGCAGAAGGACACTCAATGTTTTCATGGTGCCAGTTAGCTCACTCAGATCAAGGCTGCTTTGTCCAGCTCAGGTTCTGTGTCAAGACACTTCCCAGGGCACTAGAACACACACTGAGACATATATATATAGACATGATCAAGGGAGCTGGGATCTCCACCTTCTTTATAAATCATATTCTAAAACCATATGCAAATCTATACAATTTAAGCATTTATTGGGAACTCTTACCAACTTAAAGAAATGCTTCATGCTCTCCAACATTCTTAAAAATTAGAACAATTATGTAAGTTGCACCTTAGATCTTATTAATTGAGGATGTCCTTTCCCAGCTGTAGTCTACGTTTTCCTAACAACCAATATATCCTCCCTAGTCTTCCCTCTAAGGTTTTGCTACATTAAAGGGATGATTCACTGGTGGAGCCCGCTTGATGCCTAGGTCTCTTGCAGACAGGTCCTGCATGTCTGTGGTTCAGATGAGCAACCACAGGGGAATGGAATCTAGGGTGTAACTTGGATTTTCAAAGTCCATGTCATCCAAGGTGTACCCCCCCAAAATAGGTATTCTATGTTGTCACCAGGACTGCATTAGCAAAAGCATTTTCTGGGGGAGGAATCAGCCTGCTAATTTTAAAAATCATCACTGTACTCAAATGCCAGTGATTTTCAATTTTGAAGTCAAAATGAAGAAGGGAGTCTATATATATTTTTTATTTGTAAAAAATTATTTTCATTCATTTATTAATTGGTGGTGATATATGAAAGTATTGAGTCACTATATTGTACATCTGAAACTAATATTACACTAAGTCAACTAACTGGAATTTAAATAAGAACTTAAAAAATTATTTTAAAAAGTTACTGAATTGAGGAATATTTAAAATAAGGAATATTAACTAATTTCTTTTTCTCTATAAGGTAAAAAAAGTAGTCATAATAAAACTTTTTGTTTTTGCTTCTTGAAAATATACTCTTCATATACATAGATGAATCCCATTAACTATCATGGCCAATTCATTTGCAAGACAGATCAAAGAGTGGGATGCTGTACCTTTCTTTGTGGGAACAACAACAAAAATAAACAATGGTTATAGCGCTAATGAAAAAGTCTGTCTCAAATCATAAACAGCTACTTAAAATACCATGAAGAAAAATATAGCACTTTAGAGTTTTGGAAAAACATGCAAAAAATATGCCCAGTTTAAACACTCCTTTGTGGAATCCAAAAAAATAAAACAAATGAATAAACAAACAGACAAAAAGCAGAATCAGGCCTATTAATACAGAGAACAAATTGATGGTTGCCAGTGGGAAGGGGGGTGGAGAGTTGAACAAAGTTGATGAAGGGAAGTGGGAGATAGAGTCTTCTGATTATGGATGAATAAGTCACAGGCTTAAAAGGCACAGCAGAGGGAATACAGTCAATGACATTGTAACAGCATTGTATGGTGACAGAGGTAGCTACCCTGATGGTGAGTATGGATAGTGTAAGGTATAGAGAAGCTGAGTCACTATTTTGTACACCTGAAACTAAGTAACATTGTGTGTCAACTATAGTCCAATAAAAAAAATTAAAAGAATAAAAAAATAAACACAAGTGATTAGTGTGTCGTATGTACAAATAACTCAGAAATTATACTTCTAAACAATGGGGTTCCTTTTACATTAAAAACTTTGAGAAAATATATATGTAGTTCAGATATTGTTCCTTTTATTTCAAGATATTTATTATCTTTTTAGAAATTTACATACTTTTAGGAATTTTAATTTGATACATCTCAAAATTTAAGATGTGTTTTCTGTCTTAGGAAATGGTGAACATATTGTACTGAATTTGGTAATCGAATGAAATACTGCAGTTCAATTAAAAATTAAGCATGAATGTAATTAAAATAAGAATTATTTTCTTTTAGTTGCCTCTCTGACAATTTTGAAAGGTGTGAACTTGGATGGTAGAGGAAATGGGAGAGTGAGGAGAATAGGTAAGAAAGAGGAAAGGAATAAGAAGGTAGGAAAAGCACGTGCTTGGCGAGTATTCAGTATTTTCCTTCTCAGGAGTGTGGTGTAACACACATGTAGACACATGTGCTCACACATACATAATCTTGAAGTCCTTTGCAAAAAGTTAGGTCAGATGTCAGGCACTAATAGTTTCAAAGGCAATTAATGAACAACCTTAAAAACTGTTTTAAATTATTCTTGAATGCTTCATGGGAAGAAATTTTGTGACTTCCAAATATTCGTAGCAATTAATAGGTGCTCAGATAATGTTATATAATTGAGATTGAGATAACTTTAATTGGCAAGAAAGTATATTCTGTTATTATCGTGACATGAAGAAAAGAACAATAAAAATAAAATTTCATTCTTTGACACAGAAATCTTAGCTTATATAAAATTGGATCCACTCTACTCAGTATATTAGGTCCAAACTTCATTCATGTTTTATAAGAAAATAAAAAATAGATTGTGATCTTCAAGGACATTTACCTCCATCTTCTTCTCAGCACAAAATACAAGCTAAAGTTCTTCTAAGAGAAGTACATAGTCCTTTTATACTTAACTTCGTTCTGTGGTGGATAAGAAAGAGCATAGACTTTGATTCCAGATAGACTAGGAATGTGCATTCCACTTCTGCCATGAACTGTATGATTTGAGGGATGTTAATTAACCTTTCTGATTCTTAATATTCTTAAATCAGATGGCCTTTCTTTTCATGCATCTTATACTTATTTCTTTCACTTTCTTGGCTCAGAAATACCGTTAGTGTTTTGTCGAAAGTTTGCATTCAGTCTCAAAATTGTTTAAGGTTTGAGTATATCATCATATTAGTGATGCCTTTCAACCTTGTGTCAACTACAAATAATAAATGTCTTCTTGATCATCATCAATATCATTGACAAAGTGTTGAACAAAACAGGGTTGAAGATATTTCACCAACTTATCTCCCAGGTTACTCTACTGGAATCAACGTTCATGTTTTTGGCATGGTAGCAAGCTCTCAGCCTTACGAAATACAGGGAGGCATATTGGGCATGACTTGCTTTTAAAGAATCTACGTAGACTCCTGGTTATCCTCACCTTTCCTAAATGCTCACATTACTGTATTTCCTGCTCCTCCCGTCACAGATTCAGCACCCCTTTAAAAATAAGTCCTTTATGGTTTCTCATTTATTTGCATTACACTTGTATTTTCCTAACTTAAGTCACGATGTTGCTTTTGCCTGGAATGTTCTTTCCTCTAATCGCTGTAGTCTAAATTCTACATATCATATGGGGAGAAGTCTAAGTAATAATACTCTTCACGAAACATTTCTTCTTTCTTTCTTTCTTTTTTTCTTTTTTCTTTTTTTTGAGAGAGAGAGAGAGCAAGCAGGCTGGGGTAGAGGGAGAAGGAAAGAGAATTCCAAGCAGGCTTCATGCTCAGCACAGAGCCTCATGTGGGGCTTGATCTCATGACCATAAGATCATGACCTGATCTGAAATCAAGAGTCAGTCACTTAACCGACTGAGCCACTCAGGCACCCCTCGCGGAGCATTTCTTAATCCTCTAAGGTAGACATTCTACACTAGTAGCAAGAAGATTAACTCTCATTTGTTAATGTATTTTATTTGTAATGTATTTATTTGTATTTTAATGGTTTAAAAAATTCAAAATAGTCTACAACTTTTAAAATTTGAATATATAACAAAATGTTAAACACAAGATTTCTGAATTTTTGGGGGTCCTTCATTGCCAGGGTGAAAGTCAGCTGGCATTTAGTGGTAACTGCTTCATTTAAATATGTCATTGAGGGATCCCTGGGTGGCGCAGCGGTTTGGCGCCTGCCTTTGGCCCAGGGCGCGATCCTGGAGACCCAGGATCGAATCCCACGTCAGGCTCCCGGTGCATGGAGCCTGCTTCTCCCTCTGCCTGTGTCTCTGCCTCTCTCTCTCTCTCTCTCTCTGTGTGACTATCATAAATAAATAAAAAATTAAAAAAAAATATGTCATTGGTTCATCATTGGCCTTATTTGTTGCTGGCCCTAGAAGGCATTTGAGTTTGAGAATCATGTCCTTTGACTGCAATAATATTTATTCTTCTTAATTCTCTTGACGTGTATCTTTACTTTTCTTGTGAAACTGTTCTACTTTGTAAAATTATGCCCATCTGACATCTCCTCTATTTGTCTGGATGCTCCTTGTGAACAGAATCTGTAAGTTATTAATCTTTTATCCTCCAAATCTTTGTTTTATATTTAGCAATTACTCCACATTTATTCAAAATGCGAATAAGATTTTTTTGTAAATTAGCATTATATATTGATCAGAGATCATTAGTTACTTGTAGCAAACATTTTTCAAAATCTATCCTTTTCCTTCTTTTACACATGTAGATGTTTGCTCCCTAGTTTTCTATCATTTATTTCATTTCTTTGATTTCCTATAGATATATTTCAACAGGGCTGTAGTTTCCCTTAGTAACCCCTATATACTTACCTGCTTCCTAATGAAATAGAGGGACTATATACTAATACTCTCTGACTCTCATGTGAGAAAACATAGACTGCCACTCACATAATCAGGAGTCAGATTTTGCAACCTGCAGATTCTTGTGTGGCAGCTCTCTTCCTATTTAATTCATATAACCTTCTCCAGTCACTGCCCTTACTTCACCATCCACACTCTCTTCATATCCTTTTTCATTATGATCAAGGCTATTATTTTTCTTTATATTACTTTAACTGTAATAGAAATCAAACTAAGTCATAAAGTACACTTTTGGAAGTTAACGATGTTATGAATCTTAATATAACATTAGGAAAATTTCTGTTTCATTCAAACATTTCTATCTTCCTGATTTTCTCTCTTTTTCATGTTTTTGTATATTTCTTCATGAATTCACTTTTACAGTTAAATTTTGCATATGTAGTTTCATATTAAGCCTCCTTAAACATCTTATTTTTATTTTTTAAATTTAAATTCCATTTGCCAACATACATTACATCATTAATTTCAGATGTAGTTTCCTATAATTCATCATTTGCCATAAACATCTTATTTTTGAATTTAGGTGTTTTAGCTCCACATAAATTTGGATAAGGTTCAAGAAGAGATTACCACAGCATAAACTTAGGAATGCTATGAAACAGTGATACTATTCCTCAGTCATCCTAAGAAAAAGGTCAGAGTAACCTTGTTTTCATCTTTGACAAGGTCACTAGACTGGTAGATGTGGGGTACAGAATAGACACCATGGGTTGGACACTGGCAAGATGTGAGACAAACTGTCTCGGGCTGTAATTGTGAAGCGACAGAGAATTAGGAGTAGACTGCTTTAACTGGTTCAACAACTGAACAAAAAACGTGCTGATGGATGAATTAACATACCTGAGAAGAACAGAGTACTGTCCAGTCACTACTTTCGTAACTGACTCCAATGAAGATATAGAAAACGTGCTTTAAATATGAACTTACTTCTCTATTATCCTCTCCTTTTGTGGTTCATTTCCTTGGCTTATTTAGAGAGCATTTCATCTTGTTCATTTTGGCCGGTCATCACTGCATCACCTTCACTGATTGCATCAAATTTATCAGTTAAACTACTCAAGGTGTCACGGCTGGAGTACTATCGTCATTCACCTCTTTTTTCTTAGAACTTCTATAAATCGGTTCCACCGAAATTGGTACTGGATTGCTGTTATGTTATTGACTGATGAGTCTTGTTCTGTAGCTTCATCTATAACATGAGATTATAATGATCTTGAAAGCAAGACAGGGGTTTATTTCATTCTCTTTTAAACTCTCCTATCAATATTTTTTGAATGAAAAAGGACAGTTTTCATCTTTACTTATGTTCTTTACTTATTAATCTTTTGGTTATCTTATCTAAACTACTTCCTGGGGACACCTGGGTAGCTCAGTGGTTGAGCATCTGCCTTTGGCTCAGATGATGATCATGGGGTCCTAGGATCGAGTCCTGCATCAGAGTCATAGCAGGAAGCCTGCTTCTCCCTCTGCCTATGTCTCTGCCTCTTTGTATGTGTCTCTCATGAATAAATAAAATCTTAAAAAAAATAAACTGCCTCCTAATCTTCTCTGCCATTATTTGAAGCTGATCTTCCTCAATGGTTTCTATAGGTTTGTTTGGCTGCTTTGCTCCCTCTGCCTTCTCATAGCAATTTGCTCGTCCTCATTAGAGTACTTAGAACACTATGTTATCTCTGTACTCTAGGGGTTCACAGTTTAGCAAGTAAGATAGAAGCAATACAATTCAAATATCATGTAGTAGTAACATTTCAGAAAACACACTGTTTTTGAAATGCCATGAGGGCATAAAGATCCAATTAATTTTTCCAAGACAGTATCAGCAGAAAAGGGCTCATTAAAAAAAAAAAGATACACTTGTACAACTGCGTACAAGGAGTCTTGAAGAGTAAATATGAATTCTGTGGCAAAGTAACACTGGAGGGGAGATGCTGAAGAAGAAGAGGAAGACAGAAGTAGAGATACAATTGAACTAAAACCCAGGCAAATAGAATGAATGAGAGAAGACTATTGACTGCCATGAAAACCAAATAGCTCTACAGGCTGAAGCACAGGCTACCTTACCTGGTCAAGATGGTTGAAGAACATTTGAAATGGGCCAGGACCAAGTTAGTTCCTGGAATGTCTCACCGTGTTTTCAGAGTGAGCAGTGGCCCAAGGTGATTTAGAGCTAGCTCTGAATCAGAGGGCAATAAAAATTCTTGCTGGCACACTGACTTTTCCTACCACCCTAAATTGAAACATTTATTTACCCTCTGGAAAACATGATGGAAAACAAGCTAGGGTGAATTGCACATGGTAACAATGGAAAAAATGAAATAGTTTCAGCCCAACTAAGTGTCTGGTTGTGCCTGTTCCTTTTGAAGCTTAATTATAAACATCATCAAAAGAAGCTTCTATAATGTTAGCTAACACTACAATACCAGGGGAAAGTTCGCCAAAGTCTTAAAATCACAAGGAAGCAGTGTTGCCCAGGTCAGGAGATTTAGTTCAAACAAATCATTACTCAGTTTCCCCTAAATTTAGGGGCAAAGAGTCTGCAAGATTTTTACTTCTAAATTCTCTAATCCCATTATATCGGCTATCTACATTCTTTCCCAAGCCTATCGACTCCGGGGATTGGGGGACAAGCTACCTGAGGGAAGAATAAGTGAGAGTGCCTCCCCATTGCTTAACAAAGTTTAGCCAATAAAATTAAAGAGCTTTTAACTCAGGATTCAAGGTTCTTCTGTGATCTGGCTACCTTCTGTCTCAATTTCATCCCCCAGTATCCTTGCTGAACAGCAGAGGCTCAAACCACTAAAATCCTGAGTACTATCTCTTCCTATACTTTTGCCTACTAATATTTTCTAAAACACATTGTTGCTACTTCTGCTTATTAGAATCCAACTCAACTTTCCCAACTAAGCTAAGGTAAAGCCTATACTAAAACATTTTCTGAAGTTTCTCAGGAAAGAATCAATTTTTCTCTTCTAACTTATATTAAAATAAATATAAGCATTTTATTTATAATAAAAAGCATTTTACCTTTAATGGCATATAGCATGGGGTATATTCTAAGTCTATACCTACCTTATAGAAGTTATTCAGTATTACTTAAGATACTATATAATCTTTGAGAGTAGAGGTTTATTAGACATATGCCAATCAAAAATAGTAGGAACTATAACTAAGAGTTTAATAATAGTAAGAAAAATAGGCAAAGCTAAGTAGCTATGTTTGGTGAAGAATCAATGTTTCTATGATTCATTGTGTTTGGTTATGTTGCATATAGAGGGCAATGTCTATGACTTGGCCTCGTTGCCTGTGTATAAGAGAAACAACAATCCTGTATCTATCAGATAGTACAATCCAGTAACTCCTTATCCTCTTAACTCTGATGCAGGTAAATTTTGCACCATACCTTTTATTACAAATTGTTTTATGTAAGATAGTCCCAGTTGATATAACACATTATCTCTATGTATAATAACTTACACAAGAGGAAGTGCTTCTCAATTGTGTAAAGACCAGGTGACTACCTCTGATTTACATATATCCTTTTTCCAAGCAGTGGTGAAGAGACCCAGTCTCCTTTTATTTTGGGCTTTCTTATATGGCTTAAATTTGCTATGCTCATTTGCATCAAGGTAGTAGGAGAAAGAAAAATATTGTGGGGCACCTGGATGGCTCGGTTAGTTAAGTGTCCAACTCTTGTTTTCGACTCAGGTCATGATATCAGGGTGATGAGATAGAGCCCCATGTTGGGCTCCATGCAGTCTCTTTGAAATTCTCTCTCCCTCTGGACTCCCACTCATTCTCTCTCTCTCTGTCTAAAATAAATAATAAAAATCTTTTTAAAATAAAAGAAAAATATTGTGAAGGGTTCACACGTGATTCTTCACCAACTTGGCTTTAAAGTGAAACATCAATCATCGCTGAGAACTAGTCACATGATTACACTTAAATCCAAGAGGGGTAGAAAAACCAATTTCCTTGTTGAGCTTTCCCTTCCCGGCAATGGTTCTATATTCTATCAGTGGAGTATGAATTTTGTAGATAATTAGTCCCAATGGCTACCAGATAACCATGCATACCTGTTTTCCCACTCTTAGGGCATACACACTTGACTTCTCATAAGAGGCATTCTAAAGTGTTGTCCAATCATTGCAACCAGCAAAAAGTCCTGATTTCTGAGAGGAGCTCTTTATGGAGACCTATACATTGTAAGGTATGCTGCCAAGGCCTATCTCCTCTCCTATACTAACACATAATGGAGCTTGAACCGGGTCACCACAATTCAGGCCCCTATTCAGAACACAAGAGTGATGAGATTCACATGCCTCTCATGGCACAGAGCACTGCCCAAATCTGCTTACCTGGACTAGTGAAGTCTCCTGGCCTGGTAGTGGGGCACAGTCTTTGACAACACTCTGATTTTATTACCTAAAGAAATGCCCTCTTCCCTAGTTCTTGGCAGTTTTTGTCTCTGCCCTCTTAAGGATCTTATTTGCCTTTCCCCCATCAAGAACCAATCTAAGCCAGGGATGCCTGTATGGCTCAGCTGTTGAGCGACTGCCTTCAGCTCAGGTTGTGATCCCTTGTTTTTGGGATGGAGTCCCACATTGGGTTCACTGTGGGGGGCCTGCTTCTTCCTCTGCCTACGTCTCTGCCTCTCTCTCTGTGTCTCTCATGAATAAATAAATAAAATCTTAAAAAAAAAAAAAGACCAATCTAAGCTAGAGTTTGGAAACACATTTACCCCTGGGGCTACACTACTCTCAAACGTACTTCTCCATGGTCAAGTTCAGAGGCTTAAAGTTTCTTTAAGGGAAGTGATTCTTTTATCTTGGCTTATAGTTTCTCTGGCAATTCAATTTGAAAAAAAGAAAAAAATAGTTTCTTTAGCAATACAAATACTCAAAATTTGGAAGTTTCCTGAACTAATTCCTTTTACTTATTTCCATTTTGGGGAGTACGTTCAAAGTCCTTTACTATAACTGAGGCCTACTTTATGCCTTTTCTTTCTTAATCTCCAGTCTTCAGCTCTAAGTTTAAGGGAGGATAGTTTGTGTCCATCTGAAATAATGAGCTTAGGTGGGAAAGTCTTATCTTTAATATGATCGTGGCAACAAACCTAAATGACTTTTTCAATGGAGAAAATGCACATGGCTTTTGTTACTAAGGGGCTTTCTCAGTCTATTTCTTACCATGAGAGGTCTAGAAACAAAAAGCTTCTTAATTTCCTTGGAAGCCTCACATTTCTGGGTGTTTTATCTGTGCCCTTTAATTTTTACTAGTAAGCCTCCAAATACTTTTCTCAACTCAAGTCTTTCTTATCATATGTTAAAATAAGAAAATAAAAACCGGGGGGCTCCTGAGTGGCTCAGTCAGTTAAGCATCCAACTCTTGGTTTTGTCTGAGGTCATGAACATGCAGCCCCTCATCAGGCTCTGTGTTCAGCACAGGATCTGCCTGAGATTCTCTCTCTCTCCCTCTGCCCCTCTCCCTGCCCATGCTCTCTCTTTCTCTCAAATTATAAATAAATAAAATCTTAAAAAAAAAATCAGAATACACTCTCACTGTGACTCTTTCTGATCCTCTTCCCCAGAATTACAGGCTGAGGAGGCATATGGGGTTGCTCTTGATCCATCATGGTGTGGCAGTGGTAAAACCCAGTCTCAAAGTTGTTCACATTCTTCCCATCAAGCAGTAAGGTCCATAGCCTGTATCCTTCAGCCTGGGCAAGTTTGGGAGTTTGTCAGTCACTAGAGTATGCCAGAAGTGAGGCTGTGCAAGCTCTGAGGATAGGTCATATAAGTCACCACAATGTGTACCTGGCTGTCTTGGAATGCTTAGTCTTGGGATGTTCCTCGTTGGCGTGCACGTTGAATAGATTTGAAGTGTGCCTTTTGTTCAATAAAGTGTTAGGCAAAATGATGCATAAAGAGCCCCAAAAATTAAGGGGCACTTGGGTGATT
This sequence comes from Canis lupus dingo, assembly GCF_003254725.2. Classification (NCBI taxonomy): domain Eukaryota; kingdom Metazoa; phylum Chordata; class Mammalia; order Carnivora; family Canidae; genus Canis; species Canis lupus. The sequence goes on along the minus strand of NC_064244.1, from coordinate 41,007,389 downwards.
CAGTTGATTAAGCATCTGCCTTTGACTCAGGTCATGATCCCAGGGTCTGGCATTGAGCCCCATTTTGGGCTCCCTGCTCAGCTGGGAGCCTGCTTCTCTCTGCCCCTCCCTCTGCTCATGTGCTCTCTCTCTCTTTTTCTCTCAGAAAATTAAATAAATCTAAAAAAAAAATAACCCAAAACCTTTTTGATGACATTGAACAACCCTAGACTGAAGGAGACAGGAAGAAATGAAGAGGTCATGTTTTGTGTAATATGGTATAAAACATCAATGGGCAAGAGGCAGCCTCTGAAAACTACTCATCTTTAAACACAGGCCTTTTTTTTGTGGGGTGTGTGTTTTTGATGGGTAAGGGTGAGAAGGTAACACAGAATGAATAACCAAGAGACCAGAGGACAGGACTGAAAACAGAGAATTACTCCCAGGTAGCAGTGTGGGTCTTTATCAAAAACTAGCAACTTGTGCCCAATTAGTGGAGATCTATAATGAAGAAGTGGCACGGTAAAAATTATATTTAGACCAAAAGATTCTGGCTGAGTGCACTGTGCTGATGTGTAATGTTGAATGTTGAATGCATGTGAAAGAGTGGAAGCAGGGATAGTAATTAGAAGATTATTGTAATAATTCAAAAGAAATAAGACAGTGGCTACACTGAGGAATTAACAGGGTGGTGATGAAAAGTGGTTAGCTTTGGGGTATATTTTGAAGATGGAGCCAAAAGACTTTGCTGACGGATCAGATGCTGGGTGTGAGAAAAAGAGTGCAGTCAAGGATGATTATAAGGTTTTTGGCTTAACGACTGGAAAAACTGGAGTTACCATTTTATGAGCTGGTGAGCAATGAGGAAGAAACAATTGTGGAGGGACAGAATGTCAGGAGCTTGGTTTGGGACATGATAATTTTGAGATTTTGATTGGATATTCAAGTAATAGTGCTGAATGGGCTGTGGGATACAAGACTCTGGATTTTGGGGAAGAAGTACAAATTGGGGTACAATCTGCTAGTGGGTGAGATCGCTAAGAGAATAAATATGGGTAAAATCCAGAATGGGTCCAAAGGCTGAGAAGCTGCCATTGCCACTCGAGGAAGGAAATCAGAGAAGCTGAGATGGAGCATCTTGGAAGTGTGATGGGGGAAAAATGTCCTTCCTAGAGGAAGAAGAGTTTAATTGCATGAAATGTTGTTGATATGTCCACGGAAGTGAGGATTAATCAATAATGGAACATTATTCAGTCCTAAAAAGGAAGGAAATCTTGCCATTTCCAATAACACATTATCGATATCATTCTTCATATTGGTCATTCATGTCCTCTCTCTTTTTGTTTTCAGTCAGGTGGACTAGAATTTTCTCAGTTTTATTAATCTTCTCAAAGAACTAGCTTTTGATTTTGTTGCTTTTTCTGTACTGATTTTGTTTTTTTACTTCATTACTTGAAAGTGGAATTTTCAGGAGCAGGAAAGGAGAAGATTTTCAGGAGCAGGAAACATATTCACCACAGGCATGGGGGAGGCACCATCTGCAGGTTGATGGTAGTGAAAGGCTAGCGTGGGTCTTTCAGGATTGCTTCTATTTTCTCAAAGAGGAAGTTCCTGAGAGTGAGGATGTTGAATGAGACACACGTAGTGCTTTCCGACTTGATTTCAGCTTTGTTTAACATTGACCTTGATGACCTCCACTTTATTTCCTTTTCCCCATTTGATGGTTATAGTTTTGACATACTTTGTATTTTTAATTTTCATTACATCTTTATATTGCTTTTGTAATGTGACTTTTTAACAGTTTTCCTTTTTTTGTACAAGGAAAGATTCTAGTTCTATATTTATTGCAATGATTCCTCTTTTAATTATTTCTAACATCTTAACTATTTGCATTTTGAAAAAATCAGATTTGGTGCATTTTGAAAAAATCAGATTTGGTGCTCTGGTTGTCACAGACAAATGAACTGAGTTTGAATATTTCAGATAGGAGTTGTAGCTGAGACAAAGACTACATTTCAGAACACAAGGATACTTGTGAAAATGTGAGAAAAGTAGAACTGCTGCAATTTTGTCTATTTCTCTATAAAATAAAGTATTCTTATGCACTCACCTTTCTTTATGTATGTCAGTCAAAAAAGCACACACATACACACACACACAAAACCACAGGAAATAAGTGCTGGTGAGGATGTGGAGAAAAAGGAATGGTTGTGCATTGTTGATAGAAATGCAGACTGGTACAGCCACTGTGGAAAACAGTATGGAGTTTCCTCAAAAAAACCCCAAAAAACTAAAAAATAGAACTACCCTATAATACAATAATCATACTACTGGGTATTTACCCCCAAATTGCAAAAACGCTAATTCAAAAGGATACATGCAACCCTATGTTTATTATAGCATTATTTACAAACTACAGAAGCAACCCAAGTGTCCATCAATAGATGAATGGATAAGGAAGATGTGGTATATAGTTACAATGAATATTATTCAGCCATAAAAAAATGAAATTTTGCCATTTGCAACAACGTGAATGGAGCCCGAGAGTATAATGCTAAGTAAAATAAGTCAGTCAGAGAAAAACAAATACCATTTGTTTCACTCATATGTGGAATTTAAAAAACAAAACAAATGAGCAAAGCAAAAAAGAGAGAGACAAACCAAGAAACAGACTCTTAGCTAAAGACAAACGATTGATGGTTACCAGAGGGCAGGTGGGTGGGGGTTGGGTGAAATAGGTGATGAGGATTAAAGAGTACACTTACCATGATAAAAAAAATTAAATTAAAAAGTCTCATTCATTGAGTTGTCTCATTTTGAATCTCAAAATTCTGTGAGATACTCATCAACAGGTAAGGTATTATCTTATTTTACCTATGATACAACCATGTGCAATAACTGACTATCAAGGTTGTAAATAGCTTGATGATAGATACTAAGCATCTAGTATTTCCTAGAATCAGCCCAAAGGGCACTACATTGACACAATATCAGTTTGCAGAATTCTTATGTGGTAGACAAAATATGTAGTCCCTTAACAAATGTGTTACGAAGATGTATAGATGCTCCCAGGAAGGGTATGATGATTCTCTCCCTTACTCAGGAGTTATTCTGTAAGTGTGAACTCTGCAGAGCTTCACCGAAAAAAAGACACAAAACTTCTGCTTGACTCATTAGGATGCAACCCTGCAATATAGGACTTTTCCTCTCCTAAAACTTAGTCACAATGCTAACAAGTCATAATTTCCCATGGAATGCTGATGTAGGAGGAGGTTGAGTAAATGTATAATCATTGGAGCTAAGTTATTATTACACACACATATGAAAGTCTTGCTTTGATATTATATTCATCTTTCCTTAAGAATAGTCTTCTGAGTCCCTCTCTCAATGCCAGAAACTGGCAAAAGGAAATTGAGCAAGGCCCTGACCACAGCAATGTACACATTCCATTCTTATTTTGGGTCACACGGGTATTTCAACAAAAAAAAGAAAAATTAAGAAGAACTGTTTAGTCATGTCAATGTATAAATACCTTCTATTTGATAGTCCTAGTGGCTCCTAAGATATATTATATCAAAAACTAAATTCCTCTTGATTGCTACTGAATCTGCATCTTTTCCATGTCTTCTTATTTGATTAATAGTATTATGGATGAGGGATAATCTCAGACTTTTATTTGATTTATACCTCTACCTTGTCTTTATATCTGAACATTATTCAGTCACTAAGATGGCATCTTCTTCATTAGTAATATTTCTAAGAAGGAGGAATCATAAACCATGAAGTTGGCAAAGATCTGATTTCAAAGATCCGATAGTAATCATATAGATGGTGAATATGTCACACAGTGCAGAAAATTCTGAATATATGAGTACTCTATAACTTTTAAATCAATTCCAAATATTTAGTTGCTTTTCCCACTTTCCAATCATTCCTTGATAATTATTTCTGTCATTTTCCGAATCCTGCTAGTAAGGGCACGATCTACTTACAAGCAAGTTTGAGAAAAGTTGAAATCTTCAAAATATAAAGCTGAAATTCTCCATCTACCAAAGGACCGGATAATCTGAGGAAGTTCCTCCTTCCTACTCCTGTTTTTATGCAATTGCCATTGTGATGATAGGAGATGAAACAAGGCAATCTAAGAATGCTTTGCTCCATCTTAGTTTAAAAAATACTGTGAAAATGTTTTAGAACCAAACATCATATTAGCATTTATGACTTCAATGGTGTGGTACAGCTCAGGTGGCTAATTCTTTATTCATTTGTTGAATAAGCACCTACATTATGCCAAGCACTAGACTGGGGATAGGAAATGTAACAATAAACACCGATATGCAATGTCTCCTGCTCCCCTGAAGCTCATGGTCTAGTTATGGAAAAAGAGGTTAGTAAAATTATCCTCGTGATATGTGTTTAATTTTCTGAAATACAGACATTTAGCAGTATGAAAGGTCCAATAAACAGGTCAGATTTAGTTTGGGACTCAGGAAAAACATTCAGAAAGAGAAGGAAGTCTGAGAAAAAGCTTCCTATCTCACACGGGTCCTCCTTTTCCTCCCCATAGCTACAAGCAAAAATACTGTAATCTCCTCTTTTACTTCCCAGATCTAGCTTCCATCCTATAGTTATTTCTTCTGGGAGTTGGACTGTGACTCACACATTTCTGCTTCCTCTGGATACTACCCAAAGGACAATATCAACCCCAGTTTAGCAGCAGGCCCTAAGAGATCCTTCTCCCTCCCAGCTCCTCCTTGAGAGCCTGCCTCTTAGGTGCTATTTTGGGATTGGAAGAATTGGATACCTACAGAATCTGTTCTCTTCAGGTCACTGATCAAACTCTGTTTTGCCTCAAGTGGCACAGTTGCATGCTTATAGAAGATCAATATAATTCCTAAGGGCTGAGAAACATTTTAGTTCTATAAAGCTTGCACCTAGGTACAATTTTCCTGCAAACTCTGTAAGGGCAGTCATTAAACCTTTGCTTGAGTATTCTTAAGACAGGGACTGGACTCCTTTTCAGGGAAGCCCATTCCACTGTTAGATAACACAATTAGACAAATCCTCCTTAATTTTAATTGAGACCTGCCTTCCTGATGATTCAGTTATCCTAATTTCCACCTTGAAGCCACACAGATCACAGTGTGTCTTTCTGTTCCTTCATAGGCTCTTTCCCTCTCTTCCCCTTTCCTTCCTCCTTTCTTCATTCTTTGTTTCGTTCTTTTCTAAACTTATTTCATGCTCTATATAAATATTCTTCTCTACAGGCTAACTATCTGCAGTTTTGCCTTTTATTTTATTTTTAATTTAAAAAAATTTTTAAGACTTTGTTTTTTAAAGTAATCTCTACACACAGCATGGGGCTGGAACTTACAACCCAGAGATCAGAAGTCACATGCTCTACCTACCAAGCCAGCCAGGTGCCCCTGCAGTTTTGCCTTTTAAAAATGGAATATTTTCTAGTACTTTCATTATTTTGATCAAATTTTTCTATACTATTTCCAAATGTTCTGTTTTTCATAAAGTTTCATACCTATGTGTATATACATACAAATATATGTAATATTCCTATATATATAATCTGATATATATTATGAAATATGTAATATTCCAGAAGCTACTTCATCAAAATAGAACTTATCACAGCTATTGGTTTCCTCAGTTCTATTTTGATGAAATAGAAACTGGGGTTGTGAGATGGATCCCCACCTTCAAGCTGCGAGCTGAGCATGGAGCCTGCTTGAGATTCTCTCATCACCCTCTCCCTCTAACCTTCCACCACCACCACCACCCCCATTTGTGTGTGTATGTGTGCGTGCGCACGCGTGCTCGCAAGATCTCTTTCTTTCTCTAAAAAAAAAAAGAAAAAGTCATAAGAAATTAACTTGACTTCTTTGTCTTCTGTCCTGTGAATTATTGCCCTACCTATCATAACCACAACTACTCGGAGCAGAATTTTATTACAGTTTGGGCTCTAATAGTCCTCAGGAAGGACCTCTTTCCAACCATCACAACACCAAATAACCTAGAATTTTTGTAATAACTAAGGATAAATTCATTCTTCAACTTGCTCTCATTCATCATTAATTTGGAAGAATATGTATTTTTAAAATTTTTAAATTCTAATTAATTAACATATAGTGTTATATTAGTTTCAGGTGTACAATACAGAGCTTGAACAATTCCTTACATCACCTGGTGCTCATTGAAATAAAAACCCTCCTTAATCCTCATCAACTGTTAACCCATCCCCCACACCCCTCTCCTCTGGTAATGGTTACCAGTTTGTTCTCCACAGTTAAGAGTTAGTTTCTTAATTTGTCTCCTCCTCTCTCTTTTTTAACCCTTTGCTTGTTTTGTTTCTTAAACTCCACATATAAGTGAAATCATATGGTATTTGTCTTTTTCTGACTTATTTTGCTTAGCATTATACTCTCTAGCTCATCTATGTTGTTGCAAACAGCAAGATTCCATTCTTTCTGATGGCTGAGTAACATTCCATTGAATATATGTACAATATTTTCTTTATCCATTGATCAATCGATGGACACTTAGGCAGCTTCCACAGTTTGGCTATTGTAAACTATGCTGCTATAAACATAGGGGTCCATGTATCCCCTTGAATTAGTGTTTTTGTTTTCTTTGGGTAAATCCTAGTAGTGTAATAGTAAAAAAAAAAGCATGAAGCATAAATAAAAATAAGGTAAGCTATGTAATATTAAAATTAATATTAATCAAAATTTTAGAATATTAGTAAACTAGTAAAACTAGTAAAGTAAAAGAGAAAATATTTCCAACATACATATCCAACAAGTGGCTCACAGAAATACATGAAGAACTCCTACAGATGATAAGAAAAATACAACTGCCCAATGGAAAACATGTGCAAAATAAAGGAAGAAGTTATCAAAAAACTAATAAATTATGCATCATCTCCATTATCCTTTACATTTCAGTTGTTTACCACTAGTTTTTAAAAAATTTTTTATTGGAGTTCAATTTGCCAACATATAGCATAACACCCAGTGCTCATCCCTCCAAGTGCCCCCCTCAGTGCCCATCACCCAGTCACCCAACCCCCTGCCCACCTCCCCTTCCACCACCCCTTGTTCATTTCCAGAGTTAGGTGTGTCTCATGTTTTGTTACCCTCACTGATATTTTCACTCATTTTCTCTCCTTTCCCTTTATTTCCTTTCACTAATTTTTATATTCTCCAAATGAATGAGACCATATAATATTTGTCCTTTTCCGATTAACTTACTTCACTCAGCATAATACCCTCCAGGTCCCTCCACGTCAAAGCAAATGGTAGGTATTTGTTGTTTCTGATGGCTGAGTAATATTCCATCGTACAGAGAGACCACATCTTCTTTATCTGTTCATCTTTCAATGGACACTGAGGCTCCTTCCACAGATTGGCTATTGTGGACATTGCTGCTAGAAACATTGGGGTGCAGGTGTCGGCGTTTCACTGCATCTGTATCTTTGGGGTAAATCCCCAGCAGTGCAATTGCTGGGTCATAGGGCAGATCTTTTTTTAACTCTTTGAGGAACCTCCACACAGTTTTCCAGAGTGGCTGCACCAGTTCACATTCCCACCAACAGTGCAAGAGGGTTCCCCTTTCTCCACATCCTCTCCAACATTTGTTGTTTCCTGTCTTGTTAATTTTCCCCATTTTCACTGGTGTGAGGTGGCATCTCATTGTACCACTAGTTTTTGATCTAATGTTATAATAAATCCTGTTCTTTTGCTAAGGTGAAGCGCTTAAGAAAAAAATAAATCGGTTCCTTGGATTATATTTACTTTCAAACAGTCTTCATCCTGTTTCTTTCATATAACACGTTGCTCTCCTAAATTTTTTGGCTATTTTAGAAACTAGCATACATTTCAGTTTTCCTATTTTAATTTCAAACTCAAAATGTACAGTTCTAGCCGTACTTCTCTTTGATCTGACATAGAATCAATTTCCCCTAATCATCTGCATACTGTTATTTGCAAGTTTATTGTCTTGCTGTTTGATCTATATATTAAGGGCTTATTTTGTTTCTCTATTCTTTTTTTCTGTGGTGTGAAGTTTGGGATTAAATGGGGATTGCACACATTTAGAATAGAATTTCTTTTTCTATGGCATATTGACCTGCCTATTCATTACTTCTCAATTCAAAAGTAGCATGTGTAGTATGATCCCGTTTTTAGTTCTATCACACTTTTTTAAAAAAGATTTTATTTATTTGACAGAGAGAGAGAGAGAGAGCACAAATAGGCAGAATTGGCAGGCAGAAGAGAGGGAGAAGCAGACAGCCTGATGCAGGCTGAATGTGGAGCTGTCTCCCAGGACCCTGGGATCCCAACCTGAGCCTAAGGGAGCTGCTTAACCAACTGAGCCATCCAGGTGCCCCAGTTCTATCACACTCTTAACCTACATATTTAGTCATTAAGAGAGAAAGAGGAAGTGTTGGAAAGATTTGCATCTAAAATTCAAGACAGTACATATTGGCTGTAATGTTTTGTTTGGTTTTACTTTTTTAAATTAAAATTTCCTCTTCTGTATTTCTGAATTCTTCTTGAAGAGTATATATTACTATTTCAAAGCAAAATCATTTTAAAATACAAATTTAACACTTAAATTAAGGAAAGTGAACCATGGTGTAAGTTGGTCTTGTGGTTTGCATGGTATTTCAATGAACCTCTTTGGCTGCCTACACATACCAGAACTCTCAAGTAATTCCTAATTTGTGTATATATACAAAATATGTATCAGCCATCAGAAAGAATGAAATCTTGCCATTTGCAACAACATAGGTAGAGCTAGAGTGTATAATGATGGATGATCAATTTTTAGTCAAGTCTGTCTCTTTGAGTTGATTAGCTTTCTTTGGGTCAGGAAAAAATGAACTCTGCAGAATTATATGAGTAATATTTAGTCTGTAAGGTAGAAACATTTACCAACTCTCTTATCCAATATGAGACCTGAATAAGAGCTCCGCATGCACTATGTTAGGAGATTTCACCGTCTTGGGGAAGAAAATAGATAAATAACATCAGGAATTGCTGAAATCTCTCTTCACCCCAAACCGTTTCCCTTAAATAGATTCAGAAACAGGAATTCCTATGTAAGGAGTGAAGGAGAGCTCTCTTGCTCCTTCATAAGGCTTTGTTTGCATTTGCTACTCACCTGGACATCCCTATTTAAACTTATCCGGAACGTCACTTCTCCTCAAAATCAGCAGTGTGCTGTTATTTTCATCATTTGAAATGATGAGAAATCTGTAGCTCCTGGAGCGTTAGCAACTTGCCCAAATCACATTGTTGCTATGCGATGAGCGGGCCAAAAAGGCTACGTTATTGGTTTAACCGGCAGTATTTTACTGCCACCTTCTGGGAAAGTAGAGTATGTTACAAGTCCTACAAGAGTTCATGAATGAGGTCAGGCCTTTTAGGCTGTGCCTGCGGCAGATGAAGTAAATGTCTTACAAGTCATGCTAGGATATATGTTTGTATATAACACAGAAAAGATAATGGTTTTTAAACAGGTCATGTTTAAAAATGATTTATAGAATTGTCGTGTTTATAAATGATTATAGAATAGAGGCAGGATTATGGTTGAGAGACTAGAATGGAAGTAATAGTTAAGAAGAATATAAAAATAACCCACCAAAACATGATGAAGACTTGCATTAAATAAATATTCATGGGTCTAATTTATATCTAGGATGAAATGAGAAATTATATAAAAATTGCATATTGAAATTGAGTTTGAGTGAGAAAAGAGAGACATTGACTTTCATTAAATCAAAACGCATGGAGAAGTCCATTTAGAAAGAAAAATAGGACTTATATTAGCTATATCATTAAAGATTCTAGAAGCCCATGAGATTAAGATGTGTAGTATCTGATACTAAGTCTATGGGTACAGTCTCATTGTGTGAACACTTGAGTTATAAGTATGCAGACAATAGAGCAATTATAGATGTAAGTGGGATTATGAAGCAGAGAAAGATGGGGAAAGAGAAGTTGGCAATGACAGAAGCTTAGGACAGATCAACAATTAGATCATATAGAATAAAGGGATTGTGACAGAGGGAGTTCAAAATTCAAAACAGCTGCTAGACAGAATAAGAGAGCGAGCACAGGCAGTGGCTGCCAGAGTGAGGAATTCTAGGGGCAAAAGTTCTTTTATGTTGGCAGTGAGAGGATATATGCAGCCAAGGTCAGCTCTTAGAGGATGCACTGAAAGGAGGGAAGTCTTACACTTAGATAAACATGCTGCCCTCCTTTCTTTCTTTGGAAATGTCTACTGTCAAATGACAGAAAAATACTATTATTAAAGTCCTTTTTACTGTTGTGAATGGCACCTTTAAGTAAATGCTTTATTATCCACTACAAATTTTTGTATTATTACAGAATGCAAGTCTTATCTTTTGGAAATCTTTTTAAAATATTGATTGAGTTATTTTAGAGAGAGTATGTGCATACACATGAGTGCAAGGAGAGGGAGGAGCAGATGGAGAGGAGAGGCAGAAAGAGTGAGAAAATTTTCTAGCAGATTCCCCACTGCATGTGGAGCCCTATGTGGATCTCAGGTCCTGAGATCATGCCCTGAACAAAATCAAGAGTCAGACACTTAACTGACTGAGCCATCCAGATGCTCCAAGAATTCTTTTAAAAAGTAGAATAACAACTACTGAATACATTGACAAAAGTACTCCAGACTTCAGAATATAGTATCAGAGGAAAATCTAAATAAAATGATAAATCTTTCATGATAAAATGACGATAAATAAAATGATTTATCTTTCATGTTTCTAACTTTTTATTAAAACTATATTCTGGATGTCAAGAAAGTTAGAAACATGAAAGATAAATCAAGCTTGTAGAGACAAAAATTAAAATGTTTGAGATGAAAAAAATCTCCTGTATAACATTCATGGCAGTTTAATCATTACAGAAGAAAAAATTCGGAAACATGAACTCAAGGCAAAGTGTTAGAAAACAATCCTCCTTGGAGTCCTGTGTGTTCCTGCGTGGCCCAGGACTCAGAATAGTGGAAAGAGACCTGCTATAAAGATAGAGAATATTTCATTTCCTCAGGGCAATTTGCTTTTCATATTCTAAAGATGATAGACCAATATTATTTTTCCCTTTTTTACTGGAGCCATGTGTCTGCTTAGTAGTTAAGGTCAAAGAACTAATGGAACAGATGAAAACTCTGACCATAGTTTCACAAGAATATTCAGAGGCAGAAGAGATGCTCTTCCCAAGCTAGCAGAGAGCAAGCTGGCTGAAGGGAGAGAGCATATTAGAGTATATTAGCGTGTATATTATTCCATATTAGGAATGCATAGGAATATAGGAAAATATATATATATATAAAACAAGGATGATAGATAAAATAATTTTAAATATAAAACAAGGAAGAAGAAGAATGTCCTGATAGATTTCAGAGGTTAAAATGTGTCAAGAGAATAAAAAAAAAAGCAGTGGGATATTCATGGACACTACTGACATAGGCCTCCTATGGAGAAGAGTGGGGCTTGTGGGTTGGGTGTGTGTAAGTGCCAGAGGTGTGTAAATGCCTCTGTCTGAATGCTGAGTCTAAAAGTGAGGTTGTTCAACAGAGAGGTTTGCAGTAAGTGGGCGACACAAATGGCTGGGAAGAGCATGATGCTCCTTAGTTCCTAATAACTGTTTTTTAAGAAATGCCATAGGAATATAGAAGAAATTTCTCTTGTGTTCCTTGGAAAACAACTTGGAGCATTTGTACCATAGATTACTACACTGTTCCCAGTATCAAGAGGCTGATGAATCCCAATATTAGTCTTTGACTTTTGGCTCAAATGTTCATTTTGTTCTACTTTTGAGAATTGAGACACAGATTCTTGGACCAAGGATAAATCAGGCTTTCAGAAAAGTTTGTTTATTAGGGAGGGAAGAGGTCTAAGGAACCTTCAGTTATCTGATACAAGTTCAGCAGGGGCAGGTCTCTGTCACTATCACATGTTAGGAGGGATGAATTGCAAGAGAAGGATTGTCATGATGGAAAGAAAAAAATACTCTCTGGCATCCAAGTCCACTCAGCATTTTCCATCATTTTGAAACCTAATTTTCCCATGAGACTTCCTAAAGGAAAGAATCAGAATCAACATTTCATGAATAAAATGTCAGAACTACAAAAACTCTTTAAAATTATTTTATCTATCATCCTTGTTTTATATTTAAGGAAACTAAGAACCAGAGCATGAAGGAAAGGGACGACAAATAAAAGCCAGGCTATTGGATTTCCTGCCCGGTTACCCTTCAATGATTCTAAGATGCTATGGAAGATATTGTGACCTATGCTACAATCTCTTTGAAAATAAATTTTTCAATCAGGTCTGAGAGTGTAATCTATAAGACCCATCAATCCTCATCTTATTCGGTTAACACTCTCATGCTTTGGCCCAATTCCTCATGACTGGGGATGATGTGGGGTTTACACATTCCTGTCATTGCTCCTTTTACAAAATTACAAAATGATTGTTGGGTTGAGGGCTCCAGTCTGATGCCAAGAGGAGAATTTTACTCCCTGTGAGCTGTACTGGCTTACACAGAGATCAATCTGAAGCCATAGTTTTGTGAGATCTCAGTGTCTAATCACTGGTAATCATGTCCTATATGTCCAAAAACCTAAACACCGATTCTTAGCAAAAGGATCCAAACCTGCAGTCACCTCATCCTAGCTCAGTTTCAGGCACATAAGAGATTGAAGGTATCTGGGAGAAGGCAAGCCAGAAGGACCTGAAACAGCACAGAGAACAGGGAGTCTGCTTTCCACCGCAGCGGGCTTTCTATTATTACCACATGCTTCTCTGAGTGGAGACTGATTAGCATCTGTACAAACTAAAACAAATTCCTGGCTTTGAGGCTGATGCACTTGGTAGAAGAGCTACATAGTAACTGCTGTGGACTAAGCTTGTCTTTGTTCTCTTCTTTCTCCCCCAAACAGTACTCACATGCTCTCAATACAGAAGATGCAGGGGTTTTCATAGGTTACAAAATTAGTGCCACAGATGGGTTGATATAAATCAGGGCAGGGGTTCGCTGTTCCAGTGAACCAACTCAAGTCTACTTTCTTATATGGACATTTCACCTGAAATTCAGTTGAAAAAAATAATAATGGTTACAATTGCCCTCACAGACAGGTAGATAACCGCTGGACTTGATTAGGAAAATCTAAACACAGTCAGGATCCTATCACTATCACACAAAGCTCTTACAGCTGCCCCTCCACAAACCAGTGGAGGAAGAACAATTGATGTTCTTCCAACTGACAACCACGATGCCCTTATTGTGAGGACTTCCTGAAAGTAACTGGGCACAGAGGGCTGCTACCCTATGGTGGGAGAAAGAAGAGTGGATAAACAGCATATATTGGGGAATATAGCTTCTTTCTCAATCTCCTTTATTTCCAGAATATTAGACATGGGAATAGTCTTAGGGATTTTCTGTGCCAACTGGGCAAAAAGCCCTGAAAGCCCATAATTGGAAAAGGGGCTTCTCTGAAATCCATATGCTTTGATTTAAAATACTTACCATGTTTTATCCATTTTCAAAATCCCCAAGTCAATTCTTTTCTCAAAGTTGTGAAATGTGAAAGCAGTTAGCATAATGCCTTGACTTTGTAGAGAAAACGAAAAACAAAGAGACATGTCTCATCGGGGACGGGAACCCCTGTCGGCTCATGATGCTGGTGTCAATGGCAGCTTGCAGCAGTGACTCAGGCTTGCTGGAACTTGAGGAGTTCTGGGGGCTCTATGAGTATCTGAGACAGATTGATAACATGCCTCTGATACAAGCTGGGAGGGAGTTTTGGCTGAATGTGTAGAGAAAGAGGGGATCATATTTGAGCTTAGAAACTCTTCTCTTTCTTTCCATATGCAACACCACCAGCATGGCCAGGCCCCATCATCTACCTCTTGTATATCTGTCACCTAATTAATCCCCCCACTTCCTCTGTTCTCCTGGCAATTGTTGGTGCTCAAAAATATATCCTAGGCAGTAGGGAGGGTTCTCTGGTTGTCAAATGATCAAATCTTGGTGTGGTTCTCAGTTTGGACACTCTACTCGGGGCTCTTGTACCTGCAGTGTACCTGCCCGTTCATGTGAGTGGACTCTGTAGAATGCCCCAGATGCCATTCCTGAAATAAGGTTATAACACAGTAATTCTAAAGAAAACTCAGATTAGACTGTCAATCCTGAGAAATAGAGTGGAAGAGTACCTTAACAGTTCCATGTGGTGGCCACCAGTTTCGACGGCCTGAAACTAAGACATAATTGAAAATAGTTGCAGAGTATAATATCTGGTGAATCCTAGCTTGATCTGTTGGCAGAATTAAAGAATTCTAATTTATTACCAAGGAAGCTTGCAATATGAAAACATGGTTTTATCTATACATGCATTCATTTCCTCCCCCGCAAAAATGTGGAATAACTCTTCTACTCCTGATTGGTAATCAGTAAGCAATCACTGCTCTCATAAATGTTGCCAGTCCAGTATACCAAATACGTTTTTGATTAATAGTAGCTAGCTTGGGCTTGAGAGGATTCAGGACCAGTAGTCAAAATGTAAAAAAAAGATTAAGAAATGCTGGAACTTTAAAGAGATCATTAGCCCAATCTCTGTATTTTACAGAGGGAAAAGACTCTTGCTAATGCCCAGGAATTTCTGGTAATACGTGAAAATTCAAGCTCTTCAGTTCTTAAGGCTAGGTATCTTTAAAACTCCCTATAGGACTCTTCTCTAAAAGAGGACAAAAAAGGTAACACCAATTCAAATTCATGGCAAAGTATTTTTAAAAGTTTTGAGTCTTTGAGATGTGCTGTGGACATATTACCAATCACTTTAACATCATACCTCACTGAAGCCCCCAAGCCCTCTGGTCCCCATGAGTTAAGTTTTATAATCTGTACTAACAGATGGGAAACAAAGGCCCTTACACTTAGCTCAGAGTCTTTTCTTGGGACCACACTCCATTGGCTTTCTCTCTATAGATACAGATACATATAGTAAAATGATACTCTTACATAAATAAATAGAAAATAATTCTAAAGCATTCTTTTGGATTACAATATCAATCTTACAAATCAGCCATACATAACTCCCAAAACCAGTCAAATTACTCACCAGAAGATAATGCCCAATGTATCAAGATGAAGAACAAAAGTGAGCAGAATACTGGAAGATACTTGGCCATTTTTCCTCCTGGTGTGTGTATCCTTAGAATGATGCTTTGAGATATTGCCTCAGGATGTTTCCCTCTAGAACAATCACTAGAGCAAAGTAATCAAGATATAAAGATGATCTGTGAAGTGAATATCCACCTTTAGCCTTCCCACTGTAGCCACTGTATACCACGCCTGGAAAGCCTATCATTTCACCCTTCCCCAAGAACAAATGTTCAGAAAAGCTTAACTTGGTTAGTCATAAATAAAAATATAGAACTCAATGATAGATCTGTGACTACTTAGAAGACAGAAGTAAATCAGAGGTTACTCTTTGGACAGAATTATATTATTTTAGTGTGGAGGTGTTTTAAGTGTCTTGAAAAGGTGACCCCTTACCTGAAGATTCACCCCAATTTTCTCCTTTGAGGAGATACGAAGAAAATGATAAGGCCATTAGAGGCTTCTAGATAGTAAGACTTTCTCAACAGAGGAAGCAGGTCTGTACTAGCTCATGAAGCAGAGACTACCCCTTTGCAGTAGGACAAAGATAATATTTTAGGCATAAGTGGTTGTGCTGAGAATCTTCTGACATGGAATGCTTATCTTTTTTGGAGCACTCTGACAGAGTACATAGGGAGAAATGCTGTTCCATCTCATGGGGGCCCCAAAGTTATTTTCATCTAGACATCCAGCAAGGGAGAAGTCAGTGAGCAAGTTGTCCTGTGGGATCGCCTTCCCTTGTAGCAGACTTTCCAATCCTAGAGAATGGTATAGGACAGTTCTAGGCCTGACCAAGGGACCACCTTGAACTCCCCTATTTCCTAATCCTACAAAAGTGACCTGGTCCTCCCTATGTGCTCTGGTGGACTTCATCGCTGCGCTGTAGCATATATAAATAGGCATCTGACATAAACTCTTTCCCAGAGACTATGGTGTGATCTGTGATATCTGAGACACAGTAAAGTCTCCAGGGTATTCTACTTCCCAAGGTGGTTGGAGGTTCTTGGCACAGGCTCTGGAGCTATCCTGCATGCTCCTGGGACAATCTAGGACATGTTTTTGCTAAGCATACACATCTCTTCCTGACATCATTCCTGGATTCCTGCAGGAACGGAGCAGCAATAGTGGACAATCTAGCTGTACTACAGCAGGATGCCAGATGCCTGCTTCCCTGCACATATATCCCCTTTGACCCACCTCAGAAAGAAGAGAAAAGGAAGAGAGATGTAACATGTTCTTTTGTGGCTCGTGCCTCTTTTGAGAAGCAGGTAGGAGGGCTTCAGGAGTGGGTAGGGTAGGTATGTAGGAGAGAGAAAGCACTGAGGCATTGTGTGCTGGGAGGAGCAGGCCCCGGAGGCCCAATATTCAGGGTAAATCAGAGTCAAACCTCAGCAGGAGTCATTGGGAAAGGAAGCACAGAGCTGCCTAGAAGCCTTGGGGGTAGGAATGGATCACTGGACACTGGACAGGGCAGCCCTTGACAGGCAATCCAAACAGGCAATGGCATGAGGAAAGAGCATAGCAGAAAAAGCAGAGTATGTTCCACAATAAGAATGATACCTGTGACCAGCGTGAAAAATACAGAAATAGCTGCATAAGAAAGGAGGCTGGTGATGCATGAGGGCTCTGGACGCCATTTGCATTTGGTCCAGCCTTTCTCTTGAATTGATCCAGAGCCTTTGCAACTTTGTAACCTGGAAGATTTGTGGTCATGGCTGAGTTTCCTCTTGCTGTCTGAACTTCCTGCCTCCATCTTCCTTCCTGTAAAGAATAGTTGTTCTTATACCAAGGAAATAAGTGAACTTGAGAAAACTGGAAAAATGGGAATTAAAAAAAAGAAATAAAAAGACGTGAAATCTCAAAACCCAGAGATAACTGTTAAACATGTATTGGATATTATGGTTCCATTTTTAAAAAATCAAAATTTTGTAGTACTGTATATTGTTTTCTGCCTTTTCCACTTAGAAATGTACTGTGACATGTTCTTGATTTTTTTTTTTTTTTTTTTTGACATTTTCTTGATTTTTAAGTGTAGTCATACAGTATATGAATTTAGGTGCCTGGTGCCATATGCTGTCACATATATGGGTTTTTATATATTAATATTCTCCCATTGTTGCTCAATTAGATTGATTCCAGTTTTCATTATTATTAGCATTGCTAGAATAAATAAATTTTTATTTACTTCGGTTAATTTATTTCTTATTAACTTTAATAAATGTGCTTAAAAACAAACTGACTGGAAAATTCCAGAAAGGACCTGACTAACCTAGAATATGAAAGAGGTGTTTTTCACCCAATCTGTGGACTCCATGCTTATAATCTAATGTGGAGCATTTTGAAAATACAATGCCACCTTACTAAGTGAATCATCTGTCATCCAGTTCAGAGAGAGAGAGGGACTCCATTGCATAAAAAACATTACAGAAGAAAAAGTAAAACATCAAAGGAAAGGAATGAGGCTAAAATATCTATAGCTTTTCCAAACTCCCACAAATTCCAGTTGAATAATATTGGGTGAGGAGAATATATAAGATTAAGGAATCACATCTCTCTCAGAGAATCCTTAGTCTATGACTTCCTCATCATCTATTATACCCAGGGCTTAATTCTAAAAGCTATAACGTGGAGCTTTTTCCTGGGTGGCAGTCTCCTCTTCCTAGCTATGAAATGATTTGATTTGTGGTCATGGTTGAGTTTCCTCCTGTTACCTGAACTTTCCGCCTCCATCTTTCTTTTCATTTTCAAAAACCCACACCTTACTGTACAATCCAAAGCAGGTGCTTATTACCTTTCAAGGATACCAAAATCTTCTACAGGATTTAACATACAGCTCCAGTGTTCTCTGCAGAAAGGAAAGTTTTAGCTCCACTGCTCAAATTACAGAGCTTTCTTGTCTAGCCCATTCTGTTAACCAATTATCTTACTACCAGAGCACTGAGCTGCTTTCCTGTACGTCCCAATAGCTGTCCTTCCCTCACAGAATAGCCACCACACAAATGTCAGTCCAGGCTATAGGATAAAGCCTTTTTCTTCTCAAGGATTTTTTGGAAGCCATAGGACAGCATTAGCCAGACTCACATAATCTCCTGCTCTGGTCTTGAGCATTGATTTGGGTAACAGAATTCCTGACCTGTTCTTTTGGCCTCAATAACCGTCACATTCCTCTCACCTGACAAACATTTAGACAGGCTTCTAACTGATCATTTACTTTAGAAATCTTATCGTTATAAATTCTTTCTCTGGTGCCTCGAGATGTAATTCTTTTTGGAAGCCCCTGGCCAGTTTTACAACCCAGAAAGGTCTTTCTTGAGGACCCTGGAAGGATCCCTTTGAAATGCAGCCATCATGAAAGACTGCAGATTCTCTCCTAGTTTCCCTGAAAGGGCGGAACCTAACTTCTTGTGGACACTTTGCTCTAAGTTGCAAAAGCTATTTCTGTCATAAAGATATGAGAAGTTTATATTTCCTTCAGATAAAGCCAATGAGCTAACATAGCATGCCTATGATTTTCCTCTGATCTCCTCTGTTGCTTTCTCACTAACTCACCCAGACCTTAAGAATCCTCCTCCTTTTTTTTTTTTTTTTTTTCCCTCCAACAGCACTAAGCTCATTCTGAGCTCAGGCTTCTCTTACCTATTCCAACAGCACTGGACATGCCTTCCTTACCTATTTAATTTTGTCTGATGCAATCTTCGTTTTAACAGGAGCATCCCACATGCCCAATAAGTCAAATTTTCTTGTCTCTTTTCTTTGGACTGAATCACTGTTTTGTTGCAATATCCTAGATTTCTTTTTAAGACCAATTCTCAACCTCATATACAAGTGTCAGCCTTCCTATCTTGCGTACCTGCAATTCTAGCATAAAACGGAAGCACTTACTTCTCATTAGTCTTACTTCTTTCTTTCATTGCCCATTTGTTTGCTCTTTAGCATTCAGAGGTCCTCCCTGAACTACCCACTCACTGGCCTGCTGTTCCCTGTTGGTAACTTCTGATTGCTACTGCCTGTCCCCTAGGATTAACCAAGAAGTGGAATTGAGACAGGTCAAGGTTCCCTTTTATTGTCTGCATCCTTTGTTCTCCCTAAAACTCCCACCCTTGGCTATACAGATGTACATGAATTTGTGTTCGAAAAGGATGGAGAAAAGAAAATCTTTGAAGGGAATTACCGAGAAGGGGGAGAAGGTAAAAAGCTTGTAAGATAGAGATGAGTTTCTTCAAAGAGGAGAAGGAAAATGAGAAATCCTTAAGGCAAGGCTCTGATGGTGAGCTCACCTAGTGTCTGATCTGATTCCTCTTCCCTTAGGCTTCTATTTCTTTTCAAAGACTGATTTGCTTTTCTTCATTTCATTTTGGGGCAGCAAATCCTCTCCACAATCTCTTACTGGGAAGTCTGGAGGAGAGGCTCTGGCCATCTAAATTGTGAGGGCCCAGCTTAAGTGTGGGCACTTTGAGTCAACTCTTTGCGGTGTTCTGATCAGTGTGAGTTGAAGACATCCCACTTTCTTTTCAGGGTTGTTCCTGAGAAACACACATAGACAGACACACACTCACACTTCTGCTTGCCAAAATTAAACATTAATCCTCAGATGGTACAAGTTTTCAAATTATATATTGTGACCCTTCAGTGGGTTGTGAAATTTATTTTGTTACCACCACTATTTTAAAATAAAATATAGTAAAATGGAATGAATAGAGTAGAATAACATACAAATTACAATGTAACTTCAACAGTGTGTTTGTTTTTCTAGGTGGTGAAGTAGATTATATTTTTTCCCCTGTGAGTCACATTCAATAAAGTTTAAAAACCCCAAGAATAAATCTACAAGGAAATAAAAATTTGCTATCTGAAAGCTCTGTACCTTTGTACCTCTGTATCTGCTATCTGTGTCTCTTATAAGAAGAAAATAAGGGTGTGTTGGTTTTGTTTTTTTTTTTACGTTTCCTGCCAAAAGCCAGATAGAGTGCTTTGTTCTTAGCAATTCAACAAGCATTTCTATGTCCCTACTTGAAACCCTTCTGTCTTCCCCTTCATAGTTACTAGAACATCAGAGGCACTTAATAAGCTTGTTTCTTGAATGACTTAATGAAAACTTCCTCCAGTTGCAACATACCATACTATCCCCAAGAATCAAACTAACTGTACCAGCATTTGGGAAAAGCAAAGTGTTGTGGTAAGTGTTTCAAATGACACATTGATGTTATGAAAAGTCTAAGCCCTCAGGTGTTGTATAGTCTAAGGGGGTTGGCATAGAGGAAAAAAGCAGATGAGAAATTGTAATTCAAAATGTACCATGAAAATAGGTTTTCAAATCAAGTAGTAGCATTATTAATGCTGGATAAATGTGGATATATATTTGTTTTAAGGCATAGGATGTGCTCTATCTTAATAATTTTCCCCTAATATTGATATACAGTAATATACATTTTACAAGAAGCACTGCATTGAGAGGATTCCACAAATTATAGTACTCTTGTTTCTTTTCATTTAGCTCAAAATACTTTTAGTTTCTCATTTGATTTCTTCTTTGACTGAGGGTTTATTTATTGCTGTGATATATACTTTCCAAATATTGAGGATTTTCCAGAGATTTTTTCTTTTCTTTTTTTTTTTTTAATTTTTTATTTATTTGTGATAGTCACACACAGAGAGAGAGAGAGAGGCAGAGACACAGGCAGAGGGAGAAGCAGGCTCCATTCACCTGGAGCCCGACGTGGGATTCGATCCCAGGTCTCCAGGATCGCGCCCTGGGCCAAAGGCAGGCGCCAAACCACTGCGCCACCCAGGGATCCCAGAGATTTTTTTTTCTTATTCAATATGGTTGTGGTCAGAGGACATATGCCATATGACTTGAATTCTTTTAAATTTATTGATATTTGTTTTATGGCCAAGAAAGTGGTCTATCTTAGTAAATATTTCATGTGTACTTAAGAAAAATGTTTACACTGCTGTTGTTGAGAGGAGTGTTCTCAGGTCATGTGGTTGATATTATTGTTCAATTCTGCTACACGATTGTTAATACTCTTATTAATTTTTGAGAGATGGATATTGAAATAACTGGCATGATCATGGATTTGTTTATTTTTCCTTGCACTTAGATTCATTTTTTTATTTGCAAATCTTGAAGTTCTGAAGTTCTGTATTGAGGTTCATAAACATTTAAGATTTTTATATCTCTTTACTTGACAACTTTATCATTATAAAATTTACTTCTCATCCTTTGAATTATTCTTTGGTCTAAAATTTATTTTGCTCATATTAACATTGCCATTCCCGCTTTCTTTTGGCTAATATTAACATGGTAAACCTTATCTTTTTTTTTTAATTTTTATTTATTTTTGATAGTCAGAGAGAGAGAGAGGCAGAGACATAGGCAGAGGGAGAAGCAGGCTCCATGTACCGGGAGCCCGACGTGGGATTCGATCCCCGGTCTCCAGGATCGCGACCTGGGCCAAAGGCAGGCACTAAACTGCTGCGCCACCCAGGGATCCCCTGGTAAACCTTATCTTATCCTTTTATTTGTATCCTATTTGTGCTTTTAATTTATTGATTAATTAATTTATAAGGATTTTGTCTGAAAGTAATCGCTACACCCAACATGGGGTTTGAACTCACAACCCTGAGATGAAGAGTTGTGTGCTCTATTGACTGAGCCAGCTGGGCACCCCTGTACCTTTTTTTAAAAGTGTATTTCTTGTAAACACACTTGCTTTTTTTTTTAAATCTAGCCTTGCTTTTTAAAAAATTCTGTCTAGCAATCTCTTCCTTTAATTGGAATGTTTAGACCATTCATATTTAATATGATGACTGATATACTTAATGTCAGGGTTAATTTTATATGTCAACTTGGCTTGTGCCCAGACATTTGGTCAGACACAAGCTGAGATGTTACTATGAAGATATTTTTCGGATACAGTCAACATTTAAATTAGTAGATCTCGTTATTATTGTTTGTAATTAAATTATTTATTACTTAAGGTCAACATCCATGTACCCACCATTCTAGTGATGAGTTGGAATGGCTATCATCCTAAAAGGCTCCCCCATGTTATTGCCTGCTATACACTGAATATTTGTGTCCCCATCTAATTCTTATGTTGAAGCCTAGTTGCCAATGTGTTGGTATTATGAGGTAGGACTTTTGGGTGGTGATTAGGTCATGAAGGCAGAGTCCAGAGAGCTCCCTTTCCCCTTCTGCCATGTGAGGACACAGCAAGAAGACAGTTCTCACCAGACACTGAATCTTCTGGTACCTTGATCTTGGACTTGCCAGACTCTAGAACTACGAGAAATAAATGTTTGCTCTTTAAGCCTCCCAGTTAATGGTATTTTTGTTACAACAGCCCAAATAGACTAAGGCACTGCCTTAGTCACAGACTCTATTCTGATTTATATGTTAATCGCTCACATGAATATTTAATAGTTTTACTACCTATAAATGTCTCCTTAAAAAAGATATTTTAGCTTTTAGGATTTCCTTTTTGGGACTGAAAATTCTGCTTCTTGACTGCCTTCAGACTTGAGCGGCAACATCAATACTCCCCTCAGTCTCCAGCCTGCTGAACTACTTACCAGGTTCCATAATCACATGAGCCAATTAAAGTAAATCTTTTCCTTTTTCTCTTTTCTCTGTCTCTTTCTCTCTCTACATCCACATGCACATGCACACAAAACACATAATTTGGTTTTCCTGAAGAACCCTAACTAACACAATGATGTTGAGTCTACCATTTTGCCACTTGCTTTTTTATCTTTCCAATCTGTTTTTCCCCTCAACCTCCTTTCTTTGTCTTCTTGTGCACACATGAATATAAGTAGCTTCTCATAGTGTACCTTTAAGTAATATTATACCATTTAACTAAGCACAGAATCTTAGAATATTTTCATTTGTCTCTTCTATTGTCACATTGTCATGCATTTTATTTTCACATATGAAAAATAAAAATAAAGTTCTGGCAATTTAGCTACTATGGATGAAATTATGTCCCCTCCAAATATGAATGTGAAAACACTAACCCCCATTGTGACTGTTTTTGGAGATAGGGCTTTAGGCAGCAATTTAGGTTAAATGAGATCATAAGATTCAGGTCTTCCTTCAGTTCTTATTGTACCTTTAACAATTCTTGATTTTATAGTCTTTTATATTGTATAGTAATCAACTCTTCAAAAGAGTGTCTCTGACTAGTCTACAAACTCCTTAATGGCATGGATTCTTTGCCCATTTGCATTGCCTTTTTCTACACAACACATTGCTTGACCTATAGTGATCTTTCTATGTGTGTTGTTAGAAAAGACACACAACTCTCTACAAAATAGCAGGCAAGCATTTGGCCAATCTTTACTAAAAAAGCATCATGCTTAGAGAACCTGGATGGCTCAGTCAGTTAAGCATCCAACTCTTGATTTTGGCTCAGGTCATGATCTTCAGATCTTGAGATTGAGCCCTGCATTGGGCTCTGTGCTCAGCAGGGAGTCTGCTTGAGGTTCTCCCTGTCTCCCCGCGCCCCCCACCCCCCGCATGCATGCTGTCTCTCTCCCTCTCAAATGAACAATAAATCTTTAAAAAAAAAAAAGAGCATTGTGCTTTGGACAGATGAACTTATAGGGCATAACTTTGTTCCTATTTAAAGACTTAGTGTTAGAAAATTCTCTTTACCAAGGAAAAATATCTCTCTTTGAATGTTACATTAATGACATGACTCTCCCTATGGAACACCAGAAATGAGAAAGCTCTGATCTCTATCTTATGATAATCCTGCATATGCCCTCATCTTTCCTAGCTACCTTGAACTTTCCTTGGGCATTTTAGTGACTTCAACAATTTAATCAGATTATATGGTTCTTAATATCTCCCCAACGTGATCAACAAAATGCCTTCCTTTGTGGTTGCCATTTGTGACTGAGTCCTCTTTAAATAGATATCTAATGTCTAAATACATTCCTAGTTGATAGTATTATGGATTCTTACTCTTTCTCCAAAGCTGAATTATACACTTTTTTATTATTGTTGCTAAAGGTACTAATATAAGACTTGTGGTCAGATCCATCCCTTGACCCATGTTTGCTTAAAAATCATGAGATTTTTTTTTTTTAAATGGGATTCTAAGAGTAGATTCTTCTCTCACCAGTGTGCATACAATCTTCCAGTTCTCAAACTGAGTAAAAATAGAGGAAATCTTTCTGTGTAACCCACTGAGGGAAATGACCATAGACATTCTGCTTAACAGACAGTCACATCCAGAGACAAACTTGAAAGATTTCTGCTAAGAATCTTTTATTGAAGAATCAAATCCACATATTTGCCCCCATAACCATTTAAAGAGATTGGTTCTCTACATGGAATCTGCCAAAGGGAACTTGGGATCCAAATCTCAGCACTCTCCATGCTTGGCCAAAAAGATTGTACCACGACTCTTCCTACAAGAAAAATCATTTTTTTTTTTAAAAGGAAAGTTTTAGAGATCTTAAACTTAAATTGAAATTTTAATATTCTTAGATCAAGCCAGCCAAATGAGCACAGAGCATGAAAGGTGAATAATTATTAGCTGAACTCCAGCATGGTGGAAAAAGGAATTTAATGTAGTCAAATCCAGTATCAGAACCCCCCAAAAAATCTATAAATATCTCTGTTACCTGCCATTTAATAATATTATGATGTTGATCAAGTCTCCTTTTCCAGCTTCAGTTCCTTTCTACCACTTTCTTTCTCTTGCCCTCTCTCTCTCTTTCTCACTTTTTACTTCTTTTTGTAAAATATTATAATTATCGGGCAGCCTGGGTGGCTCAGCAGTTTAGTGCCACCTTCAGCCCAGGGCCTGATCCTGGAGACCCAGGATTGAGTCCTGTGTCGGGCTCCCTGCATGGAGCTTGCTTCTCCCTCTGCCTCTCTCTCTCTCTCTCTCTCTCTCTCTGTGTGTGTCTCTCATGAATAAATAAATAAAATCTTAAAAAATATTATAATTATCAGTGAACCATGTGACTGTTAACACTTTGTAGGAGCATCTCACTTAATTAGGTAGCTATGATGGTTTCTGGCTCTGCAGGAAAGGCTGTTTTTGCAAATAGTACATTAAATTCAGAACTTACACAACAGCATTGCAAAACGAACATTTGTTGGAATAGTTTTTTCCATCAGATCCACAGAGAGGTCTGTAATCCATGGTACACATATCAGAATATTCGGTGCACTCAATATCCTTCAGTCCAAAAAAAAAAAAAAAAGGAAAAAAAGAAAGAACAATCTCAAATTATTAAATCATAGAAAATAAACTGTTTTAAGGCCTATGAGAAGTCACTTAGCCCTCAATCCCATATGCAAAAAGACATATCTTCTTTAATTTCCAAAATCTGACCCAGTAATGGTGACAATCTTGTCACAGTAAGAGATAGCTTAGCTTGAGGTTAGGGCTTCCCTCCCAACTCATTCTCCACAGGGAACTGGTAAATAGAGTACATCCAGTGGATTTTATCTTGTACTTAATTTCCAAACCAGTCCTCTCCTTGTCACACTGTTATCCACTTTATTTAGGCCCTCCTATGTCTTGCCTGCATAGTTGCAGATGTCCGCCAGTTTGCTGCCCAGTGTCTATGCTTAGCTAAGATTTCAGTCACCTGCCACATTGATGTCAGAGTGATTCTTTAAAAACCAATTTGTTGTTTATTATCAGATCTTGTTTTTTGATTAGTTAATTAATTCCCCATCTACAGAACATCCCCTCATAAGCTGTGCTTACCTCTCTCATCTGCTTGACCTGTAACTCCAACTAAATTTGAATTCTCAGAGTGTTTCCTGCTCTCCTAAACATCCCTGTGCCTTCGCTTAGGCTGTTTTTCTGTCTCACCTGACCTTACCCACTGTGTCCAACACAACAACTCCTAAGACTCCTAGTCCTCCTTAGAAGTCAGTTTAACTCTTTTTATAACAGTTTCTTGACAACATTTATCTCTCTTACCCATCAAATTGAGTCAGATGTCACTCCTTAAAATGAACTGTCTTTAGTACCACAGCACCATATTTTTATTTCTCTTGTCACATTTCAAACTGTATTAAAATTATTGACATCCACTCACATAGTTCTTTACTCCTGAATTGTCTTTATAGTTGTTCTTGAAATTTTTTTCTGTTTTTTAAAAAATAACTTCCTTTATTGTTATGAGAGTGTCCTTAAGTCCCTAGTGTCCTCTTCTTAATCTGCTAATTAGCTGCAGCATTAGAAAACAACCACATCTATACCAAACTGCCCCAGTTAAGGGGCTATGAGTAAAATTTGTGGAGTCTTCTTCTGGAGAAGTAAGTTAACTATGCTCATGTCTTTTGTTTGGCTGGCCTTATAACTTATCTATGACTATACATACTCATAGATAATTTCTAGAATGTCTATTTTAAAACTTTCATAAAGTGAGGAATTATTGTAACCCTTCATATTAGGAATAAATGAAACTTCCTTGTATACTTACACATGCAGTATCCTGAAGTTTCCTGACTTCAAATTTTTTGTTTCTGAAAGAAGATTTTATTAAATAGGTAATTCATTACTTGGCATTTTACAATCTACAGAATAAAATACAATCATATGTCATTTTGTGTTGCCTGTTTTGTACTGAGAATGAGGCGCTCTGGTTAATATTCTACCCGGGTTGATGAATATTGACCATTAACACCTTCATGTATGATCATTTTGTAAACAAATAAAAATATAAGAAAGTAAGATCAACTCTAAGAGGAGATTGGGCATTTAAAAAATTAGTTCATAAATATTCAGATGAAAATTAAAGGCATAGTATAGTGTGAAAACATTTTTGCAGTTAAGAAAAAAATATATTCAAATTCATCTCTGGCACTTATAGTCTGTGTAATTTTGTTACAGTCACTTCTAAGATTTCTGTCTTCTAAAAGGAGGTTATGAGATGATAAAATCAGTAAGCTCTCATCAGTCTTTAGTCTCTTGCATTTTTATTAGTACCCGAGTTTGCATATCCTGAGAGACTTTATTCTGAATAACACTTGTTGTTACACTTGACTATAAATTTTCAGAAGGGTTAGAAAAGAAGGAGAAAATGATGAGAAGGAAGAAGAGCTCATTTCTGTAAATATTCAGTCTGTATTAGCTGTATAGCTAAGATTTGATGTGTTTTATCACAGTGAATCCTAAACACTATTAAATTTCTATATTATAGATGAGGATACTGAAGCATGTAGCAAATTGGTTTTTCTTTTTTGCCTAGTGTCACACAACCTCTAAGTGTAATCTGGATTCTAGACCAGATACGTGACAACAAAGCCCATGATTTTGATGTTACACATACAGTCATAAAGTAATGAATTCAAATTCCTGGAATGGCTGGTAAGAACTATTCTTTCATTTTCCTAGAAGCTGAGATGTTTACAGTTAGCAACTCATAATTTGTGGGGCTGCTGGTGGTAGGGGTCTCAACTATCCATTTGTACTCTCAATCTCCTCCCTAGACTTTTCCAGATAATTGTAAGAAGCAACATGGATTTTCTCTGGGGTATGAAAGATAGATCAAAGTCTTGTAAAGTACCTGTGGCAATTATTCAATAGGAAAGACACAACAGAAAATTATGGAATTTTGACCAAGATACATTTTCTGCCTGAGACTCAGCTTCCTCAAATGTAATGTGAGAATAAAAATGTCTATAGGTAACGCTAATGGCTGAGGAACAGTACATAATGTGAATGAGAATTTGGCTGGATAGCAAAGAAATATCTAGCTAAATTAATTAATTAATTAATTTTAACAAAGTAATGTCCAAAGGGTATTGGAAGAGCATGACAAAAGGTAGGATTTATCAAACCACCTTGTTGGAAACCAAGCAGGTTTTGGCCAATGTGGACTTTGTGATCTTAAAAAAAAAAAAAGAGGGGATACAAACTGAGTATGATACTTACAGAGTTAGCGCGCAAAACATGCATTCATTACTGTAAGTCTTATGATCTGTGCCACATATTGGTTGCAGGTGCCTTGGGCATGCAATCTGAGAGCCTTTTCCTTTGTAGTTGGAGCAGTCCACCTATAATTGGAACAAAAAACAATGGCCCACATTGTCTTCCTTCCATTCTATAGTCTTTCTCGTATCAAGTTGGTCAGAGAGAAAAGAGTGGAAAGAGTACTAGCTTCTTCAACTTTTTAGCAAACAACTAGAAGACCTTACATGGATCAGATGCTGTGCTACACAACTAGATCAGACATGAAACATTAGAGGTAGCTGTTTAAGAAGAAAATGTTAGTCTCTCCTTTTCGAGTTACAGTGAAAATACAATGGAATACTGAAAGTGAAAAATACTCAGAAAAGTTTAAAATGCCACCTAAAGGTAACAGTTTACTTTATCTGCTGTTCACCTTTTGCAAAGAGATTCCTTTGCGACCTTCAAAGAAAGAAACACCACCAGGAAAAGTGGAGTAGCAACGGTTTTACCTCCCTAGGAATTATTTCCATTCACAGTGAGCCAGTTTAGCTCCTTTCACAGCTCCATTTACACATCAGCTCTGGTATCATTTTTACCAAGACCCCACAGAGAAGTTTACACTCACCTCTCTTCCTATTGCTTGATCATCAAAAGAGAGTGGCATGCGGTGCATTTGAATAGAAGGAATCAGAGAAAGAACAAATTTCATAGTTAGAGGTGCAAGATTGAATTCATTGTTCACAGTGACTAAAACCTATTTCTGACATCCTTTGCCCAGGCCAGACCTAAGAGAGTTCACTTCTTTAGTCAGGACCAATTCAGGATGAAGCCAGAAATGTATGTGACTCTGATTAAAACAAAACAAAACAAAAACAAAACACAAAAACACAACACAACACCAGGGAAATTCCTGGTCTTTGGAGAAAGGGCTGTCATAGGTATCCAGGAATTTCTGTGAGCATGTCCAGGATAGGGTTGGGTTAAGGTCTCAAAGCTGCATAAGTTCTTTCTGAAAGGCAAGTCATAAGCCTGATGTCTTGATCAGGAACTGAGCAGGTTTCCCACAGTTCTTTTATTCTTTCTTTTTTATTATTATTAAGTATAGCCAAGGCAGTATGTTACATTAGTTTCAGGTGAACAACATAGTGATTTGACAAGTCTACACTACTGACTATATTCCCTATGCTGTACCTTTTATTCCCATGACAATCTTTTTATTCTTCTTCTCAGTCTCTCTTCCTCTTCTACGAGGTCTGACTACCACCCTCTCTTTGCTAATCAGGCCAATTCAGTTAATTTCTCAATTTTCTTCTGACTTTAACATTCTATTATTATTGAAGATTGAACAAACTGCAGTTAACATAAAGTCATTATCATTGAAAGGAATCCTAACTTACCAGGTGGAGGGCCAGCCCATGCGGTGGCTACAAGAGCAAAGATGGCAAAAACAGTGAGACTCTTCATAGTGATGATAAGTGAAGGTGGCAGGGACATGCTGCTCTGAGGCACACATACACGTATATATACATATATGCACAATGGGAGGGTCTCATCTTCATCAAGACTGACCTGTACAATGATGACTGGTTGTTAATCCAAGCTAGAGTGTTAATTTCATTTGTCAAGGAAAGCTTCCTTATTTCCTTGATTTATGGGCAGCTGAAATAGTTGTACCCTGAACTCACCTACCAGAACTGTCTTGCATAATAATCCTCTGGTTTCTTAGCAAATACAACAGCATGTCTATATTTGAGAACCAGTAAAATCATAGGTGGGGTAAAGAGACATTATATGAAATGCACAAAAGTTGAAATAGAAAATAGGAGCAATGAGAACATTTCATGAAAATGCACAGTAGTACACAATATGAATACTAAGTACTGTAATACCTTTTCTGGAGTTTGAAGATAATTTATAGTGTTTTATGAAGGCTTGTTGAGTGACTAAAAGAAACTTGTGAAATATGCAGACCAGTATTATTGCTACTTAGCAGATGGGACAACAAACACAGAAAGTTTAAGAGTTTTCTATTTAGTCAGAGTTAACAGTTGGAAAAGCCAGTTCTCCAGAATCCTAGACCTATACTTCTCTCATAATTTTTTTTTTTTACTGAGATAGGCTACTTCAGTAACAACAACCAATATTTATACTTAAAATCCAATTTTTAGCATAGTGTCTCATGCTTCTTAAGATCATAACCATGATATTTTCTGTTTAACACATTCTCCTGTGCCCATATCTATATATGTACGTACGTCCACCCCACCCACATAACTGACATTTTTTCAATAATGCAGGCCTGGCCTAATGATTTCTAATTACTTAGCACTTTCATCTCCATTACCTCATGTGAAGACATCAGCTCTCCAGAAGATAGAGTTAATGTGGATTTAAGATACAGTTAATTCCCAAAGGTCTAACTCAAAGATTGGAGGAATTAAGCAAATTGCCCAAAGCAGACAGCAAGTAAGTGATAGAATCTTGACCCAAACCAGATTTTCCAATTTCAGAACTTATGACCTTCCAGTAACTGGTTGTATTTGTTTCTAATTTTTTAAGTTGTGTCCCTCTCATTCATACTTTCCATTCTCCAATACCACCTCTTTTTCTCAGAAATAATTCTATAATTTTGGTTTATGCTATTGTGAAATTTGAATACTTCTACTGTATCCATATTTCAGTGCTTCTTCAGCATTTGAAATATGTATACTACAATGAGATGTGCTCCAGAAACTTTTCTTAATGAGATAAATGATCTTCTTCCCAAGTCATAGTGGAGCACCTGCTTAGAGAGATCAAATTCTGAGTAGATAACAGAAATGAGAAAAATGGCTCAGTCATGGTAAAGCTGGAAATGTCAGGAGCAAGCACCTGGGTCTGTGCCTTTCAAACTTTTCATTATTGTTATTTAATTAAGAAATGGAACTTTCCCCCCTTCCTGAATGTAATTTTGTGAGGCAAGCAAGAAATGAAACAATCTTTTAAAAAGGCAGAAACTAAATAGAAACAAGACAGAATTAAAGAGTCCCTACGTTTCCACCAGACAAATCCATGCAAATCTATTTGGAAACTGATCTAGAACACACACACGACAGGAAGTGAGGCCCTGGGAGGGAGAGTATCTTGTCCACTCAATGGACACTCAGTGAAACAGATCCCCAGACCACTCAGTGAAACAGATCCCCAGATTCTAGTACAAGATTTGCTCTGTTATGCCATATCTTCTCACACCATTACACCGCCTTATGTCAACATGGGATTTCTGCTCCTACTTGCTTTCCCAGAGAACATGAGGAACAATCTGCCACCTGGGTCCTAGACTCCATTCTCTACTGCTTACTAGATATCCTCTTCCTGATATCCCATACAATAGGATCTTCCAGTTCAACATGTTCCTAGAAGGCCTTGTTGCTAAATCTCATTTTTAATGGTTCTCTCCAGTTTCACTTTGTTAATATCTATCAGTAGCAACTCAATCCAGGAAAATTTAGGAATCTTCATTTCATCTCTGATTTTCACACTCACATTCCAATCTCTAACCAACTAAGTTTTAATTTGTATCTGTATCTTCCTCTCCAGGAAGAATATAAGTGTTTTTTCTTAGTTTGTTTGCTTTATTATTATTTTTTAAATTCAGAGTTCAAGAATAATAGCTTATAAATCTACCTCCAAAAAAAAAAATCTACCTCTCACGTTTCTTCCTTTTGGGATGACTGAAAAATTAACCCTGTCAACAAATTCTAAGAAGACTGCATTTTTCTTTCCTCCTTTTGCTACCTACTCAATAACTATCTAAGGACAATGCTCAACATCACTCAGCATCAGGGAAATACAAATCAAAACCACAATGAGATACCACCTCACACAGGTCAGAATGGCTAAATTTTACAACAGGAACAACAGATGTTGGCAAGGATGTGGAGAATGAGGAACCCATTTACACTGTTGGTGGGAATGCAAACTTGTAGCCGCTCTGGAAAATAGTATGAAGATTCTTCAAAAAGTTAAAAATTGAACTACCCTATGACCCAGCAATTTCATTACTAGATTTTTATCCAAAGGATACAAACATAGTGATTCAAAGGGGCACATGCACCCTAAAGTTTATAGCAGCAATGTGCACAACAGCCAAACTATGGAAAAAGCCCAGATGTCCATCAACAGATGAATGGATAAAGATGTGAGATATATATATATACTATATATGTATATATAAATATACATACATATATGTATGTATACATATACATATACATATATATAATAGTGTTACTCAGTCATCAAAAAGGAATGAAATCTTGCCATTTGCAACAATGTGGATGGAACTAGAGAGTATCGTGCCAAGTGAAAGAAGTCAGAGAAAGACAAATACCATATGATTTCACTCATATGTGAAATATAAGAAACAAAACAGATGAACATCATAGGGGAAAGGAAGGAAAAATAAAAAAAAACAGAGAGGGAGACAAATAATAAGAGACTCTTAACTATAGGAAACAAACAGAGTTGTTGTAGGGGAGGCAGTTGGGGCATGGGGTAACTGGGTGATGGGCATTAAGAAGGGCATTTGATGGAATAAGCACTGGGTGTTATATGCAACTGATGAATCACTAAATTCTACCTCTGAAACTAATAATACACTATATAGTAATTAAATTGAATTCAAATAAAAATAAATTTAAAAAATGTGTAGGATTATGTAAACTCAATACCATCACAACACATTGTCCAGATCAAAAGTTACTTTAAAGTGACTTCAAATCCATTCCTATTTCCAGTTCCTTAACAGGTTTAAGGTTTTATTTCAGAAAAAGCGTTGGTTGTGATTCTAGGGTAGCCAGTCCTAGGGGTGGATGTGCTCTGTGCATTAATTCTTAACAATCTCCAATATGATCTGACGCCTAGTAGGGGTGAGTTTTGATCAATAAATGTAGATATACAACATTATCTATTTCCTCTTTTTCTCTAAAATTATGTCTAATTCCAAATCTTCTGTTCTGTCAGGTTTTGGGGACATTTGGTCTCATTCATTATTGAGATTGGTGAGGATCTGAGATGGTTACACAGTGCACAAGAACATGAGGAGAGACCCTCTAATCTCTGGACAGTCATGGCTGCTGCCTGCATCCTGATGGTCCAAGCCAGATATAAATGGTTCCCGTCCCTGAGGTAGTTCCCTGATTCTGTGCCACCTATGGGAGGGGGTGATTTTTGGTTGAGATTGAGAACTCTTGAATCCAGGGTTCAGCAGATACCTTTTATAGTCATACACTCAAGTCTTCTGCCTTTTGAGGATGCTACCAAGCAGCAGTGTTGGTCAGTGTTAGAACTTTGTCCCTTTCATTTCTCTTGAAAATTTTATTGCTTCTACTTTGGTTACTTTCCAAAGCACACAAGCCATTAAGAATAATTTCTTGCCTATTATTTATGCTTTTGTCAGTTTTACTCAGATATCCTCTAAGGCAAAAAGTACACACTGTTTTCTTTTAGCTTTGTGTTAAGGGGGAAGGAAAGATACAGGGAAAACTAGTTAATAGCTTTTTAACCATTGCTTTTATTGTTGATGTGTTATTATTTCTTGTTTGACATATTGACATTAAAATGACCATCAACATTCCATTCCTCTTTAGAATATTATTCTTGTGCTTTTAAGTAAATGCTAATCTGGGGTCATGCAGCTCCACTAGCAATCCTCCAGTGGGCACTTATAATTGGAACTCCTTCAATTGTCTACTCCTCTTTTGAGTGCATAGGAACAGCCCCTGGGTAGAGAACGATGTGGCATTTCCTGCATGATTTAGCCATGCCTGTCCTGTGACCAAAGGTTGGGACTTAAGCAAATATCCTCTGTGAACACAACTTGTCCATAACTCATTTTTAGAGACCTTGGCAACAGGAGTTCTGGCAACTTTGTCACTTAAAATTCTAGGAGCAAAATGGATCCAGAGCTAAGAATATGATAGTTGAAAACTTTTCACTTTATTACTGCTCCTAAGACTTCTTTCATGTTTCATGTTTAAGTCAAGCCATTGGAATTCACTTTTCATTATTAATCCCATTTCTATATGTTAAAAAAATCAGCATGCGTACTTTCTTCTGCCACATGTTCCATAGATCTGGAATTGAATTATTCCACAAATAAACAGAAGTGACCGTTTCTGTAGATAATGAGCAATTTTCTGGATCACTAGACGCAAAATCTATTTCTCTGTCTGAAAACATATCGGATAGATAATATTTTATGAAGATGGAACTGGGGTTCATGAAGCCAGAGGGAATGGTGTAAGGAACACAAGATTAAAAAACACTTGAATTTGTATTTCTGATTTAGACCCACTTGGGTAAGCTCAGAAAATCACTTTCCCTCTCCAAGCTTCAGATTTCCATCTATGAAACATGCTGGATAAATCATATCTAATTTTTCTCTAGCTCTGTCAATTTGGGATATTATCAACCTGAAATAAAATGATCTTTTCCTGATTGCAATCTTATCAGGACATGTTACATATTTAGCTGATAAAAATCAATTAATTAGCTGAAAGTACAATGTCAATCACAACAGTCCACTTCACAGTGTATTTTTCTGGGGTCATGCTACTCCTTGCATTTCTCTTTAGCTGCAGCTTTTGCTAGTTTCTGAGAAAAGACCTCATGAATTTAGCCTTCTAGGCCGGGAGGAGAAGGGGAGATACATCTTATAAGATCATATTTTCATATAACTTGTTTGTTTACAGCTATTAGTGTCAGAAATATTTTATTTGTACCAGGAAGGGAATGCAGTTCCTTCTCTTAAGTTCCTCGAAAAATAATGGTCCTCTTCTATTCTTGTAGGCTTTATGCCATTGACCAGAACTGAGAGTTTCCATCCAATATTCCCTTTTAAAATTCTTATCTTAAGGGTCTGGTTTTACTCAACAACTTTTAATAAGCAATTGCTCCATGCCAGGCATTGATTGTACTAGGCACTGGGGATATAAACATGGACATTAAATGGTGTCTTCTCTTTAAAAAGTCAGTCTAGTGAGAGAGATGGACTTCTAAATAAGCAAGTACACAACAGTGACAGTAGGCCATGCAGGTATGAGGACAGGATGTTATGGGAGCATATCAAAAGAATAACTAATTTTTATTCTTTTATTTAAAATATTTATTTTCAGAGAAAGAGAGAGAGAGAGTATGCACAAGTAGGGGTGGGAGGGAGGAGCAGAGGCAGAGGGAAAGAGAAAAACTTAAGCAGGCTCCACAGCCAGCAGATCATGACCTAGGCCGAAATCAAGAGTCAGATGCTTTACCGGCTTTACCGATGGAGCCACCCAGGTGCTCCTAACTAATTTGTATTCTAAGGGGAAAGGGGTCATGTAAGGTTTCCAGAAAAAAGCTGTACCTTCAATGAGCAATAGCAAATTAGAATTTGGAGGGATGGACCTTGTGAGTTGGAAGGAAAACTGGGAGAAGGACCAGGGGTGGATAAAAAGAAGATGTTAGGAAGGGACATTTAGGAGAAGTTCAAGAAAATTATTCAAGGTAGAAGGGAGAGAGGACAATGTAAGAGTGGAGGCTAGAGAGATGAACGGAGGCCTTGTATGTTAGAAAGAGTGTGGAGTTCACCTTGGGACACCTTGGGAGCTAGAGAAACCACTTACAGGTTTTAAAAATAATGCCATCAGATCTGGACTTCAGAGCATTATTCTGCCCACAATAAAGAATGCAGTGGAAGGGAGAAGACAGAGGCAAGAAGATCATTTATAACGGTGCTGTGTTCAATCATCAAGTGATGATGATGGCTTGAACCAGACTTATCCATGGTGACTGACTCTATGGGGGATAAAAAGGGTGGGGATAGACAGAAGCCAATGCCTAGACAGGTTTGTCTCACTTTGCTTTCTTCTAGTACAGTGTGGTTACTTAGTAGGAGTGTTCAAAAATTCAAACTGGGGAATTAAATATATCAGTGTTTTGAAGAGGTCATTTGAAGTTTTTTTTAAAAATAGAGAGCTGTAAAGGATGGAGACAAGTCTGTTCAGAGGTCATTAGAAAAGTCCATTAGAGAGAAAAAGAGCGTCTAAAATTCAAAGCGTCAAATATTACAAGTACTGTAATAGATTAGAATGGTAAAAGCACACTTTATTTTCTGATAGCTTTGTGACAGAGGGCAAGGAAAAATACAAGGAAAACTAGTTAGTAGCAAAGAATCATCTAGAGGAAGACAGCACATCATCCCTCAAAATAATATGGAAGGAGCTCTATGGTCATATGAATTTCCATCAAGGATGACAAATATTTATTTTGACTTTTTTCCTGGGACTAATCCTCATTTGACAAAGTCTTCCTCTCTGTTCTCTCCTCATGCTCAAAGAATGAGTTATAGTCACAGGTTATTTAGATAGAACTTTCATTTCAATGCTGGAAAGAAAAAGGCACCTGTGTGCCATAATGGCATCAGAGAAAGAACAAGAATATCTTGCTATGTCTTTTTTCCAGGAGGTAAACAGATAGCAGTCATCACTGTAAAGGCCTCAGGACATATCCACTTCATTTACCATCATCTCTCTGTATAACACATGAGACTGGCCTTGATCAAAGTCAACCAAGAAGGCCACAAAGAATATTGGATTGGGGTACAAATCTGAGTCTTACTGTGTGCCTTGTTCAGCTTCAAGCACATATTAAATGTTTAGAAATGTCCATATTTATTATTTTCTATTATTCTATTTTCTTCTAGTTCTATTTTTTTTTATTTTTTTATTTTTATTTATGATAGGCACACAGTGAGAGAGAGAGAGGCAGAGACACAGGCAGAGGGAGAAGCAGGCTCCATGTACCGGGAGCCCGACGTGGGATTCGATCCCGGGTCTCCAGGATCACGCCCTGGGCCAAAGGCAGGCGCCAAACCGCTGCGCCACCCAGGGATCCCTCTATTTTTATTCTCTATTATCATGGAGTGAGAAATGTGTTTGGTGCTTAACAGCATAAAAGAGGGCCAAGAGACCAGTAAGTTACAAAGAAGGACAAGAGACAGATTCTTACCCACTACTGAGTTAGAGCCCACAGGTCAAACCTGGCCCACCACCTGTTTTTATAAATATACTTCTACTGGACCACAGCCATGTATATTTATTTACATAATTTAAATTCATTATTTATGCAACAGCATCATTGAGTGGTTTGTGACAGAGGCCTTATATCCCACAAAGCCTATGATATTTATACTTTGGCTGTTTACAGAGAAAGTTTGCCTACCTGTAGCCTAGACAAGTGCTCTCCTGGGGTGTTTCTGAAGCCTTGAGAGAGGAAAATTTCAGGGGAGTTCCTTACATGAGAAAATAAGGAGTTTGATACTGTTAGATCTCTGAAAACCCATATTCTGAATATAGAATCTGAAACAGCATCAGTTATAGAGAAATGTGTAAGTCTGTGATTGTAACCAATAAAATGTGTTAAAGTTTTGCCTTTTCACTTCTAACTCAGGATCATTTATCACTTCCAGGGCTAGAATTTTAGGGCTGGTTTGTGACGTAGGTCTGGTTTTCATTTGCCTCCCATCCACTGAACCAATAACTCAAGAAGCAAGTAAAAAATTAGTTCACTTGAAAAAAAATTAGTTTACTTGATATTTAATGCAGCTTTTTTGTTGTGACCATTTTGACACAGATGACATTTTATATTCACCTCTACTTTAGGTGAAATAAACTTCCACATTCACATTCAA